>NC_132784.1:83099763-84424763 GCF_048418805.1 Vulpes vulpes | reverse complement strand
TAGAGAGAGAAGCAGAGACACAGGAGGAGAGAGAAGCAGGCTCCATGCCAGGAACCCGACGTGGGACTCGATCCTGGGACTCCAGGATAGTGCCCTGGGCCAAAGGCAGGTGCTAAACCACTGAACCACCCAGGGATCCCCTTTCTACCTCTTTCTGTAACCAAACTAACTCTCCGTAGGCTTAAAATCAGGGATATGAAAGTAGCCCCCCCCCCCCAATTTTACCAAATTAGCAGATTTTTGAAATCTACTAAATATTCTTTAAGAATATAAAATTTGAACATAACCCACTAGAGAGAGAGAATAATGGATTTGAAAAACCAATGGGTGAAAAATCTATTAAGCATTAGGAAGCAGTAACAGTGGTAAGATTATTTCTGAGGTAGACACACATGAAATTGAGAATGACAGCACAACATAAGAGGCCATGGCTGTGGCATTGACTTGATGTCCATGATGACAGTCATCGTCAGGGAAATTTAGGAAAGTATTAAAATTCAGTATTTAAAATCAAAATCAGGCCTGATGCAGAAAACAAATCTACTGCCTTCCAGAAACAATGCAGAACCTGCAGTTTTTATTTTACCAAGGCCTGCCTCACACAATTCAAGTCAAAATATTACTTTCATCAGAGAATTATTTTTGTGCCTCCATGAAAGAACACAGGAAATATGTTATGAAATTACTTGCCAAGGTCAAGAGATCTCATAATCTTGACAAGAGGGGGGGAAGAAAAAAAGAATTGTGCCTTCATTTAGACCAGTAGTCCTCAACAGGGGGCAATTTTGTCCCTTAGAGAGTATTTGACAATGACTGGAAACAGTTTTGGTTGTCACAACTGAGGGGCTTGGGGGTATGCCATTGGCCTCTAGTGGGTAGAGGCCAGGAATGCTGCTAAATCTCCTACAGTGCTCAGGACAGCCCCTCCATCAAAGCAATGTTCCCCACCCCCCAAATGTCAGTAGTGCCAAGGTTGAGGAACCCTGGCCTGGGCAGTGACAAATGACCTGGGAAGAAATGACCCAAATGCAGGGTAGGGTCCCTGCCATCTGTTCTTTACCTGGGGGAGTGAGAGGGGCGTTCTAGGGGAGGGACCCCTTTCTCCCCCCGAGTCCACCAGCGGCTGGTCTGAAGCCAGGTAGAGAAGGATGGCCCCTCCTCGTGGATGAGGCCACAGCTGCATCTTTCCTTGGACCTAGATGAGAACATTTAAATATGGTAAAATCTCGATTTAACTGGAATTTATACAGGCAAAACTCTCCATTTAGCCAGCTTTTTTTTTTTTTTTCTACACAAGGGAAAAGGAGCAAAATACGTGGAAGAAAAAGCTTTCTTTATGAACTTCAAAAACATGTCCAAGGGTCAAGTACAAATTCTTCCCAATCTCCTGTTTTGTTTTCTGGACAATGGGAATTGGGGTCCAGAATGTTTAGCCCGTGGTCCAGCCTAACCCTCAACTATCAAAGAAGAATTAAATTGCATTAAGAGTAAACCGTGCTGCTTAGGGCAGGAAACTCGACTCATACTTTTCAGTAATATTTTTGACATCAAGGGTCGATGCGAAAAGGATTTTCTGGTTAACTCTGAGATAACCTGGAATCTCCCATTCCCCGGGGCATTTTGACAGATTGGCGTTTTCCTGTAGTTGACATTCCTTGAGACGTTCTTGACGTTCTTGACGTTGGCAAGGTTTACAGGAAGGGCTCCTGACAGTGTTAAAAACTCCAATTCAAATTTCCCCTCTCTGCATCTTATGTTTGCAACCCTGGAATGCGTTAAAATAAGCATGTAACATTTTTGTGTAATTAAGAAAAACAAGTCAACGCCTCTGCTTTCTAAATCCAGATAAACACATTCAAAAGGTAGAGCAGAGTTAGCAGGCCTACAGAACAGCAGCGGGAAAAGGCAAAATTTTGCTTCTGGTTTGCAACATATTCCTGTCCAGACGGGCAGCGATATGTGTTCTGTGTCAGGTTGGGGGAGCTTGGAAAGTTCCACCTAAACGTGGATGATAGTCATGCGGGGAACAAACCACACTGAAGCAACTGGTTCTGTCTGAAGCTACCTAATGCCAGTCTGAGTGGTGTCGGTACAGGCTGGCAGCAGTTGGGACTGAGGCTCCTCCAACGGGGTTGCTAGTTGACAGCAGCAGACAGTGTGTGAGTCGGAGTATGTGGAAGAGAGATGAAAACCAACGCAAAGACAAACTCCAAAACTCCAATCGGCTTTAATTATGCAAGAAAAACCAGCAGCTTGAGAGTGCACCCCCTACTGAGAGAGTGGGAACCAGAGGGCTGCCATGTGTTTCTGGGTCCAGCTAAGGATCTTGCACCCCATCACCCACTGCCCTCTGGCTTTGGGGTTTTCCACCTTCAAAAATAAGGTGTCAGAAATGGCTATTTTCTGTTCCCGCAGATGTAGCGTTGTTCAACTTAGAAATTGCAAAAATGGGGCGCCTGGGTGGTGCAGTCGGTTAAGCATCTGTCTTGGGCCCAGGTCATGAGCTGAGGTCCTGGGATCGAGCCCCTCATTGGGCTTCCTGCTCAGCAGGGAACCTGCTTCTCCCTCTGCCTCTGCCTGCTGCTCCCCCTGCTTGTGCTCGCTCTTTCTCTCTTTCTCTGGGTCAAGTAAATACATAAGATCTTTTTTTTTTTTTTTTTAAGATTTATTTTTTTTTAAATTTTACTTATTTATGACAGTCACACAGAGAGAGAGAGAGAGAGGCAGAGACACAGGCAGAGGGAGAAGCAGGCTCCATGCACCGGGAGCCCGATGTGGGATTCGATCCCGGGTCTCCAGGATAGCGCCCTGGGCCAAAGACAGGCGCTAAACCGCTGCGCCACCCAGGGATCCCTACATAAGATCTTTAAAAAAAAAAAAAAAAGTACCCTTCAGAGATCTGGTGCTAGGATGGGTCCCACATCACCGTCTCTTCCCCCAAATGTACAGAATATCCTGGCTTGCACAAGTCCTAATAGCCAGAGTCCAAAGTCTGTGAGCCAGCATCCACCCAGCCGGACCTCCAAACAAGGTAATTTTTTAAAATGTATAAAACACAGAATAATGGAAACGTCATCAGCTTCAGTTCTCAGACCTGGGCTTACGATCTCCCTCCACAGCTTTCTAGGCGTGTGAAACCCAACAGAGTCCGCGTGCTGCCCTGAGACTCTGCTTCCTCCCTGGTGGTTTCATCGTAATCGCTGCGGAGTTCGCGGTGAGGACAAGGCTAACCCAGAGGCCTCTGGAGAGCAAATAGCTGGAGTTGGGCCAGTCCGTGTCACCCCACTCCCTGTACCCCTCTCCACCCCGGTCCATGCACAACGCTCCCCCTGACTGCTCATTTGTACTCTTGAGTGTTCTCTTTAAATACTTTTTGGGGGAAAGAATGAAAGCATTGGAAACTGAATCAATAGTGAAGACTTAGCATCAAACAAAGCCAACTTTGGTAGCCAGTTTTGGGACAGACTTATGACAGGTATAACTCATTGTCTCCTGCTCTCTATACACAGTGTTCTGTTTAATGAGAACTGAAAGTTGTTAAGGATGATCTCCCAATGCTGGGGGAGCCTCGGTCATCCCTGAGAAGGGACATTGTGTTCTCACAACACTGGCCAGGACTCCTTGGAACTCGCTTGGATCTGGATTTAGATGGAGGCCTGGGAAGGGGCATTTCAAGGTGTCTTGCAGAGCAAAAACTCATGTCCACTTCTCTCTGTGTTTTCCATTGTCACCTTCCCAAGCATCAGCTTTTTCTTTACAACTCAAATGGCATAAAAACACCTCCTGATTCAGGAGCTTTTATGTTACAGGCCCAGTCACACAAAGATGTGAACACAAACTTAGAATAGTGCCCCCATTCTAAATTCCAAGGGTAGAGAGGCTGATCGGTCCAGCTAGGGTCCACTGTGCACCTTAGTTGCAATCATCTGGGACCAGGGAGGCAGGAGCCCAGGGTATAGACACAGTGTCAAGGCCTACTCCTGCCATCCTGAGATGGGATAAAGGAGGAGTTTTCAAGGGTGGGAGAAGAGGGATGCTATTAGGTGTAGACACACCAAGAGTGGCCTTCCACTTTATGCAGTACGGAGAAAAGCAGGTTTCAGAATAATGTTTGTGGGGGTTTTTTTCAAGCTTTTATTTATTTGAGAGAGAAAGCAAGCACGAGTGGGGGTGGGGGGGAGAGGGAGAGGGAGAGAGAATCTCGAGCAGATTCCAAGCAAACGTAGAGCCCGTCACAGGGCTCCATCTCAGTCCCTAAGATCGTGAGCTGAGCCAAAACCAAGAGTCCAACACAACCAACTGAGCCACTCAGGTGCCCCCAGAATAATTTTTAATAGCCAAGGCCACAATCAAAAAAGCTTTCTGCATATTGGTTAAGCCAAACATTCATTTAAGCCAAACTTATTTTGGCCTGCATCCCAACTGTAACAGACGCAGGTGGTTGCCTCCCCAGCAGGTTGTTCCCCTTTGTTCTTAGCTGGCAGGATCCCACATTTACTTGGGTGTCCACCCTTCCTTCATAATGGTTATGGAAGGGTGGCCCTATCCCTAGGTTTAGACGTAAGTTGGTCTAATGGTTGCATTGCAATCCCATTTATCTTTCTAGTGATTAGCTTAGGCACAGGCATACGACACAGTTGTGACCAATTGAACAGGACGGGGCATCCACTGAGAGGCATTCTGCAAAGACCTTTTCTCACCTATAAAAGAGAAGCCCATAGGGAAACTCCCCGGTCTTCTAGCCCTTTAGTATCTAGATGTGATGCCTGGAACTCTGGCAGCCATCCTATGACCACGAGGGGACCTAGCATGAGGATGGAAGAGCAGTAAGCTAGGAAGAACTTGAGTCTTCGATGACCCATTTAGGCCACTGGGTTAGTCCACCTGAAACTATTCTATCTCTGGGATTCTTGTTTGTTTATTAATAGATTGATTTCAAAATTTGTAGCATAATTGGCATATGACATTATATGCAGGTGCACAACATGATGATTCAATATTTATAAGCATTGCAAAACGATCACCACAATAAATCTCGTTAACACCTGCCACCAAGCATAAACTTTATTTTCTTGTAATGAGAACTTTTAAAAACTACTCCCTTAGCAACTTTCAAATATGAAATCCAGCATTCTTAACTACAGTCACCATGTCCTATGTGATATAGCCCAGATTTTGTTACTTAATAAAATAAATATTCCTATCGTTTAAGCCAGTTGAGTTGCTATACTCTTCTGTGCATCCCCAAACATCATGACACACCTCTTAATTAACAACTCACAGGGATCCCTGGGTGGTGCAGCGGTTTGGCGCCTGTCTTTGGCCCAGGGCGAGATCCTGGAGACCCGGGATCGAGTCCCACGTCGGGCTCCCGGTGCATGGAGCCTGCTTCTCCCTCTGCCTGTGTCTCTGCCTCTCACTCTCTCTCTCTGTATGACTATCATAAGTAAATAAAATTTAAAAACAAAACAAAACAAAAAAACAACTCACAGAGCTACAAAGAAGACATACTTTAGTAAAAGCTGACTTCATGGCATGCAGAATCATCCTGCAGATGCTTAGGGGAAATATCCTTTAGGCAACCTTGGTATGCTAAGCCAAGAAATCATACATCATCTCTAATGCTCCCGGAGCCTTATCAAGACATGATATTTTGCAAACAGACCAGCATTATTTTTGTGTATTTATAAAAAGCAACTCAAAGGATGGTTTGTTTAGAGTAGGTTTTCTGTGCTTCAAAGTCCTTGCTCCTTTAGACAGGGAGTTGGACACGTTTAAAGTGGTTTCATTGTGTGTTCTGCTTGCTGGAGTTTGATAGGGCCATGTTCTCATGACAGGTCTGTCCCTGCAGTGGGTGTCTGCAATGCTTTGATGTGGGCTGCGTTCGGACAGCCTAATACTTGGGGAAAAATGTGCTGAAATTGAGCAAGATTGCTTTCTGCCCAGCTGTTCTCCAAAGGCTCAGACATTTTTAGCACTGAGCGAAGAAGCTTGTATTTGTTTTGACAGTCTTGGCAGGAGGAACAATGGTTGATTATCCCTGCACTTTACTAACAAATAAGACTGCCTCCAGCAGAGATAAAATATGGGTCTTGACTTGATTGCATTTCATGTCCAAGAGAATTATCTTCTATTTACTGTGGTGCCCTTTCATTATGCAGGGTATCTCTCTCTTTCTTTCTTCTCGCCTCCCAGAGTCACCCGTGGCTCTGGCTCTGAGAGGCAGATTCCCCAGATCACCGTGGGCATGGTGATTTGATTATCATCTTAAACCATGCATTTCTCCTTCTCCAGTTGGATTTCTTGGAAGCTAAATTGTTTGTTTGTTTTTGGCTATCCAGATGTGTAGGGTTGGTCTCTTCTCTCATTTTCTATCTGCTTGCTTTCGGTATCTGTCTGTGCCACTGATACCAGTTGAGCAAATAGGAGTCTTGGATTTTCCATCAGGGCTGCACTGAAAAGGGCTATCCCACATGCCTTTCCTCACCCATGCAGAGAAGTGTCTTGCACAGAACAATTGTTCTCTTTATTATTTTTTTAATTTTTAAGATTTTATTTATTTATTCATGAGAGACACAGAGAGAAAGGCAGAGGCACAGGCAGAGGGAGAAGCAGGCTCCATGCAGGGATCCAGACGTGGGACTTGATCCTGGGTCTCCAGGATCACGCCCCGGGCCAAAGGCGGCACTAACTCACTGAGCTACCCGGGCTGCCCCCAATTATTCTCTTTAAAACAAAGGAAGCTTTCAGTATTTGCATAAAACTGTTGCTCTTTTTTTGCTCTATCTTTTGCTACTTTCTGGATGCTGCAAGGACTTGAGTAGGATACTATAACTGCACCTCTTCCCTTCTGGCGAGGTAGGTTTGGGAAGGTATTTATGAAGCCAAACTTTGCCAGGTGAAAAGGCAGGGGAAGACATTCCAGGTAGAGAGAAGGGCCAGCCTGTGCGCTCCGCCATCTGACCCTTGCCCTCCGTTCCCGGTGACCTGGGAGCCTGGCCACTATTACTGCCTCACCGAGCGGCCCTGCCCTCTGGTTTTCTGTTTTGTGGCCAGCGGAGGTCCTGTCAGGGCACTGCCAGGTTAGAGCAGGTTGGACTATTTCTTCTCCCCCTTCCCTGCTCTCTCCAAGCCTGCCCCGGCTCTGACAGCAGCTGCACGTTCCCTGGGCCACAGCTCCTGTTGGGTGGCCCCTCTTGGAAGCTCCAAATCTTGCCTGGATCTATCATCACTACTCCTTCCTCCTGCTTCCAGAGACACTTGTAGGAACTGGTGACAGCTCCCCGTTTTTGTTGGTCATGGGGCAATTGGTTCCCTTAACCTAACCTTCACCTCTGTCCCTGGCCCTGGGGTAAACTTCCTGCGAGGGAACCCTCTTTTTCCTCTTGTGACCTTCGGTGTTGATACATCAAGGAGGGAAAAGTAGGGTTTGTTCAGGGACGGGGCACAGTTTAGTGTGGTCTGACTGGGAGCTGAGATGAGGGAGGCCCGGAGATGAGCCTGCGTTATCAGAAGGGGCCTTATCTTGAGGGTCTGCTCAGTCCAGTCCGTGGGGTTCACCCTGTGGGCTATGGGAGTCAGGCGTAGTTGGTAGAGTTAGAGTGACATGACCGGGCCTGCCCTTTGCCAGGGTGGCTCTGGTGCACCAGGTCGGAGGAGGGATTGGGAAGAAGGGATTGAACGCAGGGAGACTAGGCTAGAAGCAGTTGCTATATTCCACATCCAATGGCGGCCTGGTGTACAGAAAACCAAACCCAAACTCCTAGTTGTGGTCTACAAGGCCCTAGTTGATTTGGCCTCTGCCTATCAGTCTGGCCTCAGTTATGCTTCCCCCCTTGCTCACCACATCTTTTTTTTTCTTTCCTAAAGATTGTATTAATTTATTCACAAGAAACACTGAGAGAGAGGCAGAGACACAGGCAGAGGAAGGAGGCTCCCTGAGTGGAGCCTGATGCAGGACTCGATCCCAGGACCCCAGGATCACGACCTGAGTCAAAGGCAGACGCTCAACCGCTGAGCCACCCAGGTGCCCCTGCTCACATCTTTGTCAAACTGTCCTTTTCTCCGCTGGTCAGCACACATGTCAAGCTCTTTCAGCCTCAGGGCTTTGCGGTTACTGTTCCCCCACTGGGACACAAAGTCCTTCTCATCATTCAGGCCTCAGTTCAATGATTGCATCCTCTGAGAGGACTTTAACAGGGTGCCCTCTCTAAAGGGACTTCCTCTGGAAGCCACATATGACTGGAGGTTTTCTCCCCAAAGGACTTATTACTGTCTGGAATATTTTCTTTACTTAGTTGCTGACTCATGTATTATCTGTCTCCCTCCTGTAAAACGTAGAGTACATCTGAGTGACCTGGTTTTATTCATCAGTATATCTAGCACCTGGAAGATTCCCTGCAATGGAATATATGCTCAATCACTATTTTCGGAATGAATGAATTAATGAACCTATCTTTCCACTGGGCTCCCTAACATCTATCCCCGCGATACACACATTCCACTTTTTGTCACCTCCACTCCATTCCTACCTTTCCTTCACTAACCAAATAAGGATCCTTTCAGCAAAGACTATCACAGCTAATCCCAAAGGATGGCTCATTGTGGCCTTCAAAGGGAGGCAGGGGGCTTGTATGTGTAGCCATTTGGCAGTGAAATCAAATCCAACCAAAAATCCAAACCAAAATATTCACAAAATAAAAGCAATTGGATACTGTTAGTGTTCTAGTGCTATCTAATGAACCCTCAGCAGCTCAGACCAGCACTCACTCACTGTCTCCCAGTTCTGTAGCTCAGGAGTCCACATAGGCTCTTCTAGGCTCTGATCAGTGGACGTGAGATGAAAATCAGGTTGTCAGCTAGCTGGGCTCTTGTCTGAAGGCTCCAGGGAAGGTTTTACTTTCAGACTCATTCAGGGTGTTGGGAGAATCCAATCCTTGAGGCTGTGACACTGAGATCCCTGTTAGCTGGCTGTCAGAATTGGATGTCTCTCTCAACTCCTGAAGGCAACTCGTGTTCATCCTCATGTAGACCCTCCATCTTCGAGTGAGAAGCAGCAGATTTGCTCTTCAAATCTCCCTGACCGGGATCCCTGGGTGGCGCAGCGGTTCGGTGCCTGCCTTTGGCCCAGGGCGCGATCCTGGAGACCCGGGATCGAATCCCACATCGGGCTCCCGGTGCATGGAGCCTGCTTCTCCCTCTGCCTGTGTCTCTGCCTCTCTCTCTCTCTGTGACTATCATGAATAAATAATAATAAAAAAAAAATTAAAAAAAAACAAAAACAAAAACAAATCTCCCTGACCTTACCTTCTCCTATTCTTTTTATTTGCTTTCTCCCATCCTTTTCCACTTTGAAGGACTCATGATTACATGGGGCCCATCCAGTTAATGCAGGATAATCTTCCTATTTTAAAGTCAACCAATTAGGGACATCTGAATGGCTCAGCAGTTGAGCGTCTGCCTTTGGCTCAGGGCATGATCCCAGAGTCCCAAGATCGAGTCCCACATGGGCTCTGTGCATAGAGCCTGCTTCTCCTGTCTGTGCCTCTCTCTGTCTCTCTCATGAGTAAGTAAATAAAATATTTAAAAAAATAGTAAAGTCAACCGATTAGCAACATTAAGTACAACTACAATGTCACTTTGTCTGTATAACTTAACTGTAATGCCAGGAGCAAAGGTGGCAGGCACCAAAATTCTGTCTACCACAGATACAAATAAAAAAAAATGGACAAAACCAGCTGCTGGAAAGGATTGAAGGACCTCAAAGAAAGGCCCAGTCTCTGGAAGGATAAAAAGGGAATTGCTCTTTTGATTTTGTAGAAAGTTCTACCTTCATCTCTCTTTTTAGAATGTTGCTACCTTCTCAATGGAATTTAAAATTTTATGTTCTGTTGGTTAGAGGTAACCAGGGTCTTAATAATTTTTTCTGTTTTAAAAGATTTATTTATTTGTTTTAGAGAGAGAGAGAAAAGGAATGCATGAGCAGGGGGAGGAGTAGAGGGAGAGAGAGAATCCTTAAGTAGACTCTCTGCTGAGCACGGAGTCCAACTTGGAGCTTGATCTCACAACCCTGAGATCATGACCTGAGCCAAAACCAAGAGTTGGACGCTTAACCAGCTGAACCACCGAGGTGCCCTTTAATAATTTTTAAAAGACTGATGAGTATAAATTGAACATCCTCACTGGAATGCTTTTAAGATTTTATTTATTGAAAGAGAGAGAGCGTGCACACATGAGCTAGGGGAGAGGGAGAGAATTCTCAAGCAGACTCTCCACTGACCAAAGAAGCCCTGCTCAGATCCCAGGCCCCTGAGATCATGACTTGAACCAAAATCAAGAGTCAGCTATTGGGGAGCCACCCAGGCACCCCAATTTTATTTTTTTTAAAGTAACCCAACATGGGGCTCAAACTTGCAACCCCAAGATCAAGAATCACGTGGTTTCAACTACTGAGCCAGCCAGGTGTCCCTGGGATGCTTTTCATGATAGCCTGGAGCTCTTGTTAATCCAGGGCTAATGGGTCCATTCTAGATGCTGATTTCTTTTCACCTCCTCTAAGCATGGTCAGTAGACGGCTTACCCAGAATCACAGGAGCACCCAGTGAGTCAGAGTTGCTGTATTTCTGACTCACAGTCCAGGGGATCCTTAAGCCCTTAAGGGTAGAACCGCACAGCTCTCTTCTTCCCCTGTATCATCATGGCAAAACCCAGCCATCCATCCCAAGTAGCAAGAGAAAGTCACAAATCATTTCCTGAGAGAAATGCCAGGAGTGCTAACCGTATCTAGGTCATGAGGAAGCCATCTTGGCGTCTATGTTAAGTGGGAGGACTGTCTCCAACCCTGGGGATGGAGCCTGACGTGAGGGAGGAGAAGAAGGAGAGGGAGCCAGCATGGCTGAGTAAGTGCTTGCTAGGTGCAGGGAAGCAGGTTCTCTCCAGACAGAGACAGGCAGGTGGATAGGCACACAGCACAAATGTCACTCATTTCTCTATTTGTCCTGAGGCCTGGCAGTCAGGAGAGAGCTTTCCTCCACCGCCTCTGATTTCCTGCGGCATCCTAGGAAGCAGAGCCAAGCCCAGCGATAGCTTCAGCCTTAGGAATGTCACAGCACAGGTGCCTCTGGATTTATTGCACTCCCGCCTCCAAGACAAATGCTGGGTTTTACTGCATCTCGCTTATCGTGCTTCCTCCCTGCCTGCCTTGCTCACTCGTCTCTTATCCCAGGCTTGTGGGAAAGCGTGTTGGCATAGATTTGGGTGCAGATAACAGCTGCCTGGAGGTGCCTGGGGAGGTGTGAATTCAGGGCTGTCACTTCATTTCCCATTTAGGCAGCTGGCCAGCGCCTGGGCGATTTTTCTGGATTTGCCAAACCCACGTCTGAAGATGAGAGGAGGGAGGGAGTGGTAGGAATGGGGAGGCAGCTGGGTGCGGAGTAAAAAAGGGCTTTGGAGGCAGTGAGGCCCAGACTTTGACCCTGCCCCGCCACTTCCTGTGTGACCATGGGTAAGTCATTGGACCTCCCTGGGCCTTGCTTTGGTTATCATTTAAAAAAAAGGGGGGGGGCTTTGAGCTATTCCTTGTAGATCTGTTTTGTGGATTAAATGAAATAGTAGTAAAGTGCCTGTTAAAATGTTCATCAAACTGTAGGCCTTCTTTCCTGTTAGGGCCTTCCTCCGATATTAAAAACCTGCTTGGCGAGTTCATTCAGTGCTCAGTGCCTCAGTTTTTCCATTTGTAAAGCCGGGACAATGACAGCACTATGTAGTTATCCTGAGGCTTAAATGAATGAATGAATACATGCAAAACTCATTAGAACAGTGTGAAGCACATAAAAAGTTTTCAAGAAGCATGCATGATAAATTAGATGCCTACATTGTGTCCCCATCCCATTTAGGGTCATGAGGGAATGGGATGGAGAAGGCTGGAAACCCAGGATCCCAAGGTAGGCCCAGTCTCTCTAAGGATGAGAGAGTACCTACCCTTCTGCTTTTCTGGACTCACAGTCCTTTCCTGTCTGGAAGGGAAGAAAGAGCCTTTCCCTGCAGAGGAGGCCTGGCTAATTCCCTCTTCTTTCTACATAAATTCAAGAGTGCAGACAAATTATGTTAAGTATCCACCACAGCATAATAAATGATCCCCAAACCTCATGGGTTAAAGCAAACGTTTAGGTTTCTGGGGGGGTCAGGAATCTGGGAGCAACTGGGTTAAGTGCTGTGGCCAATGGTGTCTCATAAAGTTGTGGCCAAGGTTGTGGTCAGAGTTGTATGAATTTGAAGGCCTGACTGGGACTAATGGGCCTATCCCAAGATAGTCCCTCCTCTGCCTGTTGGCAGGAGGCCTTTAGCTCTTCACCACGTGGGGCTCTCTAAGGGCTGCCGTGTGCTTAGAACAGGGTGCCGGGAGGTGGAAGAGAGAGGTGGGAGCAGCAGTATCTTTGTCTCTCCTGACCCAGCCTCAGAACGAACACTTCTTATTTCTGCAACATCCCACTTGGTTAGAAGCTAGTCACTAAGTCAAGGGGAAGGGAATCAGTCTACATCTCTTGATAGTATCATCAAAGAATCTAAGGATGTGATTTAGAACCACTGTACCGTCATGCTGATGACAATAGGTGCATGGCACACGGGGGTGCGGGGGGGAGGTTGATTCCCAAATGAGCCAGTGTCTTTGTTCTTTGTCCCTTTAACTACCTAGTTTACCTTTCCTGGAAAAAAGATTTGATATGTTCCATTTCCAGCAGAGTTTAATATATGCCCAGAAATGGAACAGAAAATGTTTAGGTTTCATACCACAAACTCTTAGCAAGTGCCTCCTATATATACTGGGCGATGGGAAATAAAGAAGTGGTGAACACAAATCTCTGCTCTCAAGAAACTCGCTGCAATGGAGAGATGAAGAGGTAGAGAGGAAGCTGGGAGAGCACCGGATACCACACCTGAAACCAACGTTACACTGCGTGCTAGCTGCTGGAATTTGAATAAACACTGGGAAAACAAAAGAATAAAATAGGATAAGGTAGTCTTTCCTCGTTGTTTTCCATTTCTATGCCCTCCTCTTTCCTGGTCCTTCTTACACACAGAAGTTCCTCATTTGGTTATAGTATCTGCTTATCACCATATTCCTTCCCATGTGCCCTCAACACCTGTCACTTGGCTGCTCCGTAAATCCTTGTCAGTGAGTGACTGTGATATGGGGAGTGCAGCAAACTATGGCAGCAAGGAGGACAGGTACTGGCCCCGCCTTGAAGGAAGGCCCCCTGGAGGAGGCGATCCTATGTTGAGATTTGACATATGAATAGGAATGATCAAGGCGGACGTGTGTGTATTATTCCCATCTGCAGGAACAACACCCCACCCAAAAGAGTCTAGTACATTCCATGGGCTGCCAACACTTCTGTGTGCTGGAGGCCAGAAAGAGGCAGGGGCTGGGGAGGGATGTGGAGAGAGAATTGCACAGGGAGTAATGACAGATGAGAATAAAGATACAGCAGAACTAGGTTACTGAGAACTCACCTTGGGAGAAAATCTGAGGAGCATGGACTTTATCTTAAGAGCACCGAGGGAACAATGGAAGGTAGGAAAGCAGGGGAATGACAAGGTCAGGTACCAAAGACTTTGTTTTTCTAGCAAGGATGTGAAGGGCCAGGGTTTGAGAGTGGGGCTACAGGTGCCCCAGGAGCCAGAGTCCAGAAAGTTACATTGCAGAAATTCTTTCTGAACCACCTTTCTGCAGAGTGCATAGCCCCCCCAAACCCCAAATACTCTGGGAGCGGGGGCAAGAACATGGAGCACTGCTGTCTCAGGCCCACAAGGCGAGGCCTTGCTGGGCCCCCATCCAGTGGCCCTCAGAGTTTGTAGAAAGCAAACCCTATTGCTCCTGGTTCTCTGGCTCTGTTTCAGAAGCAGAGTTAGCTGGAGTGGGTGCTCTAAACCCAATTACTAGAGCATAGAGATCATGAGTTGGAAAGCACATTTTCCCTGCAACATGAGAAAATATGCTGCTTCCTAGGACCTCCCCACTGGAATCATCTGTGCAACGTGCAGAATAACAGAAAAGCACTTTTCTCTTGGAGACATATGGAAAACAGTTTGTTTGCTTGGAGGGAAATCATAACTTGTGTTTTTTTTTTTCCCCCTCAGAGGAAAATTAAAACTCTCACACATTAAGTCTTTTCTTGTTTGTCTTGTGCTTTTGAACCAAAATACAGGCAAGGGGGAATGTGGTGCTTGTAGGTGAACAGGAAATCTAAGTTGGAAATCTAAATTACGGTGGCCAAACTATCGGAATTCCATACCCGAATCACCCATTCATTGTCTCCAGGGCGAGGGTGGGGTCATTAGGCCACGAAACCACATGACATGTTTTTCAGAGAAGGGAGTATGGCCTTGGTTGCTGAGTGTACGTACTCATGAGGGCAGAATGATAAATAATGGCAGAGTGTGAAATCTCCAAACATCATTTCCAAAGTAGTCTTGAAATAATCCCTCCTTTGGGGACCTGATATTCCCAGTCAAGATGGAAACAAAAGAAAATGGCCTAGCTTTCATTTGGTTCACTGGTCCAGAAAATGGGACCTGGGAAGATAAAGCAGAGCTGGGTGTTTGAGGTGAATTAAAGGAGCCAGTAGACATTCATGGGGGGTTTTCTTTGCTCAAGGGTCTCTGCAACCTGGTCTTCCCCTCCCAGGAGACCCACCAGAGCTGCCTTCTTCTTCCGTCAGTGTCTCTCTTTGAACAACCTCAGACGCTCTTTTCTTGGTAATAAGAGAACCCATATGCAGGGCTTCAAGGATACATTCTGGATGATGATTTATGCCAGGTTGTTCACAGCCTCCTCTCCCCATCCATAATTCTTCCAGAGAGCATTTAGCTGATTTGGAAAAAGTATATCAGATCTTCCAGAGAACAGTGTGCATCCTAACTGTGGATGAATGTGATTTTGATGGTTCTCTGATGGCTCAAAGCTTTACAAACTGAGTAACACAAATGTACAAAAAATTGCTTGGCATCTTCTGAGGAAAACATTGATTACCCTGGGGGCGGAGGGACTGGGAGTGGGTGGAAGAGGTAGAGATTGATTCTTTGGATAGGCTATTTGAATAGCCTTGTGGGTATTTCCAGAAGTAGGACTTAAGTGAGCCAGATTGATGGTGCCCTCCTCCTTAAAAACATCTTACTAAGCACCTAATATGTTTCAAGAGCTTTACTCAAGGCTTGTAAAGATTTACAAACAACATGGCCGGTGAACCTCAAGCAAAGGAAACACCTGAGGTGAACTCCACATTCAGTCTACCTTCCTGCCAGGGCACACTTTGCAAATGGCAGCACAAGAAAGTAGATCCCGAAAGGCAGCAGAAGACTCACTGTGTGAAGTCAAAAGAGTTCATGATGCTGAGGTGGCCAGAATTCATGAAGTAAGGTATCAAAGAAGAAAGAACTGAACAGAGAAGTTGCCTCAGAAATCTTCATGCAGGTCTCTTTCAATCTTTGGCCCAACACAAAGCCCTGCTCCACGCACATGTGTGTGTGCCTGAAGGGCTAGGCAGAGAATGGGTAAGAGACCATGAGCTGGATGGAGGCTCTTGAGGTTACAGTGATGGAAGACAGAGCTTCCAACACACAGCGTGGTTATACTGTTGAACACTCTGGGCATTCAGTTGAGACCCCAGAAAGGCCAATCCAAAGAACAGGACTGCTCCAGCCCTACCATATGGACAATTATTTTTTTAATAGTTTTTATTTATTCATGAGAGATACCGAGAGAGAGGCAGAGACACAGGCAGAGGGAGAAGCAGGCTTCATGCATGGAGCCCGATGTGGGACTCGATCCCTAAATCGGGATCACACCCTGAGCCAAAGGCAGATGCTCAACCTCTGAGCCACCCAGGAATCCCCATGGACAATTCTTGACCCACCATAACAAAGCTTTAAAAATCCTCCATGGGAGTGCCTGGCTGGCTCAGTCCGTTAGCTGTCTGACTTCAGCTTGGGTTGCAATCTCACTCAGGGTCCTGGGATCAAGCCCCAGAACCAGACTGCCTACTCAGCAGGGAGTCTGCTTGTCCCTCTGCCCCTCCCCCTCCTCATGTGCACATGCTTTCTCTCTCTCTCAAATAAATAATAAAATTTTTTTGAAAATAAAAAAGCCTTAATAGGCTCATCCTGGACAACATATAAATTAAATGCTTGCCAAAGTAATACTCAACATTCTTCAAAAAGAAAACAACATAATCCAAACTCAACATAATAGCATTCACAATGTCCAAAACTCCAAAAATATTGTTAGACATACAAAATAGCAAGGACATGTGATCCGCAGTTCAACCTAGAAATTCTATGTTCAGCAATAGCCTTAATAAGAACAAAGGTAGAGGGGTGCCTGGGTGGCTCAGTCAGTTAAGCATCTGCCTTCAACTCAGGCCATGATCCTGGGGCCCTGGGATCAAGCCCCACACCAGGCTTCCTGCTCAGTAGGGAGTTTGCTTCTCCCTCTTTCTCTGCCTGCCACTCCCCTTGCTTGCGTTCTCTCTTTCTTAATCTGTCAAATAAATAAATAAATAAATAAATAAATAAATAAATAAATAAATAAATAAAATCTTTAAAAAAAAGGTAGAATAAAGATGTTTTTTGGATAAGAGAATTTGGATTAATCACCAGTATACATGCATAAGAAATGTTAAAGGAAATTCTCCAGGCAAAAAGAAAATGATTGCATCTGATATCAGATCTATATGAAGAAGAGTATCAGAAATAGAAAATGTCGAGTAAAAATAAAATAGACATTCTTCTTGTTTTTTAGTTTCTTTAAAAGACATTTGACTGCTTAAACCAAATATAATAGGAAAACATTGTGAGGTGTATGATCTATGTGGAAGCAAAATATATGGCAACAATAGTACGAAAGATTAAGAGGGTAAATGAAAGTAGATTATGTAAGGTTGTTATATATGAAGAGCTATAAAATGAACTCAGGGTGGGGGCACCTGGCTGGCTCAGATGTTAGAGCACGTGACTCCTGATCTCAGGGTTGTAAGTTCATGCCCCACATTGGGTGTAGAGATTACTGAAAATTAACATCTTAAAAAACATCAAAATCAATTCAAGGTAGACTGTGATAACCGAAGTAAATTTATTTTGTCCCTAGGGCAGCCACTAAAAATTAAAACAAAGGGGCACAGCTGAAAATCAAATAGAGAAGATAGAATGGAATGCCAGAAAACATTTACTTAACCCAAAAGAATGAAGGAAAAGAGGGAAATAAGAAAGAGCATACATGGGACAAAGAGAAAATAAATAGCTGAATGGTAGAATTTAATCCAACCAAATCACTAATTATGTTATATCTAAAGTCATTAGACAGTCTAACAAAAAGAACAATACTGCCAGCTTGGATTAAAAAAATTAGACCCAATTATATGATGTTTATAGGAGACACACTTTGATCATGAAGACGCATACATGTTAAAAGTGAAAGAGTAGAAAATGATAACCATGTAATCATTGGTTGTAAAGACACAGTAGTGGGTGTATTAATATCAGACAAAGTCAAGGATAATTATGAGGAATAAAAAGAGATATTATGTAATGACAAAAGAATCAATTCGCTAAGAAGGCATGTGATTCCTAAATGTGTGTTTACCTATTAATAAGCTTCAAAATATATGAATGCAAAACTGACAGAATTGAAAGGAGAAATAGACAAATTCACAGTAAGAGTTGGAGAGGTTTATCCTCCTCTCTCAAGAATGAATAGAATGTATAAACAAAAAAAAAATCGGTAAGATCTAGAGGATTATTAACAAATGTACTCTAATTGGCATTGTATTGAACTCAGCTCAACAACTTCAAGACTATGTGTTACTTCCAAATGTACATGGAACATTCACCAAATAGACCATGACCTGGGCCATAAAACACATCTCAATATGTTTCATGTGATTGCAATCATAAATCATGCGTATTTGACAATAACAAAATAAAAATCAAGATCAAGAAGAACTCTGGAAAATTTAAGTATTTTGAAAGTAAACCACACACTTCTAAATAACCATGAATCGAAGCGATCATGAGAAAAATGAGAAAATGTTTTGACCTGATGATAAAACTACAACATATCAAAATTTGTGAGATTCAGCTAATGAAGTAGAGTAAAATGTACAGTCTAAATGCATATATCAGGAAAGAAAAAAGGTTAAAATCAATCTTACAAGCTTTTATTTTAAGAAGCTAGAAAGACCAAATTATAGTAAATATAAGGAAATAATAGAATATAAATCAGTGAAGTAAAAAGTAGACAAACAATAGAGAAAGATCAACAAAAACCAGACGTTTTCTTTGAAAAGAATAATGGAAAGGGTAGGTCTCTAGCTAGACTCATCAAGACAAAAAGAAAGACAACACAAATTACCAGTATCTGGAATGAAAGAAGGGATACTATAGATGCTACAGTTGTTAAAAGACAAGATGACATCTAACAACCTCATGTTACTAAATTAGAGAGCTTTTACAAAATTGACAAATTCTTTGAAAGACACAAATTACAAAATTCACAAAATAGGTATATGAATAATTCTATGTCTATTAGAGAAATTTGATTTGTAATTAAAGCATTGCCACAGGAAACTCCAGGCCCACGTGACTTCACTGGTAAATACTATCAAACACTTAAGGAAGAAATTATATCCCTATTACACAAACGTTTTCAATAAACAGTGGAAGAGGAAACACTTTCCAACAAAATTCATGCATTGTGCATAACTCTAATAAGGAATTATGGACATTAAGAACATTACAAGGACATTGCAAAGAAAGAATTACAGATTAATGTCCCTTCTGTGTCTATTTGCAACATTTCTTAACAAAATATTAAAGAAATTGAATATTTTGAAAGGATATAATAAATCATTACCAAGTAGAGTTTATCCCAGTTACCTAAGATTTAACATGAGAAAGATTGCAAGATACTGGGTCAATCAATATGCAAAAATCAATGGCATTTATATAAAAGAGCAACAAACACTTGGAAAATAAACCAAAAAATTCAATATCACTTACCAGAGCATCCAAAAGATGAAAAAGATGAAATAAAGTTAATGAAAGGTATCTAAGAACTCTGTATTGACAACTACAAAACACTGTTGAGAAATATTAAAGATCTAAATAAATAGATATTTCATGTTCAAGGATGAGAAGATTCAACACTGTCAGGTGTCAGTTCTCCCCAAATTAATCCATAGAAATATTACAATTCATATCCTAGCAAGTCCTTTTTTTTTATTTTTGGTAGAAATTGACAAGCTAATTCTAAGCTTTATATGGAAATGCAAAGGTTCTAGGACAGTCAAGTAATTTTGAAAAAGTACATAGTTGAATGGCTTATATTGCCTGATTTTAAATCTTACTATATAACACTATAGTAATTAAGATAATGTTGTATTGGTGTAAAAATTGATAAATAGGTCAGTAGAACAGATTATAAAATCCAAAAGTAGATCCACACATACAGTCAATTAAGTTTTATATCAGAGCTAAGTAACTTAACGGGGGAAGGAAAATCATTGTTTTTGTTTTTTTTTGGGTTTTTTAAGTGCCAGAATAACTGGGTATCCATATGGGGGGGGGGGGGGAATGAATCTCCCACCTTACATCACTCCAAAATTTGTTCACTATAAATCAGAGACCTTGAGTTAACAGCTAAAACTATAAAGCTTCGTAAAGAAAGAAGAATATCATCCCTAATTTGAGATAGGCAAGGATTTCTTAGAAAAGGCAGAAAACATTAGCCATAAAAGAAAAATTTAATAAATCTGATCTATAGAAATTCAAATTCTTCCTCATTAGCGAGACCATGAAAGAAAAAGGCAATAGGAATAAGAAAAAAAAAAAAAAAAAAAGATAGTCAATAGGCAAGCCATACACTGGAGGAAAGTATTTGCTTATACAATCCAACAAAGAATCCAGCATATGTAAAGGTCTTCCACAACTCAATAATAAGAAGGCAATCAACTGTAAGTAATGGCTCAAAGATTTAAAAAGGCTCTTCTCAAAAACACAGAAAAAGCCCATAAGCACATCAGAGAGGTCTCAACCTCACTTGTTATCAATAAAAGGTCAATTCAGGTCATGATGAGATAGGGCACAGCCGCTTGAATGACTAACATTTAAAAGTGAGACTCTCACCCATTCCTGGAAGGTGTGTAAGATGGGACAAACACTTGAGAAAACCATTAGTCTGAGAACACTAGGACATCTGTCCTGGCCTCCCCCGGCCCCCTCCCCTCCCAACCCAGCCAGTCTTACAGAACCCCCAGAGTGAGCTCTGTAAAAAGGAAATCTGATGGTGTAATTTCCCTACTTAAACATTTCAATAGACTCCATTGCCCTTAAGATAGAGTTCAAGCTCAGGTCTACAGGGCCCTTCATGAGTAGATCTCCGCTTACCTCTCTAGTCCTTTCTTAGGCTTCTTCATTAGTCACCCTTTTATCCCTCAAACCTTGACCCAATAATGCTGCTTCAAGCCACCCCCAAACTCAGTGCCTTAAACCAGCCTTCATTTATTCTCATGGACCTCGAGGTCAGCTGGGGCCATTCTGCCTCAGGCTATGGCAGCTGGGGTCTGGCAACCTAAACTGGGGTTGGCTGGGGCACCTGGGGGGCTCCGTTGGTTAAGTGTCTGACTCTCGATCTCAGCTCAGGTCTTGATCTCAGGGTCATGCGTTCAAGCCCCACACTGGGCTCCATGCTGGGTGTGGAGCCTGCTTTAAATAAGCAAACACACACCAGCTGGGGTTGGCTGCGGGGCTCTACTCTAGATGCAGTCGTGTGGATCGGCCTGGAGGCTCTGTTCCACGTGTCTCTCATCCTCCTTGGACCAGCAGGCAAGCTGGGCACGGTCTCATGGCCGTGGCAGAAGCTTATGGTGGTAAATGAAACACTTAATGCCCGAGAGCTAGGTTCTTAAGATGCCTCTTAAGACTGGCGCCCTGACACATCTACTGGGTTCCAGGACCATGTCAAAGGCGGTGCAGAGACATGTGCTCTTCCCTCTGCCTAAGACTGCAGCCAAGCGCTCAGTCTGCCCCAAACCCCCCTGCTCCTGGTCCACCCAATCCTTTTCAGCCTCCCTCCTCTGCTCCTCCTCTGCCTTCAGACATCCCATTCTCTCTTATAGATGCCAACTCCTCACCCACCCTCAACTCCTCCCTGAGCCTCCTGGAGTCAAGGTCAGGCCAGTGCACTTTCCTGCCATGGCTCTGACTCCACCATGATGAGCTGTTCACTTGCCCAAACGCCGCACCCCTATTGCCTCCGAAGGTTTAGGTGATCTTGTTCTTGATGTGTGAGGTAGGCACCGGGAAGGTTTGTTCCTATGGACAATCTTTAGTGCCTGGAAATAGAGTACGGAGTATGCCATTGCGTTGGGGCCTCAAAACTTTGGGAGGGCCCAGCGGCACGTGGGATGACATATCCTTTTCTTTGGGGTACACACAGAAACTAAAGCATAGCGGCCCTCTGTTGTTTTTGCCTGCCCACATCTCTTTGGTCTTTAAAAAATAATAGCAGCTGGCTTTAGGAGAATAACGCCTGTTTGTGTCCCCGGCCTGCGTCAAGGTGGAGCTAACCATATGCCTTCATCTACCAATATGAATTGGGTGGAGCAAACTGATAGGAAAATACTTTTTAAAAAGATTTTATTTACTCATTCTTGAGAGACACAGAGAGGCAGAGACACACAGGCAGAGGGGCAATCAGTCTCCCTGGGGGGAGCCCGATACAGGACTTGATCCCAGGATCCTGGGATCATGACCTTAGCCAACCGCTAAGCCACCCAGGTGCCCATTAGGAAAATAATTTGAACAGATTTATTTTTTGCAGGCAAGTCATTGATATGACTGGCCATCATGCTTAGCTCCTGCTACCCAGACTCCCAGAGCTGCTGAGGTTCCTACTCTCGATGAAATTCTTAGGTTCAGCTTTTCCTAGGATTCTCTGTGCTCTCATAAATCCTTGCAATAAACGCCCGCATTTCCTTTTAATTAAAATAACCAGAGTCCATTCCTATTACTTATTATTAAAAAATAATTATAGCTGATACTTAACAACCAGATGCTCAGCAATTTCAGGCCCCACCCTGTGTGTCTTCTCTCTTCTTCTAGTCCATCAGGGAGCGGGGAGGGAGCTTGCCAGCTTTTACTTAGGGTTCATTGACCTTTGAGTGCTCATAAAGCTCATTTTGAGAGGCGAGTCTCTGGATGATTTAAGGCATCTTTTCTTTGCCAAGGAGGGAAAGAAACTTCCCATGGCAGCTGGAAAAATAAGTGGCCACTGCATACCAAGTCCTGCACGTTAAAAATTTACCCCGTAATTACACTTGCAGAACAAGTCTTTTGAGTATTCTTAGAGCTTTAAGGAAAGAGATAGTTACTAGAAATTACCAGGGTCAGCGAGCGAGAAGGTGGCCGAGGAGCCAGAAGATTGCACATCCAAATAAATCCCCCTGCTGAGGAGCCTTTCGTTGATTCATTCTTATCTGTATCTATATATCATCCATACCTATACCTCCATCTATCATCTATCTATCTATCTATCTATCTATCTATCTATCTATCATCTATCTACCTACCTATATCATCTATTGTTAGACTTGAACGTACTCTCAGAAGCCCTGGGCATTCTCACATTTTCCATCAGCTAGACAGCACGGAGCTGGACACACTAACGTGGTCATTAGCCCCGCTTGCTGAAGAGGAGGCCCGAGGCACAGCTCACTGTGGGTTGCTGCTCACTTTGTGATTAAGCTCCCAGTTGCTGGGTGACACACGAGAACAAAAGCATCCACCCATGAGCTCCTTCTTGCCAGAGACTTACTCCATCCACATACAAATAAATTATGGGATCCTGTCCTCCTTTGGAACGAGTGACACCTTTAGTTTATTCTTAATTGTCCTTCTATGCAAATTTTCTTTTCCTTTCTAATTTGTCATGTGAGAAAGTTAAATTAGTCTGAACATGTAGGAACAGACTCCACCAATTTTGAGCTCTTCCCTTTCTTCCCTTAGGCATTTAGTCAGTTCTAATTTTTGGACTAGATTTGTTTGCTAAGTCGGAGAGAAGATAACAAGACTGGGGTGGGGGGGCGGGGGAGGCAGGATTTTAAAGATAGAAGTACAAAAGGAGCTGCCATCTGAGGTCTCAAATTAGGATGGAGAGCACATTCTCTACAGCTATATCTTACCATAATTGAAAGTTTAAAACAGTGGATTTGATTTGAATCAAGAGGCTTGCAATTAAATTTATTTTTCTAAAAAGCACACTCTTAGTACATAATACAGCCTAATGCCTGCTCTTCCCAACCAACTTGGAGACGAGGGTATATTTCATTGTGAATATATTTCATCCTAAAGGGTTTATTTCATTTTAACGGAAGGATTTTTGAGAGGCAACAAGGTACAGTGGGAAATGAATTAGGTTTCCAAAAGACCTAAATCCTTTCTCCTGTCCCTGATACCTCTCTGCTGGGGTCACTTGACATAACTCCTTGACCTCTCTGAGCCACAAGTTGTTCTAAGAAAGAGTAACCTCCATCCCACCCTGTCTGACCTACACGGCCACCAAGCTCAACCAAGGCCAGGTACTTGGTAAACGTGAGCTACTCCTAGGATTCGCGGGATGAACTCCGTGGGAGCAGGGCCCAGCATTCTCAGCAGCCACCACCCAGCTTGATTTGGACGGGTTCAGGGACCCGGACTAGTGCGGAATGTGGCAAGGGCCCCAGCCTTAGGTTCACCTGGAATGGGTCTCCTGCCTCCACCATTCTGATATATGTCACCATGTAAATAGTGGGAGGCCAAGTTGTCAGAGCTTTCAGAGGGTGGTTTAGCATTTGGCACTCTTAATTAAAATTAATACCCTGCCCTTATACTTCTAGGGACCTATCTTGCTGAGATATCTACACAAGTGCATAAGAAATAAGCACAGTTTATATGGAGTTTTGTGGATTCCCAGGTCCTATAGATGTATTAATTCATTCCATCCTCATAAAACCCTCTGTTTATCCTCATTTCACAGATAAGAAAACTGAGACACAAAAAAGTGGAGTCACCTACCCTGTGCCCCAGAGCTGATAGATGGCTATCTGAGTCTCTCTGGGCCCCTGTCACAGACTACCATAGACAAGGTGGCTTATTAACAACAAAATTTTATTTCTTACAGCTCTAGAAGCTGGAAGTCCAGTACCAAAGTGTCCACGTGGCCAAGTACTGGTGCCTATCTTCTTGCCGGAAGGGGCAAGGGAGCTTTCTGGGGTATCTCTTAGAAGGCCACTGATCCTACCCATGAGAACTTCATCCTCACAACCTAATCACCTCCCAAAGGCCCCACCTCCAAATACCATCCCACTGGAGGTTTTGACGTTTGAATTTGGGGGCTACGGACATTCAGTCTACAGCAGTGGCCCAGCTGAGACGTGAAGTGGCACAGTCTGGCTTCAGAGCCTGCGTGTTTAGCCACTTTGCAGGTGCAGATCCAAGCTTTTTAGCGCCTGAAGCTCATGCAATTTTTGAGAGCTTCTTTAAAAAATTACGAGTCAGGTACGGTAGTGAGTATTTATTTACAATGAGAAGGGAAATTACAAAAATATCAAATTATTAAAAGCCGACAAATACCATAAGCATCACAACATTCAGAAAAGCAACACAATATTTTTATTAATCTACTGTCTGCTGCACCCTTATTATGCTTTTTCCCCCCTACATTTCTTTTGGCTACATACTCTTTGATCACTTTTTATACATGTGATGACAATTTTGAAAGATTTTCAGAAGAGGAAGACAATTCAGTCTCTCCTATAGCACAATCGAAATTTGTTTTTTATTATTGATAGCAGTGATGCATAAAACATGCCACTTTGCACAGACATACTCACTGTGTGCTCGCTATACCTTTGTGCTCTACAGAGACAGAAATTTTGATGGATTCTATTCTTCGTGATGCCATCAAAAAGAAAAAAGAGAAAAGCATATGGTACATTAATAGCTGTATATACATGCTGCATTATCAAGTATGTTTCTGACAGATTTTGGTGAAAAATAAAGCCCTTTTCATGCCTGTGATGACCAGAAGAACCTTCTGCAGAGTAGCCTCTGGCTCTCTCTACTCTGGCTCTCTCTACATTTTGGACCATTTCTCCTCTACTCCCCACAGTTCCGGCCTGTTGTCCTCAGCCGTGGTTTTACTGACTTATGACCTATGGCTGTGAACCTTTGTATCTTGGCCTTGTTAGTTGGCACAGAGGGTGGTGGTGGGAGCACATCTGGAAGCTGTTCTTACGCTGTGTAGCTAGAAACTATGTACGTACACCTCACTAAACCAAACCTGGAAGGGGCCTGGGTGACCAGGGACCAGAAGCGTTAGCTTCTTCAGCTTTCTGGATTTGCCCCATGTCCCTCTATAAGAAGGATGCCTCTGACAGCTGGTTTTTAATGGTAAAAAACCAGGTGAACATAAATGGCCATCAGTACAGGACTGGTTAGAATAGGAGGTGTGTCCGCACAGGGCTTAGGGGAAAATGAACAAAATGTCTAGGTGTGGTAAGGAGAGGCAATCTTCCCCTCGGGGTAAAGTAGAGGATAACAGGTGGCAGGATAATGTAGATAGTGTGACCCTCTTCACATATTTAAGAAAATTAGCCTGTTGGTAAGTGCACAGCCTCATTTTGGAAGCAGCGATAAGACATTGTGGGGAGTCTGGCCTGAGGATGGGCGGGTGGGCTTAAGGAGAGGAATCTTGAATTTTCACTTCCTCCTTCCCGGTACCGCTTGGGTTGCGTGGCTTGGAGTATATGCTATCCCCAACCAGAAGAGATGAAGGGAAAAGGGAAATGTGTTGATTCATACAACCATTTTGCAAGAACGTCGGGTGTGGCTGGAGCCAGGTGCTCAAACGGTGTTATCAGGAATCCGACTTTTTACATCCTCTGGCTCATCTGTCTCCCTCTTTGGCTTTATCTGCAGGCAGGCCCTCTCTGTGGAACAGCAAATGGCCTTCAGTCCCTCTCGACTTAACCTTCCATCAGCTCCGCGAGCCCAGTGAGAAGAGGGAGGATTCCTCTTCCCTAAGGTTTCCTGTTCAAGTCCCGGGGTTGCCTCAGTTCTGCGCACACGTCCGTCTCTAACCATTCACTGAGGCCAGAAACATGAATCAGGCCGGACCCGATGGTGGGATCCGTTTCAGTCAAACCACATGGGTGAGCATCGTGGGAGGAGGGAGGTGGGCTTGCACCCAGGAAAATAGAGGTGCTGTTACCTGAAGGTGAAGAATGACCCTGGCAGACGAGGACCGCCATCTACCCCACGTGCATCCCATTTGCACTTTTAATGAGAGAATTAAAAAAAAAAAAAGATGAAAACAGTGTCGATTATGAGGGGAACATCTCAGAGCAAGTGAAATATCTCACTCTTTTGCTGGTAAAGCAAAATAGATAAATAAACGATGGACGGCAACAATTGAATCCAGAATAGAGAAAATTCTTTTTGGCTATTGTTCCAAAAGAACCTAAAGTTGCATTTGTTTGCTGGAGGAATTAAGCTGATTGAATAATTAATGGTTAATGTTGGGTTGAATTAAATAAATGATAGCATCACCCATATAATGGGGAATAGTCAGCCATTCAAATGATGTAGTGGGTGAATACAGATATGGAAAAGTTCCCCACAGTCACTTTTAGGGCAAAAAATGCATGTTGCAAATAATATTAACAGTATGATCTCACACTTTTAAAAAACATGCATTTATGTATGTGGAGTGGAAAGACTCAAAACTAATGTGCCAATGTTTCATCTGTAGCTTCTGGGTTAATACGCTATGAATGGCTTTTATTTTAGTCTCCTTTCCGTATGTGTATTTTCCAAGCTTTTCCTGATGAATATTTATTAGCTTTTTAAACACTATTTTAATTTTTATCAAAGTCATTTCTTACTTATAAAAGTCAGTCTCACGAGGTTTATAATAAACAGTCGCTGCCTCCTCTTCACGCCGTCCTCACTTCCAGGTGCAACCACTTTTAACCCTTTTAAATGCTTCTCCTTGTATTTACTTCCATTTTTCTAAATAGCTTATTTATATTGCAGTTCTTGATTTTCCAGATTTCCATATCATATGTTGACTTCCCAACAAGGAAGATAGAGATTCATCCTTGACAGGGTACTCTCACATACAACCCTCCTGCTCGCATGTGTCCTATGTGACTTAAATCACCTCTTTTATCAAATTCATATCGTTTTCACGATTAGGATCAATATAAATATTGCTCGCCATCAAGGCAAGTTGTGTATTTACATCTCCTTTCCTAAATACCTTTTATTTTTTTTGAAGATTTTTATTTTTAGTTTTTTAAAGATTTATTTGAGAGAGAGTATGCGAGCAAGTCAGGGGAGGGAGACAAGGAGAAGCCCTGCTGAGTGGGGAGCCGGATGTGGAGCTCCACCCTAGGACCCTGAGATCATGACAAAATCAAGAGTCCAGTGTTTAACCAACTGAGCCACCCAGGCACCCTGCAGATTATTATTTTTAAGTAAACTCTACACCCAACATGGGGCTCGAACTCACAACCTCAAGATCAAGAGTTGCATGCTCCACTGATTGAGCCAATTAGGCTCCCACTGAACTCACCTTTTGAAGACTTTAATTTGACCCACCACTAAGTGGAAAGCTGTTAGGTGGGAAAAAATAGTTGCATTGATTTTAAATGGGGAAAACATTGCTATATCCCAACCCAACTCAAGACACCCACACGATTTTCACAGAGAGAAAAATATATCACTGGATAATAAAAACGAGTTTAAATAAATAATACACAGTAAGTTGAAAGTAAACAGACCCTTAATATATAAAAGGTGATGTAACAAAGGCTTATTTTATTGGCTGAATAAGGAAGAGTAGACTCGAGCTCTTGATGGTCGGAGGAGAGCACCGTTCTCTAGAAGGCAAGGACCATCTTCTTCACCAACCTTTTCGAGCTTATGGTTCTCTTTCACTCGGGCCGCACTTAAAGTTGGAGTATGGTAGATGCTTTTGGAGTGAAATGAAGGCTAAATATGAGAGCGCTTCAGATCACGTAGAAACAGCACGCACAACCCAACAAACAGAAGTGCCGTGGAAGGTCTTTCTGGTTTGGTGTTCCTTATATAACAGAACATTTGGGGCTTATCCAAACGTGGCAAGTATGTCACATTTGTCCAGTACGCTGGTCTCTGACCGGAAACTTGAATCAGTTGGCAAGTGTGTCATTGCCTAAGATTACACTGTTGAACTATCACTTCTTATAGCATTTATTTTTGGTCTGCTTCTGGGAGAAAATATGTTATCCCAACAGCAAAAATAAAATGAAGCTCAGGAAATACTTGCTGTCTGAAGAGTGGTATAGTTTTCCAAGAGGCATTATGAAGAGAAAAATGTATTAGTGTTATATGAAGTAATTGCACAGTGTTTTATTTTTCTTGTACTTGGTTGCTTTTTAAAAAAATTAGTGTTCTTCAAATTTCTGGTGAAATCTTCTATAAAACTATAGAATGTCCCAAGAGATTCTTAACTATAGGAAACAAACTGAGGGTTATTGGAGGGGAGGGGGCTGGGAGGCTGGGGTGAGGGGGTGATGGGCATTAAGGAAGGCATGTGATTGATGAGCACTGGGTGCTCTACACAACTGATGAATCGCTGACCTCTGCCCCTGAAACTAATAATATGCTATATGTTAACCAAATTCAATTTAAATTTAAAAAAAATTTTAATGTGAAATAAAAACTCTAAAATGACCTTGTATACACTCAAATATGTCAAGCTACTCTCACTTTCATTTTTTACCCCTAGAAACAGTGTGCCTGGACACCTCTCCTTTCCTGCTCTACTCTACTCTCCTTTCCTGCTTTCCTCTTGTACAGCTCTTTTCCTGGTCTTCTTCCCTGTTCTGGCCTCCCGAAAATTCCTTCTCCCCCGCTCTGGATTGGATGACTTGCTGATTCCATCCTTTTCTCTTGCATTACTCCCTCATTTTGATGGAGCGCGTCCTTCAGTCACCTCTTTGAGAAGGTACACGGGAGGTAAAAATGTGAAGACTGAATTTCTGAGAACGTCCCCGCTCTACGTTTGCTTCTCACTGGTAGTTTGGTGGACTATAGAACTCAAGTGGGAAATAATCTTCCTCCTGAATCTTAAAAGCATTGCTCTGTTCTAGTTAAATGCCATTCTGATCTCTAACTGCTTCTCCTAGACAGCTTTTATGATCTTTACTTCTGGTGATCTGAGGTTGGGGGAATGACAGGCTTTGATGTGAGAATTCCTTCGTTGTGCTGGGCTGTTCAAAGGCTCCTTCAATCTTCCTTCGGTTCCAGAGAATGTTCTTCTATTACTTCTTTGATGTTTCTCCCCTTCCATGTTTCTCTCTTAATTATTTGGACTTTGGATCTCCAGGCAGATTGTCCCATTTTCTCTCATTTCCCCCTGTTCGTATGTCTGAGTTTCTGTATCTTCTGTATCGACCGTATCTTCTCATCCACCCAACGCGTTTTTCTTTCTCCTCTCACATTTTTTTTATTTCTAGGTGTTCTTCTCTTTTTGTAAGCGCTCATTCTTGTTTTATAGTTGTGATATCTTCTCTTATTATGGCTGCTAATTGAAGTTTGGGCAAAGTGTTATTTTGCTTCCTGCTTTGAATTGTCTCCAAGTTAAATTTCCTTTCTTCTTCCCTTTCCTCCCCTCTGCCTGGTTCACTCTTTCTCCTGTTCTTTCTTTCTTTCTTTCTTTCTTTCTTTCTTTCTTTCTTTCTTTCTTTCTTTCTTCCTTCCTTTCTTCTTCTTCTTCTTCTTCTTCTTTCTTTCTTTCTTTCTTTCTTTCTTTCTTTCTTTCTTTCTTTCTCTCTCTCTCCCTTCCTTCCTTCCTTCCTTCCTTCCTTCCTTCCTTCCTTCCCTCCTTCCTTCCTTCTTCCTTCCTTCCTCTTTCTTTCTTCTTTCTTTCAGATAGCAATCTGAATCTTAAGTCTCTGTCTTCCATGTCGAGACCTGTTCCTTCATGTCTGATGGACATCGAGAAGAGAGGCTCTAGACTGCTGATTGGAAGTTCTCTACTTGTCAGTGTGACTGGTGGCTGCTGGGCTTTGCAGTCATCACACTGGCTAGGACCTAGGGCCGTCTCAGGGGGGACTCCTAGGTGCTTGTGTTTTAAAGCCATTCTCCTGAGCTGGTTAGAACCTGCAAAGCTCCCTCCTAGATTGGGGGTGAGGGTGTTAGGTCTGGCCGTCAGCCAGCCAGGGCAGCATGCTTGAGGGTACAACTCTTCGGAATGCAAACCCTCTGTTTTAATAGGCCTCTTCTGCCATTCTTGGCCGTGTCTCATGTCTACAGGTTGACCTTGCCAGAAATGAAATCCCCCATCTCTGCCAAGGTGCATAAGGGGTGGCTTTGGGCTAAGAGGGCCGGGACTGGAGACTTGCTTTTAAAAGAGGCTGTTTTTTAAAGGTCATCCTGCTTAACTGGACATTGTGCATTATGTTTTAATTTAAGGGGAAAAAGCACATTATTTTAATGGGGAAGGGCAATTACACTGCACTTAAATCAAACCTCAGCTCATTAAGACCAAAAGATTCCAAGAGCACACGCATCCTTGGCGCTGCAAGATATCGGATCGCTCACCAAGAAAATGTCCAGTAAGCAGAGGGCCGTGACCGACTTCATGAACTCTGGGCTCCAAAGAACCATGCAAATAGACTCCCCGGGGACGTCATAGCCCCATCACCACCGAAGTGGTCTACAGCCACCTACTCTGAAACTATTATGTCGTCAAAGGCTATGTGGGTGTCCTTCTGTGAATTAGGTAAAGGTATAATTAATAAACTGGTGCTCTGGCCACCACTTATTCAGCACTTACTAGGTGCCAGGCTTGTGTGAGGAGCTTCTAACACATTATTTAACACCTATATTACTACATTGCACCTGCCCAATCCAAGGGCCATCACTGGTTTGTAGTTTATGTCAATGGTGACCCCTGCAGTTTGTGCAGTGCACAACCTGAGCCATAATACATGGTGGCTATGACTTAAATTCTCCCAACAACACTATGAGGGAGTTATTGTTCAGATCATTTGAGAGCTGGTGAAACCGTGGTTCCGAGAAACTAAATAACTTGCTGACATTCTCATAGCGAGTGTTGGAGCTGAGATTCTGTCCCCCAAACTGCCTGATTCTGAAGCCAGTGCCCTTCCCAGGACGCTGTTTCCCCTGTGGCAGGGAGGGCAGCGCGGGATGGGGATGCTGCGGGCCGCACGACGACTCCAGTTGCTCTCTCCCCTGAAAGCTGCATCCCAGTCTGGACCTTGGGGTGCCCGGCCTGGGTGCCTAAGTCCTTCGGAAAGTCTTTCTCTCTTTTTTTTTTTTAAGTCTTTGTCTTTTAAAACAAAAATAATCACTGGTTCCACAGCAATTCTCCTGCTCAGTCTGCGTGTCCGTGATGCCTGAGGCCAGGATGGGCATGTGTGCACCCAGTGCCCTCACTCCCCTCTGTAGCCAGGCCGCTAGCGGGGCTGGCTCTGTGTCTGGAAGGGGTGAGCCCCTTCTAGAACAACCAGGAGGCCCCGTCCGAGGAGGGAGGAGGGACAGAGGGCCGTGATTAGGTCCAGGCAGCATCTAGGAGGGAACTCGAGTGCAGCCAAAGCTGTGAGGATGCGACTTGTCTCCCACGCCTTCGGGGCTGCCAAGCGTGGGGCAGCTGTCCTGCAGCAGAGCCCTTCCCGGGGTGGGGTAGGGATGCATGTGACTCTGCATGCTTGTGCGCACGTGTGCATGTGTGTGGTGTTTGGCACGCTTGTGTTTGCACAGACGTCCAAGCCGAGAGTCTGGGACAACCGCGATGAGGATGCAAACCCGTGAAACCCAACTTCTGTAAGGATGGATGTGTGTGCGAGTACACACACACACGCGCGCACACACACACACACACACACACACACACACAAACCCTGCGTTGGAGGGTTGTTTGGCCTGCCATCCCCAATCCAGGCAGAGTTGGAGGCTGATATTTTTATCTCAGTTTCTGTTAAATTGTTCTCGATCTTCTCGGTAGTGTCCACCACTTACTGTTCTCACTGTGCTCAGTGCTCTTCATGCACGACCTCCTTGGCCCTTCTCAAGAAACCCACAGGCCAGATGTCATACCCAATTTATGGACAAGGACATCAAGACTCAGAGAGGTGACACAGTGCTCCAGGGCGTCACTGTTTCTAACCGGCCAAACACACATCTGGACCCAGATAAAATTCCAAGGCACTCATTTATCAACAAACATTTCTTGAGCACCTGCTCTATTCCAGGGACTATTCCATTTGCTGGGGATACAATAGCAAATGAAGTGGGAAAAAAAAAATCCCTGGCCTCAAGGAACTTACCTTCCCTCAGGGGAAACAGATAAGCAAGTTAAATAGCAAAGTATATCAAGTGAAAATCATCATCAAGGCTAAAGAGGATAAAATGACGCAGGGAGGGAGAGCTGCTGAAACTTCGGATAAGGCAGGCAGGGAGAACCTCATGGAGGAGGTGACATTTGTCATGACCCAAAGGAAGTGAAGGAGCAAGCCACGCTGTTACCTAGAGGAAAGTATTCTAGGCAACGGAAGCAGCCAGTGCAAAGGCCCTGAGGTGGAGGCATGTGGTCTGAAGACTGCAGAAACCAGCACAGCTAGAGCAGAGGCCACCTGGGAGACAACAGTGAATGTCACGCTTCTTTTGATGATGAAACAGAAATCCGCTTATTATCATTGCGGTACCTCTAACAGAGCATTTTCATCAAACCCCACATTTCTCCGTCCTCCACATTCCTGGCATCTTTCGTTAAAGTCTGCAGAGATTGGAGGCAGGGTTTGGTCCGGGGGACAGGAGGACGGCAGTGTCTAGATTTCCACTGATGTCCACCTAAGCCAAAGGCACCTGTGGATTAGTGGGTGGAGAGAAGGCCTGGTGGGGGAGGGAGGCTCGCCCCCTCGCTGCGATGATGCAGGTGGAAGCCAGGGCAGCTCTGGGGGTCCCTGCACAATTGGGCCCGTTGCCCCGCCTTTTTCTGCTTTGTGAGAGCCAAACGAGAAGCTCTTAATTCTTGAGAATCCTTAAGGCCTCATATTTAGCTAACCTGCTCTGGCCTAAGTGATATTTTATGGGGAATTAATGTAATGGCTGATCATCTTTCATACCTGGGTGGGCGGAGGGAAAGTGTCCCGGGAAGTCCTCCGCTGAGCCAGCCTCACTGCCCTTGGCAGCGTCTGGGCCGCAGGAACGAGCCGCGTCCGGGGGTTTGGGAGGTCCTGAGGAAATCAGGGGCAGCCCAGAGGAAATCAGATGCAGAGAACACAACAAATTGAATTTTTGGAGGAAATTGCTTTTTGCCTCTCATGTCTACTTCCCTTTTATTTAATTTTTGAGACTCTGTATGAGTTAGTTATAGACAATCAACCTGCTATTTTCCACCCATTAATCAATAAATATTAAATGTTAAGGAATCCGATTTTTTTGGATGGCTGGTGGCCCTGGGTAGCTGCAGTTTCAGAGCACCTGCTGTGCCCTAACCTCCTCTCTGGGGCTCCCTCCCCCCATGTTGTCCCAGTGGCACCCTGAGCCCCGTCTCCTTGGTTGTAGGGGATCGGTTGTCTTCGCCTAAGGACAGCCAGTCCACGCACCGCTCATGGACCTAGAAGGTGGTCTTGGGTGCAACAGGGACAAGGGTGACTAGTCACCCTCCGTCACTGGGAGAATTTGCTTCCCAGAACACTAACTTGGGCCGCGCTCCTAGAAAGATGGGCTGAAGTGAGGATGTGAGGGACGCGGCTTCGGCTTTAGGAGGAGTGGGCCGGCAGGTGGCCGGGCCGGGCCCGGAGAACAGTCTTGGCATCAGACACCAGCTCACACGTTGTGGGGAGCTAAGGCCTGGAACCAAAACACAGTGGAAGAGCGGGACTCTGAGGAAGGAGGTGGAGCTCCACACTCAGTGCATCACAGGAGAAGAATGGACAAGAGTAGACGCGCCTTCGATCCGAGTGGGAGCCTCTGGACTAAGTGGCACCCCGGGGAAGGGAGATAATACCCAACTGTAACTAGGAGGAAGGACCATGCTATCCAGGTCCAGGATGAAATGGAGGAGCCACTCGCAAGCGGGGGAACTGGAAGTCCAGAAGCCTGGAGAGGTCCGCACATGGGGCTGTGTTCCAGAAAGGTCTTTGACCTGGAAGCATAAAACAAGAACTTCTATGGCACATCTTTGTGCCAAGTTCTTTTATACCTTCAGTGAATTCATTAGTGTGAACGTGGACCTCCTATTTACAACCTGGTCACCAGCCCGAGACAAAGGTGGGCATCGGTCACGGGGCAGCGGCGGGGAAGAGGGGGCCCGGCAGCCCTGGGGTCCCAGGGGGCAGGGAGCAAGCAGATGAGAACCTGTCCTGGGAGCGCGGGAGGGGGAAAGAAGGAGGACTATGAGCTGAGGCTCGAAGCCTTGCTGAAGGGAAGACCCATGGGTCTCCACTTCTAAAACCCACGTTCAAATATAAAATCACTACGAATTTCAGGAGAGTGACTAAATAGCCTGAAACCCTGAGCCTGGCCCTGCTGAGGGTAGGTTCTGGGCAACGAGACAGGCGGCAGGCCTGGGCACTGCCCCGCTCGGGTGGAGGAGCCCGAGGTGAGGATTTCAGGGCCTGAGAAGCTGGGCCCAGGGCTCCTCTTGGGGAATGAGTTATACGTGAGGTGAAGGCAACATCCCAGGGGCATGCGTGTTGGCAGGAGCCGAGTGACAGAGGACAAAGCTAACCTGCTCTGAGCAAGGCCAGGAGAGCAGGTGTCCCTCTGTTTCAGAAAGAAGCAGGTGCCCAGGAAGAGGTGCGGAGCCGGGGGCAAGGGCAGAGCAGTGGAGACAGGCCCTTGGTGGGATGGCCCGAGAGACCTCTCCAGCCTGGGAAGCGCTAGGCTGAGTTGGAGGTTGTTTGCAAGTCTGTGGTCAAAGCTCTTTTCCAGGGCACCTGGTGGCTCAGTGGTTGAGCATCTGCCTTCGGCTCAGGTTGTGATCCTGGGGTCCCGGGATTGAGTCCCGCATCGGGCTCCCTGCAGGGAGCCTGCTTCTCCCTCTACCTGTGTCTCTGCCTCTCTCTCTCTCTAGGTATCTGTCATGAATAAATAAATAAATTCTTTTAAAAAAAAACCCACAAAACTCATTTCCATTTCTCCCCTGAGCCACACCATGATGGGGGAAACTCTCCTACGCCCACAGATGCTTAGGAGAAATTGTGTGAGTGCAGGTAGGTAAAGGAAGGAATTTCCCATCAGATTTAAAGTGATATGGACCCTCGTAGGCTTCAACAGAGGCAATAATCTTGAGGATAGAACTCCCGGGAATCTGAGAAATCCTAGGGGGAGTCTTTGAACTTTCATGAGATAGTGAAGCAGGAGAGGGGGCATCCAGGCCAATCCTACCCAGATCTCCAGGATCTGTAGGATATGTGACCAAATAGGTGTTTGGAGTCTAGGATTGATGTAATCCCAAACTACCAGGCAGCAGTGGTGTTGGTGGTGATGATGATGATGTTGGTGGTGATGATGATGGTGACGTCAAAGACTGTTCAATAGAATTCTCATAGCACCTAGCAAGAAGGGACTCCACCCCTCTTTTACGGATGAGGGTACCGAGGTGCAGAGTTTAGGTACCTTGTCCGAAGTCACATAGTAAAGAGGGTGGCATCCGTCCTGATTGAACTTGAGGGGGTTAACTCTGTTCTTGGGGTTTATCTACCAGGATGGGCCGTGGGCAGGTGCACCTGCTGTGTCCTGCCCAGCCTGGGGCCTCCTCTCCTTCTCCATCTGCTAAGGGTGCTCTCTGGGGCGCACAGCCTGAGGGGCCATGGCAATGAAACATTTCAGCAAAACACCTCAGTGACCAGGTGAACACAGCGTAGCCAGTGACTCAGCACCGTGGGTGGTCACCAGCCCCGGCCGGGAGCTGGGCCCAGCCCCGAGGGTCCAGGCAAAGTGGCGTGGTGGCTGGAGGACACGGTCCCGTGGGGCTGTGCCTGTTCAGTTGTCCAAGTGATTGGGGCGGACAGAAGGGAGCATCTCGTTCTTCCCGAGACGGTGGTCAGAGGAGGAGGCGGCCACACCTCAGTGGAGACCTGAAGGATAAAGACCTCACCAGACGGGCCAGGGTGGGGTGAGGAGGAGCGTTCCTGACAGAGGACGTGGCACGAGCAGAGGCAGAGAACTGTGGGTTTATGCCCTGCCTCGGGGGAAAGCCCTCCTAGAAACTCCAGGCTGCAGTGGGGTGCGGAGCTGATGTGCAGGGTCCGAGAGCTTTGTGGGACTCGGATCCCGAAATGCATTAGGTGGTCTTGCTAAGAGGTTAGGTCTCCAAACAGTTGTTCCCCTTATCCACGGGGGTGGGGGGTGTTCCAAGACCCCCAGCCGATAGTGCCGAGCCTGACGTACACCACACACATGCCCGTGACAACGTGCGATTCACAGACGAGGCCCAATAAGAGAGTGAGGACGTGAGTATCAATAGGATGGAACAATCCAGGCAGCCCGGGGGCTCAATGGTTGAGCATCTGCCTCCGGCCCAGGGCGTGACCCCAGGGTCCTGGGATCGAATCCTGCGTCGGCCTCCCCACAGGGAGCCTGCTTCTCCCTCTGCCTGGGTCTCTGCCTCTCTCGGTCTCTCATGAATAAATAAAATCTTTTAAAAAATGGAACAATCCTAACAATGCCCTGTAATAAAGGCTATGAGGACGCAGTTGCTCTGTCTCTCCCTCCCTCCCCTCTCCTGAGTACCTGACTTACACACTCCCCCTTCTGCTTCCTCTGAGGACATGGGGCGATGAGATGCATGACAGGTGGAGTGGGGGCGGAGCCGGCGCTGTGGGGAGCATCAGGCCACCGCTCACCGCGTGGCTGCACAGGACCGGCCTTCCCGGTGGGGCTGGAAGCACCGGAGGCCCAGCTCCGCATAAGGGGCGCTGCTGCGCTGAGTGGGTGTGCAAGGAGGCAGGGACCGCGGGCTGGGGGACCCCAGAGAGGAGCCCCCACCTCCACCCTCCAAGACCCACTACGGCAGTAGAAGCCACGAGAAGGCAGGGAAAGCCTCTTGAAGGCCTGAGGGCAGAGCCCCTGAAGAGTGTGCATGTGACGTGTCCACTTCCTAACCGGCCCTTCACGGACAAACACCCGCCGGGCAGGTAGGGACTGCCCTGCACAGGCAGGTGTCTGAGCTCGCGTGGAGCGGTGGGGACCCCGGAGTCCGGGAGCGCGCGCACCCCACCCCAAGGGGGCAGCCTCGCCCCGCTTCTGGTCTGTCGTCGCCGTGAAGGCGTGCGGGCCTGGTTTTGCCAGAGCTTCTGCTTTTTGCGAAGGAAGAAATCTAGAATTTTAGATAAAAATTTCTGCGCTTTAAATGAAAACAACTAATTCGAATGTTTTTAAAACACCATACAGGCCAAAGAAAACTCAAGTATGAGCAGGGTTTAGCTAGCCACCGGGTTCCCCTCTCCTCCCATTTATCCTCCATCCACCCATCCAGTCACCTCACGCCACATCCGTCACCCATCCCTCCATCCCTCCATCTGTCCATATGTCCCTCTATTCATTTCCTCCCATCTACTCATTCATCCACCATCCGTCTGCCCATCCACGTACCTACATATCTACCCACCCATCCACATCCACACACACACTCCCCGCTTCACGTATCCACCCACTTACCTATCCGCCCACCTATTCATCCATCCATCCATTCATCCATCCATCCATCCAAGCATCCCTCTTCCTGTTAAGTACACTCTTTCTCAAACTTTTACAAACTTTCTCATGACTTTTACAGGAGGTTCAGTCTGTTCCGTCTTCTCCATCTGCCCTTGGCAGTTCTATTTCCCTCCAAGTTCAAGCAAATTCTACACTTGTAAAGTGGTGCAAATAAGGGCAAGCTTGCACCTGCCCCTTTTTACAGAAGAATTTTTGCTCTGTCTCTTGCCCTTGCTGTGCTGCTTGAAGTAGGAGAGTATTTTTCTTCTCCCCTTGGATTTGAACCTTCACAAGTGTTCCGGAACAAAATTAAACCAAAGAGAGAATTAGGTTCCCCTCCCTTTTCTTGGAAATATCTTGCCACTGGGCCATGCTCCCTGGGAATTAAATAAATCTTCAAACAGAGATCAAAAATAGATTTCTCAGTGGAGTTTCCAGGTGTCCGTAAATGGACTTATTGCAAATGGGTTAGGTTTGACAAATTCTAGATTGTGATTGGGTGAATATGCACTATATCTGTGCAAATAACCTTCTTTTTAACTTTCTCCTCCATATTCAATTTCAAGTCCTCCCTCCTCCTGCCTGCTTCAACTGTCCTTCCTTACTCTCCCTAGACATCTCCTCCAGCTTGAGGCTAGGGAACGGGAAGGGGGGAGGGACAGGTAACCGACACTCATCGTGCTAAATTTTTTTTTTTTAAGATTTTATTTAACTGAGACAGAGAGAGAAGGAGAGAGCACGCGCATGAGCAAAGGGGAGGAGCAGAGGGAGAGGGAGAAGCAGACTCCCCCTGACAGGGAGCCCAACGTGGGGCTCAACCCCATGACCTGAGCCGAAAACAGACACTTAACCAACTGAGCCACCCAGGCGCCCCTGTGCTAAACGCTTGGTCCTTGTGATGGGGTTCATGTTCCTGATTGCCGTGGCCCGTGTCCTGGTGTGATCTAAACACGCCAGGCATTGCTAGATGCTAAACTCTCTGCACCTCAGTATCCTCATCTGTCAAAATGTGACAAAGCTTCTCTCTCCACTCCCCCAGCAAAGGGAAATACCCTCCAGGGGGCCCCCTGACACACCTCGCCCACCCTCAGAGGAGTGAAACCTTTGCTAAAATGTAAATGCCCCCCCTGGAGCGGTGGGGACCAGGGAGAAGAACCCTGGAGTTCTTCTCATCATCAAGTCAGTAGTAGATTGGGAGGCCCCCAAGGACAGCACACAGAGTGGTGGGTGTCCATGGAGTAGGAGGGAGCCAGGGAAGGATCTGCACAGAAGCGCGGGAAGGAGCAAGGACAGGGACATGGCCCTGGAGGTCCTGGGCACCTCAGGGGCAGCAATGCAGCCTGGGGCAGGGGTGGCAAAGGAGAAGAATCCCTTCTCTTCCATCCCTAGACCATTTGATCTGCTACTTTTTCAACTGGAACCCTCGCCAGATGGTGGGAAGCAGCACAGTGTCATGGAGAGTGTTTCTGGTCACCCTTGACCCTCGGTCTCCTTTTCTATCAAAGGGACAGGACTGCTGGGAGGGAGGAAACAGGATGAGTTAAGTTACTGCGGACGGGGGCTCGGCTTCTCCTCAAGGGGCTGCTTCTGACCAGGTTGGCCATCCGGGTCCAGCCTCTCCCAATATCAAGGCACAGAGAGGTCTGCCCAGCTGGGCCTGGTGTGAGGGCAGGACGAGGGACCCATCAGCCTCCATCACCTGCAGCCGTGAAGGCGCGTGGTCATCACAATGAAAGCCTCAACCACGTCTATTTTGTGCCATGTGCTCTGCAGGTGCTCCGGGCAACACCGCGACATCCGCCTGACGAAGGGACTCCTCAGAGTGGAGGAATCACTTGGGAGGAGACTTACAGGGGGTAGGTGATTTCCCCAGAGCCCGAGGAGGGGACTACTCAGGACTGGGAGGTGGTGTTGGGCAACAGGGGCCAAAAGGCCCGCAAAGCCTAGAATATTCACAGTTCGGGCCTTTATAGAAAGAGCGTGTCCACTGTTGCTGCAGCAGAACAGCACCGCTGACCCCCGATGGTCTCCCTCCCCTCGCCCTCCTTTGTGGTTTGTGGGTTTTTTTAAAAAAACATTTTAAAAAAGTAATCTCTAGAGGGCCCCTGGGTGGCTCAGTGGTTGAGCATCTGTGCTCGACTCAGGGCATGATCCTGGGGTCCTGGGATCAAGTCCCCCTTTGTGCTCCCTGTGAGGGGCCTGCTTCTCCCTCTGTCTGTGTCTCTGCTTCTCTCTGTGTCTCTCGTGAATAAATAAAAACCTTTTTTTAAAAAAGTAATCTCTATACCCAAAGTGGGGGCTCGAACCCATGACCCTGACCTCAGGAGTCACACGCTCCACCTACTGAGACAGCGAGGCGCCCACCCTTATTTTCATCTACAAGCACTCGTCCTTACCTGGTGTTACCGGTGTACTGTACACAAGGCACACGTGTGTGTGTGTGTGTGTGTGTGTGTGTGCATAGACACGGGCCTAGGCACTCGTTATGGGCTCCTGCTCTCCTGTCACCACTCCACCCCTGGGCCTGGAGCCCCTGCCCACCCCCCCCCCCCCCCATCGGGCACTCACAGGGCCCAGGTGCGTGAACGAGGCCGGTAACAGCAGCTACTTTGAGCAATTTCTTTGGCGTCGCCCTGCATGGAGCGAATGTTGGCGGCCCTCGGATGGCCATATGTCGCCATCCTACCCTGTCCGTGTGGCGGCATTCGGGAGTGGGGGCTGGGGGAGCTCAGGAATGGGAACGGGGCCCTGAGGGAAGGGCCCCGGAGAGCTCTCGCCGGGCCGAGTGAGAAGGGTGACACTCTGCAGGGGGACAGACGGGCCAAATGAGAATGGTGACACTCTGCGGGACAGACAGGCCAGGTGATGCTCTGCGAGGGGATAGAAGGACTCCAGGTGAGAATGGTGACGCTCCGCAGGCACAACAGGCTTCGATCCTCAAGCCTGTGCTTATCTTCTCAGGCCTTCACCCTGAGAGCCTGTTTCAGGCTTTTCCAGGAAGCGCCAGGGCTGGAGGGTGAGTCCAGTGGGGCCGGTCCCCAGATCGCCACCCTTCCCCTGCGGGTACAGACCAATGTTTCTGTATTTGACGGTGACCACTGCGACTCTTCCCAGGGGCTCCAGGTGCTGGATACACACTGTCAGGTCCAGTCCCATGACTTGGTCCGGTGCAAGTTTTTAGGCTTCATAGTTCTCCTTTTCAGTTAAATCAGCAAGCAAGCAAAATGCCTTAGTCTCTCACGCCTGGGTATGTGGCCGCCTTGTGTGGCAGCAGGGGGACATGGTGGCCTCTGGATCCTGGCTGGTCTAGGCTGCCCCTTGCACTGGGCCTTCCGGGTGACTGTCCCCACCTGGGCCCGTATGGCAGCCTGTATAACCCAATGCCAGCGTAGCTGATATGAGCTGGGGACCGTGGCCCATCTTCGGGCTTGGTTATGTCCTGGGCGTGCCCCCTGCCCGGATCAGCCCCGTCTTGCTTGGCACCGTGGAGCGGCACCAGGTTGTCGGGCCAGGCCCTGCTCTAAGCGCTCGACAACCAGGAACCGCCTCCTATCAGGCTTCCCTTCCCAACCTGGCCTTTTCTTTCACTGTGATTCTTCTACGGGAAATTTCAAACATACACTGTATTAGTGAGTGTCCTGACCCAAACCATGGCACACCCAGAAGGCGTCTACTGGAAGAGAATGGAATATGGAGACGAGGGAAAGTGTAGTGAGGGTTCTGGAACCCGAGTGGAAACGTGTGACGCGCACCGATTAGCAGAGACCGTGGAGAGATGAACACATGACCCAGGGACTGCCCAACAGGAACAATCATCGGATGCCGGGGCCACTGAACCCTGGCCTATGGGCCAATCCTGGCCTGGTGCCTGTTTTTGTAAATAAAGTCTGAACGGAACAAGCGACACTCACTCACTGACGTATTGTCTGCAGCTGCTCTGTGCTACGGTGACAGATTTGAATAGTGGGACACAGACTGTATTGCCCACAAAGCCTAAAAGAGCTACTATGTGGCTCATCCCAGAGAAACTTTGCTGACCCCTGCTCTTATGGGCTGCAAGGTATCCCCCTAAATTTTCATATGTTTATGAAACATACAAACACGCTCCCTGAGAATGTTACAGGATTTGACGATAAAGGTAAGCTAAAAAGAGGTCATTCGGGTGGGCTGGTGTCCTTATAAAAAGAGGAAACGTGGACACAAACGTATAGAGGAAAAGCTACGTGAAAACAGAAGGAGAGGCAGCCACCCGCGAGCCAAGGGGGGCAGCCTCAGAAGAAAGCCATCCCGCCGGCACCTGGGTCTCGGACTTCCAGCTTCTAGAACTGTGGCAAGATAGATTTCTATTGTTTACACCACCCAGTCTCTGGCCGCCAGTCAGCCTCATAGCTCCTCTTTGCTTTATAGCAAATGAAAACCACCGTTGTGGCAGCACAGAGCTCCCACTGGAACCACGGGAAGGTGGAGGGGAACCAGGGGACGAAGCATCCTGTCTGCTTTTTGCACCCCCGGTGACCCCTCACTGGCTGCACCTGCCCAGCTGCACCAACCAGCTAACACAGAAGTCCGCGTGATTGAGCTCATCAAGGCACCCCCCCCCCCAGTGCAGCGCAAGGCGAAGAACAGAAAATGGACCCGAGGCAAAGGGTAAAATGACCAGCACGTACACAAAAAAGTCGAGAGCATGGTGTAGTGAACCCCTGTGCCCATCACGCAGCTTCAATTACCAGCATTTCCCATTGTTATTTCATCTATATCTTGTGTGTCTCTTATTTTTTCTAGAATATTTTACAGCAAATCCCAGGAATTACACCATTCACCCAAGAATAGTTCAGTATGCATCTAGAATGGATAAAAGCATTTTTTAAATAAGCACAATGATGCCTTATGATACCTGATAACAATTCTTTACAAATTCCTTAGCAACATCCCCTCCTCCTAGTCTATACTGAAATTTCCCCCACCGTCTGGGGAAGGTGGGATGTTCTAATCGGGAGCCAGAGCTCGTACAGCACCTTTCTTTGATGGAAGAATTGGTTTTTTTTTTTTTTAAAGAGTCTTTTTTTTTTTAATTTTTATTTATTTATGATAGTCACAGAGAGAGAGAGAGAGAGGCAGAGACACAGGCAGAGGGAGAAGCAGGCTCCATGCACCGAGAGCCCGACGTGGGATTCGATCCCGGGTCTCCAGGATCGCGCCCTGGGCCAAAGGCAGGCGCCAAACCGCTGCGCCACCCAGGGATCCCAAGAATTGGGTTATTTGTCCTGTAGAACTTCTCACATTCTGAGTTCGCCTGATGCATCACTGTGTTGTCATTTAGCTGGCTCCCGTGATCCCCTGGATTTCCTGTAAATTCTAAATGGAAAGGTTTGATCGGGTGCAGGCTCCGTGTTGATGGGCAGTGTCATCTACTGCATGACTTTATGAGAAGAGAGTATCTGCTTCTCCCGCTTCCTGTGGTGTCAACGAGGATCACTGGGTTCAGACATGTCTGTCTCAGCCCTCCACTATCAAGCTCCGTATCAACCTTTTATCTAATCCTGTTAGTGTTTCTTGATAATCACTGCCAAATCTCTTATTTGGATTTGCAAAGTGGTGAAGCATTAAGTCAGGGCTCTGTAGAGAAACAGAACCAACCAGGAGATAAAGATTTAATGGGAAGAACTGGCTCATGTGATTGTAGAGGCCCGAGAGGTCCCATAATTTGCAAGCTGGAGACCCAGGAGAGCCAGGGGTGTGATTCAAGGTGAGTCCAAAGGCCTGAGAACCACAGGAGCCGATGGTGTAAATCTCTGACCCGGGGCAGGAGAAAATCGTGTCCCAGCTCATTAGTCAGACAGAAGCAGTAGCAAATTCTATCTTTCTCTGCTTTTTTTTGTTCTCTCCAGCCCCTCAGTGGGTTGGATGAGGCCCACCCACGAAGGGGAGAGCAATCTGCTTTACACAGTCTGCTGATTTTAATCTCATCCAGATGCACTCTCACAGACATGCCCCAGAATCATGGTTAGCCAAGTCTCCGAGCACCTCACGGCCTGGTCAACCTGACTATAAATTTAACCATCACAAGTGATTTTCTAAATCTACCATTCTTGCTGCATTCATTAGGTAGATTTCTTCTATAAAGAAGAACTTTCCCTCATCAACTGTTTAGTGCCTCTGAAGTATAATTTTTATCAAAAAGACAGAATAGATACATAATTCTTTTTCTTGATCAACTATCAAAACTGAGTTGGTGGATTTGCCACCGATGATTTTGGTGATGGTGGTGGTGGGGGGGCATCATTAAGAACTCATGATTTAGGTGCCTGGGGTGGCTTAGTTGGTTAAGCGTCTGCCTTTGGCCCAGGTCATGATCCCAGGGTCCTGGGATTGAGCCTCATGTTGGGCTCAATGCTCATCTGAGAGTCTGCTTCTCCCTCTGCCCTTCCCCCCCCCCAATTCGTGCTCTCTCTCTCTCTAATAAATAAATAAAAATCTTGAAAAAAAAACACTTCATGATTTAAAACAAATATCTGATGCATTCAAATCAATTATAGTCAACATTTCTTTTGATGCCCCAATTGTCCCATCTTTGGCCAGTGGGAGCCCATTCAACAACTTGGGCTCCTGTGTCCTTTTGACATGAGAACGTTAATATATAATGATTGCATTGCTTTCTAGCATGACAGGATGCCCCAGACTCATCATGTGTATTTCTCTTTCCAGACCAGTAATCATTTTTTCCAAGAAGCCTTGTGTCCTGATCCAGATTTACTGGAAAACAGAGGCCAAGCTGAAAGCACACATTCTAACACTTAGCTGGGAAGAGTGAGTTCCAGGGAGACAAAGGTGGTGAACAAAAGGAAGTGAGGTCAAGAGTGGGTGGGGGTGTGGGGGAGATGAAGTACAGGGCAGGCGTGTCCAGGCTGCCCCAGCTTCACAGCAGACACAGCCAGCTGCTTGGTTGGAAGCACCTCTTGAGACAGGAGGCATGAAACCGCGGGCTCTCAGAATAACCAGCTGGTGGGGGAAGAAGGGAGGTAGTTCGCCTTCTGTATTTCTCTCATTTGTTGTGTCACATGCTATGGCCCTCTCTGCGTCCCTGAGCTGTGTTTCCTGGCTCCTGTCACACGGGTGGACGGGAAGTCAGAGTGTTCACACGTCCAGGCCAGTCAGTGTATAGTTTATGTGGTCTCTCCTGGCCTGTCACTGCTCTTCATGGGGACTCCTCAGTGTACGCTGGTGTCACTGGTCCTGGACACGACACAGCTTTACAACCGGGATGACGGAGTAAGTTATTGTTAGGGCTGTGTTGGCCAGGAAGCGAGACAAGTGTGCAAGGCCCATTGGTACAGGTGGGCCGAGGAGATGTGCTCAAGTACATCTGCCCCTTGTGCCTCTCGGCCACGTGTAGACCTTCTTCCAGGATTCAGATCTCATATGGAATGAATTGTTCTCACTCCCGTCCTGGGAGGGGAGGTACGAGTCCAATCCTGTAAGGCAATTTTCAGTTGCAGTCTCCTAAAAAGACCTAATGATGCTCAGCAAACCAAGATACATTCCCCCCTGCCACGGCCAGCCCAATGGTCAAAAGACATATTCACTCTCTCACTCCTCTTCCACCTCTTTCAGTTCTACAACTTGCAGTTCAGTTCCTTACTAGAGCCCTGGGCAAAGCTTCCCTCTCTACGTTCCCAGACCTCTGTTGAAACTGGAATTTTACAGGATGAGGGTGAGATGAGAATGTGGGCCAATGCTGTGTTCACCACTTGGTTTCTGGACCCACACTCTGGTTCAGAGTAAGCACCGTGCCCAGACATGCCGCCCTGCAAGGTGTCAGCGAGCTGGCCTTTCCACCATCTCTTATGGGGCTGATTCTCTCAGGGTGATGAACCACATGGAAAACTAGGGGGGGTCTTGTGGTTCTGAGCCCAGTATGTCCCATTCGTCTTATAGTAAAATGTGCTCTCTGGTCTGTGATGATGTAATATAGGATATCACATCAATAAACCAGGAGTTTTGTCAACCTTCAGATGGTGGTGCTGATGGAGGCATTGTGGCAAGAGTAGGTGGTGATCCTGGCAAGAATGACCTTCCACCTCAAAGTGGAAGGAGGCTGATGTAATCTACTTGCCATGAGGATGCTAGTGGATCTCCCCCCAAATGGGATCGTGCTGAGGGCCCAGAGTCACTCCCTGCTCCTGGCATGTTGGACATTCGAAGCATGAGCAGCTATAATGAAAAGGACTCCATGTCTTGGGGCCTGCACTTAGCCTCCAGACCTGCCACCATGGCTCCCTAGGTCATGCCCCCCCCCCTGCAAGCCCTGCAGAGGCCAAGGAGGGAGTCAGTGGATACCAGCTAAGTATTTTGCATCTACCCACGTGAGTCCATTCATGTACCTCTTCCCAGATTTCCCTGTTCCTGATCTTATGCAGTGTCTCCGCCACCATCCACTGCCACCTAAGGGCTGAGGAAATGCCCAATCTATCATCATGAAACCCTACACTCCATGACCGCAGACTCAAAGAGCACACTGTAATAATAACCAAGCACGAAGGACACATCAGGCTCAAACCAAACACAGATTGTTCTTCCACATACCTCATCGCTAAGGACAACCAGACTGATAAAAAAAAATGGTGGAATGGCACTGTGAAATGTTAGCTAACAGGCCAGCTGAGGGAACTTTGCAGGGTTGGGACACCGGAGGTGGTATTTGGACTCTAGTCTTTTTTCTTCCAGGCCCCTGACCCCTGACCAATAAGCTGAGACATTTGCAACTGACAAGGAGTCAGTATTTCCATACATTAAGCCAAAATACTTCTGGAAGCTCTGCCTGCTGGGAGAATTTCCTTCACCACTGTTTCTGGGAACCACCTCTACATGGGGCTGTAACATGGCTGTAGTCCTTTCCTGGCTACAGTCAACATGATACTAATGCTTCTAGAGCCAGTGCAAGTGCTCTTGAGGGACTCGGAGGGATGCCGGTTTCAGAGGATGCTCAGAGCAAAAGAGGACACCCCAACATGTGCAGGCAAGCTTCCCTGGCCCACAGGCTGGGTGACCCAGCAGATGGGATAATATGAGAGGTATTTATGGCAGCTAATGATGCTCTGAGGTTTCTTTTATTTTTAAGATTTTATTTATTTATTCATGAGAAACACAGAGAGAGAGGCAGAGACATAAGCAGAGGGAGAAGTAGGCTCCCAGTGTGGGACTCGGTCCCAGAACTCTGGGATCACAACATAAGCCTAAAGCAGACGCTCAACCGCTGAGCTACCGGGGGTGGCCCGATGCTGCGAGGCTCCTAACAAACTTCTGTAAGAGACACAGGAGCACAGATCCTGGGAGTTCTGCAGCCAGGCCTTGCCTCGATTCCGGGCTCTACCAGAGACTAAACATGGGACCCAGAGCGTAACCACAGATGTTCCTTAAGATCTGAGTATTACCAGCCCAGTGAGTCATCAGCTTGGGTGGCTACAGCCGTCATCCACTGAATGATAAAAACGACACATTCCGGACTAGGCCCCACCAAAGGCAGACAGCACGAGTAAGCGACGAGAGCAGGTGGTCCCGGCTCCCACGGCACCTCCTGCCTTTACACCGACACATCTCCCGACAGAGCCACGATAAAGAAGGTCTGTTGCTTTCCTTGCCGTGGATGTCTTTGACCTCTGTGTTATTAGGGATAAAGAAGGAAATAACCCGCCATAGCAGCAGCCCCCGTGTCAAGTGTCAGAGATATCACAACTGCAGGGCAGCTGGGCCGCAATCGGGGCTGCCACCGATCGGGTTTACGGTAACCGGCCACCGTCCTTCAAGATGAGTCTGTGCTTCCAAGGGCTGGAAATGGGAATTAAACAGAGATGTGAGGGGAGCTGCTGTCCCTGTATCCTTTCCGCCTGGGGTGGTAGCACTGATCTATAATCCGTGTCCAGGTGCCACATTGCTCTGGATTTACGGGTCGGCCAAGGCCGAGGAGGGCTTCCGCACGGCCCTTCCTATCAAAAGGACGCCATCAGCCAGCGAACCAGTGTGAGGACTCGTGAGGGATATCCATTACCTGCAGGCCCTGCAGTCAGAGTTCTAAGTGGGAACCAGAGACATAAGCAAGGGGTGGGTCCTTAGACTTTCCCTCCGGTTATCCTGGCAAAAGACACCAGGGCTCTTTGGGGAAGGACTGGAGAACTGTCTAGCACAGTTCTTGAAATGGTATCACAAGATCCTTCTCCAAGGGGATCCAGCCTCTCCTTCTGGGGTCCAGGAGTTTGTGAACGAGCCTGGGGGGCACTGGGTGAGGGTCAGGTATTTTCCACCGTGCCCACTGAGATCAGCCTTCTGTTTTCCAGCACTCTGAACTTTTTCATTATAAAAATTAAGAAACACTCTTGTTCACTTGCCTCGAGCACCACGATTGATTAGCCGACTCCTCAAACCCCGGCACGTCAAGGACACCAAATGCCACCCTGGCCTTCCTGGCAACTACAGTAATACTGCTTCTTGCTTCCGGGGTACCTGCTGCCATGTGGGGTCTTGCCCTTCCAGAATCCCAGTGTGCCCCTGGAATTAGAAAGCCCAGTTCCATGGTAACATCTCCCATGGTCAACTGGCTTTCAAAGAAGCTGGTGCACCTCTCACGAGAGAAATCTCTATCGCCTCAGTAAGGGAAGCAGTGTGTGTCCTCCAGGAACACCTGGCCAGGTGAGGGATTCTCAGGTCACATGCAATAAGCTCATTCTACCTTTGCTATTTACCTGGATCTTTTGTCTTCTTTATATTCTACCAAAGTGGTTCTGACATCATTACCTCATTAACTGTCTGTCCGTCATCGTCACGTACAAGGTTCAAGAAGCCAATTTAGGTAACTAGACGGGCTCCAGATAACCCTTGTCGAAACTTCGGGTCCTGAGTGGCAGATGTGTGACTTCATACCGTTCCCCCATGCTCTGCTTCTCCTGCCGGCCTCATATCCTAAAGACCCACCTGCACAGATGTTTCCTGGTCCCTGCTAGTGCAACTCAGCCAGTTCCTAGAATTTATTTTGGGTGTGGGCGATTTCCTCCTGGAGCGGGGATGATACTTCCCCATTCGGGCTGGGCAGAGATCGGGCCCTGGTTGTCAGCCTGTGAACAATAAGATGAGCAGAAGAGGATCTTCAGAAAACTAGGCTTCGTTCTGTGGGGCACTTACTTCAGGCAAGATCGTGGGTTATTCTGGACTGTTCTCCTCTGATAAACAGGATGGGGCTACTTTTTCCAGCAGAGTAATTCTGAGAACTGTTGACATTCTAGACTCTCAAGCTCATTCACCCCTTCTCCTGAACCCCCAGTGCCTGGTCCGGAAGCCCATTCTTTTTCTACCTGGCTCTGACTCTGACGTAGGAAATTTATTATGGCTGCGCAGTGAGCATCCTTCATAGTCCCGAGCCTTTATAATCAGCTCCTGGGTCTGCTGCTTATGTCTTGTCTGCCCTTCGGTGGTGGGGACGAGCTCTCTGAAGCTGCCACGCAGGCCCTCTGGTTCTCACAGTGCACCGTGAGGTAGCAATGAACTACCTGAATGATTCCTGAGCTGCTTAGTTCCTTTTTTTTCAAAGTTTCCAATGCCCTCAAAAGCAGTGACTCATGCCAGTCTTTATAATTATTATCACCCCTTTTTTAATCAAGTGCAACAGCCACCTGATAATTGAAAACCTCACTTCATAACAATTAACGGCAGGTGACAGCTTTAGTAATTGTGATATCACTGCTTATCGGGGGTTCCATCAACCAGAAGCAATGGGAGACTTGCTGCATTCGGTCAGGCGGGCAAGCCAACGCCACAGTCCCGTCCTGCTTCTTAAGGGTCACTTCTAGTAACAACTATCTAAGCCTAATTTTGCTAGAAAGTAGAACGTGGTACAAAACATTCATGCTCTAACAACTTATTTGTATTTGACAAATACAGAACATGAGAGACTCCTAACTCTGGGAAATGAATGAGGGGTAGTGGAAGGGGAGGTGGGCGGGGGGATGGGGTGACTGGGTGTTGGGCACTGAGGGGAGCACTTGACGGGATGAGCACTGGGTGTTGTACTATATGTTGGCTAATCGAACTCCAATAAAAAATATACAAACCCCCTCCTCCAAAAAACCAAATAGATATTTATATTTAGTAAATATATTTAAATATAACTTTAGTTATATTTAGTTTAAGTTTAAATATTTAAATATATGGGCAGCCCGGGTGGTTCAGCAATTTAGCACCTCCTTCAGCCCAGGGCCTGATCCTGGAGACCCGGGATCAAGTCCCACATCAGGCACCCCGCATGGAGCCTGCTTCTCCCTTTGCCTGTCTCTGCCTCTCTGTCTCTCTCTGTGTCTCTCATGAATAAATAAATTTAAAATCTTTAAAAAAATAAATATTTAAACTCAAGTATTTAAGTTTTAAGTATTTAAGTTTAAATATGCTCAACTTTCCTGAGCAGTCCTAGGAAAGCAAGAGGGATGGAAAAATGGGAGAGAGGCCAGAAAGGAGGGAGAGTCATCACAAAGGTGGTAATTACTGAGCTGGCTGGAGCTTTGCAAAAAGAAAAACCAAAAAAAAAAAAAAAAATACTGATGGTTGCTTGGCATCACTGGACATCACCGGAAACTGCTGAGATTCTGAGCAATCCACCAAGAAGAAAGGCAAGAATTGTATCTACCCTAGGGTTTCCTTTTTACCGCCTTTTTACCAGTCTTTGTGCCAAATGGTGCTGTATATACCCTGAGACATGCAGGTGGTGCTCACCGGCCCCTCCAGATAGCTGATGGGGATGTCGTACCTTCTATGGGTCCTCCTCAGGTAGTGCATAGGCCCATCATTGTCCCTCTCCAGCCAGTGCTGCAAAGGGTTCTCCCCACTCTGGTGGACGTTGTAGCACCAACAGTGAGCATGTCTTTGCAATCATAGAAATAGTGGAGCCTACGCAGGCACACTCTGGCCAGGAAGCCGAGCAAACGACCGGGGCCTGGAGGAACGGGAATAAGCAAGACTGGGTAGGTCTGGGGTGCACATAGACTAGGTCAGGTGTACCCTCGTTTCTTCTCGAAGGAAATAGTATTTAGGTCACAACTGAGGCATTAGATGCATTCATTGCTACAGGGCTGCCTTTGCTTCAGCAACTTTTCTTTGGACAGCAGAGGCATATTTCTCTCTCTCTTAGAAATACATTATGAGTTCATATTGATATTTCCAATTAAAATGGAAGATTACAGGGTCTTATTTGGGTTTATACTTGTGTCTGTCACCTCTTAGGCTGAAAATCTTGGTTTCCAGTGACATTCATAAAAGTACTTACTTGCTGATCCCACAGTATGAATGTGGTAGTTTCAAAATAAAAATACTAATCATACTGCTCTCCTTTCCAGATTGTGTTAATCTTCACTCATATTTGATGCCAATCTCTCCAGTGATTCTTGCTGAGAGAGGAACATACATCCCTGAGTTTTTGAATTCAGATTATGTGATTTTTTTTTTTTTTTGGCCAATAAAAGATGGAATAAGAGTAAGGGTTGCTTTCAGGAAGAGGATTTAAGAGCCCGAGTATCTTTTTCTTCTGCCTCAATGTCTGGCAAGTATTCTGGACAGATGCTGGTCCCCCACTTGGGTCATGGAGGGAAGAGGACATACATCAGAGCTGTAGCTAACATACCATAAACAGGTAATGTGGGAGAAAAAGAAACTTAACTGGTTGAAAGACACCAGGAGTTGGGTTGGTTTGTTATCACAATAGAAATAATCTAGTCTATCCTGATTGATTACCACTGAGCACAGTTTTACGGTTCCTCATGGTCCTTTTAAGTCCTTAGGATATATCCCATTAAGGATATACTATCGAGGGGACGGGGGTGTCTGGGTGGCTCAGTTGGTTAAGCGTCTGACTCTTGATTTTTGGTTCAGGTCATGATCTCAGGGTTGTGGGCTCGAACCCCTAGTCAGGCTTTGTATTCAGCGGGGGATCTGCTTGAGATTTTCTTTCTCCCTCTGCCCCTCTCCCTACTTGTGCTCTCTCCGTCTCTAAAATAAATAAATAAAATCTATTAAATAAGGATATACTGCCAAAATATGGTTTTCTAGAGTCATTTGCAATAACTCATCTTCAGGTAGCTGAACCATCAACTTAATATATGAATACTGTTTCCATTTCCCCAACTTTTATAAATCTTCTTTTCATCTTTAATTTCACATTTTGAATTAAAACACTTACATGGTTCCAAAATCAAAATTATACAACAAATTACATGCTATTAAGTCTAGGTTCCAACCCTACCCTTCTATCCTATTCCTTCTCTCTCCTTATAGGTCCCCATTCTTATTGGGTTTTGGTTTATTTGTCCTTTATTACTTTTTTTTTTTTTTTTTTGAGAGAGGGAGAGAGCGAGCTTGTGCATGCATGAGTCACAGGTGGATAAGGGCAGAGGGAGAGGGAAAAAGAGAATCTTAAGCAGGCTCCACACTCAGTGTGTAGCCCAACGTGGGACTCAATCTCACAACTCTGAGATCGTGACCTGAGTTGAAATTGAGAGTCGGACACTTAAGTGACCGAGCCACCCAGGTGCTCCCCATTCTTACCTACTGATAAGATAAGCAAATATGTTTCTATATTCATACATTCCCCCCTTTTCCTAAATAAAAGACAGCATAACCATAATTATTGTTCTGAACCTTTCTTAACAATGTATTCTGGAAACTATTTCACATAAGTATATAGAGGTCCTTCTTATTTATTTTATAGTTTTATAACACTCCATTGTGTGAACGCACCGTAGTGTTTTCAACCACTGGCCAGTGATGGACTTTTGGATTGTTTCCATTCTTTTACTATTATGATTATTGGCAGTGGATATCCTTATGCTGTCTCATTTTTATTTCTACCAGTTTATTTTTTGAGCTAGACTCCAAAAAAGTAGAATTGCTATGTCAAAAGGTAGGTGAATTTGTCATTTTTCTAGATGGTCCAAATTCCCCTATATGGGGTTGTATCCTTCTGCATTTCAGTAACTTATGAGAACCCGTTTCTGAGAATTTTATTAATGGAACATGTTGTCAGACTTTGGATGTTTGCCAATCTGATAGGAAGGAAATCATATCTCAGTAGAGTTTTAACTTTCATTTTTCATATTCTGAGCAAGTGGAGCCTCTTCCCATATATTTAAGGGTCATTTGCATTTCTCTCTGCAAACCATCCATATACCCTGCCCATTTTTCTGCAGGGTTGTTGGTGGTTTTGTTCTCAATGTTTAGAAGCTCTTTATCTGTTAAGAATATTTATCTTTCAACTATGGTATAGGTTCTATTAGTAATATATATCTTTCATCTATGATAGTTTAAAGGATATGGTCCCTGCCCAGGGATATTTGGGAATATCCAGCAAAATTATGAATGGGTCTTCCCTTTGACCCAGAAACTGCACAGAGACAATGGCCCTGGCATTGCCAAGTCACTGACCCAGCAACCGCCTATCTCTGGGCCTTTTGTTATTCAAGAAAAAAAAAACAAAAACCTTAAGTGGCTATACTGTTTCTAAATGTTATTGTTATTTGAAGATGCTTTCCTACTTGAATATATATATATATATCTGTTTTTCTAAATATCAGACTTATAAATTTTATTTGAATGTTTCTCCTTCCTCTAGGCAGGTCAAGAACATCTATTCTCTTTAATTGCTATTTGTCACCTCTCTCATTTATCTCATATTTTCTTCCCACCATGATGTTACCCCGCCCAGTGATACACATAATAAAGCGGTCGTATCTGGTGCAGAGTTGAATGTGGGTCCCCTGGTGTACGACCAGGGCTCCCAGAGAAGCAGAAAGGAGAGAGGTGTGGCTTTACTGATTTTTCTTTCTTTCTTTGGAATGAGCACGCTGAGACTAGCGGCTGGATACCTTGGTCCTCAGGGCAGCAAGACTGCACTAGCTCTGCATGTGTGTCTTGGCAATGTCTGAAGAAGTTGCAAATAGCCTGGAGTACGTGTGGAGCCTGGGCCCTGCCTGGCCTCCTCTTGGGCCAGCTCAGGGGCTCCCGGGCTGTGTGTCTTCTTTGGCTATCATCCTCTTGGCCTTCTAAATGGTTATATCTTCTCTCCTTGATCTCAGGGGAGCTCACAATATTTCAAGAGTCTGATGCTTTGGTTCAGCTCATGGCTGCGCCTGTCATTTCATATGGAGGATTCTAGATTTGGCACTAACGTCCATAGACTCCATTCTAGAGAAATAAAAGCACTAGTACCTAAGGATTTATATTCTGCATTATTTATTGCTACATCGTTTGTAGTGGCCAAAAACAAAACCAAAAAAAAAACCAAAAAACCCCAACAACATAAATGCTTATCAATAAGGGCCAATAAATGATGGCGTACTTGGACACAGGGCATTGTGTTGCTCCTGAAAAAAAAAGAGTTAGAGCTGGATCTATCGACCTGGAGAGGGTGACAGTGATGTACTGTTCTTGATAAGCTACTGCAGGGAAAAAGAGTCCATTCCACTTTTTCTCTGTATCTTCTTTCAGTTAGCAAAAAGATGTCTTTGGTTTATGTCTACATGTTTGCTTAGATTTTTGAATATTTTGCATCTGTTGGGCCTCAGTTTCTTCATGTGTTAACTGAGGAGGACCCCAGGGCTTCCCCCACCGGGCCGCGGGGAGGGTCGGAGCAGCTGCAGCAGGTGTGCGGCCCCGCGCTGCCCGAAGAGTGAGTCCCCGGTAGGAGCAGGAAGTGCATCTCTGCTGTTATCATCACTGTGACTCTTTTCAATGGACATAGAGACAGACATAGGAGGTATTTTCAGGCTGTTAATACTGGTTACGGGGTCGGGGATGGGGAGAGAAAGTCAGGAAAGAAAGAGAGAAACTGATTTTCACAGAACAGAAATATTATGTATGGTAAACATTAAAGTGAAATCGTGGAAATTAATATCCTAAATTGTATCTAGGATGTGATAATGAATAGGAAGCACTATACGTATGTTTGGGGGGGAAATAAAAATACTGATTTAATTAGGTGACTGGAGTGCAGATAATTTTTAGCTCAGATCCTGTGGATCTTTTGATGCGGTTTTTCCTATCAACTCTGAAAAGAGGGCCTCGTAGAGCTCCGGGCGCACAGGTGCTCTGTGAATGGTAGCTATGGCTAAGTGAATTTTATTTTAATAACTGCTCCCCGCTCAGCTTCCCAGCCTTAGGCTCCCTCCCGAACACCCAGGCCTCCCCACAGGTATCCTGAACTCCCCTCTACCCCACCGTGGAGCTGCTGATTATTCCTGTTTGCAGAGCCGTTTCAGTCCTGTGACACCAAGCACCAGGGGACCGTGATTGAAATTGTTCTTAACGACTGAACTACAAAAAGCAGCAGTGCCTGATGCTCAGGCCCCGTACCTCTTGCCACCTCCCTCCTCCCGCACAGTGGACACGAAGGGGATAGCCTCGCCTATCTTTTGACGCAACGCAGAGCCAATTTCCAGATTGGAGTTGCAACGCCAGGGAAGTCACCCTGGAGAGAAGATACTAAACTGCTAGTGTCAAATTCTCTTCTCCCATGTAAGCAGGTGCGGCGTGCCAAGCTCCAGTAATGCAGGCAGGCGGAGGTGCAGGCCAAGGGCGGGAGAGGCCTGGAATGGGTGGGGGAGGATGGAGGTGATGAATGTCACTGCTTGTGTTGGGACAAGCACGGTGGGGAATGGCCCTTGTTCTGTTGATCTTGCGTTCAGTTTTATTGGAAATTTGGACTGGCCTTCCTTGCACACGGAGGGACTCTGTGATTAGATCTTTATCTGCCCTCTCAGGGAGGAACGAAGGCATCTTGTTCTCAAAAGCAACCGCAGGCCTCATATGGAAGAGGCTATGACGGGAGGGGATGATGGATCCGAGGGATTCAAGGGCTGACAGGTGTCGGGTTCAGTTAGATCCTCCCGTGGCCCCTCTGGACCTCCCCGCCTGACCAGACTCTGCTGGCGTCATCTGCGGCCTCCGTAGACGGCTGCGCTGGCCTCAGTGCCTCTGCAGGCCTCCGGAGGCTGATCAAACGGGTGACCAGGGTCCCTGCTTCTTCCCACCCCTTCCAGACTCTGAGACAGCACCGCAGCCCAGGGTCTGGGATCCGGCCTCCAGGTACCTCTCACGGGGCCCGACTGGTGCGACTCAGAAATGTGCTGGGAGGGACTCCGCCTGCAGCCGACTTCGATCAACGGGAGAGAGGAGGTGAGAGGGGAACCGACAGAGACTCTGTCTCATCCATCTTGTCAGCAGCTCCCAGAGGCAGTTGCTCCAGACACCGGGCCCAAGAGGCCTCCACCCGGCCGAGCAATTCCCCTGCTGGCAACCCGCTTTCCGCAGCTCATCTGACGGCACCGTCGGTTCAGCAATCACCGGCCTGCCTTGCTCTGCAATCCGTCTGCTGCTTTCCTTCCCTTTGTCCTCAGCTCTTACTGCCCTGGGTTCACACAGCACAAGAAAACACACGTAATCCTTCCCCCAGGCTCTGTGTTCTAGGGTCACGTGGTAGACAGACCAGTGGCTCCCGGAGAGGTCGACGTCCTCATCCCTGGAACCTGTGCATGTGTTACCTTCCATAGTAAAACGGATTTTGCTATTATCCTTGAGTGAAAGCCACTTTAATATGGGGAGACTATCCTGGATTATCCAGGTGAGCCCAGTGGGATCCCAGGGATCCCTGTGAGAGGGAGGCTGGAGGGTCAAAGCCAGGAGAAGGTGATGTCAAGATGGGAGCAGAGATGAGAGACGTGCAGCCATGAGCCAAGGAATGCGGGCTATTCTGGAAGCTGGAAGAGGAAAGGATGGGCCCCTCCCGGAGTCTCCAGAAGGAACCCTAACAACGCTCTGCGCCCCGTAAGACTCGCTTCCCACTTCCGACATCTGGAACTGTTGGAGAATGACTGTGCATTGTTTTAAGCCACAAATTTGTGGTAATTTGTTGTAGCCGCCATGGAAAACTAATAGAGGAATCTTGGCTAAAACATCTCTTACTGCGCTGGTTTCCAGCATGATCTTATTTTGCATGATGGCAGCTGAATGTCACATTGTGTTTTCTCTTCGAATTCCTTCTGAGAACAAATCCCAGTCTCTTTGGCAGATGGATGCCCTGGGTGCTCTGGGCCGAGGACGGATTCTCAGAGAGGCTACTGCATACGTATATGTTTATACGAAAACAACTGAAACAGGAAGTCTGGGAGGAAATCTTATTAACAAAGGCAGCAGGTGAGTTATTTCCTGCTTGAACCTTTGTAGATTTCCCCACTTATCTCTGACAGACAGGCATTTCTTTTATAATTTAAAAAAAGATCATTTGAAACGATTAGTAGAAGATGGGCTAAGAATTCGCACCAGCCGCTGGTACTCTAGAAGTTAGTATAAAGGACGGACCACCGGGAGCTGGAGGTGGTCAGGGAAGGCTTCGTGGAGGAGGGAAGAATCCGAGCAAGACCTGGCTGGATGGGTATTTGGGGGGCAGAGTAAGGGAAGGAGGCATGATTAAGCCATGGAAAATGTTTTTCTGAGGTTCCTAAATAAACCCATTTGACTTACAGGGGATGTCTGCAGAGAATGTAACCGCAGTGCAAAGAAAAAAATACCTTATGCAGCATTTGCTTCTTTTGCTGGGTGTTGTACTAAGCACTCTGCTGCATTATTGCATTGAATCCTCCCAACAATCTCATGAGAAAGATTCTGTGAATTCCCAGATATATAGACAAGGACATGGAAGACAGATGCTGCGTCACTTGGCAGCAAGTGATGCGGGTCCAGATTCAAATCCCACGGTCATTCGTAACTTATGTTTGCGAGGCCGATTGGAGATGGCTGGATAGGAACCCTTAAGGCTTCGAGCTATCAAATGCATTAATGTTCTACTGCTGCCGGTTCCAGACTGAACGTTTGTCTCTCCTCCCCGGTTCAGATGCTGAAGCCTAATCCCCAGGGCGATGGCATTTGGTGACGAGGCGGTGGAGGGCCCTCATGGGTGAAATCGCTGCCCTGTAAAGACAGACGCCAGGGAGACCACCTCTCTCCACCGTGTGACCACACAGCAAGACGGTGACCGTGTGCAAACCAGGAGGGGGGGTCCTCACCATCACATGAACTTGCTGGCACCCCTGATCTCAGATGTCTCAGCTTCCAGAACTATGAGAAATACACTGCTGTTAATCAAGCCACCCCGGCTACAGTATTCTGGTAAAGCTGTTTCACTTAAGAGCTTAAATACTGAATTACTAAACACTTAAAGGATTGAAATGACGCTCATTTATTGTACCACAGTTCTGCGGGTCAGATGTCCGGATAGGCCCGCCTGGGATCTCTGTGTAGGGTCTCACAGGGCCACACTCACCGTATCGGCCAGGCAGGGCTCTCCTCCAGAGGCTCTGGGGAAAAATAATCAGCGCCCGAGCTCCGTCAGGTTGCTGGCTGAGTCCAGTCCCTTGTGGCTGTGGGCCAAAGTTCCTGCTCCCTGTGGCCTGTGGGATCCTCCTCTGCTGCTGGCGGCCGGAGAAAATGTGCCGCTCGTAAGGGGCTCGTGTGATTACTTAGGCCCAACTGCAGGAGCCCCTCTGGCTGTTTCCTAATTATGGGAACGCAGCTGATCCTGTTGCCAGGCTTGGGGGCACTCAAAGGATGGATTGTACAGGGAAGAGTGTCCCCCGGCCAGAGGTCTGGCTACCGCCACCAGGCCAACGACTGGGGGGCTTTGTCCTGCTGGAGGAGCCTCCCTGGAGGTCCTGCAGAGGGATGTGCCAGGCCGAAGGGTGGGCTTTAGGAGGGCTCGTGGGCGTTAGAGCAGGTGGGGACGAGGCTCGGAGGAGTGATGGCTGCAGGCCCCAGAGCAGTGCCCAGCGGGCCAGGGCCTCCACCGGGCAGGCTCGGGAGAAGCCGGGAGAACACGGACCAGAGGGAAAGTAAGACGGAGAATCCTTGTGCAGGACTTGCGGCCTCTGGGGACACCTCCGCATTCCCGGCTTCACCTGAGCCTCACGTCCCACCTGCGGGGTGGGAGGCAGCCGTCTCCCCTGCCCAGGGAAGAAGCCGGCAAGTCCCCGAAGCTCAGAGTCGCACTGGCCGCCTGACTCGGGCTCCCTGTTCCATGGCTCAGGAGCAGGAAACTGGGTCCTACTGTCCTGTGTCCCCCTGGTTCCTGCCACGGTGTCCCCGCTTCAGCCCACGGAGCTTCCTTCCCAAGGGAAACGTCCAGTGACTGGCGGGGGCGCAGGGTGAGGACGGGGGTGTTCCTTCCCTGCTCCAGACCCCGAGCCTTCTCAGTGAAGCCCGGAGGAGGCCAGGAGGGAGGGGGCCACAGACAGAGGGTTTTTTTTTCTTACCCATCTCAGCGGAAGAGGTGATGAGGGAGAGAGAACTTTTTTTTTTTTTTACTTTTTAATGAATCAATTTTATTTTTTATTTTTTTAATTTAATTTAATTTAATTTAATTTAATTTAATTTAATTATTTTTTATTGGAGTTCAATTTGCCAACATATAGCATAACACCCGGTGCTCATCCTGCCAAGTGCCCCCCTCAGTGCCTGTCACCCAGTCACCCCATCCCCCCGCCCACCGCCCCTTCTACTTCTCCCCATTCGTTTCCCAGAGTCAGGTGTCTCTCATGTTTTGTCTCCCTCACTGATATTTTCACTCATTTTCTCTGCCTTCCCCCTTATTCCCCTTCACCAATTTTTATATTCCCCAAATGAATGAGACCATTTAATGTTGGTCCTTTTCCGATTGACTTACTTTACTCAGCATAATACCCTCCAGGTCTATCCACGTGGAAGCAAATGGTGGGTATTCATCGTTTCTAACGGCTGAGGAATATTCTATTGTATACATAGACCACAGCTTCTTTATCCATTCATCTTTCGATGGACACTGAGGCTCCTTCCACAGGAGAGAACTTTTTTATTTTTACTTTCTCTTAAATCAGCACTTTGAAAAAGGAATGATATCCTTTTCGACCTTTTGGTTAAGATCAAGTGTGAATACGGTGCAAGAGGGTGGAGGGAAGGTGGAGACAGAGTGAGGGGGTGTGGTACAGCCCAGTGACACCTGTTGGTGATGATACAAGTCTATTAGAGGAAATAGGAGGCAGTCCAGCGGAGCAGGAAGGGAAAAAAAAGTCACTCATATTCCCACCACCCAGAAATGACCCCGTTTAAGGTTTTGGAGACGGAGAGCCCAAGTTTTGCATGTGAGTATGCGTGTCCCGTAACAGGCACCTGCTTTTCTAGAAATCTGCTCTTGCGGTTGGTCCATACCCATGGCAGCTGTCAGGGACTGGGTCCCCGGGGTCCGATGGAGTGGACGCCTCTCCAACAGATTCCTGCAGGGCCTGTTCCCCCTGCCTCTTCCCCTATGACCAGTGGCCAGGCCTCAGGCAAGCCCCATCTTTCCCTCTCTCCAGGAAAGCAGTCCACTTAGCTTACCCTGGGCTGCCTATTCTTCAGAAACAAATCACTTAAAAAAAAAAAAAAAAAGCCCACACAAAATCCCCACATTCCATTAAGAAGTTCAGCCCAGTCATCTCAGGCCTCAAATGTTCCCATTTTCTCCGGTCTGCTTGAAAAGGAGAAAAGCAGAAAGGAGAATTTTAAATGGCACATATTGATCGGCTTGGCTCACCCAAAGAAGGCACTTTTTACCAGCTTTTCAAATTACAATTTATTCAATAGTGAAAAAGTAACTCAATTTGAGAAAGAGCTCTGACACCCCGTAGGAGTTGCTTTCTCTCCACTTAAATTATATCATTATCAGAGTTCACTCATCATTCTCTGGAAGCCACCGGGCCAAGCACAGTTCTTGGCACCTGGGAGACAATCAATAAAGACCGTTGAGTTAATGAGACTATCACTGGCAGGGAAGTTCTACGTCCAGAGACTTGGGAGAGTCAATGTGGGGTGAAGCGAGTCAATATCCTGTGTGGTCAGCACGGGGAAGGTCACAGGGTCTGGGAACAGCCTGACCTAGGTTCCAATCCCGCCCCCTTCTTGCTCTGTGACTACTCGGTATTTCCGGGCCCTGGTTCCCTCGTCAATGAGAGAAGAGACCTCTCTCCCGCATGTTTGTCGTGAGGATTCAAACAGACGCTCTCCATCAAATGCATCTGTAGGACCAGAAAAAAGAAGATGCCTCTAGATCCTATTCTGCTGGAGATTAGGGTCTGATTTCCCAAAGGGGAGGCAGCTATATCTTGAGTCCACTAAAATAGTTGTTGAATAAAGGGGAAAGGTGGTTCATGTCTCTCTCTCTCTCTCTGTCTTTTTTCCGCTTCATTCTTAATACCAGAGGGGAGTTGGGAGGGGGGATGGGTGAAACAGGCAGAGGGGATTAGAGCACACTTATCCCAATGAGCCTTGAGTAACGAATAGAAGTGTTGAACCGCTACATCGTACACCTGAACCCGACGTAACGCCGTATGTTAACTGTACCGAAATTAAAATTAAAAACTTAGGAAAAAAAAAAAAAGCTGGTTCTCTTTATTTCTCGCTTCCTCTCCTTGCCTACAATTCCAGAAGTTGCCACGGCAGCTGGAGAAATGGATCGACTCAGAATCCTGGTGAATGGCACCGGGCCGTCCTTTTGAGTGCAAGGTTTTTGTATGCACCCCTTCCCCCATTTTTTCTGTCTTCAAATGATCTGAATTTCTTTACCCACAATAAAAGGGTTTCGTTTGTGTAGTAGTTTCTCAACTGCAGATCTTGCTCAACATACAATGGGGTTCTGACCCAATAAACCCGTTGTACGTTGAAGATATCATTAAGTCAAAAATGCATGTTAAGAAGTCAAAAACACACCTACCCTGCCAAGCATCCTAACCTAGCCTACCCTACCATCAACGTGCTCGGAACGCCTACATTAGCCTACAATTGGGCAAAACCCTCGAACACAAAAGCCTATTTTATAACAAAGTATTGGCTAGCTCATATAATTTATTGAATACTGTACTGGAAGAGACAAAGAGAATAGTTGCGTGGGTCCAGGATGGTTGTGAGTGTATCATCGTTGACCCCCGTGATCGCGTGGCTGACGGGGAGCTGTGGCTGCCCTGCCCAGCAGTGCCAACGAGGATTGGACCCCTTGTCCCTAGCCCAGGAAAAGATCCCAATGCAAAGTACAGTTTCTACCCAATGCATGTCGCCTTGACGTCATCACAAATTCGAAAACTGTTGAACCCCTGGGGGCCGGGGCCCATCTAGGTTCATTGTCAATGTCGTGGGGCTCATCTTGTCTGTTGCAGGTGAGAAAGAAGAAAAGGAGGGAGAAAACCTTTGCAAGTTTCTGGGTTCTTGCATTTGGGATCAGTTGATGACAGATTGGGGAGGGACTTTCCGCTAAAAGTTCTGGGGTGCTTAATGAGCTTCTGGAAGATAAGTGATTAACTCTTAGGTCCAACATTGGAATTAAGAATAAAGGTCCTAGTGACACGAAAAAGAATTTTCTTTCTTTCATGGGTTTTTCTCTCATTTTTAATTTCCTCGTATTCAATTAATTTCATTCTCTTCCATTTCATTTCTTCCATTTATTCTTCTCATTTCTTTTTCTTTCAAACACCTATTGGTGCAATTGGGTGTGTTGAACTGCTATATCCAGGCCCTAGGGATTTGTCTGGGAATAAGACAAATGAAGTCTTTGCCTCATTGGAGCTGATATTCTGGTGGGGGAGACAGTTGGACAATAAGGCAACATAAGATGGTGCAGGCAGTAATAAGCGTTCGAAGGGAAAAGAAAGCAAAATAAGAAGCTAGACCGTCCTGGAGGTAACATTTGGGCAAAGTAACCGAGGACAGAGAAAGAATAAGCCTTCGTCGATAGCTGGTGGTGAAGGAATGTTCTAGGCGAAGGAAGCAGAAAGTGCGAAGGCGAGAAGGCAGGAGCAAGTGCTGTGGCCACGAGGCGCTAGGCGGCCAGTGTGACAGGAGCGCACTGAGCACGGGCAGAGGGAGGGGGTAAGGCTGGGGCTGTGGCCAGGCCCTCCCCGCTCCTGGGGTGCTAGTCTAAGTTACAAGGCGTTATCAATAGGTGTTATAAAAGGGATGAATTGGGGACGCCTGGGTGGCTCAGCGGTTGACCGTCTGCCTTCGGCTCAGGGCGTGACCCCGAGGTCCTGGAATCGAGTCCCACATCGGGCTCCCTGCATGGGGCCTGCTTCTCCCTCTGCCTGTGTCTCTCTCTCTCTCTGTGTGTCTCTCATGAATAAATAAATAAAATCTTTAAAAAAGAAAAAAGAAAAAAATAAAAGGGAGGGGGCAGGAAGGCCACGCAGGTTTGCCCCCCGGGAGTCTGTTTCTGTCCGTAGGAGTCGGCGGCCTACCCGGAAGCCCTGCGCGGGGGATCGGCGCTGGCCGTGCTCACGGGGCTGGTCTCCGCGGCTGCCCCACTAGGGGGGACTCCCCGTTCTGCGGAGGACGGGGAGGGGGACAGGCCACGCCGCTGGCTGCAAACGCCGACTGCAAGCTCACAGTCCTGGGGGCCCTCGGACTTCGGACCCACGGGGAGCTCTGGCCCCTCAGAGGTCGTCCCTCTGGGAGCTTTTCCTGCAGAATTTCATGGGGCTGTAAATTCTGAAAAGACAAGGATGCTGCTTGCTCAATCTCACCTGGATCTTTTTTATTTTATTTTTTTAAGATTGTATTTATTTATTCATGAGCAACACAGAGAGAGGCAGAGACACGGGCAGAGGGAGAAGCAGGCTCCCCGTGGGGAGCTCGATGCAGGACTGGATCCCAGGACCCTGGGGTCACGCCCTGGGCCCAAAGCAGCCGCTCCACCGTGGAGCCCCCCAGGCGCCCCTCACCTGGATCACTAGAACCCGGATCGGGGCCTGGTGCATGAGAGCTGCACACCAAACATTCGTGAATGAAGGAGCAGCCGATCGCGTGGATGGACTTCCACGGACGGGGCCCTCAGGGGATGAGGGATCTGGATAATTGGATTTCCTGGCAGCCTGAGGGGGAGGCAGGAAAGCTTATGATTTCAAATTAATTCCGGCAACACTGAGTGCCTTGTGCATCCAAAGCTCCGAGGTGAAGATACACGTGCGGTGTCTGTGGAGTGGTCAGGGCCTCAGGAGAGAGGTGGCTCGGTCAGGGCAAGAGGAGGCGTGGCGAGGCCCCCCTGACACGCCTGTGCCAGGCTCACGGCGACAAGGGTGCTGGGGCGCCCCGGGGGGCAGAGGAGGAGGAGGGAGCGGCCGCACAGGAGCTGTGGGGTGGCCGGCCTGTGCGCCCCGGGCACCTGGGGAAATGCACCCCGGCCCTTTCCTTCCGCCCCCTTTCCTTCAGTGCACACTCACCCGTGGGTGCATTTCATGGGCCGGTGCCCCCCAGGGACCAGAGGGGGGCCCACTGCCCTCAAGCTCCTGGGCACAGGGAGGATCTGCGGCGGGGTCGACAGAGACCATCTGGTACCTTCTTGGGCCGCTCACTTGTCCCAGCAGGATGGGGGCAGGGGCAGGTTGGCTCCCCCGGCCTAGTGCAGAGCACCTGCTGGGCGCCCCCCCCCCCCCCCCCCCCCCCCCCCCCCCCCCGCACAGCCCGCTCATTGCTTGTGCTTCTGGAGTCTTGGGGCCCATGAGGCCGGGGGGGGGGAGCACTGTCTTTCCTCCGGGGAAGTGGGGTGCCGTTCCGCCTCCAGAGCCCAGAGCTGCGAGAAGCCAGGGTGGCAGTGGGCAGGGCGCACCCATCCAGCCTCCGCGGTCCCGCGTGCCTCACGCTCATCGTAACCCTCAAAGGAGGGTATGAGGGGGATCCCTGGGTGGCTCAGCGGTTTGGCGCCTGCCTTTGGCCCAGGGCACGGTCCTGGAGTCCCGGGATCGAGTCCCACGTCGGGCTCCCTGCATGGAGCCTGCTTCTCCCTCTGCCTGTGTCTCTGCCTCTCTCTCTCCCTCTCTCTCTCTCTCTCTGTCTCTCATGAATAAATAAATAAAATCTTTAAAAAAACATTAAAAAAATAAAATCAATGACCAACATCTTAAAATTGTGTAATTTCACATAAAGACCTGAAATTCTGGGATCCCTGGGTGGCGCAGCGGTTTGGCGCCTGCCTTTGGCCCAGGGCGCGATCCTGGAGACCCGGGATCGAATCCCACGTCGGGCTCCCGGTGCATGGAGCCTGCTTCTCCCTCTGCCTGTGTCTCTGCCTCTCTCTATCTCTCTCTGTGACTATCATAAATAAATAAAAATTAAAAAAAAAAAAAAGACCTGAAATTCTGACTTCTATTAAAAAAAAAAAAAACTGGAGGATCAGGACTCCCAGGCCCATAGTCTCGTGTGGCAACAACCAACTGAAGTTGAGAGGCAGCTGAGTCCTTTAAATGGGACATTTGCTCTCACTTGGCCACAGTCCCCACCGCTCCCTGCTAACCCACCACCGAACCTGCAAACCAGTGGCCGTTCCCTAGGCACCTGCACCCTGGGCCCTCCTACACTCAGGCTGCCCCAATTATGTACGCGCCTGCTTGGCTCCAGGAGGCATTTAGGTTTGTGTCTCCAAAGGGCCCACACCGCTCGCTGATGGTACAAGGTGATGGACGGGGGCGTCGGAGAAGCAGATATTTGACCTTCTGTTACGATGTCTGGCCTCATTCATCCTTAATGTTTCTCTTCATGCTTTATGGTGCCTTAATAGACCGATGCAATAGCCACGGCTGTACTTCATAAAGGAACGCTGTGCACGTAAACTGGGTTTATCGCTCAGAACATTTTTTTCTGATAGGGCCCCGAGAGAGAACTGTTTGCAGAGCACTGCTCTTCATCATCACCCGGACAGTGACTGTGAGGCCTTGTGAAAACCCCTTTGACTTTCTTCTAGGCCTAGAGTTTTTTTTTTTTTTTTTTTTTTTTTTCCTCCTCTGGAAAATGGAGGTTCTGCTCCTGTCTACCTTGAAGAGCTGTTTCAAAATTCTAAAACCCCCAGCAAACTGTGAAGTGCTGAGCAATAAATGCAGAAAGCCACCCTGGGAGAAGTAACTTAGCACAGCCGGCCATGTGGTGGCTGCGCCTCTTACCTTAATGTCAGCCTGCGAGGGGGCCTGGAAGCTTCCCTGTAGGGTGGGTGTGGAGCCTGGGCTGTTGGTGCACGGGCCCAGCCCACCCCTCTCCCCCCAGCCCCCCTGCCCTCCCCCCCACAGCTCGGAGGACTGACTTCCAGGTCCCTCAGTGCTGTACTCCGAGGAGCACAACTGCTCCGCACTCACTGAAGAGAAGCAGCGGCCCCCCTCCTGTTGGCCTTCCCCTCACCTGCAGCCTCTCCTGATATCCCAGAAAGACTTTTTTTTTCTCATTTCCTTCAACCCCAGTGGCTGCCTTTGTCCTTGGGTTGGCTCCCCGCGTGTGGATTGAAGGGGGACTCAGAAACCCAGATGGGGGTGTCGGCAGGGTGTCTGCCCCCCTTGGTCACATCGAAGCTCCCTCCCACCAGGAGGCAAAAGAGGAGCGTGAGGGTGGTGCTTCATAACCCTCGAGGGCAGCTCTGCTTGAGAGGGGGCCTGGGCCTCCTGGGGGTGAGCCCTTTGGTGGACGTAGGGGGTTAAGCAGTTCCCGAACATAGAGCGCACGTCTGGGACGGGATGCTCCACGCACTCCCTCCTTTCCTTCGGACACCAAGGGTGAGTGCAGAATTGCCCGGATCCCCGGGTGCCGGGAGACGTCAGCCAGGACCACAGCCCATTAGGTGGTGGGGTCTGGATGGCCAGATGTCGCCTTTGCCGCAGATTGAGAGGTTTCCCGGGATGCGGGACTTGTGGGTCTCAAACCCAAACAGTTCAGGGCAAGCAGGAAAGGTGGGACATCCCAGGTGGAGCCAGAATTCAAAACCTTGGGACACCCGGGGAGCTCAGCGGTTGAGCATCTGCCTTCGGCCCAGGGCGTGACCCTGGGGTCCCAGGATGGGGTCCTGCATGGGGCTCCCTGCAGGGAGCCTGCTTCTCCCTCTGCCTGTGTCTCTGCTTCTCTCTCTGGGTCTCTCATGAATAAATAAATAAAATCTTAAAAAAAAAAAAAAAGGAAAAAGAAAACGAAAGAATTCAAATCCTTACAATCTGTCCCTGAAGCCCACGTGCTAAGCCTCTCCCCCCAGGGCCCTGACTAGGACAGGAGAGCCCCTGGGGGTGTATGCAGCATGATGGGCAGTGAACCCCGGAGGAGAGAGGAAGAGCCCCAAATATGGGCACAAGTTCTCTGTGTCATCTCTGTGTCTGGGAGTGTGGCAGGAGACACTAGAGAGAGGAGCTCCCTCCCCGCCCTGTTTGCAGAATGAGATTCCAGAAGAGGCAGGGGCCAGAGCCCGTGCAGAACCTGTGAGCTCCTGCTTCTGGAACATCTTCCTATTTCTAACTTGGTCCAAACCCTTGTGAGGTAGGTTTTCCACATGAGGAACCCAGAGCTTTGAGAGGCTCAGAAATGTGCTCAAAGCCCACCTCAGTCCCTTTGCTCTGCTATAAAAACAAAAACAAAAACAAAAACAAACAAACAAACAAAAAAACAAAAAAACTGCCATAGGCTCGGAAGCTTATAAACAGCAGAAATTCATCGCTAACAGATCTGGAGGCTGGAAGTCCATGATCGGGAGGCCAGCATGATTGGAGGGGGGGCCTCTTCTGGGTCCCAGACTTCTCAGTGTGTCCTCACATGACAGAAGGGGCTTGGGAGAGACATGGGGTCTCCCCAGGAGGGCAGTAGTCCCATTCACAAGGGCTCCACCCTCAGGGCCGAAGGAAGAGACCCTCTGCCGACCCTCTGCCGAAAGTGGTAGGGCTTGTGCTTGACCTCAGGTCTCTTTGTTGCCAGTGGCTGTGCTTTTTAGCCATTAGGTGACACGGTCTCTCCCAGGGGACTTTCTTTCTTTTTTTTTTTTTTTAAAGATTTTATTTATTTATTCATGACAGAGAGAGAGAGAGAGAGGGAGAGACACAGGCAGAGGGAGAAGCAGGCTCCATGCAGGGAGCCCGACGTGGGACTCGATCCCAGGACTCTAGGATTGTGTCCTCCCAGGGGACTTTCTTAAAGCATCAAATCATTTCCTATGATTATAACTCAGAGCTGGCAGGGGAGGAAAGACGTCGGGTGAGAGCTTTGTTCGATCCTCTGTGCCTTGAGTATTCCCGGCTTCCTACTATTGGTTGTTGGCAGCAAGGCGGGGAGAGTGAGCCAAACTTCAGGGTCTCCTTTCCTTGCTACTAACATCTGGCGGGGACAGAAGGTCAAAGATGTTAAGTGCGACAAGGTCTTGGAGGTGTCTGTGCATTCCAGCCACCCTCCCCCAGCCTGTACCCCCACTTTCCCAGCCCTGCCTGGTGCGTGTATGGGGGGGTGTTACTGCACGTGTGCACACCCTGGGTTTATCAGTGCTGCAGGTTAGGCTTTGCCACACTGCCTGGGGGCAAGAGCCAAATATGAAGTGTTATTTAAAATGCATGAGAGAGGGGGCGCCTGGGTAGCTCATTCCATCGAGTGTCTGACTCTGGGTTTCAGCCTGGGTTGTGGTCTCCGGGGTCGTGGGATGGAGCCCTGCAACAGGCTCTGTCCTCAGCAAGAGGTCTCCTCCAGGATTCCCTCCCCCGCTGCCGCTCTCCCCTCTTGCACACGCTCTCTCCCAAATAAATCAATAAATCTTAAAAAAAAAACCATGAAAAAAAATAAAAATTAAAATAAAATAATAAAATAAAAATACAAGAGAGAGACTGATAATCATTTAAATAGCTTCAAAAAGTATGAGACCACGTTGCCTGCACAATACTAGCTCCTTGGGTGATGCAGGCCAAAGGAGGTTTTGTCGTAGGTCCTGCTAATACGGGTACCTGCGAGCTTCTCGCGTCAGAGTAGAAGTCATTCGTTTCACGAACATTTATTGAATATCTACGTGTCAGGTCCTGTGTTAGGTGCTGTGGGGACATAAAGATGAGACTGACTAGCATCTTTCCCTCGCTGAGTCCCCAGGTGATTAAAGGAGACAAAAGAGAGAACTTAATATACCACTGGGTAGAAAGGAAGAAAGGGAGAGCACTGTAGGCAGAGGCGATGGCTGAGCAGAGGCCCAGAGGGTGGAAACTAGCACCTATGGCGCAGGGGAAGGGCCTCTTGGGCTCACAGGGCACAGGGGACAGGGAACCAGTGCGGGGCCTGCAGGAGGGACACCCCCTAAGGTCAGATCTCTCTCCTGGATATACGGAGACCTGAGGGTGGACAGCAAGAGTTAAGTGCTGGTAAGTCAAAACCCAAAGAAAGACACAACCTTGGGGAACTGCCACCCCCTGGGCACAGGTGGAGAAGAGAGACGGTCAGCTGTGGGGAGCTTGGCATGGGCCGGACGAGGGGTGGTGCCTTCACAGCAGAACCGGGGGTCAACCCAGAGGTGCCCTTGGAGGACTGGAGACCTTCCCCGGCGGAGCACGGCCGGGCATTCTGAGCAGAGGGAGCTGGTGAAGACGGTGGGGAGCGGGGAGAGGTGCACGGGGGAGGGGGGGCGTCAGTCCCCGTCTCACCTGCGCCGAGGGGCTGTTCTGACTCCCTCCCGTCTGGTCTGGATGAGCAGCGGGCGGGGTGCGGAAGGGAGACCAGGGCTGGCGGCAGGTGGATCTGGGCTGGGGTGGACTCTGGCTCTCTCGGCCTGATTTGAAGCACTGCTCTGTGCCCTCGGCCTCGGTTTCCTCATTCGCAGAGAGGCCTGGTGCAGGCTTCCGAGCAGGGCTGCTGGGAGCCTTGGGGTTCTCGGTCACAGTGCCCTTGGGCAAGTCATAGCGAGTCCCAAGCCACGTGGCCTTCACCTGCACCCCTGCGTCTGCTTCTGGCTCAGGAGTGGGGCTCACATCCAGATAGCACTGGCGGGAAGAAAAGAGACCCCACCTTGCGGCTTTCTTGTGTGCGTGGGGAGACCTCCAGAAGCCCCTGGGCCACATGCTCGGTCAGAACCACTCACTAGCAGAGGGGCAGGACTGCCCTTAGGCCAATCAGAACGGGGTGGGGGTGGGGGTGCGGGTGGGGGTGGGAGTGGCCCGGCTGCACCTGTAGGAGCAGCAGGAGAGCCGCTGTGGGGTGCACGGCCCAAAGCGCGGGGTTCAGCGACGCTTTGCAGAATGCATGTGCAGAGTAGGGTCTAAGGTGGCCGAGGAGGTCACAGATCCCAGGGCTCAAGGTCCCTTTCCTCGATGGGCCTGGGTCACTAAACCTCAAAAGAAAAGGGAGGAGAGAAAACAAAGCAAGATTCTGAGAGAACCCGAGCAGCTCAGAGTGGTTGGTACCAAAATCACAACGTTGTCTATAAAGTTCTTTAAAATCTGGAGTTTGTGGGACACCCAGGTGGCTCAGTTGTTTAGCGCCACCTTCAGCCCAGGGCGTGATCCTGGAGACCCAGGATCGAGTCCCACATTGGGCTCCCTGCATGGAGCCTGCTTCTCCCTCTGCCTATGTCTCTGCCTCTCTCTGTGTCTCTCATGAATGAATAAATAAAATCTTTAAAAAAAAATCTGGAGTTTGTGACCGTTTTCCTCTCCTCTCTCCTCCAGGGCGTCACAGCCCATCCTCTTTAGTCCTCACAAGCTCCTGGTGGAGACAGTTTAGGGTCCTACCCCTTCGTGCCACAGGGAGGCATCCTGTGGTTGGCGCCCCAGGGGGCTGTGACCGCGGTGGGCCAGGCGACCTGGGGACAGAGGCCACCGCCAGCTCCGTGTGGCTGTGTCCGTGCGGGCCAGCTAGGCTCTCCGTGCTTGTCCTCGGCTGGTCCTAGGAGACAGGTCCTAGCCCCTCGGGCTGCAGTGATGGTTACAAATGTGGACTTCCCTCTGTCTGGAAGAGGTGGCCTGCAGGAAAAAGAGAGGATTTGTGAATCTCGCGCAAGACTGGAGCCTTGCCACTTCCTGCCACCTCATCTGAGAGCAGAACACGGAACAGGGCTATGTGGACGGAGGGGACGTGCAGCTTAATGAAAAGCACGCGGCCCATAATGTAAGGAAATTACAGTATTATTACTTTCCGGCATAGCAACAAGATATAAATAGACACTAATAAGTAAAATTAGGTTAATTGCTGAAAAAAGGACAATTCATAATAGGGTTCCATTATATAAATGTTTGCACATGTGGAAGTCCTTTAATATACATGCACTTTGATGCCCTGGCATGAAAAATTGCCAGCTCTGCTACTACTAGCTGTGTGATCTCAGGCAACTCTTCTTCCCCTTTCTGAGCCTCAATTTCATTGGCTATAAAATGAGACTAATAATTTCTCTCTTCTAATAAAGGACCGGATGAAGTAATGTGTGAAAGGGCTTTGAAAACTGGAAAGCAGAACACTTTCTCTTAGGTATTTAATAACTATCGTAACGAATAATCATCATAACCAATCATCCACAATAAAAATGTATTCAAGGAAATCGTAAAGACTTGTGGTTTGAAATACCAAACTTAAAGATGATCCAGAAATACTAAACGCATGTTTTTCTTTTACAACGGCGTCTATGAACTGGGGGCATTTAATTTGCCTCTTTTGGGTACGTGTTGATTAACAACCACTCTGGGCCTCACCGCATCTTCTTTAGGGGCTGAACGGCAATCTGTGGATTGCTTCAGAAGGAAATCTGGATGGTCTAAGTTCCTGGATTAAGGTCGCTCCCTTTATGAATGTCTTTTCTGGGTAAACAGGAAAACCGGATTAAATCAGGCACTTCATTGTGGATAAGGAAAAATCAATGCCCTGTGGGATGAACGTTTATGGCCTGACTACAGAAATGGATGCGCTATTTATACCTAAGAGGTCTGCTATCTCAAACCATGGCTGTTAGCGTCTCAATCCGATTTCCTTCCCGAAGCATCACCACCGAGTCGGCCCCTGTGGGTTAAAAGCAACCAATGTCAGACCCCTGCTGGCCCCGTCGGGCACTGCACGGGTAAGCACAGTCTGTTCCTGTTAATGGGGGGACATTAGCTACCGGCAAGAGAGCGGGGAGGCCAGGGATTCGGCGTTGCCTTAATTTATTTCTAGGTGTCACTCTTCATCAAGATGCGTGCCGAAATGCGAGCAAGAAGAAAGGCCGAACTTGACTTACGATGGAGAACAGTGGCTCTTGTGCAACCGGGGATCACAGCCGCCCGTCGGGGCAGTTCAGAGCTTGAGTCTGTCCCACCAGGTCTCGGCCCTTCATTGCTAACAGCCTGTGGAAGGAAACATTGTTCACCTTCAAACCCATGGTTGGTTGTGTGTTCTAACCTCCTTCAAGGAAGGACTGTGAAGGGTCAACGTCAAAATGGAGTGCTCAAGGATGTATGTAACGGGAGCACCATGATAGGAGGTGGAATCCGCAGCTACGTGGAGTGTCTAGAGCTACTTTTCCTTCTCGTGGTCTGAGCTCTCGCCTGTCCTCTCATGAAACTGAACTAGAATGGGGTCTGCCTCTGCAGGGAAAATTCCAGGGTGAAGGATGCACCGAGCAGGCCCAGGAGGGACAGAGGAAACCCAAATGAAACAAGAACCTCCAATGAAGAGAGCACAGCTCTTGTTTTGAGGAAGAAGATCTTGACTTGCTAGTAGTGTTCCTGGCTGGTAGAAACAGAGCAGGACTGAGGGCCCCATTTTGGAGGAGCAGAGGTTGGGTGGCCACGTGGCCGAAGGGCCGGCTCTACCCCCAACCTGGTGTTCTGGGCTGTAGCAGACAGGTTAACTCCAGGGAGCAATGCAAGGGGTGGAGTGGGGAGCCATGAGGGATGGGGACAGTCATTCCACTTTCTCTGCTTTAACATGGTGGAGCAGACGGACTCTTCTTCTCATGCCAGAAAGCTCCAAGGAGGGTTTCCATGGGTCAAAAGTCAGGGCCTTCCCTCACTTGGTCCACCCTTGTGACCCCATGACTGGAAGGTCGCAGGAAGAAGATGGGGTTGCCCTGGGAATAAGGGTATCTTTCAGCCGCGCCCTTCAACCCCTTCCTCTTCAGGGCTTGTGCCTCTTCAGTTTGGCTTGAGTGATGCAAATCCACTCTTCCCAGTAAAACAAAATCATCATCTCATTAGCATCCTGAGAATGTTCCATGATTGCAGGCAGGAAAGCTGTGATTGGCAATCTAAACACAGAGGACTTGGTGATTTTCGAAAGTACTGTTGGCAGCATTGAGCGGCCAGTGAGAACCCCACCCTCAGTTTTCTGCAGAGTGTTCCTCTACGTGGATGGAAGATGCTTCGCTGTTACCGTGTTGATGGACACTTAGCTCATTACCACATTTTTTGCCGTTAGAAACAATGCTACGTGAACATTCTTATGCAAACAGCTTTGTATATGTGTCATAGTTCTTTGCTACAGAGGTTTCTAGAAATGGGATTGGATACCACCAAATTTCCCTTCAAAGACTGTTTTTCTCATACTTAAATCAATGTGTTATAATAGTGCCAATATTGATGATGACTAGTTCTCCTTGAGGGCTCACTATGTGCCAGGCACTGTATTAAGGACTTGCCGATCGTTATCTTCTTTGAGCATCTCACCAACCAGTATGGCAGGCTCTAGTATCACCCCCTTTTAGAGAGGGGGAAACGGAGATACAGGGCATATAAATTACTCATTTAAAGTGACTTAGGGGCTCCTGGGCAGTGCAGTCGGTTAAGCATGTGACTCTTGGTTTTGGCTCAGGCCGTGATCGCAGGGTCCTGAGGTGGGCTTCTGTGCTCAGCATGGGGTCTGCTTGGGATTCTCTCTCTCCCCCCGCCCCTCCTGCTTGTGCTCTCTCTCTCAAATAAATAAATAAGCAAAGTGACTTAATACGTGCCAGACTCAGGTTTTATGATCCACTGTTTCACTCAAAAGAGAACCCACCTCCATTTCAGGAAGAGAAAGCTTGAGCAAAAGGTGTAGCGAACTTGTCCATGGGGGAAAAAGTCAATGGGAAAAAAGTCAATTGTTGGAAGTGTCACCATCGTGAGTCTTCATTGACACGTCTTTGAATTTGGTGGTGATACAAGGACCTTAAGCTCAAGGTCACAAGAGCAATTCACTCCAGCTATGCGTATAAAACCTCTTTCTTAGGTGCATAATTCCACCAATTTTGTCGTTGTTCTAATTTAACCTCTGCCAAGCCGCTGGTTGGAGTGGCTCTTTCCCAACTAAATTACCCGGCTGTAGGTGTTCTGCTAGGTCAGGCCAACGGTAAATGAAAGGGGATGGTGGGTCGACCCGATCAAGGCCACAGGTGGCACATTCCTAGAAGTGGAGTCCCTGCATAAGTGTGAGATGTCGTCATGAGAACTGGGGACCCCACGGGTCATAGCTCCCCCCGGGCACGCTTATGTCCATGAGCTCCTCTGGATGCTGCGCCCTTGTCGCTGGAGAGCCGGGGTCCCCATGGGCGAAGGCGAGGGGTGAGGGGGAGGAGGCAGAGGGAGGACAGCTGTCCCGGCAAGTGGGGATATTTGTGCCTTACCACCGCCCCACGCCCTGGTTGCATCCGGTGCGTCCACTAATCTCCCAGGAAAATACCACCTGCGTCTCCTCCTTCCTCAGAAGGGCATGAACTCTGCACCAGGCCACCCAGGGGGGGGGGGGGCGTAGTGCACTTTCTTTCTTTCTTTCTTTCTTTCTTTCTTTCTTTCTTTCTTTCTTCTTTCTTTCTTTCTTTCAGATTTTATTTATTTATGAGAGATACAGAGGGAGGGAGAGACACACACACACACACACACACACACACACACACACACAGGCAGAGGGAGAAGCAGGCTCCCTGTAGGGAGCCCGACGTGGGACTCGATCCCAGGGCCCTGGGGTCATGACCTGGGCGGAAGGCGGCGCTAAACCGCCGGGCCACCTGGGCTGCCCATACTTTCTACACAAGGGACAGGGTCACAACGCAACCACCAGCCGGTCGATACACACGTGCACACATATGCCCACCACGCGTGACGCAGGGCCGCTCCGTGGACGGGGTGTAAAGACCTCACACACGTGCTAGTGAGCTCCCTTCAGGGAGACAGTTGCGAGGAGTTGGAGGAGACACTTGGCAAGCCATTAGGAAGTGGGTGGGGTGGGGAACCCCCAGGAGGGGGTGCTGGAATGAGAGCAGCCAGCCCCTGGACGGCCTTTTCCATAAAAGGGGGTCAGGGCTTTTGGTTCTGGGTGCAGGGTGCGGGTGGGGGAGCAAGGCCCTCCCCGCCGGCTGCCCCCAGCCTCACCTTAGGAGCACCCGGATGGGGAGCCGACCTGCCAAACGCTGCCCAGCTTGCCCACGGCCCGGCGGGGACAGCGGCTGGGATCCCTGGCTCTCGTCCCCCTTCTCCGGACGGAGCAGGTGCCTCTCGAAGGCCTCATGCTGGGGCCCTGGGGATGGGGCGCAGGTGTAGCCGAGGGGGTTCCCGGGGGAGCTCGGACCACCCCGGGGACCGATGCCATCAGGCGGCGGGCCCGCAGGCACCTGTTGCACACCTAGTTGGCGGTGGGCAATTCGTCAGCATCGTGTGCAGCAGTGGACACACGGAATAACCCGCCGGGCCTCGAAGTCAGTGGCCGTGGGGACAAACTGCTGCACGTCACTGGACACTCCCACACCGGGGCTGACGGCATCAGTGGGCGGGTGTGGGGCAAGGGCCGCGCAGGAGCCTCGGGAGGGGGCTGGAGGCCGGGGTGGGGGGGCTGAGGACAGGACGCGAGGCCGCACCACGACAATCGCTGCGGGCAGGCTGGCAGCTGCCCCGAGCCTGTGGGTCCGCTGCTCCTTTAATCCCTCGAAGCCCGTTAAGGACAGGGCTGGTCCCGGGACCGAGTTTGTCTGCTTCTGAAACCCAGTATCCAGGGGGAGCTCATCTCAGCTTCCAAAGACCACACGCTGCTCTCTCCTGGAGAGTCCACGCTGGGGTTAAGCGGTTCCCGATGTGAACAGTTTCTCCCCGTAACTGCATCCCAGCCCCGGCAGGTCTACCCTCCAGAGAACCTTCCCTGCCCCAGGGACACGCACACAGTCCGCTGCGTCGTGTCATCTGATGCCAGTTGTGTTTATGCCTCACAAGGGGGAAAAGTACGTTTTTATGAGTGGGGGTTTTGGTTTTTTCATTCTGGTTTCTCCCGGGAGCGGGGTCGGGGGGGGTGGGGGACCTCAATACTTTTGCTGAATTTAGACTTTGTTGGGAGTTCGGAGCTGAGTGGGCCGAGGGCATGGGTGACCGCCACACCTTATTTGTTTTCTGGGGAAGGGTCTCAGCTGTTTTTCCTCCCAAATTGAATTCCCTTTGCTCTTGAAGAATGACCCAAGCAGAGAAATTTCCCAAACATCTGAAATCTGAGAATTTGCGTCTGGAATCCACGAGGCTCATGGTTTCCAGATGGAGAGACCGGAAGGAGAGGAGCGGAGGTGCAGAGGAAGGGGGGTGGGAGGATAAAAGGCAGGGGGAAGCCTGAACTCTGGATCACTTCTGGCGGCCTTGTGAGCCAGGCCAGGTCTCTTACTTGCTCGGCCAAGTTTGCCACTTGACAGCGTGCCAGGCCCTGAGGAATGCCGCGGTACGCCTGTCCTCGTGAGGCCGTGCCGGTGATTATTAGGAAGTAAGTCATCGTGAAATTGTCTTCTCCGAGGGCAGAGACTGACCTCGTAGCACACTATAAAAGCAAGCTTATGGCTTGGCCATCAAGAGGAGCGTAAACACTCCAGATGGATTTTCTTACCATTCCCAGAAATGGCGAAAGACAGATACTTCTAGAAATGTTGGCTTCTTCACACCACTAAACCATATGCAACAGTGGACCCCAGGTGACCTAATTCTTCCTCCACATGTCTTGTCCTTACGCCAGAGGTGGGGAAAGGGGCTTAACAGGAAACCTAGTTTTGAGTAAATTAACAGGCAAGTGTAGTTTGGTCCTAAGTGCGCTAGGTATGATCTCAGAAGGAATGGCCTTGTCTGATCAGACCCCTCGTTAGCAAGGGAAATTGGCTTTCAGTGCTGAAAAAATGCCTGTTTTTATTCTTAACTAGTGGTTTCTTTATCACCACCTCCACCTTCCACCCCTCCACTGACATCACCACCACCACCAAACCAACGAGCGGTCTTGCTCCTCTATCACGGTTCTTCCCATGAATAGGCTGAACTGGGTACCAGGACACAGCCATTCGACTGGACTCCACAAGGCCAAGTGTGTGGGCAGAAACCAAATAGAGGTAAATGATTTCCTCATTACACCTGCAATCTCCCGACGTCCTAATAAAAGTGGCGAGGCGGCAAACAGCCACCTTCCAGACAGAGAACCACACTTGGACTCCATGTTTTCAAGAGCCGAGCGAAGTATTCAAGCTCTCCTTACCTGGTTTCCTGGCCTGGGATGTGTGTGTAACTACACGCTGGCTTGGAGGAGAAAACAAGCAGAGGTGAATATATCGTGGAATGGCATCACTTCAACAGACCTGAGGCATGAGGGGATGCTGCGGGCCTCCTCAAGCTGAGCAGTGCCCAGAATTTATGAACTTCTTCAGAGTATGGCATGAATCTGGGGTCCAAGCCAGGCATTACAACATCGGGAAAAGGTGGACAGTTTTCCTCCCTGCTGCTCGTCCTATTGCTGATGGTACTATTCAGAAGTGAAATAGGATTTGATCCCTTCTGTGCTAAGGGTGTTACAAAGTGTTGGGTGCGATGAAGTCATAAATATTTAAGTGAAAGGAAGAGAGAGGCAGAAAGAGGAAGGAAGGAAAGAAGGAAAGAGAAAGGAAGGAAAGAGGGAGGGGAGCAGGAAGGAAAGAAGGAAGGGATGAGGGAAGAAAGGAGGGAGGAGGAAGGAGGGGAGGGGGAAGGAAAGAAGGAAGGAAGGAGGGACAAAGGAAGGAGGAAGGAAGGAAAAAGGCAGCAAAAGACAAAACTCATGACTGCCACCAGCAGAAGATGGATGGGCATGGAAAAGTCCTTGCCTGCATAGTGAATGAAATGCAGCTAACTTAGCTCACTTCTATATATAATCCGTGTGCTTTTACAATCACGTGGCGTTGACAGCAGCACATCATGGGAGAAAGGATGGTTCCAGGCACTTACTTCTGGATTTCTTTATCTTAGGGTCATCAGAGCAGGGCCACGTTGCCACAAAGTGCTCATTGGTCCATGGGAAATGAACCATGTCTTCATTCCAGGGCTTATTATATGCATTACATCACTAACAGGAGCAAGCGACGCTGCGGTTGATGGCTCCGGCGTGGACTGAGGTCAAAAGTGGCCCCGGAGACCAAATCCCCTAGAGAGGGCTCGCCACACAACTCCGCGTGTCCTTTGCGTCTGAGTTTTCTTCTCCTAGCAACAACCACTGAACGCCAGCTTCCCGGGCTGGTGGGATGTCTACGCAAGGTTTACTCTTCCCGCAGCAAAGAACTGCTGGCGAAATACAAGGAGAACCTGTTACTGCAGCTTAAATTGTGTTACACCCAGCCTGTGGCGAGGGTCCGGTTTCTTTTATTATACTCCCAATTTTGTTGTAATGACTAGTGCTTGCCATAAATGGGCAATTGACGGGGCCTTAGAGATAACAGGGATGCCTAAGTGATTTTTATAGTAGCGGTATTTGTTGTAACAGAATCTGACCTGTATTCTGGTTATTGGCTTTATTCATCACCCTGGAAGCTTGGCACTTCCATTGTTCATGCCATTATATGCAAAGCACTGTAGCATGAAAGTCACTTAGAAAGCTACGAGAAAAACTCTGAACACAAGAGGCTCGAGGAACAATAAACGCTCAGGTAGGGGGATGTTTTGTTTTGTTTAGCTACATGTTCTCAGTGCTCAGAGGATGATTGCTTTTCACCCCTAAAAGGTATGTGTTTTGTGTTGTTTTCTGCCAATTGTGATAGAAGCTCTTCTAAAATGTTTGATATGCAAAGTCTTGCCTTCTTCTGAGCATGATTTCACGTCTTTAGGAGGGATGTTCAGGGTCATCATTTTGAATATGATTGAACTGTCCCATAATCCAGCCAGCCCCTTTGGGGGGGTGGAGATGTGTGTGTTGCTGTTTTGGGCATTAAAGGCTTCCCTAAAGACAGTGCTTTTTGGGCTCTTCGGTATACTTAAATTTTTTTTTTTTTTTTTTGTCTTCTCTATTGCTCTTTTTCCCTTCTGGATCCAACTTTCCTCTAGAAGTCTGTTTCTCACCCTTACATTTCACCTGCTGTTAGCTTGGAACCCGGACATCAAACATGTAGAATTGCATGTGATGTAGGAGTAGTTTCTGAGCAGGGGCTTGATGGGGAGGTGTATGGACTTCCTCTTATGTATCTGCTTTGTGGTATTTATTTATTCATGAAAGACACAGAAAGACAGGCAGGGAGGGAGCCTGATGCGGGACTTGATCTCAGGACCCAGATCACGACCTGAGCCAAAGGCAGATGCTCGACCGCTGAGCCACCCAGGCACCCCCATGGTGTTTATTTTAACTGGGCAGAGGCCTGCAGGCTCACTTCCTAGTTCTCACTTTCCAGTGGGTCTAGCAGAGGTGCCAGATTTCTCCAGTTCTGTCTCAATTGCTCATTGTCAGAGAACTTGTTTGGTTTCCTGTTGGGGAAATAAGGCGAGGTGAATCTCACAGGTGGCCGAGCCATAGGTAGGTGGTGAGTCGCTATGGAGTCCCTCAACTGGTGTGAGGTCTGTGGGCCTTTTACGTAAGGCGAATGGTGGGCTGTGGCCATGAGGGCTACACTCAGTAAGTGGGCTATAAAACAGACAAGCTCCTTCTAGCCCCTTTCCAAGAACACCAAGCTGGCCCGAAGTCAGGCTGCTGGAGACATCTTCAAGACGTTTGATTAAATTACAGACTCCATGTCAGAGTTGGCTGACTTTCGGGATTCTAAGACTATGGCAGAAGAAGCCATGGCTTTGCCTCTCCTGATTTCATTATTCATGGCCTTGGAATAGAGGAGACACAGAAAACCTAACAGTTCCCTCCCTCTACAAGTGCAGTTTCAGGTCCAAAGAGGATTTTGCCGCCATCCGTGGCCCCCCTTCCCTCAGGGTACACCGGACAGTACTAAGCAAGGCCTCACGCAAAGGGCAAAGTCCTCTGTCCAAGGCCACGCTGGGTGTGTTTATTCACCAATACACAGCGGACCCCAGGCTGCTGGGAAGGAGAGATTAAGTGCAGGGGGTGTGAGGCCTGTTAAGAGCTAGATTTAAATCCCGGCTTCCGTTTATTAGGATGTGACCTTGTGCAGAGTATTTAACTCTCTAAATCTGATTCCTGCGCCATAAAATAGGAGATGGTGATATCAGTGCTCTGAGAATTCAATAAGATAATGTGAAAAGCAACTAGACTAGCGCCTGGCCCAGAGAAAGAGCTCCCTAAATGGTAGCTAAAATTATTAACAAAAGGATTTAACCCTCGAGGTTGCAGTATTTAGCAAGTACAGATACATCCCCAGCGCGGCCGGTTACTGACTTTGAGCAGTCTTTTGGGTTTGTTTTTATTTTTTTCCTGTGACCTTTTCTTCTCTGCTTAAGATTGGCAGCCTGGCTTTGTGCTGCGTGTGGGTACCTCTGGTGCCTCGTTAAGGCCAGGAGATATTCCAGACAAGCTGCAATTTCACCCTTTTAGGAGGGTAAAGGAAATGGGGCCACCTGTGAGTCGGACCAAGCGAAGATCAATGAAACAAAATAGGGAGCTGTAGCTTTCAGAGGGGGAGACAGTAAACCGGGAAAGGCCTGGGGCTGTGGGATGTGGTGCTGAGATACTGGCACCAGGCAGCAGGGAAGAAAACCTCCGCAGCCTTGTGGTTTGTTAAAAGGCCTCCGAGACTCCCTCCCCAGCCAGGGCTCGGCCAGCCCGCCCCACCCGGCACGAGTGGCCTGGGCACCTGGGGGGGGGGGCGGGAAGGAGGGCCTAGTGACCGCTCCAGGAGACAGCCAGCTGCTGTCCCGGCGACCCTCAGTGCTGGATTCATCGCATCTTGGACAATTTCTCTGAGGTTCACACAGTCCCCCGGCTAAGTAACGAGGTCTGAGGGAGATAAATTTGTTCAAAGGAAATTTAGAGCAGGTTTCTGCAGCCCGTCCAGACACACCTGCTGGGGGAGGGCGGGGGAGGGCGGGTCTTTAAGCAGTGCATTTCAGCACCTTTAGGCAGGACTTGCACCCTCTAGGTCACACAGACCTACTGTCTTGGGTGTTTGCACTCAGCCTCTGGGTAGAGGACCGCGGGCTTCTGTGCAGACTCTGGTCCATGGAGGGCAAACCGACCGGAACTGCTTCATTTACAACTTGATTCTCTCTCTGTATCAGTTATAGCAAATGAGTAGCTCTAAGGTTCCACCAAGATGATTTTGCTGGCCTCCCTGTAATTTGCTCTGCAAAGAGGTTTTGTTTCTAGAAAATACGAGAAAAATTAAAATCTGGTCCATCCAAATGGTAAAGCTTTCATGTTCCCTCAAAACATCATTCAGGATCAGGTATTCTTTAGGCTGTCATCTAACTTTGCTCAGAAACTTTAACCTAGGCCCAGATTGCTTGACTTTTGGGGTGAAAACATCTCTCCAAATAGTGATGACATTACGTGTGTGTGCTTGCGTGCCGCTTCCCAGAGATCTCCTACGAAGCTCCGGAGAAGTCCGGAGTAAACGAGTGTCCTGTATCTCATAACCAAGCACCATCATCTCCAGCATTACCACAGTTAAGAGTGGAGATCATCATGAATATTTACGCCTAGCAGGGTCCTTTGTGCACAACTCTCAGAGACAATGGTATTTCCAGTAATAGTTTATTGATTTCCAAATGCACAGGGGCGCTGAGTCCAAACATCCTGGGATAGCGGTAAATCTCTCTTACAAAATAATTTACAGTATGAAAATGATATACTGAAACATTAACTCAAATGTGCAATTCCCTTGAAAGATCGAGTGTTCCCTTGTTTAATGTGAAGGGTGAAAGGGGAAGGTGACTAAGGAGGGAATGTGACTGTGCACAGGAAACCAGGCAGAAGACAATGGCTTCGACACTTGTCCCCACCCATGCAGTGTGGCCTGTCACTGTACAAAGACGGGTCAGGTCTGACTCCCATTAATATAAATCTACTGTCCCCTCAAGGTCCTATCAAGCCCACCGTGGGCTCTGTGGCATGGTTTCTGCACCAGTATACCCACAATGTCCTAATTTGTTTTCATGTTCTTGCTCTGGCAATGGTGCTGTTTCTGGTGTGTTCTCAGTTCCAAATGCTACTGTTCTACTAGGCAGGTCCCCTGGGCTCTGGGTCTTAGAAGGGGCTGGGGTGGGGGTTTCAGAACACTGCTGGGTCTAGGCAGTACTAATGAGATCTCGACTCCCGCCATAGGGGCTTTCTTTCTAAGGCTGGGCTGACTTCACCCATAACGAGATTTGTTTTGAACAGAAAATTCCAGACGTGCTAGGCACACAGTAAACACGTGGTTTTCTTATTACAAAGCACGTACTGAGTGGCCATCATGTGAGTACGGAACTTCAGGTATCAGCAAGAGAGTATTTTCCAGGGGGGAGAGAGGACATCTATGCCTTGCACCACAAGTCATCAACTCCGCAGCTGTGCTCTCAGGCCTGAAGGGACTGAGCACACTCCCCGGGTCATTCCGGTTTTCCACACCGTTAGACATCCTGGAGCAGGCCTGCAGCGCCAACTCCCTCCAGGGCTGCATCCTGGCTCAGTGCTCTCCGAGCTGACAACCTTCGCCAAGGAGCTGTTCCTCTCATAAGCACCTTGTGAGCAAGCATCTAAGCTCTCACTACCTGGTGACGCCTGTGATCAGAGGTGGCAGGAACCTCTGCAGGGGTGTGCAAGACCACGAGGAGGCTGCTCTGGATTCCTCTTAGCTCTTCAACTGCACGTGTGTGTATACGTCCATGCACGCGTACCGTGCATATGCACACACACACCTCAGCTGTCGGTGGGGAGGTCTAGATCCGCTGGACTCTGAACTAAGAGCCTCACAGAGCACACCGCTGGCTGGGCTCAAATACGAAGATTCCCTTTTCCACAGGAGTACAGCACCAGACATTTTCAGAGAAACTTAAGAGAGGAGAACACCCTCCGCTTTTGCTATCTCTGAGAACTTCTATACCTTTGAAGGCCTAGAAACACTTTATTCATGGGGGATGGCACCAGAAAGGAAAGGCTCCCCCAACTCCTGGGGGCAGGCTCAAGGTAGCAGTGTGTGCTTCGGATACCTGCTAAGGTGGAAGTGTGAGGCTACCTCGATACCATTTCTGAGCCCAAATGGTAGCCATGAAATGTAATTTTGAAAAAGAATCCACAAAGCGGGATGGTCAGATTGCAGTGGGGGAACCTGAAGCCTTTTCCTCCCTCTGGACTGTAGATCATGGACTGGCACAAAGTCAGGGAGAGCTGGGTTCAAAATTTGACTCCAGCGTTTCCTTGCTGTGTAATTCAAGGCGAGGGGCTCTATTTCTCCACGTCGTTCTAGCATCTGACAAACAGGGGCCGAGTACAAGGCCTAGCTTTCAGCTGGTCCTCAATACAGGTCATTTCCCTTCCTGGGCTGTCAGAGCGAAGAGGCCCAAGAACTTCTTGGAATTGCTCTGGATTTGATGACATCAAATCAAAGGACAGACCCACTCTCAGCCTCCAGAGAACCAAAATTTGGAAAACAGCCAGGGACTGCTGTGAGGACCCAATTCATTCCAGAGACATTCATTACCTGCTGCCCCTGATGACTTCTCCCTGGGGATTTCGGCAAACCCAGAGCCTGCGGCCAGTCAGCACACGCTCCTGGGCACTCTAACTTTTACAGACCTGGCAGGGGGTTAGCCTCACCCTGCTGGGGCTTCAGGCGGAGCAGCATGCTCCAGCTCTGGGGGAAGCTGGTGCCATCACAGGAAGCACCCTAGTTCGTACGCTGATAAATGCTGCTGGCGGGGGCTCTGGAGCCTGGGCAGAAGCTGCTGCGCTCTGTTTAATGCTTCCCTGGTTAAAGTTTTATCAGGTGCTGAAGACAGCAGGAGCCCATAAAGCAGATCTGAAATCTTAAGTAAAAGCAAAAGTGCTTTCCTTGAGGATTACAGAGATATGATAATATATGGAGACAAGCTGGCATGTATTTTTATATTTCTGTTCATATCCACTGCATAAACGCCTGGGTTTCCCAAATACTGATTTCAAGTAATAATGTACAATCTGGTAGGGAGGAGCCAATGGTCTGTCCAGTGCGAAGATAAGGCTGCTATTTGGAGATTAGGCAATAATTATTGGGGAAAGACAAACACAAGCAACCAGATCCTAAAGTTGTCTTCATCCTCTGGCTTTTAAACTCTTATACGAGTGGCCACTGGTCCTTCTTTATGAGTGGTTCTGTGGGATACACCTCGGGGTTGTACTTAGCGATATGTCAAATTCTCCAGTCTTGGCAGGCAGACAGGTAAAGCACCAAAACTGTCTTAGCCATTATTTGGCCACCAGTTTGAGAGAAAAAAAAAAATACTTTTTTTTTTTTTAAATAACAGCCCGAAGTGCTCTTAGTCCCAACATCCCATATTAAGTGAACTAGGATAATCTTAAACCAGAAGCATATACGCCTGGTAGCTTCCTGGCCTCAAAAAATAATTTTACAGCATGCACAGGATCGAACAATGACATAAATAGTATTCCTACAGTATTATTTTTTGCCTCAAAACCATCCTGCACGCACACACACCAGCTGGCCCGAGAGCTCTGTGATAGGTGTACAGGTCGCAGGCAGGCAGGAAGAGAGGGTCTCTCCCAGGGCAGGCGCCTTCGGTTCTGCTTCACAGGCAACTAGAAGTCCAGGCCCTGAGTAGCTGCTTGGATCCAGTTGCAACTGTACTTCTCGCGAGTGAACACCAAAATACCACTACAGGCAGAGGAGAGGGAGTGCATACCCCACTTGCTAATAAGAATTCCCTGCGAAGTGTCCCATTTTATCTAAGCTGTATGTATGAACATTCTATTTCATAATGGAGCTGTTTTATCTAAAAATAAGATCATCCCCTGACTCCAAACCATTTAAGTAAAACTGAGGTTTCAGAAAATATAGGTTTTTTAACTTGCAGGTTTGTATTCCCTGGTAATCACTGCTTACTTGGGAGTAGAAAACTTGGTTGTAAGGAAATGTGACCTGGGAGGGGGACAGGCTGGAAGTCCCACCGTGGTGTGTCTCTGCTCACGGTACTTGCAGGGGGAGGGCCTGGTGGGGGGCGGACTGAAGGCCTGTGGCAGGGCGCATGGGAAGAGGGTTCCGGCTGGAGGGAAAGGAGGGCGCACCTGCTGGGAGCCGGGCTTGAATCAGCATGCCAGGGTGCTCTCCCTAACACTGCATTTAAGCCAAATGAGGCCAAGGGGGCCTGAGCGGGGGTGACAAGAATCTACACTGAAAACTCCCACTTGGTAATACACATCCCAGCCTTCGTGTTGCGACAAGACCCAGAAAACCAGAAGAATTCACCCAGATAATTCAGGATCCGTCATATCCTTTAGTGACTATTTGGGAAACTCAGGCAATTTGAGTTCAGAAATACTGATTTCAACTTTTAATCAGATCTCTTTGGTCCGTTTTTTTTTTTTTTTTAAAGTCATTTCCTTTCTACCTCTTCAATCATTTTTTTTCATTTCCACAGCACTGAATTATGGATCTGAAGTGCTGGATAACCTCATGTACTAAAAATATCCCTGTATTTCAAACTTTTAACTCTTTCTCCAACCCCATCTCCTTCACGCCTCCCATCTTATTTCATGGAGCCACGTTTTCACAAATGTGTAACTGGACTTTCAGAGACTATCTACAAAGCCCTAACTGTGCCCCGTACTACTTCATGCTTCACTATAAATAAAGGGGGGTTTTATTAGCAGGTAGGGGAAAAAATTCTGACTGCCCTTCAAGATTATTCCAGATCCTTCCAGATAAAACAATGCTGAGTATACAGTATTACAGGGGCTGGCTTTCCTGAGTAAGTTCAAAGCAGCCATTGAGGGACTACCTGAAGGACGCTTAATTAACTGCTCCTGGTTGATCATAGGGGCATGTTTTCTTACCTACCACGACAAGAGAATGAAAAGCACAGTCAGTAACAATAAACTTGGTCATCCCTTGGAGAGATATGTGCCTGCTGTGAATCTGGGGATGCTTCCGGTGGAAGTACGTTTGTCACTGGGCAGCTTTCACAGAAATCAGAAGCCGCTACATACATTCTATCACATACACACAGGGGGAAGAGATGAGTTTCCATGGGGGATGGCAAGCCTTCATGTGTCCTCTTCTTCACTGGCACCACTGCAGAGGAAAGGAGAACCAGGTGAGTTATGACATCACAAGAGGCGGGCAGCCGGGTCTACTGGCTGAAGACGCAAGCTCTCTTCTCAGACCTACCCGGATCCCAGTCCTGACCCTACCACTGTTGGGCCGTTGACCATGGACAAGTTACTCTGCTTCTCTCAGTTCTGGTTTCTATATTTGACTACAGGGATAATTTTGATAATAAGATCTACTTCCTTGGGTTTTTGGAGAATTAAATCAGAGAATACATGTAAAATGCACAATGCCTGGTACACGGTAAGTGAATATCTGTAAAGGTGAGGGTCATGATATTTTTTTAAGCTTGCTTGACAAAATAATGAGCTTGTAAAAATCAGGAGTTTGACTTCCCCTCAGCCTTAAACCCTCTACTGTTAGGAGAGAAAAACAGGAGAAGCTACCACTTGGCACTCCCAACAGCACTTCTCACTTGGAATCAAGCCAAGGTTTCAATACCTGCCCAGGACAATCACAGCATTCAAATGTCACCTCTTCAGAGAGGGTATTCTAAGTAGGATTCCCTGGTTATTCTCTATTTCATTAATTGTCTTTTTATCACGGCCTATCATTTGCTATTTACTCTCCCCTCCACCTCCCACTAGAGTGTCAAAGGACAGCAACACTGTTTATTAGCACCAGCATTATGGAGCACTAGGATTAGGAGAGAAGTAGTAGTGTTACTAGCAGACATGTGTTCGATAAATAGCTGTTTTCAAAAAGGGAGAAATGAAAACAATAGGAAGGGAGGGAAGGAGGGAGCTGAAAGGAATAGTCAGACATTATTGCCCCCAGAGGGTCCTAAACATCAGTGATACTTCAGTGGCCAAAACGTGAGCTCTGAGTCCCAGAGGCATGGCTTGGACCCTGGGCGCCCAAGGTTAGAGCCTCCCTGGCTTGGTCCTGGGAGAGAACACTGTTGATCCAGGGAATGGGATGGGGGAAAGGCAGGGCCAGGAAAGGACAGGGGGCAGAAGCGAGCACACTGAGAAGGGACAAAAGTACGGAAGTTGCCTAGTTTATCCTCCTCCACGTCTAGAGGCCTCGGTCCTTAACACAGTAAGCGCCAACGTGATCAGTGCCTACCGCGTGCCAGGAACACTGAGCTGAGCACTCCTAACCATGATCCTGGGATGTGGGGACTGGTGTGTGATCCCCACTCTGCAGATGAAGACGGTGAGGCAGAGACCTCAGTGAGACAGAAAATGCTGTCACCAGTAAGGCTTGTGTCCTTAAAACATAAGGATGAGTTCTGGTGGGATAAAGTCTGAAGTAATCAAGTGGCAGCGTTTGGACGGGAGGAAACATCTCCTTCCTCCAGTAGAGACAGGAGCTGGAGAGGAGGGAAGGCCTGGGGTGCATCAGCTCCCAGCTCTGACCTAGACATTTTTTCTCTCACAAGGGATTATCTAGGTCTCTATAAAATCTGCTTTTTTGCATCCATTTGGGAGAGACTCTCAGGGAAAATATCCTAGGCAACAGGCTTGTAGTACTTCTGCTAAGGGCGAAAACATTCCAAGACACGGAGCCTGAAATGAATGTCAGTGGACTCTGGGAGCCAAAAGAACCAACTCAGCAACCTTCATGATCCAAAACTCTGCCCTATTTCCATTCCCCTCTCCTGCCTGTTGTCCAATCACAGGATGAAGGGTGCATGCTGGGAAGGGCTGGACAGTGGACTGTCATTAAAAAAAGCAGTGTTTGGTGGCATCTGTCCCAAAGGGAACAAAGGGTCTTTTATGAAAGTGTCTCACCAGAATCAAGGCACAGTTGGAACTGGCGCCATATTCTCCCCCCTGGTATTATATCCGAAGCAAGCTCTTATTGTTCTCTTGTCAATTTTCCTTCAAATACGAGAGGTCTAGCAGGATGACTGTGCCCTTTCCTTAAGCTGCGGTTCACTTTTTAAGCATTCTTAACTTGAGATGCATAGTTTAAAGGGTTCACGAACTTACTTAAGTTGTACACAGAAGTTTGTCTGTGTGTTCCTTTGTTTGAGAAAGGCCATAATTTTCATCATATTCACAAAAAGGTCAACAAACTTTCCCCCCAAGCTGAGTATAATAAAACTGAAGATAAATGAAGTGCTTCCCTAGTTGCCAAGGTCTTTAATCCAAGACTTACAGAGCTGGCTTGAGGAAAAGGCCAGAAGCCCTGAAAGATGATAAAACCTTTTCTCATCACCCTCAAAGAGATTTGTTCTTGAATCTGAAAGATATAGCTCATCTCATAGTTTAAGAGCATGAGACCTTGGGGTGCTGGCATATCATGGATTGTTTCATTTGCTAAACATTTATTGAGTGTCTACTATGTGTTAGGCACCACGATGAATGATGGACACAGTAGTTGCCCTCATAGACCTTACAGCCCAGGAGGGAGGGCGGAGGGAGGAGAGAGGGAGGGAGTGGGAAAGAGACAGAATTTTTTTCCGCAACACCATCTTCAAATACAGTATATTTGTTTTCTTAATTAACTAACAAACTGTTTTTCACAATAATGAAGAAGAAAAGGCATCTTAAGTGAAGAGATAGCACAGAACTTTGCTCACCCTGTGTGTGGTCTTTCTTGTTACACAATATAATTAGTATGTGATCGCATCTCCTGAATGCTTCTCCACTTTGGGTATAAGCTGGTCTGTGTTCATAAGATTTTAATCTTAAAGAGTCTATAAAAGTCTTTATTTTGCCCAAGGGAAGTAACACAGCCTTCTACCTCAGCCACTTAGCATCCTCCTCTGAAACATCTACCAGCCACGTTTAGATTTATAATTGGATCAGTACTCAGGTGTTATTGAAATTCCTTCTACTGTCTGTGTTGTTGTTGAGGTCATTATTGCTGTTTTGAAAATGAACTAAGGGTGTTAGAAAGGCAGCCCATTCATGGTAACTATGCTGGAATTAAAACTAAAAACTTCATTAAGAAAAAACCCCAGACAAATAAAAAAAAAATGAGGGGGCGCCTGGGTGGCTCAGTAGGTTAGGCATCCCCTTCAGCTCAGGTCATGATCTCAGGGTCCTGGGATCAAGCTTCTCCACATCAGGCTCTGCTCAGCAAGGAGTCTGCCTCGGTTTCTCTTCTTCTGTCCCTCTCCACTGCTCATTCTCTCTCTCTCCCTCTCTCAAATAAATAAAATCTTTAAAAAAAAAATGAAAGAAAGAAGGACAGCCCACTCTGTAGTAGGTATTTACTGGTGAGAGAGGCAATATTATATAACGGTGCTGATGTCACCAAGACTGAACTAGGTTCAGATCTCTGCTCTGGCACTAATGGGCTGTGGGACCTTGGGTGACTTACTTAGCCGCTCTGCGTCTCAGTCTCCTCATGGTAATTCTATCTGACAGGTTTACTGGGGAAGTTCTGTGTACTTCATGCAGTATAAATGGTTAAAAACGAGGGTTCTCTTCTTCAGCCCACATTCCCTCTTACCCTGAGTCAACACCTCCTCCCGGCTTTTCTTCAATGTTCCTGGTCCTGGCACCTGAAACACTACCCTCCAGAGCAAATGTGTCCCTGTCCCCAGATGCCCATTGGTTTCTGGGGAGCAACAGTGCTCTTCTTTGCTTGCTTGGGGGAGTTTTTTGTTTTGTTTTTAAAGATTTTATTTATTTTCATGAGAGACACACACAGAGAGGCAGAGACACGGACAGAGACATAGGATTGAGTCCCGCGGGGAGCCCGATGTGGGACCTGATCCCAGGATCATGACCTGAGCCAGAGGCAGATGCTCAACCCCTAAGCCACCCAGGCTCCCCAGTTTTGTTTTGTTTTTAAACGACAACTCCAGACCTAATGAAATACAGGTACTGAATAGAAAGAAAAGCGGAGTGCGAAGGCTCTGACCCTTCTGCTTGCCAGGTGTCTGCCAAGCACTGGTGAGGACAAATATGGAGTGAAGCCTAGTTAACCGGCCTCAGACTGATGGAGTTTGAGTGCTGTCGTATCTAAAAGCAGTGGTTGTGCACTGGGGCACACAGTCACTTTCCAGGGGGTAGGTGGGCATGTGTCATCTTAAGGAAATACATGTCCAGATCCTTCACTGCCACATATACTCCTTAAAACTGACCCTTCCGGGGGATCCCTGGGTGGCGCAGTGGTTCGGCGCTTGCCTTTGGCCCAGGGCGCGATCCTGGAGACCCGGGATCGAATCCCACATCAGGCTCCCGGTGCATGGAGCCTGCTTCTCCCTCTGCCTATGTCTCTGCCTCTCTCTCTCTCTCTCTCTGTGACTATCATAAATAAATAAAAAAATTAAAAAAAAAAACTGACCCTTCCAAGAGCATCCTTGCGATCTAGAAGTTCTCTCTGCAGCCACTCCCACTGTTACAATCACACTACTGCACTTCAGAAAAGAAATGCGTACCTCTCACCCTCTTGAATCTGACCATGGGACAATCTTAAAAGTCAGCCTTTCTTCTCAGAGGAGTCCTATGAGAGCAGGGCAAGAAACAGTAAAGGAGATAATCCTTTATTTTGCCCTGTCAATGTACTCTTGGCACAGTTGTGTGCTCCCCTCTGTCCCCAGACCTAAGAATTCACATTCAGGAGTCAGATGGTCATCATGACGTATGTACTAGTAAGTTGATTTGAGCTGAAAAAATGAAATCAGACTTGGGTCTGACAGAAAACAAGGCTGATTTGGCCATAAAAACCTTTGCCAATTAGATTATGCGGTGAATCTTGCCTGTAAATTTAATAAGTAGTGCCAAAGCTTTGCCAAAGACATATGTAAAGCTCATGCCACGTAACAGCACACACTTTTCAACTATCTAAACTCGATATATAATTTCAGGAGTGCAAGGAGGCCTGTAATTTTTTCTAAATTTTAGGGGGTATAAGAACACGACGTTTAGCTGAGGACCTGAGAGCTCCTCAATCCTGATGGGGAGGGTGGTGTGTCTGGGGGCAGGGGACAGGGCATGCTGCAGGGTGGGGATGGGACGAGGGAGCCCCAGCCAGCAAACAGCTGGTGCACTGTGTCCCACATGTGGCACACAGCTGGCACGCTGTCGGATGAGGAGCCCCCCGTCACATCCGGCCCCCAAACGCCTGCTGATGAAGTGGCAGCGATGGAGGCGTGTTGCCTGGCCTGGCGCTCTTTCAGCTAGTCCGCACGGATAGGCAGCTCGGCCTTTCCACGTCTTCCCCGGGGATGGCAGCTTAGGAGAGGACGTTAATAAATGAGGTGGAAGGCACTCTGACCTCGCAAGTTTAATAGTTTCTTTTTCTGAGAATATAATACAACTTAATTTGATTTGGCATCACTCCTATCTGTTGAAACTCTGGCTATTTATTAATTCATTTTTGCTGTAAAAGGATTATTCAACTCGGGGGGAGAGAGAAATGAAGAGGTATCAACAAGGGAGGAGAGTTAGGTTCGCAAAGAGAGATCTAGCACCCTCCAAGAACGAAGCCACACGGGGATGGTCAAGGAGCTCATGGGCAGCATCCAGCCACAATCCGAGGCTGTGCCGCCCAGGCCCAGGAGGTGTGCGGTCGGTCCCCTCGGGGATGGCCCGCACACCCTGATCCAGACACACTTCTCCACCAGACGGTGCAGAGCTGCCACTTCCTGGGCCCCATGTCACCTGCCCCATCAGCCCCGCCTGCCGCTGAGGGGGTCACTGTGCCATAAGGAGTCACAACTTACATTTGTAGCTGCCGCCTATGGAACTAAGTGAGGGCTAAATATGAAATAAGGTGAGATGTCCTCGGGTTGTCCTGGGTTAATGGAGAAAATCATGAGAGGACTTCAAAGTTTTAGTCCTGGCTCTGCAGTCTGATTCTGGGAAATCAGGATATGTTGCATTGTAAGTAGAATTTAGGAAAATTCCAAACCAGACAAAAGCCAAGCTGCTTTCTGACTTGGATGTGTGCCAAGCTAATTAACTGGTTCTCATGTGCTTCTGTTGTGGGTCCCTCTCCTGATTCCTCTCCAACTCAGTCTGAAGGCTGGCCTACATGCTCCAGGTTCCTGCACCTCTTCCTCTGGCGGGGCCTGAACACCAGCTTGATGAGTAACACTGCTTGATCTGGGCCTAGTACAGAGCCAAGAACGAAAGCCTGTCGGGAGCAAAAGACTCACGACTCCTCAGGTCATCGTGGGTCTTATAAAGTCGTGGGTAGATCCAGCCTGGCCGCATCTTCCTTCTCAGATCACAGGACAGACAGGGAGAAGGACCCTTCTCTCTAGGTCGCGTTCTACTTTATCCCATGAACCTTCTCTTCAGGAATAAGCAGTGTTCACAGAGGGCTGACTTCATGTTCTGTGCACTGTGCTAAGCAATTTATACACACCATCTCACTAACCCCTGCCAGGAGCTTGCGGATGGGTATTATTATCTGCATCCTACAGATGAGAAAAGTGAGGCCAAGCGAAGGTGCACAACTTCCTCAGGGGACATGGCGGCTAAATGGAAGATCTAGATTATGCACACTCCAGAACCCTGAGCGGAAACCAGACTTGGTTCAGAGGTATGACAGGCACCTGTATCTTTTGACCTCCGGTTACCCACACGGTAAGTGACAGCCATTAAGTCCTCTGAGGCTCAGTTTCTTCACCTGAAAAATGGGATAGTAATACCTACCTCCAAGGGTGGTTGTTGGAACAACAGAGATGGAAGGTACGTGCAGATTCTTTTTAAGATGAAACAACGCTAGGTAATGGCAGGATTACTACAGAAGGAGAAGGCAAGAGACACTGGGTCTGTCTCTCAGCAGTCCAGGTGCGTCTGCCTTACGGGCCGACGTAGGTGCCTCTGAGAGAGGCCTGGGGCTCTAGCAGGGCCTCAGGTCCACACTGGGACCGCACTGCCAAGCTTGATCTCCGCACACCCTGCAACCTGTTTACTGTCTTTACAGGTGGACACCCTTCCTGCACCCCACAGGGGCTAAGCGGAAGGTGGCCTGTTCCTGTGGCAGACAGAAGGGCACCAGACGGTCTGTTCAGGCAGCGCACTTCTAGGGGGAGACACTTGAACAGAAGAAACACGCAGGCTTCCCAGGCTGCCAACGTCCCATCTGCTCTCAGAACTCCCTTCTTTGGGATTGAGGCTCCTGTTGCTGCTGCTGGGTTTATAATGGAATCATTTCCAGCTTTTTTTTTTTTAACTCAGAAAGTAATATTTTATTTTTTGCTGATTTGTATTTTCTGTAACAAGCAAGTACTGCTTCCATGAAAAGAAAAATCCATAGCATTATGTATGCATCAGTGATAATTACCACGAGCACATTGCAATATATTTATCTGTACCCCTTCATGCATATATAAAAATATATACTTCATGGGCACTTTCAGAATCTGCTTTTTCCACTCAGCTGGCACTCATAAAAACCCTTCCTTACCAAGAAATATATTTCTCTAAGATTGGGATTCATGACTGCATTGTATGGACTTACCATTCCTACTACTGGACATTTCAATTATTTCTTTTATTACCCCCACCTCTGTGACACATATCCATGTGGATAAATCTTTAGGTTCATCCTTAATTATTTCCAAAGGGAGGAGAAAGGGAAACACCTAGGTCATGAACTTATCTATAGTAACTTTAGATTTACAGAAGAATTACATGCGGGGGTTCCAGCATATAGTCTCCTCTACTATTAATGTCTTACATTAGTAAAGTACATCTCTTACAACGCGCCGGTCTTGGTATGCTAGCATGATTTTATTCAGATTTCCTCGGTTTTCCCTTGATGCTCTCCTGCCATTTCAGATTTCACCCAAGAACCACATTACATTTAGTCATCTTGGTCTCTTCTTGGCTGTGACAGTTTCTCGGATTCCTTATTTTTGATTACTCTGACAGTTCTGAGGAGTACTGGGTAGGGGCGTTGTAGAGTGTCCCTTGGTTGGTATGTGTCTGATGTTTCCGTCCTGATGAAGCCCTGCTTACGGGCCTTTCGGGAAGGCACCGCAGAGGGACCGTGCCGCTGTCATCACATCAGAGCCAGGGTTCGCGCTATCGGTGTGACAGCACTGCGGATGCTGAGCTCAGTCGCCCAGCCCAGCTGCGCTCGTTAACGTTTCTCACTGCAAAGTTACTCTTTCCCCTGCTTCCCATACTGCATGTTTTGGAAGGAGGTCACCAAGAGTAAACCAGAGTGAGGAGTCGCTCTCCCCGTCGCGGAGTGTAGATATTTGCATACATTATTGTAAGTTCTTCCAAACAGGAGATTTGTCTCTTCTCCTTTATTTATTCAACAGTTTACTACTTACAGCAGTATGGACTCATGGGTGTTTATTTTTATGCTTTGGGTCATAACCCAATACTACTCCTCTTATTGTTGCTCCAATTGTTCAGCGTAGGCCTCTAGGAGTTCTTTTCATCAGGTCCTATGGCCCCAGACATACCTTCATCAGCGTGGGGTCTGTGTGCAGGTTTGTTTGGAGCACTTCCTTACTTTCTGGAAATACAAAATGCTCCAGGCTCATTGTGTGTATTTCCTTCCCCAGTTCTAGAATCAGGTATTTCTCCAAAAAGCAAAAGAGATATACTTTTAAAGGTATTTGATATATTCTTGTTAAATTACCCTTGAGAAATCACCTCATACTGATTTATAATCTTTGTTCATACAGTTATGAGAATGCCCCCTTTCCCCTACACCCTCCCCGATGTTGGGCAAGTGCAAAGTATCTTGGGTTGGGGTTGGGGTTGGGGTTGGGGGGTGTCTGTGTGTCTCCTCTCTGAAATAACTTCCATGTTATTACTCGGGTTCCCACTGAACTTCAAGAGGAAAAGGTCATGGGGCATTTCTCTTTCTGTGGGCCTTCCTCAGCCTCCCTTCCTTTCCCCAGCTCAGCTGGATTTCATATAACCCACAACCTCCTGTGGTGAGGGCTGGAAGGAACCTTTCCTAAACCCCTATTAGAGCCCAGCAACTCCAGGGGGTAGAGGAACTAGAAGCAGAAAATAGCTTACCAGCTTACCTTCCCTACACCTTCAGGAAATCCACCCCCTCCCACCACCCAGTTTTCTCATTTCTTCTTGGCAAGTGAATAATGGAAATCCAATCTCTCTCAAGCAGTTTCCTTCCACAAAAATCTTAAACATAAGATTTAATAAAATGCTGGACTTCAAATTTCCTGTTGCCTCAGCTGCTGTTATCTTACAGGTTACCAAAGGGAGAGGGAGAAAGGATCAATAAATAAATACACACTTGACACTAATCTCTAATCTCTGAATAGTAGGCTTTTTTTTTTTTTTTTTTTTTTAGTATTCCAGATTAGTTCTCAGTAGTTTTGAGTTCCACAGTGACCTTGAATTGATGTCCGGAAGTTGGAAACTAGAAACAAACCAACTCTTAAGACCTACTGTGCCTATCTTATACCGCAGAGGGTTATAAACGTGGATTTAAGAGTTAGAAGCACCTAGGGCTTGAGTCACAGCTTTGCCATTTACTAGCTGTGGGACTGTGAGCTCTGTGTTCCTACCTGGAAATGGAGGACAATTTACTGCTTTCCTGGAAGAGATGCAGGAAAGATTATGTGGGGATGAGCACAGATAGGGTGCCTGGCACATATATGTATATAAAAGAGCATGGCATGGTATCTGGCACACAGACAGTGCTTGATACATTGCATAGTCATAGATGAAGGAATCAAGAGGCTAAGACTCATACAGTGAGTTGATGGCAGTGAGATTAACCACAAGTCAACATCTCTGGTTCCTGAGCAGACTGTCCAACCTTGAGCCCCATTTTCTCAAAGAACGCCACTCATTAATAAAAGAGAAGAGCTGACTTTGATGTCGCACATGGGCTGTAGGCACCATGTGTCATTTGAATGGGCTCAAGATTCCTTCCTGAGCCTGTTCTCCCCTTGGTGTTTGGGAAAATGCCACTTGTTAATAATGGCAGTAAACTGCTATCGCTTGAGTGCGTTATGTGTAGCAATGATTATGCTCAAAGCATCAGAAGCACCGTCCCCCTGTCCCATCGGGTCCAGCAGCGATTTCTGTCTTGTGCCTGTCCCCTCTGCTTCTCCACGGCCACCACCATCTCGTGCTTGAATGACTGCCACCGCCTTCTGACTGGTCTCCCTACTTCTACCTTTACTTCACTGTTCCGTTTGCAAGCTGCATTCAGAGTAATACTTCTTCAATGTGCAACAGATTACGTCACTGCCCCATTTAAAAATCCTTTAATGGCTTCTTATAGCCTTAGAAAAAAGCCCATGGCCCGCAAATCCCTACATGATTTGGCCTTTGCCTACCTCTCTAACCTATTTTGGGCCACCTGCCGGTCTCGCTGGCTTTCTTTCTGCTCCTCAAATAAGCAGAGCTTGTCCCTGCATTAAGGCTTTGGCATTTGCTGTTCTGTTCCAGAAGCTCTTCCCCTCATGGCTTGGAATGACTGGCTCCTTAACATTCAGGTCACAGCCTCAATGTCACCTTCTGAGAGGCCTCCCCTGACCAAGCAGTCTTAAGCAGCCACCCCACCCCTGCACCGTGGGGTCACACTGTTGTACTGTCTTCACAGCACTTGTCACTATCTAAAGTTATTCTGAGATGCTAAGGGTCCTTAAGTATTTTGTCCCCTGCTATATCACTAGTACCGGATAACGTACCTGGCACCAGTGAACTCTCACCAAATATTTTTTGAATGAATGACCAAGTGAATTATCAAAACAACTCCTTATAGTATTATTGTTCTAGACATTGTTCCCAGGCTGTGGGAAGCTTGCTGGTCTTAGAGATACTGCCCAGGCATCTCACGGACAGCTTATTTCTAGAGGCGAGCTCAGGCTCTATTTTCTTTTCTAACGGTGACTGCAATCACCAGGCACATGTGACCACAGGGCGTAGGGAGGGGAGAGGGACCAGGTATGGATGAAAATGCTTATCACAAACAGGATTACTCTTACAAATGACTAAGCCCTGTTGGTAAAGGCTGGGTGTGTCCAGGCAATGCTATGTCACTGAGGGCAAAGCAGAAGCAAGCTCAGGCAAGGAAATCTCAAGAACCAATTCATCTGCTGGAGGAAATGTTCTCATCTGGCTTCCTTACAAAACAGCTGCGCATTTGGCAACTTCCAGCCCTCCACAATCCAGCTGTGAGCTGTGCTCAAGGCAGGCTTGGGTTCTAAGACTTTAACCATCCACCCTTCCCCCTAATGGTCTGTGGAGGGACAGAGAAACCCAGGCCAAGATGAAGGGGTGCTTGTTCATTGTTTCCCTCCCTCCCTCAGCAGAAACACCGGCTGAGGCATGGGTGTGCAAGTGGGAGAGCAGGCTTGGCTGTGGTGGTGGTAGTGACAGTGGGACAAGTGCCCAAGTAAGAATCAGAGACGTGGCTTCAAGACCTCGGTCCAGTACACATTAGCATACGACCTTGGGGGGGATGCCTTTTTAAGTTAAGTTTTCCACATGTATAAATGAAGACAGTGAGCCACAAAAGGACTCACTAAATGGGTACTATCGTTATTTGCTAAGCTCTGAACTCATCACTTCACCAACATTTTCACATTTGGTTTTCATAATAATAAACCTAACAGAACGAACACTCCATTTTACAGATGAAAAAAACATGAGGAGCACAGAAATGAAGAGGCATCCCCACGCCCCACAGCTTGGCGGAGCTGGAACTAGACCTGAGGCCTGGCCCGTGTTCTCCCCCCGGGGCGGGGGGACTCGGTGATGGTGAAGGCAGGGCAGGAGGGCGTTTGTCCAGTCAGCTGGGCTGGCTTCCTCACTGCTGGTGGCATAGGTGGAAACCTCTGCTTGATCACTAAAGATCTGTCCAAGGCCTTGGCAGACTCAAATTCCAGTTTGGACACCAATTAGCAGAAAACTTCCTCCCTGCTATAGGGCATGCCAATAGTCTTAAAAAAAAAAAAAAAAAAAAAAAGGTATAGCTAGATAGCTAGATGTTTTCCGTGTTTACAACTGTGATCTGCCTGTGACATTCCTGTTGCAACCTGGCTGCCAGTTAGCTGTTTGCCTCAGATTCCCACTTTGGTTCTTGTGCGCTCTGGCAAACAGTGATGCAAAAGGGCCTGCCACCAAGACGCCGTCCTGTGGATTTGGGAGAGAATGTCTCTGGGTCAGATACTGGTTTCAAGTTTCAGTCTTGTCTGTCCTGAGGTGAGAGGAACCCACTTCTCACTCTTAATTAGGATGCAAAGAAACTCTTTCAAGGCTTCAGCTGGTTTTTGCTCCTCTCCCCCCGAAGATAAAATTTGAGTTCAGTTTGGATGATGCCTCCTTGTCTGCCCACAGAGAATCGGCGATGAAGGTGGTCTAACAGGTCCCTGCTTTGTCCTTGCAAGCCTCCCAGGGTTTAGGCATTCAGCACCATTTTACGTCCAGTGTTTAGCAATATGCCTGGTACTTAGGCATTTTGGTGGCTGACACACAGATCTCACACAACCTGCACTGGCCTAGGAGAAAGGATTTAGCAGGTAAAGTGCAAGGTGGGGAAGGCTGGCCTTCAAGGCGGTAACTATGACCAATAGAAAAGCACTTTTCTTCTAGGAGCACTAAGATCTGTCTCCTTGGAAAACACCTAAAGGAGGCAGTATAATGTGTTAAGACCGCTCACGCTGGAGTAAAACCAGGATTCCCATCCAGGCCCTTCTGAGCTGGGTGACTTTGGCAAAGCTACTGGACCTCTGTAAGCTTCAAACTGCTTGGCTGTGACATGCGGTATCACTCATTCATTCATTCATTCATTCATGAACAAATGCTTACTGAGTGAACAAATGCTTACTGAGCACCCAGAGTATATGAGGCGCTGTACTGGGTGCTGGCATCATAGTAGTGAGCAAGACTGACAGGATCCCTATTCTCATGAAGCTTCATTTCCAGCAAAGGAGACAGCTATCATTTAAGATAGAGGAAAAGTACTGTGGAGAAGGTAAGGCAGGATGCTGGGACAGAAAACGATGGGCGCATGTGTGTTGGAGGGCAACTGAGGCAGGAGAAATACCAGGATGCACCTCCTGCACTCAACCAAATTCAACAGTATTTAGATTGCTCCCATCCCAAAGCCAACTGCTTCTATTTCACCTGTGATGGCTGAGCCCCTACTACATGCCAGTGAGGGGAGTGCCGAAGGGACCCAGATGGATCTCTCGGGCTGGTGAAGAACGCAGCCGATGCACTATGAGAGGAGGAAGAGATGGTAAATTCCACCTACAGAGTCAGCAAAGACTGCCACTCAATGTAGACAGATGGACTGGAATTTTCCAAGAAGCCTATGGGGCAGAAGGAGGGCATGCCAGGTGGGGCGAACATCCTGAACAAAGTCCTGAAGATGTGTGCCAGTTCAGCATGTTCAGGGAGCCGTGAGACATTCACAGTGGCTGGAAACAAAGTGTGAGAGGGTACCCTGGGAGAAAGAGATCTTCCTCTTCGTGGGTCACGCTTAAAGTGTCTTCTAAGAAGATGGGAGGCATGTGGATGGGAAAGAGCAGGAGATGAGAAGGGTGTCGGGACTGCATTTGGCCTCCGTCACACTGCCAGCACTCCAAAACGTGAACCAGGGCCATGCTTAAAATATTCAGCCTGGGTTCTGGGTGACACTCCCCAAAGCAACACAAACAGGTATTTCAAAGAAGAAAGAGGAACCAAACACTCAGCGGTAACTCAATATAAAGCCTGCATGGGGACCAGGCAGGCATCAGGCTGCTCAAATGTGATTATGTATCATCAGTGCAAGTCTGATGCTTAGCCGGGAAGAGTATCCCAGGTGCCGACGTGGGATGCTGGGGTCTGGAGTCAGACACTCCCAAGCAGAGCCAAGGACTCCTTTGTTGCCAAAACCAGATTTACTTGTCCAAGAGTCTAAGGCCTATGCCAGGGACAGTGAGAGGGCTGGGAGCTAGAGGGACAGCAAACTACAGGCAGGTTTCTTGTGCCTAATTAATAACTCAGGCATCTCTGTCAGATGAGGGTAACTATGAGGAAGACGGCTGTAAAAGGGAACCATTCAGACAGAGGGCTGGTTCCCTGCTTATTCCTGTCCTGTCCTTGCCCTTGCAGAAACACTCCTGCTATGAATCCCCCCAGGAAATGGTGAAGGTAAGAGAGCTACGGCCACCCCACTGTTCCAAAAGCTCATGATAGAGCCAACAGGCCCGGACTGTGGGAATCCGCCCCAGACAGCTGAGGAGATGAACATCACACCCGATTTACATTCAGCCAGTCTTACCAGAGGCTCGCCCTGGGTTCCACATCATTCTGTCAGATGAGAGACAGCACTAGCCTGGCCCGAAGGGAAGACGATGACCCAAGACACACGAACACACCAAACAGGTGAGCCAAAACCCAGGGAGAAAGGAGGAAGGAACGCTGCAGGTCTCCGCCCTCACAGGTCATCACCCAATCTCAAGACTGAACAAAGCCCACTGCTCGGGATCAAGGGCTGCCCTCCGCACAGGGAGAAGCAACAGATACCTAACGTGACATCATGTAAAAGGCAGCTAGGGGCTTTGTCATGGTCAACAGATCTCCCCATAAGCCACTAAACCTCACGATCATATCAAAGGTGTTCCCCTGGTCTGAGGTACTGCCCTCCTGGCCCCAGGAAGGTGAAAACATCGTAGATATTAGAGGACAAGAGTAGCTCCTGCGACCACCCTCTACTATTTGAACAAAGATGAGTTTCTGGGTGAGCCAGCTGTCACTTAGAAGCTGATGGGACAAGGGAGATGGTTATGTTTCTTGAGGAAAGGGTAATGATAATCTTTAAAGGGCCGGAATTAGGGCAAAAGCACAGGGTGCTGAAGGAAGCAGATAAAGATCATTAAAGACACATCCTGCCTTTCTCCTGTTTTTTTCTGAAGTCAGCTCTGCTGTGACAATCAAATGACATTACCCCCCAACTTCAGACCTGTCCCACCCATCTGCAGGAGAACTTGATTATGGTTCACTTCTCAACGTAAATCAGATGTCATAACATTTATTCATGATACCTGAAAAGCAACTGCTCTCCACCGGCCCAATCTCAGGGCCCAACCAGAGCAAGATAATCCAAACACCCGGACGGCATCAGGAGAATGTCCCCGAGTGTTGAGTAAGGACAGTCCAGCCTCCAAAGCTGCAGAATTAAGGGGCGTTTGTCCACAATCTAGATGGCTCTCTGCTGTCAGACTTTCCCCGCTGGCTTGCAGGCAGAGAGGAGCAGGAAGGACACAGGGAAACCAAGGTTTGGATCCAGTCCTTCCACTTATTAACTGGGTCCCCCTGGGTAAAACTTACTCTACTGGGCCTCAGTTCCCTCACTTGTAAAACAGGGTCGATGACATCCAGGTTCTTTTTGAATGTAAAAGCACACGGCGCATGGTTAGTGCTCACTAGTGACTGCCTCTCTTAGAAAATGGTGTGTGGGGCACCTGGGTGGTCCAGAGGTTGAGCATCTGTCTTCAGCTCAGGGCATGAACCCGGGGTCCTGGGATCGAGTCCCACACTGGGCTCCCTTCGGGGAGCCTGCTTCTTCCTCTGCCTGTGTCTCTGCCTCTCTGTGTGTCTCTCATGAATAAATAAATAAAATAAAAAACAAACAAACAAAAGGAAATGGTACATAAGATAGCAGCTGACATATCAGACTTTCACTCTGCCTTCTTCGATTCCCTTCCTCCTTCCTGGATTGGATGATGGCTCCGGCTCTCACTTCCGAGTCCCAATCACAATCACATCTTACACGGGATAGTACACATATCAGATGGCTCTTCTACGCCAACGTGAGAAATTAACACGAAGTGTAGAGATCTTTTGCTTTCCCCACCCACTCACCCTCTCTCTATTTAAAACATTCCACTGCAGGCTTCACTCAGCCCCTACCGAGGGGTGGAGGGAGGGAATGACAACAAAATAAACATTCCAGCTAACCACTTTGGGGAAAAGATGAGATAATTCTTTAAGGGGTTGTTTTTAAATTAAAAAACATTTGCTGTCAGACAATAAAGTCACTCCTCTCTAAAAACTATTTTTAGGGCCCTTGACTGAAATATACACAAGAAAGAAAAAAAAAAGAAGTTTAAAAAAAAGACGAACAATTCTGTAGATGGGAGTTTCAGCAAAGCCTATGGAACTGCTTGCTTAATGCTCAGCTGGAGAGAAGGCTCTCTCCCTTCTCAAATTGCTTCTCCAATCTCTCGAGTCTGATTCTCCCCCAGCTTTACTGAGATATAACTGACACGTAACACTGTGCAAGTTTAAGGTATGTATTGTCATAATTTGGCACACGTATATATTTTAGAATGTCTGCCACAATAAGGGTGACACATCCTTTACCTCACATAATTACCATTTTGTCGTGGCTCTTACGATGGAAGTCGGATTTCTGACGGTGTTCAGAGCCCTGGTTGGACGAAGGACTCTGGTGGCTAATCACAGGCCTCATCCTGCCCCTAGAGACTGGGCTTTGGAAACGGGGTGAGATGAACTGTAAGTGCCTGGTAACCAAGGCGGGGCCTACCGGTCTATGCCCTGAAAGCAAAGATGATGATCACCACTTGGCTCTTCCTCATCTTAACTGGAATGAATGGTCACAGCAACGTGGCTGGAGAGGGCACTCCTGCTAGGGGTTACACCAGACTCTCCAATCAGGCCGACCATGGGAATGTAAACACTGTCTGGGGGAGGAGTGTAGGGCCCCATGAATCTGACAGAACTCTGTACTAGAGGCTTTATTTTCTCTTTTATTCCAACTCCCCCTCCTCTCCCCTCCCCTCCAGTAAAGAACAGTAATGGCATTGAAATCCACAGATAATCCTTAAATCTCTGTGGCAGCTCCAGTTCTAAACTCCTCCTTCGCACTGACGGCTTTCCCAGCTGTTAACAAGTCACGACAAGGGCCTCTCCTGCTCCAGCCTGGAGGTGCACCCCCCTTCCCCGGCCCTTCCCAAATCAGAAGCAGCCTTCAGACCTGGTCCTCAGTCTTCCATGAAGGTGGGGCTGACCCTCCGGGCCTCCAGGGACTTCAGCATTCCCCCTCACTTGCCCTGCCTGAGGCTGCTTGTAGGGCCAGGGGAGCCCGGGGATCCTGCTCCTGGGGGGCGGCACAAATGCAGACTCGGGGGGCTGGGGAGACCAGCTGAGCTAGAAGCAGCCCCAAAAGGAAAACCCGCCGGAAGGACCACCACGGAGGCAAGGCAGGAATCTGAGCTGGGGCGGGGGCAGAGGGGCAGCTTCGAGCAGTGCGCCACATCCTGAACAGGACGATTGGTCACCAAGTCCCAACGTGGGAAGGTCCGGGCAGGCGAGGGTTGGAGTGCAGGGTGAGCAGGACAGAGAGATCGGAGGTACGCTGTCAACAGTGGTGGGCGCTGAAGCGTCTTTATGAAGTCCCGGCTGTGTGGTTTAGGGCCCAGCCCGTAAGGCACAAGGGAGTGGGTCGCACAGGTCTCGGCACGAAGCACTTATCGTGGAACCCATTTCCCAGGCGCTTGTCACTGGCTACTACATGTGTCTCCTATGGGGGCGTTAACCCTGGATGACACTTGGCTCTTCCTCCTCTAGCCAGCGAGCTGTTGCTCGAGGGCATGTCTTATGACTGAACACTTACAACCCTGCTGAGCAGCTGGGTGTCTATTTGTGAAATGAAGATATAACGGATTTGCATTTTGCCTCCATTTCTTGTACCTCAATCACCTTCCCCTTGGTGAAGACAGTCATATTTAGAAGGTTAAAAAAAAAAAAAAAAGTGGGAGGGCCTCCAGGCCCTCAGGTACAGGCCTTGGAATAATTGCTGGTTGGCTCTGGAGTATGCAGGGAAGATCCTAAGGACACTGCACCCTTCCTCACAGTGGTCGTACACACACACTGCTGAAACGTACTTCTAGAAGCCTGTGTTCATAGTCTGTGTTTTGGTCTTATTTTTTGGTTGGTGCTAAGAATGTGGGAGTTTACACACACCACGATCCTCTACCGATTACACTTCCAGACACACAGGACCGAGGTGGCAAAGGTGTGAGGGAAGTGCAGAGAGCTCTTCCTCCTGGTGCTTGCCAGCTGCTCAGGGCCCATCGCCCTGCTTTGCTGGAGCGGAGCCTGGCTCCCTCCTCCGGTTCCCACTGCTTTCCCAGAGGTCAGCCACAAGTTCATACCAAGCAACAAGCGGCAATTACAAATTGAGTGCCTGCTGGGAATATCTTTCCAGTGTCAAGCAGCCATTAAAAGCACTTAAGGAAATCACAAAAGGAAGGTGAGAGAATTCTTGGGGGGAGAGCTACAGGATAGGGAGGCAGATGGGAGGGCATGGCCTGCCTCCTACCTCGGAGGGAAAAACAGGCCAGGAAAGGCAACACTGGTTCTAAAGAATGAACCTGCCTTCAGGGAACCTGCAGAACACTGTATCTTTCAACGATGCTCCTGCTGGGGCCCAAACACTTCAGGGTGCCTGCGAAACCTTTTGTTAATACAGAATAAAATGACATTTTAAGCAACTATGTGTTTTTTAAAAAGTTATCTAGTGAGCATGCACTATATTAGGTAGTTATATACAAGCTCCCATCCCATGTGGACTGCATCTCTGTGAAGAAGGCATTAGGACTCCCTGTTTTACATATGTGGAAACTGAGGCTCAGAGAGGTCAGTGACCTGATCACCTTTGGAGTCCTGGTTTGTCCCACGGCAAAGCCACTGTTCTTCCCACCACAGACAATACTGGGCTGGGCTGTGACCTTGCCAGGTGTGCATCCTGCTGACCCACCTGCTGGCAGCTCTTACGCCTGGGGCAATCAGGCCCTAGTGTGGCTGGTGTGTGGAGCACCGTGGCCTTTCCTGTGTGCTTGATTAAAGGAAGAGGGAACCCGATCTTAAGTGGGCTAACAGAGTCTCTTCGAGGGACTCTTTCTTCAGTCTTCTAATTGTCAATGACCATGTGAAAGGGAAGGACTGGGTTCTGAAATAAGGAGATACTGTAACCTTGGGAACATCACTTTCTTCTCTGTGTTTTAAATCCTATAAAATGGGGTCCAATAAACCCCATGTCATACATAGAGCAGCCATGAACACTAAATAAGATATTTTATTAAAGTCCTTAATGCTATACCTGGCCCAAGGTCAACATAAATGATAGCTATTACAGTAATTTCTGCTTTATCTCAGATCAATGGTTTCAGAAAATACACAGATTTGGCATCAACTTGTCCTCATTCAGTTGGTGCCATTTATTGTTGAGGAAAAATGTAAAGACCTTGCATTTGTTTCATGGCTAAGGACAACTATAACAAAAGAACGGCAGGGGAAGTGCACACAACGTGATTCAGGAAAGAGCGAGCCATATTCTCCCTGGGTCCAGTCCTCTCCCTTGCTGTTCAATCATCTCAGAGTAGACTACAAGTACAGCTATTTAGAGACCAGAAACTTATACATACATATGGTAGGAACCTTGAACATTTTAGGAGGCAAAAGACATGTGTAGGATGAATTAATGCAAATGGCTCTGCCTCTGGTTCTATTGTCCCCTGAAGGCACATTTGCTAGAGGAACTCTTCAGATGGGCGGCTCCTCGGGGGAGCAGTGCGGGCTGGTTCCCAGACTTCCCTGCCAGCTCAACTCAGCAGGTAGCAGCAGCACTGGGCACATACTGTGTTCTCTCACCCCGGCTCTTCATTCTAACCTCAACAGTGGCATGGAGACCCAGAGGTTTCAGTCTCCACTTCTGACTCAGAACTGCTCTAGTGGTAAACTGCATCTTCTTCTGTGATCTGTCCACGGAAACCAGAAGCCACTGCTACAAGGACGTGGCTCCTAGCCGCACACCCTCATTTCTGTATTCCTTTCAGAGACTAACCCTGCCCCAAGGCAAAAGTAAAATGTGCTTCACATCACTGGCCCTGAGCAAATGGTGAACAACGGCGAAGATTGCCCAGACACGCAGAGCTCTGAAAGTGTTTGCCTTTTGCTGTTTCCTTTTAGAGGTTGCAGTGGGCATTACTGGCATTTGAGTTTGCAATAAAGGAGAATTTGGGACTCAGATTCAACTCAGGACTAGATACATTTGTGTTTTGACAGTTTATTTGGTCCTACAGAATCTCCTGTAAATTATAGACTTTTTAGTATGGGACAAGTGTTAGTATATTTTTGTCATCAAGGAAGCAAAGAACAGTAACTTCTCTAAGGTTATTGCGTTGGTCTTATCTGGGCTTATATTTCTAGGCAGATTTGAAAAAACTAGTTCTTTCAAGTCTGTCTTTCAAGTATTGACAGAAAAGTCGGGTGATGCATTGTGCAAAAATTAAGGCTGCAGAGATTCGGAGGGGAAAGCACTCCCTATGAAACAGAAAAGGACAAATACTGAAATTCTACAGTCTAGATTCTGATAGATTTTTTAGCAATAAGAAGCTGGTGAGATTTAAGATCACTTAGATATAAAGAAAAATTTTGCTCTTCCCCAAGCTAAATTTTAGAAAGGGTCTGGCCCTTTTTTTGTTGTTGTTGTTAGAAGAAAAACATTTCCAGACCCCTCTCATTTATGTGCATATTGCAGATCTCTGTGTATATTAAGTCAGTAGTCCTAAACTGAGTAGACAATTTTTATTAAGTGGCAACTCCTGCATATTCAAAAGAGATAGCTGGAATAAGTGTGATAAAAAAAATTCAGGATTTTATAGAAATTTAGGCTATACTTCTATTCTGTAAACTACTTGTGTCACTTCCTTTAATTCCCAGAACCCATGAATGAAGATTCCTAATAATCAGTCTCATAGGCTATCTTCTAGGTACCCTTTCACCACCTCAATCCCGAGCCTTGGAAAGGATACATTTGGCATAGATGTATCTAAAAAGATACCACCCCAAGTATCTCTGACAGACAGACACACTCAGCATCTAGAGAGTATGGCCCACATACTGTTTTAAACACAGGGGAAACCATTTCTTGGATAGCTGAGTGCCTCAGCCTCTTTCCACAAAGGAGTCACATTCTACCACAATCCAGATTTCAAATTCTATGCCTATAATCATCTCTCTACCTTGTGGACGCTCAACATAAAGATTGGTTCATGCAACGAGCCCCAAACCGAGCACCTCCTATTCCCCAGTGGGCCTTTCTCACTATTCACTCTCAATGTCAAAAAGGCCGTGACAGTGTGTGCCTGACTTATGGGGAGATTTGTTGGCACCAAGCACAACAGCAACCTTATGCGCTGTGTACATGAAGGCAAGAAGATCTTAGGGTACCCTAGAACTTGGATCCCTCAATCAGCTAAGCTTTCCATCTTCCCTTTCTAACAAAATCTGAGTATAATTTGCGTCCCTTGAACAAGCTCAAACACTCTTTCATAAAGAAACCTGTTTGCACAGGTTTGCTGACGTGCATGGCAAATTACCTCCAGTGTGTCCTTCCAGGAAAGGGCCAGACTCATTTCAGGCACACAATTCATTCTGACCAAAACATTCTATCTGCTGCATGAATGCAAAAACATATGCATACACACAGGGTGTCCCTCATTTCCTCTGGAGTAATGGGAGCCTGGGCAATACTTTAAGTATTCATTTTCCAACATAAATTAGAATGGAGCATGGAAAACACCAGTGACATCTGCACAGATACAAAATGTACTCATTATGGTTGGTGCTATTACGATGAAAGGAAATGCATTCATAATGGCAGGACATTTGAAATAATGTGTTGCTGGATTCTCTGTTCATAAAAGCAATAATGAAGAAACAGGAGTGGGTCAAATAAATTAACAAGAGTAACAGGGGCAGGAGGTGGCTTCAAGGGCTCTGGGCCATTTCGGTGACATGGCACATTTACTGGACCCACAGGGAGAAAGTCATGAGAGTTTTCTAAAGGTAGAAAAGGCAAGAAGATCATTAGGCTGGCATTTTGGAGAACTGAGGTTGGAATCCTGGCTCTGTGCTACGCTAGCTCTGTGTTCCTGTGAGAGTTGTGGCAACATCTCCTTATACCTCAGATTGTTCATCTCTCAAATAAGGAGAGCCTCCCTTGCAGGGCTGCAAGAGGAAGAAGTATGAGAACAAGGTGAAGCGCTTAGCATCGTCCAGTTTGTACGAAGCACACGATCAACATTAGCTTTCATTTTTGTGTTGTTATTGCTACATAAAGGTACAGCTCTGTGATTTCAGGATCTCAGTTTCTTCTGTAAAGTGGAGCCAATAAAATAACACCTGCTCTTCCTACTTATGAGCTTATCATGAGGAGCAAGTAAGATGAAATGTGTTTGGCAGATACCACTGTTGGGGTGATTTAGTGATTGCTAACTTGCTTCCCTTGCTGGTTCCTACTCTGGAGGATGGAAAAGTTGAGTATCTACACACAAAGCCTATACTGCAGTGGGAAGTTGGGGGCATGTAGCCTGGTCCAAGCCCCTGACACAGAAGGATAAGTCTTCTGGTTTGGGTGGGGGGTGTTCTTTGAGGATATGTTTACTTTTCTGATTAATAGACATGGCCCTTTATATGCCTGAACACAGATATGATACCCAAAGCTGCAGCTCCTTTTCAATCACACGACAACAAGCTCCAGGAGTCTGAGAGACATGTGGCAGTACTGAAATCATTAGGCAATGAACCAAAGCCAGCAGTCATCTCCCTCCAAACTTAAAATGAAACAAATACACTTGTTTGCTTCAGCTACTGATACCAGAGTTCTCTTCAAAGCTGAACACAATTCTGATACAATGCCTAAGTACTCTGGAGAATTAAAAGCCTTATATATTACCTATACATAAGTATATGATCACTCTTCTGCCAAGAATTTCATTCCCTTAGACCCATCTGGCTAATTTATATATGTCCTTTAAACTTAGATTTAGTAAGATCTCCTCTAGGAAGCTTTCCAAGACCCTATTCCCAGCACCTGCCGCACTCTGTGGACTTCTCAAAGCACTCCATAAACACCTCGAGCAGTACATGTTATACTGCTTTGTACTGATCCATTTACTTGTCTCTTTGCTCTCCAGATGGTTCAAATGTCTCAACAGCAAGGATTCTTATTTTAGTCATTTAAAAAATTTCCTAGCACTTCGCATTATACCTGGCACACAGTGGATAACTCATTAAGGGTTCACTGCAATACTGAATAAGCCAATGAAAGAGAGAGTGAGCTGAAAGGCACAGAGTAAATGATAGCCTGTCTAGCCTTATTATCCATTCATATTTCTGAAACACAGCAAATAGCTTTCTAATTCCTATTACTATGTTCAGGGTGTCTAGGTTAGGGGAAGCATTAATCTAGGCAGTGATTTTTGTTTGAAAAGTTATTCCGCTCGAACCTTGAGTTCATGGCATTCCTCCTACTTCTATTCCCAAAATTATTTTAGGTCATGTATTTAGTCCATAATTTTCTAAAAATAAAATAACATTATTTCCTTCTTTGGGATGTCAGAATTTACCCCTTGTGACAACCAAAAACATCCTGGGAATAATCTCATTTGGCACCAAAACAAATGATCACATCACATCAGTGGCTCCCTCCCTAGGCGTCAGTTCCGTCCATGTGACCAGGGCTTCTGGAGGCTTCCTGCTGATCCTGCTGTGTCTGGGTCCTTACCATCCTTGTATGCAGTGTGCCACTGCCCAGGCAGGGCCTAAGGTATGTGTTCTCTGCCAGGAAACAGATGTAAACTCCTGTGACCTCCCTCTTCCTATAAAGCCAGCTTAGGTCTGTGATTTGTATAGATCACAGCCTTAAAGTAAGATTGCTAGCCCCATTGCCAAAATACCCAGAAAAATAATAGTATCAAACATTATATCATCATTCAGATGATAAATCAGAAACACTGCTCTAATGTCATGCACATTACATCAAAAAAAAAAAAAAAAGTCTAAGAGGTGAAGTGGTCTTCACAGAGTCCAGCCTCTAGCCTGAACTTCCTGTGCCCTTTGCCTGCAATGCTTCCCACACCCCATTCTTGCTTGACTGGCTCCTTTGTTCAGTCACGTTTCAGCTCAGAAGTGGTCTCCTCAGCTCTTCTTTGAACACCTTATCTACAGTAGTTTCTTCTCCCCAGTCCCTTTTAATCAAATCACCTTATTTGATGTCCTAATACTGATATCTGAAATTATTTTGTGTATTTAGTGGTTCATTAGTGGTTTGTTTTGTTTTGTTTTGTTTTTTGGTCTCTTTCCACTGGAGTTAAATTCTACCAGAGAGGGGACCTCATCTCATCTGTCTTGTTCACCCAGTATCCTCAGCAACAGGAGCTGTGCCTGGCATAATGTGCAATCTTAATAAACATGTGCTGACTATGAATAAGAAGAAAGTGAGCAGTGAGTATTCGCTTAATAAATCCAAATCCAAAATAAATTTGCTGGCCTTTACTTGGGCTTTCTTTTGGGAGTGGGGATGAAGATGAGTTTGGTGGCCACAATGAATACTTCGAGATGGTAAGGTTGGCTCTGAGAGACTGTGTGTGGTATGGAAAGAGCCAGAGTCCTGTCCTGCTGTTTACAAGATGTATGAGAATTGGAACATGTCCCTTAATCTCTCTGAGCTTCAGTTTTGTCATCTGTATAGTAAATTGTTTCAGAGGATCAGTGTTAACAATTAAATGAGACAGTGATAGCACACAATAAATAAGTCAGTTCCCCCTCAGCCTGTCCCTTAAGGCTGTAAAAAAGAAGAGGCTGTCCAGTGGCTCTGGGAAAGTGGTCTAATGCTTTTTTCCATTCGAGCAGTCACCTTAGCAACCATGATGACTGTTCACAGAGATAACATCTACCTGCTGTCTCAGGGAGGCTTAGCCTACAGGCCAATTTTAAAGTCCCTAGTACATTCTCAACACACTAAGCACAGGTCTACTTTGCAGGATTATTAGAGATTTATTCCTCTTCTCAACTTTGCATCAACTTATATTAAACTGGGGTGATGTTATTTCACAGATAAGCTTATAAATCTGTTTTAAAGAACTTTGGGTGCTGGTTCTGATGCAACATGTGCTACTTCTAGGCTCATTAAAACCAGAACCTTCAAAGGCATCAAAAATCTGTGGTCTCCAGGCCTGCCAGAGACACTTTTGGTGACATTATCCTTGACAGCTATTTGCCTATTTAAATACATTGAATTCTTCACGTTGAACTTATTCTGTCCACCCATTTGTTAATTCAACAAGCATTAATTGAGTGCCAACTGCATGTCCAACCCTATGACTCAGAGTCAGCATATACTGGTACTTACTAAGCACCGTGCCTAACCCCTTCTGAGCATCAGGTCCTTCAATCTGCATTTCACCGAGATTCTCCCCACTGAATGCTGAAGCTGGAGAGTTCACATAAATTGCTTAAGTGGGCAATCAAGGGTGGGTCAGCACTCTGACCTAGGTCTTCCTGACATCAAACCCCACTCTGCTAGTCATGGTACTCTAGTAAGTGGTCCTGGAACATGTACGTGGTACTCTCCAAGGTGACAGATGCTTTCAGGAATTAAGAAGAAATAAGGTTGGGCTGTGATCTTCCCCAGGACAGGAGTGCCATCTTACTCTTTAATGCATTCCCAACCCCCCAAACCATGCCAGCAGCATTTCCTGAACTGATGATGGGCATGTGGCTCCTGTTCTCAGGCATATAGTACAGCCAAATACACCACCTGGTATGAAAGACCTTATAATAAATAACAACATAAGAAGACCAAGACACAAAACTGTACAGGACACAAAAAGGTGTGAGTGATTACAACAATGGAATGGGTTTGACTTTATAATCAGGAAACAAAATGAGGAGACTGGACTAGCCCAGACATCACAGACTCAAATGCTTCTAGGGATCCAGTAGGTAATGTGAACAAATGAAATGAATCAGGCCAGGTGAAGACTGGTCAATTGGAAAGTGCGTGCCCTATCTAAGGAGCCAGAAGGCCAAAGGCATGGGAAAATATGGATCTAGTATTGTCAGCATGTTTGAATTTTCAAAAGAAGCCGAAAATATCTGTTTTTTGATGTGAAACTTTCCAATTTTAAAATACTGGGCAGTAATTCATAAATCAAAAAAATACTTTATGAGCCAAACAAAATACTTCCTTAGGCTAGACTTGGCTAATGATCCATCAGTTTATAGTCTTTGGATCAGACTATATTTCATAATCTTTTTCACCACCAAAGACCCTATATGTCCTCAGGGGGCTTCAGAATTGGAAACTCTTTGTCTAACAAATAGCATTTTTGAACATTTAATTAGTTTTCTTGTATGAATTAAATAATCAATAACTGAAAAATTAGGTCAGAAGGAGGGGAAAAATTGCTAACATAACTTGGCCCTGTTATAGTCAAATTTAAGATTTCCCATTACGATTTCTGAAATACCAAAAATAGTCCATAGACTTTTATTTCTATCTTCATAGATCCTCTTGGGATCTGAGCACCCCTATCAGAAATCACTGGACTAAATAAACTGAGCTCTAAGATCTGGTGGCAGTGATGCATAGTGGAAAAATGTAGGAATTTTGTTAGAACTGTACGGAATCCTAGCTCTTCAACTTACTAGTTGAGTGACCTTTAACAAATTATTCAGCTTCTTTTACTTGTTTGCGAAATGGAAATACGTTGTGATCCATGTTTCTTCCTCACCAACACCATCTAATTAAAAGAAGCACCCCAGTTCATGTTCTAATGATTAGAACAGTTCCACTTCCATAATTAACAAAAGGCCCCTTATCATGACCAGGAGCCATGATGATATAAGCACACTCATGGAGAAGCATGTATTTATTATCTTCCATCATACCTTTCACCCAAGAAACTCTAAGTGCTTGATGACAGCTTTGAGATATAAAGGTGGAGAGCCAGAAATTTGGTGTTTATGGATCTTACCTAAAGCCATGGCCTGTCTTAGGTAAGCAGATGACAGAGGGTCTATTCCAAAGCATCTCATGTTAAGCGCCAAACAAAAAAACTGTGTCTTTGTTCCCATCTCTAACATAATTCATTAATAAATGAACTCATCTGTGTGGTACTTTACTATTCACAAAATTATTCAATGCACATTTATTATGTGCTTCTTACAAAGCACCCAGGGAGGCTGGTGAGGAACAAGTCAACCCCATTCTGTGAATCAGGGAACAGCTTCTAAGAATTGAGAACTGTTTGTAGTCACCAAATTAGTAAGATATTGGAAGTAGCCCTTGTGATTTCAAATTCAGTTTTTCTCATATACTCTGGCCTGTAACAGGTCACAGCAAATGAGAAACATGGTTGCTTCAGGAGCCATATGTTAGTTAAGGGATCATTATTCTGTTTATCTGGAAATCTTGGGTGTCTAAGAAATGGAACCTGTCTGGGATGGACACTAGATATGGCCACTTAGGGGTACTCTCTTGTCTCATTACCAAAAACTGTTAAGAAAAACTAAATTGTCATCTTAGATTATGTACTAGTTTGTTTCTAGGGTAGCAGAGCAGAATTTCATTGAATTTTTCCCAATTTACTCTGCTGCCCTACCCCCTCCTTGGGGAGGAGAAATCCTACAAACCACATGTCTCCTCCTCCACCCCCACATATCCTTTTTACTGAAGCTGTCTGGCTGAGGTATGACCACCTAACTCAAGGGCAGCTAATGAGTAGATGTGAATTAGTTGGGTTTTCTCTTGAGACTGTGATGAGGCAATACTGAATCCTGTAAAAGAAAATTGCTATACAGCTGGGCTCCAAGTGGTGCCAGGGTACACCAGAATTATAGGGGAAGAGAAGGGGCAGAGGTAAACACAGGAGGCTGCTTTGTCACGGGGAAAGGGAGGCAGGAAGGACAGAGAGACATAGGATGGAGCCCGAGAGTCTTAACTAGCTCCCATTTCTGTCTTCACCAGGCACAGAAATACTTCCTTCAGTTGGGTTCTGTGAAATGCCCCACATCCTCTCCATGCACCACTGTGCAATTTATCTGAACTAGTTTGTGGGTTTCTGCTCCTTACCAGCAGTGTCTAGTAGGAAGCCATAGTTACAGTACAGAATAGCTGAAAGGCTAGAAGGCTGTGAAAAAGAAACTAAATTTCTTTCTTTTAGATTGCACAAAGAAGGAGAGAATGAATGAATGAACAAATGAAGCTTCCAAGTTGAACAGGCCCCCAAATATGCCAAATTTATTTCTATTATGTTCATGCTCTTTTTAGAACCAGAGAGAATGAATGTTGGCGAAGCTCTCTTCTTACAGAATAAAACACAATGCCGACCAAAGACTTAACTAGTGATTATAGCACAGTTTCCTCTTGTGAATGAACCATGGCTCAAAGTCCCCTTGTAATGAACAGAGATTACTATTCTGATGTCCATTCTTTACCCTCCCCCAGTCTACTTCCAGCTGCTAAGCTTTGTGCAGGTTGCTGGTTTGAGTGGGTTACCATCTGTGACATCTTCCAACTTGCTACGAAGAACTAAAACTAGTTACTTTCTACTCTGCCTCCCATAGCACGTCTCCACATGGTTCACACTGGTATAGTGTAATTCTCTGCTCATGAGTTCCATTTCTCAACTGTGCTGCAAGTGCCTTGAGAGCAGGTCCATGGCTTGTTCTTTATTTCTACCGTGCCTTGCACAGTGTTTGGCACACTTGCAGGTGGAATAAACCAATCAATGCCCAATAGCTGTGCCTCATGGGGGGATTCCTGGAGACAATAGTCAAGATTTTAACCTTTTCTGTAACAGATCAACTGAGGTCACAAGTATGCACACAAATTGGTTTAACCATTTCAACTGAGTGGGCCTATTATTTTAAAAAAGCCAATGGTTAAAAAGGGCGGGGGGGGGGGCAATATCATGTCAGGATTTAAATATCTGCCAGTTAAAAGGTGTATTTCAAAACACTGCCTGGTATTGGAGATAGGAAAGAGGCTGAAAATCTCAAACTTATTAGATACAACTATCATCTTTGGTGAGCTTCAACCGCACAATAAATTCAATACTGAGAAGTCAAAGTAGCCATTTCACTGAAATGACCACATGAAAAAAGCAGCACACCCAGCAGTCTGGCTGAAGTGGTTAAATGCCAGGTACAGAGCTGGATGATGGTTCCTAGAAACACAGCTTCCAGGTCAAGCAGACACCGGTCGATGGGAACACAGCTTTGTCCCTGAACTACTTCCTGTGATGCAGTGAAGAAGGTCTTCTCTTTAACGGCTGCGCCTCCCCCCTGGAAAAGCTGAGGAAGGGGGCTAGAAAGCCATTAACAACTGTGATGTGATGCCAGAAGTGTTCTGTTGAAGGTTATGGTGTCACTTATTCACTGTATTCTCATTTCAAATAAGGAGAGCAAAAGCTTAAGGAGCTAAATTGCCATCAAGGTGCTACTTTTGTTAATGGAGACTCAATAAAATGCTGTGCTGAGAAGGATGGGTGTCTGAGGCTACGTGATACATGAGGTGCCTCCTGTCACTCCTGCCACTATATCCAAGTTTTCCGAATCCTACGGAAGGAGTGGCTTACTTTATCTAGTCATTGATGGAGAGGCTGGAACAAAGGCTTATCTGGGTCCATTGGAGGCAATTCCTTCCTAATCTGCTTACTGCAAAGGAGAGCAATAGTGCAAGGAAGGCCCATCCTGCCTGAACCAAGTGATCCAAGAAAGCAAAAGAGAAGAGAGAAAGCTATGGGCATGCTGTCTTTTCAGTGCAGTGATTGTTAACATATTAACCCTGCACAGCAGAGAAGAAAAGCCAAGTAACTGCCAGACTCTCACCAATCAGACAAGTTACCCTTCTTCCCAAGGGAAGGCGCTAGTAAAGACTAAGAGAGGCATAAGCATGCCCTTGAGAGGAAGAGTTGGCAGAAATTTCTTATTCTGAGGATATATGGGGGTGGGGAAAATAAGTTTTTTCCCTAAAGAGATTCCCAGGCTGACACTGTGAAGATGTTATCATAATGCGAAATACGCTGGAAGCATTTGAGACGCCAGCATACCAAAGAGAAACATTATGCACAAGGCTACATAAGTCCCATGACCTCGAGGCCCTGTGTGTCCACAGATCCCACTTTGGAGATGAAAAACAAATCCTATCTCCTGTTTTGGGTTCACAACAAAGTCCAGGAGAAAGTGAAGGCTATGAGCAGAGGCACAGGGGCAAGGCAGATCACCTCATGGGTGGAGACACATGCAGAAGGGACTTCCTCTCCAAATCAACCTTTCCTCTCAACAGCACAGCTCCCCACAGTGGTCTCCTAAGACAAGGACCCTGGAGTCTTACAGCCATAGAGGGATAGAGCCAGAGGAACCTCAGGGGCTACACGAGACTCAGGTCTCTCCTTTTATAAATGTTCGAACTCAAGCCCAGTGAGGCTCAATGACTTGTCCCAGTTCACATGAGGAAGTAGTGGCCGAGGGGAGGCGTGGAAGCCAGGGTTCCCAATTTAGCTCCAGCTTTCTCCTTTATTCCTCAAACACAGCCAATTTACTCCATCCTCTCCATCTCCCTGGCCTAGCCCATGTGGCCCACTGCTCCTGCTCTGATCCAGGCCTAGAACTTTAAGATCTTTCACCTGTATCACTGCAACGATGTTTGCGCCAAGACTCTCCTCTCCATCTGAAATCACTTCATACACTGCCCCAGCCACGATCCCCTGCTCTGCTGGGGTGGGGTGCATGGTTTTGCCATTGCTCTTTTCCCTTTGCTGGCATATTCCATATAGGAGCTACTCTTTAGCCTTGGTCTTAGAATGGAGAAGGGAGCAGAGCAGAGCTAAGGCTTTTCCACAGTGGTCATGCAGTAAGTGAGAGGAAGAAACATCTGTCGTTTTGCAGCCATTGAGATTCCAGGGGCATGTGCATTCCCCATGCACTTAACAACACTGCCTCGCACCAAGAAGTCACTCTACAGACATTTTTTTGTTAAATGTGTAAATACATCATCTCACTAATCCTCACAGTAACCTTACTTTAGACACTACCAGCATCTCCATCTTGCAGATGAGAAAACCAAGGCCTAGGGAATTTAAATAGTAGGACTAAGGTTCTAGAGCCACTGGTTATAAGGCTGGAATTTAGATCCAGAACCTCTGATCCCAAAGCCTGGTTCTGAGAACTCTGAAAACTGTGAGAGTTGGAAACACATGTTTGGTTTTTAATGATGTATTATCTCACCGTTGTCTTATTTCTTCATATATTACAATCTTGACTATTTTCCACCATTTCTTCTTGGTTGTAAAGCAACTGGCATCCTACCACAAGCCTAATCACCTGGGTAAGGCTTGGGAAAGTCTTGTTTACTGACTGATGTTAGCTAATTTGGGGCTAGAGCTCGCCTTTCTTACTTCTAGTCCTCTGGGAGCTAGAAATCGGGCTTGCTAACTCCACACTGGACTCAGACCTCCAGCAGCAACATCTTCATTGTAAACAACCTTCAGGTCTGATGGAGATATACCCTTTGAAGGAGGAGATCACTTCCTTCTTCCCAGATGCCAGCCCTATCACTCAAAGGCAGGAAGGAAGAGAAATGCCTTCAAGAAAGATTGTTTTAAAAGAAGGAAGAGGAAACAGCCAGGCCTCAGCTAGAAAAGCAGGAGTCAGAACAAAAAGTCTGTTTATTTGGGGAAATATCTTGCGATGATACATCTGAGTTTGTCCCTGCTTTTCCAGACCATAGCTTGCACTAAGGCCGGCTCAGATAGGCTGCTATTCTCCAATCCCATCATGCACATAAGGCACACAAATCTGCAGCCAGATGGGCAGCTGGGGTGGTGAAGGCAACTCTGCAAGCTATTACTCACCAAGAACAGGCAAAGGACACTGCCCAAATCTCTCCAGGGGCTCTCCCAACATAGTCCTGAGAGCAGTTTACTCCTTCCCAAGCTCTCCCTGACCTCGGAAGGCCCAAACACAGCAGACAGGGCAAGTGTGCAGCTTTAAGTGAAAAGAGCAAAGAAACTAGCCTTGAATAATCAGGGTAAAACCCCTCGTTAGAGCAGATGTCCACAGGAGAAATTTCATTTATTTAGTATTTATTTACTAAATACTTTAAAATGTTTATGTATGTATTTATTTCAGCGCAAGCCTACCATGGTGATTTGAGAAAGCAGTAGAGAGGTGGCTGCACAGATGGCTCTGGTTCAAACCCTAGCTCTCTCCCACTTACTGGCTGTGTGACCTGGGGCATATTATTCAATCTTTCCATGTTTAATTTTCTTCATCTGGAAAACAGAAATGGTAAGAGCCTCTGCCCTTAAAGGGCTATTGTAAGAATTAAATGAAATCATGACATGTAACACCCTTAGGACAGTGCCTGGCACACAGTAAGCCTTCAATCAGTGTCAGCTATTACGGCCATGATCATTATTATCTAAGCAATGGCCAAGGCTCTTAAGTCCTGGTCAGTAGTCATTTTCCAAGTCTGGAACAGGGCAAAATATTGCTCATGTATATCATTAGCAATGCATTACTGAGAGAAAGAAAAATCAAGCACAGATGCTGCTGTTCTGCAGTTCATAGGTTCTTGGTGTGACACAACATTCAGCCTACTTACAAAACAGAGAAGAAAGTGCTAAGTCCAGAGATGGACCATAAAAACCAGAGAGAGGGTCAAGAACGATTCATGGAAGAAGAGGGAACGGAGTCAGGCCCTGAAGGAAAGGTAGGAGTGGTACAGGTTAAAAAGCAGACAGATAGCTGAGTCTCAGTAATAGCAAAGTGCTAGAGGGACAGCCAGAGAAACTGCCGCTCAAGAGGCAGCATGGACACTGGCCCCGAGTGTGGCACTAGATCCGGAATAGGAGTGTGTTCACGAGGCTTGTAAGGAGGCTGACTTCCTGTGCTCTTTATTTACCTGAGCATTCTTTTTTTTTTTTTAAATAGGATTGTATTATTGTATGTGTGTGTGTGTGTGTGTTTTTAATTCATAGAGACACACACACAGAGAGAGAGGCAGAGACACAGGCAGAGAGAGAAGCAGGCTCCACACAGAGAGCCTGACATGGGACTTGATCCAGGGTCTCCAGGATCACACCCTGGGCTGCAGGCGGCGCTAAACCGCTGCGCCATCGGGGCTGCCCTACCTGAGCATTCTTATAAGAATTTCTTCTCTACTAACTTCTCCTTACCTCTCCGCCATACACCTGAAAGATTACCACTAACACCAAGTCTGAAGGCTCAGGGCAACGTTCATGTACATGCCAAGTGCTTAGTACTTACTAGGCACTTAGTGAGGATTCAGTAAGTGGATTCTATTATCATGTTACTAAGTACTATTCTGACATAGATCCAACGTTTGTAATTTGATTCAGTTAAGAAAGAACTAAAGGACCTAACGCATTAGCAGGAAGGCATGATTCTCTAGGTAACTACTTCCTCTAGGTACTACCATCGGTCTGGGCCATCAAGCTGGCCCCAGAACTGCTCCAGAAGTATGTAACAGATCCTCCCCCTAGCTACACTGCTTCCCCGCAATCTGAAGATATTAGCAGCAGCACGTTAGGCTGTGTCCTTCTTTTGAGTGAAAAACTAGATTTTACTTATTTGGTAAGGACCGTCATTGCTGCAGGATTCATGCTACAAGTGTCAATGCAACTTACAGCAAGTAGAAATGTCACTGCCTTACCGGTCAGCTTCTATTGAGCAAGAAACGAGTGCTTATGTAGGTCAGAGCATAAGCAAGACGGCCCCTTCGATAAGGTATGGGAAGAAGGAGAAGGATGTTGGAAGTACTGAGACCACAGAAAGGCTGAGTGGCCGGGGGCAGAAAGATAGCAGAGTATGAGTCTCTGAAAGGAGCCCTAATTGCCTGCAGTGTCAACACACAGTACTTAAGACAGGAGGGTTAGTTCCTCTAAATCAATTTGGTAGCTGCAGAGGATGCGGCTTGCTCATTCCAAACAGCATTACGGTTAGATCTGGTTGGAGAAATGACAGCGTTACTCATTTATTTAAACACGGGCAAGTTCAGAGAAACAAAAAACTGAATATAATGAAGAGAAGACTTTCCTATCATTAAGAGGTAGCCCTGGGTAAGTGAACTGTTCCTAGATACTTTAATATTTCTTGGTTCTAAGCAAAAAGTATGATGCATAAGCATTATTTTCATAGTCATTTGGGAAGCCTATGGCTTGGCAGAGTGTTCTTTTGGCCAAGGTTTGAGGATGAATGAAAGGGCCAAGGCTTATGGTTTTAACATTGCCCGAATGGTCTGTCAAGCCTTATGGGTATAGAGCTCCAGAGCAACCTTGAAGAAAAGGATTTAAGTTCCTTTACCAGCTGTCCTTGAGCAGATCAGGCTCTCAAAGTCAGATACAAGCTTTTTTCTCTTCCACGTCTTTTCAATGAGCATATACATTTGCTCATTTCATCTCCGCTTGCTCCTCCCACTCTGAATCCTATGACCCTGTCGCTATCCTCGTTCTGCAGAGTTTTGTGGACCACAACAGCAGACCCACAAATAACAGCTGAAGGGACATGACCTGACAAGCTGACAGACTCAGATTGCTCTTAAGTGAATGTAATGGTTTCCTATTCCAAGACATGGTTCCCTCCACAACTCAGAAGATGGATTTTGCAGAGCTATTTATCCATTCAAATAATGAACTGTGTGCCTGTGATGTTCTAGGTACTGAAAATATAGTGGTGAAAAAGGCAAAGCTTTTACCCTCATAACACTTTTTTTCTCGTGGGGAAGAAAGAAAATAATGTTAAATACATAGTATACTTTCATGTAGTAACAAGTATATGCAGAAAATCAAAGCAGGGTAAGAAATGGAGAGCTAAAGGGGTGATATTTTGACAGAGGCCTACAGAAGGCGAGAGAGTGAGCCATGTGTGAAGGTCTGGGGATGAATCTGCGGGCAGAAGAGAACACAAGCACAGAGGCCATGAAGTCAGAAGGAACACCATGCCTGTTTAAAGAACAGTAAGAATGAAGTGAGCTAAAGTGAGAAATGGGGTGAGTGACAGACATGGGGAGGATGGAGAGGCAAGTGGGAGCCATATCTTGTGTGACTTTACCAGCTCCTTTTCCCCCTGTTACTCTGATGCAAATTCCAGACAGGACAACTCATACTGGAGCATTCTGAATGTACAAATTACATGATCTTTATATCCTAAAAGATCATTCTAGGGTCTATGTGAAGAATGCAATGGGGGAGGAGGAGGAAGAGTGAATAAGGGGGTGATAAGGGGAAAGCAGGAGGATTCTTGGTGAGAAAGTTTATGATTTGACCAGGATGGTGGGATGGTAGTGAAAAGTCCTTGGATTTGGTGTATACTTGAGGGCAAATCTGACAGGATTTGCTGATTAACTGGACAAGAAGTGTGAAGAAAAGAGAGATATTGGATATTATTCTTAGGTTACTGCTTGAGACATGATGATGCCATTTACTGAGAAGGAGAAAGTCAAGGGCTGAAGCACACCTTAGAGAGAGGAGAGGACAAGTATTATGTTTTGAACCAAAGCAGCTGTGAAAGCAAAAGCACAGAATGTAAACAAGAAAGCCTTACTTCAAATGGGGCTAACTCCTGCCTCTTCCAGCTATAGATGGGAGACCCTGGACAAGTCATTCTTTCTTATCCAATCTGCTCAATAGGTAACAGGAGGATAGCAAAACCATCTCTCAGGCTTGTCAGAATAAGGAAATGAGATGTCCGTGCGCATCCTGTAAGTTGTAAAGGTGCTGAATCAAGGTCAACTTTCTTATTTCCTTTATTACTTCTGGTAAATGTTTATTCATTTATCTTAAAAAATTTGGTATTTAAGTGAATATATGAACCTTAAGTTGCAATACAATTATGTCTTAACAAATACCATTATAAAAAGACTATCATCCAATCCTGTTTCATTTGTTTGGTGCTTTATACTTCTGAAGGGCACAGAGCATCGTTTCCATTTCTTGTTTGCCTTTCTTACATAATATCATTCATATATATATTATCTCACCCACTCCTTAATACAAACAGAGTGAGTGCGAGGAAAGTTAGAGACAGAATTCCACTGAAGGCCTGACACCTTGGTCTCACTGCCTACTTCTCTTGACCTTTTATTTTTCTTTAAAGATTTATTTATTTATTTTGAGAGAGAGGGAGGGAGAGGGACAGAGAAAGCAGGAGAGAGAATCCCAAACAGACTCTGTGCTGAGCATGGAGCCTGACACAGGCTCTCACGACCCTGAGATCATGATCTAAGTTGAAACCAAGAGTCGAATGCTTAATTGATTGTATCACCCAGATGCCAGCCTCTCTCTTGGCCTTTAAATGAAAATACTGTGATCCTGGTATAGAATCCATTTAGTGTTAGTGCTTGGTCATATCAAGGAAATTTCTGAAATAGAATGCTGAGCAATTCCATAATAATTATTGAAAAAAACTGTAACTACTCCAGATACAGCACTTAACAGTTTGTAAAATACTCTTATTTTTTTTTGTTCCTCCCAATCTGTGATAAGCACCTGATTGCTACTGGATGTAAGAAGCACTATCATGTGACAAGAGGACAGGCCTGACTTCTGTCAGTGTATAAACAAAAAATGACCTTGTTCTGCATTGTTTTATATTTAGTAATGCTCCTTGTCATTATCTGATTCATTCCTTCATTCAACCAATATTTAAGGGTTCACTTTGTACTAGGCAATGTGCTGGGTGCTTGGTATAATTTGTACAATTTTTTGTTGTTAAATAGTGGAAGGAATTACACTAAGATGAAAAGAACAAAAACCTTATTTATGACGGATATCTTATTTTTAATAAAATTATAGACATCCAAGTTGTTTTCTTCATGTCAATTTAAAAATATGTCCTAGTGGCCATTTCTAGGCTTCTTTTTCCCAAGAATGTGTACCAGCTTCAATTATTTGTACCCCTGATAACCACACTTCCAATTGTACTGGAAACAAATTACATCAATAGTAACAGTCCAAAAATCCCAGTAATTTGAAGTGAAGTACAATAAGGGAGAGAGTTCAGCCTGAGAGGTGTGGACTCCTAATATATTGTATTATCTCTCTTCTACCCTCTTTCTGGGTGGCAAATCGTATCAGGTCTCAGCATAGAGTGGAGAATGAGCTACATTGCTCCAGTTGAAGAATGCTGGTGTTTCAGTACATTTATGTGACAGGAGTTAAAAGAGCCTTATAATAAATAAGTTTGGGAATGCTGAGTTAAACAGAGGCAGGTCTCATCATCACAGGGCTTCTCAAACTCTCCATTATACCATGGTACTTGTACCATGGCAACTCCAAGAGGTGGGTCAGTCAGCAGCAATGTGCCACACTACTGGACAATGGAATCTGGTTTATAAGAATAAGTCAACAATTCAAATAATTAGCATTCAGTCTAATATACCTGGGAAGCCTTGCATTGGGGGATTTCCATTTATAACCGCATATGGCATGTTTTTTTTTTTTTTTAAAGTAAGCTGATTCTTTAAGCTTGCAGAGAGCTGAGAAGACAGAACAGATGTATGCCCCTGAAATGTGGAGGAGAGACCAATCACTATGTGTAAACAAGGACTGTTTTTGGTTTTGACTTCTACTACAGCTCCAGCAGCTAGCACTGCCTGGTACATGGCTGACACTCAGTAAGATTGGTTAAATAAATGATAAAGGGATGAAACCTGCAGAAGGAAAGGAGGTTATGTTGATTTCAGTTTGAGTGGCCACAGTTTTTCTGTCTTCAATGATTTCAATTTCCATATCCAGACTTCTAGACAGTGCTTAATTTATTTTCTTAGAACAAAAGACTGAGAATTATTCCAACAGCCTTTTGCATCATGACCCTGTACTAATCTAATAAGAGAAAGGTTACACTGCTCTTTGTTGATGAACAGCACTTTAATGAGATCTCCTTGAAATAATCCCACTTCTATTATGCAGGCAAAATTACATTTTCCAGTATAATTATTGTGTCAATCGAACTCCCAAATTTTGATATTAATTGTTTCACTTGCAAAGGCAACATCAACTTATTAGAGTTTGTTAAAACTCTGGAAAATTGAAGGGAAGCTCATAGTTTTAAGTAGTGATTATCAACCAATACTTCTCTTTTATTCTATCTTCTGCATATTTTCCTCCCAGCCAGGACTAGGCAAGCAAATTTTATTTCTCATAATTGGTTTTAAGAGAGAAACCAATAGGTTTCTTTAAAATTGTTTTTATTTTTTTAAAGATTTTATTTATTTATTCATGAGAGACACAGAGAGAGAGAGGCAGAGACACAGGCAGAGGGAGAAGCAGGCTCCATGCAGGGAGCCCAATATAGGACTCGATCCCAGGACTCAGGATCATGCCTTGGGCTGAAGGCAGGCGCTCAAATGCTGGGCCACACAGGCTTCCCTAAAATGTGTTTTTAAATTATATACCACTTACATTTCTCAATCCTTACTTGAGACTCTAGAATTATAAACCTCTTCTAGGACATGAAACTTGATTGTTTTGTTGAAAACTGTATTTCTAGCATCAGAGACAATACCTGGAATGAAGAAGGTGCTCTGCAATACTGCTGGATAAATACTATGTTTCTCTTCCCACAGAGACTTCTCACTTTTGTTGTTGTTGTTGTTTAATCTCTACACCCAACATGGGGCTAGAACTCACACCCCTGAGATCAAGAGTCACATGCCTTCCTGATTGAGTCAGCCAGACACCCCCGAGACGTACCATTTTAAAGTAAAAATCTGTCCCTCTCTCCCTGACTCTCTCTCTCCCTCTCTACTCATTCCCATCTCTCTCTCTCCATCTCTCTCTCTCTCTCTTTCTCTCTCTCTCTCTCTCTCTCTCTCTCTCTCACACACACACACACACACACATAGGAATACAGGAAAATCTTGCTCTACACTGTGACTTTTTTTTTCTTTTTTTAAATTTTTTTTGACATTTTTTCCCCAATGAAAAATACACAAACCATGAAAATTTGGTTACATCATTAGGAATGAGTGGCTGGTTCAGATGGAAGAGCACTTGATCTTGGGGTTGTGAGTTTGAGCCCCACGCTGGGTGTAGAGATTACTTAAAAAGATAAATTTAAAAAAATTTCATTAGAGGAGTTCTGAACCACCTCTTTGCATGCAATATCTATCCCAAGTCACCTCTTCCAAGCCTTAACTCACCCTGAGCCACAGAACAAGTCCAGAAGGAACTATGATTCACACTTATTCACCCTATCAGCACTGGAGACACAAGTGAGGACTGTGATAGATCTCAGAAGCATGATAGGATATTCTTTAATACATCACATTCAACAATTTTTATTTTGTAGCTTACCTTACCTCCACTAGAAAAGATATTGTTTTTTTGTTTTTCTTTTTACTGTAAATAGTCTATATCTCCTTAAGTCTGATTTTATTCTAGTTTGGGACCATGACTTCCCTACAGAGTAATATAGGTTTTATTTTATAAATATAAATCAATAAGACAATAGAATTCAGTACAGTGACTTATTAGCTCTGTGACCTTGGGCAAGGTACTGAATACATCAAAGTTTGATATGAGAATAATAAACACCTTCGTGCTAGGCTCTGTAAGGATTAAATGAGATGGATAATCCATGTGGAATGCTTAGCTTACTTTCAATATTACAATCTCTGAGGACTTATAGACTAACACCCACGATGATCAAGTACCTCAACAAGTGCATCATCTCTACACGTCTTCCTTTTACACTCTAATAAGCCAGTTCCCCTCATTCCATTCACAGAAGCAGGAACTCAAACCAGGTATGCTTTGTGGGCCCTGTCTTCTCCCCAAGCACAGAATTCTTCCCGCAGAGTTTAGATAGCATTTCCAGACTGTTTCTGGTTGGGTGATATAATTTAGGGTAGTCCTTCATCTAACCCCCTGCACTTCTCTTTACAACCTACGTAACATTCTTCTTTCTTCACCTGGTTCCTGAAAAAGTCTTGGTTGACTGGGGACTTGACCCTTCATTTCAGTTTATCAAAAATTCCTAACCAGAGGGGATGAGTGCTGAATTCTAAGGGCATGCTGGGTTGGAGCATCTGTGCCTGGCCTTTTCATCTATGCAGCTTGCTGGTAATTGCTAAGTTTTCCCTCCTGAAACAATTATCCCCCCATTTCTCTCCCTGCCCCCACCTCACCCCCCAGTTAATTATCAGTTCTGGAATTAAACATGCTCGCCTCTCCTGCCGTTGCCATAACAACAGTTGGCCTGCACCTGCCACTGGGTGAACAGTGGCTCTTTTAGAAGAGGCGATGGCAGTTGCTGGCTCCCCAAAAGCCAGGGAGTAAACTCATGTTTACCTGTCTGGGGAAAGAAGTTCTGGTTCATTCCATCTTACGCATTTTCCTGGCAAGCTCCATCTCAACTTCTGTCTCAGGCAAATTGCTTGTTGTCATTCAACAAAGAAAATAAAAGAATTTCCTGATAAAAATGCCAAATCTTTATTGGCTTGTCACTTATTCCCAACTAAGATGTTGGAAGATACGAATCTTGCATCTCTTGAGAAAGGTAGTATAGTGCAGCGGTTGAAAGCACAGAATTTTAAGCCTGAGAGATCTGGGTTCTAATTCTGGTGGACTCACTTTCTGACTGTGCAACTATGGCTTAATCACATAACTTCTTATAATATCGATTTCCTCATCTGTAAAAAGATAGGATAACTAGAGCTCACAGAGTGGTTCTGAATAATATATGTAGGTCTAGCTCCTATTTATAAGGTTCAGCATAGAAGCAGGTATCACTACTACATCTGAACAGTTGTTAGCCCTGGACAACTGTAAGAGTCAGGGCAAAGCTGGCAGCTCAGTCAGCTTTCAGTGGTCCTCATCTGAGTGGCAGTACCTGTGCAGGTGGCGTGCAACAGCATGCTGGCCCATAGCATGTAGACCAGGAAGTGTCGAGAAGCCAGGAACAGCTGAGAAATGCTCCTCTCCCCACCTTCCCTGCAACTCTCACAGCTCCTCCTTTTCTGGGCTGTGTTCCTCATACTCAATCTCACTTTCCTTTAAATAGAATTGATGGAACCAGGGGGGGAAGGAGACACGTACTCACCAAGGAAACAAAATGCTTTTCTGTTTCCAACCACACTACAATCTGCGGGGAACAATTGGTAGTGGTGCTATGGAGTGGGGGGAACGAGGCATATATATATAAAAGAGCTTTTCTTCCCTGAAACCCCTGTTTGTGGATAAAGAAACATTTCTTTTATGAACATACAACCACTCATAGTTAGATCCTAGGTCCAAACAGGCACAGGCACAGGCACATACACGAATACTGGTCCTTGGCAAAGACCTCACTATTTAGGGTACCCAAGTTTTACCTCAGTCTTTGACCATCTCTCTTAATGTTCTGAAGCTACCTCCCTGGAGCTCTAGTTTTAAGAGACCTACATGCATTGACTCTAAACTTCACACCATCTTTAAAAGAGAAAAGAAAAGAAATAAAGAAACACAGAAACACACCAGCTTCTGCTCCCAGCATCTGTTACAGATGCCTGCTGTGGGTTTCTGGGTACAGAGGCAAATGCAGTTCAGCCACATGGAGCTACAAAAAGGGGGAAGGATGGGAAAATGGAATTACTGACCTCTTGCCTGCCTCTCACTGGGAGGAAGTGAGAAGATGCTAGAGACTAGCAGGTTTCTCCTAAAATGAAAAAGACACCAGTAACAACAATTTTGCTGTGTCTACCACAGTTGAGAGGGCATAAGCAATGACATCAAATTTAGTTATTCTTAAAACACAGACTGGAGTTTTGTGACTTCCTAAAACTGATTCTGTTTAGAGCCAGTCCAGAATGGCTATGAAGACAAACAAGAAAGAAGAGAACTAGGCTCCAGCCAGACTCTTTAGCACCACATCTAATTCAGGGACAAATGCAACATTGATGTAATTCCTAGATTAGCTTTTAAAAAATACCTTTGGTCTTAAATCTATCTGGAAAATGTTGGGGCTTTAGTATTCCTGTTCTCTATTAATTTGGAAGGAACTAGATAACTACTTGCCAAACCTAACTTTAAGTTTGAAGAAGGCAGGAGCTGTCAAAATAGGGGTATAAGATACAAATCAAACAAACAATTCTTCTTCAGCTACTTTAGCTCAGTTGCTTGTTTTTCATCTAAAAAAAGAAAGCCAAAAGGAGAACACTTTCAATGCTTCATAGCATATTTATCCTTTAAGTATAACAGGATGTGCTATTTTGATGGGGAAACTAAGGCACAAGAAAGCAAATAATTTACCCACAACAATCATGAGATTTGGCCACAGGAAGAGCCCTGTAAGATTCAGGATTCTGTCCACTTCTTCTACAGAAAGGACAAAGGGGTAGTACATTTTTTATTTTTTATTTTTTTAGTACAAACCTTTTGGCACCTCAGCATAGCACCTGAGACCCTCTACACGGTGGTCAGTCCCATCTCCTGCCGTAGCCCAGGCATGCAGTGGCTCACCATTCCCCACACAGCACAAATGTGTGAGGGCATGCTGGTCTCACTGCATGGGTGCCCTTCCTACCCTTTCTGCCTAGAAAAGCCTCCCCGTTTTCCACACCCTGCAAGGTCCAGCACAAATGCCTTATCTTTCCTGATTCCCTATTCTGTGTTGGTTGTACCCTACTCTACATCCAACATACTCATTACAGAGCACTGCTATGGTTAAGAGTCCACATGCTTGAGTCAGTCTATGTGAGTTTGAACACTGGTTCTATCAATTTTTAGCTGTGCCATCTCATGTATGTATAACTTCTCTGCACCTCTGGGTACTGTATTAACCACATATTAGGACTGATATGAGAAATAAATGAGATAATATATGTAAAAGTTTCAAGGAAAACCATAGCATGTAAAGTGACATTCAGGGCCCTTTTACTGGGCCTTTCCTTTCTCTCTTTCTTTTTTTTTTTTAGCATTATGAAGCCAGAAAAGGCAGGCAGATGTATGCTAGAATACCGGCTGCTCCTAGCGAGCATTTCTAGTATGAGACAGATGGAAGTAAACTAGAGGCACCTTGGCTGAATTTTCCAGCTGTGAATGGATTCTCTGGTTATATACCAATATGCACAAAATATAATAAAGTGAATATCACAGGTAAATTTCTGAAAAGCAACTACTTTAGCAAAGGAGGATTGCTTTTATTATAGATAGGCAGCATAATGCATAATGTAGCTTTCTCCTTGTCTGGATGGGTAGAGGATAAACAATCAACATCAGCAGGGGAAACAAAGTCAGCTCAGTTTCTGAAACAGGGAAATGTGATTAAGAGATCCTCTATGCTGAAGGCCAACTGGGCTAGAACCCCACTTCTGTATAACAAACAGACATCTCCATTCCATGCCACAAGTATCAGAGCCATGTTCTTTGGCTTCTAGCTAGGTCTTCTGAAATGAAGACAATGCAAAAACCAAACCAATAATTTGCAGAGGACAAAAGAAACCTAAGTGTATCATTGACTTAGTTCCCTTTTATGTTTACAAACTAAGTTGTCAAGAAGAGAAATGTAGTATCTAAGAACATATGGTTATTACTGGGGAAGGGGAGAGTACCTAGTATATAGCCCAAAGAAATTTTTTTTTTAAGGAAACAAAATTGAGAAGATTTTTAAAAAATCCATTTGATTACAGAATCTAAGGCAGATTCTTTCTATTCCGTATGTAATATAAGACTATTCCTTCACACAACTTTAGCTCAAAAACCTGGGTGGGGAACAAGGGAAAGAAAGGCTTGTGTTTACAGGGAAATAAAAACAGCTTACACAGAGGCAATGAGGTTGAATGACTAGCCCAAGGTCACACAGTCAGTCTCAGGCAGACCAAGAATAGAAGGTAGGTCCGCTGACTCTCCTTGAGCTCCTACTCCTTCAGAACTCACTGCCTGATCACAGAATCAGCATGGGTCAGATTCACACTGATCTCAGCAGGAGCTTTCTGCCTGAATAAGAGCCAGCTCTGAAGATGAAAAATTCTACAGAAGTCCCAAATATGGTTGTTACTATTAAAAAGCCATTTTCCTCTAAGTTAAAAAAAAAATCACAGAAAATCTCAATAGCAAATCAAGATTTAATATTGATCTTGCTCCTTTTTTCCTCTGAGCACAAGAGTTTCAGGGTCCTTCCCCCCCTGACTTCCTCCCACTACAAAACAGCTTCGAGGCAGCAGATCCTACTGCCACCCCCTCTCCTCGAATATATATTACTTCTCAGCAGGCTCCGGCAGGAGTTGAGGAGCCAATCTGTGAGGGAGTGAACACAAGATCTCCCATAATAGCACAGAGAAGACAGAAAATTGCTGCCAAAAGTGTAAATTGCTTTTTTTTTGCTTGGAAAAAAAAAATCACTCTGGGCTTCAAAGACACCGTCTTGAAAGATGACTCCATGGTGGTTAATATCCATGTTCTACACATTAGGATTTTTGCTCCTCCACACCTCCACGAATGCTTGCCATCTATGTAACTGTAGCATGGATTTGAAGAGTAAACCACCAAAGGGCAGGGGAAGCAGGAAGGGAATTCTGCAGGGTCAAAGGAAGGCCTGGCTGCCTGCTCCCAAGAGAGTCTGAAACTACTCCTTTAGCTGCTGACCCTGAAAGAGCACTTTGTGAGGGGGAGATGAAGAAATATCCCTTTATAATGACAGAGGCTACAGAGAGGAGAGGGAGCTTGCAGAAAAGAGAGGCCCTAGCAATTTAATGTCAAAGTAAGTGAGACCTCCCAGATTAGAGGAATAAGAGCAAAGTGATCCTCTGAGGTGTATGCATGAATCCTCCTGGCTTTCTTTCAGGGTCACGGAGAGAGATGCACTGGCCGATGAGGGCAGATAAGGGCAGATAGTTCAAGTGATGGTAGAGGGCATGAACCCTGAAGCCAGATTGATTCAAATCCTAGCTCTGCTACTTACTGGCTCTGTGATCTAGGGCAAGTTAATCTTTCTGAGCATTAATTTCCTCATTACAAATGGGATAATAACTACATCATAAGCTTTACATGAGGACTAAATGAAAAGAAATATAAAGCATTGTATACAGTAAACCTTCAGTAAGTGATAGCTATGATTACTATGGTTATTAATTAGCAGGACAACTACACAATAAAATTCAGGGCCAGGAACAGACATGACCAACAGCACAATACTGGGACGTCTCACTTCAAATGGCTTGGGGAGTCAGAACCAAAAGGAGGAAAGAAAGCAGAGAGGCCCTGGCTGGTAGGAAGGGAGGACACAAGCTCTATCACAGGCAAATTCATGTCCATGGGACAGGGGTTTCCCTTTGTTCTTTCCTTTGTTCTTGTGGAGAGTGGCTGGAATCTAGTCTCCCTGGACTTCCATGCAGACAGTGGAGAAGTAGCTGAGATGGAAAGAATGCCAGCAAAGGAGACACGGGTATAATAATCCAAGAGACCTGGATGGAGAGTTTCCTGATTCATTTCTCTTCCATCCTCTGTGCAGGCACACCCACACTTCCCTTCTATCTCCTTTACACATCAAACTCTAATTCAATATTGTCAGAAATACAGAAACCTCTGGAACAAAACTCTGGCTTATTGAAATGGGAAAACGTGGATCTTAAATGAGAGAAATTTCAGATCAAAGGCAATCTGCCCTGAAGTGTTAATTGGAATTAACTGAGCCAAATGGTAGTTCAACACAAACTAAGAATGGAACCAACAAATACAAAGTTTAAAAAGAAAATCTGACTCCATCGAATTCTTTCTGTCAAATTCAAAGATGCTCTTCATTGTACCAAAGGGTTCATTGTATCAAAATGAGGGTTCTGCAAATCCTGGTCCAACAGAATCCCTGCTGACATCCACGATAGCCTGGTGCGAGGGAGACAGCTTGACATCGTGGTTGCTAGTAAAAAAAACTCTATGCTTCACGACTATCTTGTCAAAATGACATGAAAGTATCTGCAATTAAACTGTAAAACTAGCATCTTCTACTAAATAGTATCTTTGATGTGAGTTAATCTCTTCATAAGGTCCCTGTATTATTCTACTCAACATGACTCAGACATGTAACTATAAAGACAAGTGTGCTCATTCTCATCAGGTTCCTCCAAGCCACATTCCATCTGCTAAGGTGTTTCATTATATTGGTCGTCTCTAAACGCTCTTTCTGGGTAAGAAGGTCTAGGGCTCTGCTTGGCCTCGATTTTAAGGAAATTTGGAGTCTCTCGAAACCAAAAGTCTGTGCAAAATGGTAAAAACCTGGTCAATGACTAGAGAAGATGTGGATTTAGGCTCCCATCATCACTACTTAGTCTAACTAGTCTTCCATGCTCTGGTGTTAATCTACTTCCAATTCAGGCAGGCAGAGGAGACTTCTAAAATGCCAATCTACTCAGGTTAATTCCTGTTTACAATTTTTTAATGCTTTCCAACTGCTGGCAAATTAGAGCTCAAACACCTCAGAAGGTCTGTAAGGCCCTAAATGATCTAGATTCTTTCTTCCCTCCACTCTCCTCTTGTCTAGAGCTTTTACAACACAAGCTGTCCCCTCTACCTAGAATCCTACACCCTGCCCCACCTTTGCCTGCCTTCCCATCCTTCAGGGCCCTGTTTATATACAACCTTTTCTGGTAAGCCTTCCCTTATCCTCCGAGACTGACTTAGGAGCCTTCCTAAAGCAGCCAAAACTTCCCTTAATCATATCACTTGTCCCACAGTATAAGGACCCGGTGATTGCTTGTTTATTCTACAAGGACAAGAACCACATCTGTCTTAGTTATTACTATATGCCCAGCGCATAGCACAGTGCCTGACACACAGCAGGTCATAAGAAAAGAAAGGAAGGCAGTGGAGGCAAGGAGAGAGGGAGGAAAGAAATGAACCACAACTCGGAGAGAGCCTGTCCTGAGAATGGCTGGAAGATGAGATTCAAGAAATTTCCTGAGGCTCTGCAGTTCTAAAGTAGGATGTCTATGGCTTTAGCCACAATAGACAAGGAGCTAAGGCTGAGAACCACAGTTCCCAAGGTAGAGAAGCACCAGGAGATGCTGATGTGGGATAATATTTGGCACCAAGAAATGGACAGAGAGTGTGGGGATGGAGAAGGAAAAAAGAAGAAACTTTATTTGTTGGTTTATAAATAAAACCTAGAAAGAACTGAATTTTGGTTCCAGTAAGGTAACCTTGGACAATTCATGTACCTTCTTTCAATGAGAATTTGAACTTGGTAAGTGATTTTTCAAACTGAGTTCTAAGAAACCCTAGGTTTCTGCAGAAGCTCCTCAGGGTCTATTGGATTGAACAGAGAAGACTTACAGTGAATGTGGCCCCCAACTTTATTCAGAGTAAAACTCTCTGTATATTGGGGTTCTATCTAAAGCTCATTTAAAAGGGGGGGGGGGGCATTTCTCCTAAAGCTAATGCTTAAATGGCAATGGCCTAAATGAACTCTCTGATACCTCCAAGCCTGAATAGTCCTTGATCCTAGGTGACACAGGGGACCCACGTGGACGTGTTACTTTACTTTGTACAAATGCCCCTTGATTGTGTTGACAACAAAGCTGCAGCATCTCCTAGAGCCTGTTCTCACTGAGCAGCATGACAGAAAAGGTAAGGAAACCAAACTCCAGGTTTACTCCAAGGCTGAGGCAATAATGTAATATACTTTTAAATGTGATGGGGTGGGCAGTCCCGGTGGCTCAGCAGTTTAGCGCTGCCTTCAGCCCAGGACATGATCCTGGAGACCTGGGATCAAGTCCCACATCGGGCTCCCTACGTGGAGCCTGCCTCTCCCTCTGCCTGTGCCTCTGCCTCTCTCTCTCCCTCTCTCTGTGTCTTTCATGATTAAATAAATAAAATCTTAAAAAAAAAAAATGTGATGTGGTGATAGAGAAGCATCTTTTTTTTTTTTCCTAAACAAAGTTAGGAAACATAATATCTATGACCTAGGATTCGAGGTTTCAGTGGTGTCTCAAGTCAGAAACAAAGAATATTGGATCCAAAGCCCATTAAAAAAAAAAAAAAAAGCAATCCAATTCCAATCAAGAAAGAATGCAAAAGTTTATCTAGGCAGTCCACCTGATAGCCTAATTACCATTCATATGTAGTGCCTACTCTTCTTTTTTTTTTTTTTAGTGCCTACTCTTCTTAACAAGGTATTCTTAAGTTACTGTCATTATATACTTTAAAGTCTACCTTTATCTGAAGGTTACAGGCAGGAAATGGCACAGATGGGGAGGGAGATGGGAATCTTACAAAATAAGATTTTCAAAGCCCTGGCTTAAGATGTTGATCCCTTTTCTGCACTGTTCTTTGGCTGTCCATATTTCATGGAACATTAAAAGGCCACAAATGTCACTCTACTTCAATTCTGAGAACAGACAAGCAGCAATAATGTGATCTTACCTGGGTCCTTCCTCATCACCCTGAAAGAAACAGAAAGAAACAGCATTAGAAATCAGCATTGGTAGAGACAGATTTAGACTTCTTTCTTTTCCCTCTCCTCACGCAACCTGAAAGCAAGGCTCGTGCATTTCCTTTAACAGAGACAAACCAGCAGATGTCTAAGGGCTAAAACAAGGGCTAACATAATCCTATGCTCGAACTGCCCAGCAGAGATGAACTGATAATTTGCCCTTCCAAGCAGTTAAGTGAATGTATAGACCTAGGAGGCCTAAATAATAGCCTTGCCTTTTTATTTGTATGGCTGGCAGTACTTAGTTCTGAGCGAACTGAGAGCCCAAAATAGCAGCAGGTCTTAGGCAAAAGCTGACCAGCTCCAAAAGTATCAAGCTGTTTCCTTCAAAGACTCATTTCTGCCTTGGTCTAGCATTTTTCGCTTCAAACATGAACATAGCAACTCTAATATAGGGCACACTGTGGTAGAAAGGGCACTGAACTGGGACTCAGAAAATTGGGATTCTAGTCCAAGCTCCGTTATTTATTAACTATGTGCCCTTGGGCAAGCTAATTAATTAATCTGAACCTTGGTCTTCTCCTTTATAAAAGGGGAGCTCTGGCATTTGATGATCTACAACATCCCTCAGCCCAACACTGGCTTTTCACTCCTTCTCATTCACAGTCTACAGAAACAATGTGTAAGGGTTATCTGTCCAGGTATAGCATGCTCCAAACCTAACTTTACCAGTGACCAGAGCAGAGTCCTTTGACTCTCTTCTTGTGATCACACAAAAGTTTTCAAAAGACTCTCAAGCCTTTCCAAGGGACCTCACTTGTCCTTTTGGTGACGTGGTTATTTACATCCTTCTCTTTAGCCATTCAGGATTGGTCTTAATAGAGAATGCATCACCTAGTTGTGAACTCCCTAGTGCACCTATCAGATTGACTGTTCCTATTGGTATAAAGGAATGAACTCTGGAGTCAGACACTCAAGGTTCAAATCTTGACTCCATCAAGTTACTTGCTGTGTTATCCTAGTCAAGTTACTTTGCCTCATTTAACTTCAATTTCCTACTCTGTAAAATAGGGGTAATAACTGTCCTTGTATCATAGGATGAGTGGGAAGATTAAATGAATCACTATGTATAAACATCAAGAACAGTGCCTAAGACACAGGATGCACCTAATAATGGTATCAGTAACAATTCAGTATGATACGCTACTACAGGTGGGCACTGAAGGTAAAAGATAATGATCTAACCTAGGAACTCCCATTCAGGAGCAGGGAAACAGAAAGAGATAGAAAATGAATTATGTTAAGGGCTCTACCAAAGATATAAGGAAAATGAGAGTCATAAGGGAAGTGAAAAACATGGCCTCTTTTGGAGAAGGGGAAGGGAGGGCTTCACAGAGAAGGTGATGTTTATATTGGAATTTGAAGGATAAGCAGGATTTTCCCAGTTTGGCAACAGAAGATGAGTGGGAAGGGCACTGGACTAGCAAAAGCAAAGACACTGCAATAAAATGTATATATATGTATATATATCTTAAAGGAATTTTGAGTGTGATGATACTAGAGAATGGTGATATGCTTATGTGTGTCTTGGGCAGGAGATGTGGTGGATAGGACAGTGGAGTGGGGTTGGAGGGTTGGTAGGGCAACTGAGGTAAAAAGATTGCCAGGGCAAAGCCTGAAAGGACAGCTGTCTCCAGAAAGGTGATTTAAATCAGATTATACACTGGAGGCTGGATAAGGAGGGCAGTTAGCAGAATATTCAGGATTTGCAGTACTGGTCAGGTTGCTAATCATCCACAGTCCAATGAGAGAGAAGTGGGGCAGTGGTGGAAGGAGGTATAGGGATGGAGGGAGCTTTTTTTGCATTTTGATCGACTGCTGTGTCTTATGGGAACTATAATCTAGTAAGAAAAAATTCATACAATTTAAATTTAATATGAGTTACATAACTATCAGTGACTTAATTAAACCTCAACACAAGTTTTCAATTATCTTTGGATGTTCAAACATAATTGTCTAGGACAATCTTATGGAAAAAAGTATCCAAACTTTCTTCCGTGATTCAGAGTGAGTCCTCACAACCATGTATCTTGGCACAGTGGTTAAGGGATAGACTTTCTGACTTCAAGAAACATGGCTTCAAATTTGGGTTCATCAGTTCCACCAATGAAGCTTTTGGCAATTTGCCTTAACTTTTCCAAGGTTCAGTTTCCTGACCTATACCATGGAAATCCTAATTCTTACCTTACAGGGTGGCAATACAAATTAAAATAAATGAGAAAATATGTAAGACACTAAGCGAATGTCTGGCACATTATGAGTGTTCAACAAATGGTGCTCAGTTTTGTATTTTCCCTGAATTAACTAATAACATCTGTAGGGAGTGAGGATGGACAGAGAAGAGGGGACACAAGACTCTGCTGAACATTCATCCATTTCTGCAGCTTATAGATATGTGGCTTTTCAGAAGCAACAGTCACTATCGTAAAGCACGGGGGAAGACCAGGGTGAGAATTTCAACTGTTGAAGGATTGAATAAATGAATGAGAGAACAAACAAACATACATATGGCAACTCTGAATAGGTCAGTAGATACTCAGAAGAGTGCTAATCTTCCTCGTAAAAGATGTGAATGCTATTCCCTACTATTCTGAAAGCCTAGCTAATTCCCATCTGTTCTTTAAGATCAAGTCTCACTTGGAAATTTTTTCTCACTGACAGACCGAGTAATTCTTTTCTGCCCTGCACATCTATATGGCTCACACTTCTTGACTGGTTCTTAGAGCAGAAAACCAAGTGATAGCACCATACAGTGTCTCCCTCTTTGGATTTCAACTCCTTGAGAACAGAAACTGTGTATTGTTAATCTCTTTATTCACTGCATCTTACACAGCACAAGGCACATAATTAATAATTATTCAAAAGTGGAAAGGAGGGAACGCAAGATATATGTAGGATTTAAGATTAATTTCTACCTCCCATTATAAATGAATCTTGGTTTCAGAGAATATTAGAACTGAAAGTTTGCTAAACACCAGTTTCTATTTATATGACTTGTTATGATTAAGCAATGCTCTCAAATCCCTCCATCAATATCAATGCTCTTGGTTGGCAGGCTATATTCTAGTACCTACCATCTTGCTTCTACTTCCACCAGTTGAAATGTATGTTCACCAAGAACCAAACAATTTTGTTTCTAAGGCTGCTTAAATCATTTGAGGTTGTAATTATGACAATACATTTTATTAAATAACAAGAAGTGAATGCAAGAGAGAACCACTGCTTCTATGAAAACTAAGCTGAGGATCCCTGGGTGGCGCAGCAGTTTGGCGCCTGCCTTTGGCCCAGGGCGCGATCCTGGAGATCCGGGATCGAATCCCACGTCGGGCTCCCGGTGCATGGAGCCTGCTTCTCTCTCTCTCTCTCTCTCTCTCTCTCTGTGTGTGACTATCATAAATAAATAAAAAAAAAAAAATTTAAAAAAAAAAAAAAAAAAAAAAGAAAACTAAGCTGAAAGTTTCCAAAGCATTCAATAAAGATAAGTTACTTAAAAACTGATGTCAACTTTGATGTAGGTGAGACATATGCAAAATATTAGAAAAAATAAAGTATAAAAGTCGAGGATTCCACATTCAGTTTGCTTCGAATATTATCCTGAAATTGGACCTTATAAACACTACAGTATGGATGTGGTTTATGCCAGAAGCATAATATTCCACTCCAAATGGCAAGCCGGTATCCTCAAAAAGGCCTTGAGTCAAAAATCAAAGAAATATGCAGATATATATTTCATGTTTAAAATAAATGTTTAGGGTACACATGTATCATTTTTAATGATTTGCTCATTTGAACTTTTTCTAAAATTATCTCATGTAGTTCAGTACTCTTTTCTCAAAACTAGAGAAGTACTCATGATACGCAAATAAAAGTAAAGACACACCATTTTTTAGTACTTGACTTTGGCAAGGAGGTTTATAAAATTCAGGCAAAAAATGAGAGACTGTCAAAACTAGTGATGAAAATGTACACTGATATAACTGTTCTGTGGGCAGTTTACAAATATGTACAAGAGCCTAAAAACAGTCCATACCTTTGACTCAGTAATTACTTATAAACAAAAGCATGTGCTATAATGTAATAAATGGTAGTAAGGTAGTTGGAAATAAAATGCAGTAAAAGTGAAGTTTGTGTCATTGATTCAGGATTCATACATTATGTTTATGAAGAATTTCTGGTAATATGAGGTAAATTTAAAATATAATGTTAAGAAAATAATAGCATGAGAGGATGAAGATGTTAACTAATCTTACTGTGGTAATCATTTTGCAATATATATGTGTATCAAAATCATCACACTGTACACTTTAAACTTACATATATAAAAAAAAATAAACTTACATATATGCCAATTTTATCTCAATAAAGCTGGGGAAAAAAAATAAAGCTGGGGAAAAAATGTACGCAAAAAAGAAAAAAAAGGAAAAAATACCCTGTTATAACTAAATTTACTTTCTGCTCTGTCTAGAAGTTTTTAACATTCTATAATAAATAAGAAGGAAATAATTTTATATAGTTATTTGAAGACAGGAAAGACCACACATCTCATTAGACCTGTGGGAATGGTACCAAACTCCTTCTGTATGCTACATTCTAAAAGAGGACCCCAAAATATTAAAAACACATTTTTAAAAAGAAATGTCACTAGGAAATCTTGTAATCTCTGGACTTCTTCAACTAGAAGCTCTGTGATTCTACTTGGCCTAATCAAATTCATCTGTCCTGAAGATTTCTTAAAACAGACACTGTGTTAATGGACTGGTTTTAGATTGATCTTCATAAATCAAAGGCAATAGCACTTGAGCAAGTGGACTATTTATAATTTTTGTTTTTAACAGCTTTATTGAAGTATAATTTATAATACCATAAAATTACTTGTTTTGAGTATATATTCAATGACTTTAAATTTATAGTTATACAACTATTATCACAAACTTGCTTAAAAACTGTATGTATACAGGTATAAAATTGTATTTTCCTGAACTTCTTTAGAAGCATATGATTGTTTAAAATTATAACTGTCTTGCAGTGTTTATAACATATATAGATTTTCTACATGACAACTATAATACAAAGGACATAAAGAGTGTTAATTGGCTTATATGGTTTCAAGTATCTATGTTTTATGTGAAATGGTGCTATATTAATTTTAAGTAGACAGAAAATTTAAGGACTTATATATATGTTATATATATTACATCTATTCCAATATACATATATTATAATCTCCATAGAAACCATTACTAAATAAGAACAAAGTAATAGAGCTAAAAGGCCAAAAAAAATATTAAAATGGAATTCAAATAACTGTTTCAAAAGCCCAAAAGAAGGCAAGAAAAGACAAGAGGAATAGAAATACATGAAGAAATAGAAAACAAATCATAAAATAGCTGACCTAAATTCAATCATATTAATAATAACAGTAAATGTTAATGGGCTGCACACTTCAATTAAAAAGCAGAGATTATCAGAATGGATAGAAGAATAGGACCCAGCCATATGTTTCCTAGGAGAGAGACACTTTAACAACAGATAGACCAAAAACAAATTGATGGGGACACACCATGAGAACAGTAAGTCTAAGACTAGATTGGCTCTACTAAAGTTAGATAACATAGACAGGAAGACAATATTAGCAGATAAAAAGAGGGACTTTCATAATGATTTAAAGGGTCAGTTCATTAGAAAGACAACAATCATAAGTATATATTTGCTTAAAGATATTTTCAAGATATGTAAAAGTTGACAGAATTAAAGGGAGAGATAATTCCTTAGTCATCCTTAGAAATTTAACCTCTCAACAGTTGACAGAACTGTCAACACAAAGATCAGTAAAATCATAAGTTATTTGAATACCTAATTGATACTCAATAGGACACTACACCCCAAACTATAAAATAGGTGCACATATGCATTCACCAAGATGGACCATATGGTAGGTGATAAAACAAGTCTCAAACAAGTTAAAAGCTTGAAATCATTCAAAACACATTCTCTGATCACAATGGAAAAAATTAGTAATAAGTAATAGTATGACATGTAGGAAAATCCTTATTATTTGGAAACTCAACCAGACACAAATAATCAATGAGTAAAGAAAAGAAATCACAAAGTAAATAAATAATATTTCAAACGGAATGACAGTGAAAATAAAACATAGCCAAAGTTTAGGATTCAACTAAAGCAGTGCTTAGAGAGAAAAGTATAGTTTTGAAAGCTGACATAAAAAGTAGTAAAATCAGGCAGCCCAGGTGGCTCAGCGGTTTAGTGCCGCCTTCAGTCCAGGGCCTGATCCTGGAGACCCTGGGATCGAGTCCCATGTCAGGCTCCCTGCATGGAGCCTGCTTCTCCCTCTGCCTTTGTTTCTGCCATGGACAGAAACTGTCTCTCATGAATAAATAAATAAAATCTTTTAAAAAAGTAGTAAAATCAATGATCTATAAAGCTAGAAGAAAGAATGAGTAAACTCAAAATAAGCAGAAAAAAAGGAAATAAGAGTAGATATAAACAAAATAGAAAACACAGAATAAAATTATCAAATGAAAAAGTTCTTTAACAAAATTAATAGTAATTAGACTGATCAAAGAAAAAAGGAGAAAATCACAAATTATCAGTTCAGAAATAGATAGGTTATCATTAGAGATGTTACAGTTAAAAAAATCACAAGAAAACAGTATGAACAACTTTACACTAAAAACTACAACTTAAATGAAAACAAATTCTTTGAAAATTACAACACAAATTTAAACAAATATACAATTTAAATACAACACAAGTTAAAATTTAAATAAACATGAGATCAAACAAAATCTGAATAGCCTTATTAAAGAAATTAAATTGGTTATCAAAAACCCTCACATAAACTCCAGGATAGATGATTTTGCTGATAAATGTTGCCAAATATTTATGGGAGAAACAACACCAACTGTACATAAACTTTCAGAAAATAGGTGAGGAGGGAATAGTTCTCAATTTGTTTTCTGAGGCCAGCTAACCCTAATACCAAAGCCTGACAATGATGTTATAAAAATATTAAAATTACTTGGGATGCCTGGGTGGCTCAGTGGTTGAGCATCTTCCTTTGGCTCAGGATCTGATCCTGGAGTCCTAGGATCCAGTCCTGCATCCAGCTCTCTGCAGGGAGCCTGCTTCTCCCTCTGCCTATGTCTCTGCCTCTCTCTCTGTGTTTCTCATGAATAAATAAATAAAATCTTAAAATATATATGTATATATATTTTATTATATATATTTATTTTATATATATGTGTGTGTGTGTGTGTGTGTATATATATATATATATATATATATATATATATATATAAAATTACAGATGAATATCCCCCATTGAACACAGACCTAAAAATCTTTTTTAAAAAATTAATGAACTGAGGGGCACTGGGGTGGCTCAATAATTAAGTTAATCAATAAGTTAAATGTCTGCCTTCAGTTCAGGTGATGATCCTCAGGTCCTGGGGTACTGGGATGGAGCCCCTTATGGGCAGGCTCCCTGCTCAATGGGGAGTCTACTTCTTACCCTCTGCTCCTCCACCTATCCGCTCCTGCTCTCTCTCTCTCTCCCTAGCTTGCTCTGTCTTAAATAACATCTTTGAAAAAAATTTAAAAATAAAATAAAAAATTAATGAATTAAACCCAGATTATATATCTTGACAAAGTGGGAGTTTATCTTAAGAATGTAAGGTTGATTTAATATTGTAAAATTAACTAATATAATCAGCCATTACAATAAAATAATGAAAAAACCCATGTAATCATTTCAATGGATATAGAGCAAATACCTTATATATACTACATTCATTTAAATTATTGTTCCCCATAGCCAATGTGTCATGTCTTTCCAGCTGCTTTGCTTTCAAGACTTTTCTTTGTCCTTCCTTTTTATTTCTTTAATTTTGATGTGTTTAGGTATGGATTTCTTAAGAGTTTATCTTGCTTGGAATCACTCAACTTCTTAAATCTCTGGGTTTATGTCTTTCAACCAAATTTTAGGAATTCTGAGTCATTAATTCTTCAATTTTTTCAGTACCACACTGCTTTTCCTCCCCTACGGGACATGGGTGACATATACGTTAGATCTTTATTGTCCCACAGGTCCCTAAGACTCAGTTTCAATTAGTTTTCAATCTTTTTTATTGGTTGTTCAGACTGGATCTATATTTTCAAATTCACCAATTCTTTCCTCTCTTATCTCCAATTTGCCACTGAGCCAATCCAGTGAATCTTTTATGTCAATTATTGTATTTTTTAGTAGTAAAATTTTTATTTGGTTCTTCTTTACATCTTCTATTTCTTTGCTAAGATTTTTTTTTTCATTTGTTTCCACAGTTAGTTATTGCTAAGTCATTTTCATAATAGTAGGTTTAAAATCCTTGTCTGATAATTCTAAACTCTGTGTCTTCTTGGTGGTGGCATATTTTCTCATTAGATTGTCTTTTCTCATTAGAGTTGGGATTTATTGGTTCTTGGTATAATGACTGATTTGGGACTATATCCTGAACATTTTAAGTATTTAAGAATCTGGTTCCTATTTAAATCTTCTATTCTAGCAAGAAGTCAACCTATTTAAATTCAGAACACATGTCCTATTACATTAGTATAACACTGTGTATCAAGTGCCCCCCTCAGTGCCCGTCACCCAGGCACTTGATGGGATGAGCACTGGGTGTTATGCTATATGTTGGCAAATTGAACTCCAATTAAAAAAAAACAAAAACAAAACACTGTGTATCAGCTATACTTCAATTAAAAAAATAAATAAAACAAAATAAAGTGAATATAAAAATAAAATTGATGGTGAAAAAAAAAGAATAAAGAAGCAGAAACATGTCCTGGGTCAGGTTTGTGGACTGTGGTTCAAATATCAATTTAGCTTAAAAGATTCTACAGTGCTATTTTGATATGCCCCCTTCAGATGACAAACTCCAATGCTACAGTCTCCACAGCGCTGGCTGGGAAGGAGAAGGAGCCCCAGCTCATTACTACAGAGTAAGAGTGGAAGATAGGGTTCTACCCACTGACCCAGTTGGGGAGGTATATTGCCTGGTTAATGTAGGGGTGGGAGGGAGGAGTTAGAGCTCCATCTACAGTCTCCATAGGGGAGGGATACCATTTCCTTCCTGATCATACAGGGCAGGGGTAAAAGTAAGAGTTCCACCTATAGGCTCTAAGGGAGACAGGCACCAGTGACTACTGAGAGGAACAGGGGTGATGCCTAAAGGCTCCAGGGGAAAGGAATGATAACTCATTACTGAAGGAGAGGAATAAAAAATAGGTCTCCAACACACCTACTCCACTACTGCAGGGCCAAGTGGAGTTGGGAAGGGGTACAGCTTTATTCATGGTGTATGTCTCCAGAATTGGCAGGAATGGTCAAAAGTTTTCTCTATAGCTGAACTGCCCTTTTCCTAGTGCTTTGGCTACAGAGAGCAGGCTTTTCTTGGAGATTTTCTTTCTGTTTTGTTCATTATGGCTTCTAGTTTGCATGGCACCCAGGCCAGGATATACAGGAAGCAAGAAAAATCCCAGGGAATTTACTGCTATGTAGTTCCTCAAATCTCAAGATCCCTGGTCAGAACCATCTTTTCTCACTTTAGAGAGTCTTCTGGTAGGTCATTTAAATATTTTGTCCAGTGGCACATGAGTGGCTCAATTGGTTAAGCATATGACTTCGGCTCAGGTAATAATCTCAGGGTTCTGGGATCTAACCCTAAGTCAGGCTCCTAAGGTTAGCAGGGAGTCTGTTTCTTCCTCTCCCTTCCCCTTCTCCAGCTCATGTTCTTTCTCTTTCTCGCTCTCTCTCAAATAAATAAATAAAAAAATAAATAAATATTCATCCAGGAATTTTTGCTGTGATTAGTGGAAGTAATAAAGTCAAATATGTTTACTCCATCTTGTTCATAACCAGAAGCTGCAATCTGATTTTAAATGCATCAAAAAATAAGATGCATTGAAGAGTAGAAGGCTGGAAAGATGGCTATGTATAAATCATGATTCAAGTATATTAAAATGTTAATGGTAGAATGTAGGTGGAAGTATATGGGTGTAATCTGTAAAATCTTTTCAACTTTGCTATATGTTTGAAAATTTTCATAATAAAATGTTGGGGGGAAGAATCTTTTGGCCAAATCTGAAATGCAAATGATTAAAAAAAAACCGCAACATGCAAAAGGAAGAAAAGAATTCCTCTGCTGAGTGAAAGAGAGGTACTGGAGATTTGCTCTGATCAATAAGTTACCAGATTAACTGGAACAAGAGGCTATTAGATGAGAACAGCTCTTTGTAAAAGCTCTAGCCAGCTGAATGCTACTTTTTGTTTTTGATAGCTTATTTTGTCCACAGCCTGGTCCTTAGGCCTTGTCAGTTTTGCATCTCTCAGAGTAATTCCATCAGAGTTAACAAGCATAGTGCAGTTGAGCAGCTGAACTGCTTGAAGGACAGTTAATATTGGGGAGGGACTAAATTCATTACTTGAAATGAAAATAAAAGAGGGGGGAATAATTCTCAAAATTAAATCTTTATTTTTGAAAAAAACAATCTAATTAATACAGAATAAATGTGGGAGTTCGATTTTGGGGAGGGGGGGATGTGGGACACAGTTATGCCATTGATCCCCTGAGTTAACTCTAGTTGAGTTGTTTGTTTAAGATACAAAGTGACCACCTTCATACTAAAAAAGGTTTCAGAAATGCAAAGGTGTCCAGGGCACGGATTCTCTTCATTTTTCCCACATATACAAGTGGGATACTTGGCATATGGCACATAGTAAAGAAAACACATTGGCAATGGGATAGGATGGACTTCACTGTGAATCCTGGCTCCATTTTCTACTAACTAAATGACACTGGCTCCAAGTCTCTGCAGTTCTCTGCCTCTCAATATCCCATCTGTAAGAAGATAATGAATGCTGATAGAAGGGTTAAATGAAATGATGAATATAAAGTGCTCTCTTGCCTATCTAGAAACTTACTTATGCACATACTGTCTTAGTTTTAGGGAGGATAAATGAAAAAAAAAAAAGAACAAGATCTATTCCATTCTTTTCACACACTGATGAAAATTAATCAAGAACCTTGGATGAGTGAAGCAGGTAACTGTCCAATGGTCTCTGACATTTTCTGTCAGGGTGACTCAGACAATATCTGCCTCCTAGATGATACCCTAGCTCTTCTGCTGGCTCATTTATTCTGGGGCTAGGCTCTCCTGGGCCAAGGCAAGACTGCTAGCTAAGCGGTAAGCTCAGCAAATCAGTAGCAGTCCTGAAGAGTCCACAGGACTCCCCTACGTTTACTTCTAGAAGGGTCTACATCCTTTTGGCATATGCTTGACCAGATTTTTCAACATAATGCTGTGAGACCTTATGAATAAAAGCTTCTCTCCGGTGCCTGAAATGTAAGTTCTATGATACTTTTTTAGGTGGCTGTCTTAAATTTTATTTAAAAATTATATTCTAAACGCCTGAGTATGTTGTTTGGTAAAATGTTTAAGACCTTTTTTACCTGTTACGAAATAACAATGAATACAGAGACTCATATTTGTAGTGATTCAATATTCACCTTGTGTTTCATTCACACCTTTTTTGATCTTCCCAGTGCCACATGCCTCTTTTAATCTAACAGTTATGCCCCCAATTTATGCAGTTGGCTCCATTTAAAAACCAAGCTGAGGCACCTTTCCACTACTCACAGAATCAGTCCAAAATCTTTCATTCTGGACTGCTTTATGCTCTACTTCCTGACATTCTCATTCACCCTATTTTCATCTCTATGATGACTTTATTTATAGGCTCATTTCACAACTTGGAATCCATCAATTGCCTTCTCCTCTGGCTCTGAATTTCTGGCTTACTATCTATCTATCTATCTATCTATCTATCTATCTATCTATCTATCTATCTATATCTATCATCTATCTATCATCTATCTATTTAGGCTTACCTCTTTAAATGTGATTAGTATTTGCCCTATTGAATACACTCCCTTAAGTCATGGTAGACAAATATTTTGCCAGACCCAGTTGCTGGGTGAGGCCCTAGCAGCCAATACTTCCACACTGGTCTACGTACCATCTAAACACTTATACCCTATCTAAGCTTTCAATTCACTCATGTTGAGGGATCACAAAAGAGGATTTCCAGAGCTAACAAACACAGCAGTAGGTTTCCTCCTATTTCTCCTGCTACTAATAATTGTAGATGTTCTCCTTTACCTCTGCCTTTGGCTCAGCTGATTCATTAGAGGTATCAAGTTGTTCCTTGGCTTGGGCCATCTGAGTCATCAACCTGTCCATGTGGGACTGGATGTCTGCCAGTATCTCAGTCACATGAGCGGTGGCCATTGCTTCCTGGATGTCCACTAGATGAAGGGCCTTTTGCTCCTCATCAGCAATCACTTTCTGAACTTTCTTAAATTCCTGCTGTATAAACACCTTCATCTGGTCCCGGGTTACCTGCAGAACACAGACAAGTAAGAATAAAAAGTTGGACATACAAAGAAATAGAAGGGTAGAGCTGCTACTGTAAGTGCTAGGAAGCCCTGGCCAAAACATAAGCCAACTATGGTTCCTACATGGTCCTGAAGTTTGGGGAATATCCTCTAAACAATGTTCCCCTAAGATTTTTTATGAATTTCTTGGTAATCCTTTTTCCCTTTTCTAGTCTTTAGGAAGTAATCCCTTATCTTTCCCTTTGTGTTCTTCCTTTCATTCATTTTTACACTGGTAATACATGATTGGTTTTTAACAATAGGTAAGTGTAAATTGTGAAAAATGAAATTACTTTTCTCTCTCCATCTGGATATCATTTTTTCTCTTTGGAGAGTAATTACTATTAACAATTTGGTGTATATCCTTCCAACCATTTTTCTATATAGTTCTACACTATATATATACACATATAGACGAATTATGTTGTTTTTATATAAATGGGTCACAATGAACATTAGGTTTTGGGTCTTGCTTTTCCACTTAAAATATGTTAGGACATACAGATCAACTTCATTCATTATATTATTTTCAATGTCTATATGATGTGGATATAACACAAATATGAATATTCATATATATAAATACAAAGATAAACATACCTATTAAATATTTCCCTTCTTAATGGAAATACAGGATATTTCCAAATTTTTGCTATTACAAACACCACAGTAATGAACATCCTTGGATATCTCTTAATATTTGTGTATGAGTATTTTTAGAGACTTCTGGAGTCACTGAGTCAATTTATATATACTCTAAAAATATTGACTGATACAGCCAAACTGCCATCTGAAAAAGATATACCATTTACATTCCCACAATGTGTGAAAGTAGGAATTTCTTTATACCTTCACCAATATTAGATCATATTAGATCATGTAATGCCTTAAAATGTTTATTCTATGAATAAAAATATATTATTCATTTATTTTGTAGAAACCACTGAGCAGATCAAATAAAATATGGCTGCAGGCTGTATTTGGCTGGGACGTAAGGTAAACAAAGTGAGAAACTACCAAAATAAGAACTTCTAAACTCTGTATCTTACACTTACTGATGTTTCCTCACAACGATGTGTATTTTAGGAGTATTTTCAAACAACTCTGCACGGTGAATAATTATGGTAGGGAATTGGGAAAAGTTAGAGCAATGGACAGAAGGAGAAAGGCCAAGAGAATTTTAGAGTGGAAAGAGAAAGTAGCTGTCACCTAGGTAAGTCTCTTTTTTTTCCAGGTAAGGGAACAGTCGCAGGTGCAGGGTATCTGTAGAAGACGCAAGGGACACCAATCTTCCTGGCTCCCCGTCTGGTGCTTTGGATTAACTCTAACAGTCTCTAGCAAGGAAAGCCAAATTGGAAAAACCTAAAAAGAAGACTGAGGAAGAGAAAGTCTAAAGAAGAGGGGAAGATGGGGCCATTTTTAATTAGCCTCTTAAAAATTCAAAGACGCTTGATACCTTAAGCAGCTTTTGTAACACTGCCATAAGAACGTCCATGCAAAATAAGACCTGTAGGAACCGTCTCTGTTCACACATCAAGTGACTAAGCGACATAAGCCCTCAGGAATTCATTAGACTCTCTGCAGGTACTCTCCTTGGTGCTAAAGAAAAGGGGAGGGGGAGTGTTAAATGTTATTAATGTCCCTGCAAATTCTGTATCAGATTAAGAACTGTGATTTGTGTTTATTTATGTAATTCCTCTTTATTTTTAGTGTGTTTATTTCAAGGCTGTTATGCTTTATGATGACCTTTTATGAATGGATCTCAAACACTGAAATAAATTAGGTCTTACAAGACCTAAGACCTTCTCTTAGAGACTAAACTTAGGAAGTTTTAGTTAAGAGATGAACTTTTCTGAATGCCTAAGAAACGTTTTAAACAGTTGCAAGTGACTAAAAATGGAGAACACAATAAAAACTGACTTGCAACCTGTTTTACTAACCTTCACATACCCATGTGGTTCAAGTCAGAAGTTGGTATCAGTCAGGAAAGCGTGGCCAGACTACAGCAGGTGACTAAATCATGGGTTAAAAAAAAAAAAATCAAATTCTCTATTTCCCATTGTTTTACATAGGTTTCTCAACCTTTATTTTATTTTAGATCACATCACAAATAAGAACTGAAGGCAGAATAAACAAGTTCATAAAACTTTTATCCTTTTTACCCCTGTTCTCTACTAATCAGCACACAGGTATTCTCCAACCTAGTTCAAAATGGTAAGAACAAATTTCTGGGTCATAGCATCCATTAAATTCAGAGGCCAAAGGAGGGACTCCCCGGGGGACCTGGCATGTGGTAGGCTGAGTACTCTGGAGAAAGAACTCCTACCAATGGCAGGCAGGAATGAAACAGCTTTCAAGTTTCCTTTTCAAGTGTCATTTCACCTCCTTGCCATCAAAACCCCATTCTGCTTTAAACTTGTTCTCCAAGAGCACCAGACCCTCTCTGTCCACACCTGCTACCTGAGAGCCACTGATATAATTTCTGTGTAGGTTTCTTAGAATTTCTTCAGCCTCTATCCTAGAGCTCCCCAAAAGTGAAAGTGACAGTCTCATACTCCTGACTATATTACAAACAGTGTTAGTAAAAAGAAAATTTTACCTATGCAGAGAAGAGAAGGCTGGGTGTTATCACAGTACAATAAAATTAGCAATATAAAAGGTTCCTTTCTTATAGGATCTACTAGTAATTGGTAAGTTTTTTTAGAGCCACAGAACTTCCCTTAACCCACACAAAATCTTTAATTTTTTTTAAAATTTTTATTTATTTATGATAGAGAGAGAGAGAGAGAGAGAGAGAGGCAGAGACACAGGCAGAGGGAGAAAAGCAGGCTCCATGCACCGGGAGCCCGATGTGGGACTCGAACCCAGGTCTCCAGGATCACGCCTCGGGCCAAAGGCAGGCGCTAAACCGCTGCGCCACCCAGGGATCCCTACACAAAATCTTAATGTAGAACCATAAAGCAAAACAGAACTGAAAGTAGAACTACTCTGGTTAAAAGAAAAATCTCCCCCTCCTCCTTGAAGTAATTCGTAGGGCACTGGTAGTGGTCTTCAGCTAAATCTCCCGAGATACCTGGGTCGTCTACACAAATGAAACCATAATAGGAGTATCTTCCCTTTGGTCAACTGGCCCCTAAATTGTTAAAACTTTAAAGTCCTAGATTATAAACTAGTTGATATGTCTTTGTTATAGTTGCATGAGGGTGAAGAGCTACATTATTACTTAAAGCATTGTAATTTGAGCATTGAAAAATTTGGTGGCTTACTTGTGAACAGTCATAACTAACTAGTGAAGATCTGATTGTTCTCATGAGAGCTGAGTCCAACCTCCTCATTTTATAGGCAACACACACACACACACACACACACACACACACACACACACACACAGATGCAGTAATAATCAAGTTTCAAAATCAGCTTTCCTTTTGTCCAGTCCAGTATACTTTGTGCTACAACATATTGCCTGTTAGGATCCCTTTCTGCCTCCTTCAGGTTCTTCAAACTTCTTAATTGAGATGTTTCCTTGGTTAACAGGCAGCTCTGTTATTATCCCTACTGAGATATTATTCTCCCCAAGTGAATCTTGGGATAAAGGATGCACATCTGAAGAGTTAAGTTTCATCCCATGCTATTTTATATATGCTCTTGTAGTTAATATTTTCAAGCCAGGCTGGACTCAGGAGGCAAACAGACTGGCACTTTACACATAATTAAACACATAAAACCTTGAATTAAGAGCTTATACTTAAAAACACCACCATTCAGTGTGCTTGACATGGGTTGCAAGCCATTAGCTCCTAGCTAACTGGCTTGTAGGAAACCAAGGTTTTATTTAGTTTTCTATTATAGGTAGAGTATTAAAAAAATACTAGCTAGAAAGCATCATAGGTTAAGAAAGATTTGTTCCAGAAAAGTGTTGCTGACATGAACTGAGAAAGATGGAACAGGTCACAAGCAGGAAGCTACACAAAAGAAAAGCTCTGAGTCTACACTGACAGAAGAGTTCAGAAATAGTTGTTCTACTAGCCAAATTTCCTGCAAGTAAGTTTAAAGGAGCCTACTCCAAAAATGACCTTAAAAAGTGTGAACTGAATGAAATAGTTTGTGAAGACTGCTAAATACCTCCCCAAAAGGTCAAGAAGTCCACTTTTACTCCCTCTTTCCTCTTCTGAATGGCCACTCTTCTAAAATAGACAAATAAAAAAAGAAATGGAATTTTTTCAGATGCTACAAGCTGTCTTCACTCCCACCAGCACAGTGCCTTCTCAGCATGCCAGTGTCCATGGAAACTTTCAGGTGGGGAATCTCAAAGTTGAGGCTTCTGTATAGCCTCTAGTATTTATTCTGGCATTTTGCTCCAAGACAGTGCTTTCCAAATCTCTATTAGGCTCCAGTGAGGGCAAGTGAGGGAAGAGCTTCTTTAACAACCAGGACAAAGTCCTCTTTCAGTATTTTTTGTATATGAGAATAGCCAATATTTGTGAATAAAACCAATGCTCATTCCTAAGGCTTGGGAAATTATACAGCAGCCTAGAAACACAGCAGACATGAACTATGAAGTACATTCTATTACTAATATTCTGAGTGCGGTCAAATATTTTCTTGACAACCTGGTTAGAAGCCTCAATTGCTTGGATTTTACAATGGAGGTGTTGAGAAGAGTAGAGGTTATTAAAGTGAGCAGTTAATCTCTTCCTTAAATCATTTTTCTCATTTTCATCAGAAAACAGACAAAAGCAGTCACATGTATCCTCTTTACCTCCTTTCATTACCCTACTGTGTAAATACAGCACCAGGAGGTTTCTACCTCTGTATCCAGTCAAAGAAGTAATAATGATATTTACTGTTGCTGCTATAAATATTTCTATTATAAAAAAGACTGTAAGAAACACACCAAAATGTTGGAGAGTGGTTACCTCTGAGCGATGGGATTAAGAGTATTTTTCTTTGTTCCACTTTCAGTCCACTAGAATAATGTGTAACACTTATTTTTTATTGAATGGTAATTTTTAAAAAGAAATGAAACTCAAAGAGAAAGTTAAATCCTCAGTAAGATATTAGCTAATCAAATCCAACAATGTATATAAAAAATTATACACCACGACCAAGCAGGATTTATCCCACGTATGCAAGGCTGGTTCAACATTTGAAAATCAGTTCATATAACCTATCACGTCAACAGGCTAAAGAAGAAAAATCACATTATCATATTAATAAGTGCAGAAGAATCACTTGATAAAGTCTAAGATCCATTTATGATAAAAAGTCTCAACAAACTAGGAATAGAGGAAAACTTTCTTAACTTCATAAAAAAATCTACAATCTACAGCTAATATCACACTTAATAATGAGAAACTATAGGGTTGCCTGGCCAGCCTAATCCTAGGTAGAACATGTGACTTCTGATCTTGGAATTGTGAGTTTGAGCCCCATGTTGGATGCAGAGATTGTTTAAAAATAAAATATTTTTTAAAAATAATAATGGAAAATCTAGTTTTCCTGCTAATATCAGGAACAAGGCAAGGATGTCTCTCTTCTTACAACTCTTTTTCAACATCATACTGGATGTCCTTGCTAGTAAAATAAAACAAGGAAATAAAACGTTTACAGACTGGGAAGGTAGAAATAAAGCTGTCTTTGTTCATGAGTAACATGGTTGTCTGTGTAGAAAATCTGGAGGAATTGACAAAAAAACTCCTGGAAGTAATAAGCAATTATAGCAAGGTTGCCAGACAGCATTAATATACCAAAGTCAATTCCTTTCCTATATACCAGCAATGAACAAGTAGAATTTAAATATAAAAACACAATAACATTTACATTATCATCCCCAAAATGACATACTTAGATATAAACTTAAGAAAATATGAATAAGTAAAACTACAAAATTCAAAGAAGAACTAAATAAATATAAAGATATTCCATGTTCATGGATAGGAATGCTAAATACTGTCAAATGTCAGTTCTCCCAACTTGATCCATAGGTAGAATACAACTCCCAATAAAAAATCCCAGCAAGTTATTTTGTGGATATTGATAAAATGCTTCAAAGTTTACATGGAGAGGCAAAAAAAAAAAAAAAAAAAAAAAAAAAAAAAAAAAAAACCCACACACCAACAAACCAGAGTAGTCAACATAATATTGAAGGAGAAGAACAACGTTGGAAGATGCTACCTGACTTCAATATTTACTATAAAGCTAGAGTAATCAAGACACTATGGAACTGATAAAAGAACAAACAAATATATCAATGGAACAGAATAGAGAGCCTAGAAATAGACCCATATAAATAGAGCCAACTGATCTTGAACAAAGAGCACGGGGAATGCAATGGAAAAAGAGTTGTTTTAACAAATAGTGCTAAAACAACTGCACATCCAAGTGCAAAAATACTTAATCTAGCCACAGACCTTTCATCTTTCACCAAAATTAACTCAAAATGGATCACAGACTTAAATGTAAAATACAAAACGATAAAATTCCTAAAAAATAATACAGGAGAAAATGTAGATGACCTTGGGTATGGTGATGACTATTTAAATATAATTCCAGGGACACCTGGGTGGCTCAGCAGATGAGCATCTGCCTTCAGCTCAGGGAGTGGTCCTGGAGTCCCGGGATCGAGTCCCACATTGGGCTCTCTTTGAGGAGCCCGCTTCTCCTCTGCCTATGTCTCTGCCTCTCTCTGTCTCTCATGTATAAATAAATAAAATCTTTAAAAATAAATGAATGAATGAATGAATGAATAAAATTCCAAAGGCACTATCCATGAAAGAAATACTTGATAAGCTGGATTTCACTAAAATTAAAAACCTCTGTGAAAGACATTGTTAAAACAATGAGAAGAGGAGTGCCTGGGTGGCTTAGTCAGCTAAGTGTCTGCCTTTGGCTGTGGTTATGACCCTAGTGTCCTGGGATCAAGCCCCATGTCAAGCCCCCTGCTCAGCAGGGAGCCTGCTTCTCCTCTCCACCCTGCTTTTGCTCCCTGCTGCTATCTCTGTCTCTCTTTCTCAAATAAATGAATAAACAGATTAATAAAAATCGTAAAAAAAAAGAGAAGATAAGCTATAGACGTAGCCACAGATATATCTGCAAAATATATATCTGATAAAGCACTATTAACAAAATAACTCCAAAAATACAATAATAAAACAAAGACTCAAATTTTAAAAATGGGCCAATAACCTGAATAGATGTCTCACCAAAGAAGATATACAGACAGCAAGTAAGCATAGGAAGGATGCTCAACATCATGTGTCATTAGGGGAATGCAAATTAAATCAATGAAGTACTATTATACAGTTAACTAGAATGGCCAAAATCCAAACACTGACAACACCAAATGCTGATAAGGATGTAGAGCATGAAAAATTCTCATTCACTGCTGGTAAGAATGTACGTTTAGAAGATAGTTAGACAGTTTCTTACAAAACTAAACATATTTTTACCATATGATTCAATAATTATGCTCCTTGGTATTTACCAAAAGGAGCTGAAAACTTGTGTCCACACAAAAACCTGCACATGGGTATTACAGCAGCTTTGCTCATAACTGCCAAAACCTAGAAGTGACCAAGATGTCTTTAAGTAGGTGAACAGATGAATAAACTGTGATACTTTTACACAATGAAATATTATTCAACACTAAAAAGAAATGAGCTACCAGGCCATAAAAAGACATGGAGGAACCTTAAATACATCTTACTAAATTAAAGAATTTAATATGAAAAGCCTACACACTGTATGATTCCAACTATATGATATTCTGGAAAGACTATGGAGACAGCAAGAAGATCAGTGGATGTCAAAAAGTCTGGGAGGAAGGAAAGATGAATATGTGAACACTGGATTTCTTAGGGCAGTGAAAATACTCTGTATACTACTTATACTAGTAGATAACATACAGTTGCCCAAACCCACAGAATATACATATATAACACCAAAAGTGAATTCTAATGTAAACTATGGACTTTGACTGATAATGATGAGTCAATACAGGTTCACTGATTGTAAAAAAAATTTATCTACCACTCTGGTGTGGCATGTTGATAGTGTGTGGAGGCAGGAGGTATGGGAACTTTTTTTTTTTTTCTCGATTTTGAATCTAAAGCTGCTCTAAAAAAAATATCTATTAAAAAATGTTAATAGGGATGCCTGAGTGGCTCAGTCAGTTAAGTCTCTGCCTTTGGCTCAGGTCATAATCCCAGGGTCTTGAGACTGAGCCCCACATCGGGCTCCCTACTTGGGCTTCTATGGGGAGGCTGCTTCTCCCTCTCCTTCTGCCTGCTGCCTGCCCCCCCCCCTTGCTTGTGCTTTCTCTATCAAATAAATAATTTTTTTTAATGTTAATACAATTAAAACAGAAAACGAAATAGCCGCTGAAGTGGAGCCTAGAGAAGGTAATGGGGTGGAGTAAGCCTTCCTAATCTGATTTCCCTTTTATAATAAATTAAAAAAAATTAAAAACCCAAGAGCCCATTAAAATAAGGGCTTCCCTAATAGCTAAGCACTTAGCACATGCTGCTCCTGTCATTTGAAGGTTTTTCTATGGGAGCTTCAGACATCCTGAGGCTCCGCAGAAGAGCAGATTTTAGTGTCTTGAAAAATTCTTGAAAAGATCTAACTAGCTGATCCAATCAGTGACCAAAGTGTGAAGCAACTTACTTTAGAGAAATATCAGACTCATCAATGAGAAATGGACATCCTTACAATATGTCAGAGGGATATCTGCTTCAGTACCTTAAATAACTACAGTAGCACTAAACCTCATGATACAGCTCATATTAAAAAGTGAGAGACGGAGTTAGAAGCAATGCTGGGTGAAAAGAGAGGGCATGCCTAACTTTGGCCTGATTGTCACTGGACTTTCTCTTGTCTCTTGTCTTTTAATCCATAATAAAGACAGGGCCTTATGAATAATGATAATGAAAATATAAAGAGCTACTGTGTGTAGGCAGTGTTCCAGGGGCAATTATGTATGTGTTTTTATTTTTTATTTTTATTTTTATTTTTTTTAAGTTTTAGTTTTGTAGCAAGTGCTTCTTTTTTTTTTTTTAATTTTTTTTTTTTAATTTATTTATGATAGTCACAGAGAGAGAGAGAGAGGCAGAGACACAGGCAGAGGGAGAAGCAGGCTCCATGCACCGGGAGCCCGACATGGGATTCGATCCCGGGTCTCCAGGATCGCGCCCTGGGCCAAAGGCAGGCGCCAAACCACTGCGCCACCCAGGGATCCCATGTATGTGTTTTTAATCTAACTCTCAGGTAGGCAATGATATTTTCATTTTATGTTAGGGAAACTGAAGCCCACAGTGATTACGCAAGGGTAAGTGATGGAGCAAAGATTCACCTCAGGTCAGCCGGGTCCCAGTCAGTACTCTGACAACCACTCCATAGGGCATCCTGCTACTCAAGAGGAAACTGAGGCCCTGAGAACTCTATCAGACCACTGGAAAGCAACTCCACACAGAGGAGAGCACTCAGAATGGGAAGTCAGAGGCCCTGAGTGTTAGTCCTGTCTTTTGGAACCAACCAGCTATTGATTACTTGGGGCAAATCACTGAATCTCTCAGAGCCTGAGGCTGAAGAGCCAGTTTTCCTTTTATCTCTAAAATGATGCAACTGCATAAATTTTGCATTCTTAGAGCAATAATTCACTGATCGGGATTTGTCTCTACTCACAATTGTTGCCAGAACAAGAGGAGCTTTGGGGGGACTAGGAATCTGCCTTAGAAATTCTAAAAGTGACACAAGTGTAAAGAGAATAAAATAACCTACTTCTTTTGACAATGCTGCCCTATCAAGAAGTTACCCTTTCTCCTACCTTTAACCACTAAGCTTATTTAGAAGGTCACATAAAACCTGGTCTCAGAAATACCAGTAAAGAGTCTACTAGTCACCAACTCTATTTAACCTCAGTACTGACCGGTCTGTAGCCTTTAGCACTACTGACTGATGCCCCTCAGTCTTCAATTTCCTTCCAGGGTTTCTGTGGCCCTGGACTTCTCTGGCTTTCTATCGGCTTTATCCCTGCAATTTTACACACTCCTCTAGGTGACTATGTTTGAAAAAAACTCCTCTAACGAGCATTTTTTCAACCTCAGCATTATTGATACTTGCAGCTGGTAACTTTTTGTGTAGAGGAAACGTCCTATCCCTTGTGAAATATGCAGCAGCACCCCTGGCCTCTACAAGGAACCGGACAATAGCTTCACCCCTCACCTCCAGACATTGTCAAATATCCTGGGGGCCCAAACCACTTTCTCTCCACGCCTTCCTCCTTAGTAATTTCATTTCACTTTTGCAATTCAACTCCAGCGGCCACAGAGATGGCTCCTGCACCTGGATTTTCTCTCCAGGTTTCCAATGTCACAATTCCTTTTGATGTGTGTCTCTGCCTGGATACTTTTCTATTACTTGAACCATTAAGCCTCAAACTGAGAACTCTCCCTCCTCCTCCTCCTCACTGTTAACTTTTCCAAGTGCCCAGATAGTAGGTACTGCTGTAAGCATTTCATGTGTGTTACTTCAATTAATCATCACAATAATACCAAGTGGTGACAATTATTAATTTCTCAATTTTACAAATGAAGAGACTAAGGTTCAGAGGGGGTGAGAAATATGCCCAAATTCATACACAGAATAAGTGGCAGAGCTAGAGTCTGAACCCTCAGTTTGACTACACAAGCTGCCTTTTAACCTCAATATTATTCTTACATATCTTCCCTTCGGACCTTGTCCTGTTTCTCACCTTCCCTGTTAACACCACTACAGTTTAGGAATCACCCAGGCTCTAAATTCTGGAGCTAAATTTTATTTTCTCCACCAAGAACAGGTCTCTTGACAATACCTGGAAGAGAAATGAAGACACCTTTGCTTGGGCTCGTGTACAAAATGGAGGTCAATACATTCTGACTAACTGTTGGAAGCCATCCCACATTGGCCTCTCCACCACAGTAGCCGAAGAAGTCTGCCCCATATCTATGAAAACCTCCTTCTTTGTATTCCCTTCCACTACTCTCCATTAAATATCTCTATCCAGTCTCTAAACCCAAATGCTCCATTTTAGCTCTACCTGCCCTCCCCCGCACACCTTGGGGCCTTTTAGCCCACCCCCACTCTCACTTGCAACTCTAACTTGCTGAATAAAGTCCTAAGTCCCAAAGAGATTCTGGGTGGTCCTCCCTACTTCCTCCTTAGTCTTTAGATCCTAGCTTTGTTTTATATAGTCTTTGGTTTGGCTTGTACCTTCGACACAAGTAGGAGCCCCATATTTCATTCAGAATACTCCAGCCTTCTTCTATTTCTGCCAGACTGCTTCTTCCTGAGACTCTAAATTTTAGTCCTTGGGCCTAAGTACTCTTGTTCTTCAACAGCTTCATGTATATGAACCTGCAGTATGCTTCTTCTGAATCTTCTCCCATTCGTGGTTTTCCCTCCCCCAAATACAAATAGGAATACATATGTATGTGTACATGCGCGCGCACACACACAGCATTAGTGGCTCAGAACTGTTTCCTAAAGGCTTTGTACTGGAAAGAGCCTAACAAATTATTGAATTGAATCTGCTCATCAGCTATGAAGCACACAGCAACTGTGCACCCCCAGTCATCCGAGAGAGACATGGTCACAGCAGACTGAAGACCAGCCCTTACTGTGAGAAATGGAGATCTGGCCTCTATGGTTGTGGCATCACTGCCACGCATCCCCTCCTCCCACGACTGCCTGTTCCTGCTGTCAGCTGCTATGACTCTATTGCCATGACAACTTGATGTGGAACCCAGTGTCATGGCACTGAACTGGATGCACCAGAGAACAGTTCAACGGGAATGTTAGGCTCACTTTGAATTGATACAATTGCTTGCTCTTTAGATGCTTGTTTCCTTGCCTGACCCTGGGGTGGCAATAAAGAAAGCAATCACAAACTTCTGAGTACCATTCTTCCTGAGCAAACAGAAAAATAATTCTAGGTGACCCCTCTGTAGAAATGTAAAAGTAGAAGGAGGAGTCCCCAGAGACACTCAGGACCAGTAAGAAGAATAAGAGTGAGAACTTCTATTTCACCTTATTTTCTTCCCTTTCTCCCATTTTAACCCGTACATAAGCTAGAAAGACAGTTTCAGCTCCAGAAATTATCCTGTAAGAAGTAGGAGGTGGGAACTAACACTGAAAGTTTCAGGGGAAACTAAACAGAAATTATACTATTTTTAAGCCTTTTAGACTTGAATATACAAAGCATGCCTATACTATCTACTGGAGATTAAAGCAATTTTAAAACAAGACTCGCCCCTCCACCTCCATTCCACTTCTCTATCAAAACACTTTCCTTGCAAAGCCATAGTTATTTGTATTCTACCAAAACCAAACAACTGCACACTGCCAGGAACACTCAGCAAAGGGCAGGGATGTAGGGCTCAATCTTCTCTGCCACAGCAGGTCCAAATGGTAAACTTTGTGGGGTCTATGGCAGTAGAGAAAGAGGTTTGAGTACTGACTCTGCTAATTCGATGTTTCTGAAGCTCAGAAAGGTGGAAGTTTCATTGTAAAATAGAGGTAATAATGTCATTCTCACCGATATTTTCATGAGGTTTACACAAAATAATACATAAAAAGAACTTAGTATTCTCTGGGCACATAGGAACATCAGCAGAACTATTCTGCTGGTCCAGATAACAGTAACTATGAACATTTATTGTGTGCTTTTCATATGGTACCTGCTGAGCTCTCACAGATAAAGAGCCCCCAATTAGCTTTTCTTAGAGAAAGACCCTACAACCTTAGGAGTGCAGATTCTAATTTCCCAGCAAGGACTTTCTCACACATCCTAGGCATGAAGAGTAAGGATGTCAAACAGAGGCTCCTTGCTTCAGTTTTAGTAAATGGCCACAGGCTGTCTAGGAGTAATGTTTGCCTTTTCTAGTTTGATACAATCAGGTACAGTCTAACTTCAGTGATGCTGAGGCAAAGCACAGAGAGTGCAGGAAGGATAGGTCCCATTCTGCCCCGCAGCTCTTGCACAGTCTGGAGGTAGCCAGCTCCTCAATCTCACAACCTGCTTCTATCATATTGTCTCTCTTCTGCAGACCGAAACTCTATTACACTCCTGGAGCAGCTAACAATCTGCTTACCTAAGAACCACAGGGCTTGTTTACTATCCTTGCTAAAATACTTTCTGGCCATGCTACTAAACCATCCTCCATTATTTCTTAGCTCCTCCTCACAAGTTTCCATTCTCAGGGTACTCAGCAATAAAAATGTAGTATGATTAGTCCTAGTTTATGGATGACACTAAAGGCTTAGACAAATCAAGAGGGACAGGTGATGAGTGCCAGAGGACTCAGGTCATCTGACTCTAATATCTGTGCTCTTCCACTTCAGAAGTAAAAGAAAGAATGTCATAATCAATAGTTTTTTTCCCTGAAAGTTTTTTTTTTTAAGATTTTATTTATTTATTCATGGAAGACACGGAGAGAGAGGCAGAGAGAAAAGCAGGCTCCATGCAGGGAACCCGACGTGGGCCCTGATCCCAGGTCTCTAGGATCACATCCTGGGCTGAAGGCGGCACTAAACTGCTGAGCCACCAGGGCTGCCCTTCCCTGAAAGTTTGAACAAATTCTCTATTGGTATACTATTCCCAACCCATCTTCCATAGGTAAAAGTAATTTCCTACAACTACTAACAATTCTATATGGCAATCATAGAAAGGCAATTAGTTGGCATCATTAGCTTTAGACAAGTTATTCTTAAACCCTTTAAATCCTTGCTTCGTCATCTGTAAAACGGAAATTATGTCTAGCTAATCAGGTTGAACTAGGAGCTATCAAAAGAATCTATTTTGCTGGCCACAAAAGTAAACAGAAGCCATTCAACAAAGGAGAGTCATCAACTAAATCACTGGGTTGAATGGACATTCTTTACACAGCTACAGATGATGGATTTTGACGTTTGGCTAAATGCAGTCAGGAGAGATGGGATTCTCAAAATTTACCTTATATATACACATATGAGCATCTACATATAGATCTGAGGTAGACCGAGAGTTGTGCTCTGTAACTTTGGCCTTAAGTTATCAAGGAAAACATCTTTTTCCTTGAGCAGACCTGAGTCTTACTTCCTAGCTAAATGAGAGGCTGGACTAACAGGAAAAGGGCAAGAATGGAGACAGGAGAGAAGGAGGCCCTTAAATAAAAGTCTGGGTGGTTTTTATCACTATTATCACAGTAAAGTTTTATATCTAGGCACCCAGGCTCCTAAATTAAATGTCAAATACAATCCTGCACTGGCAACATGAAGCGTGGCTGCTTTAGGGAAGTCATGACAGCTCCACTCCCCTCTCCATGTTGGTCATGTAATAAGCCCTTCAAGCTTTGGCAGAGAGTATATTATCAAGTCTCCTGTCAGTGCACACAGGAGCTGGAGCAGGGGGAGAAGGACATCACAATGTGTTAATTTTATTAAGCCATTTAAAGTCAATCCCTTTGCTTTCTAACAATGCTCTAGCCCACCAGGCAGTTCAGAAACCATGTCTATCCTAGTTTCAAAATGCCTAGAGCTGATTTGTACAGTATTTCAATTAAGAGCTCTGGTGGCCCAATAGAAAGAGAATGGCCAAAGGGTAAAGCTGCAGGAGAAGCAGGAAGGAGAAGTAGGAAGAGAACAAGAATCTCAGTGATGTTTAAAGTGGGGACATATCTCCTAATGTGTCTCTTAAACGTGACACTTAATTTCTTTTGTGACTCTTAATTTATTTTTCTTCTAATTTGGCACCAGGCAATTTTGCTAACTAGAGAGTCTGCTTCCATAACAATAAACATAATTGCTTCTATGCATTGATTTATTGTTTTTATTGGGAATATATGGACACACAGCTGCAAACTCCCAAGGCAGATATAATTTGCCTCAACTTGAATGGGCAATGGAGCTATGCTGAACTAACTCTGGGCGAGGCGAGCCACACAAAGCCCAGAGTCGGCTAGCCAACCAGGCAGCAACACCAAGGGGCTCCAACTCTGGAGATTTAACTCAATTGATCTGCATGCCATTATCACTCAAAAGAAGTGGCAGTGGTCCTTTAAAGTGACACCTTTAAAGTGAACCTGTGCTGTTAATAACTGGCATTATTATGCCTCTCCCTGCCTCTCCCTGACAGAGGCTAACATCAGGTTTCTGCTCCTCATCCCCCTCTAGAAGAAAGGGGAAAGCCTAGTCACTGATGAATGGAATTGCTGGGTCATATGACAACTCTATGTTTAACCTTTTGAGGAACTTTAAGTGAAGGGCTAACAAAAGTCATTATTTAAAAAAAAAAGATTTTATTTATTTATTCATGAGAGACACAGACAGAGAGGCAAAGACACAAGCAGAGAGAGAAGCAGGCTCCCTGCAGGGAGCCCTATGTGGGACTTGATCCTGGGACTCAGGGGTCATGCCCTCAGCCAAAGGCAGGTGCTCATGCTCAACTGCTGAGCCACCCAGGCGTCCCAACAAAAGGGATTCTGATGGAAATTCTCTCACCTCCTCTCCGCAACTTTATTGAGATATAATCCCCATTTCATACAATTCACCCATTTAAAATGTACAATTCAGTGGTTTTTAGGAGATTCACAAAGTTGCACAATCAACCCAGGGTCAGTTTGAACATTTTCATCACATCAAAAGAAATTCTGTGACCCTAAGCAGTCACTCCCACCCCATTTCTCCATCTCCCTCAGCCCCAGGGAAAGAGTCTGTCTCCTAGCTCTAGAAATCTGCTCTATTCTGGACATGCCACACAGATGGAATCACTCAGTATTCGGTCTTCTGGGAAGGGCCTCTTTCAGTGAGCATTTCTGAGGGCTTGCCTTATTGCAGTATATATCGACACTGCACTTCCTTCCTGCCACATACTGTCCTGCTGTACAAATACACCAGATTTTTCTTACCCGGTCATCTGCTGGGCTGCTTCCACAGTCTGGGTAGTATGAATAATGCTGCTATGAATACCGGGGTGCAGTCTTTGTGTGGACATATGTTTTCATTTCTCTTGAGTACGTACCCAAGAATGGAATTGCTGGGTTATATGGCAACTCTATGTTTAACCTTCTGAGGAACTGCCACACTGTTTTCCAAAGTGACTATACCACTTCCAATTTTTCCACATCCTCACCAAATGGAAAACTTCTCTTTATTGGGAAAACTGCAGAACTGTAGTTCTAAAAACCATCAATCTGCTCAGACTCTGCTATTACTGCTTGGGTGACCTCGAGCAGGAACGCTTACACTTCTGGCACCTCAGCTTCCTCTACTGGAAAGCGGGGTATTAGAGACAGCCTCAGACTTCCCACTGAGCCCTACACATATTCATTTAGTCTCATCATGTGAGACGCTGATTGGGGGAAGGTGCCATCAAACGAACAGCTTGGGGCTGACTGCATGATTGTGTGTCTGACTTTGCATTAACTCAGTTTCCACTGTATCTGAATCATCTTAGACTGTGATTGGCATGGCATGTCTTGCGAAAACAAACAAACTTCATTGGATGTGCTTATGCTATTAGGAAGAAAATAGAAATGCCATATTGGGTAAAACTTCCATTTGGTAATAACAGCAGACTGGCCTTCAGGATTTTAGTTTTCCAAGTTGCAGTTCAAAGACTGAGGTGGATTCAAATGATAAAAGTGTTTGCAAGGGATGGGTCAGTGAAAAAAGCAAGATACAAACTATGTATGCATGTGTATACACACACAAATACATACAGTTATCTAATTGTAAATATACTTAAACACACATAGAATAATAGAGAGAAAATAGGAATTCTCCATCTGAAAAGTAAAGCACCAGAATATTAACCAGTTTTCTCATAGGTATGTCTTAAAGTGTGATATATTGACCATTTGCATCAGAATCATCCAGGCTATATATTTAAAAAGCAGTCTCAGAACTACCAAATTGACGTTCTGGGTGAGGCTCAAGAATCTGCATTTAAAAACAGAGGTACTTGTGTGGACGGAACTAGAAGGTATTATGCTAAGTGAAATAAGGCAGAGAAAGACAATTATATGATTTCACTCATATGTAGAATTTAAGAAACAAAACAGAGGATCATAGGGGAAAGGAGAGAGAAAAATAAAATAAGATAAAATCAGAGGGGGAGACAAACCATAAGAGACTCTTAATCACAGGAAACAGAGTTGCTGGAGGGGTGGGGGTGGGGGGAAAGGGGTAACTGGGTAATGGACATTAAAGAAGGTAACATGATGTAATGAACACTGGGTGTTATATAAAATTGATGAATCACCGAACTCTACCTCTGAAACTAGTAATACACTATATGTTAATAATTGAATTTAAATAAAATTAAATTAAAAGAAAACAGGTACTCAAAGTTTATGAACTGCAGGTAGATTTTTTTTTCATGTATATATATATATAAGTGTTCCTTGGTTGGAAAGTTACTAGGATTATTGACCTATTTCTACACTTTTCATAAGGAAGGACATATATATATATATATATATATATATATATATATATATATATGTCTGTTTTTCCCACAATTTTCTACAGACAGCATGTATTACTTTTATAATTGGAGGGACGGGGACAAAGGGAAGTTGTTTCATTTTGTTTTGATGAAGGCAGGGGGATGGTGAAGGAGAGCAAAGAGCTTGTTTCTCCTCTTTCTACTGCCCAATGTCTACAGAGGGTTGAAAAAGGGCCCCACTTGCTCCCCAGTGGATTCCATGCCTCGGAGCCTAGCTCAGGCCTGAAACAGCACAAGTATTTTCCCATTTGGTGTCCTCCATCACTAATGGGAAACTACTGAAGCACCAGCCTCAGTTCTTCATTTAGCCAGTGCTAAATGTTCTGGGCTGTCACAGCTCCTTTGGCATCTCCCCATGTTTTCTGTTGGAAAAGGCCATCCTCCAGTCCTGAACCCTGGGGGTGTGGACTGCAGTGTCCAGTAAAGGCAGGTAGAAGAATGTGAGGGAAATATAGTCAGTGAAGAGTCAAACTCCTAAGGATGACAGCACACATATCTATATTTACTCATCTATGGGTTCCATAATTGTGCATTGGAGAAGAACAAGGAGTATGACAAATGTAAAGTCCTAATCCTGTCACTTACTAGCAAGCTCTTTAATCCCTCTAAGTCTTGGATTGTTCCTCCATAAAACAGTACAAATAATAGTTCTTTTCATAGGGTTATTGTAATAGATCATGCATATCTATTACTATTACATCACCTAATACCTAGGCTTGAGGGTACAGAAAGAAAACAAAATAGTATGCATGCCCTTTAAGATTACTACTTACAAATTCCTTATGAAAAGTGTAGAAATAGGTCAATAATTCTAGTAACTTTCCAACCAAGGAACACTTTTGAATGAATCAACTTGATAACTGAGGCAGCTCAAGACTTTGCTTCAGTTGGCTACATAAACACTGCCCGAGTGAATGCTTCTGTCTTGGGCCAGAGCAAGGACCAGCATGAGGCCTGACCTGACCCTGGTGAATAAGAGAACACTAACAACAAGAATTCAAGTTAGGTTTTGCTTATATGCATTACTCTTTGTACATGCAAAACCTATCATTTTCTAAATGAGTCTTTTTAAAAAATTTTATTATTTTAAAGATTTTTTTGAAGACTTTATTTTATTTGAGAATGAGAGAGAGAGAGAGCGCGCATGCGCGTGTGCCCAAGCAGGGGAAGGGGCAGAGGGAGAAGCGGACTCCTCACTGAGCGGGGAGCCTGAGACATGGGGCTTACTCCCAGAAACTTGGGATCATGACCTGAACTGAAGGTAGACACTTATCTAAGCCACCCAGGCGCCCCAAAACCTATCATTTTAACAAGAGTCTGATTAGCAGAGGATAGTGAAGGACTGGGCTATGTTCCATGTCACTGATATTAGCTACTAAAATGGACTGTAAAGTTCTCTTGCAATTATAAAATGCTATATAAATACTAAATGAAAATAAAATAAGACAACAATTCCCAGATTTACTTTCATGCTGCTAGACAATTCTTTGGTTTAATACTTTAGTAAGAACACCATTAAGAGATTGCAAAAAATACAGAAAACCTGATAGGTTTTAAGCAGTGTTAGTACGGTTAGAGCCCATGTTTAATCTGAGAGAATAATGGGAGCCACTTGGCTTGAGTTTAATGCACTTTTCTTGAGAATTACTTCTTGTAAGATAAGTATAATTTCATGATACACAACTGTAGTTTGCTTTTAAAGATTTTATTTATTTATTCATGAGAGACACAGAGAGAGAGGCAGAGACACAGGCAGAGGGAGAAGCAGGCTCCATGCAGGGAGCCTGACATGGAACTCAATCCCGGGACTCCAGGATCACGCCCTGAGCCAAACGCAGACACTAAACTGCTGAGCCACCCAGGGATCCCCACAACTGTGTTTTTAACTGTTTGTTTCAAGCACACCAGCCATAGGAAACAAGGAACAGTGCATGTTAGATGGAAAGAAAAGCAATCAATACTAATAGAGAGAGTGGCTGTTATTAACTACATAGTAAGACGTTAGCCAGATTGAGTTTAGCATGTTGTGCTTTTGGTTCAATGCTTTCTGAGAGGCTGGGCAGGGGGAAGAAAATCAATGTGTTTTCTGAGCTTCAGTTTCCTCTGGGTATTCTATGAAAGATAACTGCATAGTCACTTCACAGGAGAGCTGTAAAAAACTCAGAATGCCTTTAATTTCTTAAAAATCCAGGTATGGACGTAGACATGCGCGCGCGCGCACACACACACACACCTGTTTAACTCTACATCTTTTCATTTCCCTACAGTTTAGCATAAATAATAAGAAATGTATAGACAAAAACTGTGCTTTGTGCAATAAATGTTTCCAAAAAGTATGACTGTAAAAAATATGTTTGCAAACTGGATCATATCAAACACATTGGGATGCCTTATTATTTAAGACTACTTTCGGGTGCCTGGATGGCTCAGTTGGTTAAGTGTCCTGCCTTTGGCTCAGGTCATGATTCTAGGCTCCTGGGATGGAGCCCCGCCATCAGGCTCTCTGCTCAGCAGGAAGCCTGCGTCTCCCTCTGCCTCTGCCTCCTGCTCTGCCTACTTCTGCTCTCTCTGTCAAATAAATAAATAAAATCTTAAAAAAAAAAAAAAAGACTTTCACTTAAACTGGAAATTGTTTGTTATTAAAAAATACTCTCTCCGTTATGTACAAAGTTCTAGAACCCTGGAGATATGGATCCTATAAACCAGGGCCCACTATAGCAACACGCATACAGGCAACTTAATCTGGTTGCCTTATTTCCCAACCACCACCGGCTCTGATTCTTGTCCTCAGGCTCACCCTTAGTAGCTGGGATTTTGTGTCTCCTACTGTTCCTCTGGTGTTAGAACTCAGCCCACTCCTGTCCCATGGCATGAGTCTTGATTGTCCTCATAAATCCTAACCAGTACTCTCCCTCTTTCAGGCCTCGCTGTTTCTCTGCTGGACATGGCACTTTACAGGAACCCTGTCCTCTCAAACAGCCTCAGGCTACCTCCCTTTCTTCTCTCCTACTCCTTTGCTACCTCAGCTCAAATTTATTTGTTTTCTAAGCCTGGATTTTTATGGATCTCTTGCCCTTTTTTTTTTTTTTTTTTTTAAAGCTAAAATCACTTGGACTTATTTACAAGGGCTCTTCTGGCCATTTACTAAAAGGAATGAAAAAAAAATCAAAATAAGAGGGAAGGAAAATCACCAGGGTCAGCATGGCCTCTAGTCACCCCAGAACCACTGAATCAGCAACTGTGGGGATGTGCCCAGCACTCTGTAGTTTATAAGTTCTCTAGGTGATTTTTACGAACATTAAGGTTAAGAACCACTAGTCTGAAAGAAAAAAGGCATCTGACAAATATTTTGGACAAAGTGTGGCTTCTCATTAAGAAGAATTAAGTCTACATTATTGACACAGAAGAATGTCCAAGATATTCTGTGTAATAAAACCACAGGTACAGTATAATTCTTGTAAAAATTCTTAGAAGTATATTTCCACATGGAAAAATGTCTAGAAGGTTAAATATCAAACTTTAATAGTCGTTAGCTTGGGGAAAATATATTTGACTTTTCCTTCATGGATAGCTGTATTTTTTAATCTTTAAGCATATATTATTTTATAATTTTTAAAAATGGTTAATCTGGTCCACACTCCTCTCTGACAAAACTCAGAGGTAAAAATTAACTCAGTCCCCAACAGATTTCAGTGTCTGGACTAATGAAGCTTTGTGATGCTTTAGGGAATTCTAGAAGAAGTGAGGCAGAGATGGTGCTCAGTGCTCCATGACTCAAATCAGTGCTTCTATGAAAAGCTCCTGTGCCAGGAAACGACAGGTCATAAAGCCTGAAAGATTCTGCCTTTCTTAAATAGGCCAACATAAAAAAGGGATGGTGGGGTTCTGAGGGAAAGCAGAACAGACTAAAAACTTCTCTTGGGAGACAACTATTTATTTGTTTCAAAAATTATATATATAGTGTCCCATTTTCCACCACCCTCTCTCCCTGTTTGTGATTGGCAGTCATTCTGCAATTACATTGGTCCTTCTTCAAGCTGGCTCCATGTTTAAACAGTATATGCATATGGCAGACCAGAAAAGGGCCTGAAAATAAAGTAGAATGGTGGAAATAATCCAGGACAAGATAAAGAGAAGATAAAAGAGGTGAGTGTGAATGTATATATCTGAGATCAAGTCTAGTCCGAACAAACATCCTTTAGCTCATGATGCATCATGGGAAAATCCTGAGGCTTCCATGAGTTGTTCTCAAGGGACCATTCAATTATTTCACCTCTGGCAAGTTTCCTATTAGAAGCACTCCATGCATTCATAAAGGACCCCAAAGCACTTTACCTGTATTATCATCATTCACAGAAGCCACTCAGTGTAATCTGTATACATCCTCTTGCTCTTCACTGCCTACAAGCATGTGGGTGTGGCAGAAACAGAAAATACAGTTGTCTCCTTCAGGATAGCTGTTGCCCCAGAAACCAGAAAAACTCAGTAAAAAAACAAAAACAAACAAAAAACTTTCAACAATCCTTATTAATTACTTCATCTTCACTAAAGGAAAACTACTTATACCAGGGGGCTTTCTACTTGGAGCTAAGAAAATTGATAAAGGTTACCACAATTGTTTTTCTATCAAGATATTCTCTGTCTCTGCTGCCCTAAATACACCAGAAGACTAGAGATATTACCAACCTCCCAATACTTTCAAAGCTATATGGAGAGAAAGATATTTTGTAGATTGGAGACTGTAGCCACCTTTTGAAAAGCCTGTTATTGTCTGTGGCTCTGCCTAATAGTGCTTCAGATCAGAAAATCAGGGTACAAGGTGATTAGATGGTAGAAAGGAGATGAACCTCAGTACTTGGTTTGCAGCATGACATAAAAGAAAGAGCACAGGCAATGGAGTCAATTTGGATCCCAGCTCTAAATTATACTAGATTTGGGGCAAATAACCCTACCTCTCTAAGCCTCAGTGTCCTTATCAATAAAATGGGAATAAGCTACTTTACCAAGTTGTTGCAAAAATCACAAGTACATAAGAGCAAAGGGGAGAAAGAAGTTAGTGTTTAATGGGCAGAGTTTCAGTTTAGAATGACTAAAGTTCTGGAAATGGAATGGTGGTGGGAATGGTTGGACAAAAATGTGAATAGTTAATGCCACTAAACTATATACTGAAAAATAGTTAAAGTGGTAAATTTCATTATGTGTATTTTACCACATTTTGTTTAAATGATAATATAAGGCTCCTAGCACAGTGTCCTGGCTCTCTCAGTGGGTACTCAAGAAATGCTAGTCTTTTCCCCATATGAAGAACTCTTAAATTTAAAAAAAAAAAAATCTTCAAAATAAGAAGGGGGGGCATAGAAAAAGTCAAACAAAATTGTGCTCCTATCCCTATTTATTTTCGAGAGGCTTTGACTTTCAGGCAGAGCCAGTTGGCACCAATACCAAGTAGTGCCACAGTAAGTCTCTGGGTAGGAGAAGGGAGGCTGTGTTAGTCATAATCCCTCAGGCATGTTCAGTTCCCAGTCCACCCCCACCCTGGTAATGGAGTCTCCCAGAATATCAATCTTCTAGCTCTCAACATCTTGCAAAGAAAACTGGGAAGCTGAAACCATTTCCCAGACCAGACTCCAGGTCATGAGGATAAAAGCATTTGCAGTGGCAGCTGGTTCCTGTAAGTAAGAGAGAGACAAGACACTAGTGCTGAACACCAACTGGATGGGTCTGGAGCCTGTTCCAGTCTCCAGCATTAAGCTGATCAGTACCTTAGATGACTTTGGCTGGGTTTAATGGACACAGAGGACAGTTATCTCAAAGGCCTGTTAAAGGAAGATTAAAAATGCAATTCAGGGAAAACAATTAATGGTTATATGTTGTAAGTCATAAAATAGAGAAGGGAAAAAACAGATGACTTATCTCTAGGCATATTAGAACACTGCTTCTGATAGGCAGGCTTAATTAGATCTCAGTGCAATGCTCAGATAGATGATCATTAACATCCCTAGAACTTAGCTCAAGGAGAAAGATGTAATTGGAGTACCAATCCCCAATCAATTCCAAAACAATACGTACTTTTGGATCTGAGCTCTTGAACTTTAACCTTTCCACCAACTCTATCATAGCCGCCTTCAGTCCACCAGAGTCTTTGCTCTAAAAGAAAGAAAAGTAAGGGGTCATTAGAAAGCATTTTGTTGCTCTCTCAAACACAGACAGTGTATTTCATGGGACAATGAAATGGAAAACAATTTTTTCTTATTAGCCAAGAAAACCAGATGAATAAGGAAAGCTTGCATTGCCCCTCTTCCTCTCTCTACTGGACAAAGAGGGTTGGGATATAAATTGCCCAGTGACCTGAGAGAATTATTGGAATGAAAATTAAATGCAATTTGTACAGGCTGACTCACTGTTTCATCTTCAACTGTGCCAATGTTCATTGAGGGCTGAGGCTCTGAAAAAGAGATTTTGATCTAGGATGTCCATTTTATGACATAGTGATTTTTATTTTGAACTTCTACATACCAAATACAGAAATATGCAGTATTAAATATTCTTACAGAAATAAAAACAAAGAAAATGCTTCAAGATTTAATTGGAAATGATATTACAGTAGGATGTAATATCATCCATTCTTGAGTACCCTATATCCCAGTACAGTAGGATGGTTGAATACAGGTTTTTGAGTCAGACATAAAAAGTTTCAAATTTGGGGTCTGCCATAACTAGTTGATGAATCTCGGGTAAATTACTGACTTTCTCAAAACCTCATGCCCCTTCTATAAAATGTGGATAATAAGTAGGGTTATTTTGAGGCTTAACTGGAACAGTGTCAAGGCATTGCCCAATATGTGGCACCTTGTAAGTGCTCAATAAATGCCTATTATTATTACTGCACTGTAACAATTTAGAGTAGCACAGTCCAAGAAAAATGTAAACCACAAATGCAAGCCATGTATACAGTTTTAAGTGTTCTAATGGCCACAAAAATAAAGTGAAATTAATTCTAATAGATTGTACTTAACTCAGTGTATCCAATATATTATCACTACAACATGATTTCAACGAGATAGTTGATACATTTTTTCATACTAAGTCTTTGAAATCTAGTGTGTATTTCACATACACAGCCCAATTTAACTTAAATCACATTTCAAGTCCTCCAAAAATATATAGAGCTAGTAATTACTGTATCGTCAACAAAGATTTAGGGAATAGACTCTAGAGCCACACAGCCTGGATTCAAGTCCCAACTCTATCACTAGTTGTGTGACCTTAGGAAAGTCATTTAGTCTCTCTATGCTTTTATTTCTTTATGTGTAATATGAAGCTAATAACACTACTTACTTCATAAGGTTATAGTAAAATTAAATGAACTAACAATATACGTTATGGTGCTCAGAAAAGATCCTGGAACATGGTAAATGTAACAGATTCATTAGACATTTTTATTATTGTCTATCTGCCTCATGACGCTTTAAACTCCTTAAGGGTAAGAACTATGGCTTCTATCTCTGTATTTGTGCCCAGCATAAAGAAGGGTTTGAAATAGTCTGTTGAACAAATATACAATCTTAAGACATAAATGACCTAGGGATCCCTGGGTAGCTCAGTGATTGAGCGTCTGCCTTCACCCCAGGTCATGACCCCGGGGTCCTGGGATGGAGTCCCACATCGGGCTCCCAGTGGGGAGCCTGCTTCTCCCTCTGCCTATGTCTCTGCCTCTCTCTCTGTGTCTCTCATGAATAAATAAAATAAAATCTTAAAAAAAAAGACATGAATGACCTAATTACAATACACATGTGTAGCACACTCCAAAATCACATAAATTAGTTTATTCTCTTATCTCAACTCCTGTGTGGACTCACTACCCACATCTTATCAGCGATGAAAAGGAAGTATGAGGAAGTAAAATGACTGTCATTTTATGGAGGAATGGATAATCAAGAGGTACAATATCAACAAACACCACAAATATGTTACTCAAAATTGGTCTCAAAATCAGTAATATTTTCCAAATTTGCAGAACCAATTTCAACTCCTCTAAAACAGGAAATTATTACTAAGACCAGTTTATGTATATTAAAATAGACTACAGGCTCAGTCTTATTTTCTAAGTCCTTTTTTCTCCCAAATCTATTCAGTAAAAGCTTGGTATAAAATGACTAGGCTGGTAGCTGCTTCAGATGTGTCTCCATACACAGTGTAGTGACATTCCCACTCTAGCTGGGGTTGGGTTCTAAATAATATTCTTAATAATTTGTAGTTTCAAAATGATGGTTTACAAGTCTTCAAATTTCATCACCAATTTAAATCTTTAATCTCTGTGATCTCACCGCAGACAGCTGGGAAAAGGAATCCAGAGGTCACATACCAGAGAGTGGGTGAGACCCGAAGTACCTAAAAAAGGGTTAAGTTTGCCAGACACAATCCTGCTTTTATGAGATGATCAGACAATAAAGCCTGTCTGGTGATATCATTTCTGTAACCTGCTTCTCATTGGCTGAACAAGCAGGTCACTTGTCCCTGGAAAGCTCTCTTCCCCCACATCCCAGCTGCCAGCGCCCATTTTAAGCTCTTCAGCAAGAGCCCTGATAGATTTTGACATCCCCCCTGGCTCTAGAAAAAAGAAAGGAATGCACCAAAACTGTGCCTTAAAACATTCGGAAAAGAAATAGAACAATGAAGGCATCCCTCAGAAGCAGACAGCACGTTTGCAGGCAGATGTGCCTTGTGTGGAGAGATAAGGGAACCCTTAGCCTTTTTTTCATAAAAATACAGTGTGTCAGCAGAATCCTCCCTCCTTTTCACCAAGCATCAGCAGCAATGCCGACCCAGGGGAGAGACAGAGGGAGATGCACTGATATTCTCCCTCCAGGAAATTCACCCATCCTCCCCCCCCACACACACACCCTCTGAGAATTATTCTCGAAGATTAACTGGGGTCTATAGTGAGTCAGCTATAGTCAGTTTCTAAATAGGTAGTGAAGAAAACATTTCCTAATGGCTTCTTTTTTTACCCATAAAATAAGCAAATGGTCAGAAAGGAGAGGCTTCACTGGGCAGACCTGCCTCCCATGCTGCAGGCTGAGGCAAAAGTACAAGTGGAAGACCGTGGCCTCAGATTCACTTCCCTTCTTTCCCCACACACCAATCCCTTCCTGCACCTCAAGAAGCCTTGTACACAGATGTTCAAGCTAGTCCATCCAAACTCTGGGTGTACTAAGCAGTCACCCTTGGCCACATCTGGGACCTAGTAATGTACACCAGCAGGGGTAGGGTCCAATGGCTTGATCCATCTTTGGGAGGACAGACTCAGAAAGAAGCTCTGCAGGCCTCCAAAGCAGGTTCAAGACATTCTGTCAGGTAATTCTTGGATCCTGGGTGCTTGGAGAGTTGTTAAGGAGGGGATGGGCATGGCCCTCTAAAGCATGCAGCATATAGGGTTAGGGGCGCAGGGTTATCCAGGTCTAAGGTGGTATCTGAGTTTGAGTGTCCCCAGAGCATACGGTAGTATCATGTTTTAGTTAATTATCTGTTTTCAAAGGGCAGTCATCAGTCAAAAGGTAACCAGGATAGGAAATTACACCTTCCCACTTCCCTAGTGTGGTAGAACAGAACAACTGCCTCTGAAACCTGTGTTCTAATTGAGAGGTAGACCACGATAGTAACAAAGGGTGGGATAATTCTAACCTTGTAGACATTTGGTTCCATAAATGTCCAGATTCTACTGTGTCAGCCCTTGTGGCCAGCATTATGAGTAGCAAAGTTAGAGTCTCCTGATATTGCTCTTCTCCATCTCGATCCCACCCAATACCTTCCAAGAACACAGGAGTTCAATGGAACAGATCTTGTTTACACAACTCTTTCTTGCCCTGAAAGAGTGTAAAATAAAAAGAGACAAGTGGTATGTTATGACACCTACCTCTCAGAGTTTGACTAATCTGTGAAAATGTAGCCTGCTTCACAAAAGCCAACTCCTAGGGATGAGTCATAACAAAGCCAAAGAAAGGACAAAATATCTTACACCTGAAGTTGTTCTTTATTCTCCAAAGCACTTTTATATGTTCTTTCATTGGCATCTCACAATAAACCTAAAAACTAGTGTATTCACATTTCACAGCTGAGAAAATGGCTCATGGAAATCAAACAAGGAAACTAAAAATCACAGGGCTCATATACTCTGTCAGTGGCATTTCACAATAGCACAGTAACTAAGAGGTGGTGTATTCTCACTTTACAATGGCCAAAAACGGTTCTGTGGAAGTCAAATGATGCCCCCCAATCACAATGCTAGCAGCAAAACCAGGATTAGAATGATTCAAATGAAAAAGATTATAATATATACAACAGAAGTGACTGGTGTCAAAAATACATAAGAGAATACAAAAGAAATTCTTTTAAATAAGAAAAAGTCAAATAAGCCCAAAAGAAATCCAAACAAAGGATATGAACATAACAGAAATGTAGAATGGCTAATAAACATACGAAAAGACGTAAAAGATGCTCAAATTTACTAGCAATTAATATATTTCTTATCCATTATATTGAAAAAAGTGTTCTGATTGATATCAAATGATGAGGGGCTTTGGAGAAACTAGGGACTTCCATATGTTGCTGATACAAAATGATGAACCTACTCTGAAATCACATGCCTCATCAGTCCATTTCTCTCTTCATCCCCTTAAGAAACCCTAGTACATGTGTTAAGAAGGCATGCACAGAAATATTTATGGTAGCACTGTTTGTAGTACTAAACAAACTGGAAATATTCTAAACATCCATCAACAGTGGGTGGCTAAATAAGCTCTGGAATCAACAAAATATGGAATATAGAAAAAAAAAGAATGAAGTAGATCTGTTATGTACCTGGATACAAGGCAAGACTTAATGATTTTTAACTTGCAAAAGGACACATACTATAAATATTACTTATTTAAAAAAAAAACACACAAAACTAGGAATGTTTAGGTAGCTCAGTCCATTAAGCATCTGCCTTCAGCTCAGGTCATGAACCCAGGGTCCTGGGATTGAGCTCTGCATTGGGCTCCCTGCTCAGTCAGGAGCCTGCTTCTCCTGCTCCCATTCCCCTTGCTTGTACCCTCTCTCCGTCAAATAAATAAAATCTAAAAAAATAAATAAATGAAAACTAAAAAAAAAAAAAAAAACAGAACTATTACTCTCCATGGGTTATATATATATAACCACATGTGTGTATATATATATGTGTATACATAAAGTTGGGAGTGAGGAAGGGAGGACAGACCTATGGCTTCTTCAGTGCCTATGTTGAGTTTGCTTAAATAAATATTGGAGCACTGTTCCCTTTACACTGCAAACATAAGAACCAGCAGGTAGAAGAGAGGGTTCTTTACCTGGTGTTCATGTACATATTTCAGGGAGTTTGAAATCCCTAAAACTGTATGTGAAATTTGGAAGGTACATGCACTTTTTTCTAGGGAAAGGGACATTAGCTTTCCTCAAAGTACCAAAAAAGTTTAACTTTCCATGTAAAAAATAATTGCATACAGAGAAAAAAGAACCAGATTCTATTCCTACTTCTGCCACTTACTACTATGTGAGTTTGGAAAAGTCATCTTATATCTTTGGATTTCTATTTCTCAATCTGTTAAGGAAAAAAATGGATCAAATCAGAACCTACAAATTTGTAGGCTGCAGCCTACAGAACCTTTTTTTTTTTTTTTTTTTTTTTTGGAATTTTGAAGTGTTATCCCACACAGCATACTGGGAATTTTAAATTAGTTACTAACATTTAAAAATCAGGAGACACAAACAATAAAGATTTCTAGCTTCTTTTGAAAATCTGAAAGATGTGATTATACTGGGCTCCCATTCCCACACAGCAGCACTTGGCTGAAGCTAAGTAGCAGCTTCCACTTTACACCGGGCAGGCTCTCTCCAGTTTGCCTATGGTTACCCTGGTTTGCTTCCTGCATTTACATTACCTTTCTGGTCCCTACAGACATCCGAAGTAACGTTCTGGAATGTTACTGGAAGCAATATTCTGAAGGCTTTCTACCTCTAAGGGTCCTTGTATTTGAACACCAAAAAGCTGGGTTGTCTCTCTTCAAAAGGGTTAAGAACACCTCTTAAACACATGTCCATCCATTTACTCCCAAAACAAAAAAGTAATATAGCTCATTTTAATGTAAATATCCTTTGAAAATGTATGAGGAGCAGAAACAAAGATGGAATATGGTAGGCGAAAGCAGCATCAGAATAAGAAGTATCTCGACTCTTATCTCTGACAAGAAGTATCTCTGTAGTTTTATGGGAGTTAGTCTAGTCTAATGCCAATAACCACATGGGCACCAAAAGAACAGTAATTTGTAGAAATGTAAATGTTAATCACTTAAACATCCTAAACTGGCTTCTAAATATTGAATTCTGTATTACACAAAATCAGAAGATGCTGAGTTCAGAAAGAATACTGGCTGGCTGTTTTTGTTTTTTTTTTTTTTTTCCCTATCCCATTGGCCTTATATTGGTAACATTCTTTAAAAAAAAAAATTCAACCCAACTTTCTGTTATTTTTACCAAAAGGTTTTTCTGGGAAACACAGTGGAGAAGGACTAAAAGATAGAATATACAACAAGTCCTCCTAAGGAACCAAATCAGAAAGCAAAGGCCTGTCAATAGAAAATGAAACTAAATTTTTTATCACCATGCCATGTACAAAAATTCTCTACCAACCGTAGTTGATTTTCCAGCTCCAAGTCCACTCTCATGTCAGGCAACTACTTTTATATAGTTAGTTGCTCAGATTCAAAATCATTTTGGGTCTGAGAAACTCATTACCAAGTCTCTCTAAACCTAACTCTAAAACACATGCCACCTCCAACAACTCAGCTGAAGATTAGTATTTTCATACTTCAAGCATGTGAAGTCAGAGTCCACCACTCAACACAGGTTACATCCCGCCAGGGTTCCCACTGACCCAAAGGGCAGAGAGGATACCAGAGGGGTGCCTATAATACCTCTCCTCATGACTGCCTACTGGAAAGAAAATGGAGGCTCTTTTCTAACCAGAAAGTAAAGAGTGTATTGCCCCTGCCTCCCCTCTGTTTCTATAAAAATTTCCCACAGTTCAGAATGTAAAACAGAATTTAAAGAGGACAACCAGCAAGACTTGTGAACCTAAAATTAGACGGACCAGCTGTGTTTTGGTTAGCTAGTGCATAAGGCACCAGCAGGACACTGAAACATACAGGAGCCTCTTCTCAAAGACAAGTTTTTCACCAGCCTATCTACCCACCGGAATAAAGCAGGCAGAAGGAGCAGAAGGAGAGGGGGCTGAACACTTTTCACCCAAAGAAACTTGGTGTCCAGAACTTCTACTGCTGCCAGACTAACTGGTTTGGAATTGAACTCAGAATAGAACCTTAGATGGCTTTTTAATGGTAATAAGAATGTGCCACCAATTGCTGAGGGCTTATCGTGGAGGCACCATGCTAAGCTCTTTACATGTATGATCTTGTTTGTTCCTCACTATAACCCAGTAAGGAGAAACAATTTTATTATGCTCATGCTACAGATGAGGAAACCAAGACTCAAGAGAGGCTGAGTGAATTATCCAACATAATATAGCTAATAAATGCTCAAATTCATATTGCAAGCCAAGTTCATAATTACATAAGATTATGCTTGGTTCTTCATATTCCTTCTCCCATTTTTCCTTAGTAACAAATACCAGCTTTTAGCTGGACACACTGTAGCCTGGGACAAAAGATGATTTCCTAGTCTCCCATGCAACTAGGTAAGGCCAACAGGACTGAATTCTAGCCAATGAGACATAAGCAGCAATGTGTGCAACTTCTGGAGGATTTCCTTAAGATGGAGGGGTGTGCCCTTCTTCACTTTCCTATGCCTGCTATCCTGGAACTCTGATGCGCTGGCTGAACTCCAGTAGTCAACTTGGTCCATGACAAAGACTACACCTAAGAGTGACAGAGAGGAGGGAGAAAGAGCCTAGATTCCTAATAACATCACAGTTCCTCCACACCAGCCTTAGACTGCTTACATCCAGACTTCTTTTACACAGAAAGAAATAATCTTGCTTGAGTAGCTATTGTTTTGGATTTTTCCGAATAATTTCCTTATTTTAGATGCAGCTAAACTAATGTAAACACTGATACACTAAATCATTATGCAATATTGTCTCTTTCAGTTCTTCATTGACTCCCTAGAACTAGATGAGATGTTTCACATCATATATTCACCAACTACTCCAATATGCATCTACTACTCAATAGACACTATGCTAGGTACTTGGAACACAAAGATAAATAACATACAGTAGTAGCCCTAGAAAAGTTTATAACCCACATGAGACATGGAAAGAAATAACGCTGATGTAGTATACTGTAATTACTGCTACAGTGACTGTATATAGGCTGCTGCTATAGGAACACAGGAGGGCTACGTAACAGTCTAGTCTGTGTTTACCTAGTAAAATCTTATCCGTCCTATCCACCTTGAATACCATTTCTGCCAAGAAATCTTTCCTGATTCCATGTTTTCAGCTCATATTAATTTCTCTTTTCTTTGAGCCCCCTTAGCACACTACTGCACCTCTCCTCTAACATTCATACACATATCAGCACCTGAAGACTATCTTTCCTATTAGACTGTAAGTTTCCTGATGTCAAAAACTTTTCTTTATTCTCAATATTCATCACACAGCTCACCATAAATGCTCAAAAATCATTCAGATAAATAAGATTAACTTAAAACACCAGTCTTTAACCTACCTATATGCTATAGTATACACATTAAGATAGGTGTTTTCTCTAACAGTCTATCCAAGTGAAAGCAGATTACTCTGCCACCTGATCAAAAACTAGCTAAATACATCAGAAGTGAGTTTAATATATGATTAAGTGTTCAACAAGAATATGGTTATCTGGCTTACATTATGGAGTGAGCCTTCAGCATATGTGAAGGCTTTTGTTTTCTTAATTCGTCAGTTTATGATGTCTGAAAAGGACATCAATATTGTTATTTTTTCTTTGATGCCACATTGGCTTAATCCCTATGACAGTGATACACACACAAATTCTCACACAAATTCTCACACACAACTCAAAAGCAAAACATACATACAAAGGATTTACGTCTCCCAGGACCAGAGTTCTATGTTTCCCACCTCATTCCAATTCCTATGTATCAGGACCGAAGCTTTGTTCCACCTATTCCTTGTATGTATTCTGTTCCTTCCTCTGAGAGGTTCGTGAGCATCTGTGCTCCTTCCTACCACACAAGGTTAGACTAAGGCTCTGGATACTAGTAGAACCAACAGGGACAGGAACATGAAACCAAGCTGGTCATCTCAGACTGAACTGTAAGTTCAAGCAGATGACACACAGCACTGATACAGATCCACCTCTGGCTTCTCAGTTTTGGGTCAGATGCAAAGGAGGAGAAAAGGTGGGTACACCACTGAAGAGGCAGGACAACTTCCACATTGTGGGCTAGAGTCCAGAAAAGCTGGTACCACAGGCACACAGTCCTTTATTCTAAGAGGGGTTTAAGAATAATCAGATTACTGCATCCGTAACCTTACCCTGAGAAACAATACTCTAATAGTATAAAATGCTCATTAACCTATTCTATTTTGATCAAAAGGTCAGGGAAGAGAAAAAGTGAGCACTGGGTTCTTGGGAGAAGAGAGAAGGACAAGCTTGGACCTTTACTCCCAAGAATCAGCTGTTAAGACTCCTAAGTTCTGCCACTTTCCAACTGTATGACCCTGGGCAAGTTATGCCTCAGCTTCCTTCCTCTGTAAACAGAGATACCAAGAAGAGGTACCTCAGGGCACTTTATTGGCACAGTCAGTTAAGCGTCCAACTCTTGGTTTCAGCTCAGGTCATGATGGTAAGACTGAGCCTTGCATTGGGCTCTCTGTGCTCAGAGCAGAGTCGGCTTGAGATTCTCTCTCCCTCTCCTTTTGTCCCTCCTACTCATGTTCACCCACATGCACTCTCTCTCAAATGATATTTTAAAAAGATAAAATGTACCTCTAGAATTGTTATGATGATTGAATATGTATAAAGAGCTCAGAACAGTGCCTAGCACGTAAGTAGTATATACTAAGCACCAGCTATTAATCTGTTCAGTCTCCCAGACACCAATCATAAGTCATCTTGATAGTACGCACTCTTAACTCTGTGGTCTTCCTCCCCAACCACTAACTCTAGTCTAATCATGAGATGCACATGAGACAAATCCTAATAAAAGGACAGTCTACAAAATACCTGACAAATCTCAGAGATTTTGACTTAACTGGATGGGATGGGACCAATCACAACTACTTTCTAAAGAATCGCTCTCCACAGATGATTCAGAAATGTGGTACCAAGGTGAGAAACACATTATTCACATTGCTGACCTTACCTTCTACTTCTCTTTCACTCCTCTCTACTTCATAATGTTTTTGTTGTCCTTCCAATACCCTGAGTTCAACTCTACCTTAGAATCTTTGCATTCACTATTCTTTCTACTTTAGCCACTTTTCTCCCAGAATTTTTCCTAATTTTTGGATAAGGTATAATTTTAATAATGAAGATTGTACAAAGAGTCCATGTCTTTAACAAAACATAATGAGATGGCTTTTCCCCTTTGTTTAATCCTGCAGAAGGCTTCTAGGCCCTCCCCACAAGCTCATATTCCCTCCACAGGGTAGTATTTTCACCTGTGCTATCAGGACATTAAAACTGCTAGAATTATGTTATTCTTCTCATTTCAAGAGCCAATCATCCCTTTATAAAAAGTTGTATGAATCAAAGCAATTGTCTGCTACGAATCATTGGACTTTGTGCAAACAGTACTCAATTGGTAACATGACAGAGTAGTTTTCCTAGATCTTTGCTAGGTCTCATAAATTCAGGTCTTTGCCCAAATGTCATATGCTCAGAGACACTTCTCACAACAACATCATCAAAATATAACCCTCTGCTGCCATGCCACTCACTCTTTCACAACTCAGACCTGCTGATTTCATAGTACATACTACCATCCCAAATTACCTTTCTCCTCAACTAGATGGTAAACTCCATGAAAGCTAGGGCCTTGTCTGTCCTCTTCACAGTATAATTCCAAGACTTATTACAGTCTTATTACTTATTAAGTAAGTATGTTTTGAAGGGTAGACTCAGATAGGGAATCCCAGAACTGCAGGACTCTCTCATAAACTTTCCAGAGAACCATATGGGGCTGCTCCAACTGACAGGAAGTCATTCCCTTTACCTTAGTCTTAGCTTGTCTTATTCTAAACAAGTAAGACACTGAAACATTCTGTAGCCAGTGCTTCATGGTTTTATTAGAAGACAGCCCGAACCTTTCACATAATTAAAAATAATATAAATAGGTACATTTTTCGGCAGACCTTCAAACTCCTGCCTCCTTCCAGAGCTACTTCTTAGGAGCTGACTAAAGAACCAGAGTCATGGACCATTATTGGATACAGCAGTGACATACCTCCATCCCTGGTCCTTCTAGAGCCACAGCTGTTCTGAGTATATGCCTATATCCTTCTAACCACCCTGCTACTACTAAGCTCCCTCAGCTCTTCTCGGCAGTTGTTTCCAATGTCAATTAACCAAAGATTCTTCTCCCCAAATACCCATCTTAAAGGCACACTCAAGGGCAAAGGGTGTGGCTTCAAACCCTTTGGATCTGTCCGTAATAAAGCTATGTTAAGAACTCCACAGATGCTCATAAGTGTTTGCTGAACTCTGCCTACCACGTGTCCCTCAGCCATTTTATAACTCTACCTTTCCTTCAGTGACCCTGCAGTGCACTAGACATGTATTTTTCAAGTCACAGGACACAACCCATGAGTGTGCAATATAAGCAATTTACTGTGAGAATCCAGAGGTTTTTTTTGAACAGAACCAAAACAGAAAACATCGTGTCTGGCAAGGCATAGTGTTCCATCTGAGTTATTTAAAAGTGTGTGTGTATGTAAACAAGGTTACAATGTAAAGTACACTTCCTCTACTGTAGGTTATGTTCAGTTTTTTAAACTACTGGTCTAGAGTTTTAAGAACATCTAATTGCACTTTTATTGTTCAACAAAAATGATTCATTAACGTAGCTATGAATGCAAATCCCCTTGACAATATAAGGATTTTCATATGAATAAATCCATAAGCCTGATCAAGTTCCTTTGTCAGACCCAATGACCCATTTTCAGGGACAGAAATTATGGTAAGAGAAACCTGAATATCTGGATGAGAGGTTATAACCCAGATGAGAGATCATAATTTGGGCTGTGTAACTATATTTCTATGAAAAAGCTGGAACACACGTTCAATCCAAATTTGGACCCACAAAATCTTTTGGAGACACTATCCTCTGGAGTGAAAAGGAAATAAATAGAGTATGGGAGGAGAGGCAGGACTTTAAAAGTCACTGCAAGAATGAAGTGTTAATCTTGTCCCTCCAGTGTTCACCTTACTTCTCGTGGCCCAGCCTGCAGGCTGCCTCTCCCCAGGCCCCCTTGCCCTACAGTCACCTTGGTTCTCTGCCCATTTTGAAGTTTGCTTTACTCTAAGTGTCAGCAAGTCTAAGGCAACAATTTGACCTGACCTTCTACCACCAATACCAGCCACTCACAGCCTGGAGAGGCACAAAGCTATCTAAACATATATTGTACAGGGCACCTGCATGGCTCAGTTAAGCATCTGCCTTTGGCTCAGGTCATGATCTCAGGGTCCTGGGACTGAGCCCCACCGGGCTCCCTGCTCAGTGGGAAGTCGGCTTCTCCCTCTTCCTTTACCCCCCACCCCGAGCTCATGCTCGCTCGCTCTCTTAAATAAGTAAAAGCTTTCAAAAATAATAAAAATAAAATGCCCAAATGGTTTTTAAAATATTACAAATTCCTCTCAAAACTTGGGTTTCATCAGACTCCTGTTAATAATAAAATAGCAGCTAACATTTACTAAGAGCTTACAATGTGTTAAGCATTGTTAAAGTGTCTGATCAAAACTAAACCATTTAATTCAACAAAAATCCTATTTTATTTCATAACTTCATACTCATTTTAGAGATACAGAAGTAAGGCCAAACTGTTCCATAGCTTGCCCAATGTCAAAAAGCATGTGGCAGAGTTAGGATACTTTCTGTCCCTCTCTAATCCTACACAATTTAAAAATTTTTAAATTTTTAACATTTATTATATGTTTACTTGCTAATTTGTTTTTCCCTATTTCCTTCTAATACAATGTAAGCTCCAACAGAAGTAGGGACTTGTTCCATTATGCTCACTGCTATATCCCCAATGCTTAGAAGCTCCTGCTTTCAGCCAATACTCCATAAATACTTGCTGAATGAATGCAGTGTAACAAAGACTCTGTTCTCTCACCATCATCATGCTGTGCTACTTTTAATACTCCAAGAGCTTTACTTTCTTCCAATAAGCAAATGTACACTGGCCTCAAAACATTTGAAACCAAAGTGAACTGAAACTAATTAAAGCTGCAACCAAGCTCTGTTCAAGCTCAAATCTTTACTGGATCAAAATAATCAGCCCCTCATCCTAGCTGCCTAACAGAGTAAATGGCATACCCTTTCTCAGGGATAGAAAAAGAAAATACTAGTCTAATGTCTACAGTTCTTTTAAACGCAACATCTAGTTTTGGATGAAAAATTATGAGACATGAGAAGAATTATGAAAATGTGACATAAAATCAGACCCCAAAAGATTCAAAGAAATAGATCTTTTAAAAATAACCAAATAAGCATTCTAGAGTTGAAAAACACAATATCATAAATTAAGAATTTAAGGAATGACATACAATGGAGTATTTGTAACTATAAAAAAAGATAAATAAATAAGTAGACACATCTATGGAGTGATTTCCAAGATATACTGCTAAGTAAAAAAAGCAAAGCAAAAAAAGAGAATTTATATCACCCAAAACCCCATTAATTCCAGTTTCAACATAAGAAAACATTAGACAAAACCAAACTAAGAGATTCTACCCAGGACCTAGCTAGCTCTCCTCTAAACTATCAAGGTCATCAAGAGCAAAAAGAAAAAAAAATAATGTGACCACAGGATCCTGGTACAAAAGTCATTACAGGAAAAACTGGTGAAATTCTAATAATGTCCACAGTTTAGTCAGCAATACTGTTCCAATATTAACATAAGACTATGGGAAGCAGCTCTTGATCGAAGACATTTACTGATCTGCAAGAAACTGGGCTGTGCATTTCATAGGGGGTGTACAGTAAGGTGGGAGAGGAGGAGGTAAGAGAAAGCAAAGCTGATGTCAGGCTGAGGTGAGAGATTTATTTTTTTTAATTTGTTTATTTTTTAAGTAATGTCTACACCCAACATAGGGCTTGAACTCACAACCTTGAGATCAAGAGTCAGACGTTCTACCAAGTGAGCCAGCCAGATGCCCCCAGAATGAGAGATTTAAAAAAAAAAACAAAAAAACAAAAACGATTTTACTTTATTCATGAGAGACACAGGCAGAGGGAGAAGCAGGCTCCATGCAGGGAGCCTAACATGGGACTCGATTTTGCGTCTCCAGGATCACGCCCTGGGCTGAAGGTGGCACTAAACTGCTGAGCCACCCGGGCTGCCCTAGAACAAGACATTTAAAAGAGATCCTTGCCACAGAGACTTGGGATGCTCTTGCCCCTGTTAAAGAGTAAAACTCTAGAGTAAAGACAAACTAAACTAAATGTGCCACTATCTCACCCTCTGAAGGAGACTGTGGGAGTGTTGCCTTGGAGCTGAACAAAGGAGGTAGGGAACTGCAGGGCTGGATGAAAGTGAAATCTTTAATTAGTTGTAAACATAGGCAGGTACCTCCTGAAAATCTGGTCCAAGAAATCTCAAGCAATTCATTTACTTTAAGGGGGTTCTAAACAAATTGTATTCTCGGGCCTTAGCACAAGCAAACTCAATCCTCTTTCGAAGAATACAGCTTCATGCCAAGGCTTGGGAAATCCCCACAAATAAATTTTCAAAGGCAATAAAGAGAGCTATGCAAACAAAAGGAAATCAAGAAACATTGAAAAATACCATCAAAAACAACAGCAGAGGAGATCCACCAAGTCTCTACATACTAGAATTACCAAAGACAGATTATGATCAACATGCTTACTGTTCTTACAGGAATAAAGAAAATAGCTATGGTATGAAGAAAGATAAAAGAGGATAGGATTTCTAAAAAAAAAAAAAAAAGGGACGCCTGGTTGAGCATTGAGTGTCTGCTTTCGGCTTGGGGCGTGATCCTGGAGTTCAGGGTCGAGTGTCTCATAGGGCTCCCTGCATGGAGCCTTCTTCTCCCCCTCTGCCTGTGTCTCTGGCTCTCTGTTTCTCTCATGAATAAATAAATGAAATCTAAAAAAAAAAAAAAAGAGAGAGAGAACAGGATTCACAAATTTACACTAATATATTTGAAAAGTTGAATAAAATGGACAAACTTCTGGAAAAATGTAACTTAATAAAACTGACCTAAGGAAAAATAGACAATTTAGACCTATAACCGTTAAAGAATTGAATCCATAATCAAAAATACTACAGAAAACAAAGTAACAAAATTCTCTCTTTTTTCAGGTCCAGACAGCTTCCATGGTCAGTTCGATTGATCATCCTAGAAAGAAATATAGCAATCTTTTTTTTTTCTAGTTTGGAGTTGTTTTTTTTATATATAAATTTATTTTTTATTGGTGTTCAATTTGCCAACATACAGAATAACACCCAGTGCTCATCCCGTCAAGTGCCCACCTCAGTGCCCATCACCCAGTCACTCCCACCCCCCGCCCACCTCCCCTTCCACCACCCCCTAGTTCGTTTCTCAGTTAGGAGTCTTTCATATTCTGTCTCCCTTTCTGATATTTCCCACTTATTTTTTTCTCCTTTCCCCTTTATTCGAAATATACCAATCTTATATAAACACTTCCATTAAAATAGAGGAAATATGTGAGAAACAATACACTGTGACTAATACTATGAAGGCAACGTAACCTTGATCGCAAAATCTCATAAGGGCAGTACAAAGAAGAAAATTTACAAGCTAATTTCTCCCATAAATATAAATGAAAAAATCCTACATAAATTATTAATAAACCAAATTTAAAAACAAGAAGATACTTCATCATGACCAAGTTGTATTTATCCCAGAAATGCAAAGTTGCCTTAACTGTAAAATATAACAATATGCAGGGATAGAAATAAGACCACACATATGCACAGCCCTGTATTTTTGTGTACAACTACAAGAAAAAACATGTGAAAGATGAGCAAAAAAATTAATAAAAGTGGTTACAAATAAATAGTTGTTGGGGAAGAAACCAGCTGAAAAGGACAAAGGTGAATGAGAGACTTTGAGACATGTGAACATAACTGATTTTTTTTACTTAAAAAGCCAATTAACATAATTTACTACATTAACATAGTAAAAGAGTAAAATCAAATGAACACCTCAAAAGATGCAGAAAAACCACTTGACAAAATTCAGCATCCATTCAATATTAAGAAAAACTCTTAAATTAGGGTTAAAAGGGAATTTTTCTAATCTGATGAAATATACCTGTGGGGGAAAAAATACTATCACATGTATGTATGAAATGTTATAAATTATTCATCAATTAGAAAAAGGCCAGAATACTCACTATCACTTCTATTCAACATTATATTAGATGTCCTATCTAAAGCAGTAAGGCAAGAAAAAGACACACAAGGACTGGAAAGAACAAAAACTGTCCCTCTCTGCAGATAACATGGTCATGTATGTCGAATGAATCTACACATTAATTATCAGAGTATTTGTGAGAATTCAGCAGACATCTTAACACAAAAATCAATACATAAAATTTAATCATATCCCTATATACACTTAGGAAACAAAAGTTTTAAATTTCTTTACAATACACTAAAAATCTTAAGTATCCATGAATAAATTTCACAATGATGTACAAGATCTTTCAGAAAAAAAAATTATAAAACTTTATCATGAGGCAATTTAGATCTAAAAAATAATGCATTAGAAGACTTTATCTTATAATGGTGTTGATTCTCTATATACTGGTTTACAAACAATACAATACAAAGAAGTTCTGCACACTTTTTAATATAACTTTAGTGTATGCTTCTAAGAACTGTAAAAGGCCAAGACTGGCTAAGACACTCTTCTAGAAGAACTTGCTCTACCAGACATTAAGACATGTTACAAAACTATGGTAACTAAGAAAACATGTTTTTCACACAGAGATACACTGACAGATCAATGGTACAGAATAGAAGACCCAAGCAGCACATTCACAGGCATATGGACAGGTGGCACAGCAGATCCATGTAGAAAAGACAGGCTTTTCAATAAATGCTGCTAGAGCAATTGGCTACCTGTATAAGGAAAAAATGAAATGAGCCCCTACGTCCATTATAGGAAAATCAATACTAAGTGAAATAAGATGCAAAATGCACTAACAATAAAGGCAATTGTTGATAAATTCTACTACATTAAAATGAAGAGCTTCTACTCAAGGCACAATTTTTATATATTTTTAAGAATTTTATTTATTTATTCATTAGAATACACAGAGAGGAGAGAGAGAGGCAGAGACACAGACAGAGGGAGAAGCAGAGAAGCAGGCTCCATGCAGGGAGCCTGACGTGGGACTCCATCCTGGGTCTCCAGGATCACGCCCTGGGCTGAAGGAGGCGCTAAACCGCTGAGCCACCTGGGCTGCCCTCAAGGCACAATTTTTAAAAAACAGATCAGAAGATATTTGCAACCCACAGAAACAACAAAGAAGCCACAATGAAATATATAAACTTCTATAAATTAATGAGAAAAAACCTAATTAAAAAAATGAGAAAAAAAAAAAAAACAACTGAATGGGGCATTGCACAAAAGGAGAGATACAAAAGACACAAAAAGTCTCCAGTAACTAGAAGAATGCAGATTTGAACCACAAGAAGATTCCACACATATTCACAAAAATGACAAAAATTTTAAATTCTCTAATAGCAAGCGCTGAGGATACAGAACAGGGACTCTCATACACTCTTCCTGGCAATGCAAACTGGTACAACCACTTTGGAAAATAGTTGGCAGCATCTGGTACTATTTAAGATATACACAGTCTGTGCAAACAATTTCACTCCTAGGTTTACATTCCGTGTGAATATATGTAGACCTTCACCAGGAGACATGAATAAGAGTATCTGTATCAACATTTTATAAGAGGCAGGAACCTCAGAATCTGGAAGTCCCCAACTCATCACTGATAGAATAGGTGACAGTCATAAAACGGAATTCTACACAATGAAAATGAACAAACCACAGCTACCCACTGGATAAAATCTCACAAACACAATAATGAAAAAAAAATGAAAAGAATGAATAGTAAGACATTAACTGAATCAAACTCAAACAAATATGTGGCAAAAATATAGAGACAAGCAAGGAAATATCACCACAGAAATCCAGAAAATGGTTACCTGTGGGGAAGGGAAACGGTTATAATTGGAAAGGGCACAGCTCTTCAATACTGCTACTAATATTGTGTCTTAATCTGGGTAGAGGTCGCATCAGAATCTGCTTTGTAATTCTGAGTTAGCCTGTACTTATATTTGTATACACTTTGCGCATTTTACAATAAAAAATGGGAAAAAGCTCAACACAGAAGATCTTCATTAACAAAGTATTTGTTATCCTAAGGCCAGTCATTGCAAGACAGCTTTAGGGAAGTTAAGAGTCATCATAATAATGACAACATTCACTGATGAACTGGTCACTCTGCTCAAGCTTCCGCCGGGGTGAACTCCAGCAACTCCCCTCACCAACTACAAACACCCACAGATAGATAAAAGGCAAATCACTTGCAAGCTCATTGGCCAAACGAGTATTTATTGACGTCTACAACTTTCCAAAAACACTGTTCCAGGGTATCTGCAAGGTCCAAGATATATAAAGGTCCCGCCCTCGGGCCAAAAATGGAAGACACAGGAACTCCCTTTCCCATTCCAAGTTCGTCTCCAAACCTCTCAGCCTCCTTTGCAGACAATGATCACACAGGAAGACCCTAAAAGGCACGGGGGGGGGGGGGGGGGGGGGGGGCATCTGGGTGGCTCAGCGGTTGAGCATGTCTCCGGCCCAGGGCGTGACCCCGGGGTCCTGGGTTCGAGTCCCGCATCGGGCTCCCTGCATGGAGCCTGCTTCTCCCTCTGCCTGTCTCTGCCTCTCATGAATAAATAAATAAGAATCTTAAAAAAAAAAAAAAAAAAAATAAGGCGGCACTCGGGGCACATATGACTTTTTTTTTCCAAGATTTTATTTATTCATTCATGAGAGACACAGAGAGAGAGGCAGAGACACAGGCAGAGGGAGAAGAGGCTCCATGCAGGGCGCCCCACGCGTGGGACTCGATGCCGGGGCCTCAGGATCACGCCCTGGGCCAAAGGCAGGCGCTGAACCGCTGGGTGATCCCCCATATGACTTTAACACCGAAATGACCGCCTGGGGCTGGGGGTGGGGGAGGTCTCCCTTCCCTACGGAGGAACCACCTGCTTGCCTCGGCCTGGCTGCACCACGGGTTCCCATGGTTTCAGGTAGGCAACTGGACGGCCTTGGCAAGAGGTCCAGGCGCTCTGGTCGCAACGGGATGACATGCTGCAGCGGGCACCGGCTTACGCGGATGGGGTCCGACCTCCCGAGGAACGCTTTAACCGGGATCCGGAGACCCGGGCCTCTGCACCTTTCCGGGAACGTTGTACCGGAGGCTTTGTGCGTACTTGGGTTTCCCCAGGGGTCAGGGGCCAGAACGCTCATCTGGTTCTCAAAGGGGCTCCGCCAAAAGGAGGGTGTGAGCAGCACGGCTCCCGGCGGCGTCGTGGCCGCGCGGGTCGAAGCCCAGGCGGGTGCCCTGCCCTGCAGGCCTGCGCCCTGGACGCGCGGTACTTACTCTTAGTTCCTCGAAGGCTTCGTCCAGGGTGGACAGCTGGTGGCCCTGGTGGGTCCCGATGACCGGGCACAGGACGCAGATGAGCTGCCTATCCTCCTGGCAGTAGGTGCTCAGGTCGAGCCCGTGGTCCGGACACTTCCGCTTGGCCACCCTCTCCGCCTCCATCTCTATCTCGGGGTCAAACTCGCTTTCCGCCTCGGTTTCTCCCTCGGCCTCGGACTCCCCTTCCGCGTTGTCCTCCTCGGCGTCGCTGTCTTGCTCGTCCTCCATGTCCTCCTCGCTGTCCTCCTCGCTGTCCTCGTCCGTCCCGCTGTCCTCTTCGGACTCGCTGTCCTCATCCGACTCGCTCCCGAGGTCCCACTCATTCTGCACGTGGTTCCGCCCCGGGGCCTCGGCGCCGTCCTTGGCGCCGCTCGCGGGCCGGGCGGCGGCGGCGGCGGCGGCGGCGGGCAGGTGCACGTACCGGGCCAGGTGATGGCCCGGGAACCTGTGGCGGTGCGCCTCGGCGTGGCGGGGGCAGTAGCAGAAGGCGCACTCGCGGCACACCTGCTCGGCGCCCGGGGCCTCGTCGGGCTCGCACTCGTCACACGTGCCGTCGTGCGGCAGCTCCTCGAAGGCCGCGCCCACGCCGGAGGCCATGTGGCTGCGCTGGCGCGGCCCCCCAGGCCGCGGGCCCTCCGAGCAGCCTCCTCCCCGCCCGCCGCTGTGCGTGCGGGCCTCGCGGCGGGTCCCGGGCCGCGCTCCCGGCCGCGGAGCGAGGGGCCCTCCCGCCGGCTCGCCGCGCACTGCGCTTCCGCCGGCGGCGCGGGCACTTCCGGCGCGGCGCCCCCGTCGGCCCCCGCGGCCCCCGTCGGCCCTCGCGCCCCCGTCGGCCCCCGCGCGGCGCGCAGCCCTATCTCGCGCTGCCCCCCCCCAGGCCCCGGCGAGGTCTCCGCGCCGCCGGCCCCGCCGCCGCTTTCCTTTTCCTCCCCGTCAGCGGCCTCCTTTCACTTCCTGAGTCACTTAAAGCGGCCAGGGCCCTTTTCCGCGCTCCCCCGGGCGGGGAGGGGGCGCCCGGCGGCCGCGGAGGGAGGGGTAGGGGGATGGGGAGGATGGAGGCGGCCGCCGGGCAGGCGCACGCGGGGGTCCAGCCTCCCTGCGCCTCCAGCGCCAGGTGCACGCGGGGGTCTAGCCTCCCTGAGCTTCCAGCGCCAGGTGCACGCGGGGGTCCAGCCGCCCTGCGCCTCCAGCGCCAGGTGCACGCGGGGGTCTAGCCTCCCTGAGCTTCCAGCGCCAGGTGCACGCGGGGGTCCAGCCTCCCTGCGCCTCCAGCGCCAGGTGCACGCGGGGGTCTAGCCTCCCTGAGCCTCCAGCGCCAGGTGCACGCGGGGGTCCAGCCTCCCTGCGCCTCCAGCGCCAGGTGCACGCGGGGGTCCAGCCTCCCTGAGCCTCCAGCGCCAGGTGCACGCGGGGGTCCAGCCTCCCTGAGCCTCCAGCGCCGGGTGCACGCGGGGGTCCAGCCTCCCTGCGCCTCCAGCGCCAGGTGCACGCGGGGGTCCAGCCTCCCTGAGCCTCCAGCGCTGGGTGCACGCGGGGGTCCAGCCTCCCTGCGCCTCCAGCGCCAGGTGCACGCGGGGGTCCAGCCTCCCTGCGCTTCCCTGATCTTCCAGCGCCAGGTGCACGCGGGGGTCAAGCCTCCCTGCGCCTCCAGCGCCAGGTGCACGCGGGGGTCCAGCCTCCCTGCGCTTCCCTGAGCTTCCAGCGCCAGGTGCACGCGGGGGTCCAGCCTCCCTGCGCCTCCAGCGCCAGGTGCACGCGGGGGTCCAGCCTCCCTGCGCTTCCCTGAGCTTCCAGCGCCAGGTGCACGCGGGGGTCCAGCCTCCCTGCGCCTCCAGCGCCAGGTGCACGCGGGGGCCTTGCCTCCCTGAGCTTCCAGCGCCAGGTGCACGCGAGGGTCCAGCCTCCCTGAGCCTCCAGCGCCAGGTGCACGCGGGGGTCCAGCCTCCCTGCGCTTCCCTGAGCTTCCAGCGCCAGGTGCACGCGGGGGTCAAGCCTCCCTGCGCCTCCAGCGCCAGGTGCACGCGGGGGTCCAGCCTCCCTGCGCTTCCCTGATCTTCCAGCGCCAGGTGCACGCGGGGGTCAAGCCTCCCTGCGCCTCCAGCGCCAGGTGCACGCGGGGGTCCAGCCTCCCTGCGCTTCCCTGAGCTTCCAGCGCCAGGTGCACGCGGGGGTCCAGCCTCCCTGCGCCTCCAGCGCCAGGTGCACGCGGGGGCCTTGCCTCCCTGAGCTTCCAGCGCCAGGTGCACGCGAGGGTCCAGCCTCCCTGAGCCTCCAGCGCCAGGTGCACGCGGGGGTCCAGCCTCCCTGCGCTTCCCTGAGCTTCCAGCGCCAGGTGCACGCGGGGGTCAAGCCTCCCTGCGCCTCCAGCGCCAGGTGCACGCGGGAGTCCAGCCTCCCTGAGCCTCCAGCGCCAGGTGCACGCGGGGGTCAAGCCTCCTTGCGCCTCCCTGAGCCTCCAGCGCCAGGTACACGCGGGGGTCTAGCCTCCCTGAGCCTCCAGCGCCAGGTGCACGCGGGGGTCCAGCCTCCCTGCGCCTCCAGCGCCAGGTACACGCGGGGGTCCAGCCTCCCTGCGCTTCCCTGAGCTTCCAGCGCCAGGTGCACGCGGCGGTCTAGCCTCCCTGAGCCTCCAGCGCCAGGTGCACGCGGGGGTCCAGCCTCCCTGCGCCTCCAGCGCCAGGTACACGCGGGGATCCAGCCTCCCTGAGCCTCCAGCGCCAGGTACACGCGGTGGTCTAGCCTCCCTGAGCCTCCAGCGCCAGGTGCACGCGGGGGAGGTCTAGCCTCCCAGGTGTCCTGCACGGCGCGGGGCCTGAGTGGCAGCCGCCCTTAGGGCTTTCATAGGGCGCCTCCGGGGAAGGCTCATGGTCGTCCTCCCAGGCTCCAGTCGGGCTGCGCAAACACGTTTTTTCGATCCGAAGCAATACTACGCTTTCCCTGTTTGCAAAGTCTGTTTGCATTCCTGCTTCTTAGAGGGCTGGCCTCTCTAGGGCAGCAGCCTCTCCCTTTTTCTTCGCCTTTTTCCAAGCTGAGACAGCAGGTGACGATTTGTCCAGTGAGAGCTCCATGGAAGGAAACCGCCTAGATGCAGGCTGGGCTCCGAGAGAAATGAAGGGACTGTCACTTATTAGCCGATACCCTAAGGGCCAAGAACCGGCCCAGACCTTTTTTTTTTTTTTTTAAAGATTTTATTTATTTATTCATGAGAGACACAGAGAGAGAGAGAGGCAGAGACACAGGCAGAGGGAGAAGCAGGCTCCATGCAGGGAGGCCAACGTGGGACTCGATCCCAGGTCTCCAAGGTCACGCCCTGGGTCAAAGGCTGCGCTAAACCGCTGAGCCACCCGGGCTGCCCCTGGGGTCAGATCTTTTGGCGGCATTTTAAGAGCTGGTTTTGGAACATCCACTGCCTGAGCGCTCCCAAATCCTGGTACTACGACCTATTGGCTTTAGGGCCGTGGGGATGTCCGTTAATTGATCATTCACGTTTTCCACCTTTTAGAAAGATAGGCAGAATGGAAATAATGGTAATATCTACCCGAAGGGGCTCGTTGGTGGATGACAGTAAAGGTGCCCGCCTTCTGGAAGTATTCGCTATGTTTTAACTAGGATTACTGGCACAAGTTGTATTTAGTGCATATAATGACCCTTTGCAGGAAGTGTTAAGCATTTTTTTTAAAAAGATTTATTTAGAAAAAAAATTTTTAAGATTTTGTTTATTCATGATAGACACAGAGAGAGAGAGGAAGAGACACAGGCAGAGGGAGAAGCAGGCTCCATCCAGGGAGCCCAACGCGGGACTCGATCCCAGGTCTCCAAGGTCACGCCCTGGGCCTAAGTCGGTGCTAAACCGCTGGGCCACCCGGGCTGCCCAAAAAGATTTATTTATGTAATCTCTACACCCTACGTGGGGTTCAACCTCACCCCAAGATCAAGAGTCACAGGCATCACTGAGCCAGGTAGGCTCAGGTAGGCCCTGAAACATGTTCTTAACACATCAGGCATTGTTGGGTGGCTGCTGGTAGTGTAAGCAACCCCTACACCCACCCCATATCTTTTGTTCTTTTATTTAGGAGCTTTTGTTTTGTATTTAGGAGAGGAAAAGGGCATTCCGATCTACTCCAGGGAGAGGCTGAAGTGTGGTTGAGCAATGTGAAGGGGAACTGGATAGTGTTTGTGTTCCATCGATTCCCTTCGGTAATTTTGAGCTAGAATTTCCATATGATTTTCACAAAAATGCCGGGGTGTGTGGTGTGGTAAAAATCAAAATAATTCTTAATGTCTCCACGTATATAGTGTATACTTAATCTGTGTGCAGCTTTTGTCAAAGATTTGTGTTTTTGAAATCTTTGGTTTTTTTAACCTCAGAACAACTCTATAGAATGCGGGGTGGGGAGGTGGGGTGGAATCAGAAGGTTTGTTTCGTTTCCATTCCATGTGCATTTCTATTTTCTCCAGTTCATTTCTTTGGAAATTATTTCTCAGTCTGCATTTGCAACAGGGATTGATGCACCATTCTGGAAAAGAAAAAATTCAACAAATGTCAACTCCTATTAATATATACCTCGTGAATAGTGTTTCTTGCTTGGTTATTTCCACCACTCCAGGCTTAAAATTAAGGAAATAACAGCCTATACAAACACCATGCTATCACATTGAGAGAATATTTTTTCAATGAAAACAATTTTTTTATGTCTTAACATTTTCATGTCCAGGGTGTTGGGTGAGGAAGAATGGGTGTCTTTTTGTTGTCTTCTTGTTGTGGTTGTTTGTTCTTAATTTTATCTGCCAGAAAGTGAAAAGATTATACTGTGCTATTCAGTATCTAACAATTCACAGTCTTTCTTTGAACCCTCTATGGTAAGAGGATCTTAGAGTCAGAAGTTGATGGAATGGTTAAAAAGGGACTTCATAAAGTTCTGGTAATGAGGTGTGATAGGATCAGTGAGAATGACCTCTGCACAGAAATCAGAATGGTTTGATTCCCCAGGAATCTTTGGGAGCATCTGGAGATAGAAATTTTGTTATATTAATCTATTGTTACATAGAAAATTACCTCAAAAACGTAGCAGCTCTTTGCAGGGTCCTAGGGCTTATTTTTGACTGGAAACCATTTCTTCATTTTAGCATTATTCATCATCTAGAGAAGATAGGAATTTTGAAGTCTAGCAAGTTCTGGATTTTTCTTTTTAGTCCTTCTCTAGATTTTCTCTTTCTTCACACAGTTTGCTGTAATAAGAAAGAAGACATCAGTCAGCACCTTCAACACTCTACCTGGAAATGTACTTAGCTAGAACATTCTATTACTTAGACACATCTTCTCCTTTCCATGTTCCTACAGGTGACAGTGTTGCTAAACTTCCTGCCACGACATTATGGGGCCCCCTTTCCTCCTGTCTTCAATAACATTTTCCTTATTTCCCCTTACCCCTTCATCTACAGCTTTCTCAAAAGCCATCAGGATTGTACTCACAGTTTCTTCCACACTTTGCAGGCTTTTACTGACACTCTACCCCAAGTCCTTCCAACTTCTCCCACTGCCCAGTTCCAAAGCCGCTCCAACATTATAGGTTTCTGTTACAGAAGCACCTCACTCTTCCTAATAAAGTATCTATTCATTATAAACTTGTGTAGAACACATCACCCCAGAACTTTGAATCATATTAGGGGGCTGTCTTACTGGCATTGGGGCCATCTTTCTATTATGGTTATCAACAACTGGAAGTCGTCTCCAAGATGCTCAGCAGGCAGCAGGCACTCATTGCTTCTCCCGTGGAGAGCAGGGCAGCTTGCATTTGACACTGGCTGGTGAACATGTATGGGACCTGTAGAAATAAATGCTGTATTCCTAAAAGAAACGAGAGTCTGTTAATTTTTGTGGGTGGTGGCTCTTCAGTTATTAGACATTTGAACTCTATACACACAAGGAAACCTATGTGCAGAGAGGCAAAGAAACTTGTTAAAGGTTACCCAACCAAGAAGTGGTCTGGTTGGGATTCAAACTCAGATCTGACTCCATCTTCCCATATTCACCTGTGGTATAAATAGGTGATAACTACTTCCCAGTAACCTTACCTGTCTTTCCCTTCCAGCTGTGAAGTCAGTTTCTACCCCCTTCATCTATTCTAAAGAGATGGGCTGGGTTTAGAGGATACATAATATAGTATGTTTAATTTCAGAAAAAAAAAAAAAAAAAAAAACATCTTAAAGAGAATGGAGTGGAATTTCTAAGTCCACTGCTTCAGGGAAGGTATTTGCAACTCCTCAGCTGGTCCCATTCTTATGTAATTAGACAGTCACCTTAGTGACTGATTTCATTCCCCCTGCCCCAAGCCCCTGAGATCACCTAATTCTTATCTCATGCTGTTATCATATTAGCCAACACTTATCCTATTAAAGTCAGTGCAGTGAAATATGATATCCCCTGGCCAACCCCAACCCTGCCAAAATGAGAGATAGAGAGAGGCAGAGACACAGGCAGAGGGAGAAACAGGCTCCTCGAAGGGGGCCCGACGTGGGACTCAATCCCAGGACCCCAGGATCATGCCCTGAACCAAAGGCAGATGCTCAACCGCTGAGCCACCCAGGGGCCCCTTCATCCAGTTCTGATGAGTGAATGGTTCACTACTTATTAATATTATAATGCCCTAAACACCTCTACCCCTTAAGAAAAGGTATATGTAAGAACAACCCCAAGTTAGCTCTGATGGAGCTATTTTAATTATATTCAGTTAGTATTTTACTTGCTTAATAGCCTTCAATAACTCCCATAGCCACAACAAATAATAAAAAAATACTTCATTTTCATAATAACCATTTCATTCAGCCCCAGAATCCAAGCTTCTACTGATACTTATTTCAGTTATCTTCAGATACTTTCTACAAAGTCCCTGATAGTGGATGCCCCCATTTTCCCTGTGGAAACAAAATGCCAAGAGGATTATTTGAAAGAACATCCAGTCACAAACAACAACAACAAAGCACTTTTTAAAAAGTGTACGTATGCAGTATGCTGCTTATAGCAATAAAAAGCGAAAATTAAAAAGAAAAAAAAAAAGAACATCCAGTCAATTGCGAGTTAATCTCTGACTTCCTCTCTGGTCTTCAAGCCAGCTCCCTAATCCCTGGGTGATGCTAATTCTTTTTTTGGCAAAATTATGTTTTCAAATTTCTCTCCTTGGAAATGCCTTTGTAGGGGAGGTCTTGGCTCTTATCTGAGTGGGCTTCAGGGAATGAGGGCAAACACTTAATCATCTGTAAGAGCAGTGCTCTTTGAGAGTGGGAAAAATCCCAAGATTTGCCTTCCATTTACTCCAGTTGGAAAAGCAGTCACCTATGGACAGGAACTAATTAAAGACTTTGTGTTTCAGCAGTTAGTGCACTACCCTTGTAAATCAGGGATTATGAGGGGAAATCTCCTGGAGGCTTGTTCTCTCCATTTATTTATTTATTTTGGAACTCAAGTGCAGATGGGCTAGTTAATCACGCTCACAGATGCACAACCCACCGCTAGTCCGTGCAAGGGAACTTTCTTCATTTCACTTTGTTTTAACATCATTTTATTTTCCTTTTATCTCCACACCTCACTCCCATTCCCCCAACTTCTTCCAACAGAAACTTTCTCTAATGTGTTTGATAAATGTCCTTGAAAATGTAGGTGTCTTTAAAAAGTCATCCACTGTTTTGTTTATCTATGTGTTAGACTTAACATAAAGCAGACACTCAAGAATGCTTGCTTGTTTTCTTTCTTCTTTCTTTCTTTCTTTCTTTCTTTCTTTCTTTCTTTCTTTCTTTCTTTCTTTCTTTCTTTCTTTCTTTTCTTTCTCCCCCAATGCTGTCATTGTTAAAACCTTGGATATCCACTCTTTGGTATTACCTGAATTTCTAATGTTTTTCTATCTAATGGCTATAAAGTGGTAACTCCTTGTGGTATTTGTATTCTGAGGATTGCTAATAAAAATAAATAGCTCTTCAAACTCTTGTTATATGATGTCAAATGACAAAACTCAAACAACTTAGTAGTAAGTTTGATGTCCTTTATTCAAAGGAAAACAATCCATGGATTAGGCGAGTACAGTGCCCCATGAGCAGTGGAGCACTCTTCTTGAGGGATCTTGGGCAACAGGAAGTTATATAGAGCATTAGAAGCAGTAATGCAGAAACAGGACATGATTGGCTTGTGTGACATATCTGGCTTTATTTATTTAGAAAAATGAAGGAAATAAGTATAGAACCCAGAGTTGGATTGGTGTTTGGGGATTGGCTGACTGGATACGTTTCTGGTCAGGTGGAACATTTACAGGAATACAAAAGTTTGCAGTCATGGCATCCTGGGCAGAGTGGCTCCATCTTGGGCCTAAAAACTTATTTCAACAATGAATAACCTATTTTTAACTTTTGCCTATTTTTGATTAAGTTATCTGCCATTCTCTTTTTGTTTTGCAGGATTTTCTTGTACAGTCCAGACATTAGCTCCAGTCAGTTTTAGACATTGCAAATATCCTCTGATCTGTCACCCATCCATTAATATTATCTATAACAGTGTCCTTTTCGAAGAGAGATCTGATGTTTTGTTGGAGTCAAATCCATCTTAAGAAGTCCTGCTCTGCCCCCAAGATCATACAACTTCTTCTTTCATCTTTATGCTTTTTCTTTTCACAACAAGGCCTTCCTGGACGGCACCTTTGTATACAGTTTGGGGTGGCAACCCAACTATTTAAGTCTCTAGAGTGAGACGGTTTTCTCAAAGTCCTGATTCAATTTGTAAGCCTAAACAGGAATGAAGGAATTTGTATTATGGGAGATGAATGAAGGAACTAAGATTAGAGGGTGACAGGCAGGTAACAGGTGACTTATTCCTCCTAAATATACTCCCTAAAAGTGATACCTTTCCATAAAAGTATTTATTTATTTATTTATTTATTTATTTATTTATTTATTTATTTATTTATTTATTCAGAGAGAGCGTGAGCAAGGAAGGGCAGAAGGAGAAGGAAAGAGAGACTCTTAAGCCGTCTCCACGCTTAGTACAGAGCCTAGCTTGGGGCTCAATCTCACAACCCTGAGATCATGACCTGAGCTGAAACCAAGAGTCAGACACTCAACCAACTGAACCACCCAGGCACCCCTCCACAAAATTTTTAAGGTAGTATATTGCCATAGCAGTCATTCAGACTATAATGATGAGACATCAGAAGAGTGGAATTGGTTGGAAGAAGGGGCTCTCTAGGCTCTGTCTTGGGAAAGACAGATTAAACCCGAGGGGACAGGGTCAAAATTAGGAAAGCCATCCTGAAAACTCTTGAGCTAGCTTTTTCTGATGAGGGCGAAATGAGGAGTAAAAACAGGGAGTTTTAGAGTGGGCCATTTTTTCATTCACTCATTTCTTAATTTGCCAAGTTACGATTGCTTTCCATGAGCCAGGCACTCTTCCAGGCCCTGAGGATGCAACCACAAAACAAGATGGGCAGATTGCTGGTGCCAGTGCACTTGCATTTCCATCAGAAGTTGATATTCTTACATTTCCGGTCAACCGGAAATTACCACCAATGTAATTCTTCCAAAATGCAAATTTAATGAAGATACACTGATCTTATCAAACTTTATCAGATTTCCACTGCCTATTGCAGATTTGGCATGTCACACAAGGTCATCCCTGATTTGACCACCTGCCCCCCTCTCCAACCTCATCTCTTACTACTTTCCCAACTCTTCAGGCTGGTCCCCAGTAGAACAAACCATTGTATATGCTAAACCTCAGGTGACCTCAATGTAAGGCAATTCCCCCATCTTCTCATGCGGACCACCCCTAAAAGCTCTAATGTCCAACTTGAATGCATAAATGTTTGGGGATGTAAGTGAAAAATTTAAATATCTTCTAGTAATATTTAACATATTTAAGATCTTTTAGGTTAAATATTACATGAAATATTAATTTAGAGATAACTATTCCTTTTGTCTCTCCAATTTCGTGAAATAATCATATAACTCTTCACTGGCAGCTCTGACAACAGTGTTTCTCTTTGTGATCACTGGATCCACTCTTTGAGTCACGGAATGCAGCTTTTCAAAGCATATCATCTTCACAGCTCTTGGATGTTGTTTATAACACAGAACTTTTTGAAACTGTGAATGATGCTGCCACTGGAATTTTTATCACAAGCCACATGTACCTATTATATAACAATAGAACATTTTTAAAAGTCTCCTATAGGTGTATACATGTGTATTCTCCACAATGTAGTCATGTGCTATTTTTTATTAAGTCTTTAAAAGGCCACTTTACAATTTCATGTACCACTCACAATTTTAAAGACATATCACAGACAAGGAATAACACTATATACACATTACATCTTTAAATATCTCTCTATCTCTCTTTTTAAAGATTTTATTTTTTTATTCATGAGAGACTGAGAGAGAGAGAGAGGCAGAGACACAGGCAGAGGGAGAAGCAGGCTCCATGTGGGGAGCCCGATGCGGGACTCAACCCCGGGACTCTAGGATCACACCCTGGGTGGAAGGTAGGCACCAAACTGCTGAGCCACCCAGGTATCCCCATGATTTGAGTTCTTATTAGAAATGCAAAATCTGGGGAGCCTGAAGTGGGACTCAGTCCTGGAACTCTGAGATCACGTCCTGAGCCAAAGGCAGATGCTCCATCACGGAGCCACCCAGGCGTTCCTAAATCTCTCTCTCTTGACTAATTTCATCTTATCCCCCAAATTGTAACTTATTTTATCTAAATAAAGTAACCAGGGGATGATCTCATAAAATGAGAAACTTTGGAAGAAATCAAATATAAGATGACCTTTTTCCAAAAAATACTTTGGAGGAAAATCGTGCCTTACAATTGACCATGAGGAGTGATTGCTTTCTGTGGTTCCCTAAAACTATGCCATGCCTTTCCAAGCATCCATGCCTTTGCCAAGTACTCCCTCTGCCCATGATGCACTGCCCTAGTTCTTCCCCCAGCTATGCCTACCAGTGTGCCCAGCAGCACCATTGTTACTGTGCTTCATGCATTGAAAAGCTGTTACATGCCCCCCCCCCCCCCCCGTACTGTGCAGTGGACTCCTTGAGGTCAAGGGCCATGTCTTTTGACCCTGGTGACCTTGGCATCCTTCATAGCATCTTGTATCTATTCTCTTCCATGAAACCTGATCGGGTGGGTTGAGAGTAGGGCCATCATATGATTTATCATCCAAACTGGGACACTTTGAGAGTGCAATAAGCACTATTGGCAGTCATTCCAGGACCAAAACTATTTGGGATACACTGGGTCATACGGTCATCCCAATAAGGTGATGAGGGAGGCAACCTTAGGTTTCTCAACCAGAATAATAGGCCGATATTTTACTTTTCACATGTCCAACTTCCTTCCTGCATATCCCCTCTTTTCCATTCCTCTTTCCTTCCTGATTTTCTCTCTCTTTGCTCAGCAAGACAAACTTGCTAAGCCACAACACTACAATTTCCATCCTTCACTTCACAAGGTAATCTAAGGGTGAGAAGAACCTATTGAATCCTGATGTAGAGTGGATGTTGCGTGGGGGGAGGGTGTAAGTGCCATGATTATAGCTCTTAGGAGGGATCAAAACCCAAGACTTTTTAAAATTTCTCTCCTTAAAAGGAATCTTAGTGACCCCGAGCAAATACCCAGTAAGTAGAAACTCTTAGAATGATGCAAACATAAATATACATACTCTGTCTTCATCCTGAAATCCATCATGACCTGGGGGTACATTTAAGACATGAAATGCAAAAATGGGCACTGCGCAAGAAAGAAAACCTTGGTCGGTTGAGAAAATCCTTTGTGGGTCAGTGGAAGCTGTGTTTTGGGATGGCTATAGGAGCAAGCACTTCCGAACCTATTAGATCTAGATTTGAATCCTTATTCCACCACCCACCTAGCTGAGCGACTGTGAGCAATTTTTTTAAATCTTCTCTAACCTTAGTTATCTCACTTTTTAAATGGAGGGTTGCATCAGACCTACTTTGTAGTAGGCTCATTGTGCCGATTAAATGAGATAATGCACTTAGCACTGTGCCAGGACATAATAAACACTAGCTCGGTGCAAGCTATTACAGTATGTGCACATCAGCAAGCATTGCAAATGCACTCATTTCATCTGTATGAAAATTGTTATGCCAGGTTTAACAATCAGAGCAGTGAACTGAGAATCCAGAAATCCGGGTGCCTGCCATGCCTCTGCCACTATTGAGCTGTGTGGCTCTCAGCAAGATATTTCCCTTCTTTGGTTTTTTAGCTTCATCTGCAAAATGTGTGAACTGGAAATGATTCCCATTGCAATTACCATTGGTATGCCACACATTACCCCCAAATTCAGTGGCTTACGACAATAATGATCCATTATTTCTCAGGATCTCACAAATTGTCTGGGCTCGGCTCAGCAGTTCTTCTGCTCTGTACGGTGTTGGCTGGAGTCACTCATGCAGCTGCTTGCAGCTGAATGCTCAGCTGGAGCTGGAACACCCAGAATGGTGTCACTCAGCTGGTTGGCAGCTGTAGGTGTCAGCTTCGGTTCTCCGTGTGAACAGTCATCCTCTAGGGCCATTCTGTTTCCACATAGCCCTCCTGCAGGACAACAGACTCATGACTTGGCAGTTGGCTTCCAAGAAGGCAACATGGAAGCTTCAAAGCATCTTCAGGCTGAGGCCAGATGTCACACGGTGTTACTTTGTAGAATACTTGTCAAAGCAAGCTGGAGGCCAGCCAAGATTCCCGGGGGGAAGGAAGAAACTCAACTCCTGAAGACTTTCAAAGTCGCATTATAATAGAGTGTGCAGGGTGGCACAGATCGTAGTGTCCACTATTCTAAGCAATCACCACAGTCCCTATGGTACATGCTGGCTCTGACAACCCATATTTACAACTAAAGTTCTGGGGCAATCCCACTTCTCAGTTTAGTTTATGGATTCTGTGAATTCCCCAGTGAGTACCTAGGGGGCTCCAGGGTTTGAAACCTTCTCTGCTCTCAATTTTGCAAAAATAGAAATCCATTGTTTTTGTCAACCAGTATCCTCTGAGCCTCTGCCTAGTGACCAAAGTCCCCAATTTCCCTCCAGGGACCTGGTGTAGACACAGATGGTTATGCAAAATACCACCCCTCTTCCCATTCTTCCCAAATAACAGAGCCCAGATTTTCCCAGATACTTAGATGTTATTGTCCTCAGATATGGAGCAAGAACCTTCAAAAAGCTAAACAAGTGACCCAGCACTGGCCAATGAGACATCAAGGCAAATCTCACGGGAAACTTCTGGAAAAGATTTTCTTTCCTGAAGAAAAAGAAAAAAGCCTTATAGGGCCGCCTGGCTGGCTCAGCGGTTTAGCACCACCTTCAGCCCAGGGCCTGATCCTGGAGACCCGAGATCCAGTCCCACATCAGGCTCCCTGCAGAGAGCCTGCTTCTCCCCCTGCCTGTGTCTCTGCCTCTCTCTCTGTGTGTGTCTCTCATGAATAAATAAATAAAATCTTAAAAAAAAAAAAAAAAAAGCCTTGTAGGTGAATTTGTCCCTTCTTCCCTGATTTATGATCTTGTGTGGAACCAGTTGTGGAAGCCACCTTGTGACCATGACTAGTAAACCTAAAGGATTGCAGAGAAGTGCCCAGACCCCCAACATTATTAAGTTTTGGATTTATCTGATCCTGAACCACCTACCCCTGGACCTCTCATTATGTGAGATAATAAATAAGTGAGTCTGCTACCTACAGTCAATAACTATCCCTCCCCCACTCCCTGGAGTGTCTATGGTTCTAGTGATGCTGGTTCCACCCCCTCACTCCAGGAAGGAGCTCATAACCCATAACTAAGAAATTGGCACTCGCATTCACCTGACCACAGTAGTTACTTCAAAGATGGACCAGGGACTCTGGCAGAGCCAATGAGAGGCAATGCAACTGATTTTAGAACTTTTGAAAAAAGACATTCACTTTTTTTCTTGCTGCACCTAAAAGTGGATAGAATTCAGCGGCTAGGGTCACTGTGATTGTTTTTCTACCATCTCTTAGACTTCAGAGTCAACTCCGAAGAAGGCAGACTCAAGGGGGAAAAAAAAAACTAATTTTTAAAATATTTTATTTCTTTTAAAGAGAGAGAGAGCCTGAGAGAGAGGAAGAGAGAAAGGGAGAGAATCCCAAGAAGACTGCATTGAGCGTGGAGCCTGGTGCAGTGCTCAGTCTCACGACCCTGAGATCATAACCTGAGCCAAAACCAAGAGTCAGATGCTTGCTTACCTGACTGAGCCACTCAGGTGCCCCAAGAAAACAAATTCTTGATAAGCTCTCTCAAATTCTCAGGGACGTCTGGGTGGCTCAGCTGTTGAGCATCTGCCTTCATTTCAGTGGGATCAAGTCCCACACTGGGCTCCTTGCAGGGAGGTCTGCTTCTCTCCTTGCCTATGTCTCTGCCTCCCTCTCTTTGTGTCTCTCATAAATAAATAAATTAAAATCTTTTAAAAAAAATTCTTGATCCAGCCATGCCTGAAGCCCTAATCTTGCTTTTTAAAAATTTTTAAATTCTTTTTTAGTTTGTTTGATCTCCCTTTTTAGAATAAGCTGTCCTGGTGGGACTTTCTGTCATTTGCAAGGAAAAGGCTCCTAACTGAGGAAGTATGATTACTCATTATGAAACCATCCACCAAACTACCACTTTGATTTTAGGATGCTCTCTGGAACTTTTATCTTGAACCTCTGTTCCTCGTCCAAGTTCATCTAGTCCTATAGTTGTTCTTGCTACCACCTGTCATTATATGATCTAGTCATTAAGAGTATGGCCTTAGGACTAGGCTTGGCCCTTGGTTCAAATCCCAGCTCTACTATTGAATAGATCTGTGAACTTAGGTAGGTCTTTTAAATCCCTGTGTTCTTTAGTTCTGACATGTTTAAAATGAGGACAATAATGGTTCCTGCCTCCTACAGTTATTATGAGGATAAAAGCATGGAATGCAAGCAAAATGCTTTTGGCCAAAACAGCATTTTGTGTGACACATGAAGCTCTCACAAATGTTTGCTCTTTTAAATGAAAACCTAACCTCATGTGACAGGCAGAGTAATGATCCCCCAAAAGATGTCCATGTCTCAATTCTCAGAACCTGTGAATACAGTATGTTTCACTGCAGAGGGAAATTAAGATTGCAGATGGAATTAAAGTTGGCTATCAGCTGGCCTTATAATAGGAAGATAATCCTGGATTATCCAGATGGGTCTCATGTAATCACAAGGGTTCTTAAAAGTGGACAAGGGAGGCAGAGGAGGTAACTGGAGTGATGCGTTGCAAGAAGGACTCAATCTGCTGTTTCTAGCTTTGAAGATAGAGAAAAGGGGCTGCAGGCCCAGGAATGTGGGCAGCCTCCAGCAACTGCAAAAGACAAGGAAGCAAATTCTCCCCTAGAGCCTGCAGAAAGGAATGCAGCCCTTTTGACAACTGGACTTAAGCCCAGTGGGACCTGCTACTGGGCCCCTCCTCTATATCTTTCTGTAATTGCTGCCATGGACTCAATGATGAATCAGAAAGTTATGGCTCTTCCTTCATGGGGCTTACAAGGTATGTGTTCTGTAGCACACAGGGTCTTAGGAAATCCAGTTTGGTAACAAGCATGGGATTTGCCAATGAGAATGAGAAGATTTAAGTCCAGGCAGCTGCAGCGCAGAGACGTGGGACAGAAACCCATGAAGAGGGAAAGTAGGGGGGGAGGATGGGTTGTTAATTAGAACAAGAGCCAAGGCAGTAGATGTTTGGGTCTCTATCTAGGGCGGAAGTCTTGAGGTTAAACTGGTCTGGCTCCTCTGTGTAGGGGGATCAGTTTTGATAACAGGGGGCTGTGAGAAGTGGACAAGAGGCATGACAAACACACCTTCTATGTGTTCAAAGCCCACCACGACCTTTCAAGAGATGTTATTAGGCTCCTTTCCTAGAGGAGAAAAATCAAGGTTCATAGAAATTAAGTAGCTTGATCACATTTAAACAATAAGTAAATGGTGAAATGGAATTTTTAAAAATTCGCTTTTTTTTTTTTTTTTTTTGCTAGCAAAGAACGGCAAATTCTCCGATTCCATGTGATATTGACTTAGTTGTTCCAATGCTCTTTACACACTGTCTATCTCACATTGTAAATTATTTAGAGGCCCAAACTAGGCTTATTTACTCAGAACAGCACAGCAAAATGTGTAATGCTTAAAACCGTATCTCAGCAATTCTTAGTTACCATCAGTTGGACTATGCTCTGCTCATTCCACATAGCACTAGGAAAAAAAAACATGGTAGGGATGGTACGACTTATCAGTTTGAGAGGTGCCAAACATGGGAAAATATGCATCTTGGGGGTCCATAAAATACAGTAAAAAAAAATTTTTTTTAGTGATGATTTTGATGAAGTGTCAAATCCCCTTTTGCTAGTCTAGTTCCAGGCTTACCCAGGATTTAGCTTTCTTCCGTTTACTTGTGTATTTACTTTTTAAATTTATTTTATTTTGAGATAGAGCAAGAGAGAGAGAATGCCGGAGCACACAAGCAGGGGGAGCAGCAGGCAGAGGGAGAGGGAGAAGCAGATTCTCCGGCTAGGCAGGGATCCTGATGGGGGGCGGGGGGCTCCATCCCAGGACCCTGAGATCATGACCTGAGCGGCAGATGCTTGACTGACTGAGCCACCCAGGCGCCCCGATTTCTTATATTTAAACTCAAACTGCTTTTCACTGAAATATAATTCATATATGGTGTATTAGTTTCAGGTGTATTAGTTTCACAGTATAATGATTTAACAATTCTGTACATTACTCGGTGCTCATCACAATGAGCGTACTCTCTATCCCCTTCCCCTATGTCACCCATCCGCTCATCCGCCTCATTCCTTTGTTGATTCATTTTGTTTCTTAAATTCCACCTATGAATGAAATAACACCATTACTTGTTTTTAACCCAAACTCTTTAAAAATGTCTCAAGTAAGTTCCCTTTGAACAGCTCTGTTGGAAATCTTTCATTGTTTAAAGTACAGTATCATCAAGAATTATCTCCACAAGTGTTGATAAGGAAGCACATAAGGATAAAGGATAAAGATAAGGATGTCTGGTGGGCTGGACACTGTGCTAAGGACCATAAATGCGCTGTCCAGCTTGATTTCTCGCGATCGTCTTATGAGTAATTAGGCTTTTATTACCATCATTTGCACATGAGACGGTTGAGGCTCACAGAGGTTGACTTCCTTGTCCAAGGCCACCCAGCAGGCAAATGACAGAGACAAGCCTTGAGGCTTGCCTGAGACGTCAGGGCTTGTGCCCATACCCACTGCTTTTCATATAAGCAGAAACGGGGCGGGGCTGGGAACGTCTATTCGCTTTATAAAAAATTCTGTCACCATAGCCCTTTGTATCACATAATTAATGTCTGCTTTTCCTCAATCGTCCTGAGCTATGCACCCAGTTATCCCTCCAATAAGTGTTTTTCCTCCCAGGGCTGATTTGTTCTTCTCTTACAGATCGGCCTCCAGAATTTTAATCATTCTTGGCTCACTTCTCTCTGACAACCTTACCAAAGACATGTTGTGCTGGAATTGCAGTCAGAAAAGTGCCCTGAAAACGTAAAAAAAAAAGCAAAAAAAAAACAAAAAAAAACAAAACAAAAACAAAACAAAAAAAAACCAACAACAAAAAAAGCAAACAACAACCAACTTTAATAGTTCATCTGATCTACACAGGAAATTAGAAAACACCCTATACTTAACTGGAAAAATACTTGAAATGAAAAGTGTGGTTTACTGTTATTTAGATTTTGATTAAAAAATGTTTATCCCTTATCTAAGGCTCAGGGACACTGGAATTGAAGGAGCTGAAGGCTCGCTTTATAGAACTTTAATGACCTTCTCCTATTATGTTATATTACTATTTCCTAAGCCTGTGGTCAAATACAATAGCTTTATTAAAGCTGTGATTCAGTTAGAAGGGGGGAATGAATTTTTCTGCCACGGGAGCACTGGTGAGAGGTGAGAGAAGATGCTAGCACTGCTGTGTGGAAGAAAATGCTTCCACCCGGAAAGGGTGGGTTCCAGGGGCTCACGCAGTGAGGTACATGGGTTCTTTTTAGGAGCTCAGCTTTCCTGAATTCACTGTGGAACAGCCCAGAGGGTATTAGCTTCCGGCCTGTCCATTGGGGGAAAGAAAACAGCACAAAACAGAGAGGAGGCCTGGGGTTGCAGTCGGAGCCCAAGCTAAAGCTGATGATGTTCTGTGTCAAGCTCTCTCGGATGAGGCATCGACAATGATAAATACTCACATTTATGGAGCATTTGCTGTGGGCCAGGCACTGCTCGAAGCCCCTGCATTTTTTTTGTTTTGTTTTGTTTTTAGAAACTATTATCTATTCATGAGAGACACAGAAACAGAAGCAGAGACCTAGAGGGAGAAGCAGGCTCCCTGCAGAGAGCCCAATGTGAGACTTGATCCCAGGTCTCCAGGATCATGACCTGAGCCAAAAGCAGAACTGCTGAGCCTCCCAGGTGTCCCCCCACCCCTGTATTTTGTTTCATTGTTAATCACAGGATTTGAACTGCTATTGTGACTCCGGAGCCTGTGCTTGCACTTGGCTGAGACATTACAAGGCTAACTCCCCACCTGCTTGTGCCCCAGCAGGCCCAGCACCCTGGAGCTAACTGAGGAATGGAGGTGGGGCCTCCTCTGGGAGGACCGGTAACCTCCGGGCAGCCTGACAAAGGAGGGATTGGGGAGGAAATTGTTGTGGCTTCCTCACCCAGGCAGGGCTCGCTCCCTTTGAAGGGGGAGCAATGAAGCAATTTCAAAGAGTCTGGAGAGGCTAGAGGGCATGCCACTCAGCCATCATAGCTAGGCGGTGGAGAAATGCAAGCCTGTCATTGCTAAAGTGACAAAACAGAGTATCAGGACACATTCAAAACAACCTCACACAATTTTTATGGAAAGGCACTGTTGCTATTTCTGAGACATTTTCGCCAGCCACGCGGGGGACCTGTGACATCATAAAGTTACTTGTGAAATAGAGGATGAGGGATTGAGGCTTGGGGGCAGCTCTCCCACCCTGGCCAAGCTTTGGCTTCTGTAAGCCTCAGGCCCTCGTTTGTCCGATGCAGGAGTTAATTAGCATCTACCTCTTGGCCCTCTCATGAGGCGTAAATGGTGGTACCCCTGGGCAAAGTGCGTGGCCCCGTGCAGAGCGTGGAAAGTGCCCAGTATCTGAAGATGTGCCTTCCTTCTGCTCTGCTGTCGGTCCCACCTGCTGGAAAACCAAGTCCCATCTGTCGAGAGGGAAATACATTATTTACGCCTGAAGAGGGGGGTTGGAACACCCACAAATATTTACTGAGCGGCCTCCGTGTCCCAGGGAAGGTGTTGGATGCCAGAGATACAGGAAAACTCTCCTCGGGGCTGGATTTGTCCGAAAAACCAAGAGGCATCTTGTGATTCGGACCGCACAGCAGGCCTCCCTCCGCAGATCCCTGTTACAGCCAAGCCTGCCTCCTTCCTGCCTATTATTTGCAAGGCCTGACTCCCACCGGCCTGTAAGGCTCCCTGAGGAAGTGCCCGCTTCATGCCTTAAGGGTGCAGGTAGGTGCCTGAGGGGTGGGACACCCAGGTAAGGGCAAGAGCCAGCGTGAGGTCTCAGACTCGCTGCAGGACGAGGCCTGTCGAAGAACTGAAAACCAAAGTGATCCAGTTGGGCTGGAGCTCAGAGCGCAAGGGATGATGGGTGGCAGGTGAGTGAGGTCACAGAAAGAGCCGGAGGTGGGATTGGGGGGGGCACAGCTCAACTGTGGAAGCCAGCTCCTCGGGCGAGCCCCGGAGATTAGCAGCAGCTTCACAGCACTGCTCACGGTCTAGACAATAGGCCCCGGATGATAGCACCCTCTGTGTGGGTGGGGGGGTGTTTTTCTGTTATTCTAGAAAGGGCCAACAGTCAGGAAAACAAAGGCCACCCAACCTATCCACGATTAAAGGTTATGGCCTAGGAAACTAATGTTTTGTAAAACGGAGGTGAGGCGAGACGGGGACAGTAGAATGAAGGTCAGAGAGGCGACCGATGGGATGTAGGAGACACTGCCCCAAGATCTTACATTTACCCTTACCTTCTGGTGACTTTTTTTTTTCCCCAAAGATTTTATTTATCTATTCATGAGAGATGCAGAGAGAGGGGCAGAGACACAGGCGGAGGGAGAAGCAGGCCTTCTGGTGACTTCTTGACCGTGTGTTCCCACCAGCCCAGACCCCTCTGTCTTGTCCCTTCTTCACTTTCCGGGAGCCCTCGTTCTCCATGTGAAGGCCTGGGTACGGGTCACAATTCATTAAAATCCCTATGCTTTTTTCCTGTTTGTCTTTGTCAGTCGACTTTTCAGACCCGGCCAGGCCCCATAGGAGGGCCCAGGAGAAGGCCGTCCTCCCTCACCGGCCTCTGACCGGCTGGAAGGAGGGCGGGAGCAAGCACCGCAGGGGTCAAGAGGTGCGGGGGCGGGGGGGGGGGGGGGTGGCTCTAGGACAGGCCCTCATAACCCAGTCCTGTTGTTTGAGTCACGGGGCAGCAGGAGAAATGCGGCCAATTGCACCGACACAGGCTTCCCTGTCACCAGCAGGGAGGCGCATGCCCACTTCGAAGGCGGAAACGTGTGTGTGAGCAGTGCGACGGGCCTCTCATCGAATTTAAACATAAGAAAAAGTTAAAAAAGAAAAGAAAGGAAAGAAAAAAGAGAAGAGGAGAGAAGAGAAGAGAAGAAGAGAAGAAAAGAGAAGAGAAGAGAAGAGAAGAGAAGAGAAGAGAAGAGAAGAGAAGAGAAGAGAAGAGAAAAAACCATGGGCCCGTTGTAAATTCTTATCTTCCAAAACAACCTGCGGCCTGGGGAAACTGAGGCAGTGATCCAGCCTGTCTCCCTGTCATGACCCGGGAGCCTCCAGCTGGGAGCGGAAAGGCTTGCTCCCTCGAGCTGACCCCCCCACGTGCCCCGCAGGCTTCCCCGAAGTGGCCGCAGGACACCCCAGGTGCCCGGGAGCTGACCGCCCTCCTTGCGTCAGGCCCACCCTTCGGGGTGTTTTTCTTCTTGACTCTCCACTTTTTGGGAAATAGATCACACCAACAATATGTGCGCAGAGCCTGCGCCTCGTCAAGGGGTGGGGCATTGTTGGGGCGCCCAGGGGGCTCCGGGGTGGAGCGTCGGCCTTGGGCCCAGGGCGTGACCCCGGGGGCCTGGGATTGAGTCCCGCATCGGGCTCCCTGCATGGATCCTGCTTCTCCCTCTGCCTGCATCTCTACCTCTCTCTCTGTGTGTGTCTCTCATGAGTAAATAAATTAAAAAAAAAAAAAATGGACCCTGGCTGGCAGCCCCAGCAAGCCCTCGGGGTGCCCTCTCCTTCCTTTGCCCCTGACTGCTTTCCCCACAGATAGCTCCGCGCAGCCCGGACTGTGTTTCCCTGCAATCAGGGCACGGGCCCTCGGGCCTGGCTCCCTCCCCGCCCTCCTTCATGAGAGTCCATCCCTGTCGTGCACAGTGTTTCGTTCCCCCGCGCTGATGTTGGGTGCTCCATGGACGGGCCTGCCACCGAATGTCGGGCGTGTGGGCCAGTTCCGTCGCGGGGTCACTGTGCTTAGGGCCGCTCTCTAGACGCTAGCGCTCGTGCGTCCTGGAGAGCCGTCTGCAGGCCTCCTGGCGTGGGCCTGGGGCGCAAGGGCAGGCGTCTGGGCCTTAGGGGAATGTCGTGTGCAGAGCAGGCCTCGCCGCCCTCATCCCCCGGGGATGACAAGGGTCCAACTGCCATCAGGGACCTCTTCAGACAAGCTTCCAGCCAAGGGCTTCCATCCGCTTCTTGATCCTGGCTGAGGAAAGAACAGACAGGCACATTTGAGGCTGGCCGAGAGACAGCACAGGGCTGCGGCTGAGGGACTTGTGCCTGGAAGGTTCTTTGAGGAGGGCCCTGAGACCTCGCTCAGCACCTCGCTACCTGGGCACATGCAGGCTCTGGAACTTCTCTATGCATCGCTGGCTCCTGCATCCATGGCAACGCATGCTTTACATACCAGGGTTGTTTTTTTCAAACAATGGGAAATTAAACATTTGATGTGAAGCAACATCAGGTTTCAGGTTTTCAGGTTAGAAGATGGGCGGGCGGGGGGGCAGCCCGGGTGGCTCAGTGGTTTAGCGCCTCCTTCAGCCCAGGGCCTGATCCTGGAGACCCAGGATCGAGTCCCACGTCGGGCTCCCTGCATGGAGCCTGCTTCTCCCTCTGCCTGTGTCTCTGCCTCTCTCTCTCTCTCTCTCTCTCTCTCTCTCTCTCTCTCTGTCTCTCATGAATAAATAAATAAAATCTTAAAAAAAAAAGAAGAAGAAGAAGATTGGGGGGTAAGACTGTGTCTCCAAGAGGCAACCTGGCAGACGGAAGGCCTAAGGCGCTGCCCTTGAGGGAAAGTGTGGCCGCAGACGCCTCTCTCTCTGGCAGGCCTGGAAACTCACTGCCCGCTCCCAGGCCCGGGCGTGATGACTGCCTCTTGGAACGTAACTGTGCACACGCACGCACAATCCTGCACAGCTGAGCAGAAACTCTCAGGATGAAGCAGAAATATTAAAAAGCAACAGCTACCTGTCTGCAGAACGTGGGGCCTCCCGGCGGCTTACGGGCCAGAGTCGGGCCGTGGGTGCTCACTGAACGTTCGGCCAACAGGTGAACGGATGACCGCAGCCACGAGCTCTTCAGCAGGTGGGGGATTTTGGAAATCACGTCTCCTTTCATTCACCGGCTTCCTTATTATGACTCTTAATGACTTAATTCTGTGATTATCCTTATGCCCTAATACAAGTGCTTTGGGGGCTGTCTCTCCAAAGTTGTATTTTATTTTATTTTATTTTATTTTATTTTATTTTATTTTATTTTATTTTATTTATTTTATTTTATTTTATTTTAGGTTTTTTAAAAATTTATTTTTTAAAAGTTAATATATGCATAAAAGGAAACTGAAAAACACAAGAAGCAAAGAACCAGTTGCATTTTAAATCAAGTAGTGTGTCTCGATGCTTCCACCGTCGCTTCCTGCCCAGGCCCGAGAGCAGGTGTGGGGGGGTGCGTCTTGAGGATCCTGACAAGGCTGCTTATCTCTTGGGTTTGTTTTCTTTCTTCTTCTTTTTTCTTCCTTTACTTTCTGCCCTCCTTTTCCCCCCACCAACATCGACATCAAAAGAGAAGGGATGACAGACCGGTGGAACTGGCAGGACAGGAAATCCGCTTCAATGATGAAAAACAAACAAATAGTGGTTCTCTCCGTGCTTGTCTCCTTTCATGTTGAAATCCCCCAGTAGAGTCTCAGGCACTCGGGCCCCACAGACAGGAGGCCCTCCTCTTCTCTCCCTGATATCGGGGTTTAGGGGATTAGGAAGATCTCAGCTCCTTGGCATTTTGCAGGGAATGTTACATCCTGAGACAGGTTTTTCACTTTTCTAATAAACACCCGTAAACACGCACGCACCCACAAATGCGTGAGCGCCTAGTATTTAGAGGCAAGTCTGGCAGGTGGAAATGAGCCCTGTTGACAAATCTCTATTTATTGTGTTATTTCACCAACAAAAGCTCAAATGCTAACTAGCTTTGTGAATAATTTGTGGATGGGAATGTGATCATTTTTCTAAGTCAGCCAGTGGGCTCAGTTCATTGCACTCCCCACCTAAAAATAAATTCTCTGGCTGACTGTGAGCATACCGATACTTGCTGCAAGTGAAGCAAACTTATGGGGACCATTAAAGTGCCAGGGCATTGCAAAATAACAGGGAAGTGGATACTGATTTGCATTTATGTCATAAAATAACTTGTCACCTTCAATTTATCACAGTAATTGGTACCAGAGGAGAATGTGTGATGCTTACACTTGGTTCGAAGCCACCTTTCCTCCTCTCCCACTCCTTGCCTCTCCCTCTCCTGAAATAGTAATGGGTGCACTTCTGAAGATAAATGATCTTAGACCCTTTTCCGTATCACGGGGACTTGGGAACTGGGGTGCATCGATGTAGTCCAAGAAATTAAATGTCACAATCAGCCGAGGTCGTATGTGCTCTTGTTAGCCCCCTATCACAGGTAAAGAAACGGAGGCACAGACAAGTGACTTGCCCAAGGTCATAAAACCAGTAAGCAGTAGAGCCAAGATCTGGGGCCTGACAGTCAAGACCCTAGAGCCCGACACGACACAACCGTGGCTGGGGCTATAATGGGCATCCTAACAGAAATACTGGAGGTGACAACAATCCCAGGGAAAAGCACACATCCCCAAGACGGTCAGACTCATGAGAACGACATCCTGCAGACGACATGGCATTCCAAACCAAGACAGAGCCCTGGCCAGGTGTAAGTAAGTTATTCCAAGTGGGTTTAGAAAAATAACCGGTGGTTTGTGGTTATTACCAATGCAGTCCAGGCGTGGCCCTCCTGATTGCAGGCCAGTGCGTGGAATGCTGTGACTTTATTTCCACGAGCCAACCGAAGCCACACAGGACAGCTAGTTGCATCTTTATTCGGGAAATTCTCCAGGTCCCTCTCCGCTTAGCTCTTGTCAGAGCGTCTGTAGATTTTAGTTCTGCGCGTGGTAAGTTGACTTCTATGGATGAGTTCTAAAGTGTTTCCCAGTTTTGGGCGCCCCGTGTTTCGGAGGGCAGGTGAATTCAGCTTCCTCTGACTGCCGGGTGTGTGAGCGCCCCAAAACAGCGGTGCTTTTTTTCCAGGCATTTCAGGAGCGTGGAACTGGTGCTGCATTTGATGAAGGCCGGATCAAGGCTTACACCGCCCTTTATCGCTGTGGTGGGACTCGGGCAACTCTGTACACCACCCTGAACTTTAGATTTCCTGCCCCAAAGAAGCTGATGATACCTCCCTGAAGATTAAGTAGGGTACGAGAAGCACGCGCTTAGCTAACAGCTTAGGGCACCTTACAGATGCGGCAACGACTGCCCATGCTTGCTTGCCTGAGCTCGGGCTTTGTAAGTCCCCTCCACGCGTGGTACTGTGCGTCTCCCTTTGCAGATTTGTGGTTAAATATATATAACATGAAATAGGCCATTTTAACCTTGTTGGAGTGCTCAGCTCAGCGGCGTTAAGTACATTCGCATCATTGTGCAACCGGCGCCACCATCCATCTCCAGGACCTTTTCACACCCACCCCCCCACACTGCATCCCATTAAGCACTACCTCCCCGGTTCCCCCTCCCTCCAGCCCCTGACAGCCACCACCCCCCTTCCTGTCTCCGTGAGTTTGACGATTCCTGGGACCTCATTGAGGTTGAATCACGCCGTGCTTGTCTTTTTATGTCTCGCTTCCTTCACTTAGCATAAGGCCTTCAAGCTTTATCCACGTTGTAGCAGAACCCCATCCCTCTTTAAGGCTGAATAATGTTTCATTGTATGCACAGACCATATGGGGTTGATCCGTTCATCTATGAATAGACATTTGGGTTGTTTCCACCTCTGGGCTGTTGTGAATAACGTGGCTATAAACACATGTGTACAAATCCTCGCTTTCAATTCTTTGGGGGGTCTATACCCAGACTTGGGATTGCTAGATCAGATGGTAATTCTGTGTTTAGTTCTTTGAGTCTGGGTATCTTTTGTATATATTATTTGGAGTCGAAGAGGCATGGAGAGGTACCCTGGGCGATTCTCAGGTGTTCCTGGAGGACTGCCTCATAGTCAGTCCCCAAATTAGTGCAAAGACCTACAAGGCAGCTCCATAAAAGTAGGGGCATGCTACTCAGTGGTCTAGGCTCCCTGTTGCCTGTCTCTCCTTCCCAGTTACAGGTGACAGATTGCCAGCACAGGGAAAGTGATCCCAAAGATATTAGTATGCAAACCAGAACAGGGAACACTATGGCTTAAAACTGTTTCTCGACTGTTTTGCTATAGATACGTATCTGAATGTGACACATCTCCCACCTCCTCCCCACCCCCTCCTCTCTCTGCTAGAAGAGCTAAGCCAGGTACACTGGGATGTGTTAACTCCTCCTGCACCAGCATCAGTGACTTCCTCGATGCAGGCAATGTTGCAGCAGCCCTGACTCTGAGCAGTGAGTTAGCTGAGAAACTGCCAGTTACTCAATGACATCAATTGTTCCCTAACTGACAGACATTGAAAAAGTCTCATTATCACCAATGACGGGAGAACCTCATCCATATCACACCTGTCAAGGCAGTCAGGTTGGGTAGTGTATGTATCCAAAGAGCCAGCTCTAGCAGCACGCGTGAGGAGAATCCTGCACTCTGGTGATGCAGCTCACCTGTCCAGCCCCGTCCCCACAGGGAAGTTGCGGGAGGTCAGCAGCTACCGATATTCAGTATTCTTTTTTATGTTGCTTTTAACTTGTCGCTGATCCTAGCAGAGAGAGGAGCTTTTCGGAAGAGAAAGTGTTGACTTAGTGCCTGAGCAAATGGCAGGAGGTAAGTAGATCCTAAGTAAATGGTTAAGAGGGAGTCCTCTTGATGGGGGACTAGCTGAGGACAAGGCACGGGCCTGGGGCAGCCCATTGACAAGTCCCTGAAACAAGCAGAGGGACCTTCCTCTAGGGACTCAACTGCCTCGATGTTCATCCTTTGCTAAGGGCAGAAGGCAATCTTAGCCTGACCCCCAGGAGCCTGTGAGCCTACTTTAACACACAAAAATCCATTTAGAAATTTCCTTTACCTCTAAACTCCCAAAGTACGTGTTGGTGATCATCCCCCGAGCACATGGCCCACCCACATCCATCCGAAGGGTCTCATGACTCAGGTTTTATTAGACGGTAATCAGTGCCCTTTTCCCAACAAGAGCCAGCCCCCTCCAGGTCCTGGAGACCTTGATTCCAACATTCCTTAGAGGGGATGCTGTCCCCAAACCCATCCCAACTCCCAGGTACATCATCAACCTCCCCTCCCAGGCCCAGGGCAGCCGCTCTTCCTGCCCACGGGTCCTGGCTCCGGGCTTTCATAAAACCACCCTTTTGCACCAAAGACGTCTCAAGAACTCTTTCTTGGTCGTCGGCTCCGGACCTCACCTATATTCCAGAACTTCACCATTCCGAGTCATGGAAGTACAGCTGGCCCTTCAATGGGCACTTGGCAGAGTCACTGTCCTAAGCCATCCAGACTGGGCTTGCTAGGAAAATTACTTCTGGCTACATTATCAGCGGGTCTGCAGTATCACCGGGACGGTATGAGGTTCATGAGCTCTGGAGGCCGACTGGGGCTGCATGGGGTAAATTAATTACTTAACCTCTCTGTGCCTGTTTCCGCATCAAGGAAATAAAGAAAATGAAAAAAAAAATCTACCTTGCTTTGGCCATTTATTAACTATATGGGCTTTGGTAGATGAACTCTAAATGATCCCATGGCTAGAATGACTCCCATCTCTAAAGGATTATTGTGAGATGAGGCAAATTTTAGGACAAGTCAACAATGGTTCATGGAGGTACTCGATAGTTGTTGGATATGACTGTTTCAAGGTACCTTTCATCCTCCTGATGGTCGATGGGGCATAAATAACCAGAATATATTTATAGAAAATAAAACATGGCCTCAAAAACAAAAATATCTGTGTTGAGTTCCCCTGGGAATATTGGCCACTGCCATTTCTGCCAAGATGTTTGAGCCTGAGGCCACCTCCCACGCTAGAAGGCAGATAGATGCCTTTCATAATCTGATTCTATCAGCTAAGTGAGATGTCCCTGGAGTCAATAATCAGGGATCAAATCGTGGCCCCTCAGCTTTGAAGCCATATGAGTTTGAAGAATTTCTTATTCTCCCGTAACCTCAGTTTCCTGATCTGTAAAACGGGGACAAGAAGTGTACATGCCTCAGAGGCCCTGATTAAATTAAACACGTTAATACTTGTAGAGTGCCTAGGAGGGTACCTGGAATGGAACAACGGAGAGTGTTTGATAAAAGTTAGTCATTATTGTGACCCCCTAGAAGCTTCCTGGGGAGGGGTGTAGGGGCTCACCCTGACGCGGGAGCACGATGCTGTGCGTCTCTTCCCACTCTGCATTCAGTAACCACTCGCTGGGAGCTCCAAGTTGGCCACGGTGGGAGCTTTGCCACCATGACAATTGGTGAACACCACACATCAGCCTGTCTCCCTTCTTCCTATCCAGACCCGCTCATTAAACGTTTGCCAGCGCAATGCTGGGTATGAAGGGACTCCTGCCGCTAAGCCGGCCTTTGCACAGATCGGGGCCAGGTGAGACCAGGGAGGGGGGCAGGCAGGTCAGAGGCTGCTCCCCAAGCAAAGTGATGTGGAGCCTCCCCTGACTCCGTAGTCTGCATCCCTGCCTGTCCTTGTGGCAGTGCAGCGGGTGAGTATCTGTTGTCAGGGGCAGTCTTTCCAGACATCACTTCTATCCCTCTTACTTTTTGAATATTCTCATTAGTTAGGGGTCTTTCACCGTAAGCCACAGAAACAAACTCTGACCAACCCCAAGAAAAAGAGAAGCTCAATGGGAACAAACGACGCACTCGCAGGCTTCACAGGGGGCTTGAAGTAGATGGTTTGGCACAGACAGGTCCCAGGCCTTTGCAGAAGGTTCTGGTAGGGAACTCCTCCAGTGTATCACTGACTGGAATAAATAGGCTTTAAACTTTTCTTTTTTTTTTTCTTGCTCAAGAAGCAAAGTCTTAGGAGGGAGAATCCAATTGAGTGAGTTGAGATCACATGCCCACTTGTCGGCTAGATGGGGGCATCTAGATTTAGGGCTCAATCGCACCACCCACGACTGGGTAATTTCCCAAAGTAAATCAGATGCCCTTGAAGCAATGGACTCCGGTAACCACAACCATGACAAATGCTCACTCTACCTTCTAAGTCCTCCTGGCGGGAAGTGTTTTGTGGTCCCCCTCTGCAAAAGGGAACGGCCATGCCAACTAAGCTTCACAGCATCGTCTTTCACAGAATGTGCTGGCAGCATAGATCAGTGAAAAAAATAAACAAAACCCGAGGCCCACCAGGCTGCCGAACACAATAACCTCAAGAGAAGAGCTGCCTGCCTTTAGCTTGAATAATCCCAAAGTTCATTGGGTTCACGAGATTGCACTTCACGGAGTGATCTCCACTCGAGCATTCTCTGGGGAAAGACTCCAGAACTTAATCGGCCCTTTTCACCTCCAGTTTCTCCTGTTCCTGCCCAGGGTGATTAATGCCCTGATGGCTTTGATGACAGCTCCACAGAATCCCCAGGGATCTCTAATCTTGGGCTGGCAACCCAAGGCTATTTGTTTCCTCCCAGGACCCTGCACATTTCTATGGGCACTAGCTAAGCCCTTGGGAAAGTCTTTTGTGAACCTGTCAGAAGTACTTCTGGGCCTTGGTGTGCCTTTCCTAGTTTGAATTTCTTTTTCCTTCTATTCCTCATTGTGATCAATTTCAGAACAGTGGTTTTATCCTCTTTAGTTTTTTTTTTTTTTTTTTTTAAACAGCTCTGTGGATGATGGCCTTGCTTCTTTGACACTGTCTGGATGATCTCCCTTTATCAGCAGATTTCTGTGGCTTTTCTTTTGAGGTATATGCTAAGAAATTGGTTCAGGGAAGAATCACTGGAGAACCCTCAAAGGCGTACGAAACTGGCTTTTCATAGGATGACTCATGGGAAGGGGGTCAACAAGCAGGCTTCTCGTGAACTATTGATGTGACAGTAACACAGACGATGTTAGGTGTCTTTTTTAAAGATTTTATTTATTTATTTATAGAGAAAGAGTGGGTGGAGGGAGAGGCAGAGGGAGCCGGAGAGAGAATCACAAGCAGACTCTGCGTTGAGCTCTGAGTCAGACTCAAGGCTCGATCTCACCACCCCAAGATCATGACTGAAGCCAAAAGCAAGAGTCAGACACTCAACCACCTGAGCCACCCACGTGCCCCAGTGTTAGGTGTCTTTAAAAGCAATTTAAATTGCGTTTTACTATATTCATTCATTTTACTATATGAATGCATGGAAATGGGTAGAAAAGAAGCCACTTCATCTGCTTATGTCTCTACTTGTGTCCTAGTGATCGACTCCTAACACTTCCTGTGTCTTTACTATGTGCCGGGTGTTTCTCTAAGTGCTTTACATGGCTTAACTCATAAAAGGGAGGTCTTTTTATTATCCCTATTTTCAGATGAGAAAACCGAAGGTCAGAGAGCATAACTGCCCAAGGTCACGGAGTCAAAAAAATGGAGGAACCCTGGTCCCAACCTGGAGTCTCTCTCCAGATTCCAGCCTGTTGCTACTAAGCTAGTGTCTCCCTAAGGGGCAGGGGCCACGTCATACACCTCCTGCCCCCAGTGCCTGGCACTTGGCAGGTGCCTGCTTGCCCTTGTAGCCTCAAATCCCACAATTCGCCTTCTGAGACCACACTCTCCAATCACGCCGACCCTCTTTCATTTCTGAACAGCAAGCGTCTTCTTGCCGAGCCTCAAACATGCAATTCCCTCTGATCGGAATGCTCTCCACTCCCCCTTTTCCCCTCTATGCTGGCTGACTTCCGAAACTCATTGCTCTGGTCTCTGTTTAAATGCCACATCCCTCAACCTCCAATGTGAGGTTGTCCCCTATTAACACTTGCATAAGGCCATGTATTTTCCTGTCATCCCATTTATTACAGTAATGATTTGCTTAATGTCTCTCTCCTCTACCAGGCTCGACACTCCAGAAGACCAGAAACTATGTCTCTAGTTTGCTGTCCTGTCCCCACCACCTAACACAGCGCTTGACCCAAGGTAAGCAGCCAGCAAATATCTGTGGAATGAATAGGTGCTCATGTCTGCTTGCCAAACAAATGAAGCCTTCGAATGAGGCAGGGCAACCAAAGATAGAGCTTAGCATGATAACTCCACTGTTTCATTATATCCTGTACCCAGGAGGTGTTATTCAAATTGCATAAGGAAGGCAGCCTGGGTGGCTCAGTGGTGTAGTGCCTGCCTTCAGCCCAAGGTGTGATCCTGGAGACATGGGATCGAGTCCCACATCGGGCTCCCTGCATGGAGCCTGCTTCTCCCTCTGCCTGTGTCTCTGATTCTCTCTCTGTGTCTCTCATGAATAAATAAGTAAAATCTTTAAAACAAACAAATTGCATAAGAAGCAATCCGAACTTACCTTTGGTCTCAGTCCTGGGACACTGGTCTAAGAAACTTCCTGCTGTTCTAGGTGTTAACCTGTTAGTGGCTGGATTGTGGGTGTAGGGCATGGTTCAGGAAAAGGGCTGGGGTGTTTGGGAAAGTGGGAGAGGCTCTTTGGGGATTCAGGACAGTAGGCATTTATCACCGAGCTGGAAGTATTTCAATAGTCTAATAACCAACATAACTGCACTGATACATACTGCACATAGCTGAGCCATGAGTAATCACTTGAAAATAACCCAACAGGGATTTCATGTGGAGCACCAACTCCTGTGCTGCTAAGTGTAGAGGCATTACGGTGATTCGTGTGGCATGAGTCATGCACCCAGGATCATAGCATCAGAAAGGGTACATACTTTCTGTGGAGTTGGGTCATGAGTATGTATTAAAGGGAAACTAGACAGGTCTCCACTGCCAACACCTGGAGGGAAACAGAACCATTCAGCACCTTTTTGGAGGACATCTTTTATTAGCTTGATGCCTTGGGAAGTCAAAGGTGCCCAGCCCTCTTCCTCATTAGCATTTTGATGTTGCTAATGGGTCCCTAGAGATGGTCTCACCAAATGATAAAACCGAATGTGCTGCCCCTAGGAGTGCAAGGTTGAGGTTCACGTGTGGTGGCCAACGTGTTGTTTTCTTCATGAGGCAGAGTCTGGTCTTTGGTGTCAAGCAGGCAAAGATCAAGTAGTAAGGGCCAGACTTTGCCTAGTTGGGAGCTGCGATGGAGGCAGGAAGGTGACTGCAGATGGAAAGCAATTTTCCCTGAAGTTACTTGACCTTTCTTTAATCCCAAATGTAACCTGCAGAGGCCCTAGCTCTTTTGCCTCAATGTGGCATCGCTTTTTTTGCTCTGATGCAGATGGAGGGTCAATGTGAGCACCGGGTGTTCCAGAGGCAAGGGCTGCCCCTTGGCCATTCTACCACATGTGATTCTTTTTAACAACCCCTCCCCGTTCCCCTGTCTTCTTGTTCCCAATCCTTTCCTTTCTTCTTCCCTTTTAATCATTTTCCTGACTTCTATCTCAAACTTGCCAGTGGCAAACAGAACAGAATTTGTTATTGACTCCTGGGTCACTTGTTTCATAGATTATTTCAGGTCAAATCCTATTAAAGTAAATGTCTCCACTGTGGGGAAAACTCTCTGAATAACCAAATAGGGCATTTACTCCCCAAGTAAGGGCCAGTGTATTGCAAGCAGAATTTGATAGCAGGGTTTAGAAAGAGCTCAGGTGGACTTTGTTTCCAGCAATAAGGCGAACTACATGACCTAAAAACCTTCCCTCTATAAAACTCCTATAAATGTTTTATAAAATATAACAAACATCTTTTTAAATGCATAGCTGAGCTCATAAAAATGTAAGGAAAATCCCCAGGGGGCCAAAACAAAGAGACTCAAAATCAGAGTGATAGGTGTGAACTGAAACTGGGGCTGCCCTGATTGTGTATGTATGTGTGTGAGTGTGTGTGTGATCTTTGTAATCAGGTAATTTGGGTTTAATGTGCTCCAACTGGGGGTGGGTGGGTGGGGAATTTGGATCTCTCCAACACCCTGCATAAAGCTAAGACCCTCAAAAAAACTCCATCCTTCAAAGGATGCAAAGGACAATGTGAGAAAAGATTGCTCGTCTTAACTTGAACTCTGATTGGGGAAAATAAAAGTCTCTGGGAAGACTCCTCCTGTTGTCATACATGTTTAGTATTTAAATTTATACTATCATCTAGGACCTCAACTCCCAGGCAAAATAATTAATATAAAAGTGAGCCAGTTTTGCCTATTACCCTGGTTACCTGACACAAGGAAATGAAATATCTTGGGAAGGACATATGTTCAGTCCAAACAAAATGGGAGTGTCAAAGGTAAAAGCCTGGATGCACACGAGCTTACCCTCCAGCAGAATTACAAGATACAAGGTTTCTGTGAGTCAGGTTGTCAGATTTAGGAAACAAAACAAAACAAGATACCCAGCTAACCAAATTTTAGATAAGCAAAAAATAATTTTCTCTACAAGCATATCTCAAGTATGCATGCAACATACTTACAGTAAAAAATTATTTATTATCTAAAGTTTAAGTTTAGATTTTACATGGCAACCTTATATGTACAAAAGGACACACACACACGATAGGATCAGATCATCCCACAAACCCAGATGCTAGAATAATCAAATCTATACTTTTACATGATTGAATACATCTTAAAAACATGAGAAAAGCAGCAAACATTAAAAAATGGGAAGGTTTGAAAAAGAACTGAATACTACTTTGGAAGACAGCTTGGCAGTTTTTACAAAAGTGAAGATAATCTTATCACATGATGCAGCAGTTGTATTCCTTGGTGTTTACCCAAAGAAGATAAAAGCTTATGTCCACACAAAAACCTCCACATGGGTATTTATAACATCTTTATTTATGATTGCCAAAAACTTGGAAGCAACCAAGACGTTCTTCAGTGGGTGCATGGTTAAATAAGCTGTAGTACATCCAGACAATGGAATATTATTCAGCACTAAAAAGAAATGAGCTATAGAGCCATGAAAAGACAAGAAAGAACCTTAATTGCATATTATTAAATGAAAAGATTCAATCTGAAAAGACTACACATGTGTGATTCCAACAATATGGCATTCTGGAAAAGACAGTTATAGAGACAATAGACGGCTCAGTAGCCAGAAGTAAGAGGGGAGGGAGGGAGTAATAGGCAGAACACAGAGGATTTTTAGGGCAGTGAAACTATACGTTTGTATGTTACTATAATGGTGAATACATGGCTTTATACATTTGTTTAAATCCATAGAACATATAATGCCAAGAGTGAAACTTCATGTAAACATGTACCTTGGGTGACAATGATACGTTAATGTAGGTCCATCAATTATAACACATGAAAACTCTGGTGGGAAATGTCTGCTAGGAAACTCTGATTTGGAAATGGTGAAAATGAGGATGCTATGAACGTGTGGCGGTCGGGAGTATGGGAAATTTCTGTACCTTGGCTTAATTTTATTATGAACCTAAAACTACTCTAAAAAAAGCAATTTATTTTTTTAAAAAAAGAACCAAAACCAGGCACCTGGCTGGCTCAGTTGGTAGAACATGTGACCCTTGGTCTCAGGATTGTGGTCTCAGGGTTTGGGGGAGGGGTTGTAGAAATTGCTTAAAAATAATTAAAAAAAAAAAAAAAGAACCAAAAGGACTTTTGGTAGTAAAAATAAAGTCATTGAATTGAATAAGACAAAACAAAACTTCAAGAATGGATACTCGCTGTTGGAGAGAGAATCAGTGAACTGGAAGACAAATCTGAGGAAATTACCTTGAGGGCAGGGTAGAAAGATTAAGAGATGAAAAACATGTACTGGAATTTGGGCCATGGGGGATAGAAAAAGATGACCTAACACATGCCTAAAAATGTTTCTAAAAGGAGAAAATAGAAAGAGTAAAAGAAATAAAATATCTGAAGAGATAATGACTGAGGCTTTTTCTAGACTGAAAAAAAAAAAAGACTCATTAGATTTAAGAAACATATCATGTTCCTACTGGAAAAAAAAAAAAACAAAAATAAATCCACATCTACATACATCATGAGATTATAGGACACACCAAAAACAAAGAGAAGATCTTAAAAGAAAGCAATTACAAGAGACCAGTATTAAGGAAAAGAGGGGGATGGAAAAAGAAAGGAACACCAAAGGGGGAAAAACTAAAAGGTACAACCTACTCTTAGGTGTTAGGTCTGTCTTGGAGCAGTGGCCCTACGTGTTTGACCTTAACCTCTTTGAACCTTAGTTTACACATCTATAAAACAAATATTCAATCCAAAGTGATCATTGCTAATTTGCTGCAAAATACCCAACACAAAGACTCATTTGTTCATATTCTTTCAGCAAAAAGGAGTTATTATTGACAGAAGTTAATTTCCCCATGTTATAAATTCCTGCAGCATATCCATGTCCATGAACCCAACCTCAGGGTGGTTAATGTTTAAATATATGTCATATTGCAGAAAGCAGGTGCCATCCCTGCTGCAAGCACAAAAAACAAAAAATACTTAAGCTTGAACTGCTAACATGGGACTCCCTCAACCCTCTAAGACAAGTTTTAGAGATCAAACCTTCCTGTGATCTTGTCAGCAGGACATCTTCAGCATTACTATAAACATCTCTCCTTCTGTAGCTTCCTTATCTTCAAGACTTCCTTAAATTCCAAGACAAATCCAAGACCAACTTGTAAGCTTTCCTCGACCTCCCCCCAGAGCAGCTTACAAAGTCCAGTTACGTGGTCTGTAGTGTTTTCCCGTCATAGCATCGATCACATATTATCTCTGCTAGGTAATGTTCCAGCTTCCTCAGTAGACTCTAGGCAACTTGAAGACAAGCACCTCACCTATCCTGCTCACCACTGGATCCACAGTCCTAGCACATGACCTGGAATTTTTTAGGAGGCACTTCAAAAGTCATCGAACTTTCAAGAGAAAAGAAATTGGAAGTTAGGGATGGAATTCATTTACAGAGTTGCTGTACATAAAACCATGGCATTTTTCTAGAGCTGAGAGGAATTCTAGAGACTATCTACTCTTCCCCTTGTTTTTTCTGGGTGATAAAAATGAAGAGTTCATCAACTCCTCTGAGAGTCTAGGGCTATTTATGAAATGGTGGAAACCAGACTCAAATCCAGTTTTGCCAGCTCCCAAATAGTATTGCTTACATTCTATCATGTTGCCTCCATGACCAAGATCATGGCTGTGTAAGTGAGAGAAGCCAGACGCAGAAAGGCAAATGATGGATGATTCCACTTACGTGAAAAATCTAGACTAGGGAAATTCATAAAGGCGGAAAGTAGATTAGAAGTTACCAGAGGAAAGGAAGGTTGAGGAGTTATTGCTTAATGATGACAGAGATTTTGTCTGGCGTTCTGAACATGACTTGGTAATAGTGGCATGGTTGTACAACATCGACGACATGATATCACTGAATTATGCAATCAAAATGGTTAAAATGGAAAACTTTGTGTTACATATATTTTATCACAAAAGAAAAAGAAAAAAAGATCATGGCTGTGGTCATAACCCATTCACCTTATTTATCCATAAAGGCTGTTTGTAGATTGGGGACAAATTCTTTTATGAGTGTTTAAAAGAACCATTCAAGGGAGGGTGTAAGCAGGCAGAGATAATGCATGATGTAGGACCATCAAATTAAAAGTGACATTTCTCTATTATTAACCCACAATTTCTCAGCAAAGTAAAAGCTCTAAGCTGGTACTGGAAAAATGCCAGTTCCATAAGCTACTTAATTTTTCTGGATAGAGTGTAAAATAACTGCGAAAACCGTAAAAGGTACCATATGGCATCAAAGAAAGGGGGGGGAAAGGAGTTCTTTCTTGTTGTTGTCATCATTACTCAATGAACAATTAGTTCTCTATTCTCTTAAACACATTAAGGTGCTATTAAGAGAAAAATTTCCAAAGTGTCAAGAAGACATATCCTAAATGGAAAGAAAGTTGAAAAGATAAATAAAATGAGCATTCCTTTAGCTATATTTGGTGGAGTCCTGCAGAGAAAAAATATCCCAGCGAGGCAGCATTGAGACATAGTTTATTAATGCAGTTTCCCCCACAGCAGGACATAGAAAGAGAAATTGGTAAAACAGTCACATTAAAAAATTATGACTTCTACATCTGATCTTTATGAATACACAGAAAAGAAACTGTCCTCTTGAGTCGTCCTTGGGCCATGTTAAGGCAGATATGCTAAGGATTTTTCCCCCCTTGGAAGCCCTACAACAGCACTATTTGCTCACATGTGGTTGGAACAGACTGCAAGTTACTTCCCACATTCAGGGAATCTTAAAAGTGTTTATAAGCAGAACTTGGGGAAAATTTTGAGTTCTCCCAATTATATTTTGAAACAAAACGCTTCAGTCTTCTGTTTTTTAAAGAGTATACAAAATTAAAGTCTGTATTCCCTTTGGGGAAAAATTGTAGTAGGTGGTAAATTGGTTATAAATGGAATTTCTCTGGAATCTCGAAGCTGGAAAGGATCATCATCTAATCCAGTGTTTTGCAGTGGACAGACTGTGCCCCACTGATGGGTTATGAAATCAGTTTAGAGGGTCACTGCTGACACTGGGAAGTAAAGGAAGAGGAGGAATGGGATACATTGAATATTAAAAGCATTTTGCATAGACTGTTTTGGGAAAACTTTCGTTGCCGTTGTGTGTGTGTGTGTGTGTGTGTGTGTGTGTGTACATGCTGGCTCACAACGTAAAGTGTGTGCCTTACTGTGAGTTCCAGTCAGAAAAGTGGGAGAGTCATCAGCCAAACGCTTTCTGTTCCAGGTAAGACACTTGGAGCCAGAAGGGAGAAATGATTTTCTCAAGTGACATGTGAGTCAGGAGTAGCCCTGGTCTCTTGACTCCCAGGATCCTTAATGTTCGACTCTAATGATGGAAGATTGCTTGGAAGGGGGTGTCAACTCTTGCTCCGTGGCCGCTGGCCTTCTAGTCCCTTCTGGAGCAATTCTTGTGCTTCTGGATCAACTGAACTCCCCTTTCTCCTTCACTACTAGTTCTGCCAACTTTATGCTATATGGCATCAGTGAGATGGAGCAGGTGTGTGGAGGGACAAATAATCTGTCCCCGGGTTTGGATAATCCACGACTATTGGATAGCTCAGAAGGTGCAAAATTCCACAGCTCACTGCAGCCTGGAGCTGAAGAGCCACATGAAAAACAGAATCACAGCCTCCCTGTGAAAAAGAGGGGGTGCCTGTGACCACTCACATGGAAGGCATTCTCAGAAAGGAGACAACCAGCTGACAACTGTGGGCTTTGGGTAATTCCTGCCAGACTCATGCACCCTGGCTGGTCTTCCTGAACCAAAATAGAAGCATGTAGAAAGTGTTCTATGACTGCAAAGATAAAGCAGGATTCTGAAAAAGGATCCCGCCCGGGACTCAGAGAGCCTCTGATTTTGACTTAGAGGAGAAAATGATGTCTCTCACCAAGAAACAAACACACTTAAATTGCATTTACTATGTGCCGGGCACTGTTCTGAGAATATTACAAATATTTACTCATTTAATCACATAATGAACCCTTAGGCCTTAGAGGACTCTGCTAGCTACAGCTGTAGGCAGAAGGTTGAGAAGAGTTAAGACCTGTTAAAATACTTTGTTTTTCTTTCTGATTTGAAGACAGGACAGTGAATACTCTTAATAGTGTAGAACTATGTCACCGACGAAAGGAATGAATCAATAGTCAAATCCAGGGAGAAAAGGTCAACTGCCTACTTTCTCTTGGCAGAAAGAACTGGGAGGAGGATTGTTCTTACAAAGATTCATCACTTTTTGATGCTTTCCAGAAATGATGATGGATCTGCAACAAGCCATTTACCTCTAATCTTTTTTTTTTTAAGATTTTATTTATTTATTCATGAGAGTGAGAGAGAGAGGCAGAGACATTGGCATTGGGAGAAGCAGGCTCCATGCAGGTAGTCTCACATGGGACTCGATCCCAGGTCTCCGGGGTCAAGTCCTGGTCCGAAGGCGGCGCTAAACCACTGAGCCACCCGGGCTGCCTGCCATTTACCTCTAAAAAAATTACCCTCATATATTTGTAGGATAGCTGCTTTGGTGTGAGGCATCTGCCTGGGTCCAGAAACCACCCTCTCAGGCACATGTAAAGATCAAACCCGTGCCCTTGGCCTTATCCAGTGCTTTGCATAGTGGCGGAAGATGGTCCTGGGTACTTTGTCGAATTCATTTATTACCACACTTTGAAAACTGAATCTGACCTTAGAAACTGCTAGGTTTGGCTTTGATGGTGAAAATTGGTAGAAGTTTACTGAATGTAAGAGGGCAAAAGGCTTTTTTCAAGATGAAGAGGAAGGGAAGCGTTGTTTTTTTTTCCTTAAGTACCTATTACGTGCCCCTTATGTTTTATAGGTTAACATTAAATCCCACAATACTCTGATCGAATTTCCATTTCATAGATGAGGGAACTAAGTTACATGATTTGCTGAAAGTAAATAGGTGAGGGACAGAATTCAGAATATAGCTTGCCTGCAGAATCCATTACTCTTTCCACATCATGCTGCAGTCTGAAAGTTTTGGGATTTTTTTTTTTTCATCTGAAAAATGATTTGGCTCTAGCACTATTCACCGACCATGGCAAATCTTTAATTGATCTTTCCATGCCATAGCCTGCTGATTATCCACGAGGAATAGCGACAGTTAAATCCTGTTCTCTGTAATTAAATTTTGGTTCCCTTACCAACTCCACCATGTAATTAAACTTATTTCTCCAACAGGCAGATATGGTTCACTAAAGAATCTGAGAAGAGCCATTTAAATTATGCTTAGTTTCTTGCTCTGGGTTAATGGTCAAGTCTGGGCTTGGAAGTGTAGTTTAAGAGGAATGTAGGGAATGCTGCTGGCCCAGTACTCACCAGTGTTGATGCTTCTGGGTGTATTTCCTGCATGGTCTGTGAAACTTATTTCTGCTCATTGTTTTCCTTGATGAGCATGCCGGGTAAAAAGGTAGGTTGCTATATATCCTTTTTTGGAGCAGCCTCGGGTTGACTTAGGCAGCAAATCTGACATAGTTATTAATTATCAGAAATGGAAAATGTTTCTTTTTGAAGGGTGTAATGATCAGAGGCCTCACATGAACAAGGTCTTGAAAAACAAAGACAATATCAGAACATTCTGTGGCTGTACTAAGGAAAAAATCTGGCTTATTCCACAAAGTTTATGGACTTCCTTTTTTTTTCGGTTGAAATAAGTTTTGGCTTAGCATAAGTCACCAGCAGCATAAGGATGGTATTAAATAGTGAAATTACACAGGCTGTGTTGTAATGTGGAGTGAGGAGGGGAGCCCACAGAGATTCAATTATCTTCAGTAGTCTATAAAACCCTAGGCTTACAAATGCATATCAAATAAATAACTATTACAGTAACCAAAAGTTGCCTTAAGAGTCATTAAATAAAAATAAGACAATAGGCAAGATCATTTGGACCCAGATATCAAATAAAACGTCAAGATAAAACACCAGTGGCTTGTAAAACACACAAACTCTTCTTCCACGGGGTCAGAAAGGAGCTTAAGACAATCCAAAAGTATTCTCTAAGTTTGAAGTCCCCAAAATGTAAGGATTCTAAGGTCCCACACAAAGTACTGCCCACTTTCTTGGTTTCACCATGGCTGATCTGAGGGGGACCATGCAGTTAGTACCTGGAAAAAAAAAAAAAAAAAAAAAAACCAAGACAATCTCTTAAGAGGGTTGGACGAGTCCAGATGTTGGAGATTATGATCTCTTGGATGCGATGGAATTTATGCCAGGAGACTTTTTTTTTTTTTTTATGCCAGGGGATTAAAGGAAACAACTAATTTATGACTTTCTCTACCTGTTTGCAATATGTGCTCAGCTTAGTATCTGTACATAATGTGGTGCATGGTAATTACCATGCTGAAAAAAAATGTGCAACACGTGACCAGCTAGGCATTTGTCATATTTTAGTCTGCACATCTGGTTCTATATTTGTCAAATGATTAATACAGGAATATAGCACAGTGAAATCCTTTTATATCAAAGTTGTATTTGCCAGGAAATAGAATACTTTCCTTCCCTGTCTCTCCCCCACATTCTCTACTGAACTCTGAAATTTCCTGCCCTAGGGTTCCTTTGAGTAAACAGGGCAGAGAAACCGCTCCGTCTTTGTTCATTCCTGTAGGTTCCCGGCACTCACAACTGGGGTATATATGCATCCTTTGTTTTTATAAAGCACGTCCACAAGGGAGAAACCCTAAAGCTAATTTGAAAAGCGGGGAGGGGCGTCGGTGATCTCCCACAGCGGAAAAGCACGGAAATGAAATTCTCTAAATTTTAAACTCCCTTTTATTGAAATATAAGTTTGTTTAGTATATTTACAACACGCTTTATGCACATATATACACAGAAGGCAAATTTTGTCAAATAAAAAAAGTTTCTCCTGATTAAAAAAAAAACTAAAATAAAAAAAAAAACCAACAACAAAACAAAGTAAAGTGCATGAAACTCATTTGCTTCTGGTGAACATCATCATTGTCAAAATTTTGGTCGGAGGGGAGGAGGGGAGGAGGGGAGGGAGAAATCCACTACTTGACTCCGCGCCGACGGAGGGTCCTGCAATCTGGAGGCTTTAGGCCCAAAGGGCATGTGGTTAGGAACAAGGCAGGCACCTGGCCAGGGTCAGCGGGACCCCCTCCCCCGCCCCCCCCCCGGGTTCTGAGGGTCCTGCTCCCTTTGTCCTACCGGGAGCCTTCCCCCAGCCCCTAGCAGTGATCTCACCATCACGCCGCCGCCGGAACAAAGGCAGAGCACAGGAAGGGGGCTGCGCCAGCCGATGTCACAGCCCAGCTCCGGGCCACCAGCGCTGCGTTGGGTGGGAAACGCACAAATTAGCTCAACGGCTCCAACACGAGTTTTCCTTTTTCGGAGAGGGAATGGGGGTGCGGGTGGGGGAGAGGCAAGGGATGGGACGCATCTCCCACGGAGACGGCCGGCCACCCGGGGCGGGGTGGGGGTGGGGGTGGGGGTGCAAACTCCTCCGGCGGCGGCGGGTGTCTCCGGATCCAAACTCGGTGCGGCCACGGGGCAGCGTCCTCCTGCAGGCTGGGCCGGGGGAACGTTCCACTTCTCGCCCCGGAGACGCCGTCCTCCGCGAACTTTGAAAGGAGACGGCACGAGATGGCGAGCCAGGGGCAGGGCAGGTGGGTGCAGCCGAGGAGAAGTTTCAGCCTCCTGGCGGCCCGGGGCCGCGGGCTGGGCGCTGGGCGTTGGGCGCTGGGCGTTGGCCGAGGCGGCGGCGGCCCTTCCCGCTCCGCGCATCCCGCATCCCCCGGCCCGGGGGTCTCTCGCCCTCTTCCTCCGGGGTGCGGGGGTGGGGGGGGGCTGCCGGGGGCGGGGCTGCTAAGTCCCGGGGCGGCGGCCGTACTTGGCCTTGCAGTGCAAAATGTGCTTGGCGAGGAAGTCGAGGCGGCGCTGCAGCAGCTGCGCGTGGGGGTCGGCGAGCGCGGCCAGCTCCGGGAAGCGGGGCTCGTGGTGCCGGTAGAGGCGCAGCAGCCGCGCGGCCGCGTCCCGGCCTCGGTGCAGCTCCAGCACGCGCCGCGCCGTCCGCTCGCGGAACACGCACACCGACTGCAGCAGCGGCTCGTTGTACTTGTCCCACATGCCCGCCACCCGGTAGCCGTGCACCAGGCCCGCCTCGTTGTCCAGAAAGACCAGCGCCCCGCCGGGGCCGCGGTGCAGGTTGCTGGTGGCGCGCTGCATGACGCGCGGGTCCCACTGCAGGCTGAAGAGGTTGCTGACCAGCCGGTCGAAGTTGGCCGTCAGGTAGTCGAAGAGGATCAGGTCGGTCCACTGCACCAGGTCCACCAGCTCCGCCTGGCTGCGGTTGGCCAGCTCGCCCCCCGCGGCCCGCAGCGGCCGCAGCCGGCCGTCCTCGGAGCGCCAGGGCGCGGGCACCACCACGTCCGTGAGGTTGGGCAGCCAGCGCGTCAGGCTCACCACGCTGCCCTCCGCCCAGTGCGCCGCGCGGAGCTCGTCCTGCACCTGCGCCCACTGCGCGCCGCGAGCCTCCACGCGGGCCAGGGCCAGCGGCGGCACGTGGCGCTGGAGGCCCAGCAGGCGCGCCAGGTAGAAGGACAGGGCCTCGCCCTGGATCTGCTCGGGGCTCACGCCGTAGCGCACGCAGGCGCGGGTGCCGTCGGCGAAGCGGGCCAGCCGGTTGGAGCTGCGCCCGCAGCCGCCGCGCTCCAGGGCCACCACCCGGGCGCCGCGCGCCGCCTCCAGCCACGCGGCCGCCTGCGCCTCCGAGAAGCCGCGGGGCACCCGCTCCTCCAGGCCGCGGCTCCAGAAGACGCCCCCGCGCACCGCCGCGCGCCCCTCGCGCCCCTCGCGCCCGCCCGGGGGCCCCCGCGCCGCGCCGCCCGCGCCCGCGCCCGCGCCCGCCGCCAAGGTGAGCAGCGCCCGGAAAGTTTTCGCGGAGCCGCCGCGGGCGTCCCGCGCCGGGGCGGGGGCCGGGGGCGGCCGAGGCGCGGGCCCCGGGCGCCGCGGGAGCCGGTCGGCGGGCGGCGGGCTGCGCGGCGCCGGGAGCCCGCCCCGCAGCGCCAGCAGCGAGCCGAGCGCCAGCAGCCAGAGCCCCGCGGCGGCGGCGGCGGCGGCGGCCGCGTCGCGCATCCTCCTGCCCGAGCCCCGCGGGCCGCGCGGGGGCCGCCGCCGCTTCAAGCCGCGCCCGGGCGCCCGGGGCCCGGCGGCGAGGCGGGCCCGGCGGCGTGCGGGCTCCGGGGCTGCGGGCGCCTCGGCCCCATCGCGGCCGCGGCGCTCCGCCGGCGCTGGGAACTCGGGCCGCCGCCGCTTCCCAGCCGCTTTTGTATTTGGCTGCGAGACCCTCGGGCGGGCGCGATTCACAGGCGCCCGGACCACGTGGGCGCGGGGGGACCCCTCCCCCTCCCCTCCCCCCCTCCGCGGCCGCGGCCGCCGCGCCCGCCCCCCGCCCCTCCCCGCCCCTCCCCCCTCTTCCCCTTAAAGCGGCGACGGCTCCTTCCGCGCGGGAGAGGCGGCCCCGCCTCGGCCGGGGACCTCGGGGCCTGCGGGAGCCGCGCGCGCCCGGGCCGGCCGGGGTCGGGGGCCGCGGGGCCGCCTGCGGAGTTCGCGCGGACCCCGCGGCGCGGGCCGGGGCGGGCCCCTCGGCCTCCCGGCTCTCCGACGGCGCGGCCACCCAGCCTAAGGGGGGCCGCGGCCTGGCCTCCAGCCCGGCGGGGGCGGGGGCACCCCCTGTGGCACCAGCTTTGCACCGACACCCCTCTCGCGGGCGCGCTTACCACCGCGGGGCGCTGCGGGCGGGTGCGCCCCGGGGTTGCAGGTTCGGACTCTGCGGAGGGACTGGGAGGGGGGTTGCGGGGGGGGGGGGGGCCGGGGATTAAACCTCGCCCTGCAAGCCCTGCAACACCCAGGCCGATCCACGGAGCCGGGTCTCAGGGCAGTAACCCCCGCAGGCTGTCCCCGCGCTCGTGGAACGCAAGCTCGGGACGGGGAGGGGGAGGGGGAGGGGGGCGGCTATGAGAACGTGGTAACCCCGGATCCGACCTGGGGCAGGGTGCAGGAGCCAGGTGCGGGACCTCGGGCAGGAGCCGCGCTGGGCCAGGACCTGGGGCAGGACCTGGGGCAGGAGCAGCGCTGGGGCAGGACCTGGGGCAGGACCTAGGGCAGGAGCAGCGCTGGTGCAGGACCTGGGGCAGGACCTAGAGCAGGAGCAGCGCTGGGGCAGGACCTGGGGCAGCACCTGGGGCAGGAGCAGCACTGGTGCAGGACCTGGGGCAGGACCTAGGGCAGGAGCAGCGCTGGTGCAGGACCTGGGGCAGGACCTAGAGCAGGAGCAGCGCTGGGGCAGGACCTGGGGCAGCACCTGGGGCAGGAGCAGCGCTGATGCAGGACCTGGGGCAGGACCTGGGGCAGGAGCAGTGCTGGTGCAGGACCTGGGGCAGGACCTGGGGCAGGAGCCGCGCTGGGCCAGGACCTGGGGCAGGACCTGGGACAGGAGCAGCGCTGGTGCAGGACCTGGGGCAAGACCTGGGGCACCACCTGGGGCAGGAGCAGCGTAGGGGCAGGACCTGGAGCAGGACTTGGGGCAGGAGCAGCGCTGGGGCAGGACCTGGGGCAGGAGCAGCGCTGGTGCAGGAGCCAGGTGCAGGACCTGGGGCAGGAGCGGTGCTGGGGCAGGACCTGGGGCAGGACCTGAGGCAGGAGCAGCGCTGGGGCAGGAGCCAGGTGCAGGACCTAGTGCAGCAGCAGCGCTGTCCGGGCCTCCCTCTCACCAAGAAACAGTATGATTCTGCCCAGGAGGAAACCGAGGCAGACAACGTTTGCTCGGGACGCTGGACTTAGCAAGTGCACAAACTAAAATTCAAGCTCCGGCCTTCTGGCCGTGTGCCACCTGATTTTTCCCTCCATCAGGACAGCTCATTATTTTTTTCCTTTTTTTTAAATCAAGTTGCCAGCGTTTTCGGTTTTTAAAAAACTCACTGTCATTTAGCCACTCACTTTGTTTTCCAAATGTGATTTTCAGTTCAAATGAAAAAGAAATCCTGATAGTACATTTGACTTGCTGGTTTAATGGTTTCAGGGAAAAAAAAATGGGGGGGGGGGGAGGAGGAGAAAAAAAACAACAACAACCCCAAACCCTGACAAAACAAACCACACTGTCTTCCAGCACCTCTGAGCTCCAGCCACCTGGAAGGCTCTTGGATAAGAATTGGCCTCCCCCCCTCCCTTTCCCGCTCTGCAGGAGGGTGTCCCGGATCCAAACCAAGATCCCCAGGTAAGATGCAAGGTTGGGGGTGGAGGCGGAATCCACCTCCTGAAAGCAGGCAATGGAAATCTGTTTTCTCACATGTGATTCTTTCTCTCTTTAGCCCCCATCAGGTGCACATGGGGAGGGGGGTTCAGCTTTATTAGCTCATCAGCTGACACTGATTATATTTCATTCTCCAAAGAATGAATGTTCAGAGTTATAGGGCAGACACCGTAATGTTTGTGGCTGAAGAGAAGCATCAAAAGACCACATCTGGAGCTTTCCAGCACTGACCCCGTATTCCCTCAAGTGTTTCCATATTGGCTGAAGTGTGGAGTCTTTGTTGAATCTGTTCCCCACCACACAGCTCTATCAGGCCTTTTTATAGATCTTATCTGATGCTCCGGTGACTGTGACTCCCATACGGAGGCATCAAAACGTAGTAATGCTTTAAAAGGGACTGTCCTCCCGCTTTGTGTAAGCTCCTCACCCCTACGTTACCTAGAGGGCAGGGAATACTATTTCTTAACAACCTTTTATTTCTCTTACCACGTAAGTTAGTATATTGTACTAAATAGGTGCTCAATAAATTAAATTTGATTTTTTTTTTAATCTTTTGGTTTAACTTCTGGGATTTTTTTTTTTATTACAGTGCTTTCAGCCCAGGTAAACTGTAAGCAAGATCTCCACCTTGTGGGCATGAGTGGAATATCATCTAATTACAGAACTGTCTGTGTGTGTTTAACGGGTTGATTCATGATTTCACCTAAATTCAGCCGGTGACTGTCCTAGGTGCTATGGGGAAATCCAAAGTAGTTGGTGTGTCTGCCTCTTTAGCTGCTAACAGAAGCTGTAAAGAACTACAAGGGATAGTTCGTTGTCATTGCCTGTGGAGTCCCCCTTACCTATTGTTTCGGGGCTGCCCGGCTCAGTGCCTGGTGCTTAGTTAGTTCAATAACAATTTGCTGAATAAGTCATTGGAAAGTTACTGAGATTAAGTTTCTGCAGGTGGCATGTATTGGTTTTAAAAAGCTCCTTACTACTAAGAGGTACAAAATAAGAACTTTCATTTTATTTTTTTAAAATATTTTATTTGTCTATTCATAAGAGAGAGAGAGAGAGAGGCAGAGACATAGGCAGAGGGAGAAGCACACGCCCTGCGGGGAGCCTGATGCGGGACTCGATCCCAGGATCCTGGGACCACAACCTGAGCTGAAAGCAGATGCTCAACCACCGAGCCACCCAGGTACCCCAAGAACTTTCATTTTAAAAGGAAAAAAAATATTGATGAAGCCTCCACATAATGTAGGAAGAGGAAGCCTGTGACTTTCATTCTGGGAGGGGCTGGCCTCCAACCCAGATGCTCGAAATCCCAGGATCTTCCCATCGAGTTCCCGGTATTGACAAAGAAGCTGGGTCTTAAAGAAGTTGGCTAGGATCTTACCTCTTGGAAGAGGGACTGACCTCATCGCAGCCCTTTGCCTGCAGCCACAGGACTGAATGCCCCAGGTACCGCAGTGGGACGCATTCACAGAGGAGCAAGTGCACCGAGATGCAGAATTCCAGAAAACCAAAGGACTAAGACAAAACCAAAACCAAAAAGCAAACCCTCCAGCAGAATGCCATTTTATAGGCATATTTGAATACTTTAGACAGTGTTTCAACGTTGAATGCACTCGTCTGTTTCACCTGTACGATGACAGTGCTCCCACTTGCCGTCACCTCCCAGCCTGGGGATGCTCCCCTCCCCCAGTCACAGCCAAGCCACACCGTGGCTCCTGGATACAGTTCATCACAATGGGTAGCCGCTGGCCCTTCCGCCCCTCTGGCAGTTGCTTCTGCAGGAGGGAAAGTGCTGCTCCTCTGTCCCTACCTAGAAACCTATTTTCACCTTGAAAACTTTCTTAATATTCCTCAGGGCTTCTCCCTGAGTCTGGACTTCCAATTGCTTCGAATTTTTCCATAGTCCTGTTTGAAGAATGATCTGGCTCATTTAACAGTGCCTCCTGGGAAAGAGGGCGGGGGTGGGGCTTTGAGGGTTGGGAGCAGGGCAGGAGGCTCGGGAGTTGGAAGGTTTCCCAAGTCTGGCATTTTCACATTCTGGCTGTTTCCTTTCTGGCGGGTTATTTCCTTTCTTTGAGTTTAGGTTTCCACATCTGAGAAATGAGGATAATGAATCTTGCCTACTTTGCACGGTTGTTGGGAAGTGCTAGCGACGTATTAATAATCACTACAATGCTGGTGGCAAACACTTACTAAGTGCTTATTATGGGCCTAGCACAGGGCGTTACGGGCTTTATTTTGCACACACGTTCTCTGCTTTAACGTTTCCAACAGTGATGAATGTCCCCGCTTTACAGATGGGAACACTGAAGCTTACTTAGCCAGTGACTAGCCTGAAGTCATACGGCGAGTAAACGGCAGGGCTGAGATTCCAGAATGATGGAGGACAAGCCCTTTGCAAAAAAAACAAAGACAAACAACCCTGGGAAAATGTCAGCTATAAAAAATTATTGCATTTAATCAAAGTAGACTCAACTCAGATTAAATTTTGCTTTGAAATGTTCTCTGGGGTTGCTACTAAGGGAAATGGTTAAGAGAACAAACTCTCAGACCAAATTGTCTGGTTTAAAACTTACCAGGGGTGTAACCCTGAGTCAGTTACTTGGCCTCTCTGTGCCTCAGTGTACCCATTTGTAAAATGCAGTTACAGTAGAATTATTGGTGTCACTAATACTGATGATATCAATTACGTAATGCCTGATGATTAATACTAATTAATGGTGACAAACTTTGTAGTTTATTGTGAGGATTAAATTAGTCCCTATGTTTAAAGTGCTTAGAAGAGTTAAGAGTTCACTTTTAATTAAAAAAAAAAAAAAAAAGAGTTCACTGTTAACAATATTTGTGTGATTCTGTGCATGAGATCATTAGCTCTGACCCCAGGCAGTTTTTGAACTTCTCTGAGCCAGAGTTTTTATTATTTGGGTCCCTCTCCTCCCCTCTTTTTGTCCCCCCTACAGTACATTTTTTTTTCCTGCTTTGAGGATCATTTTCCTTTTTTTTTTTTTTTTTTTTTTTTGGTATGTCTCTATTAGGTCATGAGCTCAAGAATTCCTTTTTTTTTTTTTTAAGATTTTATTTATTTATTTGAGAGAAAGAGAGCAAGCATGAGTAGGGGGCAGAGGGAGAGAGAGAAGCGGGCTCCCCGCTGAGCAGGGAGCCCAGTGTGGGACTGGATCCCAGGACCCCAGGATCATGACCCGAGCCTAAGGCAGACTCTTAACCAACTCAGCCAGCCAAGAAGCCTGAGCTCCAGAATTCCTGCACGGCTCCCATCCTCACAGACCTGGCTGTCCTGGACAGGTATCTACACATTTTATTCCAGGTAAATCCTACTGGATAGCTAGGAGGAGGTCAGGAAATGCAATAGCCTTTGCAACTAGTCTGCCTGCCTGAATGACTCCCACTTTTAAGAATATACTGTGTTTCACCGTGTTTCTGGAAAGAAAGTCAGGGTTGACATAAACCTGTAATTTATGGCGAGACTTTAACATTTTTACGAACCTCTTTATTCCACAGAGCTCTCTTTTGACCGGCTTTTGGAAAAGGCTCCGATAGCCACTGGTGTTAGAAGCTAGAATCTAAAGGTTAGAGCACTGGTGAATTAATTTAATAAATCTGAAAGCCGTTGCCATCGTGAATCTCAGTCACATGGCATCATAGTCAAGTTATGGGGTGTGGTGTTAAAAATTCTGGGCTGGGCACTTTGAGACATGAGTTTTCTTTCTCTGCTCTGATTCAGTTCAACTGCCGTATTTTATTCAGATGCAGAAGGTCAAGATCTGGGCAGTAAGGGCCGAGGCCTCTGCCTTTATCTCGTCTTTAACGCGGCGTCAGGAGCTTCGGTTGGTTGTCTGTTTTTCATCCTCCTTTCCCCTTCTTTGGGCAGCTCCTCGTCCTCTTTCCTGTGCCTGGTGCTGGAAGGGAGGCTAGACCCTGATTGGGCTAAGCCAGTCGGGGTGCTTTTCGGCCCCTTGCGCACGTGGGGTTTAGGCACAGGCTGATGACACCATGCTGGCCAATGAGACCTGGGGTCCCCAGGGAGGTTTCTGGAAGAGCAATCCACTCTAGGGCAAAAAGACACTGAAAAGATGTGGCACCTTTTCTCCACGGTTCAGGCCCAGATGTGAGGGCTGGAATTGGGACAGTCCCCGCAGAACCGCAAGGAGAGCTAAGTGGACACATCGAGGGTGGCAGGCCAGAAAGCTGCAGGAGCCGGGGTCCTTGGTAACATCACCGGGCCCTCAAATTAATCAACTCTGAAGCCACCCTTCCCCCTGGGCTTGCCAGGTGGTTGGACACACTCGGAGTGGGGTTTTGGTTTGCAGCCAGGGAGTCCTAAACGACGAACCACTCACAGAGGGGCTTATGGACCAGAGAGGGGCATACCTGGAAGCAGATCTGTGCCCTCATGAGTGTGCTCCCAGGCAGGCGGGCCGGGTGGAGTCTCCAGGGACACACACGGGTCTGTGCAGCCGGGCTGAGTCTTGCACCTGCTGACTGTGCTGTCCTGGGAGAGTCACTTAACCTTGCTGGGCCTGTTAACTCATCAGGAAAGTGGAGATGCTGACCGTACCTGCCTCGGAACACGGTTGTGTGGATGAACCGCCTGGGGAGCATTTAGGAAGCACCCTCCCCCCCCGCCCCGCCGTCACGGAAGCATATGCCACCGGGGAGCACAGAGGCCGGGGAGCAGCAAACTCTCCCAAGGGAGGCCAGGAAGGCTTCACGGAGGAGGAGGCACATGTTAAGCTTGAGTCTTGAAGGGCGAGCGGGGGCTTTGCAGGTCAGGCTTTGGGGGAGGAGGGCATTCAGCCCAGGGACCGTCCAGGGAGCTCAGCAGCCACGACCCGTGGGCGGATCACCGTATCTTCGGGAGCTCAATTTCCTGGGCCTTAAAAGCACTTGTGTCCGTGGGCTTAGCTTAATCGGCTTTGGATATGAGACGCCGTTCTCAGGCCCCCTCCCTAGATGGAGGAGCAGCAGGGCAGGGCTTCTCCACGGCCCCTCCGTCCCCCACCGATGGCTGTTTCCACCTCGGCTGCAGAAATTCACTCAACGAACACTTGCCCCGAGAGGAGGTGAGGCCGGCTGGCCCCGTTGATTCCTCGCCCCTGCCACCTGGAGCCTCATCCCTGCGCAGTCAGCGATGCTGCTCTTGTTCGGCGTCCCGGGCCCTGCACACCTCATCAGTCGCAGAGATGCCAGAGCTTAATTAAGCTTGTAAAGCTTTCTGATTCTCTCAGACGAAAGGTGGCCCGTAAGTACCAGGTTTTATTTTGGTGGCTCCTGCCAAGGGTTGTTATAAATAGGGCTTAGTGCGCAGTGGCGGAGCTCTCAGGTTGATAACGTGTCAAGACCAATCGAGGCTTCCGAGAGCGGGGATATTATCATAATGGTTCCATCATACGCGGTGGGTGTTAATGGAAGGGGCCGTGAGACAAAAAAAAAAAAAAAAAGAGAAAAAGGAAAAAACGTAGCACAGGCAGCGACGCCGGGGGAGGGAGAGGGGTGGCTGCCGGTGAGGTATGGCCTGCTCCGGGCATCTCCATCATCATCATTACCTAGATTAGCCTCGGAGCCATTCTTCTCCCGTCTCTTCCAGACCAGACTCCAACTCCAATAAAAAATGGATGCTTTAACTCCAAATGAAAATATATTCCTTCGCTGCTTTTTAAAATCCATTTACACTGAAATGATGGCCAGCAGGTAAGTAATTCATAACTGGGGGCTCACTGCAGTGCGGCCGGGAGTGTCAGCAGAGCGATGAGCGGCCTCGGTGGGTGGGCCAGGGACTCGAGGACCCGGGAAAGCCATCCCTGTGGTACTGGAGAGGGGCCTGGGTGGGGGTGGTGTGTGTGTGTGTGTGGGGTAACCAGCAGACCCTCGCTGCTGGCTGGTGCCTCCTAGTGAACGGAGAGGTAGCTGCACATCTCAACAGTGAGATGGGGGCGAGGGGGGCCGGCTAGAAGTTCCTCAGTAGTGCAGTCCTGGTTAGGAACGCGCCAGCTTCCTGCGTCCCAGCTTGCACTGCCTAAAGCCAGTTTCCTGTGTCCCGTGGGCAGATGACCTGTAACACCTGGGGGTGATGATGACAGAGATGATGAGGACGACGGCAATGGCGTAACCTCGTGTTTGTTGAACCTGCCCCACTCCTTCGAACTTCAGTTCATCTTTATCCAGATGCCTATTCCATGGTTTGGGAGGGGCAGGGGCTGTCCCTCTATTTCTGAGGGTCCCCAGGGCTTTGATCCTCAAGCTTGTCCCTCTGCATCTGCTTCCGGCCTCCCTACTTGTCGCCTTGGCTCTGGCACACAGTCACCCGGCCGTGAAGGTCCGCATCTGAATCACCCCACCTGCCCCAAGTGCACTTGGAGCAACTGAACAAATTTGGACACTTTGCTGACAATCTGCAGGGCTCCCCAAACTGGGGGGTGGAGGGTGTCACATCGCTGTGCAAGACTGTCATCCATCTGGCTGTCCTTCCCACCTCCTCTCTGTCCCCCTCTGCCTTCTGTGGAGAAACAGGCAGATTCGTGTGACCCAGGGCCACTACCATCCAGGCGCTCTCTCGGGAGCTCAGCTTCCAGAAGGTCAAGGTTTCCCTTGCGATCAAGCTGGACAAGGGATTCTGGTGGACACAGCGTCTCCAGGGTACTTCCGACCTGTAAGGAAGCAGCATGCTGAGAGCTTTCTGGACACGTCAGCTTTAAGGCCTGCCCCATCCTGGCCCAGAGTTGTTATTCCCCCATTTCACTGATGGGAAAACCACTGGAGCATTGTGACAGGTAACACATGGCTCAGGAGACTTCTGCTAAGTGACAAGAGAGGAATTCCAGCTCTGGTCAGCCATGGGAGCAAAATTATATTAGCCACAACGGCACATGGCCCCTCCTGGGGCTGAGAAAAACCCCGGTGATCTAGCCAAGGGGCCTCTTACCAGGGGCTCATCTCTTCCTTGGTGCTGCCGTGTTGTCTGTGTCCAGGCATGTTAGAAACAGGTGCTCGCTTAGAGCTCTCCTGGGCGGCATGGTGGAGCCCCTCCGCTGGGAGATGGTGCCCGCTTGGAAAGCTCTGCGCGGTTGATATTTTATCAGCTGGGTGAGAATGGCCGGAAAAGAAGTGGGCAGACCTAACAGTCCCGGGGGCCGTACCACTGCTGTCTCAGGGTCAGGGTAGCCTGAGCCTGGCACGCAATAATGCCCGCTATAACTGCCGCTCCCAGGAGCCAGCTCTGAGATTGCCACAGGGATGCAGGGCAGGTGCCACTGTGGGGCCGGGCATGCTTGTTACACGCCAGACACTGACACTTGCTCTTGAATACGTCTGGTTCCTTTTTGTTTCAACTGAAGGGAAAAAGGAAGCAAGAAACCTCAGAGGCCATTTCTTGTCTGCCTGAGTTTAAAGAATGGCTGCATTTTAGGGACAATATGGGCCTAAGGAATAGCAGAAGGAGGGCTGAGGATTAATGACGGTCATACATTTATACGGCTCCTCGCAGTTTTGCTGAGCACTCTCCCATGCCAGTCTGGTGGATTTTTATGGCAGCCTGCGAGGGAGGGGTATGGGGCGGGCGTGGGCGACTGTTCTTATTTGATGAGGGAGAAAGTTGAGCTTCAGAGAGTTGTGTGATGAGCACAAGGTGAATGGCTCGGTCCTGGCCCACCTGGCTCACTTTACCTGACCTCCACGGCAGAGCTTTCCCACGGCCGTGGTCCCTCTCGGCTCAGTCCTGTTCACATCTGCAGACTCTGTCGCTACCCTGGTTTTCTGCATGGTCACACGTTCATGTTACACGTATGTTACAACAGCCACCCAGACTCCAGTAAGGGGGGCAGAGAAAAGAACCCAGGGACACCTCCTAAAGAGCTGGGGTGTTTAAAAGCTCCTCTCCCATCAAGGGGTGATTTCCTTTTCTCCTGCTGGCATCTGTGACAGAAAGGAGGAGCGAATGAACAATCAGAAGGGTTGGGGGAAAAAAAAGGGGGGGTTGGGGGGAAAGAAAAGAGAGGGATTATTCTGAAATCTTTTCCTTTGCTTGCCTGTTTCTGCTCGTTAAATAACAGGAGGATGAATAGGAGCTTTAACCAAAGGGAGTCAGAGATGATCGCCACTCACTGGACTCTTTTCTTTTTCTTTTCTTTAAAGATTTCATTTATTTATTTGATAGAACAAGCAGGGAGAGCAGCAGAGAGAGAGGGAGAAGCAGACTCCCCACTGAGCAGGGAGCTCAACGATGCGGGGCTCAACCTCAGGACCCCGGGATCATGACCTGAGCTGAAGGCAGATGCTTAACCGACTGAGCCACCTGGGCGCCCCTGGATTATTTTCTAAGTGACTTTTTTGAGGTGGGGAGGGAAATCCTAAAACCACCCAGAGTTGGCAAAGAAGAAATAGACACGAAAAATGTGCTCATGGTTCTCTGCTCCCAGGCACGATACCCTTGCTCACCCGGGGCAAAGCCAAGCCAACAGGGTGCTTGACCTTGCCATCTTTCCCCACCAAGAGGGTTAGGGCTCCTGGCAGTGCTGCGTGCCCCTTAGGATCAGTGAGGGAGCTGGAGCAAATAGAAGTCCCTCCGCCTTGGTTTTCTCATCTGTCAAATGGGATGTTAATGCTTCCCTCTCGGGGGTACCGTGAGAATTAAATGAGATTATGGGAGCAGGTAAAACAGAGTAGGTGAAAAGTCCCAATAGGGTTCCTGACACGTGGTAGGTATTCAGTGAGCGTTACAGGCCACACACCCAGCCGACCACACACCCAGCTGCAGAGACAGGTCTGGGAGGACACATCTAAGCTGCCAGCAGTGTTACTCCTCGAGGAGGTGTGTGTGGTGGGGAGGAGGCACTTGGACCCTTCACTGTCTGCATTTTTACTTTCTATGTCCTAGATATCGTGAGGAAGCATGCTCTATGAGTATTGATGGGTGTGTGCGGAGGGTCAAGATAGAGAATAACACAGAACGGGACACTGTGGTACACCTCCCGTCTCTGTGTGATTGTAACACCTGTACCTGCTATGCTTGGATCAGTTGAGGGGCCTTGGGTGACCAGCAACAGAAACTGGTGAAGTCAGGAACTGAAAACAGGATTTGGTGGAAGGACATTGGGAGGAGTCACCAATGAAAGAACTGGGACCTGGGCACCGGGAAGCAGAGGAGCTAAGGGGGCCTGGCTAGGTAAGCAGGAGGACCTTCTCTCAGAGGTGCGCATGCAAGATGTGTCAGCCCCTGGCACTGCCCATTCATGCTTTTATAGTCCAGGCACAGCGAATCCAATTGGCCCAGTTTGGAACAAAGTTTCCACATTGACTCATCCCCCTTTTACCGTGGGACAGGGCAGATGGTCTCTAAAAGGGAGTGCTTCCGGGCTGGACCATCAGCATCCACTCACTTCTGTATTGTTTGGTTTTTGCCAAATTATCACCTTGTGTTACTCTTTTTTTTTTTTTTTTAAGATTTTTTATTTATGAAAGAGAGAGATGGGCAGCCCAGCGGGGCTCAGTGGTTTAGTGCCGCCTTAGGCCCAGAGTGTGATCCTGGAGACTTGGAATCGAGTCCCACATCAGGCTCCCTCATGGAGCCTGCTCCTCCCTCTGCCTGTGTCTCGGCCTCTCATTCTCTCTCTGTGTCTCATGAATAAATAAATAAAATCTTTAAAAAAAAAAAAGGTGAAAAAAAAAAAGAAATGTCTTTGAAAGAGAGAGAGAATGCAAGTGAGCAGGGGGAGGGGCAAAGGGAGAGGGAGAGAGAGAATCTCAAGCAGACTCCAAGCCCAGTGCAAAGCCTGATGTGGGGCTCGGTCCCACAACCCTGAGACCATGACCTGAGCCGAAACCAAGAGTCCATCACTTAACTTACTGAGCCACCCAGACGCCCCTACTTTTTAAATGATAATGAGAAAACTAACAATTAATTAAGTAGAGTTATGCTGTACAGTCTCAACAGGACGTATTTTATGCATCCTTTATCGGGAACCAATAACAATAAAACCAAGCAGCATGATTCATCATTCACGGGCCTAGTGACACATCACAGGCGACACATCCGCCTTGGGTCTGAATGAATGTTGATTGTGGTGGCAAACACACCCACACAAGGACAACAGTATTTGTCTTTTTGACTCTCACGATTAGCAGGTCCCAAGGGTGTGTAGGACGCCTCTCAGATTAGGAAGGGAGTTTGAGACCTTTATTATTAGGGCAAAGAAGAGGGATAGGACATCTGTGATTGTTCTATCAGTAGCTGTTGTTTTATGGTGGCCGGAAGGCAGGGACTATGAAGCACATGGAAGGTATGCAGGATATATTCCGTGTGTGTGGAGGGGAGAGAGAGAGAGAGAGAGGGAGGGAGGGAGCATTTCATTGCCCCAGGGTAGGATGATTTAGCCAGTGTTGTAAGGCAAGCTCAGATCCAGCCTGCATTTTCTATGCTGACCATCTGTGTTTCCCAGGAAAGCGGCGGCCAGCCAGGGCCTGAGAGCTTTAGGAAAAAGTGAGAAGCAGGAGGACAGCCAGTCCAGGAGGGGCTGGAGGGGTCTTTGTGTCCTTGCGATGCCTCCTGGCAACACCAGCAGCACGGAGGCCTGCCTTGGCTGCCTGCCCCCTGTGAGCCCCCTCGGGGTCCTTTCCAGGGTTGGAAAACCCTCTCCCCGGCCACCCACCTGTCCCTTGTGACTTTTTTCCCCTAGGGGTAGGTGTTGTTGGGGTTGATGACCAGAAACTACTCATCTGAAGGCAGAAGCATCATCTCTAAAAACCACAGGTGGACCAAGAACGAGTCCTGCCTCCTGCATCTGGCTGTGCTGGGCAGCTCCCCTACCCTAACAAGCCCTTTTCGGGGAGAGGGGGGTATGTCTATAAACAGGGAAGCCAGGGTTCGTAAGCTTCAGGGTCCCCCTCAAGCTGGCACGGTTCCTAAACGGTAGCGCTGGATTGAAACCTGGGCCAGCGTTCACCGGGTCACCGGGCCCTCCCAGCTTCTCCGCGTTGGGAAGCCAGCTCAGAAGGACCCACGGCCCAGCTCCGCCGCCCGCCCCCGCTGCTCTGGGACCTGGATGCAGAACTGAAAGCAGTCTCAGCCCTAAGGACCGCAAATTGGGAATTCTAATGCAACATCTTCTCTCCAAGCCAGCGCTGTAATAACACAATTTTAAGCCAAGCCTTGGCGTCTACGTTTTCGGGGGGTGGTTCCATGAACTTGCCAGGAGCTCCTACCCAGCCATGGGAGCCCTCCTTCTAAGGCCCCCCACTGGAAGTCGTCTTTCCTTGTCGGCAGCTTCAGATGCGGGGTGTTCTAACCTCTGAAGTTGCTGGAATAGGACCATTAGACCGAACAGTTCTACTGGAATTAAAAATATTGTGAATTTTGTGCTAACTGCCTCTGGCCATAACTGGAATAGAAATGACATTGCTTCAGACGCTACCGTGCACTAATTAAACCAGCAGAGAATGAAGCAACAGAAATACAACGGCAACAAAAATGGGAGTTGTGGGCTTCAGAACACTCCCCCAGCAGGGCCATTGAATTTACATTTCCATTATTTCGAGTGAATATGGCCCTAAGGAACCACGAAAGGATTTTTTTTTTTTTTATGTGATTTTAGGGCAAGTCCCTCTTGCAGTGTAGTCACGTTAGTAAAGCTATATACTGTCTTTGTTTGGGGGGAAAAAAGTTTAAAAAATATATATACCTAGGAAAGAGTCCAGAAGGATACATACCTAACTGTTATCAGTGGTAGCCTTGGGGAAAGGGAATTTGAAGAGAAAGAACTTTCCTCTTTTTCTTTTAAAACTGTTTTTATATATTCCTGACGTGCTTAAATTCATTATACTCAGCATGCATTTTTGAGCAGACTGGAATGACCAAGGGAGTGCTTTAGAGCGAATGATTCATGCTTCATGGCACCAGATTGTCAAAAGACTTCTTAATGGGTGTCCATTAAGAAGCTGCCCTGGTGGGCCAGGAATGAAGATGCGAAGGGTCTGAGCTTTGCTGGTAGCAGCAGAGATGGGAAGGAGGGGGGGAGGGGCTTGTATGACATTAAGAGCCAGGAGCCAGGGTGTGATCATTAATTTTCCGCAGCAATTTGAATGGCCTCAGGGGTGCCCCGACAGCTGGTGAAACCTTTTGGGTGTGTCTGTGAGGGTGTCTCTAGAAGAGACTAGCATTTGAAACTGCGGACCAAGGAAAGAAGATCCCTCTCACCAACACGGGTGGGCGAACTTTCTTTTACTTGAACTGGGACATCTGTTTTCTTCTGCTCCTGGACATTGGTGCTCCTGGTTCTTGGACCTTTGGACTCCAACTAGGACTTAAACCATTGGCCCCCTGATGCTCAGGCCTTTGGACCTGGACTGATTACACCACTGGCTTTCCTGGTTCTCTAGCTTGCAGGTGGCAGATTATGGGACTTCTTGACCCATAATTCCTGTAATTCCTGTCATCTCCTCTCTGTATGTCCATCTAGATCCTACTGCTTCTATTTCTCTGGAGAACCCTGAGTGATACTCAGAGGTATCACCTGAGTTGGCCCAAGGCTTGCAGAGTGGCTCTGTTTGCATGAGGATGGAGCCTCGATACTGATGCTGAGCTATGGAGGGACCTAAGCGAGCTGGATTTGGAATTCTCAGTGCATGAGTGGCTGAGTAGATGGATGGACAGATGAATTTTCATAGAAGGATCTGGGCTTTTAGATTTAGGCTGAATTCCTTGAAAAGCCTAATTAGGTCCTGAGGTTGGGTAGGTATTTCCCATCCTCTTCCCCTGACTTCAGGGGTAAGGCCTTCTTTTTGGGGGGGGGGGGTAAGGCCTTTCTAAGAGCTGGACCATTTCTAGGTGACTCCTTGGTCACTTGGATCTTTTTATGTTCTAACTATGAGAAACCCCTTTGGATGGCTTAGGCAATAAAAAGATTGATTTAAGGCACATGTAATTAGAAGATCTTCTGAGTTGGTTCGAGCTGAGGCCTTACCAACGGCATCAAACACCTGGTCATCTCTCAAGTGTTGTGTTCTGCTCTGCGTACATCAGTTTGGCTTCCCATGGTGGCAAAATGGAGGCAGCAGTTCCAGATTTTACCTCTACCTTACCTAGAGGAAGACAGTTTTTTTCCCCCTAGAAGTTCCCTGAAGAATTTCCCCTCGATCCTCATTGAAATATATGTTCATTCTGCATAGAGTCTCTTTGGCTAGAGAATGCTGATTGGCTTGGGCTGTCTAAGTCAATCAGAGTTATAAGGGTGATGCGGTTGGGGGGATGAGGTGGGAGGGATATTAGGGAGCTGTCAGGTTCTAGTCTGGAATGATGGAGCAGGAGTGGTCCATGTTTGGGGTGATGGTGGGGAAAGAAGAAAATGGCAGGAGGAGGGCAGTGGATTTCCCAGATTGAGAAGCAGGACAGTGGATGGTTAGATATACTCCAGAACAGCACCTCTGAGGTTATGGGTGCAGGGCTATGGAGGAGAATGATTATAGGGTGCTGGGAAAACCAAGCATTAAGAACCAAGGTCATGGCACCAGATGGGGAGGACCGGGGGGGCTCCAGGGCTTTGCTGGGCTCTGAGGGAGTGAGCCAGCTAGAGACACACCTTTTTCAAAGGTTCTGTTGGTGTAAGCAGGGAACTGGTGAGTGGACCCCAGGGCAGCATGGAGCAGTGTCCCCACACAGCATGTGGGGCGCCATGGACCCAGAGCAGCTCTGTGGCGCTGAAGTTCATTTACGTAGAGCACTTGGAGTGCCCGGCGTGGAGGGCAAGCCCAACCACTGTTAGAAGTGGTCTTCTTTTTAATCATCTGAGGCAGTAAGGAGTACAGCAGCAGTGGAAACAGGAGACTGGGGAATCCCGGACTCCTGCCTGCTTGGAAGGGACGGTTTGGTGACTGTCCTTTCTGGACCTTATAACCCTGGGGAGGGGAAGCCCCAAGAGTGTGAAGCCAGGGATTCCTTCCAATCTGGTGAATGGGAGCTTGAGCAGGATTCAATGTATTTGAGAAATTAAGGCCTGTGGCAGTACCTGCGTCTCACAAGCGTGGAGCAGGGGACATACACGGGCCTGTGAAATTAGACGCACACACACTTTGCATAGATGCTCTCATTCGAGCCTCACTACACCCCACAAGGCAGCCGTTGTTACCACCGTTTGGCAGACGAGAAGCAGCTCAGCTTGGAGGTATTCAGCCCATGGCCCAAGGTTCAGAGCGAGGGTATGCCCTCGCTGGTGTTTGAGCCCAGCCTCCACACGCTCTCCCCACCCCCAGCCCCCTGGCCTCACCACATTCTCACATCTGCACGAGACATTTGGAACTGCTGCATAGCCATTTCTACCCAGCTGAGGACAAGGCCAAGATGGCAGCGTCAGGATAGAACCTGGGTCGTTGATGGTGGGGTGAGTCACGAATGTTGATGGATGTAGCCACATACAAGATATAAAACCACGTTTTCCAGACTCCCGTGTCAATGCAGGTAGCCAAGGAAAGTGTTGAGTGGCCCTTTGCTCTGCCCCTCTGCAGGTAGCCAAGGAAAGTGTTGAGAGCCCTTTGCTCTGCCCCTCTTTACCTTCCTGCTCCCTGGAATGTGGACGTGATGGTTAGAGCAGTGACCGCCATTATGGGACCATGAGGCTAACTCAGGGATGGAAGCCACGTGCTAAAGATGGCCCTGGGGAGATTATGGGTCCCTGCTGACTGTGGAGCTGCCATCCCAGCTGTTGGCTGTTCACCTCTGGGCTTCTTTCCTTTGAGAGGAATCTAAACCTCTATCCTGTCTAAGCCACTGCTTTTTTTTGTTTTTTTTTTTTTTGCTATTTGTATTTTATATGTAGCTGAGTCTAATCTCAATTGAGAAACCTGTCAATTCCTGAATTTCCTATTGAGTGACAATGACCTCCCTTAATGTCTAAACTGGTTGGAGTTGGCGTGTCTTTTACGTGCCATCGATAGCACCCTAATGGTTCCCCTTCAAAACCCATGCTGTTAACATCCACCCTGGGCGGCCAACAACGCGGGACTGTGTTCTTCAGTTCTCCCCTCATACTGGGATCCCCACCGCGTTCCACATACCTTTCCTGCCTCTAAGCCCCATCTCTGGGCAATAAATAGCTTCCAGAAAGCCCAAACGAAAAGCAGATGTCCCAGCTCGCTGCTTCAGGGGTGGTTCACCGCTGGTGGGAACTTCAGGCGGTTGCTCTGGCATCGACCTCCACCTGCCCCAGTCGTGCCCTCCCGGTCCCCAGCAGGGTGAGGCTCCACATGGCCTCCCCGATGCTCCTGGATGCTCCCGCCTCCCCCCTGCCCACCAGCTCACTGCCTCCGCCAACCACATGGCCTGCCTCCCCCACAGATCCTCAGGGACAGGAGCTTTTAATAACCGGCAAGGCAACTATTGACTCAGGTTTTGCTTGCCTGCCACTAAGTTAGCATTTAATAAATGCTGGATCCTGGCTTAATAGGCCGGTCATTGTGTATCATTGAAATGGCAAATTAATTATTCAAAGCCGTACATGAGATACACCAGGGATGGAGGAGAGGGGGGCCCTCTGGTTGCTCCTTCGCAGTAAACACAATACACGGTGTGTATTTATAGTCTAACAGCCAGCTTGTTAAATCCAAGTCTATTGGATCTAAGTGGGAGTCAGGAATTGACGGGAGGGCGCTGGAGGGCCCAGGCGGCCTGTGCCCAGAGTATCCCAGCCCCTGCCTCGTACCCCCATCCCGCCACGGGGATGCCAGAGCCGCCCCAAGCAGGGCTGGATTAGTGATCGTCACTCCTCTGGGGACAGAACCAGCTTCCATCCTTAGCCCGAGAAGCTTTCCCTTGATGGTAAACCCATAAAGGGCCCCGCAACCCACAGCCACCGGTGACGGCTGCCCGCTCCGGGCGGGGGCTGCACTTTCCAGGGCCTCACGCTGTCCAAGAGAGAGCCCAGCTTGCAGATGAGGAAACTGAGGCCTGGAGGGGCTCAACAGCCGGCCCAAGGTCACCCGTGTGCTAAATGGCAGGTGTGGGATTCAGATGCGGGGTGTTGGGGCCTTTAAGGCTCCCTGTCTTCCTGTTTCTTGTTCTAAAGCTGGGAGCACCCTGGGAGGTGCGGACTCTCGCCCCTCGGGGCCCGGGGTAGCCCCAGACCCACCCCACCTCTGCATGCACACCTGCCTTCTCCCCTCTTGCAGTGCCTCATGGGCCGAGGGAGAGGAGACGTCCCGACCCACCTCCGTGCCTCTCCCTTCTCTGCCCCTGTGTGCGGGACTGCAGCGTCTGTCCTCAGACCAAAAAGAAAAAAAAATTCCTCAAGCAGAAGGAAATCACCAGGGTAGGTGAGCCCCTCTTCCGGTCTCCGTTTGCCCCTTGGATGCGGGACCGCAGAGACCCGCAGCAGGTGGAGGCAGGGACAGCCCGCTGCCTGGGACGTCCGTGCCCCAGGTGAGATGCCCGCCTGCCAGGTGCCAGGGCCCACCTGCCGCGTGCCGCTTCGTGGTTCCGACCCAGGAGCCCCCAGGCCCATTCTGTAAGGGACCCAAGCCATTCATTCCTCTGATTGATTGATTCATTCATTCATTCACTCAACACTCATGCGTGGTTGGCCTCCTTTGTCAGGCGCTGATGGGAGGCACGAGGTCTGTGGCTCCCTGTGAGATGTTCTGGAACCCCCAGGGCAGCCCGGACTGGACAGGGAGGCAGCAGGTCCGGGTTGGAGTTTGGGGGAACGGCTCTCCCGCTTTGCCAGGGCCTCTGGTGGTGGTGGTGTGGGGCAGGCCAGCCCGGTTCCAGGGCCTGTCCCCGCATCCATGGTGGGGTGGGCCCCAGGCAGGGGCCGTGGGTGATGGCCTGTGAGCAAAGCTGATTCCCTTCCAGGAGCCGCAGGCAGAGGCCGCGAAAGCACACACCCTAGGTGTGTCGGGTCCAGCAGGAGTGTGCACCTGCGGGAGCGTGCACCAGCCTCTGCGAGGAGAACGGGAGGGAAGCTTGCTGAGCGCCAAGGCCCTGCGGTGGGAACACATCAGCCAGGTTTGAGGTCGCCCAGAGGCTCAGCGTGGATGGGTACAGGACGGGGGACAGGGAAGGAGCTGGGAGGGAGGAGCAGGCCAGATGGTGGAGGACCTGGGGCTCCACACCAGGTGAGTGCCCTGGGGAATCGCTCTCAGAAGAAGAGTCAAAGGTTCCTAGAGGTCAGGGAGGGCAAACAGACTCTACAGGGCTGACCTCCCTCCTCCCTCACCTTATTTCTCTGTTGGATTTTCTTTCTTTCTTTCTTCTCTTTTTTCTTTCTTTCTCTTTCTTTCTTTCTTTCTTTCTTTCTTTCTTTCTTTCTTTCTTTCTTTCTTTCTCCTCTTCTTCTTTTCTCTTTCTTTTCTTTTCTTTTCTTTTCTTTCTTTCTTTCTTTCTTTCTTTCTTTCTTTCTTTCTTTTCTCCTTCCTTCCTTCCTTCCTTCCTTCCTTCCTTCCTTCCTTCCTTCTTCTTTCCTTCCTTTTATTTATTCATTTGAGAGATCGTGAAAGACACACACACACACAGAGCTCGAGCAAGGGCAGAGGCAGAGGGAGAAGCAGACTCCCCGCTGAGCAGCGAGCCCAATGTAAGGCTCCATCCCAGGACCACAGCATCATGATCTGAGCTGAAGGTGGACCCTGAACCGACTGAGCCACCCAGCACCCCCACACACCTTGGATTTTTCTATCGTGGGAGGAACGTCACCATTCAGAGTTGTCCAGGCTCAGAACCTCAGGATGGCACAGGTTCCTCCTCCCACCCCACCTCTGTCCCCATTCGCATTAGTCTCTGAATCCCAAACCTAATCACTTCCACCCGCACTCAGCCTCAGGCCCGCCTCCCACTCTCCTGGCCGGGCTCTCCTGCTGTCTCTCACCATCCCCTTAGGCACCAGCCTCCTGACTGCCCTTCAGGCCCTCAAGGTCTTCCCCATGTTGATAACACGTGGCCAGAACTCTTTCTATACACAGATCAGATTGCACCGCCTTCTTGCAGAAGCCAACAGCACTTAGTATACCTTTTCAAGTTGGATTTCTCATAAGCAAACTCAGAGATGGAGAATTGTGTGCAAGCATTTTGGTGGGGGACATGTTCTTTTATTTTTTTAAATTTTTTGAATTTATTTTTTCATGAGAGACAAAGAGTGAGAGGCAGAGACACAGGCAGAGGGAGAAGCAGGCTTCCTGGGGGGAGCCGGATGCAGGACTTGATCCCTGGACCCAGGGATCATGACCTGGATTCAGTGTGCTAGCATTTTGTTAAGGATTTTTGCACCTGTGTTCACAGTTTTCACTTTTGCATTGTACAGTATTTGCCTGATTTTGGTATGAGTGTGCCACGGGCCTCCTAAAATGAGGAGAAGTTGGATTGAGGTTGGGAGTGTAGGACAAGGGACTACTGACTTTCATTTTAAGATTCTTAGCACTATATGGTTTTTAATGATTTTGATTTAGTACATGAAAATATTTTATAAAGATTTATTTATTTATTAATGAGAGAGAGAGCGAGAGGCAGAGACACAGGCAGAGGGAGAAGCAGGCTCCTCACAAAGCCGGGACCCCAAAGTGGGACTCGATCCCAGGATCCCGGGATCATGACCTGAGCCAAAGGCAGATGCTTAACCAACTGAGCCACCCAGGTGTCCCACATGAAAATAATTTTATATAAACCCTAAAAAAAAAAAAAAAAAACAAGATTCAAACCTATGATTTTTCATGACCTGGTATTATTTGTTGGCGTGGGTATAGAGAAAGGAGTAAGGTGGGTGCAGTGAGGGCGGGTAACAGGTAAAAGGGTTGAATAGATCTGGACTTGATGCAAGGTGATCATCCCCACGCACGGAGCACTTTCTGTGCTGGGAGCTGGGCCGAGTGCTTTGCGTTATCTGATTTAATCCCGACAAGAGCCTGGATTGGTTAACTACCGCTACATAGCAAACCATCCCAAACCTTAGTAGTTTAAAACAGCAACTGTTTATTCTGCAGTAAACGCAGTAATGCAGCAGGCTACCTTGCCAGAGGCCAGAGAAGGAGGTGGATGGATTAAAGATCCCTCCACAGAACTTTTCAGCCTGCTTGGCCATTTGCTCCTTATAATTGGATGCTATGGGAATGATTAAAAAGAGGACATGTGTGCCAGGTAGGCACATGGGCTTATCTCATCCACTGAAAGTACAATAGACAAAGGATCATCTACAAATGTGATGGGCATTCTGCAACTTGGGCGGGGCAGTTGTTCTTTGGTTTTGCTTGGGGCCATTCAAGGACTGCTGTCATCTGCCCATGTGGCTCAACTAGGGTAAAATGACCCTGGAGGGTGACTCTCTGGTGGTCACAACACATCTGGTGATTAGCCAGGGCTGCCGGTGGGGTATCTCGGTTCTCCTCCGTGTGGCCTTCCCAGCATGACATCCTAGGTTTCTTAGATGGTGATGGCAGTCTTCCAAGAGGGCACACCCCAGTGTACAAACACTCGTCAGCCTCTGTAGGTGTCCCGTTGGATGAAGTCCCATCAGTCAAAGCAAATCATGTGACAAAGTCTAGCATCAGTGGGGGATAGAGATAGGCCAGGGCATGGGTACTGGGAGAGGGGATTCACTGGGGGGCATGCAGGGTAACAGTCTCCTGCAGGATGCTGTGAAGCAAGTACTTATTGTCACCCTCACTTTATAGATGAAAAACACCAAGTTAAATAGCTTGCCCAAGGTCTTCACTCGAGTATGACAAGGGTGGGGTATAGCCGGGTCTCACACTTTCTTCTCTGACTCCCTCTGGCACCCGGCCTTGGCACTGAGTTCTCTTCCATAGTCTATTTTCAAATTATCCTGATTGACATGGTGAGAGACTTATTCTCAGGTCTGCTGCTGGTCTTTTTTTTTCTTTTTTTTAAAGATTGTTATTATTTATTCATGAGAGACACAGATTGAGAGGCAGAGACACAGGCAGAGGGAGAAGCAGGCTCCACTCAGGGAGCTGGATGTGGGACTTGATCTCGGGACTCCAGGATCACACCCTGGGCCGAAGGCAGGCGCTAAACCACTGAGCCACCCAGGCGTCCCTGCTGCTGGTCTTTTTGTGCTCAACTGTCCTCCCCAAACACACACACGTACACACACGCACACTCAATAGAGCCATGCTACCATGATTGGCCCATTTTCTCCCTTTGCACACATTCCTCTAAAGGTACTACATGGTACTTCCACTCTCATGTTCTTTATCTATGGGGTCTGGGTGAATGGATGCCCATCACATTTGTAGAGATGACCTTTAGCATCTTGCACCAATTCAGCGGATGGAATGAGTCCACACACCTCCCTGTACAGATGTCCTCTTTATAATCATCTTTTTAGCATTCCGTTACAAGAAGGAAATGGCCAGGCAAGCAGAAGAGTTCTGCACTCTTTAATGCATCCATCTCCTTCTCTGGCTTCTGGCAGGGAAGCTTGCTGTGCTACTTCTCTCCCACCACTCTCCCCATCATTGCCATCAGAAATCTTGTAGCATCTGACAGACCGAGACAGATTGCCTCTTACTCAGTGAGGCCTGTCTTGTTGACGGGGTCCAGCCTGAAGGCCCCAAGCACCATTTCAATGTTGTTATTGGCAACATGATTGAGAGGGAAGCTGGGCCATTTGTCAACTTGGCCTTCGCAGGACTATTAGAGTGAAGCAAGAGATAAAATATATTTTGTTTTCAACAAGGTTCCGTTTCTGTCCTACATGAGCAACTCCAAGATGCCATAAAAATAGGGCTTCTTGGTACCCTACTTTTAGGATACTTTGAAACCGTTAGGAGAGGTGCAAGCAGAGAACTGAGGGTTTGTCCTCACTGAGGAGCATGATACTGCTCTGTGATTGTTATTTGTGTTGGATGGAATAGTGCCACTCCCCCCCCCCCATCACACCATAAGGATGTCCAGATGTCCAAGTCCAAGTCCCTGGAACCTGTGAATATGTTTGTTACTCGGCAAAGGGGAGTCAAGCATGCTCCACAGGTGATTTTAAAATAGGGAGAGTCTCCTGGGTTATCCTGGTGGGCCCAAGGTAATCAAAAGGGGCAGTAGGTGTGGTAGAGGGAGGTTGAAGAATTAATGACTGGGAACAATTCAACCAGTTGGCTTTGAAGACACAAGGAGGTCATAAGCCAAGAGATGTGGGCAGCCTCTAACAGCTGGAAAACACAAGGAAAAGAATCTTCCCTCTGGTATCCAGATGGAATGCAGCCCTGCTGATACCTTGATTTTAACCCGTTTCAGACTTCTGACCTCTAGAAAAGTAGGCTAATACATCTGTGCCATTCTAAGCCACCAAGTGTGTGTTAATTTGTTACGGGAGCAATAGGAAACAAATACACCACTTTTCATTAGCTCTGGAGTAAGGGTCAGAGTTTGAAGTGTACCCTCCTTGTGTTTCCGGAAGACTTCATACATGGTAGGAGCAGGGTTCATAGCTTGCGGTGGGAAAATTCTCACACCCATCCCATCACATTTTCATAGAAAACGATCTTAGAGCCACACTACTCCTATACCAGAGAGACGTAGCCGATCGGTGAGGTTGCGTTAGCAATTACTGAGCGTGCTCTCGGTTGGTGCCTGAGTTTATTTGCTCAAGATTTGGTGGGCCAGCAATTTGGGCAGGACCCAGTCAAAATTGTTATTCTTGGTTCTCTGTGGTGTAATAATTGGGTTCGCCCATGTGCCGGTGGTCAGTTGGCATGTTGATGGGGGTTCGCTGTTCCCGGATGATGTCATTCACAGGTTCAGAGTTGCCAGAGGTTGCAGCTGGGGCACGCTGGTTTTCATCTTTGGCGAAAGCCAGCTGAGGCTTCCTCACTTGGCATCTGGGCTTGAAGAGGGAGCATGCAGAGGGCTCTTTTGGTCTCAGCTCAGAAATTGCATAATGTCATTCCACTACTTTCCATTGGCCAAAGAGAGTCACCAAGGCAGCTTAGATGCAAAAGAGAGTTGAGGGATGAAATCTATTTCTTGATGGGAGCAGGGGTGACCCCGTATTGCAAGGGCACACGCGTGCAGGGATGGGAGGAACTTGCAGCTCAAACTTCCGCACTCTCTGTGGCTGCCTTTCTCTGGCTTGATGGCCTGGGGCCGGCATACGTCCTTCTGCTCTTGCCTCTTCTGGGGCCAGCTCTGCCCTGGAGGGGAGAGGCCTGCTGTTGTCCAGCTGCTGTGACTGTTGAAGCGATGTCTCAGCATAATTCAGAGAGGAAGAAGTGCAAAACTCACTCAGGCCTCAGGGTCAGTCCCCACACACCAGTCCGGGAAGCCAGTCATCTACCTGTTACTAGGACCTCTTTCTGATGCCTCCGTGTGTTTCTCAATTTCTTCAGAACCTGGAGAGGAGAAAGGCATGATTAATTAATGCCTCAAGCACTTAGCAGTGACTACCTGAAGGGGCTAGAGACCTAACCAGTGACAAGCAGGGGAACGTTTAGGAAGGACAAAACCAGGGTGGTGTTCTAAAAGAGAAGGTTCAAACTACCAATAGAAATAAGGAAGTGGGATGCACGAGACAAAAGGCTTTCATCATCCGTGTGGACCAACTGTAAAATGTCCCAACAATTCGAATGTTAAAGCAAGACTGACGGAATTCTGGAAAGCATTTGCTGGTTTTGCATTTCCAGTCTGCTTAAGTCGGTTTTGCAGGATAGCTGATAGTCGTACCGGTCTCCTGGGACAGCAGTGGAGGGTAATGTGCACTGGCACGTAAACGCTCAAACACCTAGTTCATCTTTTTTCATAGACAACCCAAAGGAGTGTATATTGAACAGACACACTTACGTGATTGTTGTTGATGCAGTTGATAACAGGACACAGCAAATGAAGGGTCTCTAAGGGTAGGTGAGATTTATCCAGTTGGCGCTTAATCCAGACGTCTTTCTCTTCACACAACAATGATGGTGACAAGTCAGAGTGATAGAGAGGCTCTCATTCTCTAGCAGCAGCAGCAGCAGCAGCAGCAGCAACAGCAGCAGCAGGAGGAGGAGGAGGAGGAGGAAGAGGGAGGAAAGGCATTGGCGTGAGGCCACAGGCAGCTTTGTGGTTAGGGCAGATATAAGGAAGCAGTGCGCCATGGTGGGATTAAATCATGGATTTGCAAATTACTCACTTTGCAACCTTGTAAGGGTGAAATGAAATGCATTTGAAATGTCTACTGCTGTGCCTAGCACACTGCAGGTGTGCAGCAGTGATAGCCGTATGAAAGCCAGATTTGCAGAACTGATGTCGGGAGTTGTGATTCAAGCCGTGGCATGGATCTGTGCAGTAGCTAGTAAGAACAGAAAGAGCTAGGGTGGTAGAGATGTGGTTGAAACCGCAACCGGGTGTTAAGGATTGCATTTGCATGAAGCGAGTCCAGAGCCAGAGACAGTATTAGAACTGACACATCACTCTGAGAGAATTCTCGAGGAACTAATGGGTCTGGTCTGAAAAGCCATGGACTGGTCTGGTGGGGCTGAGGGGATGAGAGGTTGGTGCAGGACCAGCCGACCACAGATTGAGCAGAGCTGAGCCACACTGGGATAGTCAGCTCTCCAGGCTGACACCGTGTGAGTTCCCACTGGGCAACTCTCCAATCTTTCCTCTCCTCGTCTTGGCAAGGCTGGTTTGTCTTCCAAAATCCTCAGCTCGAACAGCTCTTGGAATGTTCTAGTGTGACAGGTAAGGGAACGGACAGAAAGTGGAGCAAGGGCACGCTCTCCAGGTTGAGGCCTTCCGCCGGTCTCTCGACGGCTGGGAAAGACCACGCCCTGGCTCAGCTCCTTCAAGCACAAACTGGATTCCGGGTACCTCTCTCAGATCTTTCTGCGACCTGTTGTAGCTGATAGAGAGAGAGAGAGACTCAAACCATCTTTCTGAATATCAGCCCTCAAGTTTTTGGCTGCCGTGTTGTCGTAACGATGGCTCCTTAGGGACAGGGAATCACATGCTAAAGTGACTGGTGTCCTTGGGACGGTTCCTCACTTTCTCCCAATGTGGAGCTGGGGGTGAAAGGAGAGTGGGGAGGTGAATACTCCTCCTTCCAAGACGTGGAGGCAAGAAAGACCTCTCTCCTCCCAGTCCTCTGTGGTAGCAGTAGTGGGGCCAGACTGCACACTGCAGCTCAGGTGTGCACGACCAGGAACAATGCCCTTGATGTAGTCATTGCTCTCCTTCTACCGTGAAACCCTTACAAGAGCAGGGGAAGAAACCCACAAACACGAACAAACGAACATGTCAGTGAAAGACTCTCCGGCTCTTTCAGCTCAGAAGCAGCCCCCTGCTTCCTGTCAGGTCCGTTGTGCACCCTTCCTCTGTTCCATTCTCATTCCCTGGAGCCTTGCTTCCTCTGCTTCTTGACTCATGTGGCAACTGGAGCATGTCTATCCTTCAAGTCCAGTGATCCAAACAAAATCATACCCCCTTTATCTTGATTCCATTTCCAATTCCTGCGGGGACTTGAGGAACCCAACCTGGGATGGACGCAACTTGTGCTACCCACTGCTGGTCCCGTGAGTCATGGCAGGGAAATGAGATAATATTTTACAAAATGAGGGCCAGGGCCTCCCTGCTGTGGATGAGGAGGGAGCCGAGGGTTTCCCCATGAACCTGGACCATATTGCCTAGAGTGACCCACTTTCCTGTCTCAGTGGGTGAGGGTTCCGGGGAGTTAACGATCCCATCTGTGAGATTTGGGAGGGGTGGGGGCGGTGTCTGTCTCTCCCTGCCGCCCTACCCATCCTCTCTTTGGAGGACACTGGCCCCTGTGACATTGGCCAGCAACTGGCAGAGGCAAGGAGAGCCCACGGGACATGCCCGCTGCCTGGGGCCTTCAGCTGAGGGCTCACGGGGGGCGGGGGGGGGGCTTGTAGCTGCTAACGGCTGTGGGGCAGAGGGTCAGGCCAGGCATTGACTGAAACAATCTCATTCGCCTTTCAGTTCATGGTCCAAGAAACAAAAATAATATTTAATGAGAAAAATCTTCTTTGTTTAATTACGGTAAATGTCAAGGTTGAATCCAAGTGCTTTGCTTAAGGTCAAATGTGCAGTGCTATCAAAAAGCATTTAAACTGGGGCTGATGGGCTATTAAAACCCCGGCTGGTTAAAATGAGGCGCTGTCCTTCGTCCGTGATTTATTTGCCCCATTTGGAAGCAGCGACGTTGGAGCTGGTACAGTCCCCCAGCAGCCCGGGCATCGCTCTTCTCCTTAGGCTAACGAGGGACTCCCCAGTGAAATCAGTGCCCAGGGCTCCCAAACGCTTACCTCCGGGGCTCAGGAATCCCATTTCCATTAGATCAGTGGTTTACAGAGGTTCCGTGCCCGGCTTCCCTCCCCGAGTTTCTGCTCTCCTGGGTCAAGGATGAGACCTGGTGCTGGGATTTTCTTAAGGCTCCTAAGTGAAGTGTTTCTAATATATAGTGGGGGTTTCAAATGTTGGGGTTGGGTGCTCATTTTCATTAATTAAGATGCTCAAAGCTGATGCCCTGCTGTGCCCTCTGCCTTCCTGTGTATCACTCGGTCTTTGCTCCTAGTGTTCATTCAATCCAAATTTCTCATCTTCCCTACGGCCTCTTATTGTCAGAGTGCAGAGCCGCCTCCTAAGCGACAGTCTGTATTGTCAAACTCCAGAAAGGGCCAAGTTGCATCCCCCCCACCCCTTTGTCCTTGGCAGTGAATGGGATAGGAACCATCGGCCCAAACTTCCCTAGCTCCCTGCTAAAGGAGTTAGCACTTCTGAAGTGCTTAGGAACGAGATGAGAATTCAGACTGTGGAATAGGCCCCTTCAGGTAGTCGGAAAAGAATGGGATAGCAGAACTTTCCTGAGCAGCGAGGAAATCTTTCTCCTGTTATTTATGCACACTGCTTCACTGTTCCTTCTTTCTTCCTTGTCATACAATAGAAATAATGATCTTGGTACTGGACTCTGTGCTGCGCCAGGACAATTAATCACCCACCCAGTCATTTATTTCCTCATACTCTCTTCCACCAGGACCATTATCCTGTAGGTAAACAGAGGTGCCAGTAAATCACGGACAGAACACAAGTCGGTGGGAGAATAGTTGATTAAGCGTCTCCATAACTTACGGTTATAGAGCACCTCTCATCCCAAAGGATCTCCAAGCACCAGGTAGACTGATGTGCGCCACTACCCAGCCTCTCTATATGTCATGTTCCACCCCATTGCCTGGGGGGGGGGTGGTGGTGGAATGTTTATTGCCCTTGTCATACAGTTACCCTCAAAGCTGCAGTCACAGCGAGACAGGAGGCAGAGAAAGGAACTTCTCACTTCCTTGTCCTTTCAAGGAGCAGAATCAACTACCCCAGCAGGAACTCAGCAGCAGCCAGAGGGTAACCTCCCTGCCCTCCCGGGCAAAATTTCTTTGCTTTAAGAAATGCTGCAAACACTAGAAAATCCTATGTTTGTTCTTCTGAAGGTGGCGACAACAGAGCAGCCATCGAGGTTGGGCGGTGAGCTGGGACAAGATCTAAAGTAAATGTCACCAGGGTGGAAATGCTTCAGTATCTGCTAGAATCATAGTCCAGGGGAGAGAATCACTCTAGGGAAAGATCACTTATCATAATCCTTTAGAACTATTCATGATAACTCTGCTCTTTATTTTTGGATTTTTTAAAAAGATTTATTTATTTGAGAGAGAGAGAGAGAGAGAGCGCGCGCGCGCGCGCGCGGGAGCGAGCATGCGCATGAGCCAGGGGAGGGGCAAAGGGAGAGGGAGGGAGAGAAGCAGGCTCCCCACTGAGCAGCGAGCCTGAGGTGGCCTGGAGCTCCTGACCCTGAGACCAAGACTTGAGTCGAAATCCAGAGTTGGACGCTTGAGCTCACTGAGCCACTCAGGGGCCCCTCTGCTCTTTAAACTTTTATAACAAAAATAAAATAAATAAATAAACTTTTATAACATACGGGCTCCTTTGAAAGAAGAAAACAACTTCCATTTCCCTCCAAGTGCACACTACAATTGTTTGATGATAGTGCTACTTTGAAACTTGTCACTCTAGCTCTGATGTCTGTATAAAACCAAAGCCACGTTAAATTCAAGCAAGTTAAATTCAGTTCAGTATACAGTTGACCCTTGAACAATGCAGGAGTTAGGGGTACTGACCTCCCATGCAGTTGAAAATCCATGTAGAACTTTCGACTCCCCCAAAACTTAAGTACTAATAAATCGTCCACTATTGATGAGAAGCCTTACTGATAACATCGTTGATTAATATGTATTTTATGTTATGCATTATATGCATCATATACCGTAATCTTACAATAAAGTTAGCTAGAGAAAAGAAAGTTATTAAGAAAATCAGAAGAAAGAGAAAATACATTTCTAGTATTGCACTATATTTATAAATATGTATAAAACCCAAGAATACATGGATCCACACGGTTCAAACCCACATTGTTAAGGGGTCAGCTGTAATTCAATTCAATGCAAGTTAAATTCAAACAAAACTCAATTCAAAAAATTCAAAAAAGCCAATGTGATTCTATTAACTAATTAATTTCATGGGAAGGATGATGTTGTTTTGCTGAAGCCAAATTACCTCTCAAGTGAGGACATGATATTGACTGCTGCCTCATTAGTTCTTTTGGCATATGTATCCTACTGGGTGCCATGTGATGATCCGTTTTTCCATCATTTCTATTTGGACTGCTCTGGAAACTCCCTTTGTGAAGTATCCTATTAATTTATTTGGCCTTAATTTGGGGCAAACCCAGCATTTCTGTGCTAAGTCTCTGTCTGTACCTCTGGAACAAACAAGTCCATTGAGATTCCCATGGTATGATTGGATTCTATGGGGTCATTAGAATGATGCATGAGATGGGAACATTCAATTTTAAGACCATGATCAAAAGGAACCCCCCCCCCAATTAAAAAAATCCTCATAAAAATTTTTAAGACTCTCCTGGGTTCTATGGGAGCCATGGACCCCATATTAAAACACATGTGTTCCAGATTCCCACCTCATAGAGTACAGGCACCAGTCACCCCTTCTTACTGCTATTCTGTTGTATCAAAGAGACATGAACCCCTTTGTTGCTTGAGCCACTGTATTTTGGGGCCTCTGTGTTACAACCCCTTAATCTATGCTCAGTTTGATACAGAAAGTGAGAGTTGGAGATCCTATTTTTTTCTTCATTCAGCAACGTGTATTATGTATTTATGTGCCAGGAACCATAGAGGAAGGGGTTTATTGCGATTGCGTTAGTGGTAAATCTGGGGCAAAATGCAGGTCTTCTGACATCCAGCCCAGGACTCTTGCCCCCACATGCTTCCTCCTCAGCTAGTTGTGTGGCTGATGCTCAACCATTGCGATTAATTAGGGGGAGGGCCTGGTCTTCTCAGAACTGAGCGTGGCCTGGTGGGCTTTCCTCTCACACGGCTTGTGTGACTCCTGTTTGTTTGGGATTTTATTTTGTGAAGGGGGAGAAAATAGGGACAATCCAAAACAAATTAAGAGGAGTTACTAATCCAGAAGAAATGTGTATTCATCACTGCAGGACCAGCCCTATCCCCTGTGGATAGAGGGATGCATGGGGAAGGAAGCTCGCAGTATTTCAGGAAGATGACTTGCCAGCAATAACATTGTTAGGAGAAGATGGAAGTTGGAGTGAATCGTCCAAGCCAGTGTTTATACGGGGGAGGAGAACAAACTGGAGGCAGTTTCGATGCCCCACCTCAATGTTGCAAAGTAGAGTCCCAGGGACAAGCAAAGAAAGTAGCGGAAAGCACGGTGGAACATTATAGGTTTTCCTCCCCCTTCCCCCTTCTCCCGAGAGTCATTCTTTCTCGCATCATCTTGTTTTGTTTTCCCTGGAGCATGATTATAGTTAGAAATGTTCATCTTCACTTTTCTTTTCTTTTCTTTTTTTTTTGGTTCACACTTTTGTCGTCCCTTAAACAAGATATTCCACAGATGACTTGTTTAGCATTGAGTCTCTCGTGGCCCGAACACACTCTCAAAAGTATCGCTGAAGGAATAAAGGAAGAAATGAATGAATGAAGGAGTAGGAAGCAGAAGATGAGTCACCTGAGTCATGAAACGTGCCACCATTCAGCCACCCTGGTGAGAGCAGGAAGATCAGATTTTGTCAATAGAGACGAAGAAAGGCCTTGAGGGCTCCTGTTAGAGAGGGTATTCCAGAATAACACCCCTGCCCCAAGGCTCCCAGAATTTTCGTTGGGGGGCCATGAAAGTGCTCCTTGCGGACCCCTAGCCACCCGGGGTGAAAGTGACCAGGGGCTCTGGCTCCTGAAATCCACTGATGTGAGTATGTGGACGCCACACGTCCTGCTCACAGCCTGCGGCCGGCGTAGCAGGGACACTAAGTCACAGCTGGTCCTGGGACACCAGCACTCCTCTGACAGCTGACTTCGGCTTGAAGACTCCCTGACAGCTTTGGAGAATCCCCCTTGGACTGCAAGGTGGTCTCGGACACTTCCACCCACCCTTCCCTCCCTCTCCCCTTCACTCAGGACCAGACTCCTCACATCACAGTCCGGTGGCTCTCCCAGACTTTTCTGACTTCTTCCCTGTTTTCTCTTCCAGATGATTCCCCTACCCAATCCTCAGATATTTAATCTCACGGAAGTCTTGATTCTCAAAGGACTTGGGCTATAGCAGCCTTTAAGGGCAGTCCTGGGGCCTGTGTCGGTTGGACGGAAGGCTGACTGGCTGACCCCCAGCACCATCAAATTTTGAATGCAATGTCTGCTGTCACAGAGCCACGCTCCAGCTTGCCTGTTATACCCAGATCCAACCTCAATTTGGAAGCCCCAATGGAAAAGCAAAGGAATAAGGCAAACGCTTATTTATTAGTCCACACTCTAGATGTGAGCACTGACAGGAAAAGTAAATATCACAGGAAGGATAGGAAGTTGAATAGGAATCTCCCTTGAGTGCACAGCCTTTCTTGCCATGGGGTAGGATGTCAGTTTTGACAGGTGGTAGCGTGTTTATTGAACTTTTGAAGGCAGGGGCCCCTGGGTGGCTCAGCGGTGGAGCGGTTGAGCGTCTGCCTTTGGCTCAGGGCGTGATCCTGGGCTCCTGGGATCCAGTCCCACATGGGGCTCCCCATAGGGAGCCTGCTTCTCTCTCTGCCTACATCTCTGCTCCTCTCTGTGTGTCTCTCATGAATAAATCAAAAAAATTAAAAAATTTTTTGAAGGCAAAAGAGGGGAGATAGAGAGCTTAGGTGGATAGTAGCAGCTCTGGGATTGGAGGTTCTTAAACATGAAGCTTTGTCAGCCTGTGTAATTACAGGAGGTAATTGGACAACACTTGTCAAAAATGAAATCTCGTAGTGTGCCTGGGAAGAAAATGGATGGGAACATTTTTTCTGACGAATGGATTTCCTAGTCCCTACCTCTGCATTCTCTGGAATGTTCTCAGCCTGGCAAGACACAGAACTTTTCCTTCTTTTATTAAGTTTTATCGATTCATAATATAACAAGAGAAAATGTATCAGTTATCTACTGCCACATAACAAGTGACCCCAAAATATAGTGACTTAAAGCCCACACTTTTTATCTTAGTTGCACCAGATTCTAGGTCAGGAATCTGGTGCAAGTTTGTTGGTCCTCTGGTCTGTCAGTGACTATCATCAAGGGATCATCTGGGCTGCTGTCATTTCAAAACTCAGCTGGGGAAGGTTGTTTCTGTGTGGTTGTTGGTGATATTCAGTTTTTTTTTTTTTTTTTGTGGGCCACTGCACTGAGGGCCTCAGTGGTGCCTGGCTGACTCAGTCAGTGGAGCATGAGATTCTTGATCTTGGGGTTGTGAGTTTGAGCTCCACATGGGGTGTGGAGATTATTTGAAAGAGAAATTCTTTTTTTGTTTTTTTGAAAGAAAAATTCTTAAGGGCAGCCCCGGTGACGCAGCAGTTTAGTACTGCCTGCAGCCCAGGGTGTGATCCTGGGGACCTGGGATCGAGTCCCACGTCAGGATTCCTGCATGGAGCCTGCTTCTCCCTCTGCCTGTGTCTCTGCCTCTCTCTCGCTCTCTCTGAATGAATAAATAAATAAATCTTTAAAAAAAATTTTTTTAAAACCCTCCAAACTTGGCTTTAGGACCTAATGGAAGAATTTCATGGAAGGGTGAGAAGTTACAATGACCCTTCCAAGGGTATCATCCTTTCTGCGGCTTTATGGGCATTTGCAGAGGACAGATGATTGGCTGGCACTCAGATTGTGCTAGCCAAACTTCTCCACCCAATTCCTAATAATAAATGTGCCATGGGTCCCAAAACAGTCAGTTGCAAACAGAAAGTTTCCCCAAGTGTCACGCTTTGTCTTAGAAGTTCACAAGCATTGTATATTGTAGGCCTTAATAGATGTGTTTGTTTGAATATAAAAGTACAAAACCTCCTCACTGTAGAGCAATACTGATTTTGCAAGGTGAGGCACCATGTGGATTCAGTTTGAAGGGCCTGGCAAAGATTTCGGGGCAACACTTCTCTTTCGATGAGTCACCTCTGCTGAGTCACCGGTGCCCATTTCCTCCATGACAAGGAGAAGTTAACTACTATCATCTGCTAATAGGAAAACATGGAGGGATTTTTGCAACGTGGATTTATTTTCTGTTATTTTAGGCAGCCAGCCTCCCCGTTCGCTAGCTCTGGGTGGTCCGCACATGAGCCATGTTAAACCCCTCCGGGGCGCAGCAAGCTCTCTCTGGCCTCGGGTTGTGTGAACAGGTAATGCTCTCAGCCCAGATGGTCTTTTCCTGCCTTGTGTCCCTGTGTGATTTTGTCTTCCCCTTTTATATTCCACTTAGAGAGTCAGGGGCTGTCTCGGAGGAACAGTGGCACATCATCTGAGCTAAGGGCTGCACCTGCTCTGTGTTCCCTAAGTCACCCCCCTTTCTGTATTCAGATGAAATAAACCTACAGTGACTAGCTAATGTAATTCAACATTTCCTCCTGTCTCCGTGTGAGCTGCTTAAGGACAAAGACTCTGACTTTTCTTCTTCATACACCCGCTGTGGGTATAAAGCATCCACTATTTGGCATGCTGTAGATGTGCAAAAAAACACCTCTTGGCAAATCAGTGGCCCTCAAACATTTTGGTCTAAAGACCTCGTTATAGCATTAACATTTACTGAGATTTCTGAAGAGCTTTTGTTTATATGGGTTTTATCTATTGATATTTACCATATTGAAAATTGTAACTGAATAATAAGGCATAGTCCTTAAAAATCTGTTAGCAAGTCTTTAAAAAAATAAGCCCAAGAGCAGCCCTGGTGGTTCAGTGGTTTAGTGCCACCTTCAGTCCAGGGCCTGATCCTGGAGACCCTGGATCGAATCCCACGTCGGACTCCCTTCTAGGAGCCTGCTTCTCCCTCTGCCTGTGTCTCTGCCTCTCTCTCTCTTTCTCTGTGTCTCTCATGAATAAATACATAAAATCTTAAAAAAAAATAAGCCCAAGAGTGTTCTCCAGACTTTGAGAGAGAGAAACAGAGAGAAGGGAATGAGAGAGAAGCTCATTGGGTCTCAAGCAGGGGTGCCTTCAGGAACCTTACAGTTTTCCAACTGCAGTGTGGCCTGGGAGCAGGAGAGTGATTCTAGGCACCCACAGGTATCCAGAGTCTCAGACAAGAAGGAAGGAAGCTGCATCTGGGGCAATCGGGGCCAAAGACCTTGGATTGGTAGAGGTTAATATCTGCCGTTTAGACCCCAGCGGAGCTCAAGATAGAAATTAAGCCGAGTTATAGAAAGGAAAATTAGGGGGATCCCCTGGGTGGCGCAGTGGTTTAGCACCTGCCTTTGGCCCAGGGCGCGATCCTGGAGACCCGGGATCGAATCCCACATCGGGCTCCCGGTGCATGGAGCCTGCTTCTCCCTCTGCCTGTGTCTCTGCCTCTCTCTCTCTCTCTCTCTCTCTCTCTCTCTCTCTCTCTCTCGATCATAAATAAATAAATAAAATTAAAAAAAAAAAAAAAAGAAGGGAAAATTAGACTTCTCCTTTACACGAGTTTCTGGACTGACATTTTGTCATGACTGCCACCATTTTATAGATGAGAAACCAAACTTCGTGATAGCCAGGCACTTGCCCAAGGTGACACAGCTTAAATGGCTTGGCTGGGATTCAGACACCAGGATCCCGGCTCCTAGACCCAGTGTTGTTTTGTCTCCCAGAGGACCCCCTCAAGGCTGGGGGGCTTCAGCAGCCCACCTGACCATTCAGGGCAGACTTAGAGATGAAACGGTATCTGGCAGCCTGTGCTCTAAGACAATGGCGTTCTGTATCTTGAAGGAATATGGTGAAATCCTACAGTGAATTCTGTTATATCTGAGTTTCTGTTGACTTTCCCAAAGACCATGAGAAACATCTGTTGGTCAAGCCTTGGTTTTTCAAATTCTGGCTTTGCAAATGATTAGCTTTGGAACCTTGGGAAAGTGATCTAACCTTTCACCTACTTCCCTGACCCTCTCCCTCCCCCCATGAAATGGGGATCCTAATATTTATCTCCTTGTTCCTTCAATGTGTGTTGTGCATAGTGACTTCCTTCCAAAGACTACATAGGGGAAGGGGGGGCGAATTTTACAGTGGAGAAACCTGCCAGAGGCCACCTCAGCCAGGAAATCTCAGTTAACATCATCAGTGATAGGTCAAGTTGATAAAAGAACCCTTGCTGCATTGTGCTGAGAAAGGCACTTGACCTCTGGTTTCCTCCTCCAAACTCATAGCCCCAGTGTAATCATGATAAAACCACCAGAAAAATCTCACTTTTGATCCACAGAATACTAATTTTCCTTAAAACTTTCATAGTCATCAAAAACAAAGAAAGGCTGAGAAACTTTCATGAAGTCAAGAGGAGCCTAAGGAGATATGATTAAAAGTGATATGCTAACCTGGATAGGGTCCTGAAACAAACAAACAAATGAGGATATTAGGGAAAACTAAGGAAATCTGAATCCATACATGAGTGTGGACTTTAGTGAAAAATAATATATCAATATTAGGTCATTAACTGTAACCAGTGTACCGTACTGTGGTGATATATGAGACTCTACACTATCTTTGCAATTCTCCGTAAATCTAAAGCTATTCTACAGTAAGAAGTTTATATTAAAAAAGGAAAAAATGAAAGGATAGTGATATGTAAGTGAGAAAATCGTATTGGACATAACAAGGAGGTATCCTTGAATGTGTTTTATTTGACTTAAAGAAAACTAGAATTCTCAAACCCAGTTTCATATTCTGGTAAAATGCACATAAAGCGTAACCATCTTAACCATTTTGAAGTGTACAGCTCAGTAGTGTTAAAGACGTTCATAATGTTGGGCAAGCATCACCACCACCCATCTCCAGATTCTTTTCGTCTTGTAAAACTGACACTCAGTGCCCACTAAATAGTAACTCCCCATCCCGGCCTCCCCCGCCCCTGGCAGCCACCGGTCTAGTTTATGTCTCCAGGATTTCGACTACTCTAAGTACATCGTGTCAGTATTTGTCTTTCTGTGTCTGGCTTATCCCACTTACTGTAATGTCCTCAGAGTTCCTCCGTGTTGCAGCACATGTCAGAATTTCCTTCCTTTTGAAGGCTGAGTGATACTCCATTGTATGAATCCATCACTTTGGGCCTCTACGTCCATCTGGACATAAGGGGTTGCTTCCATAGGGCAGCTACGGTGGATAGCGTTGCTATGATCAGGGTGTAGGAACAACTCTTTGAGGCTCTGATTTCAGTTCTTTTGAGGTAAATATCCAGGAGTGGAATTGCTGTATCATATGGTAATTGTATTTTTAATTTTTTGAGGAACTGTCGTATTATTTTCCACCGTGGCTGCACCACCAACAGTGCACGAGGGTTCCAGTTACTCCACATCCTCACCAACACTTGCTGTTTTCTAGGGGTTTTTTCTTCTTCATTGTAACAATCCTACTGGTGACACCTCACTGTGGTTTGTTTTTCTTTTCCCTAACGATGAGTGATGTTGCGCATCTTTTCATACACTTGTTGTCCATCTGTACATCTTCCTCAGAGAAATGTCCACTCAAATTCAAGTCTCTTGCCCATTTTTGAATCAGGTTGTGTTTTCATTGTTGAGTTTTAGGAGTTGTCCATATTTTCTGTATTTGCAAGTATTTTCTTCCCTCTGTTGGTTGCCGTTTTTTACTCTGTTAATAGTGTCTTTTGATGCACAAAATTTAAAAATTTTTATGACGTCTGATTTGTCTATTTTTTATTTTGTTGTCTGTGTGTTTGGTGTCATGTTCAAGAAATCATTTTCAAATCCTCTGTATTCTTTTAGGAGTTTGATAGTTTTTGAGTTCATTTTGAATTAATATTGATATATTCTAACTTAATTTTAATGATTTTTTATAACACAAAGCACTAGTGACATACCTCTGTGTCAGGAAATGCTAGTTCTACCCCAGTCAGGCTCCCTGCTCAAAAAAAAAAAAAAAAAAAAAAAAAAAAAAAAGGTTAGTTCCAACTACTTAGGTGGGCAGTGTCTATAATATGCTTTTGGGTAGGGCACCTGGGTGGCTCAGCCCGTTAAGTGTCTGCCTTTGACTCAGGTCATGATCCCAGGGTCCTGGGACCAAGCCCTGTGTCCCACTCCCAGCTCGGCGGTTGCCTGCTTCTTTCTCTGCCCCTCCCTCCTGCTCTGCTCTCTCTCACTATCTCTTTCTTAAATAAATAAAAATAAGATATTTTTTAAAAAGTGCTTTTTGGCAACTCTGGCTTCTTTATTCAGTTTGTCAGATAGTACCTGACATTCTTTCCTGAGTTTAGTCTATCGGATATTCACTGCCAGGTGTAGCCAGACTTAGCTGATGATTATCATCATAGGATGACTTAAAATTTTAAAAATTTTGATGAACCCAATATACCCAAAGTATTTAACATATAATTAATAGAAGAATGTCAATGCAATCGTTTATATTCTTTTTTAAAATACTAAGTCTCTGAAATAGGTTTGTATTTTGAGCTTCCAGCACATCTCAGTTTGCACTGGCCCCATCTCACCTGCACAATAGCCACGTACGCAGTTCCACACTATCATTTAGTAAAAGAAAAAACACAGTCACACATACTCACACATACATGATCATGATCTTGGAATGTTTTTTAATGAAGACATATAGGTGAATAAAGGAGTGACTTACCTTGTCCTTATTGTTCCGTCTCTTCCTCGTGACTGTTTTGGAGGACCATGGCTGTTCACAGACAGGGGTTTCCCAGTTAGGTGCTGTAGGATGGGTCGAGTGGCACCATGGTGTCTGGGACAGCCATGCCCCAACCTGAGTTGATTCTCTTTCATTGACCAGATATCACTGAGCATCTACCTTATGCCAAGCCCTGCTAGGTGCTGGGGATACGAGAGTGAAAAACAGGTGGATCCTCTGACTTCAAGGAACTTCCAGTCTACGCAAATGAAAGTTACTTACAAAAAGAGCCAAGGGCTCTACAGTGGTGGATTAAGTTATGGCATGGGTGTAGGCAATGAGGGAATGTGTCACTGTAGAGAATTTAAAAACAAGAATAAAACTGATGGAAGGTCAGTCTGCTCTTTATTTATTAGAATTGCATCTGCAGTTCTAAGCCATGCCAGTGATAAAATACTCTTCACAGGAAGACTTTTAAGCCCTCAGATTCCTGTGCTCTGCCTCCAGCCTGCTAAATCAAGATCTCAAGGGGGTGGCTCAGGCCTCTGAATATTTAGGGAGCTGCCCAGATGCTATGGACTGAATTGGGCTTCCCCTGTATTCATATGTTAAAGCTGTAACCCCCAGTGTGATAGTACCTGAAGATGGGGCCTTTGGGCGATAATTAGGTTTAGATGAGGTCATGAGGATAAAGCCCTAACGATGGGATTTGTGCCCTTATAAGAAGGGACACCAGAGAACTTGCCACCTATAAACCAAGAAAAGACATCTCAGAATGAAATGTGCCTGGCTAGCACCTCGACCTGGGACTTCCCAGTCTCCAGAATTGTGAGAGATAGATGTGTGTGGTTTAAGCCCTCCAGTCTGAGGCATTTTGTTATGGCAGCCTGAGGTGATGAAGATGCCAGGTGAGTCCGAAGTTTATCTAGGTGTGAGAACTCTTGATCTCAGCCAGGAATAACCATTAGAGTTCTTCTGCTGTCTTGGTTGGTCAGAATTTTCCTTGATGGAAACACATGCTCTATCTAATTGATCAGTGATGGTTACCAAGGATGGCAGAGTGAAGGGGAGGAGTGAGGGCACAAGGCGGGGGGGCAGTTTTTTGCCACAGGTGCCATGTATTTGCCATCTCTATATTTCTTTACTTTTTTTTTTTTTTTTTTTTGAGAGAGAGAGAGAGGTAGAAGGAGAGGGAGAAAGAGACTCTTAAGTAGGCTCTGCACTCAGCACAGAACCCAGCTTGGGGCTTGATCTCATGACCCTGAGATCATGAGGAGCCGAAATCAAGAGTTGGACACTCAAGTGACTGAACCACCGAGGTGCCTCTATTTCTTTACAGTTTTAACAGCTTCTGTCCTTATATCCTCGAGTCCCTTTTCTCCTTCATGGTGTTGTAATTTTGATAACAATGTTAGCAAATTCTCAGAGAACTGTACACCCTTCCCCCTGACTCACTCACGCTCCTTGAATTTTAAAAACAGATGCTGAGGAGCCAAGAGTCACTGTCTACATTTACCCATTGGTCTTCCCCTTCTGATTTATCTTGTTTTTTTCCATTTCTGTTCAGAGTTCTCAAACAAGCTCTGGAATGATTTGTTAGTCATATGTTCTAACTTTAAAGCAAAACAATCTTTGGCACTAGAAATAAAAGACAATTAAAATGTAATATTATTGCATTCCTTATCTTTGTCATCTATCTAGTTGTTATTTTTTAGGACCTTCTAGGAGTCAGTCCCTGTGCTGCTGGGCCTTTGGGAGACAAAGACAAATAGAAGATAAAATCTCTGCCCTTGGGAAGCTCCAAGTCAAACATGAGAGCTGGATTTCATATCAAATAATTATAATGTGTTAAGTGCTATACTGGGATGTGCTAAGGGAGCACAAAGGAGAGCCCATTCCTGTCTAGAAGGGATGATTTAGGGTTTTGGGGGGCTCCAATCATGCTCATTCCCCCTGTGGATTCATTAATTCATTAAACAATCACGGAGTCCCTCCTATGTGCCAAGCTCTGATCCAGGCATTTGGGATACATCAGTGAACAAGATGAAAATTCCTGCTCTTATAGAGCTTATGTTGTAACAGGGGAACCAAATAGACTGAGGCCTCTAGGGACCAGCACATCGAATCTATGAGCTGATGACAAGGGATGAGGGACTGTGGGGCTGGGGTCAATTGTTCTTCCTTCCCTCCCACTATCTTCAAAGGCTGCCTCATCCTGACCAGTCTCAGGGACTGATCCTAAGAAGGGAGACCCTAGACCCTGACCCCAATGTGGTTACCTCGGGAAGGAGGAAGGATAAAGTTAGCCTGAAAGAGAGAAACTTTCCTAGTCTGGACAATTGGGTGAGCTACCCCCATGCCAGAAGAGTGTAGGAATTGATGGTGGTGGTGGTGGTGGTGTTGGAGCAGAGGAAGGAGAGAAGGACAGAAGTGGCTTTCAGGGACCCAGAGGAAGACAAGGAGAGGAGAAAGGACCCTCCTTTGCTTTATATCTGGAAAAAGTACGGAGATAAGGAACTCGATGATGAATTGCTCACCCAGCAGATAAAGAAAGAGGGTGTTTTAGTTCAAGGACTAGCAGATGCTGAAGCATAGGTGCTGCCAATGAAGCCCCTGTAAATTTTTTTTTAATCCCCATAGATGAGGAAACTGCATTGGATCCCTCTTGTGCTCATGTCCTCTGGGCTCACCATTTAGTCCAGTCACTGCTGCAACAACCAGCTTGGCATAGGTGTAACCTACCCGACCACACTTGTCCAGACTGTGCCTCACTTCTCTTGCTTTCTGCTGTTGGAGAGGAAGAACTTTTCCTCTGCCCTCTTAAGTTCTTTTTCTGGAAGCCTGTAAATTAAACTGACAAAGACAGATGAACAGAAGAAAAAGTGTTATTTGCATGTGGAAGTTAACAAAAGTACCTAGCTCATGAAATGGTTAAAATTAGAGGATAATATACCTAACTTAGCAGGAGAAACGGAAGGGGGGAGAAGAGTTCTTCAATGGGAAGAACTTCTTAGACTTCTTTAGAAAAGACAAATAGGTTTTGAGGGGAGATAAGAAAGTTTGTGATAATGTTTGTTTATGCAGGTGCAAGTGGTCTTTCTGGTTTCTTTGTGGCCATGACGCTTCCCTGAGAGGGAACTCACTTCAGCCTCCTTTCCCAGAAGTTGCTGCTTTTAGACAGATAAGGGAAATCCTGACAAGGTTTCTTTTTGCATCTTTTGATTATCAGTTGCTTTCAGCTTAAAATAATCCTCATGCCAAAATAGCCTATCTTAAGATGATATATTCAGATCCCCTTCACCGCCTCGGGATTTCTGTGACACTGCTGCTCGGGAAGTCTGCAGGAACCCATCTGGCACTCATGCACGCATGGTCTGCGAGTGGGTGGTGGAGGGATGGACAATGGAGCCCGTTGAGAACCATCCCCTCTTTTGTCCCTTGGGCCGTCTCCGTCACCTCCAGGAGGTCCCTGTACTATGGGGCCCAGCTACCCACAGTGGTGGCTAACTCTAGACTACCCCTGGTGATGGCTTTCTTTCTTTTCCTGATGTGCCTCTTCCATCTTTCAGTTCCCAGGCCTTTTCCTTGGTCATTTCCCCAAATACCTGCATGCCTGCACGAAAGCCATTGCCCATGCTCTCCTTTGTAACAGAACCCGATCTAAGACAGAAATTGCAGTTCAAGACTGGGTAAGGATGGTGCCAAGATGCCACAGATAATAGGAAAGGAATCCCAACCCGGGCTTCACTCAAAAACAGGCCCTTTCTTCCTCCCACCATGGGAGTCCCTTTCTTCTCCACATGTTTTTAGTTGCTAAACTATACTCACACTCTCTGTTTTGAGTCTTCTAGGCCAACAGTTAAAATAAACTAGGAGTGGAAAAGAATAAGGCATTTTGTGAAGTTTGAAAACATGAAAGTTACATCTGGTTTCTCTGGAATTTTGAGAGTCATTCAACAGTTAAATTTGGAAAGTTTGTCAAAATACTGGTTTTGGAATGGTTTCCTTAAAATTATTTGATTTGGGATCCATTTCATGTGGTTTTCATAACATATAAGTGGTTTTTTAAGACAGGGCAAGGCTGTTTGGTTTCAAACTTGTTTTTTAAAACCAGACCACTTAGGCAAAATATTTTTGTAACATTTTTATACTATCTAAAAATTAAAGAGTTTTAAATCCAAACAATTTAAAACTCTTTAGAAACCTATTTATCTGAGTACTAAGATTTCTGGGTAAGTTTCACACTATTTAACTTCAAAACACTTAGTCAAAATAGCTTGGATCCAAGACAGATTTCAAAGCTGGATACCTTCAAATGGCTCATCTAGATAACATGCAACGATATATGGACCATTTTATTGTCTCAAAACATTGGTTTCCCATCATATAAATACAGCCTAAGCAATAACTTGACATTATTGCAAAATCAGCTACATGTTTGAAAAATTAAAACATCTGTGCAATGTGCAGATGGATTGAAATGTTTTCTTTATCAATAATATGGAAACTATTTTGTAAAACTTTCAACCCAGACTCCTCTTCCCCTCCCATAGGATTATGACTGCATGGGTTGTGCATCACTGGGTGAAGCCAGGACCATGTGGCTTTGCCTTTTGTTTACTCTTTAACTGGTATTGTCACTTGTAATTTTTCAGAGCCATGCTGTGAGGTACATATGATTATTATCCCCTTTTCACAAAAACCACCCAGGGTCAAAAAAGGTTTTAAGTCTTTTCTAAAGTCATAAAGTTCCTTAAGTACAGGTTTCAGACCTTCTCTGAAAGGTTTGGCCCTGTTTCTCAGACTCTTAGCCTTGCTACTTCCTGTCTTGTGCTCATGGCTTTCTTAACTTGGACTCACTGAACCTCTTGCTCTGGTCTGTGGACTTCTCTTTCTCCTCTGTTTCAGTAGATCTCAACCCAAGAATTGCCGTGTACCTGCAATATGTAGCCAGATATGCTACAAGTAGTTTGCCATCAATCACAAATGCAGTTATGAGCTAATAGTGATTTAGGTTGAGACAAGACAGTGGGTTCAGGATGATCTGTAAAGCAATGTTCCTTCTGCATATTCCTATTCATATATAATTTTTGAGCGTGACAACGGGGGGAAAGGTGCAGTTAGAGCCTAAGACATTCCATAATCCAGATGAAAATAGCTTATTTAGCCATCCTTCAGGATGAGAACAGCCCTGGGCTAGGAATTGAACATTCCCTTTACATGTGATTACTCTCCAGCTCAGGCTGGAGCCAAGGGGGAAGTATCGTGGGGGCATATTGCTACCACAGGGACAGAATTTCAAAGGGTGAGGTTTGGGAGTTGGGTGGGGTGGGACAGGAAGTGACATTCTATATTGTAACAGAAAGGACTCATAGACTCATAAATAGGGACTTGTAGGGAAAAATACAATATTTCTCCTTCTCCTTATAGGATGACTATACTGCCTCTGTAGCTGATATTTGTCTTTGGAAATATGAGTGGGTGTGTTTGATTTCAGTGGTTAAGAGTTGGACAACAAGGAGAAATATGAAGTGTGTCTCTATTCTGGAATAATTAATTTGTCATGGACCGATATATCTTTACGGCTGGATAGGGCTCATCTAAGGCACAATTAAATCATTGTGCCTTGCCTTGGTGTAAACCTGTTATGTGAAGGATTAAGACAATTTTTTAAAAAAAGATTTTATTTATTTATTCATGGGAGACAGAGAGAGAGAGAGGCAGAGACACAGGCAGAGGGAGAAGCAGGCTTCATGCAGGGAGCCTGATGTGGGACTCGATCCTGGGTCTCCGAGATCATGCCCTGAGCCAAAGGCAGATGCTCAGCTGCTGAGCTACCCAGGCATCCCGGATTAAGACAATTATGCAAAAATGTAGTCTCTGTGAAAATTAATAATGGGAGACCTCACTGAATGGAGTCAGGAGGCTGGCAGCGGGGGTTGCTCATGCCCTACCACTCCTCAACAATTGTGGACCCAGTTGCGCTGGATGCTTCACTCCGGAAGCACTTTGGAGGAGGAAGAAAGTCTCTCCTTATCCCCGGCAACAGCCCAGCCAACGAGAGACAGTCACGACTCAGCCAATGAGAAGCCACTATCCTTCCAACTCCCAGTTTACTCCAATGGCTTTTTGGTTTACAACAGCGGCTCCCAACCTCCTCATTTCCTCTATAAAGAACTTTCTGTGCTTTGTTCTGCAGACTTGCCTGTGCTTTTCCCATAACTTGTTTGTCTTGGACTGCAATTTTCTGTTATCCTGAATGAACCCATCTTTTGCTGGTGAAATGACTGGCAGTTTTATTTTTAAGCTTAACATCTTCAAATATAGTTTTCCCTGAAAAGTTCTCCTGGTTAAGGAAGAGGATATATTTTTTTAACATGAATTTCCTCCAAACTGCTTTTGGGTTATGTTAATAAAGCCACTGTCTGTGGGAGTAAATGCCACAGGGTGGGTGCGGGGAGGGGGAGAGGTGTGAGCGGAGGGGATGAGGGGGGTGAGTGGAGATTCTTGTGTAGTGGGAAAAATTATAATTTAACAAGTAAAATGGCTGGCTGCCTTTCTGTATTCCAGGGGGGCACCAATTCCCTGTTGTTTCTTTTTTTGTTCTTTGTTTTTATAAGGTTGTATTTATTATGTATTTGAGATAGAGAGAGACCAGGAGTAGGGGAGCAGAGGGAGAGGGAGAAGCAGGATCCCCGCTGGGCAGGGAGCCCAAGGCAGGGCTTGATCCCAGGACCCCGGGATCATGAGCTGAAGGCAGATGCTTAACCGACTGAGCCACCCAGGGTTCCCTAATTCCCTGTTTTTAATTTCACCATATTTAAATTCCTTTTTAGAAGTGGGCAGCTTTTTCAAGGGAGGTCACCTCGATGAGTCTTGATGTACTTTTCAGATTGAAGAGGGTAAAACACTCCCCTCCACCGCCCCCCACCCCACCCCTCTTCCTGGCTGAATTCAGATGGGCAAGTGTGAATTGCTCTGGAGATAAAGGCATAATAATTAGGGCTTGGGAAGCCGAAGCAGAATGAAGAGGTCTCCAGAGAGAAAAGGAGCCAAAGACGAAAGAGGCAGGAGCACACCCTAGAGGAATTTGCCATAAGAGAGAATGAGTGATAGATTTCAGGGAACAAATGCCAAATATTCGTTTTTGACAATGTGCGATTGTGTAGGAAATACAGAGAACAAAGTCAGACAATATAAAAGGACCTATGATAAATCTAAAATGTTGATTCAGGACCCAGACGGCCTTTGTATAAATCTCAGGTCTGACCCTTCCTGGCTGCGTGATCCTGGGCAGGCCAGTTCCCTAACTCTTCCCTGATTCCAATTCCCCAACTACAGAACCCGGATGATGACCCACTCTCAGGATTAAGGAGGGGAAGAACTGATTTCCATGCAGCTACCATCTGTAAAGGGTAAGAACAGCGTTTGGTCTCTGATAAACACCTTATAAGCTCTACATATATGTTATCATTACTAAATATTCCAGAGGCACTTCCCTGAACCCCACTCTGGCCACCCGTGCTCTTCTGTTCCTGTGACCCGGTTGGCGGCAAAGGTCATTGGAGTATTGTTTATCTTCTCTGCCTCTGAGGCTTTTCCTCACATTCTCTCCTGAACCAGTGTTTCTCACGCTTGCTTTTGTCATTACTGTACCCCAGCATGCATCTTTGGGCTGTTTTTTAAACCTCCTCCTCTCCCCCATGACTTGTTAATACCACAGACGTCCTGTGTAGTTGTTTATGTCCTATCTGTTTATCTGTGGGCTGGACATAACAAGAGCAAGGTTTTTTCCATCTCCCAAGAATCGATTTTCCCTCCCTTGGGAATGCTATCACCCTACTGACAATGCATGTCTTAAATCTACCCCGGTCCTTCTTTTGTCTCCGCTACAAAACAATTCTTGTTCAAGGTCAGATCACTGACCTCCATGTCGTCTAATCCACCGTCAGTTCTCAGTTCCCATCGTAACAGACCCGGCCCTGGCATTGCACAGCTCATCACTCCCTCCTCCTTGATAGGCTTTCTTCAGTGGGCTTCTGCGCATCCCATTCTCTTGGTTTTCCTCCTGTTCACCGGTTGTTGCTTCTCCGTTCCTTGTGATTCCTCTCTTCTTGTCTTCTTCTTCTTATGATTGGAGGGCCCCTGGGGTCCATCCTCGACATTCTCCTCTATACTCACTCCCTTGGTGACGTCATGATATCCTGGTTTTAAGTTCATCTCTGTGTCAATGACTCCGCACTTTATATCGCTACCAAAAGTCTCTCCTGGACTCCAGGCTAGTATAATAATGGTTAACTTGTTTTCTCCACTTTTGTATTTAATGAACCTCCTCCATTAACATGATCAAGATTTAACTTCTGGATTTCTCCCCCACACCAAACTGTTTTATCCAAGGTCTTCCCCTTCTCTATTTTTCTTACATGCCCTAATCCGTTAAGAAATTCTGGTACCGAAATAAATCCAGAATGCCCCTTAGTATTTACCCAAATGAATTTTTAAAATCTTGTGTTCACACACAAGTGAGCACATGGATGCTTAAAGCTGCTTTATTCATAATTGCCAAAACTTGGAAGCAACCAAGATGTCCTTCAGTAGGGGAATGGATAAATAAACTGTGGTACATCCAGACAATGGAACATTATTCAGCACTAAAAATAAATGAGCTATCAAACCATGAAAAGACATGGAGGAAACATAATGAATATTACTAAGTGAAAGAAGCCAATCTGGAAAGGCTACACAGTGTATGATTCCAACTATATGACATTCTGGAAATTCAAAACTATGGGGACAGTAAAAAGATCACTGGTTGCCAGGGGTTGAGGGAGAGGGAGGGATGAGTAGAGCACAGAAGCTTTTTAGGGCAGTAAAACTATGATGTATGACACTACAGTGGTGGTGGGTGTTGTTATATATGTGTCAAAATGTACACCATTAAAGGTACAAGACCGGGAGGGAAACTTAATGTAAACTATGGGCTTTGAGGGATAATGATGGGTAAGCGTATGTTCATCGGTTATAACAAACGTGGCCATGGGGTACAGGATGTTGACAGAGAGGTAGGCTGTATGTGTGTGGGGCAGAGGGCAGATGGGCACTCTCTGTACTTACCACTCAATTTTTCTGTGGGCCTAAAACTGCTCTAAAAAATAAAGTGTCTTAAAAAAAAAAATTCAGAATCTGCTACCAGCTTGGTGGGAGCCAGCATCTCTCTCTCTCTTTAATGACCACAATCACCTTCTAACTGGGCTCCATGCTATGGCCTGTCTCACTGTAGTGTGTGCCCATCCCAGGCTCCCATCCTACTCAGAGAAAACCCAAAGTCCGGATCATGGCCCTTTAGGCGCTTCTTTCTGACCCCTGTCCTCCTCTTCTTCCTCTTGTTCACTCTGCTCCAGCCACACTGGCGCCCTTACTATTTCTCTAACACACCAGGCATGCTCCTGCCTCTTGGCCTTTGCATGGGCTGTGCCCTGTCCCCAGAATGCTCTTCCAGGTATCCGCATGACTCTTCACCTCCTGCAAGCCTTTGATCAAATTCTATCATCTCAGTGAGGCCTTCTTGTCCACCAGTTTAAAACTGTAGCTCTCCTCCCTGCACTCTGAGTTCCCTGCTCTACTTGCACTGTTTTTCATAGCACATCATTTTTTTTTAAGGGGAGGGGGGCAGTGGGAGAGGAAGAGAGATAATCTCAAGCAGCCTCCATGCCCAGCACAGAACCCAACCTGGGACCTGATCCCATGACCCCCAAGCTCATGACCTGAGCCGAAATCAAGAGTCAGATACTTACTGACCGAGACACCCAGGTGCCCCAACACATCATTTTTATTATACTAAGTCATTTAGGTTTTTTTTTTGGGGGGGGGGAGGGTATTTTCTTTGTCTTCCTTTGACCAAATAAAAAATCCACCAGGAGAGTGATTCTTGCCTTTTTGTTCACTGATGTATCCCAAGTACCTGGAACAATGCTTGGTGGGTATCAGGTGCACAATCAGAATTTGTTGGGTAAGTGGGAGTCTCCCTCCCACCCCTGACTCCAGGTCCTCTGTGTAATGTACTTTTCCAGGGCTGTTTCTATGTCCAGATAAGCATGTGAGATTAAAATAAGCCAATCCTTGTATTTTGTTCTGCAGTAATTCTGTTGCTTACAGCCTGCAGTAAGCAACTACTTGGAGGGGCTGAAGAAATGTGTGGTAAGTGGGACAGAGAGGAGACAAGAATAAGAAGAGATGAGTCACGGCATGGGGAGAAAGAATTCAACAAAAACACCAAATCAGGGTAAGGTGGCCAGTAGAAACATACAGCCCCATAGAATCCTTGGCGTAGTTTGCCTGCTGGCGGCCTGTTTATTTACTATTCTTTTTGAATGATAAATAAGACAGGATCATCCACCAAGGTTGGGAGACTTGGTGATAGCCACACAGCAGAGGTCTTTGATGAGGATTGAAGGATGGTCCAGATTCTTCGTGTCCTGGAGCCCATGTCAGGGCCAGGCTCTCAAGGAACTGGTCTGCAGGTTCTGGTGTCTTCTTCCTGTTGCTTTTATGAGATGGGTCTGTTCTGGGATGGCTGGGACCAAAGGCATGAGTGGGGTGGGGGGATGGGAGATCATGAGATTGGCTAAAGTTCCTCAGGATCCTGCCCTGTTGGTCCAAAGACAGGCTCCACTCTCCCCTGCTCGCTGATGCAGTGGTTGCAAACCCTGGGACGCAGACTCCAGGGCAGGGCTGGCCTTCTCAGTGGATTTTACAGCAGCGCGTATCTGTTTCCTTCTGGCCAGAATGCCTGGGATTGCAGGTCTGGAACATGTATTAGTGGAGTCACATCTGGGGAGAACAAGGCGGTGACATGGAAACACTGACTGCTATGGCAACAGTTGGAATAATAAACACTTTCTCCCCCCCCACACACCCCCCCCCAGGGAAAATCATAGAGCTTGGCCTTGTGGCAACATTAGGAAGGGAAATAAGTAATACCCCAGTTAGAGCTCATGTTTGGCCTGGTTTTTAACTCCTGGGTCGAAGAGTTTTGCCTTATTGGGCAAATGGAGGCAATTATGTGTCATTCAAAACCTCATACGCCTTTCTAGAAATTGTTTTAAACAAAAGTGACTCAGAATGTTTGAGTGGAAAGTCAAAAATTCCCCTCCCCTGTTTCATCCTTCCTCTTCTGGGGTGACTGCTATTATGTGTTGTTGCTAGCGGGTGGGGATTTGGCGGGGGGGGGGGGGGGGGGCTGTCACTGAGCTGGTGCAGCCGGCTGGGCTGCAGTTGGTAGGTGGTAGGATTTCCCTCCCGTTTCTTGCTTCAAGTGGTCTCTAATGAGACCCCTCCCCAGTCCCTTGAAGGCATCTCGGATGGCCCCCTAGCTTTTGGACATCTGGCAGGTCTGAGAAAGTCCAGTCCTGTATAAATGAAAACTTGAATCTCCTCTCATTTGGTTTCTGTCCCCACCACCCCCACCATAACACCCGACCCCAACTTAGTGCTGACCTGATGGGGAAGGAGGGGTGGCAGTGATATGATGGGTTCTTTGAAACTCCTTGCACCCTGCTGTGCTTTGGGGCTCTGCGCCATCTTATTTGATTGGCATTGTTGTAATCTATTTGGCAGATGCCAAATGCTGGCTCTTCAGAGACCCCATGACCCTCACTCCACAGGGAAACCAATCTCCTTTATACCATTTCATGAGTTTAATGCTCCTCAAACTTGAGCCCTACCCCTGGGGTACACCCCTGGGTCTACTTGCCCCCTAGCCTCATTCTCTTCCGTAGAGTTCTTTTGGCCCAGTGCTGCCCCCAGACTTGGATAAAAAGGGTACCGGCTAGGTACCCCACCATTTTGGGAACCCCCCCTCGCTTGCCCTTCTCTATCTGTAGCTCTTCAACTGTGTGAGGAATCAGCAGATCCGTGAGGATGTTCCTACCTGGAGCTCAGGCAGTCCTTCTAATCCTCATTTGGGTAACAGGACCCTGGAATTCCCTGCCTGCGTGGCCTCGGAACTGCTTCCAAGGCCCTTGTGGGTTTCTTTCCCAGGTTCACCTGGGATTCATTGCAGGTGTGTACATCTTGAGGCCCGAGGAATGGCCGAGGGGTGCTGCTCACTGGGAATGTGGATGGCGCTTGTGTGCATGTGCTAGAGCAGGAGCGTGGCGGCAGGAAAGGAAGGGAGACCTGGCAAGGCCAGGTCTCACGAGCGTTGCATTCAGGAATGAACTCCAAGGATCATGAGAATTCTCTCTTTGAATCCCGCTTTCTAGGCCATTATGAGATTTTCAGGGTAGGATGGTAGGACATGTTTTATTTAGCTCAAGTCATACTTTAAAAGTATTTAGACATTTGTGGGTCTCCATTTGTACTCTTGGTCTGGGCCTGGTAATATTAGGGGTGGTTGTGACTCAGCCCGTAGGAAATCTCATGCCTCCACAGCATGGTTGGAGGTAAAGGGGGTTCTGCTGCTGCCCTGTCACGACCCCCAACATCACAGGTAGCTCTGGCCGGCCTCCCACCTTCGTACTCTCTAGGTTAGAGGTAAGCTCCTCTTGGCTCAAACTCTGGGGGCTACATTTCAGATTCTTCCAGAACTCTTTGGCACTCTACTTAGGTAGCAGCACCTGGTGGTGGGCTTGTAAGTTGTTCCTGGACACATTAGCTGAAGGGTGAGGTCTGACCATAACTCCCAGCAGACAAACCAAGATTGCACGAGTAGCTCTCTTGGGAAGCATCTCCCTCTGAACTCTTCTTTACTCCTAAGAATTCCCTCCAAGAGATTTTCTCTCTGGCATCTCAGCCTCTTCCTATGTGACCTGGAGGTGGGTGAGTGGGAGTGAAAGTGGAGGGCCTCTTTGGAGGGCCCCTTCCAGATGAGGAAGGTAAGACCTGCATGGATGTATCTAGAACTTCTCCTTCAAATGCATGGGGACTTTTCCCCTAGTTGTTTTCAGCTTTGGGCCTTAGTGGAATTCAAATGCAATCAGAAAGTCCCATCAAGTAATCTGTCACATGTAAGCATCTCCTCATTTAGAATCCTAAACTGGGTTTTTTCACTCGGATGACAGTTTACACATTTCTTGAATGGCCGCATAACATTTTGTATGCTACACGGGATAATTTCTGTAACCATTCTTCCATTAATAGTTATTTAGGTGGGTTTTTGATACCATAAGTGATGTTGAAATGAGTAATCCTTTGACATATATCCTTGTGTCCTTATATAAGTATTCCTAGAAGTGTGATTGCTAATCCAGAAGGTCCACACATTTTACATTTTAATAGGAAACCCATTCTTATGTTTTAATAGGTGGAGCCAATTTGCTCCCCTAGCGAAAGTATCTGGAAGTGCCCTTTCCCCCAAACCCTTGCCTGCACTGAATATTGCCAGACTCATCTAATTGGTGAAAGATTATATCTCATTGTTACCTTAATTTGCATTTCTCAGATCACTAATGAGGTTCAACATATTCTCATACATTTTCTAGTCATTTGTAATTCTGTGAGTTATGTTTATATCCTTTGATAATTTCTTTTTTATATTTAGATGAGTATGAAATATGTGGCAAATATTTTCCCCTGTCTATTACCCTCAAGATGCTTTTATCGTAAATAGATTCTTGAGGCTAGAGGATTATTCTGTCTCGGATTGACTTAGGTTGGTGTCTGCGGAAAATGGAGTAATGAATTAGTCAAAGTAGTCTCACTGCTGTAATAGATTATCCCCACATTTCTGTAGTTTAACTCAGCAAAAGGTTATTTTTCCCTTTTGCACAGTCCGACATGGGTGTCTCTGGTCTGTTCTTTTCCAAGGTGACTCCTGGACCCAGGAGCTTTCCATCTTGTGGCTCTGCTCTCTTCTGGAATCTTGGAGTGTTCCATTTAGCAGGCAGATGAGGAAGGAGAGAGCAGTGCATATCACAGGATGTTTTATGTGCCAGGCTTGGAAGTGACATAGAGCACTTGCCCTGCTATTTGCTTGGCTGGAGCACAATCATATGGCAAGGGACACTAGAAACGAGGTCTAACCATGAGCCTGCTGGCTGGAGTCTCTGCTGTAGTAGGTGGAACAGATCGATGTTTCGACAAATGTCTATCTTCGAATTTCATTGTGTTGTTGAAGGAAGCCTAGTGGCTCTCGGATAAAATGCATAGGGTGATCCCTGCCAAAGAATCTTGAAAACACAGAAGGCTGTTGAATGTCAAGAATCATGATTCCGTTGGTATGAGGTCTTGAATGTGTCTCTTCCTTGTGGAACAAGATTTAAAGTCTTCTTCAAAGAGGCAAGGGCTTCTTCCGAATTCTTCTACAGGAGGAAAAGACAATCTCTCAAATCTAAAACATTTCTGGAGGTTTTCCTGCCCTTCTCAGGCTCAGAGGCTTTGAGTGTGGTGATTGGGTGGAGGAGCTGGGCTTAGGCAGCCCCTGTGAGGGTTGAGGCTAGGGGACCATACAGGTTGGAGGAGGTTGGCTGACAGCCCATGAGCCAAGGCAGAGCTGAGATAGACTTCAAATAAGTAAGTGTCAGAGTCAGGGAATCGCTGTGGGAGGTTGCAGGGGTGACTTCTGGTAAGGGGTAACCTTGATAACAGAGCATAGAGTGGAGAAAGACAAGGACAGCCTGGAGCTTGGATTTCTGACCCATGTCCAAAATGGGAGAGAGAGAGCAAAAGCCAAGGCTGGTGATGGAATTTCTGCCCCAAAGTGACATTGAATTTCTGGACAAGTAGAACATTTTGTTATCTTCAACAGGCTTGACCCTAGGGTATCACTTTCACACCTTGGTCGTCGTGATGCTCTCGAAGCCCATGTGTCTATGTCATTGGGAAGTTGCGCTTCACCATCTGGATGGTCACCCACCCACAGGAGTTGTCCTGGGGCTGTGGTGTAGCGCTGGGGCCCTAAAAGGACGTGGCTAGTTAGAGAAGTGATGGATAAATGTTTTAACAAGAGTAATGGTGAGATGAAGAGTTCCTGTTTCCCCATTCATGAAATCAGAGGACTGATCTGAATGAACTTTGACATCACAGCCAACATTCACATTCCATTAGATGGGACGTTGAGCCAGTGAGATTCATGACCTGTTCTTTTGGGGGTGCTGGTAATTAGTCCCAGGACCAAGCAAAGGAAGATAGCAACTTCTCCCTACGTTCCTCAGACTCCCACAATGTCCCTGACCTTGGGTAAGTTACTTTCTCTCCCTGGGATTGTTTTCCTATCTGAAAAATGGGGTGGAGTCTGTGGGGGTGATTTGTTCTTCTTTCTTGGACTTTCTGTGACAAATACAATATGTGGAAACACAAGTTTGCAGGAAAAGAGGGGTTCTGTTGCCATGCGATCAGGTTGGCACTGAGTTCAGGGATGGTCGAGTAGTCTTTATGCTGTCACATATTGCTCAAAGACTTTAAAATATTGGGATACCTGGGTGGCTCAGCAGTTTAGCGTCTGCCTTCAGCTCAGGGCGTGATCCTGGGGTCCTGGGATCGAGCCCCACATCGGGCTCCCTGCATGGAGCCTGCTTCTCCCTCTGCCTGTGTCTCTGGCTCTCTCTCGGTGTGTCTCTCATGAATAAATAAATAAAAACTTAAAAGAAAAAGACCTTAAAGTCTTCCTTGTTACTCCCATGGGAAGGTAAGGGTGTCCAAGGGGGTGCTTAGTGCTGTGTCTTGGTGGCTTCACTGCCCAGAACCCCCTCCATACCCCAGTCCTAGCACATCTCTGATTTCCCTCTGGTGGCCATTCCCTGTTTGCTTTACTCTTTCAAATAAATCCATGATGGTCCCTTAGCTTATAATTCAGCTTTGCTCTAGATCACGGAGTCCCCTATTCTTTCTGAAACCACACACTAGAGCTTATGGGTAAGACCTAACCACTCTCGCACAGGCTCGGAAACCTAGGTGTCCCATGGGGAGAGATATGGGAGAGTTATTGCCACAGCCCAGCATTTGGGTTTTGTATTTGACCAAATGACGGTCAAATGACCATGAGCTCCAAGGGCTGAGAATTCCATGGGAAGGTCACGTGAGTAATGATTGCCAGTGGCTGGGGTTTAGTAGAGGTCCTGGGCCAGCCTGGAGAATTCACTTGCCATGTGTTTTACTGAGATGTGAGGAGTTTGGGTATCAAATATACATTGTTAGTGGCCAACGGGGTCTTGGATCTGGACAGGGGCTGGAAAAGGTCCTGACCGATGTTCTGGTGCCGTCTTGGGCTATTATTCCTTCTAGTTCAATGTTTGCAGATCTAGGATATTATTATCATTACAAAAAAAAAAAAAAACCAATAAGGTTGCACTGTTTGGAGCCTTATATGGCAGGGGGGTTAGTCAAGATGATTCAACAGAACCTGGAGCCTATTCTCCTTATGCCGGGCAGCCCCTAATTCAGCCATCAGGAACGGAGAGTTATCGAGGCAAGTGTTGGGTTGGTTAGTTAGCTTCTTCAGAATGGCTAGCGCATGCTCAGCTGACACCGCTCCCCACGCTAACCGGGCCTGTATTGCCTCTGCTTCATGAGGGCACATCTGGGAGAGAAAAATCAATCTGCCCACCCAGAGAGACAGTTGTGGGAGAGAAGCTTCTGTGCAGCAGAGGGAATTTTCTAGCAGAACTTTCTTATTTGTGGAAATCACCCTGGCTGTAGGCTCCTTGAGGGCAGGGTCCGTGTTTTAGTCGCTCTTGCTTCCAGTGCATATTGGGTGGCCACATCTGGAAGGTGCAGGTGAACCCAGGGCTTCTCCCAACAGCCATGGTGGATGTGTCCCAGGCTGGGGTAACTTCTTCGATGAGTAAAGCCCCACAGTTTGGCACCTACTGTTATCTTCTGTTGTGTTCTAAACCCCACCCTGTGTCTTACTTTTTTCTTTTAATATGGTGTTTGAGCCCTAGCCCTAGTCCTAGACCTGTGATTTTTTGACCGCTATGTAATACTTTCTTACATATTTATGCCAAATTCTCTAGAGAGGGCTTTGTAGGTTGCCTCCAGCAACAAACTCCAGTTCTTAGCCACCACCTCGTTCAGACTATATCCTTGTACTTATTTTCTCCTGAAATGCAATCTGTCTTATTCTGTGTTTACCCAGCTTCAAGCCTTGATTCATTGCTTTCTTAACTAGTTTGTAAGTACCCCTTGATCAGACAATCATAGTATCTACATGTTAGGGTGGTTGTGGGTATGGATGAAATCATGTGTTTGAAATGCTTAGCATAGTATCTGGCAAGTGGAAAATTCTTAGATGGCACAAGCCCTCCAGAGCCTAGAACACATTAGGACTTTAATAAATACCAATTACAGTAATGAATGTTTAATTACCTCTGGTGATCTGGGGTCTCCTTCCTCATAAAACTAGGTCCCAGAACCCTTGGAACATGAGTTATTCAGGAGATGGTAATTCTGGTAGTCACCATTAATCCTCTCAAATTATTCCCCTTTTACAGATGATAAAACTGCAACTCAGAGAGGTTATGCATCTTGCTTAGTGTCACTCAGCATCACCAGCCACAGTCTTGGGGCTCAAACCCTGGTCGAGTTCCAAAGCTCTTATTTTTAGCTACGCTGCTATATTGCCACCCCTGGGAAAGCGTGCTTAGACTATTACTATTTTAGCAACGATAGCTTTTATTTTCTCCCTATGTGGATCGCCAAGGATCAAAGATTCAGTTAGTGTTTACTGAGACGTAATCTGTGTGCCAGGTCCTGTCACAACCATTTTTAAAGTCCATTCATGTAAATTACTGAAAGATGCTCCCTCTGGGCAGATACAGTCGTGGGCCCATGGCGTGGTCAGGAGAAGCTGGGCTGGATTCTGGCCTCTGCTCATCCCCTCACCCAGGCACCTGTGTGCAGGGTGCACACTGCCCAAGTGTCTCTGTGTCCCTGGGCATTTGCCACATGTTTCTGCAGTGCCAGGACATCTAATCTGCCTCCCCACACCAGTCCTATGGGGCCAATGCAGTTCCACCGGACAGACGAAGAGCGTGAGCTTCGGAGCTGTGACTTTCCGAGGCCACGTGGTCTCAACGTACAGATGCAGTGTTCAAATTGGAGTCCTTTGGGCAGCCCGGGTGGCTCAGGGGTTGAGCGCCTGCCTTTGGCCCAGGGTGTGACCCTGGAGACGCTGGATCGAGTCCCACATCGGGCTCCCTGCATGGAGCCTGTTTCTCCCTCTGCCTGTGTCTCTGCCTCCCTCTCTCTCTCTGTCTAATGAATAAATAAATAAAATCTTTAAAAAAACAAAAACAAATTGGAGTCCATTGACTTCAATCCAGAGACTTATTTCATCTAAAGCAGAGCGGTCCAGGAGGGTCATACTGTAGAAAGAGGAAACACATGCAGGGGTCCCTGGGCAGAACCTGCCAAGGTTGACCACTGGTGCTGGGACATGGCTGCGTTTCCGACGAGAGAGGGCCATGGTCCTCCATCGGAACCCCAGAGGAGACGGGGCTCCTGGCAGGTCAAAGCCCTGTGGGGTAGGATCGCCAGTGAGCTGGGGGCTGTAGACTGTGAGCACCTGGAGGGTGTTCAAAGCTCCTGGGATAGGCCTCAGGCGTCAGTGCACACTGCTTCTTCTGCACAGGGAAGTAGTGACTGTACCTATTTTGGCCGAGTGGCACCTGCTCAGCCAAGGCCCCAGAGATCCTTCCAGTGGCCGAGTGGAGTGGGATGGGCTGTTGAGGAGCAGGGTCAGAAGGCTGGTCCCCGGAGACACTTCCTTGTCCTTCTGTGATTTTTCTAGTCCCCTGAAGACTGTGTTCATGATCTCTCTCTCTGAAGATACGTCAGTGTCCCCAAGTCAAATCAGGACCTCTAATTTTAGAATGTCCCACCCAAGATTATCACCTCGAGGAGGTATGGGCACTCCCACATGCATAGGAACGTCATTCACAGCAGCCAAGGTTTGGAAACAACCCGAGTGTCCGCGGACCGATCAATGGATAAAGAAGATGTCAGATAGACAATGGGATGTTTATTATCCAACCTGAAAAAGGAAGGAAATGCTGTCATTTGCGACACCCTGAGTGAACCTGGAAGGCATCATGTGAGGTGAAATAAGCCAGGCGGAAAGACAAATCACGCATGGTATCGTTTATATGTGGGATCCTAAAATTGTCAGACTCACAGAGAGGGGCCAAGGGGTGGGAGAAATAGGGAGGAGTTGGTAAGAAGGGGACACACTCAGTCATAAGGTGGATACGGTGTGAGGGTCTAATGTGTAACATGGTGACCGTGGTTAATCACGCTGTTCTATACTTGGAATTTGCGAAAAGAGTAGAACTCAAGTGTTCCCTCCTTTACACACGCAATGACAAGATGCGAGGCGATAGATGGGCTAGTTACCTCTAGGGGACTCCTTTCCCTCTGTGTGTGTGTGTGTGTGTGTGTGTGTGTGTGTGTGTGTGTGTGGCTATCACATCATCGTGTCCTGCGCTTTAAATATCTTACAATTTGATTTGTCGGTTATACCTCAGTAAAGGTGGGGAGGGGAACACTGATTGTTCTAAAGGACAAAGGGATTTTTCTGCCAGTGAAGGAGATGATTATTTGGGGTGGGGGAGAGGCATTCCCAAGTTATTCTTTACAGGTAGTCCTTCCCTCCATGCTGGGGACTTTTACCCCTGCAAGGGGGGGCTAGAAATGCCGTAGTAATATCTCCTGCTTCCATAGAGTTGACATCTAAAGGGAGGCAGACTGATAAAGAAGCATTTATAATCCAGTATAAGAGCTAAAAGAGGCAGGATGCCTGGGTGGCTCAGCGGTTGAGCATCTGCCTCCAGCTCAGGGCGCGGCCCCGGGGTCCTGGGATCGAGCCCTGGGATCGAGTCCCGCAGTGGGTTCCCTGCAGGGAGCCTGCTTCTCCTCTGCCAGTGTCTCTGCCTGTCTCTCTCTCTGTCTGTGTCTCTCATGAATAAATAAATAAAATCTTAAAAAAAAAAGAGAGAGAGAGAGAGAGCTAAAAGAGGCACAGTACTGGGAGAACCTGAGAGGGCTTCCTGGAGGAAGCAGTATCTAACCTGAGGATGGGAAGAGGGCTTCAGGGAGAAGGTACAGTCTGTGCAAAGCCCAGGTCAAGTCAAAGCCCGTTTGTTTGAGGGACGGAAATGTTGGGAACCAAAAGACCCCTCAGGATTTTTTTGTTTCTTGTCTCTTGTTTCGTTTTTAGCTACACTCATGCATTCACGGCTGCTTCTGGGGCGGGCGGTAAGGGACCTGCAAGGAATTTGAACAAGGGTTAACCTGCTCTGAGGTTGAGAAAGACCACTGTGGCCCCAGGGAGAAGGGAATGGGGGTGGAGCAGAGGCTGGCCAGGTGGGGGATTACTTAAGGAAACACAGTCTCCCTCGCTGCTCCTGAGGAGAGAAGCCTTCCACCCGGGGAGTTACCTCTGGAATCTCTGAGGCCTGGGAGGTGGGAGAGGCCAGGGCTCTGGTCCTGGGGAGGGGGGCGGTGGGGGGGGGCAGACGGATGCCCTGCTGTAAGCCTTCCCCATCCCCTTCCCTTCCAGGAACCAGGGCTCCCCCCATGCCGGTGATCCCCCCCTTGGCCTCCAGACCCCTCATGCATATTTCTTTCTATGCCCTTTCTATGCCCTTTCTATGCCCTTCTGACTCTCCTCTGATCTCTTGACCTCGGCTGACACAGATCAATCTGTTGGCTTCTTGGCAGGGGAGCGCCATCCCTTTCCAGCCCTGGCCTACCTCTTTCCCTGAGCTCAGCAGGGCCAAGGCCTTGGGCCCAGCTGCTGGGGGCTCTCACTGTGGACTTTGAAGACCTTGGAAGAGACCTAATGATTCTGGTCTCTTCCCAAGGGGTGGCATGTCCCATCTCTGTGGTTCTCAACCCCTGGCTGCAAGAAAGAATCACCTTCTTGGGACCTTTCTTATTTAAAAAAAAAAAAAAAAAGTCCTGGTTTTCCACCTCAGAGATTCCTCAGGAAGAACCCAGACATCTGTAGTTTTAAAACTGCCAGGGAGGCCATCAGAGAAGACAGCTGCCTTGGCACCATGCGTCGGAGATACTAGGCCAAGGGTCCTCTGTGGCAGCTCTTTGGCTGGGCTGACCTTGGACGCGTTGTAGCGTCTCTGAGCCGTATCAGTCTCCTCCTCTGCACGTAGCAGCTAGCGGGGCCTACCCCGAAGATGGTTATGCATCTGCCCCAGGTAAGCATTTATGATGCTTGGCACATAGTTAGCGCCCAGCTCTGAGCGCCCACTGGTTTATTTTTCTTATCAGTATGCCTTCCAGTTATGCATTGTCCTCGCCTTCCAGTTCTTTCTTCGTGCTCAGCCACTGTTATGTGAGTGAGATGATCAGAGGTCTGACACTCGTGTGGGGGAGATGTACGGAAGGCAGGAGACAGTGCAGGGCTAAAATTCTGGCAAAATGACTCCATTGAAGAGTTTATCTCCAGGGCCATCGCCCCCATGTCCTCTCCCTGTGCCCTCAGGTCTTAGATGGGAGTTGAGGCCAGTGGAGGTTCAAGTACCAAGTATGAAGTATTTCAGTACCGAAGGACCAAGCATGCAGCCTCAAGGAAGATGGAGAGAGAATTCCTCCAGGAACTTCTTTAATACATGATTTCAACGCCATTATAAAATATGACTTTCCATAGCTTTCCTGCCAAAGTATGTTCCATTGGTCTCTAGATGGTTACATCCTGTGTGGTCTTTTCCTGTGGGTGGATACTGAGTCCTCTCCCATTTCCATCTTCCTTTGGGCGTGATCCACGCGGCTCATGCCATCTAGCATGGAGAAGGGACGGGTGAGCCCTCCCGAGCAAGGAAGCTCTGCAAAGAACCCTGCCCCTTATGCCAGGATCAGAGAAACTGGGCACAGCAGAAACGTCAGTGGAGGACAGAAGGGTCACAAAAACTCATCGCCCCTCCAGGAGAAAGAGCTCACAACACACTTTCCATAATGGGAAGGGCGATATGTCGCCCTCAAAATATTTGACACCTGGGGATAGGCAGTGGTGCTGTGGAACAGCTGAAACTGAGTTCCAGAGAGAGGCCCGGAGGACCAAGGGACAGCTGATGGGAGAAGCCCACGCATCACGGCAGTTGTGATAGAACTCTAACCCAGAGGGTGTTGGGTCGCCTTTCCATAGAGACTGGGCCCTCCTCAAAGGCAGAAAACAGTGCTTTCAAATATGAGCCCTAAATGGATTAAGTTAAAGAGTCTAACAGCAGTTCAGTTTCTGAAAGTGAGGCTATTATGAGATGCAGCCCATTATCCCGAAGAATTTTTAAATGGCTGTGACCACACCCAGAGGTTCTATGCATCGAGTCACTGCAATTCAACACACTGGAGTTGTCCCAGCAAGTGTCTGTGTCCTCTCTTTTACCACAAATGCCTCACAGGGCCAGACCTTCCAAACTGCAGGCATGGATTTAATGGTGTGTCCCGGAGAACTGAATGACCGATTCACCACATAAAGAAGCCTTAATGCAAAATTTAAAACGATCATAGGTATTAATCATTAGCAATTATAAAAAAATTATTATGCCTTCGACATTAATTTTTACCGTTTCCATTAAAACTTTATTTAACAATGGTTAATTATTTCTGCTGACCCAACCTGGCAACATAATGAAATAAAATATGTCAACTGCTCAGTGTCAGACATTTAAATAGGTAGACAGGCGGGGCACCTGGCTGGCTCAGTGGGAAGAGCACGCAGCTCTTGATCTCGGGGTTGTGGGTTCCAGCCCCATGTTGTGTGTAGAGATTACTCAAAAAATAATAATAACAAACTTTCAAAAAATAAATGAATAAATAAATACATAGACAAGAAGTGATGAGTTTCCCTTTATCATGGGAAAATTGTTATTTTTCCAAAAGATTAAAAAAAAGCATCTTGGAAAAAATTTTTTTCCAAAAAGGAATATAAATGGTACTAATCCAATGGCTGTTCTGTTCATCCAGGAATCACAGTATCCATGAGTTCAGGTCTAGATATGCACCAATATCATCATTCTGATTGGTTTTGCTGTGTCTTGGATGATCAATAATATTAGCAGCAACTACTACAACTATTATTATAAATACTAATATTAGCAGTAATAATGGTCACAGTTGTAGGTGGCATCATTTCTTTCTTTCGGCTTCCCTAGTATCCCAGCCTCACGCCTTTGATAATATCTAGATTCTCCTTTGGATATTTACCCCTTCCCCTTGGATTTGGTCTTGGACGTGAAAGTGTAAACCCTCCTTTGGAGGATGACTCAAAGATAATGGAGCTGGTTCATCCTGGCAGCAACACTTTGAAGATACCGTCATTAGTTCCTACAACTTACCTGGTGGCTCTCCTGACTCTTGTTTCCTGGTTCCTTCCAAAGCTTGCTCATTCTACTTGTCCTTTGATTCCGTCTACTATCTCAGAGCTCCCCATTCTATTTTCTGTTCTTCTCCCCCCAGAGGTGATTTGCTTTGCTTAGTGATCAAAGAGCTCTACATAATACGTGGGAAGTGGTATTGGTGAAAGGAGCTCAGATTGTCCCTGTGATCCTTTTGTCATAGTAGCAATAACTACCATTTACTTACTATGTACCGTGTTCTGGGCATTATTCTAAGTAGCATCTCATTATGCCCTCATGACAGCCCTAGGAGGTAGCAGGTACACACTACCATCACCCCCTTTTTCAGACAAGGAAACTGGCTTGCTACAACCCAGCAATTGCACTGTTGGGGATTCACCCCAAAGATACAGATGCAATGAAATGCCGGGACACCTGCACCCCGATGTTTCTAGCAGCAATGTCCACAATAGCCAAACTGTGGAAGGAGCCTCGGTGTCCATCGAAAGATGAATGGATAAAGATGTGGTTTATGTATACAATGGAATATTCCTCAGCCATTAGAAACGACAAATACCCACCATTTGCTCAACGTGGATGGAACTGGAGGGTATTATGCTGAGTGAAGTAAGTCAATCGGAGAAGGACAAACATTGTATGATCTCATTCATTTGGGGAATATAAATAATAGTGAAAGGGAATATAAGGGAAGGGAGAAGAAACGTGTGGGAAATATCAGAAAGGGAGACAGAACATAAAGACTCCTAACTCTGGGAAACAAACTAGGGGAAAGGGTGGAAGGGGAGGAGGGTGGGGGGTGGGAGTGAATGGGTGACGGGCACTGAGGAGGGCACTTGACATGATGAGCACTGGGTGTTATTCTGTATGTTGGCAAATTGAACACCAATAAAAAATAAATTTATTATTTAAAAAAAAAAGGAAACTGGCTTGCAGAGATCCTAGCAGTTTGCCCATAGCTAGCAAACAATGCTAGCAAATGTGGCCTCTCCAAGTCTGGCACTGACGCCCTTGATCACTAGAACGCTTTGCTACAAAATGACGTAGATGGAAGCGGCTGGCCATGTGCTAATCGCCCTATTTATATCAATCACCTCTTGAATTTTCACAGAAACAATCCTGTGTCAGTGTGAGTTCTGAGTGCAGTGAGGAAACAGGGTGGGTTATGGGATTATGTGCTTTGTCCAGGGTCACTCAGCTACTCACATTCCAGAGCAAAACCACTGAGCAAGAGAGGTCTGAGCCCTTGGGGAGAAGGATGAAGGAAAGGGCCAGACCTAACCTCACTCCCTGTTAGAGGAACAAAAGATCCTTTAAAAGATGTGGAGAACCAGGCTGCCTTTGGCTGCAAGTCCCAGGAGGCTTCAGCGGAAAGGGAAGACTTCCTTTTACTGAGATAACTTTAAAACCCTCATTTCTAGGCCAGGTTTTCTTTCTTTCTTTCTTTCTCTCTTTTTTCTTTCTTTTTTTGTTTCCTTTCTTCTTTGAGAATTCCAGTCCTGATTAGATCATGCTCTGGACTCAAGTCAGCCAAGGGCCATGGTTTCAATCACTATGATCCTGATGACCTTACAAGAACATCTTAAAAGGATAAATCTATTTGTTTTACACTGAGATAATGGAAAATAAAGCAACCCCTGCTCCTTTCCAGGAGACCTTGCTTGCCAAGTTGGTTTTCATAACATACTTTTACAGTTGATTTATCTCCTCTGAAAAATGAGACTTAAAAACTAAAAAAATAAAGAAGCTTTTAGTAGCGCATGTGCCAAAAACAATGGTGAAAGCCAATAGCGTCTTCATAGAGCCTGTTACCAGAATTGGCAGGTTGATGTGCTTCTAGACATGGGAACAAAGACCCCAAATTCCATTGAGTCTGGGGAAACTTTCAGCGGCTGTATTTCCAGGGGAATGAATGATGTAGAGAGCACTTGTGCGGCTGCTGGTTGGCCTCCACCCCCAACACCAAATCCCACAGGCATTTTGGCTGCCCCCACCCCCAGGCTCTCAGGGCAAGTGGGCTTGGAAATTTGAAGTGTGTATCCAGGGGGTAAGAGGGTCATTTTTAGAGGATTGTCTGGCTGAGATGATTTTTGAGGGGATGTGGACGGGGGTGGTGGTGGTGTGGGGAGTAATCAAGGCAATAGCAGGACAAGCGATTTCTGATTTGCCTTTTGTGGCAGCTATTTGTAGGCCCAATTTTTCACGGCTTTCAGAAGCATGGAAGGATGGGATTGCCATTGACTTAATGTCTCTGTGCCTCACTTTCTTTTCTGTAAAGTGGGAGTAACCTAGCCCCCAACTCAGGCTAGATAGGAGGATTACATGAGATAACAATGCGGGCTTAGTGCCCGGCAGAGGGTGAGTGCCCGGGGGAATGGTAAGCTCCCACCATTACCCCCTCCCACCTGCCTCTGAGCTGAATCACTCTGTGTCCTCCCTGTGACCCTGGTCTGCCTCTGTTCAGGGGCTATGACCTACTTAGATCCCCTCCACATCTCCTCCTGTGCTAATACTCCATTGCTCAAGGCCACTCCCCCCCCCCCCCTTTTATAGGTGGAGGAAAAAAAACTGATGCCCAGAGAGGTTGAGTGATCTGTTCAAAGTCATGCGATTGGTAAATCTAACTATTGTGATACTTATGTATTAGTTATCTGTTGTTGTGTCACAAATTACCCCAAAACGTAGCCTCTTAAAGCAACAAGCAGGTATTGCCTGACACATTTCCTGAGCATTGGGGATCTGGGAGCAGCTGAGGTGTATGGTTCTGGGTCAGGGCCTCCCATGAGGTCACAGATGCAGCGTGCTCTTTCGTAGACCAGACCTGTGGTCAACACAAGGCTTGGCTGGCCTGGGGACTCTGTCCTTCCAACAACACAGGGGCATGGTGAGAGGGGACTACGTGTGCACGGTGCGACTGCCAGTGGGTGGAGGTCAGTGGACACCATGTTGGAACCTCTGGCTACTATCTACAGCAAGGACAGGAGTCCTTCCGATGGTCCACGGGGACCTGTGTACCTCACCAGCCTCACCAGCTCTTCCTCCCGGGGCTCTGGTTCACACTGGCCTCGCTCCTCAATGTCCCTTGGCCCTGCCCAGCCTGCCTTGGTGAGTGTTGCTCTTTCCACCTAGGACCCTGCTGTGTGCTCTTCCTCTGCCTCCTTTAAAGCTCCACTCTGCCAGCATGCCTCCAGGAAGCCCTCCCAGATGCCCCGGACTAGGTCTGATCTTCTGGTCCCATGTACTGTATTGGTAATAATTGAGTCACTAATTAATTGATCGGACGTGCGCTCTCTGGGTGGCCAGCAGGGACCACAGACCTTAAAGTGAGGCCTGTATTCCAGGTTTCTTCACTCAGAATCCTGGGTCCATAGTCTTCATAACCACTTTTTAATCCCTATTCCAAGCAGGAGAGAAAGAGCCGTTTTGTACCTTGTCCTCATACAAGGCTCTTTTCATGAGCTCTAAAAATAGGGCCGTGCTGGTGTTCCAGACTGAGTGAGCATCTAGCCTATATTTCTGCTTCCAGGCCCCCTGCGTGAGCCATGAGAACGCCCTTTCTTCACAGGCTGCTGTTGGTTTCCCTTACCAATCGGATTCTTATTTGTCAGCAGGTACAGGGCTGGAGAAGTGCCCAGCGCCATGCTTTGTCCCAAGTTTCCTTTGGAGACGGAGGCCTGCGTCTAGGACACCCTCGCGGAGAGTTGGAGAGGAGGACTCTCTGTTTCCAGCCAGTCTTGCAGTTTGGCACGCTGGATGAGCCGCTGGGAGCAGAGTCCCCGTCTCTCTAACTTAGGATGTGCACACTCACACTCACTCTCACTGAGCTCGCACAGTCACACTCATGCTGACTCACACACATGCTCATACATACTCACCGACCAAACTTACAAACTCACACACTGTCGCCCATACAGACTCACACACACAGATGCATCCATATCCACTTTTTTGGATACTCACTTTTATGCACAGACTCACTTTTATGCACATGTACACACTTACACAACCAAATACACTCTCACTGAGCACTCTTTCGCAGACTCATACACACTGACCCATACACACTCATATGCACACCCATACATACTCACATGCTTACACACTCGTGCTCACATACACTCTTACCCTCACACTCCTACCCATACACACTCGTATACTCATACACACTCACATACACAGCCACACCTACCCCCACAATCACTTTTACTCACACTCACTGTCACACACTTATGCTCACACTTTTGCTCGTACACACTCATGCTCACACACTCATACACTCACACATGCCCCCACATTACTGCCTTTTCCTCACACATACACGCCCACTTTCTCACACATTCACTCTCACACACACCCTCACACTCATGCGCTCATATACGTTCACGCTCCTTTGATTCATTCGCCAAGATGGTATACACAGAAATCACAGAATCAGAGATATATGTGTATGTGTGCATCTTGGGGGGCAGAGGGGATGTCTCAGTTGAGCCTAACACGGGATTCAACGTGTCTGTACGTGGTGGGGAGACTACCAGGAGGTGATTCGCAGAAAGGCCATCCCTGACCTCCCTGGAGGAAACGGGGATCAACGGGAGGACCCCACGTAGTCAGACACAGACTGGAAGCTTCCAAGGAAAAGAATGAGGAGCTAATTGTGCAATAGACTCTGTGATCCTCAGGGGCACCCGCAGGGCCTTTTGGAGGTCTGGGTGAGCCCGTGTAACTCTGAGTGTGGGAGAGGCCCAGAGCCCGTTGGCACTTGGAGGCCTGGCAGCTGCGGGAATGGTGGCAGGTTGCACCTCACGTGGACCTTGGCATTGAACTGGGCAGCTCGGGGACCACACTGTGTGCCCTCAGGGTAGGTGAGGGGCGCGGGGGGGAGGAAGGGAAAACCCAGCGGCTATGACTGGATGCCCTGCGAGTCTGTGGTTACTGCTTGGCGTGTGGACCCCTGGGACACACCGCCAGGGACACCAGGGGACAAGAGGCTGTGGTCGCATAGGCTGAGGTCCCTCTCCTAGGTCCTGTGGAACCAAGAGCAGGATGGGGGGACGGGGAATGGCTGTAACAGGTGACATGTTTTTAGCCACTGAGCAGAGATTGGCGAGGCTCAGATTTGTGTAGATTAAAGCCCCGGAGCTCGAGGCCACCAGGGCCCTGGAGCTCATGCAGCCCCGCACCCCTTCCTGACCGGTGGAAGCAGAGCCGCGAGGCAGGTGTGCGGCCCGACGGCGGACAGCTGCACAGCAATTGGGGTTCAGGGCTCGCCGTGGGGCGCTGCCTGTGGGGGTGTGGGGAGCTCCCTTGTGCGGCTGTGGCTTCCTCAACACCACTGACACTTGGAGGCCAGCAGGCCTCAGGGCTGGGTGGCTCCGTGTCCTGTGATCGAAGGGTCGGGCATGCCTGCACGCCTGAGACGTCTCCCCCGATGGTGATGCCATGCCCTGGACTCAGGGGGGCCTCCCTCGAGGTCCTTCCTCGGTCCCTCCTTGTGCTGACCTCGAGGAAGTGGCCCCGGGAGGCAAGGCAGGATGGGCGAGGGGTCAGAGGAGGGAGCAGGTCTGCAGCAGCAGCAGAGGCCGGGGCCTGGGGGAGGCCAGTGAGGCGAGGTCTGCGGAGAAGGGTGAGCAGAGGCCGAGTGGGCCCTGGGCTGGAAGCTAGGGCAGTGGGAAAACGGCCCATTTCCCGCGCCCCTCCAGGCAGGATTCTGAGTTGCAAACGGTCTGATGTGCGTCGGCCACGTGCTGAAAAACCCCCTTTGCCTAGATCAGTGACCTCCCCATTGGTCTCACGCTTCAGATCCTGAGCCTTGCTCCGCTGCAAATAAGCAGGGAGGGGGAGGAGAGGAGAGGAGCAACCAAGGGAAAGAAAGGGAGAAGAGAGGGAGAGGAAGGGGAGGAGGAGAGCAGAGGAAGGGGAGAGGTACAGGGAGACACATGGACAAAGGGCAGGCATGAGCCATAAATTGCTTCCAGGGTGTGAGGAACCACAGACACCCACTTGCAAGACCTTTGGGGGCCACTGTTTAACAGTATCCAGCCGCCCGGCTGCAGGTGGGCCTCTCACCTGACTCCCATTACAGCTCCTGGCCTCAGGAAACGGCATGATTTATGGGTCCCTCTGGGCTCGTGGCCAGACAGCCACCCCTCACCCATCGCATCCTGGCTGACCCCGACTTGCCCTTCTTGCTGCACGTGGTCCAACAGGTGGATTTGAATTCCTAATGACTGCAGACACCTGTGTTTCCCCGAGGCACTTGCCTTGGTGATGGAGACCAGACCTGGGCCGTACCCAGGAGGAAGAGCATGGTGGGGGAAATATGAGAGACAGACCTGTTGGGGACCTGAAATACCACGGAAAGTGTGGACCCTGTTCGATTTCATTAACTGTTTACATTTCCCTGGCTGCATTCCACTGGTCACCTGCCCAGAAACACAATTGAAAACACGAACCTCAAATGAGATCAGATTTTCCAATGAAATAAGATAAGAAAAAAAAAAAAGGGCCTGGAGCCAAGTCACAGGTAAATGGACCCAGTCCACAGGGGGACATTCTTGAGGTGCCTGGTGTCCATGCAGCCCTGGTCCAGCCTGACTTATGGTTATTCTGAGACTCTGGGAAGCCCACTGTGAGAGAGAAGGGGCAAAGCAGGTTTGCAGAGCCTACGGAGAGGCATGTGTGGGCTTGGATTTATGGTGAGCCCCCACCAGGTCCCTCCCAAAACCTCTAACTGCTTTGGAGAGTAGCCTGCTTCCCCTGATTATAATTCTGTTGTAGCTGATGGACACTGAAGATTGAAAGTTTAGGGTCCGTGGCTCAGCCAGCGGTGCAGAGTTGAAGAGAAGACTTTGTCACAAGTCCCAAATTCCTTGAGATACAGCAGGATCCGTGCTGAGCACCTCTGCGCTGCTTAGCAAAGAGCAACCTCTTCATTCGTAGGAAGAAGCATAGTTTGAAATCCCTCTTAGTCAAGTCAGGCTAAGTTTGTGGTGCCAGCTTTAGGGTCAGCAGTGCCCTGCTGCTGCTGCTGCTGCTGAAAAGTGGTCCCTGCTGAATACTTCACAGCTCTCCTGTAGACCCTATTGAAAGAACTTTTCCCTCCATCAGTAGTCTAACCTAGTCTATGACCTCAGTGGAGGTAACTTCTCCTTTAAGTTGTTCCTCTGCAAACTTAGTACATAGCCCAGCATCATTGGGATCACTGGCATGATTTTGGTTCTTTTTTTAAAAATTATTTTTAAAGATTTTTATTTATTTATTCATGAGAGACACAGAGAGAGAGAGAGAGAGAGGCAGAGACACAGGCAGAGGGAGAAGCAGGCTCCATGCAGGGAGCCCAACATGGGACTCAATCCTGGGACTCCAGGATCACGCCCTGGGTGGAAGGTAGGCACCAAACCGCGGAGCCACCCAGGTATCCCCATGATTTGGGTTCTTATTAGAAATGCAAAATCTGGGGCGCCTGGATGGCTCAGTTGGTTAAGTGTCTGCCTTTGGCTCAGGTCGCAATCCCAAGGTCCTAGGATGGAGCCTCGCATCGGGCTCTCTACTCATGGGGAGCCTGCTTCTCCCTCTCCCTCTGCCTGCTGCTCTGCTTGCTTGTGCTCTCTCTCTGGCTCTGCCAAATAAATAAATAGAACCTTAAAAAAAGAAATGCAAACTCTCAGGTCCCTGTCCCACTCCTACTGGATTAGAACAGTGCTGTATCAGGTGCTCAGCCCCTGGGCTTGTTGGGTATCAGGCTGGACATCCAGAGGCGGCAGTAGTTAGGTTGGCTTTGGTAGGCAGCAGTCCAGGTTGCTGTGTTGTGTAGCCTCTGTGTCTGCTACCATAGCCATTCTGTTCACGTGCCCATCACACTAGGTGTGGGTGGCTGATGACAAATACTGGTTCATGTGAACTGGGTGAGTCATTTAGTCATTTTTTTTTTCGTCTACTTGGATATTCAGTGACTTTTGCATGGTGGCTGCTTTCTTGTCCACTGTGATCACGTCTTCCAGTCATACTTGGTACCTGCTTCCCTAGGTCCATCCACGTGCCTCTGTTCTGCACCTGCTGGGATTGATCAGTGGTTTTATTTCAGGCTCCTCATTAGCCAGAAAAACCATTTGCCACTGTCCACGAGTCTATGTATGTTCTCACTTCAGGCCACTTCTCCTTCTACACAAAGCAGATGACTAGGTTCACCACTCAAGGTCCTTCCATGGGAAAGATTTTCCCTCAGGCTTATTGTTCAAGTCTACTCCGTGGTGGCTGTAGCATCCCCACTGTTTATTTTCAGCTTATACTTATATTCCAAGATGTCCCATTTGTAAACCAAGCTGAGAAGTTTTCTCCTTTAGCTGCTTGGGAACCCCCGCCCCCTGCCCTGCCTCAACCATCTGGCCATGGGGGTGGCCCAGTAGTCTGGAATTCTGGCCGTGAAACTTGACTGTGCCCTCTGGTCCTCCTTGGGATCCATTCTGATGTACTGTTTCCATCTTAGGATGGCCAACTACGGGCCTGTGTAACATTATGACGTGGAGGGTCTGATAGAGCTCAGCTTATGATGGGCAGGTCCATACTCGTGGTCACTTGACACCCAGAGTCAAATCTTATATCCACCAGGGCTCAGTAACACCCTTAAATCTGCTCCTCAAAAAGCAAATGCTATAGATGAAATGGCCTTGGTCCAGAACCCCGGGGGTAAATGTTGTGATTTTACCTCTGGGGCTTGATGTGAGATCCCCACTGCATTTTTTTCCTACTGGGACACCTCCAGCACCAGACAGTCTGGCAGGTCATACGCTCCAAGTGACAGAGCTACTTGTATCATGGCCTTCAGATCTCTTTCTTGCTCCAGGCTCCATGCAAAGCTGGCTACCTTTCAGATCTCCTGGCATTTGGACTGGAGTAACATTGCTAGACGTGGAATGTGCTGCCTCCAAAACCCAACCCAAAGAAGCCTTCCAGACATTATACTTCATGTTTGGTGGCAGGGGATGAAAAATGCAGCAACTTGTCCAACTTTGGACAGCATTTCTCAGCAGGACTCTGATACCTGGACCCCCGAAAACTTTACCAATTTGCCACATCCCGCATCTTCATTGGGCTTGTCTCTCACCATCTGAAGCGAGTTACTTTACCAAGGCCTCCACTGTGCTTGCCATCTCTGCTCTGTCATTAACGTAATGGATCCGTGTGATAATTCTGCAGGATGTCCAGATGGTCCAGACTTCCTCTATGTTATGACAGAAGGAAATTAGCATAAACCCAGGACAGGACTGTAAATGCATGTTATTGTCCGCTGCACGTGAATGTAAATTGTTTCTGATTCTCTTCTCTGATCGAGATAGAAAAGAACTCATTGGCCGCAAACCATTTACCCAAGTCTGTGCTCATTGGCTCTAATAAAGATACCTTGACTAACAAGGCAACCATGGTTGGAACTACTTCTTGGCTGGGTATGGGACAGTCTGTAGTCATTCTACAGGATCCATCTGGCTTCTGCAGGGACCTGAGTGGTGAAGTAAATTGGGTTAGGGAGCTATGAGAAAGATTGCTGCGACTGCATCATTAAGATCTTTAGGGTTGGCACTAATCTCCGCCATTCCGCCCTGGAATGTGATACTGTTTTTGATTCACTATCTTGGGGAGAAGAAGGCAGTTTCGGAGGCTTTTACTCAGCTTTTCTATTACGATGGGCCAATGAACCCATGTAGGTGTTTAATAGCTGAGTATCTCAATCCCAATCATATATTTGGAGACCAGGAATATGATCACTGGCTGGGGCATGGACCTACTGGACCCACTGTAAGCTGGCCTTTGGCCAGGATGCATTTTATTAACTTGCTTCCATACGCCCAGACAAGTGGCAATGATGACTTTTCAGGTCTCTGGGTATTGATGTCATCTCAGACTGTGTCCAAGAATCCTCAAAATGTATGGGTATTTCCTTTCCTCAGTCCTCAGTCATCTGAGTAAATGAGTTATCTGAAGGGATCATTATAATATCTCCTTGCCGTGGTGTTGCTGATGTACTTCCCTTCTTAAAAAATAAAAAAGATTATTTATTTATTTATTTGAGAGAGAGAGGAGTTGAGAGTGGAGCAGAGGGAGAGGGAGAAGAAGCCTCCCTGCTGAGCAAGAGACTGATGTGGGACTCGACCCCAGGACTCTGAGATCATGACCTGAGCTGAAGGCAGACACTTAACTGACTGAGTGACCCAGGGACCCCCCATATAGTTCCTTTTAGGGAACCATCCACCTCTGTAGCCAGTAGGTTCTGGGCATGAAACTGGCTCAGGTCTAGGATTTGAGCAAGGTTCATGACTTTTTTTTTTTTTTTTAAAGGTATTTATTCATGAGAGAGAGAGAGAGAGAGGCAGAGACACAGGCCGAGAGAGAAGCAGCCTCCCTGCAGGGAGCTCGATGTGGACTAGATCCTGGGACTCCAGGATCATGCCCTGGGCCGAAGGCAGGCACTAAACCGCTGAGCCACCCAGGGATCCCTGGTTCATGACTTCTGTTGGAGCAGCAACCCTCAGCTTCCTGCTCATTCTTTTTTTTTTTTTTAAGATTTATTCGTGGGGTGCCTGGGTGGCTCAGTTGGATAAGCATTTGCCTTCAGCTGGGGCTATGATCCCGGAGTCCTGGGATCTAGTCCTGCATCAGGCTTCCTGCTCAACGGGGAGTCTGCTTCTCCCTCTCCCTCTGCCTACTGCTCCCCGTACTTGTGCTATCAAATAAATCAATAAAATCATTTTTTAAAAGTATTTCACTAAAAAAAAATTAAAAAAAAATAAAAGTATTTCACTTCTCCCCTTTAATTTTTTTTTTTTGTTTGTTTGTTAGAGAGAGGGAAAGAGAGACTGTGCAGGGGGAGGGGCAGAGGGAAAGGGGAAGAGAAACTCTCAAGCAGACTCCCCACTGAGCACGGAGGCTGATGCAAGGCTCTATCCCACAACACTGAGGTCATGACTGAAATCAAGAGTCAGATATTTAACCAACTGAGCTACCCAGGCACCCCTTCATTCTTGCTTTTTGACTGTGTATATTAAGTAGCACCCTTGTCTGCGCCTCTATTTTGTCCCTAGGGATACGGGCTCTACATCTCCACAACTTCTTGTGGGTAAGCCCCCTTGGCTGCCCCTTCAGTTTTGTTAGTTGTGATGGTAAGTTTGGGGCTGCCTCATTTCAGGTGATTAAACACCATCACCTGGACTCTATTACTTTGAGGCATCATCATTCTCATTGCTATTAGTCAGCCGCGTTCTGTGACGTATTTCCTATAGTGAACCCTAGACTGTAGAGGAAAGCCACTAATGAATGTCTAGTGATGCCCGTCCCCATCCCCTCAGTACATCCTGATGGCCTTGGTGAATAGTGTGTTCCCTCAGTCCTTCCATTGGACAAAATCTCTAATGGGCCTTTTCATATAACATATCCAACATGCCTCATGCCCTGAGCCTTTTAATTCCACTCTCTTCCTGTGGCATCTCAGGCATTACCATTTTGATCAGCATGGGCTAATGTTTTCTCCAGATTTCTAAAGTTACCTGGCAGCAGGTTTGCCCAAACCCAGGGGTTCTTGCCAGGGCATTAGATTCCATGGCCCTGAAGAGTACCTCCAAGTGAACTAACTTTTGTGTGTCTTTTCCTATATTCTGTACTCCTCCATGCAGCACCCTCAAAATCCAAACCCATGGGCAATCCCCTGACTCCTATAGAAGTGCCATCTCCATAGGCTTGGAGGACTCAGGGGAATCAATGGAACCTCAGTCTGTGGGAGCATCCATCCAGATGACTCAATGTCATGTTCAAGAGTTCACGTTTTTCTAGCCTGGGCAGTGATGTTAGCATGGTGGATCTGCTTCAACTGAGCAGTCAGCTCTCTTTGAAGCTTGGTGATTATAAATATCAGAACCTGAGTTTGCTCCTCAGCTGTGTCCACTCCCCTACAGGAACTACCAAGGTGGACCTCTGTCTTTCATATGGAGTTTTTAAGTCTGTTAATTGCCCTTAGTTTCTCCTTATCCCTCTGTAGGGCCTCAGTTCAGCTCAGGAACCAGCTATTTCCTTTGTCCTTAAACATGTTACTCCCCCATAATGTTCAAAGGCCTGAATCATCATCCCAGCCAAGGCCTTCTCCTCCACCAGGATGTTCTTTTAAGTAACCACCTGTGAAATTTTTAGCAATTGGATTGCCACCTTATGCCAGGAATTATCTGTGCCCCAAATAGCATTTGGAATGGAGTCTTCCTGGCCAGCTGTGCAGTGAATGATTCAGAACCTGTGCCCCACTTTACCACCTCTTCTTTTTGTTCCATCATTCCTGGTACCAGTTGTGTTCGTTGGTTCTCTAAGAAGCAGATACCAAGCAGAGTTAAAAGTGCAAGATAAGGGATCCCTGGGTGGCGCAGTGGTTTGGCGCTTGCCTTTGGCCCAGGGCGCGATCCTGGAGACCCGGGATCGAATCCCACATCAGGCTCCCGGTGCATGGAGCCTGCTTCTCCCTCTGCCTATGTCTCTGCCTCTCTCTCTCTCTCTCTCTCTCTCTCTCTCTCTCTCTGTGACTATCATAAATAAATAAAAATTAAAAAAAAATTAAAAAAAAAAGTGCAAGATAAATGATGGGTGGTAAGGCCTGTGAAAAATAAATGGGTGAGGGGAGCGCAGAGTAGGCAGGGAGAGCCTTAGCCCATTCTGCGGGTCTGACACTGAAAGGCAAGGGGAAACGAAGGACGATGGAGTAGGATGCAGCTTACTTGGGTAGACCTGGATGACGCCACAGATGAACACAGCTCTCAGGCCTTTTTGGCCAGCCCAGGAGGGAGCGCTAGCGCAAATATTACCTGTAGAGAAATCCTGCACTGGGGAGAAGTGGCTGGATCCCATACACTCATGGACCCAAGGCCGTCTGGGAATATAGCATGGCTTCAATTCAAATGCTAGAGTTAGGTCATTTTGGGGTGAGCTTCAGAGGGCCCACACATGTCCCAAGATTGTAAGCAAGAATCAACGTGTATATTTTCCTAGGACTTATAGCTTTTCATTAAATTCTCAAAGGATTTTTGATGCCCAGAGGGTAATGTGACATTGTTATCAAGCTTCACTTGATCATCCCAGCATTTTCTCCTGGCCCCTTTCGTGCCCCATCTTGTGTACTTGTGTACAAGCTACCCTGGCTTTCTCTGGATTCCTCAAGCACTCGAAGCTCATCCCTACTCAGGGCCTTTGCACCAGCTGGCCCCTCTGCTTGGCATGCCCTTTCCTCAGACACTCCCATGGCATTTGGGCTTGGTGGAAATGTCACCTTCTCAGGGAGGCTTGGTCTGATCCCACAAACTAAGGTTCTTCCCACAGTCACTCTACCATACTTCTTTGTTTCGTTGCTAGCATGGCACTCCCGCCCTCTGATTTTTCCATTTTTATTGCTTATGTCTTTGCCCAGTTGTATAAAAGCTCCATTAAAACAGAAATCATTCTGTCTTGCTCACCAGGTATCCCTGTTGCCTAGAATGTGCCCGACACATTCAATCCCCTAGATTGAAGAGTAAATGCTTGTCTTCTCTGTCCACCAGAAAATATTTTCCTGGGTCGCCCTCTTACATCTCCCTGTCACTCCTTTTTCATAGCACTATAAAATAGAGGTATTCTTATCAACAATTCAAACATAGAAAAAACTTTCAGAAAATAACATACCTATGGATTCTCCCCAAAGATAAACCGATGTTAACATTCTGCTTCACTTACTTCAGATTTGTCCTTCGCTTCCTCTATTTTTTAACATTGCAGACTCCATATTTTGTGACTCCCTTCATTTTCAGCTATCTAGAAGGTAGTGTACGTCACTTCTATGTATGTATGTTCTCACAGTTTAATGAGATGCATTTGTATTCATGAACAATATATGCTATTTTTATATGTTCTAGGGCTTTATATAAATGCTGGCATGCCATATGTATCATCTGGTGATTCAGACCTGGGTATTTAACATTGCTGTTGAGCCATAGAATTAAATAACACCAAAGCCACCCCGCCTGTGGAACTTATTGCTCTACAAGGTCATAAAATGCCTTATTGTCTAAGCCACGTGTGTGTTGGGTTTGTTGTTCTGTGCAGCTGAAAGCCTCTGTGATGGTCTCATTCGGTGGACATTTCTCCCTGTTTTAAGCTCAGGCTGGCCAGCAGTTTCCCTTTGGCTGCAGGTGTAGCAGGACATACAGGCTGCCTAATTCAGAAACCTCTTATATTAGTAACTGATGGCTGTGTAACAAATTTAGCAGCTTCAAACGACACGATTTATTGTCTCGTCCAGTGTCTGAGGGTCACGAGTCTGGGAGCAGCTTAGCAGGGTGGTTCTGGCCGGGAGGGCTCTCAGGAGGTTGCAGTCAGGTTGCTGGTTGGGGCTCAGCCACCTGGAGGGCTGCAGAGTCCGCTTCCAAGCTCATTGACGCCCCTGTTGCCAGGAAGTTTCGGTACCTTTCCATGGGAGACTCTCCAGGGGGCTGCTCAACACAGCCTGACCACTGGCTTCTCTCAGAGCTTCTCTGAGAGTGAGAATTGGGGGCTCCTCTAGCATGCCCCCACGTCGATGTGGTCATCACCTGGAAGTCATCTTCGACTGCTCCCTCGTGTTATTCTCACGTACATGAGAATCATGGACCCCATCGGTTGACTTCCACGGTGCCTCTGACATCTCCTGCTGGTGCAGGATGTAGACAGAGAGAGCAGAGTCTGATTTACAAATCTGATCCGATCACTGGTCCTCAAACTGGTTCCCATTACCCGTAGACTAAAGTTCATGGTTTTCAAGTCTGCCCAGCACCTCTAGCCTCCTTATTACGTGGTCCTCTTGGGCCCTTATCCTCTCCCCTTCCTAGCCTCCGTTTTTCTTCATGTTGGAAGCTCAATGTCATTTCCTCAGGGAAACTTTTCTGACCCTCAGACAAGATTCCTCTCTGCTCCATCCGGTTACATGCTCCTAGAATGTTCCATCCTCACACACGTTGCTCTTCACATTTGCTCAGTGTCTCACTGCTCTCTGGTGTATAAATCCACAAGGTGAGGGACCACATGGGTTTTGGTCAGAGCCATATTCCAAGGGCCTGAAATGATGACTGGCACATAGCAGACATGCAATAAATTGAGCTGGATAAATGAGCAAATGTTTTTTATCTGGTAAGTTTTTGTGCTTTCTCCTTTGCTTCCTTCTTTGGAAGAAGTCAAGTTACTTTACAAATAAGTCCTGTTTATTCCAGTGAACAATGCAGCAAGATTGAACCAGACATTCGATGCAAGGACCACCCTCCCAACCCTGGGGTTTTTACTGGGTCACCTGACAAAGACTCTCTCCTTAACAAAACTTTCTTTTTTTTCTCCACTAGACCCCATCCTTGGGCTTTACCCTCAAGAGCAAGAATCCCCGCTTACTGAGAATCTCCCATGGTTGATATCTGATCAGCCTGGCCTGCCTTCAGTGAGAATTTTTTCCCTTTCCCCGCTCTGAGTTTCCCTTGGTTATTTTCCATCCACTGATCCCTACCCTGTTCCTTGACTCTACATCCAGACTTTTCCTTGTTGTATGCAGAGTTGAGCCCAGTCTCTCCCCTACTGCCAGGCTCCTTCTGCAGTGGCCTCTTGAGTAAAGGCTTCCTCACCGTCTTTAACAAGTGTCAGAATAAATTTTCCTTTAATACCTGGACAGGCTCCATTCAGGACAGGCCTCCCAACTTGTCTTCAAACAAGTGCAGCCTCTGTTCCTAGGTCTCTGACTAGAAGCATAAATGCACAAGGCAATATATTTTTCAGATGTGAATTTATTTCAAATTAATTTAGGAACATAACCCGACTTACATCACAAGACCTGAGAAAAATGATAGCTCTTTAATTCCAGTTAAACATCTGAAGGGAGGATTTTGTTTTTGAAAATTCTTAAGATTAGCTGTCCATACATAGCTATGGTAGTGGTAGTGATGGAGCTACCATTACGTAGGACAGCCTCATTTTTATTTTCTCACCTAAATTATAAGGTAACTATTACCTCTTTTCTCACCGATGAGAGAAAACTGAGGCTCAGAGGGGCCAGAGAACTTGCCCAGGTTCACCTAGCCTAGCCGCTAGGTAGTGGAGCCTTGATCCATCCTGGGCTCTATTGACTACACTGCCTTTTTTGTGCCATAGGACCCTGCCCTGTTGCCTTCCCCTGGAGTTATTCTACTTTTGTTCCCCTTCCCCACTCAAAATGGCTCAACATTACAGAACTCTTGAGCTAGCCACTCGGACTGTGGTCAGAATTTTTTTTTCAATTTCTTTTTTTTAAAATTTTTTTTATTGGAGTTCAATTTGCCAACATATAGCATAACACCCTGCTCATCCCGCCAAGTGCCCCCCTCAGTGTGTGGTCAGAATTTTTATTTTTTTAAGATTTATTTATTCATTTTTAGAGAGAGCCAGAGAGCCAGGATGAACGGGAGCAGGGACAGAGGGAGCATATCCCAAAGCAGACTTTCCTGTGAGCACAGAGCCAGATGTGGGCTCTATCCCCCACCCCCAGGATCTTGACCTGAGCTGAAATCAAGATTTGACCACTTGACCAACTGAGCCACCCAGGCGTCCTTGTGGTCAGAATCTCTGCCAGTGTTCTTTAGAAAGCTTTGCAATTCAGTTGCACAGGAGACAACATTTTAAAAAAATTAGTTTATAAATACACAGGTGGAAGTCAAGAACAAGTTTTCCCAGATGATTCAAGAGGACTTTGATTACAAAGAAGGGAAGCTCCCAGGCTTTCAGCAGTTTGCATGAAGAATGACTTAGGGGTGGTGGAAGGGGAGGAGGGCGGGGGTGGGGGGGCATGGGTGACGGGCACTGAGGGGGACACTTGACGGGATGAGCACTGGGTGTTTTTCTGTATGTTGGTAAACTGAACACCAATAAAAATTAATTTATAAAAAAAAATACTTGAACTGAAAAAAAAAAAAAAAAGAATGACTTAGAGGAGGAAGGACGTGGCCCAAGAAGGAACCACAGATGCACCTACCCCCAGCCTGGCTCCCAGTGGGAAGGGAGTGGAGCCGTGCCAGAGCTGGACCCAGAACATCATCGCTCCTTGTGTAGGGGAACAGCCAGGAGTCGTCAGGCCTGGAGACTTCCATGGTGGGCAAGTTCTAGCAGGCTCCATTGGAAAGGCCCTTTGTCTTCCCCACAGACCTACCCCTCTCCACCCCGGCCTGGGTTGACTTGAACTCTGTGTTTTGTGCCGCTGATGAAAACCAAACTTAATTACCGGTGAGCCTGGGATATTTGCCTCAGGGTTGCAGAGGCTGCCCCCCTAGCATTTTCTCCTCTGGCTTTCCCGCTGTCGGGCTGCTGCTCAGAGGCCCATCTGAAGTCCGAGCTTGGAGATGGGAGCCCCTGGCATTCCCAAACCCCCCTTCACTGCTGTTTCTTCCTGTGTATTCGTATGCAGCCAGCGTCCCGGGTGGTACAGAGAAAGGGACAGGTTTTGCTAGAGTGTCTCATCCTTTCAAGTGAAAATGAGTGGGTATTGTGACTTGTAATTAAATGAGTGGCTTGACTCCATCTATTACAGCCAATTGTTGACTTCCCAGTGCGGATTATAAATAGATAATTCTTAATTCCAGGTATCATTCCCTACTTCTCAGCATGGCACTTTGCTTTCTTTCACCCACCCCTTTCTGGTGATTTATTTCTGCCTGAAGTGGGTGTCCAAGATAAGGGCAGGAGGGGGAGCTCATTCTAATAAAAATAGCTAACATTTCCTGAGTGCTTGGTGTATTTTAGGTGCTGTTCTGAGTGCTTTACTCCAACCCTGGGGGGTGGGCAGGTTTCATTATTCTTCCCACTTAACAGATGAGGAAACTAAGACCATCCTGGGGGAGACAACCTGCCCATGTGTAGTTGGGTACTAAGGGCTCCAGCTGGATTCACCAGTAGGCAGTGTGGCCCAAAGCAAGTACTTTTAAGGTAGAAATAGGGGGGGAAAGTCACAGGGAGGGCTGGCCCTTCAAATATCCCCTGTGCAGTTTGTCGCCTAGACAAAACAAGTGTGCATACAAAACCACTTTCCCCAAATCCAACAAATATTTCGTCAACTTTTCAATGTCAACTTATGAATACCACTGATTCTAAATAAGTTGGGAGTTTGCAGATCCTCTTGAGACTTTGAAGAAGGCTATGACTCTCCTACTCCAAAAATTGAATGCATAATTTTGCATGTAATTTGGGGGAAATTTAAAGACCTTCCAAAAACTCACTCCCTAGAGGGATCCAGGTTAAGAACGCCTGATTTAGAACAATACTGAACCCTATCAATATGAAAAACTGAGTTGAATATAATGGGAAGAGAGGAAACTAAACTTGTGTAGAAAAACTGAAATTGTGTTGGGCCCTATGGCCTTGGGCACACTTTTCTGTGTTGAAGCCAAGGCTTCCCTCTCCCTCTGTGAACCTGGGTTTATTGTGAAGTTCACCAAGGTAATATTGGATCCGGGCTTTTGAGTTTACCAGAGAAATATGTCCTGCCTCCTTTTGAGAATTCCTTTCCAGATTCTGTAGCCCTAGGCTATTCACAAACCCAAATTAGACAACAAATCAGCAGGGAACAATTACTATTGTGGGCATTCCAGAAAGAGGATCGAGGGCCTGTTTCCAGTTTCCTAAGCCTGGAGGAGCAAAGACCTGGCACTAGAGACTTATTCAGAGTCATCACTCAAAGTCCCACCCTGCGTACAGTTGCTGCTCAGTGATCTGCATTGGTAAGTGGTCGAGTGTATGTGTGTGTGTGTGTGTGTGTGTGTGTGTGTGTGTGTGTAGGGGTGTTGGTGATGAGGGAAGAAGGAAATGGTACTGTCTGCTGATGGTAGAAACAGATCCTGAGAGGCCCTAATACCTACAGTTATTTGGAAACGAAGTCACCTCCTCCCCAGTCCCATCACCAAAGGACTATGGCTGCTTGACCAGCAACAAAGTGAAACTCCCCTCTGGTCTCCACCCCTTAGATATGCTGCCCTTTGGTTTTTCCTCACCTTTAAAAGGCTATTCTTGGCACTTGTTTTAATCAGATTTTGCCTGGATAGGAAAGTTGAGGGTGAGGACTAGAGTCCATACTATAGGACTTCGTTAGTGTCAGACTCAGGCCCATAATACAGATAAAAATATTTATTGAGCATTTGGTATGAGCTAGGCAATGTACTAAAGGCTCTATTATGGAGAGCCTGTCTCCAAGTTTCATGATTATTTCCATTTTACAGATGAGAAAACTGAGATTCAGAGAGTTAGCTTAGTTTAGATCATTGTATTGGGGAAAAAAAACACAAACCCCTGCCCTTCCTTCACTTTGGGCACTTCTGATACCAGGTATGTGTGGGTTTTTTTTTCCCCCACCAAGAAAGTCTTTAGCATCAGCGGAGTGTCCTATAATTGTACTCAATTCTGACACTACCTGGAGAGAGCGTCACATCCCACAGGTCAGGGGCTCAGTTCCACGAGGCTGCCCTTCTTACTCAGACACCAACTCCAAGTACTAGGTCCCCAAGTTACCCACCATTCCCGTCCCATTTGGCTACAATATGGAGGGTGCCATGACTTCCTCCCCCTTGGATTCAGTGACTTGCTTGAGGGGCTCACAGAACTCAGGGCAACTCTTACATTTACCAGTTATTAAACAATATAATAAAAGATACAAACAAAGAGATCCGTGGGGGATGTCTGAGAGGGTCCCAAGCTTCTGCCCCTGTGGAGTTGGGGTGCATCATCCCACTGGTACATGGATGCGTTCCCCAACCGGGAAGCTCTCTAAACCTTATACTATTGGGATTTTTATGGAGGCTTCCTCATGGAGGCATTACTCACCATTAATTCCACTTTCAGCCTTTTTCCCTTCTCAAGAGAATGGGGAATGGGGTTGAAACTTGCAAGCTTCTAATGGCTTGGTCTTTCTAATGACCAGCCCCCAACCAGGAGCCCACCCAGAGTCACCTCGTTAGGACAAAAGACACTCTTATCACCCATGAAATACCAGTGTGTCAGGAGCTCTGTGCCAGGAACTGGAGGGAGAGATCAGCATGTATTTTATATGATCTCACAGTCAGATAGTCAGAAGGTGGTGAGTCAAGGTTTTGAACACAGGTCTCTGAATTCCTAGTTCTTGCTTCCAGCCACTTCGCTGCAATGGGCCCCAGCGGCGTGGCTGGGACTTAGGAATTTCTCTCTGAGAGGAGTGCCTGTGCCAGGCCCCTGCCTGGCCAGTCTGTCCTGAGCCCTGGGGGCTTCTACTTTCCTTAAGTTTCTCCCATCATGTCCCCTTTCATCCCATTGCTTACTGTTGACCCTAGGCCTCTGTCAACAGTCTTGGACTCCCCCATCCCTCGGTCTGGATGCCAAAGCAACTTTTCTTCCTAGAGCTTTGCTTTGGGCCCAGCATCCCCTGCTCCTAAGTAGCCAGAGCCCCTCACATGCTACAGAATAAAATCCAAACACCCTAGCCACTTGCTTCCTCTTTTCCTGCTCTCTGCCACACCCAGACTACACATGTTGTCTATGCGCTTGAATTGGCTTTGGTTCTGGTACTTCTATTTTTATCAAAACTTTAAAATGCATTTTAATGGCATACATTGCCATGGATCCTTTGGGGTCAAGGAAAAATACACAATTGAATATGTGCAGGTAAATACTCCTCATTTCCCAGGGGCACTGGCCAAAGCCAGTCCTTCCTCCTAGAAAGGCCTCGCCATACCCATCCCTGGATTGAGATCCTGCCTCCCTCTCCGGCTCCCCAGTTTAGGTAAACCTCCCACTGCCCTGGGCTTGAATATCACCCACTGTCTCCCGACTTTTGCTCTTCATCTGACAGTACAAACTGGGACCAAGCATGGCCTGAAGCCCTGGCACTTCCCTGGGTTAGATCCGGGTCTAAATCCTGCTCTGACCCTTCCTTCCGGCTGAATAACCTTGAGCAAGTCACTTTAAAAAAATTTTTTTTTAAATAATAAATTTATTTTTTATTGGTGTTCAAGTTGCCAACATACAGAATAACACCCAGTTTGAGCAAGTCACTTTATCTTGGAGTCTCGGTTTCTGCATTCATATGATGCAGACAATACCATCTATTGTACATGTATGTGAGGTCAAATGCCATATTCAGAGTGTCCTAAGCGGTGGTAGAGCATGGTGGCTAGCTCTATAGCCCTTGGGCTCGGGTTCAAACCTTGGCTCCAACACTTACCACAGTGAGACCTTGGATGAACTATTGAATGCTCAAGGACTCCATTTCCCCATCCATAAAATGGAGACAATATGGGTTTATCATGAGGAATAAATGAGTTGATGATACATGTAGGGGATGTAGATGCCTGGCACCGAGAAATTGATTTTAAAAAAATTAGCTCTTATCTTGCAAAGCCGTCTTGCTCCTTATTCAAGGATCCGTTTGTGTACGTGTGGGTGGCTCAGCAGTTTGGCACCTGCCTGTGGCCTGGGGCATGATCCTGGAGTCCCGGGATCGAGTCCCACGTCGGGCTCCCTGCATGGAGCCTGCTTCTCCCTCTGCCTGTGTCTCTGCCCCTCTCTTTCTGTGTCTCTCATGGATAAATAAATAAAATCTTAAAAAAAAAAAAAAAAAAAAAAAGGATCCGTTTGCTATCCCTAAGCCTGGACTGCCGCTGCCACAAGGGAGGCAGTGTCTTGTGTGTGCTCCATCCCTGAGCCTCATACCTGGGCGGCAGGTGGGCAGGATCTGGTCTCGCTGCTGAACGCACCCCGGGGGCCTCACGGGAAGATGCCCTACAGGTGCGAAGGGTAATGTCCAAATCGTGATCACCTGGAGCAGATGCTGAGGGGGGAGGAGACCTCGGGGTTAGAGGTGGAAAGGGGAGGAGGGTCGGCGACTTCCCCCCTTGGCACCCCCCCCCCCCCAGCCAGGCTCCTCATCAGCCTCGGAGGGAGCCTTGGGGCAGGACTGGGGGCGGGGCTTGCGGGCCGCACCTGAGGGCCCCGCCTACCCCCATCCAGGTCCCCCCCAACCCCGGGGCTGCGTCCCCTCCCCTTCCAGCCCCGGGCCTCCCCGCGCGGCCACACCTCCGGGCCCCCAAGGGTTAAGGCGGCGCGAGGAGAGGTTTGGGCTGACGTCGCTCGGGCTGAAGGTGGTTCCCCTGCCGGGGATGGGAGAGCCCGGAGAGCTGGGAGCCCAGCGCCCGCTCGGCCGGGGCGCGGGGAGGTCGCTGTGAGCGCCGCCGGCCCGGCCCGAGCCCCGGGGCCCCGAGCCCGCACCAGGGCCCCCCGCACCCCCGGGGTCCCTCGCCTCCCGGGTCCCTCGGCTGCCCCCCCTCCCCGGGGTCCCTCCTCCCGGGTCCCCGGGCCCCCACCAGGGTCCCCCGCACCCCCGGGGTCCCTCGCCCCCCGGCCCCCCCGCCCTCGCCCCACCCCCCGGGGTCCCCCAGCCCCCCCAGGTGCCTCGCCTCCCGGGTCCCCCAGGGGGTCCCTTGCCCCCCCCCCCCCGCCGTCGCGCCCCCACCGCGATGATGGAGCTGGGCTGCTGGACGCAGCTGGGGCTCGCTTTCCTGCAGCTCCTCCTCATCTCGTCCTTGCCCAGAGGTACCGTGAGTAGCATGGGGGGCCCTCCCCGGGAAGCCCCACGGGATGGCGGGGGCTTGGCCGGGGGCAGGGGCGCGGCCCTCCCCAACCGGGACACCCTCCACCCTCCACACCCTTCACCATCCGCGCTGGCGGGTCGGAGCTGCCTGGGGGGGGGGGGCGGCTGCAGTGCCCTGGGCTGGGCTTCCTCTGAGCTCTGTAAAGCCTCGGAGCACCTGGGGGGCCGAGGAGCATCTGGGGGATCCGTGCACCGGGCCCCCGCCTCCCGCCCGCGAAAGGCAGAAGGGTCCCCCGGAGAGAGCGGGTCAGCAGAGAAGCCAATCCCCAGCAGGGCTTGCAGCAGGCGAGTCCCCCGGGGTGAATGTCCTTGATGCAGCGAGGCTTGTCACACCCCTCAGGACGGAGCCCCAGCTTGGGAGAGTCCCCCCCTCAGCACATAGTCCCAGACAAGGAGGGGAAGGCGGGGAAAGCCAAGGCGGAAAGTGCAAGTCGTTTGGGGCACACACAGCGTTTGTTTAGAAAGAGCTCTGGCGTGTGTGTTTTTCTGCTGTCATTTTCTGAGCCGCAAACCCCAGGTCAGATGGGTTCCCCCCCACCCCCGGGGGTTGTGAGGCCGAAATGCAACCCAGAGCTCTGGGGGGGGGGGGGGTGCTCCTGACCCGAGCCGGTGGCAGGCTTGGCTTGTCACTGCTTTCTGGCAGGCAAGGAAGCAGGGACTTCTTTTTTTTTTTTTTTTTTTTTTTTTTTATGATAGTCACACAGAGAGAGAGAGAGAGGCAGAGACACAGGCAGAGGGAGAAGCAGGCTCCATGCACCGGGAGCCTGACGTGGGATTCGATCCCGGGTCTCCAGGATCGCGCCCTGGGCCAAAGGCAGGCGCCAAACCGCTGCGCCACCCAGGGATCCCGAAGCAGGGACTTCTTAAGAGCATCTGTCCTTAGGCGGCTCCAGTGGGGCAGGGTGTCAGGACATGGGTGAGCCCTCATGAAGGAAGGACAGGCTGACGCGTGCAGATGTGACAAAACAGGGCAGCTTTGGTAGGAGCAGGGGTGTGTGAGCACTGGCTACTCGCCTTCTGTGCTGGTTACCTGTTCCCTCGCTGGCTACCTGCCACCTGTGTTCTACATGAGAGGTGGGTGCTCTGTTGCTGCAGGTAGCTAGCTAGTGAGGGTCCAAGAATCGGAACAGGGTATGTGGGGTGGTGGGGGTGGACGGTCAGTAGCCTGCTGTATGGATGGGGGACTTGACTGTAGGCACATCCCTTCATGATAAACAAGAAGCCAAGACACACGGGTTAAAATAAACCCCAACAAACCCATTTTGGTCAATACTTTCCATCTACCGATGGCCTACTGGCCCCAAGTGAAATCCTCCTCTCTCTCCCAAGTGATCTGCTCTTAAGCTGGAGTGTTTCATTTGAGTTTTGCCTCCATGGCATCTAGAAGGGCCCAGAGACAAGAAATAAGGAAGGAAGAAGGAGCCCAGCAGGGGCCTGATAATAGGTAAACACAGATGCTCACCCAGGGGTAAGTCGAGGACTTTGCATTAGGATTCCTCCCTGTTCCATCTCTGCCTTTTGGGGCCGCACCTCCTGGGCATGGTGGCCTAGCCCAACTCCAGCAGAGGCCGGTCCCTTCCCAGAGCACCTGGGCTCCGAGGACTAGCTTCTGAAGGCTACATCCATGCCCTCCTGCTGCTGCTGCTTTTTTTTTTTTTTTTTTTTTGTAACGTGGCAGGTGAGATGGCTTAAACTCATACAAGGTGAAAAAGAAAGCTCAGCTGCCCTGTTTTCCTTGCCCAGCATCTGGGAGAAACCATTTACTCCTGACCCGAGAATCTCTTTTACCTTTTGCTGTGGAAAAGCTTCAGGAAGGGGGCCTGGTCTCTTGGCAGCCAAGCTGCTGACCGAACCAGCAAGCAACTTCCAGCAACCTCACGTGTCTAGTGAGGCTGTTTTGGTTGTTGAAAGTTCACTTTGAGAGAGGAGATGGAGAAATAGAGTGGAGAAGGAAAATATTTCTGCAAGTAGTGAGCTAGTCCACTCCCGGCTGGAATGCTGCAGCTGGCCCCATCTAGAAAAGCCCGAAAGCAGATTTCGTCTAATGACTTTTCTAAAAAGAGTGTTTGATGAAATGTAAACATGCACTGGGATGGCACAGGAGGCTGTTGCTCATCGGCACGGGGCTCATGTTGGAGGCCCAGAATGTAAACAGGAGGCCAAGTGATAACCCAACAAAAACAGCATGTGGGGGGAGAAACCCGACTCCACTGACTTCACCGAATAGCAGTAGCTCTGCCAGCAGGATCCTGCCGAGGAGGAAAAACTCATTTAAAATATGTGACTCTGGGGAATGAAACCTTAATATGGATAATTTTGCAAGTGTTGCTTCCAACAGACATTAACTTGCAGGGAATGAACATAAAGGCAACCGGGGAAGATAATTTGAAGCCCAGATATTCAGTGGGCAGGAGCAGCCGGCTGAGAAAGGGGATGTGGAAAGAAAGCAAAGGGGAAGGAGTGGAGTGGCAAGAACAATTAGACGTTGGTTTATAATGGGATGTGTTAGCAAATTCCAAGGAGAGAGCTATGAAAATTAGGCCATCTTGGCTGGGGTGGATTTTTGTGGTGACCGTGAAGACAGCATTCCCCTAATCTATACTCTGCGAGCTCTGGCTTCTCGACCAGGAAAATAATTTGATGGTGGGTTCATGGATTTTTGGAGCTGGGAATGCCTCTGGAGATCATTTAGTCTGAGTTCCTTAATTTTAGAGGACAAGGAGATGAAACCTCTCTGATCATTTATGATGTGCCCAGTCTGTGAGCCAAATGATGTATGTGCATGAATTCTCAGACCACCCCCCCCTAATAAGGTTGGGGCTATCATTATCCTCATTTTCCAAATGGGGTTTAGGGAGGTCCTCTGACCTGTTCAAGGATACACAGGCATGGTTTCTCAAAAGATTAAATATTTGACTTAGCAATTCCCCTTCTGGGTACATACACAGAAGGAGTGAAAGCGGGAACTTGACAGATACTTTGTACACCAGCGTCTGTTACTGCATTATTTCCAATAGCCAATGAGTGGAAACAACCCAAAGTGTCCATCAATGGATAAACAAAATGTGGTATATACATATACCAGAATATTCATCTGCCTTAAAAAGGAATAAAGTTCAGACCACAACAGGGATGGACTTGGAAGACATTATGCTAAGGGGAAGACGCCAGACACAAAGGACAAATGAATACTGTATGATTTTACTTATATAAGGCACTGAGAGCAGTCAGATTCATCCAGAAATAGAACAGTGGCCAGCGGGGGCTGGGGGAGGAAGGATGGGGGAGTGTTTAGTGGGTGTAGAGTTTCCCTTTGAGATGAGGACAAAGTTCTGGAGATGAAGAGTGGTATTGGTTGCACGAGCTACAGACTGGAACACTTAAAAGTGCTAAATTTTTTATTCTATTTTGCTGTAATAATGATTTAAAAAATATACAGGCAGATGAGCCAGGGGTGAGCCCAGACTGTCTAGTTCCTGAGCTCAGGCTCATCTGGTACCTGGCTGACTTAAACTCACGCATCTAACGGATGGATCGATCGTGCTGGTGCGCGCCTCCGCTTGGTGCAGCTTCAGGACACGCGTGGTGGGGGAGATCCTTGCTAGCCCCAGTTTCGGTGGCACCGCTGCTTGGTCTTGGGTGGCTGTGGCAAAGAGGGAGAGGCTGTAGAGCTGAAGGTCTGGCAGTCTTTGGGCCAAAATGCCTGCAAAAGTATTTAGTAGGACACTGTGCTTAAAATGTTTTGAACCTGGATGCTTTGAGGTAGGCGGGTCCTCTCTATGGCCAGACACCCTACTTACTTACTTACTTTCTTTCTTTCAGATTTATTTATTTATTTATTTATTCATGAGAGACAAAGGGAAAGAGAGAGTGAGAGAGAGGCAGAGACACAGGCAGAGGGAGAAGCAGGCTCCCTGTGGGGGAGTCCGATGTGGGACTCTATCCCAGGACCCCGGGATCATGACCTGAGCCGAAGGCAGATGCTCAACCACTGAGCCACCCAAGTGCCCCGACACCCTACCTTTTCACCCCACACATATGTTACCAGCTACTCCCTACTGGCATTTGAGATTTTGACTGCCATTCTTGAGAGGGGTGGAGTAGAAATCGAGAGTAAAAACTAGAATGTTGAGGTGCTGGGGGGCAGGGTGCTAAATGGGCAAGAGGATTGAGTTGCTCGACTGGACTTTTAAAAGAAGGAACAGAAATGTATTTTAACTTGTGGGTTATGTAGAATCTCTGTGAGCACCCACCCTTCGGTAAAATGTTTTATTCCCATAAGCGTTGTTGAGATGAGCTTTTGGTGGAAGCAGAGGATGAGGTTGGGGGTTGTGTCTGAATCAATAAGTGGGTGACAAAGTACGTTTGGGCACAGGAGCCCAGAGCAGAGGTGACCTAGAGCATGTGAGTCTCAGAAATATCCCGAAGTCTTAGGGATGGCTTTGGAATACCGCTGGCTCAGACTGAAGGTTTGATTTGAACTCCCCTCCATCTGGGTTACACTGGCTAGACAGAGATGGCCGAGAGGATGGTGTCTGTGGGGTCTAATGACCTGCCTACGTCAGAGATTATTTCCGCCTGCCTCACTAGGGACGGCCAATCCCCATGCAAGAGAAACTTCTCTACCTGCCTCTCCTGAGATCAGCTCTAGAAGCTGCCATTGATTTGAGGCATATGCACCTTGGGGGAGGCGCCATTTCAGTGATAAATGAGCCAAGTTTGTGCCCCACTTCCCCCACACGTGGGAGGACCTGTCACCCTCACGCTGGGCTATGTGAAGGTCACAAGAGCCCGGCTCCCCACCCCCCCTTCTCTTTTTCTTTATTTTCAAAGGGAGGGAAATGCAGTGTTTACATTTCCCAGCTCCTGAATTCCAGGGTAGAGGACCCAGAGAGGCCAGCTGGAGCTTTGAAAGCTACCAGAGCAGTGGCTGAAGGTCTATCAGATTCCGAGCCTGGTCTGTGTTGAAGGAATTCTGTTTGTCAGCCATCGTGAGGTCCGGGCTGCGGCATTAGGTTGATGGTGGACAGAAAGAAGTGAACGCAGAGGAAGAAGTGAACCTCATGCCTGTAAACCAAACCGCTCCAGGAAGGCCACGAATTGGAGTTGGCTGGAGATACTCTACTCTCGACAGAAATGGTGTCCGCAGAGTGGGTAGGGGCTGCACCTCGAATGCTTCACCCTTGATGATGGAAGCACCCAACAGCCTCCCCCATCCTAGCATAGGTGGCCCCATACAGGGCCACCCTGTAAGTTTGGCCACTCAAATGATTTGTGGAGTTTGTGGTAAATACCGAGTACTGTCCTATATAATATAGATTCGATTAATCACACGTGGAGGAACGTAGGCCGAGAGTGCTTGCCCAGGTCATGTGGCTGGACATCTGTGTCCTGACCCCAGTCCGTGGCATGTGCCCTGCAGCAGTAAGCGGTGGGCCCAGCCAGAGTAGATCCACCCGCTGTGTTTGGGCGGACGCCCGCCGAGGACAGAGGAGAAGAGGGAGAGAGACCTTATCAACCCCAGTGGGACGATGTGGGACCCAGAAGAAGCCATCCCCTGAGGGAAACTGAGGCACTGAGCAGCCCAAAATGCTAACCAGTTCCTGGGATGGCTGTCCCCAGGATCGTGTATCTTACTCTGATTTTCAACATAGGAAGTGGGAATGTCTTTGTCTCATGGTCAACTGCTGTAAGTAGACTCATGTGTCTGCAAAGGGACAGAATTAAGGATGAGCCACGTTTCACATCCAGCCCTGACACGTTGTAGCTTAGCTCGTTTATGGATTTATTCTGTCAAGATCATCAATGTGTAAATTCTCAGGCTGTGGAATGGGAGAAGCAGGCCTGGAATGAATAAAGGAAAGCGTTTTTTCCCTTCTTTTTTTGGCATAACACAGTTGATGGATATAGCAGGGGACAGAGACACGATCCCCTTCCAGTAAAATTCAGATGAGTTTTAACCGATTTATTTCAACCTTGAATGAGGATCTATTGTCTACCTGGCACGAATGTCAAACAGGTAAGAGAAGTGGCCGCATCGACCGGGCAGCAAATGAGGACCCCTATTTCTGCTGCTCTTCTGCCTCTGGAGTTGGGGAGACGCCTTTATTACTGCAGGGCAGACGTCTTTGTCCCCACTGTCTCTGAGGTCCTGGCTGTGTTCAGAGGACTGAGTGAGTGGTTTGGCAGCAAGAGGCCCTTGTGAGTAGAAGTCTGGTTCGTTGGTTTGGTGATTGGAAAACCGGGGCTGCCGCCAGAACAGAGTGAGGAACACATTTAGGCAACGTTAGCTCATGGGGAGACACAGCCATTGTCCTCATGAGCTGAATTCATGATTGGTTAAAAAAAAAAATTCCAGCCAATTTAACGGAAAACCACTAAATGGAGGGGATGTTGGCCCAGTTTGCTTCAAATCAAATGAATCATTTGAAGACTGTGAGGAACTGAAGTGTCTGGGTTTTTCAGAGTCCCGTCTCCACTTACTTCATAGGATTCCTTTGGAGGTGATCGATGAATCCCCCATATGCTGGGATCCTACCCCAGGATCAGCAGTGAAGGCAGAGAATACCTGAGATGTCCTGGGACAAGTTGCCTGAGCTTAGCTTCCAGCCAGTCACATCTATTCCCATATTTTCCCTCAGGCCCTTGGCTCACCTGGATGTGAGCAGAAGGGAGGGCTAGGCTGCTAGTAAGGAATATTTGTTGTAGGACTTCTTGGTCTGGCTTTCTGCCTCCCAGTGGGTGGTTGACTGCCTGCTTCTGCACGGTGCTCAGACTCCCTTCTGTGCAAGCCTGGCTCCCCTGGCCAACCCACTGGTGGAACAGAACAAGCAAGCAATCCAAGGTTTCGTGGAAACAAGATACAAACTGCAGTGAACAACAATATTCACCAGTCATGGCCCCAGTGGATTCCTCATACTGCCAAATGGAGACTGCACTGGGTCCCAGTAGGAGACGTCTCTAACATCACTCTTTGTCGGAACTAACCTTTTCCTGGGAATCACACATGCTTCACGTGGCCACACTGAGGTATTAATTCAGCCAACTTGATCATGCACCTACCAGGTGCCAGATGTGATCCTCGGTGCTTGGGGATGCTGTGACGAAGAACACAGAGCCCCTTTCCTGAAGGCTCTTGCGATGGTTGAAAGAGCTGATGGTCCAGTCTGGCATTTTCCAAAGTGGGTTTCGTGGAATTCTAACGCTGGAAGATCTTGAGCAAAAATAAACAGACGAAACCCAGGGGGTTCGGATGAACAGAGTCTGGGTGGTGTGGTGACTGGCTCTGCACAGAGCATTTATAGACCTTGCAAAGCCCTGTAATAAAGAAAGCTGTGATTAGCATTTTATAAGGTTAAGCACAGAACCTCTTTTCACATAATACCTTATATACAATCCAGTGGAATTAATGCTCCCTGGAATACGGTTTGGAAAACTCCGCTCTCCTGCCCATAATGAATGCAACATTGAAGAATACCTCCCCATCATGTGGGGTAGGGAAAGGAGAGAATTCGAAGGTCTGTAAAAAACATGGGCTTCTCTTCAGACTTCCCGCTGTGGGCCTGGCAGGAAGTCTGATGTCCTAGCTGCCGCCCACTGCTCTCCGAGAGGGCCGAAGAGGCCTGGGGATGGCCCTGTTCATGTTGAGAAACGTCCTCGCCAGCACTGACCTGCATGGTTCATTGAGAAAGCTCATTTCTGGTATTCAGGTGGCCGACAGTAATGCAGTCGGTCTGGGATCATTGGACAAGCTGAATCGGATTAATGCGAGCCCACGATGATGCGCAGTACCCCGGAGCGTGGGGGCTGTGGCTTGACTTCCCAGCTGCATGGTATCCTTGGTGACAGTCACGCTCTCCCCCCTTCACAAATGAAGAGGCTCTCTGAGCATCCTTCTAGTTCCCTGGGGGGCACTGAGTCCCAGGACTGTTCATCACCAACTATACCGTCTCTTCTTTTCTCCACCTCCGTCACCCAAACACCCAGGGCTCATCTCCAGTTACTTACCCTGGTGTTCACCTGCTCAGGTGTAGCCTAGTCACCAGGACCCTGATACGCACGCCCTGAAGTGGTCTGGGCTCTCTACGCTGGGGCTTATCACATAGAGACAGCACGTGAGTTTGAGCTGCTCATCAACCCATTGTTTGCTATTTCTGGAAACTTCTTTGTTCTTGCCTTTGCCAAATGTTGTTGCTGTCACACCGCACAGCTTCTCCCTTGGCCCTAGCACTGCCTGCCTCCTCTCTCTGCCCTGCCTTGTTTCAGATTGGGTAGCTACAGTGGTCATGGGTGAGGGATAGAACCAGGTGTCCCTTAAGGGAGCTCCTGCCTATGGAGGCCCAGGTCCCCGTGATCTCAGTGAAGATTCAGCCCTCACGTGCCATAATTGTGGAATTCCTCCGTGGTATAGATGTCTTGGTGTGGGTGTGGCCAAGTTGGAATACACACGTACGCAGAAGAGCAAAGGGGAGATGTGAACGTGTGTGTGTGACTATGTATATATGTGGGGGGTAGAGTATTGTGGCTTAAAGCATGGGCCAGAGTTGGAATCAAGGCTCTGTCACATACGGCTACTTTTCTTGGGCAAGTTCCTTAACTTCTTTCATGTGGCCTTGGCACCTTCCAGCCTGTAGACTGAGGATAATAGCATTTTAGGGGTTTATTGCAGGCGTTAAATGAGCATCTTCTTAAAGTGCTTAGTGAAGCATCTTGCAAAAAAAAAAGGGGGGTGCTCAGTTGTGTCTTTCTCTGCCTTCTCCTGTTTCTTTCCACTAGCACAGGTTTCGCAGGGAATCGAGAGGAGATCCTGCTATAATGTCTGTAATTGGGTGGGAGTTACGAGGTCCTCCTTGCCTCAGACCACAGTCCTCTCTCCTAGTCATTGGCGGCTCTGTCAGAAAGAACTTCCTAAAGACTCATCAGAAGTTTCTCTCTTTGAGACTTGCTTCCTTCCCTTGTTTTTTTTCATGCATCCTCCTTATAACCTTAGGGGAAATGCCTTCTCCAGGGGGTGCCTAATTTTGCCCTGTTTCTTTTATTTTTTTAAAAAGATTCTGTTTGTTTATTCATGAGAGACACACAGAGGCAAAGACACAGGCAGAGGAAGAAGCAGGCTCCCTGCAGGGGAGCCCTATGTGGGACTCAATCCCCAGACCCCTGGATCATGACCTGAGCCATCCTTAGGGGAAATGCCTTCTCCATGTGGCACCTTGGTTTTGCCCTGTTTCACCCAGGGTGAGCCATCGTTTCTTGCAGGGGCTGAGGGTTGCGAGGTGTTTCAGAGCTGGTGATTGTGGGTCAGGGGCCTTGCACCCCAAACTGGAGATGTTGCTCCTGACCCCCTGTTGTGATTCAAGGGTGGAGCCAGGCAGGGATCCTCAGGCAAAACGAAGTTCCCTTCATCTGGTTCTAGCCTGCAGAGCCGAGGGGGTAACGAGGGCTAGCCTGCCCCAAGCTGCTGCCAGCTTAGGGCTTAGCGAACCGGACATACCATCATAAACACATCACCCTCACTCAACATCCGTCCACACTCGCTTGGCCTGTGCGGTTGGCCAGCTGGCTGTGGCAGAAGGAAAATCTGCCTTCTGCTTGGCATCAGTGGCTGTGGATATGAAGTAACACCAACTCTGGAAGCTATTGGCAGGGAGGTGGATGGGCCGACCAAGACTCCTGTGTAGCCTTGACGTGCTCTGATTCAGAAAGAAGGGTTTGGAAATGTGGAAGCCTGGGGGTGGGTGGGACACTTTGTAGAATTCTTGGGATCCAGGGAAATCCAGGTTGGATTTTTTAGGGGACAGCCTAAGTTTTATTGTTTTTGACTTAGCCATTCTAGTGCTTTGGCTGATGTAATATTCGCTGACTTCTATTGCCAAGTACTTTTAGATGTGTTATTAAATTTTTTTCGTAGTAGCCAATTCTACTAAAAAAAATATGAGCCAGTCAGCTCATATTCCATCAATTGAAATAACCCAGAAGCAGCTGTCCTTCCAGGATTTCTAGCAGCACAGTTGTTGAGGATAATGGCAACTGGGGGCTCTTCCAAATGCCGGAGTTGAGGTTTTGTTCCCTTTGACTAGGGATGTAGAATTTCTATTTCTAGAAGAGAAGCAGCGGGAGGGGAGCTATGTCCTACTTAAATAGGTGTCTGATGAAGGGGGTATTAGAGATCTAGAAGCAATGCCATGATTTAAACATGAGCCTACTGCTTAAAAATGCCATGTATGTGTGGGCCTCAGGAGAAGACGTCATTACTCACCTGCCTCACTCCTTTAGCCATCTGTGTCTTAGCCAAAGATGTGATGGCTTTTATCCTGCAGAGAAGAATGGTAATGTCTTGATAAGTCTGCAATTTTTCTTTCTTTCTTTCTTTTTTTTTTAAGATTTTATTTATTTGTTCATGAGAGACACACAGAGAGAGGCAGAGACACAGGCAGAGGAAGAAGCAGGCTCCATGCAGGGAGCCCGATGTGGGACTTGAACCCAGGACCCCGGGATCACGCCCTGAGCCAGGACAGACACTCAACCACTGAGCCACCCAGGTGGCCCTGCAATTGTCTTTCACAGCCCTTCCTGCCCATTGTGACGTCAGTCAACAGCCCCATCAACCTCTGTCTATCTACCTGCGGCTTTGGGCTAAGGTGTCTTATTTACGACTGCCCAGCAGCACACAAGAGGGACTGATTCAGGATTAAAATGTGGGTGGTCTGATCCCCAAATGTGTCCATTTCATCAATGCTGCATTTTTACGCCTCACAGCCAGAGGTTGTGAACTCTCTAGAATCAAGGTAGTGTTGGGGAGGAATGAGACTCTAGCCCTAGACAGAGCTGGGTTCTGCTCTTTCTTCTTTCACCTGAAAACTGTGCCACCTGGAGCAGTGCCTTTACCCCGTCTGTCCTTCAGTTTCCTCATCTGTTAAATGAAGAAAAGCATACTTACGTAGAAGGCTGGCTGTGAGGATTCAGTGAGGGGGTACGGGCCCAAGGGCTTGGAAACCTTCCCTGGGGGAGCCAGGACCCAGGGTGACCAGGAGCATGAACGGAGAGCCACAGTGCAGAGCAGCGTGCTTCATAAAGCGCGAGTAGGGAAATCAAGTCACAGACTGACTTTTGCCTCCCTGCCCCTCTCCAGTGTACACGTGCCTAAAAACCAGATTTCTACGGGCTCCATTAAAAGTTTTGTCATTCCTGGTATCCAAAGGGGGTGATGAAATGACTCCACAGCTGTCATTATCTCATTAACTAGGGGAGCTATGAGAAGGGGCGGCCCGACTGAGGTCACCTGGGGGGGGGGCAGGTTCCAGCCAGGCTGGCCCTGAGGGTCTCTGGCCGACAGGGTGGTTCTCAAAGGCTCAGGAGGAGACACGGGGTCCCCAGGGGCCCAGTGAGCATTCTCTGCCCCCTGCCTCACGGTCCTGCCTGCCTGGGGCTTGCCTGTCATCAGTCCTGATCCTGGGAGCAGGTGTCTGACCCTGGGCAGAGGGGAAAGCTGTGGGCTGCCTCGCCTCTGTCAGCGTGGGGCAGCGTGGGGAGAGCAGGGCTCTCCAGGGGGGGCGGGCTGCGCCGGCCGAGGGGCCCAGGCTGTCGGGTGGGATCCGCTGAAGCATCCTTCCTTTTCTTCTTTCTCCCCCTCCGTCTGGTCTCAGAAGGTTCATAGAAATGTTTATTACATGTGGCTGCCGTGACAGGGAAGGACGTGGGAGGTGCTGTTGGGAAGGAGGGCTCTAACCTCCCTGAGAAGCCAGCTTGTGATAATAGGGCCTTTCTGGGCCACCTTCTGGGGTGGTCTCGCCTGGGCCTTTAATCTGACAACTGATGTTTCAATCATGGACTTGTTTTCACGAAGGATCCTCTGAGGTTTTGCGGAGGGACCTTACTGGCAACCACGTGGACAGGTTTCCTTAAAATCTGGTGCTGAGCACCTGGCACTTGGAGATTATGCTTTGGGGACACAGTTGCCGCCCCCCTTGCCCGCCTGCCGATTCTATGGGGGTAGGCACCTGCTGTGCCGGGTATTACCTGTCCTCCACCTCATCAGCAGGTGAGAGAGAGCGAGGGAGCGGGCGAGCAGTGCTGGATGGCCTCCAGCAGACGGTCAGGTGCTGAGGGGCCTGCAAAACTAAGGCTGGCCCCGGGGACGTCAGCCGGCTTTCACTCCCTCGTTTATTCCCTCAGCACCTGTACGAGAGCCTGACCAGTGCCAGCTGGCTGGCATCAGCCACGCTGCCTCGGTATTCCCATTGTTAAAGTGGGACCAGGTGGTGAAGGGCCTTCCAAAGGGAGGCCCCAAAGTGAGTTCTGGAAGAACCAAAGCTGGGCCAGTATCACGGGACTGTCCACTCTGGGCAAGAGGCACGGGGGTGGCAGACGCCCCCGAGCACGGCAGCTGCGAGGAGCCCTGGAGCAACGCTTGTGAAACCAGAGAACTTTGCAGGGCTCTTGCTTCCATTTGCCCTGATTAAGAAAGGGGAGCGGGGCCGCCTGCACGCGTGGGATAATTATGCGGCAATTTAAAGCCGCTTCTGGACACTACTCAGTGTTAAGAGAAGACGCCCATGATCTAAGGGGGGGAAGCAGTTTCTAGCACAAGACATTATATGTTACCCTTTTGGGGAAGACCACGTGTACACACGTGTCGGTATCTGCACGTGGACATGGATGTCCATTGAAATATTGAGGCAACTTGGAGGACGAACAGCAAAATATTAGCGTTATTCCTGAATATTTTTTATTCCTCCATTCATGATTTTTTCTTTGAAGCTTTCATAAGAAACCTTTTTTTAATATTTTATTTAAATTCAATTTGCCAACATGTTGTCTAACACCCAGCGCTCATCCCATCAAGTGCCCTCCTTTACCCAGTCACCCCATCCCCCTCCACCCTCCTCCCATTCAGAAATCTTTTATGTGAAACTGTGTAGTGTTTCATTAAAGAAAAAAAATATATATATTTTATCTGGTAGAAAAGCTCAGGACAAATGAATGTGCGTGGTGCCCTGAGCTCTGTGAGGTCGATTTTGTCATGGGTGTGTGCTTGACAGTTCAGTGCCTCAGTTTATCCCAGGGTGGTGCTCTGTGAGTTCTTGGTGGTTCTTTTCCTGGGAAGCATTGATTGGACGAAACGCCGTGGTAGCTTTTATAAGGCTTGTTCTCAAATGCGCAAAACAACGTAGAAGGTGCTCACCTCCAGTAGCTGGTCCAGCTGGGGGTTGTCCTGGCCTGTGGCCCCCTGAGCAGCACGTTTGCTCGCTCACAATCCTACCGGCCTCCCTTCCTCCCAGAATTAATTCCCTAGAAATGCTTTGACATTTCTCTGCCCTTTTGCTCCTGCTTAGTGCTTTTGCTCGTTTTCCTCACTGGTAAAGTGAAGAAGTAGGGCCACATCCTTTTAACTTAAAATGCATTACCCATCTCACCGGCTCGTGTTGAAGACTGAAGTGCACGAACAATATAAAAGCAGTTCGTTACACAAATGCTAACAGGCTTTAGTATACGCACATGACGGCTTTCAGTAGCTTTGCTGTCAGGGCTTCTCCCGATGCTAGTTTCTGGAACTGGCCGTTAGTGCCATATTGGAACTGCCTGACATCTGTACAGCTACAGCCAAATGACCCATACGCCCTTTCTGCAAAGATGATTCTCATAAATGGAGAAAGAGAAGTTAGGAGATTGCTTTTGTCCACTTCGTGCACGTTAAAATCTCTTCAGCTGGTCAACTTTAAATATTTCTTGTAGAACATTTCACTTATCTCTTGATTTCTTACACATGCATTTTGGGAGCACTCTCTTGTCTCTGTTAGAGCCGGGGAGAAAGAAGGGTGGTGGACTTTCTAGGCCAGAGGGGACAGGCTTGAGTCACAAAACCATTAAAACCATTGCTTCCTCTGGCACTTCCATAGATTTCTGCCTGTGATTTTATCTGACCCCCCAGACCCTGTGGGTCCTGTGGATTTGGTGCTCGTGTTCCTTCATGATGATCCGTTTGTCCTCAACATCCTAAATTTTCCTTATCACAGTTGGTGATTGTGAATTTGCAGGGCCCATTTGCCCTAAACCTCCTCTTCTAGGAAACCGTGATTTCCATGAGGCTGAGGATGTTGTTTTCCTCTCCCTCATATCTCAGCACCCAGCCTCCTACCAGGATGCAGTGGAAACTGGTAAATATTTGTGCAATGAAAGAACGCTTTTTACAGTTCACCCATACACGTGGCACTGTGCTCAGTGGCAAAACTCAGTGGTTAAATGACTTGCTGTGAGTCAGCCTTTTTTTTTTTTGGAGAAGATGCAATATGTTAGTTTCCAATAGATGCTGTAACAAATCACCACAGGCTTATTAGTCACTTAAAACAGCACACATTTATTCCTTACAGTGCTGGAGGTCAGAAGTTTGAAATGAGTCTTTCGAGGCTAAAATCGAGGTATCAGCAGGCCTGCGCTCCTTCAGGAGGCTCCAGGAGAGAATCTGTTTCCTTGCCTTGTCCGGCTTCTAGAGGCTGCCTGCGTTCCTTGGCTCGTGGTCCCTTCCTCCAGCTTCAGAGCGCATCAGTCCAGTCTCTACTTGTGCTGTCGCGTCTCCTTTTCTGACTCTGAGGGTCCTATCTCCCTCTTATGAGGGTCCTTGCAATGACATTGGGCCCACCTGGATGACCCAGCGTAGCTTTTCCCATCTCAAGATGGGAAGATCCTTAAATTGGTTACATCTCTGAAATCCCTTTTGCCATGTAAGGCAACATTTTCATAGTTTGGGGGGTTAGGATGTGTGTGTCTTTGGGAGGGCCATTATTCTGCATGCCATGCACAGAATCCTTGAAAAGGAGCCAGTTGGCTCAACTGGAAGACAGAACAGGCTTCCAGGGATGATTCCTCTTGGCTAAGATGATACAATGCCCCGGACTTTACCTATAAAGCTAATATAATGGCCTTGGGAGGGCAGAGATGAACTTGCTCACTGAAGCTAAAAGAAATGCCAATGAAAGCATTTTAGGGAATTAATTCCTGGGTAAAAAGGAAGCCCAGAATATTCCATGGCTGGGCCACAGGTAAACACACCTGCTGCTTAGGGGGAAATAGGCTTCACTATCTGTTGGAGTAGAGCAGACCTTACTTGGCCTTCTACATTTAATTTTAAAGTCTTATAAAAGTTGCGAATTACTTTTACCCTCTCATTGCCCTCCCAGGAGTTTAATGTTTATACATTCTTAGAAAACCTAGAATGATGTAGTGCTTGACCTAAGGTCAACAGAGGGAGGGGATAAGACATGAGCCACACACCACAGGATTCTTTGTTCTTTTGGGAATAGAGAACACACAGAGCTGGACAAGATGCAGGCCGGAGACATAGGATTTGGACCCAAGGCAGGCAACCTGGACCCATTGTTCCAGGTACTTCTCTACAGATGGAAAGTGCCCCGGCTCTGATATTAGCCAATTATGGGGTGAAGCCAGCTCCCTTGGCTTATAACTCCAAGCTGGACCTACTGGATGGAAATATTTGACTGTTGAAGAGAAGCTAGCTCTAGCATTAAGGTGGATTCATTCAACAAACATTTATGGAGCGCCTGTTGTGTACCAGACCCTTCCCTACAGCCGTGAACAGTTAGATTTGGTTCCTACTAGCTTATGGTCCGGAAAGGGACACAGACAATAAGCAAGTAAATGGAAATATGGAAAAGGAGTATAAAGTGAGTAGGGCTATGCAAGGGGAAAACTGGGTTGCTGTGGTAGAGAGTACCATGGAGGGGTGGGTGGAGGTAGGTACTTTGGGTGAGAAAGTCAGTGAGGACCTCTCTGAGCAGGTGTCATTTACAGTAAGGGGTAAAGGTTGAAACAGAGGCAGTGGAAAAAGCAAATGTGAAGGCCCTGAGGTGGGCAAGAGCTTGGTGGTTTTGTTTGTTTTTAAGATTTGTTTTATTTATTCATGAGAGACACAGAGAGGCAGAGGGGGAAGCAGGCTCCTGCAGGGAGCCCGATGTGGGACTTGATCCCAGGACCCCAGGATCACACCCTGAGCTGAAGGCAGACACTCAACCACTGAGCCACCCAGGTGCCCCACAACAGGAACATTTTAAGTAAGAAACTGATATGCTGTGCATTTAAGAAATAAGATCCTTGAGAAATGTGGGTGTTCCATGCTCTTTTCCTTTTGAAGCTGCTCGTTAGTTATTGGACGCTCATTACATACTGGGCATGGTGCTAAGCTCCTCATATGCATGATCTGATTTAGTACTTTAAGGGGGCCTCTGAGTTGGAGAACGTGTACTCATTTTACTGGATGGTAAACTGAGGCCAAGTGAGTAAAGTAACTCGGCCAAGGTCTTACCCTCCGTATGTAGCGGAAGTGACATTCCAAACCCAGGTCTGTCTGACTCCAATGCTGAGCCTCTAAGCATTTTGTTTTCTTCATGTTAAAAAATGGTGGCAAAACCTATGTAACATGAAATTTGCCATATTAACCGTTTAAAATATACAGCTCAGTGGCATTAATTACATTCCCAGTGTTGGGAAGCGTTACCTCTATTTCCAAAACTTTTTCAAGACAATCTTTGTCCTTTGGTCACTGGCTTCTTTCACTTAGCATAGCACTTGGCATGTTTTCATGGCTCGTCCATACCACAGTGTGCAGCAGCATCTCCTTCCTTGTCATGGCTGAGTAATACTCCACGCTCGGAGTGACATTGTATTGTGGGCTACATTTTGTTTACTTACTCATCTCTTCACGGACACTTGGGTTCTTTTCCACCTTTTGGCTGTTAGGAATAATGCTGCAGTGAACATTGGCCTACAAGGATCTGTTTGAGTCCCAGTTTTTTATTTTGGGGGTATAAATGTAGGAGTGGAATTCCTGGGACGTATGATATTTCTATGTTTGCTTTCTGTTTAGGGAGTAAAGATTTATTTATTTAGTTATTTATTTATTTATTTATTTATTTATTTTTTATTTATTTATTTAAATGAGAGAGAGAGAGTGTGTGTTTGCATGCGCACACATGTGCCTACTTGCAAGGGGTAGAAGGGACAAGGGAGAGGGAGAGAGAGAATCCTCAAGGATACTCCTTGCTGTGTGGAGCCCAAAGCGGGCCTTGATCTCACCCTGAGATGATGACTTGAGTTGAAACCCAGAGCTGGGTGTTAACAGACGGAGCCACCCAGGCGTCCCTATGTATACCTTTGAGGGACACGCTGCACTGGTTTCCGTGGCACCCGCACCACTTTCCATTCCCACCAGCAATACATGAGGGTTCCAGTTGCTCTACGTCTTTGTCAACTCTTGTTATTTTCCTCTTTTTATAGCCATCCTCGTATTGTGATGTGTATCTCTTCATGGTTTTCGTTTGCATTTCCCCAATGATGTATGAGGTCAACCATCTTCTTATGAGCTTATTGGCCATTTGTTCATCTTCTTTGGAGAAATGTCTATTCGTGCTACTTGCCTGCTTAAAAACTGGGGTGGTTTGTCCTTTCGTGGTTGAGTTGTAGGAGTTCTTTATGTATTTTTGAAATTATACCCTTATCAAATATTTAATTTGCAAAACTTTTCTTCCATTTTTGTAGGCTGTCTCACTTCCTTGACAATGTCCTTTGCTGCACAACATTTTTTAATTGTCCAATTTATCTGATTTTCACGTGTGAGTGTCATTTCTAAGGATTGACTGCCAAATAAGATGAAAATTTACCCTTGTGTTTTCCCTGGCTCTCTCTCACTTTTGATCAGGAAGTTCTCTTATACATTTTAGAAGTGATTCACGTCATCCAGCTGCCACCAGAAACCTGGGAAGCTCAGCTAAGTCGGTCCTGGTATCTGTCCTAGAGGGGGACATCTGAGTCGTGGGGGAAACAAAACTTTAGTAGTGACACTATCATAGTAATCTCTCCCCATCATCCCCAAATGCCAGTGTGAGGATCTTTGCTGGTCTGCCAAAGTTTGTGGGAAAAGAATTAAGAGCATTTTTCATAGAGGTAAATTTATTCCACTTAAGGAACTTATTGTGGAAGTGGTTCCTTTCTAGGATGCTAGAATGTTCTTGTGACCGGAGACTGATGGGAGATGATGGTAGTTTCTTTAGATGGTTCTACCTGGCAGATTAAGGATGATTAACTCAGTGTCAGGCTTTCAAATTTAGGGGAGGAAAATAGCTAAACTGTGAAATTGGAGAGGTTAGACGCCACCACAGATGCTAGCGTGGGCTTATGTGGGCCTGCAAAGCATGTTGGGGGATCCCTGCCCAGGGTTTCAAGGGAAGGCTTCATAGAGGAGCCAGATTCACTTTCTCCCTCAAATACCTGACCTATTTCTTCTTCAATCATCATCTTTGTGCAAAACTTTTAGACATGGAGAGTGGGGAAGAAAGAGAAAAATCAAAGCTCAGTCTGTTTCTTGGGTTGGATTCCTCTGGGCAGCCTCCGACTGATTCCTCTTATAGATTTTTACCAGATGGTTTTTCTTTTTCATTTACTTAAGGTATGTTTTTAAAAAGAAAGAAAGACAGAAGTCCTACCCAGAAAGGAATACTTTTTTTTTTTCTTTTTTCTCATGGGAAAGAACGTTCAGTTGTATTTGGGGACTGAATGAAGTTCTGCCAATGAGTTCACCCTGGTAAAGCACTGAAATTCTCCCAAACATACTAATTAAGATACTTTTTGTCTTTTCGGTTGGTTTTAGCTTTGAAGATACGACAAAAATGGCATGCTGCAAAATCGAGGAGCCAAGTTTGGAGGAAATGACATGGTCTCTGTATGGCAATTAGCCTTGAACTTGAATGGCCTAGTCTAGAGGGTGGTCTCCAAACTGTTTCTGATGGCCCAAGTGCCTGGGCTGTGCCGTACGGTTGTTCAGCTGAACGATTCCTCCTGGAGTTGGGCAGTGCACAACCTATGGAGCTGTAAGCAGCCGCCTGATAGACCCCAGCAAAAATAGAAATGAGCATAGACACTCAAGAAATGTATGCTTGTTTATAAATTATTTATGTGTAGATTCACTTAGGTTATATATGGATAAAACACGAGTTCTTCTTTTTTTTTTTTTTCAATTTAAAAACAAAAACTGAGTAATAGCTTTACCAGAGTTTCATCTGTGCTTTAGTGGATGGTTTCGAACACCCTTCATGTTGGGCCACCCTGCTTTGTTGACACCAGCCTAGGAAGAGTTACACGGCATCCTCTATCGTTCAGGCCGGGTGACACATTCGTAGGGCAACGTTGCTATGTAGCAGTGGAGTCCTTACGGGTCTTCCTTCCAGAAGCCCTGTCCTCAGCTGCTGGTTCCCATTCCAGAGTACACGGTCATTAATGAAGCCTGTCCTGGGGCCGAGTGGAATATCATGTGCCGGGAGTGCTGTGAATACGATCAGATTGAATGTGTCTGCCCTGGAAAGAAGGAAGTGGTGGGTTACACCATCCCATGCTGCAGGAATGAGGAGAATGAGTGTGACTCCTGCCTCATTCACCCAGGTGAGTGTGCAGGGGGTGGGCTTGGGCTGCCTTCATGTTTTCCGAGGTCGGGAAGGGGCAGGCACATAACAGAGGCTGTGATGATGCCATGATATTAAAAGGGGCATAATTCTCCTTGTCCTAATAACTTCAGGCAAAGGAAGGGGAAGACCCTTTTTGCCACTAACCTAATAAAGCTGCGAATTCATCCCCTCATTCACCTATTTAACAAAAGACTCAGCAGCTCTTATAGGCCATGTCAGATACTGGCAATACAGTGATTTAAAAAAAAAAAAAAAAAAAAGGACACATTCCTGCATTCACAGAGCTTGCAGCCTGGCAGGGGAGATGGAAAAGGAAACAGGTAGCTGCAGTACGGTGTGCTGAGTGCTGCAATAGAGAAGCACAAGGTACCGTGGCAGCGTGGACGGTGATGGGGGCAGTGGAGACTCAATTGGAGGAGGCGTTGTGTGTGCTGGAGATGGAGGCAGCGAACTGAACAGGGTGGATGAGATTTGGCAGAGAGGTCAAGCCACAGAGGAGAACATGTGCCAAGGCCCTGTGGGGAGACAAAGCATGGGGTTTTGGGAATTGCAAGTTCTTTGGTCTGGCTTAAGAAGGGGTGTGTGTGTGATGAGAAACATGGAGAGTGGTAAACAAAGAGACAGAGAAAAGATTATTAGAGAGAATTGAGAGGGAGAGGACAGGGGTCAGACCCTGGAAGGCTTTGCAAGCCGTGCGATGACTTCAGGCTAAATCCTGAAGATACTTTAGCAACATCAGAGATCTTTCAGTAAAGACATGAAAGCTATTTTCTCTTTGGCGGCAGTATGGAGAAAGTATTGGAGGAGGGGACAGGGACCTTGACGAATGTAGAAGCCCTGTGGGTGGGGAGAGGTGGAGGGATTCCAAAGATATGCAAGAGAGTAAAACTGACCACAACTTGGGATTGGCCGCACCTGGGGAAGGGAAGGGAAGGGAAGGGAAGGGAAGGGAAGGGAGAAGGGAAGGGAAGGGAGAAGGGAAGGGAGAAGGGAAGGGAGAAGGGAAGGGAGAAGGGAAGGGAGAAGGGAAGGGAAGGGAAGAGCTGAAGTCAAGGAAGATGCTCTGGCTGAGTTGGACCTTTACGGGGTGGTCCCAGTAGTAGGAGAGCATCTCAGTCTGGCCACAGCCTGCATTCACTTGCCTTCCATCCCCACCATCAAGGGACGGTGATTGTCCTCTTCACTGAAGTGCCCATCTGCCCGGAGGCCCGTGTGGACACTGAGCCCCCAGACTGAAGATGATCCCAGTGTGATTAGCAAGTCCTTGAACAATTTTTCTTGGTGCTCTCCTATCTGCTACCTTGCATGTCTGACTTTTCCCAGGGGAGTCTTAACCTTTTCCTTTTCAGGCCAGATCAAAAGGAGGACATAGGGAGTTCCCGCACACTTTCCTTAGGCGGGAGACCAAAAGGATGTTGAAAGCATATTTGGGGAATTTCATTTCTGCTGTTCCCCTCCTTTTATAAACACACAGGATGATGCACAGAGCTGCCAGGAACTTCCTTTTCTAGGAAGCTATAGAAGTGGAAAGAAAAAGAGGCTGGAGTAAACAAATGATACTTTTAGACCATCTTCCTTCTTAGAAGACAACAATGCTGAATTTTAAAATTGGAATGACCTCAGTGTAGCCTTTGTACATTTGATTTAGAAAAGAAACCCGCTGCCCCAATTCCCTGATGGTGAGTGTGCTTCGCAGGTGAAATAGTTGAGTAAAGCCTCCGAATTTTCTAAGGACATTTTGAGAGCTAAACCAGGATCTCCCAACTAGGGGTCCTTGGCAGTGGTATTGAAGTCTTTGAACGATTTTCAGTATTTTTGAAAGCCTAGTGGTCACTGTTGGGGTGACGGGGTGGGGCTTTGGTTTTATGATACAATAAGAGAATTTCATAGGTGGTGTTTTGTGCTTCTTATTGCATTGTACAGACAGTAGTTAACACCTGCCTCAATGCACCTGACATCTTGTTACGTCACCCAGGAGGTGCCCAATATCACCCTCTTGAGTGATGCTGGGAATGATCTCTGGATCTAAGGAGTGAAGAGCTGGTTACCCAGAAAGGGAAGGCAACATAAAAGCTTTTTTTTCTTTTTCTAATTTTCAAAATAGTGAGTTAATATCTTGGCAGTCCCTGTTGATGATCAAAGAGGGGTGTGTGTGTGATTATGAACTTAGGTACTTTAATTTATGTGTTTTAATCCATTGCAATCACGATTCATTTTAATACATGTGTCCCCCTCTCTTAGGGCACTGGGGACCCCCCTGTGTCCTGTGTTCTTCTGATAAGACCACACTAGTGTTTGGAAACTTCCTTCACTTCTTACATGACAAGATGTTTCAGGCTCTTCTTGTGTATTTTCTGCCCTAGATCTGTGATCAGAGACATTTCTCCAAGGAAGTCTGGTCTGAAGCCACACGCTGAGCTCCTCACGTGTTCCTTGTTACTGAACTGTCATCGTTTTACTAGGCTATTATTTATTTATTTAAAGTGGATGGGGCTAGGAAATTGGTATTTTAAAAAAAAAAGAAAAAAAAAGAGTTTATGCTGATACTCAAGTTCAAATGTAATATTCCATGGTTGTTTAATTAACCTTGTTGATTTTATATTTGTATGTCCTTTCTGTCATGGCGGAAAGCTTATTTCCTAATAATATTAACCTGATTACTTATTGCTTACAGAATAATAGCTTACAGAATAACAATAGCACTGTTTTTGTTTGCAATAGCACTATTAATAATCACAAGACCACTGATGACTATGGTTTTTATTGACCTTAGAATATATCCTACTAAATATGTATAGTCAAAATTCTATGTTTTAAAGCCAACTGATATTGTTCGTTTGTCTGTGGTGTTATACCACCTACCTGATATATAGACAGGTTTATTATTTCTATTTTCTGTATTTGACAATATAAGCAAATGTATGTTTGTATACACATTTATATATCTTCCCCCCTTCTTGTACAAAAGATAGCCTGCAATAAACACTGCTAACTATCTTGCTTTTTTCTCCTACCAGTATCTGCTGGAGATCACTCACTGACAGTGTAAAGCCATCTTTTTTCATTTATTTTTACAGTTGCATATAACTGCATTGTGTGGATTGCTATAGTTTATGAGTATTTGGGTTGTTTCCAGCCTTTTGCTCTTATAAATAATACTACAGTGAATAGCCTTAGGCATACATCATTTAGTATTTTTGCAGTGTTCTTTGGGGTAGGTCCCTGGAAGAGAGATTGCTGAGTCAAAGAGAGGTGTGTAAGTCATGTTGCCAACCTTTGCATTGTCCCTCTTGCACTTGGCATTCACAGCAGCCGGGTATGAGGGCGCTGTTTTCCCAAAGCCTTGCAACACAAATCATTGTAGAATTTTGCCAATCTCAAAGGTGAGAAATGGAATCTCGGCCTGGTTTTAAAATTTCTATTATTTCTCTCATCATGGTAGATGACCAGTGGTTGCAGGCAGATCAACATCCAGGAGCATGGTGGTGGGGATGCCAGTAGTGACGTCCAGTAGTGTCCAGCAGTACTGAGGCCCTCTCTGGACCAAGTCTGCTGTGTATTTTCATGTGGTTCTAGGCTATGTAGCTCTGAACTCAGTCCTCTGGGTTTTATGGCCGTGCTATGAGCTCCTTAGTGTCTTTTCATGATAGCCTTATTCATCTTCATCACCTGGCTGGTTTTTGTGGCTTGTACCTAAAGGCCTTGAAGTTACCATGCTGCGAGGGAGAGTTGGCAGGGTCCCTGGGAGCAGACTCTGAGTCCGTTTGCCCCCTAGTGGCACAGCTGATAGGGAACCAAAGAGGGAAAAGCGGTAAATGGGTGAAGATGGCCTTTGGAAAGCACAGTGACGCCACTGGGACCCATCCATGATCTACTGGAATTTGATGAATCATATTAGCAGCTCTTCTCTGGTGGGAGGAAGCACTGGAACAGGGGAGCCACTTTAGGGTGGTGTGCAAAGAGAGGACGCCGAGCCTCTGTCCTACAGAAACCACACATACATACACTGTGTGTATACGTTACAGGCTGAGGAAAACCTAATTTCAGCCAAAATCAAGGATGTGTGCTATCAGCTCCAGGAAGCGCTGGTTATCTCGAACGGTTGAGAAGCCTGGATTAGCAGTTCATCCATCCATCCCTATGTCCATTTGTTTATTCACTCAAATAGTATTTCCTGAACACTTGCTATGTTACAGATATTATAGTAAGTGCTGGGGATATATTGTTGAACAAGATGCAGTTCCTGACTTCAGTCTATTAGAGGAAAACAGATAATAGGCAGTTAAAATTGAGCAGGATATAGGCAATGGTAGGGATAAGCCAATTGGAGGTGTGGGAATGCAGAATAAGACTCACAGTTCATATTTGGGGTATCCATACTATGTGCCAGGCCCTTTATATGTGTTAATTTAATTTTTAAAACAACCCTAAGAGGCAGGGACATTTTTTAACCCTTGTTTTACAGATGATGACATTGGAGCACAGAGGAAGGAAACACAGCTGGACAATGGCAGAGCCAGATCTTAGCTCTCCGCTGTGATAAATGGGATTGGGTTATCTCTGTCTCCCATCACTATCCCCCGCCCCTCAAGAGATCATGTTATAAAAATGACCCTTACCTGGGGAGCTGCTCAACCCTCTCTGGTGTGGCCTGCTGGTGGGAGCAGCCTGGCACCTTCCAGGGTGGGCCCATTATTAGGCATTAATATTGTTTCCACGGGCATACTTTGGCTATAGAAATATATGACATGGAAAATATGTCATATTTGAGACAGGTAGATACTTACTATCTACTGTGAACTGAAATAAGTCACAAAAACAGAAGGTACAGAATATAACATAAGCCAAATTTTTTTTTAAATGTGTTTTTCTCTATACACAGAGACGGCGTGTTACCGGGAGTTCCCTGGTGATGGACCTTTCGGTGTTTTTAATTTAATTCTCTTTGCTTGTCTGAGTTTTCTAAATATTCCATGATAAGCACGTGGAGCATCAACCACTGCCTGGGAATATGGTTCAGAGCACCTTCCTAGATTCCTTGCTGCAAATTCGGCTGACTCTGGCATTTTCCCAGGAATGAGCATTTTTTCCCCAAGGGCTCTGGCTCCTTTCTCAGTGCGAGGCCCTCGGTGGAGGCGAGGCCCTGAGCAGGTCCTGTTCCTCTCACATGCCGCCCATCAGAACCTGCAGGTGCATAATCGAACACTTTTCTGCTGGGACATGTTTCAGGTTGTACCATCTTTGAAAACTGCAAGACCTGCCGGAACGGCTCATGGGGAGGCACCCTGGACGACTTCTACGTGAAGGGGGTCTACTGCGCAGAGTGCCGGGCCGGCTGGTACGGAGGAGACTGCATGCGTGAGTAACCCCGAGGCGGCTGCCCCTTGGTGCATGCTGCTTTGAACACTCAGCTTGCAGCAGACTAAGGTTTATCTGGTTGGGATCTGAGTGCTGGAAAGCTTTGGCCAGAGGGCTTTCTAGGTAAGACCATAAGAAAACAAAGACTGTTTCCATCTGCTGGGTGTGGATCGTGGACATCTGTTTGGAATTGGCGTCGAGAGGTTTATATCTGCTCTTAAATCTTCTCTTTTCTCCTAAATGAAGCCAAGACTTTCTGCACCCAGAATGCCTCGTGTCCATTCCAGAAGCAGTTGTGTGTGAGCAGGGGTCAGCAACCAGTGAATAAGGCTTCAGCTATGCTAAGTTCTGTAGTGGGTTTAAAAAAAATTTTTTTTTAATTTTTATTTATTTATCATAGTCACACAGAGAGAGAGAGAGGCAGAGAGAGACACAGTCAGAGGGAGAAGCAGGCTCCATGCACCGGGAGCCCGACATGGGATTCGATCCCGGATCTCCAGGATCGCGCCCTGGGCCAAAGGCAGGCGCCAAACTGCTGCGCCACCCAGGGATCCCTCTGTAGTGGGTTTTAAATGTGAATTTCTATTGGTAAATTTCTTGGTTCCTGAGTTAAATTCCTGGATCCCGCATCAAATCGTCAGCATGCCACTTATCCCAGGAAAGGGATTCTTTCTGGGTTCTCCTTCATCTCTAAGAACTACTTAATCTTTATTAGGGATCCCCTCTGAGTTTCAGTAATCCTTTGAAAATGGAGTGGAAATCTAACGTCTCAGTTTAAAGCTCCCCTCTGCAGTGCCCTGACGGTGAATATCCCTCTGAGAGTCTGGATCTGGAGCAATGTACAAACTGTTATTTTGTTGGGCCTATGTTACGTGCTCCCTATTTGAATCAGAAGGATGGGCTAACAGGCTGAGCAATTTTCCTCTTATGATGATATTCCCAGTTTGCAGAGAGGGAGGACGGAGTGCTATTGGTATTCTTTGCCTGATCCAACCTGTAGCAAAATGTCACGAGTTTTGAGAGTCTCAGCTGTGTGGTCTGCCGCTGAGGACCCCAGCTCTATCTGGAAGGGGTGTATTGGTATTTTCGGATGAACCTGGGAGTTAAATTATCGTATAAGATACAGATAATTTTTAAAAGTGCTGGTCTTGATTGCACATCTAGAACTTCAATGTCATTTTTAGATGGGTTCTAGAAAACTTAATTTGGTTGTTGGTAGGTGATCTTCTAGGTAGTTTATCTGTGGGATTTAATCCAGGTCTTCCTTTGGCAGCTGTTCCCGGAAGACGGTGTAGCATAATGATCAAGAGTACAAGCCCTGGAATGACACAGACCTGGGTTTAATAATTTTGCTGATTACTGGTATTGTGGTCTTGGCTGAGTCATTCAACCTGGCTAAGCTTTGTTTCCTTTTCTTTACAGTGGAAGTAAAGCTATCTCATAAGGTTGTGTGAAGAATTCGGTGAGATAATGCGTGTGAGGCACTTAATGCTTTGTCTGGCATATTGCAGAAGTTCAAAAATACTTTGAGAAATATTTGCATATTAAATATTGCATATTAAATATTAAATATTTGCATATTGAATGCAATAAATATGTCATTATTATTCTATATGCTCCTTAATTGCTAAGCTGGTGGGTGGTCCAGAAATAAAACTACTTTCAGTAAAAGTTTAAGAAAGACGTAATTAGAGATACAATGCACAGTTTTAGATTTCACATTGACCTTTGCAGTATGGGAGATAACTTTGGGGTTTTCTCCCTTTTGGATATGGGAGGTTGTTATTTTTATGTGTAAGGGAATGGAGAAGTGATATGTGATGGGGTGGAGCCATCTGCTTTCATCGGCTCATGCATGACCTTTGAGGCAGAGAAAGTAGGTAAAGAGTTTAGGTTTATTCCAAGTGCACTGGAAGCCAAGGAAAAGCTGTGAACTAAGGTATAGCTAAGTGCTCAGAGAAGGTAGAACGTCTAATCCTGGGGAGTCAGGGGTGGGAGAGATTTCAGACGGGAGGTGATGGTTGAGCTATGCTCATCTGTGGGTAAGACAGAAAGGTGCCTCAGTCTATGTGATTCTAGACCCCTTGTCCTTAACCACAGTACCATCCCACCTCCATTGACAAGGTCCCCTCCCACAGCTCTGTTTTCACTGAAAGCTGGGAAGTGAAATCTCTGCTGAGGGCAGAGTGGACATATGGCTGCAGCTGGAGAGTGCCAAAGGTTTGAGACGGCCACAGGAGGGGTAAGGAAAGGCACCAGCTCATGATAAATTAAAGCTTGTCCAAGCAGGACTAAGGACCCCATGGAAGCTGGATTTCCTGTATAGGTGATGCCATCTGGACAGTTGGACAAGGTCTTCTAGCAGCATGGGAGCAGAGGTGGATAAAACCAGTCATTTGGTGGATCCAAGAGTTGGCTAAGGCATGATTGTCTCAATTGGGAAGGTCAGGAAACCAGAAGAGCCTGAAGAAAGGATAGGATTGGCAGTGTCTGTGAGATGGAAAAGTAGGCATAGTGATAATAAAGTAGTGGATCATGTAGATAGGAGGGGTATTGTGATCAGAAAACAGAATTTCCAAGTGGAAGCTTTCAGGAGTTGTGATAACGTATTCATCTTTATTAGTCATTTTTCTTCTTTGTAACAAACCATCTCAGAAGGACAAGTGTTTATTTTCCTTTATCTTGGTCTGTGGGTTGCCTGGGGTTCATCCGATTTCAACTGAGTTGGTCTGGGTTGCTCTCTCGATTCAGAGCTTAGCCCAAAGGAGCAGCAGCTACTTGGGACATATTCTTCTCAGGGTGGGGTGCAAAAGCACTAGAGGCCAAGCCGAACAGCCAGGCACATTTAAGGCCTCTGCTCACATCATATCCATGAACTTTCCAAAAGAAGTCACATGGCCAAGCCCCTGATCAGTCAAGTAGGGAAGTATGCACCATCCCAAGGAGGAGGGGTACAAATATCCCAACAGTACTCCGATTGCTCTGTGTGTAGGAGTTTGTTTAGGGGGAAGGGCAGAGAAAGGGAAGAATATTTGCATATAGGAGAGTGCTAAAGCAGGTAGTAACAAGACAGAAGGGTAATAGGAGCTCAGAGGAGTCCTGTACATGTGCCTTTCCCAATAAGACCTACTGGTTGAGTCTTGGGTTTGGCCTCAGTGTAAAAGTTGGCTGTATACAGAGGCTGGCTTGTTGGATAGTGATGGTGTCCATGTGGAGAATCAAGGCTTTCTTGAGGATAGCAAAACTGGCTCAGGGTGACTGGTCATCATCCCTAGGAAAGAGGGCATAGAGCATCATTCATTACTCTACCCATCCATTCAAAACATATTCCTTGAACGGATGCTCCTAGGTGCTGGACGGACAGTGATGGGCAAGAAGGATGTAGTTCCTGCAGTTCTGGAGCTTGCAATTTAGAGAGGAGAGACAAAAAAAAAAATTGGAATGTAGTCAATGCTATGAAACAAACAGAAAAATGGTCAGATCCCTATCTCCTTCTGTGTTGGTTCAGTTACGCTTGTTCGGTTTCATAATGCTTGTTCTGAAAGCTCCTCTGCACACACTGTGTGTTATTTGATCAAGCCATAAGCATTTATGGAGCATTTCTTATGGGTCGGTCACTAGGGAGAACAATGAGCTCTCAGTGAGTTTCAATCCATCCATGGACACAGGGCTTGACCATAAGAAGACAACGATAATGTGATACTAGGTTCTTATCACTGCCACCTCATACAATTAATTAATAGTTAATTAATACATGTGAGGGGAAGTCAAAGGAAGAAAGAATTCATTTTACTGTTTGCTGAATGCTTGCCTGGGGCTGGGCACTATGCTCCCTGCCTCTATTAAGAGGGAGCCCAGCACTTGGTAGCCTGTTCCTGGCTGGGGCAGTGCAAGCATTTACCCAGTAGATGGCACCCAAGTGATCCTTTCAGGCTGTTGAATCCTGAAGGAGGGCTTCCTGCAGAGTCCCCACCTTCTGTAGAGCCCTGGCATTTTTACTAGAGTGCCATAGAGGACCCAGGAAGGACAAGTGACAAGCAAATGCCAGAGAGGATCAGACTAGTTTCTATTTAGTTATAGAGCATTCAGTACTGAGCAGATATTATAACACCTTTGTTTATTCACTGTCCTTTACAATATTTCTTTTTTTTTTTTGACTATTTATTTATTCATGAGAGACACAGAGAGAGAGAGAGAGAGAGAGAGAGGCAGAGACACAGGCAGAGGGAGAAGCAGGCTTCCCACAGGGAACCCGATGTGGAACTCGATCCTTGATCCCATGAACCGAAGGCAGACGCTCAACCACTGAGCCACCCAGGAGTCCCTCCTTTACAATATTTCTGATAATTAGTATTAACTGAACTTTTGATAGTCTTAGAACCCATTATATGATTGATTCATTTATAACCATTGACATTTTATATTAACCAAGATAAGAGCAGAAGGGCCTGAGGTCATGGAGCCCAGGAGAGGATTTTATTCGTGTCCTCCTGCCCAGGAAAGATCGGTTTAGTAAGCTCGGAATATCCAGGCTATGGAAAGGAGCTGATTCTTTCTTCTTACTCCCAACCTTTTATTTTGAAAAATTTTATGTGTACAAAGAGTTGAAAGAATAGTACATTTATATGCCTTTCACCCGGATCCACCAATCATCATTTTCTTACATCTGACTTTCTCTCTCTCTTACGGCACTATGAACTCATGAATTAAAAGGTTTTTCCTACGTTTTGTAATGTTACCATTATTTTTCTTTCTGATGCTCAAATTGTCCCAGAATTAGCCAGTGAAGGCCCTTTAAGCCAGCTCCACAGCATCATTCTTTAGGTAATTCCTTTCTTTCCTTCTGCTTCCCACCCCCCAGCCCCAAATGTCTCAAGTTCACCTTGATTGTTTACGTCCAAGTCCTAGAACCAGCCATTTCTCTATGAATTCTGGTTCCTTTTGTGGGAATGGTTTTTGGGAATTATGATCTGGTTGTTGGCTATGAGAAGCACTGATATTTAGAGTCAAAACCAAGGTTTCCTCCCAAAGCTTCATAAACTGGAAAGTTGGCTTCTTAAATGGAACCACTCCATTGAGCTTCAGAGTGGGGCTTATTCATCATGGCCTTTGGGCTGAGTGTTTCAGCACCAAATGAGATGAGCAATGAGAGGGTCTAAGAGCTACCCAAGATACCACACTTCTGGCTCACATTGTAATGACTCAGACTTTCAGGCTATGGAGAATCTAGGGAATGGAAGGTTAGCAAGTCAACCCAGAGAAGAGGATTTATGGGGAGACATAATAGACCCTTAGTACATTTTATCTTCTTAGCCATATTTTAGATAGAGCAAAGGGACTGACCATGAGCCATGCCTAAAAATGTGGGGCTAGTATATGAGAGAGGAGGATGATTTGTGTAGGCCGGTCCTTGAACCATAATGGGAAATGATCAAGAGCAAATTTTAAAGAGAGAAAGGCCCACAAAGCTGTGTGTTACTGATATATGGAGCTGTTTTCCTAGGGAACCATAGAATCATCTGGGAGGAGTCACTGAAAACTGGCTCATTTTGTTGTAGACTTAGGTGCCTGTTTCCTTCTAGGAAAGGAACAATGCTCATTTGGATCCAAACTGGGGACTGTATTATGTGATGGTTAACCACTGGGTTTGGAACCAGTAGGATCTGGATTTGAACCTCTTATTCCCTCTGTGACTTTGGGCAAAGTTATTCAATCTTTGTAAGTCTCAGTTCCCGCAAGTACAAGATGAGATAATAAGAGTGGTCCTTTACGGATTTTTGTGAGGATTAAATGAAGTACTGACTGTAAATCCTTTAATAAGGAACCTGGTTCATAGTAAATGCTCCATAAATGGTGACTGCTATTTTTATTACTACTAAACCAAAGCCATGAAGTGAGCTTTTTCTTTTTCTTTTTCTTGTTTGAGAAGAAAATCAATGTGAGGCCAGAGAGGAAAAATAATAAAGTAGAATTCCCTAGGGACAAGAAAATATATATTGGACATGAGGAGGTAATCTTCCCAGAAAAGAATTGTAATGGTAAATAACACTTTACATTTCATATAAAATTATATGAAAATTATATACATCAGATATATACATACTATATATATGTGGACACACACACACATACGCATATATATACACATACATATATATAAAATACTTTATATAGTTGAAGCTCTGACTGCAGGAAATTCATGTCCGAACCTTTGCAGAAGATTTTATGTTGTCAAAGATCTCATCCAACCATTGCTCAGTTTCTGGCTAAGGTGTAGAACATGAAAAAGACCCTCCTTTCTGCTCAAATAGGAAGAAATCACTTGATAAACCAACGAAAATTGTTTCCTTTAAACCAGCAAGTATCTATGAACACAAAAGCTAAAAGAAACTAAACTCCAGAAGAGTAAATCCTTCCTGTGTAAGCAGGTGGCACCTGCTCTGAGGCTGAAGGCAGGGCCGGTGAAGGGCGGGGCCTGCTGGAGAAGGAGGCGGGGCCATCCAGGGAGGAGGCGGGGCCAGCCAGGGAAGGAGACGGGATTGACCAGATTTAGGATGAAACTGTGGGTGCCCTGGCTGAACTTACATCTAAAAGAGACCCCAGAATGAGCACTGGGTATTATGCTTTATGTTGGCAAATTGAACTCCAATTAAAAAAAAAAAAGAGAGACCCCAGAGCAAAGGCATCCCTCTCTCCCATATATTCTCTTAAATGAAGTTGTGCTGAGCATGCAGAGGCTAGGGCAAGACTAGAAAGCAGAAGATCTTGAGATATTGGGAGTTTTGCAGCTTCAAAAACTTGGTGATTTCAAAGCCTCAAAAGTTCATAGTTCCCCAGGCTTACAATTACGGAAGTGTAAGAAGATAGGTGGAGATTGCAGAGAATGTTGAAAATGAAAGATGCATTTTGTGAGGTTTCTGGTGCTTGAGTTTCAAGACCCCTCTAGAAGAATCAGCTTCGGTCCTGCTTCATATTAGTGTAATTTCTGACTGGATCTAAATGATCAGTCCTCATCCTCCCTGCCTAATAGAGGAAAGGGTGTTACCAATCAAAAGAAAAAAATATATTTTTCTGTTGTGAAGAAACAAGAGAATATATTTTTCTGTTGTGAAGAAATAAGAGAATATATAGACTTTCCTATAACAAGTCTAGTCAAGAGGAAAAAAAAATCAATCAAAAGAGGTAGACAGTGCCCGATCAAATATTGGAGTTTTCAGACAAGGAATTAAAAAAAAAAAACTTTAAAATAGGGGTGCCTGGCTGGCTCAGTTGGTAGAGCAAGTGACCCTTTATCTTAGGGTCATGAGTTTGAGCTCCACATTGGGCATAGAGCTTACTTAAAAAATAAAATAACTTTAAAATAAATAAACTAAAGGTTCTACAGGAAAACGGTATAACGGAAGAAGAGAAATTTCAGGATAGATTTGTAAAGTGTTAAAAAGAACCAAATGGAAATTCTAGAACTGAAAACTATACTATCTGAAATCTTAAAATATTCATTGGAGGGGATTAACAGCCTACTGGTCACAATGGCAGAAAGGATCAGGGTACTTATACATAGAGTTTATAGAAATCAACCAAATTGAAGCACAGATAAAAAGGACTGAAATCCTTCTTTATACAGAAATCAAAATTCTCTGAGCTACCCAAGCCCAGACCCTCTCTTTTGAGTCAGATTGGCTCAGTTATCTCTCTGATGTTTTTGTGAAGATTCTGATGATTTTGAGGAGGACAGACTTTTTTGCAGTAGGGCGGTAGGTGCTGTTCTCACCGGTCAATTGTTTTAACTGAGTGGACAGACCCCTTGAGACGAAGAGGAGGGGCTTCAAAAATGGTTTGATTGGGCAGAGAGACATTTGATTCTATCTGACACAGTCATTCAGTTAACAGTTAACTGAACAACTGCTCCATGCACGTAAAGGTGTGAACAAGGCAGCCAAGGTCCCTGCTCTCACAGAACCGTCATGGGGGAGGCAAACCATTAAATAAACCATCACTATAAGGTATCAAATTAGTTGGGATGATAGGCCAAATCATAGGGTGAGCTCTGGAGTTATTCCTGGATATCTGACTGCTCCGGGTTCCGACCTAGCCTCTGATAAAGACCACCTCTTAGCCCTCCTTATGAACCACACCTTGTTCTAAGTACCTTCACATACTAAGTCACTGATCCTCATCAGAGCCATTTTATAGGTGAGGACACTGAGGCACAGAAGAGTTAAGTGACTTCTTTGCTGTCATGCAGCTTGTAAGTAGCAGAGGGAAGGTGCCAGGTCAGAAGCCAGGCCCCAGAGCCCAGTCTCTCATTCTGTCTCCCAAATCATCTCGTGATGTGGGAGGCGCTTCAAGTCTTCACTCCAAGTCCCTGTCTGGGGGCCTAGCAGGTCGTGGTAGAAAGAACCAAATCATGTGGGAAGTGTGAGCTCCCTTCCAGCTCCTGGCCTGGTACGTGGGTCATCCCCATGTCCTCACCCAGGCCTTTGTTCTGCCATCAGTGTCTGGGGCCTGTGTCTGATGGGTTGAGGGATGTAGCCAGTGCTGTAAGGAGGCCCTTCGGGGCCCTGGCGCAGGGGTCAGAACCTGGGACGGCCCCTGTGAGTCTTGTGCCAAAATAGCGCCTCGGGTCTAGACAAGACTCAAGAGAAATAACACTATTTATTGCCATTTATTGAGCATTTTATGTGTCCAGTACTGTGCTAGGTGCTTTAAATAAATATTTCATTTAATGCTTACAACAAATAAGAAAACAACAACATGGTGGAAGGTGCTAGTGTTACTCTCATTTCCAGTGAGGAAGCCTGAGTCTAGAGAATCTGGAGAACTTGTCTGGGGTCACACAGCTAGTAGAAAGCTGAGCAGCAGTGTGGACCCAGCCTGGCTTCCTGGACTGCGCCTCAATCATTGTGAGTCCTGCCTCCGAGTCATCTCTGAAGTTGGGGTTTGAGGGTGGAGAGGAAATGCAATGTCTATGTCTGAATGCTTGTTTTCTTTAGTCCTTCCGCCTACCACTCCCAAGAGGAAATATTAAAAAAAAAAAAAAAGCCCCAATGATGTCTCTGAAGCTTGTTATGTCTGTCTCTTGCTCCTCCTTCCCCACCCCCACCCCCCATGCTGGAGATAGCGAGACTTTTGTCTGAATGCTGGGGTGCTCATTTTTGTTGGGAACCCTCCAGCTCTCTTGCCAGTTTAGAAACTAATGGAGATTTCCCTTCGCCTCTGCAGAAGCAGGGTCTATCTAGGTGTCTCTCTTATTTTGGCTTGTAGCAACAGAGAAGGGTTGGGGCGGGAGGTTGGAGATGAGTCCAGGATTTCAGAGCCCAGTGAGGGGGACAGTCTGGCTTCGCTGGCAAACACCCCTACACACATACGCACATGCCCCACTTCCCCCGCAGCAAGACATTGTCAGGGAATCTGAGCACGTTTCTGGGCCCATTGCCTGCTCTGGTCTTTCAGACTCAGGACCACCTGCTTGGTTGGCCACCAGCACTTCCTTGGCGGGGACACTCAGCTGTGTTCACTGTTCTGCCCTAGACAGAGAGGTGCACTTAGTCTGCCCTGCACCCAGACCCTCCAGCTCCCCAAGGAGAGGCAAGAGTGGACAGGGAGCTGAAGGAGCCCCTTGATGTGGGAGGGGACTAGGGCTCCTTCCTCCCATTCTCAGTGCCCCATACCCTTCTCCCAAGCACATTTCTGAGAAGCGGCCTCTGTGTCTTGCTGGTTGGAACTTGTCCACCATCTTGGGGCCAATGTGTCCCTTCCCCCCAAGAATGAGGAGGAAAACCTCATCAAGGACTGAGATGTGGCATGTGCTTTGGAATCCTGGATACTCCTGAAGGACAGCCCCGGGCCTGCAGGAGCAAGTGGTCTAGCATCTCACATGGCAGGGGGCCGGGGCCTGGGTGGGGATGGTGGCCCTGACCTCTCCAGAGGCCCCATGAGATCCTGGGTCTGGCTAAGGCCTGAATGGTCCTGTCGAGGAGACCTGACTGGGGTGGGCCTCGGCCACCCCCACCCCCACCTCGGACCTGAGGAGAGGCCCAGTTTCCCAGCTTCCATCCCCAGCAGGGAAGCGGACTAGCAGCATTTCCTGCTGGTTCCAACTTGGGGTCCCTGCAGGAGGTTTACTGCGGGAGCTGGGATTTAACACCTTGCAGCCTGGGAAGCTGCCAGTCCCCAAAGGGTGGAGGCTGTGCAGGAAGACTTCTTTTTTTGTCTTTCACACCCAAAGATCACTTCCGTAGCAAGCAGATGGGCGGATGGGGGCGATGGCATGTGAGGTGTGCAGGAGGAAGGAACGTGCACTTCAGAAAATGGGGCTGGGGAGGGGGGCGCAGAGATCCAGTGTATCTTTTGGGGAGTGAAAGGATCCTGCTGCTTCAGCACGGTGTGGGACAGGGGCAGGAGGCCCTCAAGACAATTGAATGTACCAGCTAGGACCCAGCACTGGTACCAGACAGATCCAAGTTCAAATCCCTGCTCTGCCACCAAGGAGCAACCGTTAACATTTCCTGGCGTCTCTGCTAAGGGCCTTCTGCCCATAATCTGATTCCAGCCTCACAAAATCATATGAAGTACGTGCCAGCTTTATTCTATTTGACTCAGGTTTCCTGCGGTTCTGAGAGAGGAAGAAACTTGCCCAAAGTCACACAGCCAGTGAAGATAACACCAAGTCTCAAACCAAGAGCAGTGGGGCTTGGAAGTCTCTTCGTTCTTAACCTGTGCTTTACCGTTAAAAGAGTCACTTACAGTCTTTTGCCCTCCCGGCCATCTGGCCTTGGGGAAGTCACCCCACTTCCTTACATCCTTATTAAGGTTTCACCTCTGGGAAATGGGGAGATGAATGTCGTTCTCCTAGGTTTCTCATGGGCGTTAAATGAGAGGATGCTTGGAAGTCTTTCAGCCAGTGCCTAGCCTGTGATAATATTGTCATTCATTCATTCAACCACTATTTATTCAGCACCTGTTCCATGCCAGGTTCCATTCTAGGTGGACAAGCTAGAAGAGGGCCGTCCCAGCTCCACTAAAATGAGTAAGCAGATAAGCTAGCTAATTTCAATTAGTGATATGTGCTATGAAGAAAAGAAAAATAAGGTGAGGACAGTTACTATAGAGACATGGCGGTCCGCTGTAGCTGCGTGGTCAAGGGAGGCCTCTTTGAAGAAGGGCCAGTTGAACTTAATTCCCAAAGAAAGGAGATATGGGGCCCCATTCTTCCAGGCTAAGGGAACAGCAAGGGCAAGGCCCAGGGTTGGGAACAGAAAGGAGGTCGGTGTGGCTGGGACAGTGGGAGGAGGCTGGAGACTCATCCACCTGGGCAGATGGTGGGTCTGGGCCTCAGTGAGGCAGGGCCATGAACGTCATAGGAAGGTGTTTGCCTAGAGGGAAACCTTTGGAGGGTTGAATCCAGAGAGTAATGTGATCTAATTTATTTATTTAAGAGGTGGCTTTGGCTGCTGTGTGGAGAATCAAATATGAGGGGAATGATTGGAGAGGGAGAGAGGGTGGAGGCTGGGCAAGACAAGAACCCCCAGGGGAAAGTGGTGGATGACGCTTCCCACTGGCGGACCAGGACAGCAGCAATAGAAATCCAAATGAAGACAGGACTTGTACAACCAGCTGAGCAGTACTTTCCACCAAAGTTACAAGCCTCAGACCTTACAGCTTGTCAAAAGTGGAGTTTGAGCTCTTTTCCTAACCCTGTGGAAAGATCCTCACCTTCATCTTGCTAGGGAGCAGTATCCACTAATATTAACATTTTCCTTTCCTTTTTTTTTTTTAAAGATTTTATTTATTTATTCATGAGAGACACACACATAGAGAGAGAGAGAGGCAGAGACACAGGCAGAGGGAGAAGCAGGCTCCACACAGGGAGCCCGATGTGGGACTCGATCCCGGGTCTCCAGGATCACACCCTGGGCTGAGGGCAGGCGTTAAACCGCTGAGCCACCCAGGGATCCCAACATTTTTCTTTTAAGCAGTGAGAATTTATACTTTTGGGGGTTATTGATTGTAACTGCATATCTAGACTTTATGAGGCCAAACTGGATTTCTGTAGAGAGCAGGGTTAGGTGAACTTTTTCTGTGAAGGAGCGGATAGTAAATATTTTCATTTTTGTGGGCCTTGCTGCCTCCTGTCAGAACCATTCAACTCTGCTATTATAACTGGAGAACAATCATATAAAATGCATTAAAAATGGGCATGGCTCTGTTCTAGTAAAACTTTATGTACAAAAACAAGCAGTGAGCCACATTCAGCCCATGGATTATAGTTTGACAACTCTAGTAGAAAGTATCATTTATTTATATGACCCAGATAAATTTTTTTCTCTAAAACCAACTCAAGGCATTTTTCCCAGACCATTTTGTAAAGCTAGGATGCATCTTACACACCTGTGCTTATCTTAATACTAGGAAACATGATGTAATTTAACGATAACTTAGTCCAGTGGTTTTCTTAGTGATTCTTTGGAGGTAACTTGGGGAAATGAAGGTGATAGTGAGGGTAGAGGGCTTTGGATCCCTGCACCCCACGCAGGAGAACTTCTTGGATACGTTTTTTTTTTTTTTTAATTGGTGGCTTTCAAAAGAAATTTGTTTGGGGAAAAAAAAAAGAGTTAGGGACTAGGAAAAAAAAAAAGAAAGAAAGAAGACCAGTGATCGAGTCCAAATGGTTAGAATCATGTTCCCTTGCTGGTGTCATGTGTTAGGGAAACATTTATTACATAATTGCATATAGAACAAATTAACACATAAATTTTCTAACTGGATGGAAAAGGGTCAGGAAAGAGTTGCTTTAGGGTCCTATCTGTGGGGTAAAAGATGCAGATTTAGGCTCAGAAGAAGACCACAGTGTCTACTTTCAAAGCCTTTTGGGGTGGAGTCAGCAGGTTGGCATACGGCAGTCTTGCAGAGGCTTGGACTCCACCTTCAGACACAGGTTTGAACCTCTGCTCTAAGTGGCCAAACTTTTCTTTAACCCTCTTGTTATACATTTTCCCAGCTGGAAAACTGGAATGATAGTACTTCCCTTTTCAAGCTGTGGGGTGGATTAAGTGAATTAACCTATGCAAATTGCCTAGCACATTGCCAGGTGCTTGAGAAAGTAATTTCCTTCCTTGTTCTGTTCTCAGGGATGTGGGTGAGCTCAAAGGCTTTGAGACCTTCTACCCTCTCTCTCCTGTTGACTCCAATTTCCATGCCCCAATCTTCTCCTCCCAGGATGTGGCCAGGTTCTGCGGGCCTCAAAGGGTCAGATTTTGTTGGAGAGCTACCCCCTAAACGCTCACTGCGAATGGACCATTCATGCCAAACCTGGCTTCATCATCCAGCTAAGGTAAGGGGCTGGGGTCAGAATTAGGGAGTTTGGGATTATAAGGAAACACAGTAAGAAGGCTGAGGGCCCTGGATCCTAGTGACCTCAGGGTAATCATCAGCACTTTATTCTTAAAAGTAGGAAATGTGAGGCGCTGGGGTGACACAGTTGGTTTAAATGTCTAACTCTTGATTTTAGCTCTGGTCTGATCTCAGGGTTAGGAGCTCAAGCCCTGAGTTGGGCTTCCTGCTCAGCATGGAGTCTGCTTGAGTTTCTCTCTCTCCCCCTCTCTCTGCCCCTCCCCTGCTTGCTTGCACATGCTTGTGTACTCTCTCTCTTTCTTTCTCAAATAAATGGATATATCTAAAAAAAATAAAAATAAAAAAATAAAAATAAATGGATATATCTTAAAAAAAAAAAAAAACAAACAAACCCAAACTAGAAAATGTATCCTGGAGGCTTTTTTTAACCTTTTGACTATTCCATGGGACAAAGCCTGGTAAAAACTACAGCCAATTACATGTTTGTTATTCACGGCCCTAGAATGGGGAGTTAGGGGGTTTAGGTTCTTTTGACCCAAGGATAATACCAACAAAGCAAAATATTGATAGCAATCTACCCATCCACAAATCTTTACCAAGTCTTCCTATTCATCCAGGACTGGGCTGGGTTCTATGGGAGGAAAGGGAAGAAATAAAAGGCACAGATCTAACCTTCAAGGCATTTATTCTCCACATTGGGGTTTTTGCTCATCAGCTCCTTTCACCGGAAACAACCACTTCTCAGAGAACAACCACCACCCCTGTAATAAATAAACCAGGTTTCTCTTCTTTGTGTGGAAGATAAGCCATTTCTTCTTATGGAACTTTGGAGTCCTCACAAATATTTAACTTATGCCATAGTTCAACCTACAGACCCAGTTTTATTGTAACTCTCGATAAATAGCACAAGAGAGTGCCGTTCTATGCGAACTGTTTACTGCTGCATCCTAGTGCCAGGAGCAGCACACGGCACACACCATAGCAGCTTGCTAGATACTTGTTGCATGAATAAATGTTGGAAGAACTCCTCTTTGCCTCCAGCACATCTCCTCTCTCCTGGCTAATGCCTCTCCTTTTCCTCTCTAGGGAAGCAGAGTGGCCCGCTCACCTTTGGGATTTCTAGAGGCCTTGTTCACTTAGTTCTTCCCTTTCTCCCAGTAAGGAGGGTGGAAGTGATAGATATCTCTACTCTCCTAGGGCGCAGGTTTTCAATAAGTATTTTCTGGATGGATCAATGGAGGTCTCCACATTGCAGCTGGTTCCTCAGATGGCTCTCTGTCCTCCAAGAGGGGCAACATGTGGGACCCTGCCTTGGAAGGATCCAGCAAAACAGGTCCCCTTGTCAATTCTCCTCACCAAAGCTGGTGCCCAGTGGTTGGTCTCCCCCTTGAGGATCTGGGGTTGGGAGTGAGGCTCATTAATTGGAATTTTCCAGAGGAAGGTTAGCATAAGGAACACCTGAGGGGTTTCAGGTGGGGTCTGCCAGGGAGGATAAGGGCAGGTGTTAATGCCACATATTATTTCAGCACCTCAGGAACCAGGCCTGTGGTCCCCTTAGGGAGCTCTGAGGAGCTTCTCCAAGATCCAGGATGCAAAGGAAGTCTCTCACAAACAAAAATCCAAAATGGTAGAGGGATTGGACAAGCACATCACATGCCTAGGAAAGGCTTAGAAATATATAGATTTCTTTCTTTCCAGTCAAACCTGGACTTGCTGGCCAGTGATAATAATAACAACAACAGAAACACTAACGCACATGTACAATGTTCAGACCAAAAGCTGGGCAGTCATCCCTGGTACTGCCCCCCTCTCCCCAGCACTGCAGCCAAGCCATCACAAAACCTATCTTCTTACCTGAAAATAATCTCAAGTCCACCCATTTCTGACTCTGGTGCCACTATTCTACTTTTACCACCACCATCTCTCACCTTGACTCTCTGATGACCTCCTAACTGGCTTCCATGTTTCCATTCTTGCCAGCTCTGCTGTCTTCTCAGTCACTAGAGTGATCCTTTAAGATCCTAAATCCAGTCATTGATTCTACTGTTGAAACCTTCCAGCTCATTCCTATCAGGCTTGGAAGAAAACCTAGACTCCTCACCATGCAGGATCTGGCTTCAGCTCTCCTTGCTCACAAACCTCAGTTCATACCACTCTCCCCTTTATACTCCACCTTACGGCATCCCTGACCTTCTTTCAGTTCCTCAAATATGCCAAACTCATTACTGCCTCAGGGCCTTTGCACTTACAGAGTCCCCTGCTTGGACTTCTCTCCCCCATGACCTTCACTGGCTGCCTCTATGTCATCATGTACGTGTCTGCCCAGATATCAGATTCAAAGAGAGGTCTTCCTTGACCACTTTGTATAAAAAACTTACCCTCCCCAGTTACTTTTTATGCTTTTATCTGGCTTACTTTCTTCACAGCACTTAATACTCTATGGAATTACCTTGTTTTCTGGTTTCCTTGCTTATTGTTTGTCCCCCAAATCAGAACTACTCTTTGCTAGGGCTGGCACAGCTTGACTGTCATCTAGTTGGGGCTCTGCTGTGCTTTCAGCACCTAGAACAGCGCCCGCCACGGAGCAGTCTGGCCACAGATAGACGTTAAGTACGTGAATGCATGAATGTACAGATACAAATACAACTTGCAATATCTCATGTTTCAGTTTCAGAAGAAAGCTGTGATCTCTTTTTGAGTGGTGGCCTTGACCCTGCTGCTTCCCTTTTCAAACAGAGATACCAAAGTCCAGAGAAAGAAGTCACCTGTCAAGGCCCACAACAAGCTAGCAATGGCATCTGGGTGAGATCTCAGCTGCTTTGATGTTAGACCACATTTCACAAAGCATGATTAATGGGCCTTAGAGTCCCTTACGAAAGGTTTGTGATAAAAAATTTTATAGAATAAACATCAGTTATAGGGTTTATTTTTAGTAAGACCTTTAAGTGCATTTAAAATATACCGATTGTCATTATGTTCTAGTGTTCTCTAATCCTGGCACTTGAACTTTTTACCCAAAGTAGTAGAAATAGGCCCTCATCCAGCTTTTCAGGTGGCCATTGTGAGCTCTTCTATCTTCTCCAAAATATGAGGGGGAAGATACAGATGTACATTCTGTGACCGTGGTACCCAAGCATTCCTTTTGGAATGATCTGAAAATGGCTTTTCCTCTCTTGCTCTGGAATGTGGCTGCCTCCTGTCTTGTCCCTTGCTACTGGAAGCTTGGGGTCATTGTCTGCTTTTTTGATCTAATGTATTTTGATCTAATGTATTTCCAAACTCAAGACCCTTTTAGGAAATCACAGGTTTATCTGATCTCCCCCAGTTCTGAAATTCTGATATAGTGCTACCTTTTCTACTCTTTGGTGGCAAGAATTACTGCTACCCAGAAGATCTTGCCTTCTTCTCCTTCCATCAAACAGGAGAATGTGCAAAGATTTTGTTCTTTTATTGACTTGTGCAAGATAGTATGTGCTTTTCTCCATTCTCCTATTGTAAAATTATAGTATCCATCCAACCACCTCTTCACCAATGTTTGCTTGGCATCTCTATGTGCCAGGCACTGTGTTAGGCACTATGCAAAAAATGGTGGAATAAGATAGATGTTCTCTTCTACACTCAAGAAATTTTCACCTAGTGGAGGAGATGGACATGTATACATTGCATACAGACACACACACAAAAACACAAAATCAAGAAGATGAATAAGAGAAATTAAAATTTATATACCCATTATAAAGAGAACAGGGGATCTCTTTTATAAAGAGTTGTCAAGGAAACCTTGTTGAGGAGAGAATATTTAAGGTGAGGCCTGAAGATAGGAAGGAACCAGCCATGCTGACTGGGAGGACAAGTGCCCCTGGAAGAGAGGCCAGCATGTGGTATGCCCTGTTCTGCCTGGACATGCGCACACATGCACACAGCAGACACAACCATGCCCTCTGCTAAAAGAAATTCATCTGACGTCCCATTGTCCAGGACCCTTTTCCTATTGGATCAGGCCAGAGGCACCACTCCTCTGAGACTTGTTCATCCTCTGGCCTCTCAGGATGGACCAGGGCTCACCTGTTTCCTGTTGTCACCCTCTCTACCCACAGGTTTGTCATGTTGAGCCTGGAGTTTGACTACATGTGCCAGTATGACTATGTTGAGGTCCGTGACGGGGACAGTAGCAACGGCCAGATCATCAAACGTTTCTGTGGCAATGAGCGGCCAGCTCCCATCCGGAGCACAGACTCTTCACTCCACATCCTCTTCCATTCAGATGGCTCCAAGAATTTCGATGGCTTCCATGCCATATTTGAGGAGATCACAGGTAAAGGCCATGGAGATAAATGTAGCATTTTATGGCTGTGTTCCAGACAAACATCTCCTTTCTGAACAGCACCCTCTTCTCTCTGCACAGCCTTATTAAAACCCAGTGTGCTGGGTTCTTGGAAGCAACCTACACTTTGAGAAGGAAGAAATAAATGGCAAGGTATATTTCAGAAATGTTCACCAGAAGCTTAGCTAGTTATTATGGATGCCCTTGTATTGAAGCTGGAGCAGGGGAGGCCAGGTAGTTTGTCTGAGGTCACAAAGTAGTCGGCTCTACGGCTCACACTAGGGGGCCTCTCATAGTTAAGCGCATGGGATTTGGAGCCCTGGTAGATTAAGCTGTATGACCTGGGGTAAGTTCTACTTCTCTGGGCCTCAGTTTCCTAATCAGTGAATAAAGAAAAAGCATAGGTCCTGCTCCATTAAGGAGGTTCTGGGAGATGAAACAGGTGAAGAGCTTAGTATGGTGTCTGGTACATAGGACATACTCAGTAGCTGCCCAATGGCAGGTGTGCCTTGAGCCTCCGTCTGTCATCTGCAAAATAGGCATTAAAAGTGTTTCATTCAGTGGTAAATGCCACTTGCTTTGTGAGTAACTCCAAGCCTGACTTGAACTCCCGCTCTGTTCATATCAGGAAGTAGGATTTGACCAAAATGAGCCAAACACACAATCCTAGGGAAGTACCCTCAGCTCTCACTGTTCTGAGATTGGATCTCACTGTATCCGGCTCTACAAACCAAGCTCAGAAGTTCTGTTTTTTTTTTTTTTTTTTTAATACCTAAGTAGGCATTGTAGTGGCATTTTGATTGCTATGTCTTCTCATGGAAGGTATGACACAGAAGTCTCAGGAAAAGCGGTAGTGGCAGTGGGGTCATCCTTCTCTAGCCTTGTCCTTTCAGCAGGATGGGCGGACAGCCCCCACCTGCCTTTCCCTTAGCTTGTCTCCATGTGAGCTCTCGCCGTTGCTTCTCATCTGTTCTACTGCCTTCCGAGGATGTCCCCTGTGGAGCTGTGCAGGCCTGGGGCTTCTGGAGGCTGTGTCACTGTGGTGTGCTGTGTTGTGGTGTGGCGTGGTGAGCCTGTGGCTGATCCCTGCCCTTGGTAATATATGGCCAGCCAAGACTGGGTAGGGTTACACTTGAGACACATGTGTGGGTATTTGGGGCAGTCAGCAGGGCTGGCTGTCAGGGGAGCCAGGGAGAAGCAGCAGTGGCTCCCCAGCCTATGACCCTGTGACTGAGGGGAGGGTCAGAAGGGTCTCTTTCTGCCCTAAACTGGGCTCCTTAACACTACAGAAGTGTTTGGGAGAGCTTTGGGAAATGCCCGTCTGAATTGTCAGGTAGACAGTACCACTCCCAGTTCCTCAGACACCCTGTCTGTGTGCTTGTGCTCAGGTTTTTCCCTCCGGCTAAGGTCACCTCCTCCACCTTGCACATCAAATCGCAACCCTCAGGGTTTGTATCCCATTTGTTGTCCTCTGCTAAACCTTTTCTCTTATTCCATCAGGTTGTGACTTTGCCCCAGTTTGAGCATCTTATAACACTTTTCCCTTTCCTGACACTAAATAAATTACGCCTCAGGTGATAGTCATTGTATTTTTCTCATCAGAAATCTCTGGTTTGGGAAGCAGGGTGTCCCACTCCGGTGCCTCACACAGGGCGAGCACCCAATACGGGCTTGTGGAACTGGGCCCAGCGGTATATTTCCAGTTGGCAAATGGAGGTAGGGTTAGGGGTTAGCATGCAGACCACTGTTTCCCGAAGTGTTCTCTGTAGGAAATAGTCCTCTGCAAAACGCAGGTTCTGAGATCAGGTTAGCTTGGGGAAGGCCAGACATTATGTCATTCTGAGGAATTTGCAGTGCACATTAGGTCGTGAAACATTCTGAGAAGTTCTGCAGTAAAGAAACCTGATTAATTATCATTTAATGCCAGTAGTGCTTCCCCATCATATTTGAACCCACAACCCTTTCTTAATTAAACACATCAACAGCTCGAGGGCCTAATGTTTATAAAATGCATGTTAGGAAATTCTCAAGCTCATTTTCAAAGGTGTCATGAAGATCTTCCAGTTCCTTTCCCCCAGTACCCAGGATACTTTCTTGAAAAAAGATGATCTAAAGCTCCCAGAGGCTGCCTTTCTCCCCTGGAGTCCCTCTGGGAGGGGTAAAGGCGTGCTTCTACTCTAATTATGTGGTGTACTTATTTGTGTTGGCTTTAGGTTTTTCAGACCATAGGAACATACTTCTGGGGCCTTCAAAAATCTCAAACAATATCAGATAAAAACCTGTTTTAGGGATTCTCAAACAATGGCAATATGAATCCAATAAAAGAGATAAAAGTAAAGAAGCAAGTGAAAGACTCTGGTCAGGGCTCCAGGCTTGAGGAGATTGACTCGCTGTACGGTGACACTGAAGGAAATTGCCTTTTCTCTTACAGCATGTTCCTCTTCTCCCTGTTTCCATGATGGCACTTGCCTCCTTGACAAAACTGGATCCTACAAATGTGCCTGCCTGGCAGGCTACACTGGGCAGCACTGTGAAAATCGTGAGTATGCCTCTGGAGTGGGAGTTAAGGTGTCATGTGGGGCTGACGTGGAGAGGGCTCTGGGAACTTGAAGAATGTTGTTTCTTGCTATTTAGGACAGTCTGTCCAGGGTGGCATGTAGTGTGGTTCTCTTGGCTGGGCAGCCTCTGTCCAGGGTGGCATGAGTGGTTCTCTTGGCTGGGCAGCCTCTGACTCGGGATATTGGCAACCACCCAGGTCTTCCCATTGACATTTCAAGACCTTACATGCTGCATATTCCCCTCAAAAAGATATGCCTTTGATGGCCTCAAATAGTATTCAGAGCTCAAAAACATGGAAGAAGGGCCAAGAGTAGAAAGCCACTATCATAAAGTCTTGTGTGGCCCTCAGTCTGAACTCCCTGTGCATTGTAAGATCTGAATTTTGGGCTTCTGCCCCAGGGTAGCATTCATAGACTCCAGGATGTTGTTGCATGATCTGAAACCAGTAGCATAGAGGAACTCAACACTGTCACCAGAAGTCATTTATCAAGGGTCGCTGATAACCAAGGCTTGTGTGTGACATGTGTCTTAACAGAAGTTTGAGCCCTAAAACAGGTGTCATGACCTGTAACTATCAGCGTGGAATGAGAAGGGCAGAAGAATGAGAAGATTCAGGATTTGGGGGAAAGTGAAGAACAGATAATAGCCTGAGTAGGGTTCCCCCCCAGTGGATCCTGAGTGGTGAGTGTGGGTGCAGGTGGTGTATCAGGACATGCTCCCAAAGAAGCTGGCAAGGGAGTGGGGAAGCTAGGCTGGGAAGGGAGGGAAGCCAAGCAAAGGTGTGATTTCAGGCAAGATCCAGCCTCAGTGGAATCTGGCATGTAAATTACTTCTCCGAGTGTGTCCTGGCTTTATAGCAAGGCAGCTGGATTTTTACCACCCCACTGCAACCAGACAGTGACCAAGGGCTGCCCTGGGCCAGTAGGAGAACATTCCTGACTTTCTATTCATGTGGGCCGAGTGGTTCCAGTAGCCCTTGAATCGACAAAGAGATCTCAGGTGCAGGTCATTGGAAGCAAAACAGTATAGACTGGGGGATGGGGAAGGCAAGGAGCCCAAAGTAGTGAAAACGCGTCTGAGCACAGATCACCAATAGTGTATGCTACAACTACTTGTAACTAGTGTGCACAGGTACTTTGGGGTCATCCTATGAGGGGCCCTGGTCTGATAGCATTCATTAGAATTTGTACACTTGTCAATATTTACATGAGCTTTCCTTGCTAATAAGGCAGACGGAAGCCAAGGTGTCAACAGTGTGTCCTTGAGTGTGTCATTGCACTCCGCTGAAAGCATCACTTGCTGTGGCTTGGCGCTGCTGACCTGAGCATGGTTTTGCTGGGTGCTTAGAAAAACGTCTTCTGCTTTATGGTTCCTGCCTCCTTTGAACCTGCTATGTTGTGTGCAAGGCAGAGAGGAGAGCTGTAGCTTTCTCTTTGTTTTAAAAATGCACATATAGAGTGAACCTGGAATCTTGACAATGGCAAATCCCGAGTATTACCCTTTAAAATCAGAGGGAGGAAAACAAAACAAAACAAAACAAAAAAAAAAAAGAAGGCTTAATTTCTTGATAAATTAATTACACAATAACTAGAGATTTTAAAAACGAGCTGGAATTGGAGAGAAGTGAAATATTGCTAACTAAGGCATAAAGCTTTAAGAAGCTGGGTCAAATGAGGGCAGGGGTGGGGTGGAGGGAGAGAGAAATTGATCAAAAGTTGTGACTAATATATGTATGAGTTGCTTATGAGCCAAACATTGTTGTTTCAGAATTGTCATTCCATCCAGAAAACAGAACAAAACAAAACAAATACATATAATGAAAAAGAATGTAAAATATGTCATTATGAACTGATTCATAACTTGAGTCACGAACTGTCTTAAATTCACTCTGGTCTCAAAACAGCAGCATAGATGGACTGGAGCATTCCTCTTAGCCACTTTTTAAGATGTCATGTGAAACCAAAATTCCCTCAGTATCTTGTAGTTGTAACTAGGTGAAGGTATTGGTGGTGGATATCTGATACATCATTTGCTGGCAATCATGTGGGGTACCACACATTTTATTATTTTTTAGAAGATTTAGATTTGGTTTTCCTTCTAGGAAATTCAGCAGGAGTTCCAACTAACTCAATGAGGGAAGCATCACAAAAATTGGCTGTGGCAGTTTACCTTGTAATTTCTGAACAAACCTTAGTGGTTTCCTAGAGTTACATTAGCTAGAAAAACATAAAGAGGGAAAAAAAAAGATTTGCTTCATTGTTTTCCTCATGAGTATACTACTGAACTGGAAAAATATCCCTGGAGGAAACTGCTTCAAAATGAACAAGAAACTCAAGCATTCTGGGATAATCTAAACTTTGAAATGCCCAAATTGGACTAGGCATTTGTTTTACAAAATAGCTTTAAAAGCACCAAATCAAATATTAATGAGAATCCCATCTTTTATTTATGTAGGACCAAATCTGATAGGGGGAGACCACTTCATAGATGCTACTTTAATGGTCTGCCCTCCTGAAGTCTGTGAGAAGGTGGATGTTCCTTTTAGCAGATAAAGGATTTGAAGCAGAGAGCGCAAGGCAGTGGTCCCCAGCAACTTCAAAACTCCAGGCTAGAATTCCACATTTCCCATTTAGTTCACAGTTTCCCAGGCACGGTTCTCACCAGATGAACAATAGATAAGCTCTGGTCATGTCATTGCATCCCATTATCTAGTCCCCTCAAAGGACTTTCCTTCCCAGGTAAGCTCTGCCTGTTGCTCTTTTTCAAAGAGAATCCTGATTCACTGTCTCTTGATATAAGCTGTTGTCATCCTTTTCTCTGTATATATTTAAGGATGTGAGTGGGACTAGAATAGAAATAGATTTTCTCCCTACTTACTAAAGAAATATATACTTGTAAAAATAATCAAATAGCCCAGCAGCATATAAAATAGAAAGAGAACATTATTTTCCCTGACCCATCCTCTGTCCCGGTGGAACCACTGTTAACGTGGTCCTTCTAGACTTTTTTCTATGATGTGGGAACCTAAGTTGTTGATAAATTAATATTTTAAACCAGTGATCCTCAGTCGGAGGTGGTTTCGGCCCCCATTCCCATCCTCAGGGGCCTTTGGCAACATCTAGAAACACTATTAATTGTCATAATTGCAGGGGGAAGGCCACAGATGCTGCTAAATATCCTGCAGTGCACCAGGCCAACCCAGACCAGGGAGTTATCTGGCCCAAGTGTCAATCGGCCAAAGTTAAAAAACCTGTTTCAAACAAAAAAGAGATTGAGGGATATATGCAATTTTTCAACTTATTGTTTTCATTGCCTGTATCATGGACACTTTTTCCAGGACAGTCCATGTTGACCTACCTCATTCAAACAAGTAATTTTCTGAGTATTCCCTTGTAGGGATGTATATACCATCATTTATTCATCTAATCCCTTCAGATGGACTTGATACCATACTTAATTAATTGTTATAAGGAAAGCAGCTATGAATATCCTACACTAATTTCTTGGTTCATACGTAGAGGTATTTTTGTAAGAGAAATCCCTAGATGTTGAACTGTTAGCTCAAAGGGGACACAGATTTAAACTTTTGAGAGGTATTGCCGAAATGGTCCCTAAAAGGTTTCACCAGTTTACAAGACGAGGTCTTATAAATATCAGTCCTCAAAATAAGAATTAGAACTCACAGGGACGCCCGGGGGGCTCAGGGGTTGAGTGTCTGCCTTTGGCTCAGGGCGTGATCCTAGGGTCCTGGGATCGAGTCCTACATTGGGCTCCCTGTGGGGAGCCTGCTTGTCCCTCTGCCTGTGTCTCTGCCTCTTTCTAATGTGTGTGTGTTTCTAATTTCTAATGTGTGTGTGTCTAGTGTGTGTTTCTAATGAATGAATGAATAAATAAATAAATAAATAAATAAATAAATAAATAAAATAAAGAATTAGAACTCACATTTGAGAGACTAAGGTCTGTTCTTGTCTAGTTGAAAATGAATTTCTTTCCTTTTTTTTTTTTAAGATTTTATTTATTTATTTAAGAGAGATAGGGAGAAAGAAGGAGAGAGAGCAGAAGCAGGGGGAACAGTAGGAGAGGGAGAAGCAGGGAGTCCGACGTAGGTCTGGATCCCAGGACCCCAGGATCATGACCTGAGCCGAAGGCGTACGCTTCACCCACTGAGACATCCAGGTGCCCTGAAAATGGATTTATTTTTGGAGGAAGATGAATGGGTGTGAGGGAAGGCCTCGTGCCCAGACTTCAGGGTAGTAGCAGAGAAAGAGGAAGAAAGAGTGGGTGCAGGTTGGGCTCGTTCGGTGGTCCAGAGGCTGTGAGAGCCCCGGTGCCCTGCACGGCCCTGCTGCCCTAGGTCTGCTTCCCAAGGAGGAGCTGTGGCCCCTGCTCCCAGGTCACCTCCTCCGGGAGCAAACCCCGGGGAGCGGCCCCCTCCTTGACTCTGGGGCCACGCTAGCTTCCTGCCAGCACCCTCAATGACCCCAACCTCTCTGGGTGTAAGGAACCAGGGTCCCCCCGACCCCCTTTCTTCCCTGTGAAGTTTCCTGTTTCTTTGTATGAAGCACAAGGACAAACATCAGTTCTTGCGTCAATGGTGGGAATCCTGTTTGGTGGAAATGGAGAGCGAGGGACTCAGCGCCCCGTTCCAGTTTCCACGTCGCCTTTGTTCCTCTGGCCCCGTTGCCGATGCCAGGCTCTCCCCCGCATCCTAATGAAGGGCCGGAGACGGGCTTAGTCGCGGGGCACAATGCTCACACTGCAGGCCCCGACGCGCTTTGAACAAAACAAGTCGGCTTCCACCAATTAGAGAACACTGGGGAACCCGGATTCGTGTGGGGTTTGGAGCGTCGGGAGCTTTCCCACTTGCCTGGCCCAAGGACTGGGAAGAAAGAGCCCCAGATGAGAGGCACACTTTATGCTCTAGCTTCAAAGGGGCAATCGTGTATCTCATCAGAATAAGTGATGAGGAACATTGGGGTTTTCATGGAAACGGTGACACTGATGCAGCGGGAATGTGCCGGGGCCACCCCCAGGGCATGGTCACCCCTGGGCTGTGGTGGGAGGCATGCACATTGCCCTGAGGTCTCTCAGGGGAGGCATTGTAAACACGGAGTTGGTTCCTGGCTTTACGCTGTTCCAAGGGCTGGTCTTAGCCTTAATTGATGGAAGACAGGGGCACCTTTGTCCGTAGTGAGATGGTACATCCCGGGGTGAAGAGCTTGGGCTCCGTGGGCAGAAAGACCTCGATTTGACTCTTAGCCTGCCACCTACCAGCCGGATGATCTTGAACCGCTCGTTTAACGCCAAGGAGCCTCAGTTTCCCCATTTATAAAGTTCAGAAAGATAATATCACGTATTTCTCAGAGTCTTTGTGGGGATGGAATGAAATAATTTACAGAAGGCACTGAATTGAGTCATAGGAACTGTTATTGTTTAAAAAATTTTTGGGGGGGGGATCCCTGGGTGGCGCAACAGTTTGGCGCCTGCCTTTGGCCCAGAGCGGGATCCTGGAGACCCGGGATCGAATCCCACGTCGGGCTCCCGGTGCATGGAGCCTGCTTCTCCCTCTGCCTGTGTCTCTGCCTCTCTGTCTCTCTCTGTGACTATCATAAATTAAAAAAAAAAAAAAATTTGGAAGATTTTATTTATTTGAGAGAAAGACAGCAAGAAAGCAAGAGAAAAGAGCATGAATAGGGTAAGGGGCAGAGGGAGAAGCAGACTCCCCATTGAGCAGGGAGCCCGATGCAGGACTCGATTCCAGGACTCCAGGATCATGACCTGAGTTGAAGGTAGATGGTTAATTGACAGCCACCCAAGTGCCCCTGTGGATATTTTTTGTTTTGTTTTTGGGGTTTTGTTTTGAGTATAGTTGACACACAATGTCACGTTAGTTTAAGGTGTACGACACAGTGATTCCCTTTCTCTATAGGCTGTGCCAGGCTCACCACCACTGGCCACCATCTGCCACCGTACAACGCTTTATGGTAGCATTGACTATATTCCCTATGCTGTGCCTTTTATCCCTTTGACTTATCCATTCCATCACTGGAAACCTGCATTTCCCAGGCCACCATCCCCTACCCCCTTCCTTCTGGCAACCATTGATTGCTTCTTTGTAGTTCTACATCTGATTCGGCTTTTTGTTTATTCGCTTGTTTTGTTTTTTAGATTCCACATATGAGTGAAATCATATGGCATTTGTCTTTCTCAATCTTATTTCACTTCGCGTAATACCCTCTTTTGTATCCCCCATCCCACTCCCCATTATGGCCATTTAAACGTTTGGCAGAAAGTAGGGGATTTTCCAGATAAGGGATTAGAGGAACAGCACCATTGTCTACAAACTAGATGATTATGACACACCTTTCTTGGGGTTGCAGTGTTTAGGAAAATTCTCCCCTCGACTTTCTAAGCCTCTTCTGTGAACTGCTTTTTCCAAATCGTTGCTGGATACTAAGTATTGCCACCACTGCACTTGCGTACAGCCAAGAAGGATCTGGTTTGAACAGGGCAAGTAGACACTGCCAATGTCATTGTCACAGAGGCATCCTAGATCCCAGGAGAAGACACCCACATTGGGCGTGGTGGATGGGGAGCCTTTGTAAGCAGGGCATCCCCAGGAGGAGGTTGTGAGAAATGATGAATGGAGTTATGCCTCCCTTTTTCTCACATGGTTTTTCAGAAGTCACTCATTTCACATGAGGTGGACTCGTACTTGGCTTGAGATGGCATGAGAGGTAGAGGGACAATTCCATGGAAGAGTCTTGGGGAATCCATCGTTGTTACCCACAAGTACTTGAGAGCCCAGAGCCTTCAGAAATTGGAAGGACCCCAAAAGACAATCAGCTAGTGGGCCTCTAACTTCTCATACATCCCCTTACACCTGAGCCTCCCTAACATGGAAATGAGTCTCTGACGTCCTTCTTGGTGTATTTTAGAGGGATGCCATCCCATTTAGATTATAAGATCGGAAAAGCAAAAGCTATTACCGAACACAGCAGAAGCTCCTTATATGTAGTTATCAAGGTGTTTGTTTTATAATTCAGGGGAGAAGGTTCCTTTTCATGTGGATCATTCCTTGTTGGGTGGACCTGAGTCTACGTGGATGAAGTAACATTTTAGCATTAGCCCTGATGGGCTCCATGGGCATCTGGCCTCTTAACCGAAGCATTGCTATACCCCATTCAGGGTAAGGTGCTTGGTGGTTGGCATAGAAGGGGTGCATTTTTCAAGTCAGGAATCCTTTTCATTCTGGACCGCATTCCATCAGATAACAAGAGGATGGGTGAGGCCACACGGTCAACTTTCCAGCCTGATTACGTCCAAGAGCTCGGGATGGAGCACCCATCAGAGAGGGCCAGACCCACCATCGTTTTATTGAGAATTTGCTTCCACTTGCCTGCCCCTGACAGGGCCCTCTTGGCTTTTGCTTTGGCAGATGAGGTCACTGAGGCAAGAATTTAATGCAAGAGGCAGATTTAATTTTGGTTCTGGGTTAAGAGGTAATCCATTAGAGTGAGGATGGGCTGTAGCCATCAAGGGAAGAGGCTAAAGGATGCAAGGAGTGGAAGAATGTGAGAGAAAAGCAGAATTAACTTGTGGTGGGAACAAACATCCCTGCCTTCATGGACTCTGAGACTGACACCAGCCCCTTGGCAGAAGCTAGGTCCCCCACTTTTCTCTAAAGGCTTCTGCCTTGTGGTACATTCACTATGTGTCCCTCACCTTGCCTCTGAAGACGAAAGCTTCCCTTCTGCAAAATATAAGACTTTCTCACTGGCATCTAAGTATTGAAAACACAACAGTAGTTGCTAGCTCTGTTCTCAGTATAGGCCAGGCTGTGTGCTTTATGTGACATTGGCTCACTTCATTGTCTCCACGCCGCCACGGGGCAGGTACTGTTATCTCCGCCACTTTACAGATTCATCTAGCCAAACATTTTTGAGTGTCTGGTAGGTACAAGGCACTGGGGAAATAAGACAGGGCTATACAGTTTATTTTTTTCCTTCTATTTGGCATAACCATAGAACAATTCCAATCCCAGCCTTTGTCAAGTGTAGAGGAGAACGTCACATGCCACACAGTTCCTGGCCACAGCTTCCTGTAGGAAAGCCTGTAGTGATGGCGATGGTGGTGATAGATGAGCATTACTAAGTGGGCAAAGTCTCTTAGGACTCAGATGTGCTCAGCAGCTCACTGTCTTCATCCCCAAGGCTAAATAGTACAGAATTGCCTTGTTCGGGCCATTTCCATGTTGAGTATTTCTTTTATTTTGAAAAGTTGACTATAAACACTGCTGGGGGACATTTTCTCCAGTAGTTTAGCATGATTATCCACCTCCCACCTCATCCTCAGCAGCTGACTCAGAAACCTGAGATGTGGGGAAGCCTTGAGATGCCTGTCACCCAGTAGGTCCACTAGGTGGAGGGCAGCTAAGTTTCTACCAGTTACTTAGGTCACTCATTTATTCCACCAAATGAGGATGTGTCCGGTTGATTTTGAACAAAAGTAAAATGACCAGTACTTTCTGAACATTTTTCAAAGTTGACCTGTCTCTTAGACACAGGCAATGTCAGCTGTCTAAGTAAGTAGGCCATCCAAACACCGGAAAAGTGGTATCCGAAAGACACAGTGTACCAGGGGCCAAGGACAATACTGATTAAGATCAAGTAGCTAATTGTAAGCCTCAGCTTCCAAATTGCTGCCGGATGAATAAATAGCAGTGTGTGCCATCCAAGCATAATTTCGCATGGATACTGTCTCATTCACACCCGCAGAAGGCTGGAAAACATCAGGGGGACAGAATTCTATTGGCTGGAAAGAGATAAAAAGGGTTTGTAGTGGGGATTCCAGTTGGTGTCATTAAGCCTGGTTGGGGAAGACCTTTGTGGAGGTAAAAGATAATTGGTTTGGCCCAAAGAACTGCACTCAAATATAAGCCGAACAGGGGAAGTGAAGAAGAGATGAGGGCCCATCCAGTGGTTGTCTCTGGGTGCTGCTTTCATGTTCATTCAGGTTTCCAGAATGAACAAAGCCCCAGTAGGCAAGTTAATGCCTTTTCTAAACAGAACAGAATTTCTGTCAGGAACTGTTTCCTTGATTTTGGTGACAAGTGAGAATGACTGGATACCAAGAGTATGCTAAGAATTGAGACCAACACGCCTTCCATCACCCAGCCCCCAGCACCAGCGAGGTAATGGGGTCATGGATTGTGTTGACTTTGGATCTGTTTTCTTTGCTGTAATTCTCAGTTAATCTTACAGCACTGGAATTCAGCTCTTAATAAAGACACCAAGTAGTAGCCCGGTTTAGTTTCTTTTTCCTCAGGTGGCCATCTGGCTACCATAAATATTTCATTCGCATGCATTTCGGGAAGAGAAGTGTATGCTTCCGATGTGCAGTTTTGTAAAGGACATCAAACCATTTCTGAAAGCAAGTGGGGTATAAATAATAGTAATCACGAGGAATCAAGATAAGAAGCAGGGCAAGAATGAGTGAAAGAGAACGTTAGTGGGGACGAGAGAGTTCAGTGGAGCTTCGGCGTTGGCGTCCAGCGAAGTGATCGGCCTCGACTGTCTGATTCTGAGTTTTCTGGCAGGAAAGGCAAACAGAGAAATGCCTTAGATGGTACGGCTCTAATTGTAGATGAAGTGAAAGTGAAGACAGGTTCCCTTGGAGACGCAAATATTACCTGTTTTACTGCAACCCTTACTCCTTTTTTTTCTCCTTAAGATGGGTGCTGGGGAAATGTCTCTCACTTCTGTCTTGTAAATATCAAATTTGATCTATTTTTATACCAAGTATTTCTAAAAACTAGATCTTTCCACCTCCGCCGGGGATAAAAGGTAGCTAGGCTTTATGATGCTTCCCTGGTTACTGTGTATGCTGACCCACTGGCTTCCAACCCCACCCGCCTGCAACTCCACGCGGGGGTTTTCCTGGGCCCCCAAAGCCCACTGGCTCATCCAGTGAGCAGACTGGAGGTGCTGAGGCATTCGCGTGAATCGCATCATCCTTCAACAAGTGACTGATTGCATTTGGTAGATAATAGCTCATACCCCTTGCTCCCCGGGCAGGATAAATTGGAGGCAGGTTCTGTACTGTCAGAGTTTCCCAATGGCATTGAACCTTGTTGCCCCTAGGGGTAACTTTCTTAAGACCGTGAAGTTCCCTGTTTCACTTCACCCACACTGCTATTGGTCCTTCCTGGGGCTGCTCGAATCTCTGTCTCACAGCCTGCTTCTGGGGGGAACTCAGCCTGAGGTACCTAATGAAAATATTTCATTGAGAGGCCAACTTAATAGGGGGCTGGAGTTCAGGTCAGCTAGATCAGCATTTGGTTATTTCTTTAAAATACTAGGTAAGCGTTTGATAATGCTGAGTAACGAATTTCAGGATTGCATTGTCTGAAGGATGCTCAAAATATGGTTGTTTTGTTGATTTGAAAAGATCCAGTGTTAGACCCAAGAATCGATCTCTATTTCTCTCATGAGCGCACGCTCTCTCTCTCTTTCACATACACACACACACAACACAAACACACACACAAGTGTGTGTGCATAAGAACCAGCTCAGCTCTTTATTGGGTGGGATGATGGAAGTGACTGGAGACTCACTCCAGTGGTGTTTGTGAAGAGAGCCTATAATATTTCCCAAAAGGCTTGGAATCTTCTGAAGGATTTGAGCAAGCTCTGCTGCCTAGCATTTTTCACATGGAAGTTAGAAAGTGAGTGGTCCCAACCTAAGGAAATATCACCAGGTTTTCACTAATTGTCTCACCTTTCTTAATTGTGCCCTTGATCGGCTAGCCATATGGCATTAACTTTAACATGTGCCCTGGTTAAAGTACCCCAGAGAGAACACTAATGTGACAAAACATCCCAACAAATCCCCACTAGTTATTCTTAGCAGAAGTATCTAGATTAGTACCTAGTTCCATTTCACTAGGTTCCCCCCTCCAGATGAGCACGTATCCTCTCATCTACCACCACTGGGTGGTATCGACCCAGTTCAATCAGCTGTGCCTGATGAGGTCTTTGTTGCATCTCAGGTCACAGTCGGCTGCTGGGGTTGGCTAGTGTGTGCTGAGACCCCACTCCCCATTCACATTCATTCAAGGCTCCCATGACTACCTTTGCTCTTATTCCTTGATTAGGGTCCTAGGTTCTCATGTAATTTTAGAAACAAAGTTAAGAAAAGGCACTCGTCACTTAGGATGAATTAGTGCTAATAAAAAAAAATACATAACAATATGTATAGTGTATACATACACTCCTCTGAATATTTTGTTTGGTAAAAATCTGACCTGGGGTGTAGGTACTTGGAAGGAAGTCCCCAAACCATTTTTCTTTAGAAAAGTGCTTTAGCAAGGCTGCAGAGAGCCTTGAGGTATCTCAAGGACTTTAGTACAATAAGCCTTAACTGATATCGCTTCTATTTCTGGGTTTAAATAAAAACATTGCTGTTAAAGATGCAGGAAAACATCCTCCAGTGCCTTATTCTGCTGGGCACAGAGGAACCAGTCATTCAGTATATGGTGCAAGAAAATCAGTCCATGTTGGGATGCCAGGGTAGGTCAGCGGTTGAGCATCTCCCTTCAGCTCAGGGCATAATCCTGGGGTCCTGGGATCAAGTCCCAAATTGGGCTCCCCACAGAGAGCCTGCTTCTCCCTCTGCTTGTGCCTCTGCCTCTCTCTGTCTGTGTCTCTTATGAATAAGTAACTAAAATCTTAGAAAAAAAAAAAAGAAAGAAAATCAGGCCATGAAATCCATAGTGCACAGCACTCCCCTCTCCCCTAGTCTTTCTCTACAGAGAGGCATTCTGGACTTCCAAAAGGCAAAGCAGTGATTAGATTACCTACCTCCTAGGGGCTTTTTATAGATCTTGTCTTTGAATTTGAACTTACTCCTTTGAGACCAAAGCAAAAGGAAAAGACAGATATTCATGGGTGTTTGGTGTATCATATTGAAATTCTACATTTATTCATAAAAAAATATTTTTATGAGCAAGGATGTACTGGTAGATAGTAATGTGATGGAAGAAGAGGTCTGTTTTCTTGCCATACCTGGGATATGCCCCCTCCCGAGTTTTGTGATTATTAAGGGGATGGAGAGGTGGGTCCACTTCCTAAGTTAGGGATGAGGGGTGTGGACTTCCTTTTGTCAATATTCAATATTATTGACTGACCAGAGGACATAAAAAAAGTGTTATTTGTGTACACTGAAGAACCACTTGTCCTAAAAATGTCTCCACATTATCTTGACATACTCTTTGATGTCTCCATCGTCATGTCCATTTCTTATAGACCTGCTGGACCTGGTCACCTCAGCTACCTTCTATCCAGTATGACTCTTAGTGTACCAATCAGGGGAGAGAGAGATATGACTTTATTTGCTTTAAGTCAGCTTAAATCCAAGTCTAAAAGACCCATAATTCAGACTTGTGAGAAGTTCAGTCTGTCATTGTTTGGGCCTCCTCTGCTCCTTTGGGTTGTAACATGGTTGTTGGCTTTACACAGACAGCACCAAATCCTCACATGGTGGATTTAGCTTGGAGAAGCCCGTTGTCTCAGAGCACCTGATCCTTTAAGGTAAAATAGCTCTTCTGGTGTGAGGCTGACCTGCAATCAGAGGATCTATGGAGGCCCGTCTGATGAGATCTGGCCTCTCTAGATGCCCCATCAGTCATCCTCCCCAAAATCTCCCAGGAGCTGAAAGGCATACAGAGCTTCATGCCCAGGGCTGAGATGACCACCCCTCTGGTGTCTTGTAACCTCCCAGGATTGTCTCCTGGGACATGAGGGGCCCTGGGTCCCAGGGCTAAGAAAATAGAGCTGTCCTTGGTTAGTTTCCCCCTCAAAGCAGTCATTGAGCCAAGCATTTGGGCCCAAATAATTTATTAAAGGAGGCACTCCCAAGATCAACCAGTAAGAGAGTTGGAGAAGCAAGATGGGAAAGAGGAGGAAACCAAGCAAGGGTGATTTCCACTGAACTCCCAGACTCAGCTGGACCCTGTAGTGTGCTGGGAAGTGTACATGATGCCTTGAGGAATAGGAGTTGAGCTTTTGTATTTACACACCTCGCAGCCATTGTCTATAAGCAACTTTGGGGTTGGCACAAGGGGACAAATATCTTCATGTGGGCAAGATGGTGCCCATGTCCCAGGGCAGTCTTCTGAAGGTGGAAGGTGGCAACCCTTGGCAGTAAAGCACACATGTAGAAGTTGGGCTGGTCAAAGGATATGAGGGGACCTGGGTGGGATACCAGTAGCATTCACTGCAAGAGCTATCTCAAAGCCATCATAGGTGCTTTGGTAAGGAGGCATCACGGTGAACAACTCAGACTGTTGCCTTGAGAATAAAGAAGATGAGGCTAGAGAGTCTTTCTTTAAATGTTTATCTGAAACAGAAATGCACCCCAAGTACTGTTTTTGTTCATGAAACGGCATGTCAGGGCATGCTAAACTTAATGTGTTCATGCCCCCCGGCTGGGTTCCAAAAGTAACAGGGCAATGTGCTAGTTATTATCAATCAGGGAATATTGTACTTAGCAAAACAGGAGCCTGATGCTTTTGCAGGCCAGGGATGCAGATGTTTTACATTCTCATTTGGCTCTGTGTGAAAACATCCATCCCATTGAGGAGAAAAGGAAGCACAGAGACCTTTAAAAATCAAATAAAAAAGGATCAAGGATCTGTTCAATCAGGAGATTCAAAGGATTGTAAAAAGAAAACCCATAGGGGACATAAAGAGATCGTTTTTGAAATGTAATCCTGGGGAGGTGCTCTGATGAGATGCAGATGGTCTGTGGACCCAACAGGTAGATGTCTAAACTGGGAGAGAGAGATGGGTGGAGGTAGTCTTAGAATCCTCTTCAAAAGCATCCATGGAGAGTGTTCACCATTGGAAAGTAGAGGAAATAAATGAGAGGGAAGAGAGAATGATGCCCAGTAGATGTTTGACACAAGACTACAATTTAAGGCTCATTTCGCAGGATTAAAAGACATGAGTGTACAGAGACCATGGCTGATACCCAGAAGTCTGAGTCAACACACTGAACCCAGGGCTGGAAGCCCATCATGCACAGACATTACCAAGAGGCCAGAAAGTAGAGTGGAATATTGCTTTATATTCAAATAGACCCAGTACTAGGCCTTTAGATTTCCTGTGGGGTTTTCTTTAAGGTGTATGAACTTGGGAGTTGATATTTTTTAAAGGTTTGTATAATTTTATTTTAGATAGAGGGTATGAGTGGGGGGAGGGGAGCAGAGAGGGAGAGAAGTCCTCAAGCAGACTCATTGCTGAAAGGGGAGCCCAATCCAGGGCTCCATCCCAAGATGGCTCCAACCCTAACTCGAGATCATGACCTGAGCCGAAATCAAGAGTAGGACACCTAACACTGAGCCTCCCAGGCACCCTGAGGCATTGACTTTTAAAAGAAGTTGGATGCTTTGTAAATAAAGGCAAAAGGTGGAAAAGGAGGCAACGTGTTATGTAAATTGTTCCTCAAAACCAGCCCAGCCAGGTAAGTGTTATTATCCTGTTTTACAGACCAGAGAAGCAAGGTTTGGAGAATTATATAATTTTCCCACGCTCTAGTTCTTTAAGTGGAAGAATGAATAAATTGAACCCTTTTATCCCTTCCATCTACTAACAAATATTTATTGAGGACCTGCTGTGTACTTACTTTGGATACTGGGGAACCAAATAATTATTTAAACCTTAGCTGCCTGATTCTGGAGACCATTCTTTCCCCCCCTAGAGTCTAGTGACAAAGCTCATTTAAATCTGAGCTCCAGGGAAGCTGGATTACTTTATGATTATGCGAGATGGTAATGAGATTTACACGGAGTGTAGAGTATGGGAACCATAAAACAATGCATGACAGACTGAATGCTCGGTTTATAGGCTGAGCAGGGAGGACCCAAACCATTTGCCTGCTACTTTAAAAAATGAAAATAACAAACAACCAAAAAACAATAAACAACAAAATTTTATGGTTATATGTTCTGATGATCAAACATAGGAAAAAAGTATAAAGAAGCAAAAGTCATTTTGGATGTTACAAGCCAGAGATAATGACTATAATTATTTTAAAGTATGTTTTTCCTGTCCATTTTCCTCCCCTTTGGCTGCTTAAAATTTTTTCTTTGATTTGGTTTTTAGCAGTTTTGCATAATAGGTCTGTTTGGGGTTTTCTTCATATTTATCTGTCTTAGGACTTTGTCAATCTGTAGGTTGATATCTCTTATCAGTTTGGGGGACTTTCTCAGCCTTTATCTCTATATGCTGGTTTTACTCTATTTTCTCCTTCGATGTCAGGTACATGTCTTTATTAACCTTCTCACTGTTTCCTTACATTTTCCTGTATGTTTTCCACTTTTTTTTTGACTCTTGAGCTGAATTCTGTCTTAGAAGTTATCTTTCAGTTTATTAATTCACATTAGCTGTATCTAATTTGCTATTAAACTCACCCACTGAGCTTTGCGTGTTTTTGTCATTGTCACTTTTCTGTTCTAGATTTCTCCTTTGCTTAGTTTCTAAGGTTTCCAGTCTTCTACTGTGGCTCTCAATTTTCTCTTTTATTTCCTTGAGCATACTCAGCATGTTTATTTTCAAATAGTGTCTGACAACGACAGCATCCAAATCCTTCCTAAATCTGTTTGTATCGCCTATATTTCCCTTGAATTTTAGCCACATAGTTCTGTGGGTTTTTTTTTTTTTTAAGATTTTGTTTTTAAGTAATCTCTAACTTAGTGTGGGGCTCGAATTTACAACCCTGCATGCATACTCTACCAAGTGAGCCATCCAGGCATCCCCAGCCATATACTTATGTTCCATTGAACCCTTACTTGAAAGCATCATCCGGCACTAGAAAGCTCTGTTCTGGTGACCGTCTGTGAGCAATAACTTAAAATCAAATAATAGTTCCATTCTAAGATCTCATCAAATTTAAGCTGCAGCATTGATTTAATTACAGTTTCTCTGAGAATTGGAAGACGTACTACATGAAACATACACATGTGACCTGATCTCAGGCATGTCACATTATAAAGGAGTAGGCATCTGAAAATTCTAAAAATATAGCAGAATTCCTCAGCCTTGGGCAGACTTGTTTGAATATCCTGACTTAGTTTCTCTTTAAGTTTCCTTTTAAAACCTCTTCAGGGAGAAAGACCAATAACTTGAATTATCCCAAGACATTGTTCTCTCCAAAGGCTCAAGAACTCTCCAGCATTCCTGCTGGTTAAACCCATGTTAAATGTAGTTAGGAATATGATCCAGGAGAATCCTGAACTTAGGAAATCATGGGGCAGGAGCCTGGTGGACCACGGAAGTCCTTATTTCCCAAAGGAGGAAAACCTACCTCTCAGGCTCACAGTAGAAGGGATTTCTTTTCTTCTGAGGCTGATGTGGCTGGAGTATAGTTCATATTCTTTCAGTATTCCAGGACTGGCCTTAAGTATCCCTAGAATTTCTCTTGGCCATGAGCTCTAGCAAAGAAAACTCAAAATGAAGGAGGAAGGGGGTTGCATTGCAAAAAAACATAGCTCTTTGCACAAAGCCTAGCTCTTTGACAGGAAAACTGACCACAGAGCCTAGGCCTGCTAGGGCCAGGCAGCGGGCAGGGGCTGTGGCCAAGGGAAGCATGCAGCTGCCACCTAAGCAGACAGCTTCTTCTCTATGCTAATGGATTGTTGCCATGTGGTAATACAGGCCCAGGATTTCCAGGTCTGAATTTTGTCAGAAGCCAGTAATATGGATTTTTGTGTGCTGTCTCCTGATTTTTGTGTTGGCAGTGAATTCCATTTTCTCAAACTCGCAGGCATGACACACCATGTTTTTGAGATGATTGCAGCCCGTGGGCGCCTGCTGGTTGTTTCTGGGCCATATGTTTAGCATTTAGTGAATCTCAAACTATAAGAAGGTAGTCCCAGGGTATCTGAATGGCTCGGTTAAGCCACCAACTCTTGGTTTTGCCACAGGTCATGATCTCAGGGTCATGAGGTCAAGACCCATGTTGGACTCTGTGCTGAGCATGGAGTCTGCTTGGGATACTCTCTCTCCCTCTGCCCCTCTCTCCTCTTGCATGCATGTTCTCTTTCTCTAAAATAAGTATATCTTTTTTTTTTTTTTTAGTGTGGGGTGGCTGGGTGGCTTAGTAGTTAAGCATCTGCTCAGGTCATGATCCAAGTCTCCTAGGATTGAGCCCCACATGAGGCTCCCTGCTCATTGGGGAGCCTGCTTCTCCCTCTCCCTCTGCCTGCTGCTCCCCCTGCTTGTTCTCTCATTCTCTCTGTCTCTGTCAAATAAATAAATAAATAAATAAATAAATAAATAAATAAATAAATAATCTTTTTTAAAGATAATTTAAAAAGAAATGCTTTTTAAAAAAATGTTATTTATTTGACACAGAGAGAGAGAGACAAGCAAGTGTGCACAAGCAGGGGGAACTGTAGCAAGACAGGGAGAAGCAGGCTTCCCACCAAGCAGGGAACCTGATGTAGGGCTTGATCCCAGGACCCTGAGATCATGATGTGAGCTGAAGGCAGACGCTTAACTGACTGAGCCACCTAAGTGCCCCAGAAAGAAATGCCTTTGTAATGGATATTGTTAAATGTTTAGATGGAAAGCATATATTGGAGATCAGGGGAACTTTGTTGTACCTCTGAATTTATATCCTCTTCTAGTATTTTTGAACTCTACCTTTCAACACACTTGTGTCCTTGAAGATGAAATATAAAATCTAAATTCATTTCATAGGTGCAGCCTTGTTTCTAATAAGTTCTACTTTCTGGGTACAACACAAATAGGAAACTGAAGAGTCTTGTTTAATTGCCTACGCTTTAGGGAATGCGAAGATAATACAACGACACTGGCAAACAATCATCCAGTGTACTGATCATAAAATTGAGGTGCAATGTTTATGTTGTCCAGGCCTGCCCAGCTCCCACAGCTTGAGAAAGAAATGAACGAGATCACAAGAGAGCCAGTTGTGGTGTCAAATTTATTTATGGAATATGGAATATGGAATGAAATACTTCTCGATTTAAGAATAGATCGTTAAAACAAGGGGAAGGCATGTCTAACACATGCATTTTCTATTATGAGTTTTCTCCTGGTGATTCCTCTGGGTACCATCGTTAGCAGGCTCCACATCACTACATTTTTAGTTCAGTGAAACATGAAAAGATCCGGTTCTAAAATGGAATGCTTCACACTTTTAATAGCTCTTTTTCTCTTCCTTTTCTTTTTTCTTTCAGTCCTTGAAGAAAGTAACTGCTCAGACCCTGGGGGCCCAGTCAATGGGTACAAGAAGATAACCGGAGGCCCTGGGCTTATCAATGGGCGCCATGTGAAAATTGGCACCATTGTGACCTTCTTTTGTAATAACTCATACGTTCTTAGTGGCAATGAGAAGAGAACTTGCCAGGAGAATGGAGAGTGGTCGGGGAAACAGCCTATTTGCATAAAAGGTAGCTTACAAGTATTTGTGAAGTCCACAGAAAGAGACGGAGTTGCTGGACCTTTTGGTAGCTTCTAGACATGTTTGAGAGCCCCTGAAAACAATGCCTTTCCCCCTTCAGTTCTCACTGGAACCATCTGTAACTCCTAGGTTGAAGCCATTCCTGAAAACATATGCTTCTTTTTTTGGACCTCCAGAGCACCTGCTTATCCTAATCACAGCTTCTCGCTGTGATCAAGAGGAGTTCTAAAGTTATCAGAGCACTTTAGGAAAGACGACAACAAAATTGAGGCAATCGTTGGGCTTTGAGATAGCTACATTTATCTACTCTCTATGAAATACGAGGTTGGTGTAGGAAATAAAAGAACAAAATAGACACACTGTCCCTGCCAGCCTGTATGGCGGGAGGTCGGAGATGTTAACATAATGAAAAACATCTTGACAAGATGGCAAGACCTCCAGCATTCAAGGCAGAGTTAGAGGAAATGGATGAGCAGTGTATGTTCATAGAAAGAAACGATCAATATTCCTTGGAAAAGGGACAGTTGTATGCAGCAGGTAGGAGGCGAGCCAATCGAGGAGCCTGGGATGGGTTGGCAGAGGTGCAGAGCAGTTGGGACAATATTCCAGTTATAAGACAAAGGGAAACAAGGAGGTGTCAGCAGAAGTGAAAGGACCATGGTAAACTCAAAGTGGGGCCAACTGGGAATCTGGGAGGTAGATTGAAAAGCTTGGTTTGGGACCAGAAAACATGGAACATTGTATAGAGCAGCTTGAAACTTTCCCCTGGCAGTGGGGATGCCTGGTTTCTTACTGAACCAGGTCAATAGCCCCTGTATTTTAGGGGCAGGTCACAATTATCTGGCTGTTTCCTAGGAAGAAAAGTATGTCCTTGGCCTAGATTATCCAGATAATTGCTTTAATCCTCCACTTTCCCTTCTGGGTGTTTGTCAACAACCCAACTCATGGGAAAAGAAATAAAAGAGAATGGTTTGTGAAAGGAATAAATCACTTTAGACTTTAGCCAGAAGCGACCTTCATCCCCACCAGCACAGACTCTGATTCTTGATTTCATTAAGTATGGAAACGGTGTTACATATGTCCTTGGAGATTTTTGTCAATTCTTCTCTTACAAATTAATAACAACCAAAGTTCTCTAGTTTGCTAATTAGATGAATGTTGGCTGCTTGATTGGGAAAGTGAAGAAAGAGACGCTTCAGCAAAATTAAGCCTGGGCTTTGAGGTGCCCTCAAATGATCATTAGGAGCCTCCGTTTCAGAGAAAGGACGTAGAAGAATCAGCTCCCCAACCCTTACCCATGGTTGACACTGCAATCTGGTTTTAAATGAGAGCCCTGTAGTTCCCTGCCTTGGGCTTTATTTTAGAACCTTCATTTTGACTTTCACTCCATGTTCCCTCAAGTTCACTGATGCTATTCGTGTGAACAGACCGTCCTAATCTAATGACTGCCAGTGTATCACCTGACCCATCTCTTCTCTGAGACCTCGGGGGTGTCCAGGGAGGGCGGTCAGGGATGACTCTGAACTGAATGAACGTGAGCAGTTAATATGGGAAAAGATGATGCCCTCTTGTCTCCTTCATTCTAGCCTGCCGAGAACCAAAGGTCTCAGACCTGGTGAGACGCAGAGTCCTTCCCATGCAGGTTCAATCAAGGTGAGGTCCAAACACCTGAGCTCTGCTTTAAAGGCAAATGCTTGTTTCCCCTCCTGCCCCTTTTCCTCACTTGTGTGTGGCCAAGGACAGTCTGGGGTTTCTTAGGGACACTCAGTGCAGACTGCTCATGAAAGAATAGGGCCTGTTAGAGGAAGGCTGATTAGCCAGCTGCCTCTGGCCAAGAGGTAGCAGCTGCTGGAACATGTACTCGGTTCACTGGATCGTGGGAAAGTAGGTGGTTGGTAGGAAGCAAGACTTGAAGATGATCTCTGAGGAGCTGGCTTTTAATACTTGAGTCTTCTTGAAGTTGCCGTGTGTTGACTAGGGCAGCTTCTAGGCGGGTGGTTTTCCTGCCACATGCAACCAGCTATGGCTCCGGAAGATTTTCTTGGTGGCAATCAACCAGAGGAGGCAGGCCACTGGCACCCAGGAATTAGGGATAAATGACCAGCTCTGATGAGGGATGTGAGCCCTCAGATATACCTGCCCAGCCTTCCTCCTGGGAAGACAGAGGTGGGGACCACCGGTTGGCGAGAATCGGCCCATTTCTCCTCCTTCTCTCCTCATTTTGTAGGAAAAACTGTTCTCACCTCATCTCCTACTGTTCTCCTCACCCTCCACTCTGGCCACACGGGCCACCTGGCTCTTCCCTACCCCTCCACGCAGCACTGCCTGAGAGCCTCTGTCCTTCTGTCTGGACCCTGCCTCCACTGGACGTCCGTGAGGTTTATGGCTTCGCTTCCATCAACTCCCTGCTCAGTTTTAACCTCCCCTGATTATCCTTCTGAAAATAAGAACCACCGCCCCAAGTTATAGTACTGTTTAATGTTTTTTTCTTTTACACTTTATATAAAAACAAAGCCACCAACCTCAAGGAAGCAATCAATAAAAAGAATAGTGACCCCCCCCCATCTTGACCTCAGAGCTGACTTCTTTGCTCTCCAGCACCTGCTGTGCCTCAGATTTCAGCTTAGCTCCCAGCCCTACCTGTTGTCTTACGTACATTTTTTTCATTTGTTCGATTTCTATCTCCACCTAACTCCACAGAAATAAGTTATAAAGGTTACAGGTGCAAGAACATTATCTGTTTTGTTCACATTCACGTTCTGGTGCCAAGGACGATGCTTGCTGCAGGGGAGGCACCCCACAAAAACGTGACCACTCCAAACATTGCATGAATGAATGAACGGGATTGACAAAGAATGGCTCGAGACCTGGGTCGGTCTCTCTTTAGCGCTGTATTTTGTATTCTTGGGCAAGTTCCTGAATTTGCTAAGCCTTTAAGTCTCTCCTTTTGAAAAATAAGGACAATCATAATAAAGCCTGTCTCTGGGGATTGCTGTGTGTGTTAGGTGCAGCGCAAGGAGCTAGCATTTGTTGAGTGTTCGTGCTCCTTGCCAGTTACTCTTCTGAGTGCTTTCCTACCACCTCTGAGCTGGGTAGTACTTGGCTGTGGATCCGGAATGCCAATCCAAGTCTTCATAGTCTTCGGGGTCTTTAGGGTCTGCTGCCTTATGCTCTAAGCTGCAGCCAAGCCCTAGGTAAAGGCTTTAGCAGAACACTTGCACAAGGGAACAGCTGTTGGTGGCAGCTACTGCTTTCAGGAATGGTGACAGTGAATCCCAGTGACTAGAACTGACCCCAGTCAAGTAGAACTGACCCCAGCCAAGTGACCGGAAATACTCATAAAGCTGGATATTCATCAATCTCTCACCTTTCCTCTGGGTATTTCCTTCTATCTCTGTCTGTCCCTTTCCTTGGGAGCAGTGGCAGTAAAATATAAATCCCATCTTTTCCTGACTTTATGATTTATCTGGAGCTGGACTCTCCCCTCAGTGGGATAAACCTGTTATTTCTAAGGAAACATCTTCTAGAGGAGCCCCTGAACTATTTAAAAAAGGTCACGGTGGCTTTGCATTTTTATTTATTTATTTATTTTTTATTGGAGTTCAATTTGCCAACATCTAGCGTAACACCCAGTGCTCATCCCATCAAGTGCCCCCTCAGTGCCTGTCACCCAGCCACCCGCATCCCTCACCCACCTCCCTTTCTACCACCCCTTGTTCATTTACCTGAGTTAGGAGTCTCTCATGGTCTGTCTCCCTTTCTGATATTTCCCAATGTCAGAAAGGCTTTGCATTTTTAAAGCAATGATATTGGGAGGTCAGGTGGTGAGGTGCCAGGTGGCTCATGCAGATGAAAAGGAGAGCCTAAAACTTGATTTTAGGGATCTTTCTGGAAGATAGGCTGCTGGAGTATGGATTTACCTAGCTCTAGCAGCCCAGTCACCCAAGAACCCCAAAAGCAATGTAGTCTTTCCAACAGATGGACCAAAAGATGAGCTGGGTTGCCAGCTCAGAAGCTCCTTGAACTGCTCCTTGTTCTAAACATGAGCTAAAGACTCATTGAATGAAATAACCGTGGATGGAATATTTGCTCTGAGTGAAGCGCTGTACAGACACATGAAATAGGTTTCTTAAGATGACATCCGATGGCACAGGAGAGACACAGGTTGGGAATCATAATTGCTAAGTGCTGCCGTGGGTACCGCCTTGGCTTCCTGTGTGCACTTCTGTACTCCCACCTCCCCCTCTGGGCTTCCTTTCCCTGTTCATTAAACAGAGATGAACACATTGTTTCCTAAAGGAATTCTAACTTCTCAGTTAGTGGCCGTTACGTGCTGATGTAAGACAAGCGCGAGTTGTCCAATGTGTGTACATCTCCCCCCAAGAATCCCTGAGTGGTCTCCGGGGTGGGGAGGGGGCTTCAGCTTCAAGTGCTCATTTAAAAGGCTTTTTCACATTTACACACAATGCTTTCTATTTCTGCCAATCACTGTGCCCCAAGAAAGTTCTATTCTCTGAGGTGTACTAATTATATATGCTGATTGCTAAATCAAGCTACTGTATCAACACAGTTTAGTTCAAGTCAATTCCTAATATTGCCCCATTATGATAATGTTTGGAGGAAAAAAAAGAAAGACGCCTTGGTTCAAGTGAACTTCCTTTCTTGTTTAATTTCACAGTTAATTTTTCTCTGTGTGCATGTAGAGCGTACCCTTGGATAGCAGCTATTATGCCAGATATTATCCTCTGGTTAAAAATCCTAGGCAGCTGGAGGCCTGCCAGAAATGGAAATGGAGGAACGGAGTGAAGGTTGGGGTGTGCAAGAGAATTTGCTCTTGGTAGAGGGGAAGTGCATGTGGGCGGAGGGTGCAGGGGAGGGGGGCAGCAGGGAGAGAGACACACAGAGAATGGGATAGCCATAATTTTTTCTACTTTGACCAAATGCCCGGTGTGGGTTGGCACATGTACTACGGAGGCCACGATGACTGTCTCGCCCCACTCTCTCTGGGCCCGGGGCCCCATGCAGGGAGACACCGTTACACCAGCTCTACTCGGCCCCCTTCAACAAGCAGAAGCTGCAGGGCGCCCCCACCAAGAAGCCGGCCCTTCCTTTTGGAGACCTGCCCCCCGGGTTCCAACACCTGCACACCCAGCTCCAGTACGAGTGCATCTCTCCTTTCTACCGCCGCCTGGGCAGCAGCCGCAGGACATGCCTGAGGACTGGGAAGTGGAGTGGACGTGCCCCGTCCTGCGTCCCTAGTGAGTCAGGAGTCAGGCCTTGGGGCGGGGCGGGGGGGGAAGCGTTAGGCGGCTTCTGTCTTCCTTGGCTGCTCATGAAAAGCCATCAACTGTGTTGAAGACTTTTTGGGAAAAGGTCCTTGTCCGGTGGTCCTCCAGTTGACTCTCTAGCTTGTTGATGTCTGATGTGCCCCAGTTGGAGCTTCCTTCCTTGGGCTTCTAACTCGGGAGAGACTAGCTCATCAGGTCTTTGATGAGTTTTTTTGGAGGGGGCACACTTCCTCAGGGATAATACCATCCTGTTTACTTGGAGGAAAGGGAGAGGACCATCGTTAAGCGCCAAGTGAGGGAGGGGTTAGCGATACCAGAAGGCTTCTACATACGTCACCTTGGATACCCTGTCCCAACCCATTTTCATGCTTATCATCCAATGGTATTGAATAGGTCATTTTTATTAATTAGGTGATGAAGTATTAAATACCCATAAGATTGTGGTGCTGCTTACTGAGGTAGCATATGGAAGTATCTGGAAAAGGATCTTGCACGTAGTAAGCTCTAACTTCCCTGCGCTCTTTGTCAAAGGAGAACAGTATGGCTTAATTCTTTGTGGTCAAGTTCATAATGATCGTCATGACATTTTGAATCTCGCTGTTTACATACCTCCTCATCCAGTCTCCTCAAGAACCCTATGAGACAAGTGTCATTACTGTATTCATTTTTCAGGCAAGAAGACTGAGGCTTTAAGGGATTTGGCAATTTGCCCAAAGTCTTTTTGCTAGTAAGTGCCTGGGACCCCAAGCTTTCGATCTTAACCCCAGGCTTTATAACCAGTCATATCAAAGGGTTGATTACTATTTCATGGGAGAAGAACAGCTTAGATGCTTAGTGGTCATCACACCATGAAATCCCCCTTTCCAGAAGTGTGTTCTTTTGGTTGAGCAACACATCCCCCCTTTGGATGGGAAGCTCTGAGTTTATCTTACTGAGCTGATGCTTTCTCCACAGTCTGCGGGAAAACAGAGAACGTCACCACTCCAAAGAGCCAGGGGCTGCGCTGGCCGTGGCAGGCAGCCATCTACCGGAGAGCCAGCGGGGCGCACGGTGGCAGCGTGCGCAAGGACACGTGGCTCCTGGTCTGCAGCGGCGCCCTGGTGAACGAGCGCACTGTGGTGGCGGCTGCCCACTGTGTAACTGACCTGGAGAAGGTCACCATGATCAAGACAGCAGACCTCAAAGTGGTCCTGGGGAAGTTCTACCGCGATGATGACCGAGATGAGAAGACTGTCCAGAGCTTGCGGGTGAGAGAGGGCAGTAAGCTGGAGACTCGCTCTTGGCTCAGCAGACTCCCAGCACCAGGAGGGCATAGCTGTGTCAGCCCTGACACCTGGACACCTTAGCACCCCTTCCCGGAGCCTGGCAGGGAGTGGGTGCCCAGTATTTCACGCAGTTACTAGGAATGTGCATCTAGAAAGACGACGGAGTCTTTTCTCCTTTTGTTTTCAAAATAATGTTGTAACAAATATCATCTATCACCGAGGTCATCAAATGTTAGTGACCTAGCATGTGGAGGGCATGGTACGAGGTTGGCTCTGAGACGTAGAAAGGTTTTATCCAAGATACTCCTGATCAATTCATAATATTCTTCTCTCTCTGCCTATCCCTCTCCGTCCCTCTCTTCCATCCACCTACCCACCTACCTCTCTATCTGTCCATCTGTTCATCTATCCATTCATTGTTGAGCGCCCCCGGTATGCCATTCACAGGGAATAGATACAGAACTGGGGGAGCCATGGCTTTGGCCCTGGAGAGTGCCCAGGCTGGTCAAAGAGACAGCCCAGTATATTGTGATTGCTTTTACACGAGAGGGGCACTGAGGAAGTGTGCCCAAACATAGTTGAAGACCTAGAATGCGGACGTAACAATGTTAGGATGTGTCATGGATGTAAGCTCCTAGAGGCCCCCATCAAAGAGAAGGATCAGCGAGGATTGGGACAGGTGGCAAAGACCGTGGAGAAGTCCCGTGGACCATCGGGGTGTGGCTTTGTCTTGCTGACTTACTGATGAGTGAAACGTGTATGGTGGGCCACAGAGGGTGCACCCGGGGGCCCGTAGGGTTTGGGTTTGTGTAGCGCTCACATGCTCATAACAATTTTTAAAAATTTAAAAAATAATTTTTTAAGGATTTTGTTTATTCATGAGAGACACAGAGCAAGAGAGAGAGGCAGAGACACAGGCAGAGGGAGAAGCAGGCTCCATGCAGGAAGCCCGACATGGGACTTGATCCCGGGTCTCTAGGATCACAACCGGGGCCAAAGGCGGTGCTAAACCGCTGCACCACCGGGGCTGCCCCAATCACATGCATTTTTCTAAGCAGTCGTTGGCCAACGTTTAAGAATCAGGTTGAGATGGAGATCTGGAGGCTGTTCTCTGACGGGGTTAGGATGCCGCCCGCCTCTTGGCCCGGCGGCGGTCAGCTGGAGCACCTGCTAAGCTCTACCTTCCCCACTGCGGGTAGGGCATGTGCCACTGTTCTCTGCACCCCACTTAGTTAGTCTGCCTGCCAGGCAGCGGTGGGCATTGCACTTCCCAAGCCCCCGAAACGAAGCGGCTCTGGTCCCCGAAGGAGGCAAGTATCCCCAGGTAATCGCAGCGGTCTCTTGCTCACGTGCCCCAGGCCCTGGGGGTCTCGCTCGCTGTGCGGTCGGCGGCTCACCACGCTGTCCCTTCCTTGCATTTGCAGATTTCGGCCGTCATCCTGCACCCCAACTATGACCCCATCCTGCTGGACACGGACCTCGCCATCCTGAAGCTGCTGGACAAGGCTCGCGTCAGCACCCGCGTCCAGCCCATCTGCCTCGCGGCCCCGCGGGACCTGAGCACCTCCTTCCAGGAGGCCCGCATCACCGTGGCTGGCTGGAATGTTCTGGCAGATGTAAGAAGCCCCGGCTTCAAGAACGACACTCTGCGCTCAGGGGTGGTCAGGGTGGTGGACTCGCTGCTGTGCGAGGAGCAGCACGAAGAGCACGGCATCCCCGTGAGCGTCACGGACAACATGTTCTGTGCCAGCCGGGACCCCGCCGCCCCTTCAGATATCTGCATGGCCCAGACGGGAGGCATCGCTGCGGTGGCCTTTCCGGGACGGGCGTCCCCCGAGCCACGCTGGCACCTGGTGGGGCTGGTCAGCTGGAGCTACGACAAAGCATGCAGCCACAGCCTGTACACGGCCTTCAGCAAGGTCCTGCCTTTTAAAGACTGGATCGAGAGAAACATGAAGTGACCTCGGGCCCCTGGAGACGCTTCTCGCGCGTCTGTGGGTACAGGTGTCGCATGAGGCGGGGTGAACCTGAAGTTTGGGTCCTCCTGTGACTTGGGCTGGGCCGGGGCTTCGGACTTCAGGATCGAAACTCAGTGGAGACTGCGTAGAGCTCACTTTCTGGTAGGGCCCTGCCTCCCTGGCTGCGGAGACCATTTGGAAGACTCCAGGGCTGCGTGCAAGAACGGAGTCTCCTCGAAGGAGACCATGCAGATAGCAGAGGCCCCGATCCACCGGCCCAGTGGCCTGGCCCACCTGCCCTTCACTGGTGTGAACGTCATGGCCAGCTCTGGCCGAGAGGGTTGGCCAAGAAGAGCGATTCATGAGGTCTCTTCTAAGACTCTGGCCAGACCAAGTTCCTGAGAGCCGCCTGTGGGACAGAGCAAGACAGCAGAGCTTGGATGTGGCCTTGGCTTTTGGTGTCTCTGGCCACCGTAAAGTGGGGTCCTTTTCTTTCTCCAACCCCATACATATTTTAATAAAACAGGGGTTGGCTTCTGACCTACAGAACAAACGTGCCGTGACTGATTCCTGCATGCTGCTTCTCTGAGCTACGTGTGTCAGGGCAATGGCTTGGTGACAGCCCTTTAAAACGGATCCTCAAGTTCTCATTTGCAAGCAATGCATAGGGCAAAGTTGATGCCACCTTTTCTTTATCTGTCTTTCTTTTTCTTTTTTTAAGATTTTGTTTATTCATGAGAGACCCAGAGAGAGAGGCAGAGACACAGGCAGAGGGAGAAGCAAAGCAGGCTCCCTGTGGGGAGCCCAATGCAGGACTCCATCCCAGGACCCCGGGATCACACCCTGAGCCCAAGGCAGACGCTCAACCCCTGAGCCCCCCGGGCATCCCAGAACCTATGTCATAAATCTTTAAGACATACTTTTGTAGCATCTGAATTAGAATCACCTGTTTACTCACACCCGATTGAGATAAGCCAAAAAACTGAAGCTTCACTGTTTTCTCTAACTGATGGGATTTTCCTTTCAAGCCTCCCCTGACTCCCACTGCATAGTAGAGGGAAAAAAGTGAATTCAATCCAGTTCCCAAAGCCATCTTTTCAGTAACATTCACTTTTTGGGGGCTGGAGGGCACTCTCTTCTAGCCTTTCTTTCCCACTCTCCTGGCCAGTCCCCTGCCCTCCAAGATGATGCTGTGAGGCTGGGTGACTTTGAACACGTCAAGCCCTAGGACACAATAGGACTCCGGAGGTGGTTGCTTGGGTGCATGTGGTGGGTCTTTCCCATTCCTGGCCCTTCTGCTGACATTGAGCTCGGGTGCTATGGTTATAACCACTGAAACTTGTGCTGCATTCTCGCTGCTTCCCTGGGGCTCAGCAGTCCTCCCTGCTGGCACGGCTCCTCCTCAGCCCTGGCTGGCCCTGGTACTCCTGAGATGTGGGGGTGACTCCCTTTTGACCCTGGTTTGGGTCACTCAGCCTCACTGCCCCAGGGAGAGTCCTCTGGCAGCTACCCAGTTCAGACCCTTGGTGACCTCCCCTTCCTCCTGCAGGGCCTTCATGATAATGTCTTGGTCTTTTCTGTACTTCATGAGGGCTGAGAGCCCAGGGTTGGGACATTTACCTCCTCTTCACCCAAACAGGAACATTATTCCTTCTCAACCCACTGGAGAGAACTTGGACCGCCAGGTCTTTCACCCCGATGCAGGAGGTTGGGACGTGCATTTGTCTTCCAACCTGCCTCACCGTCTCTGTGTCTTCACATAGTCCCCTGAGCCAGAAGACAGTTTCTGGTACTTGATCTCTTCGTCAGGCTTTCTTGGGGCTTTCCATACCCCAAGCCATACCCACCTCCTTTCTCAGGGCTCAATCTAAGAGCAATGTGTCAGTTATCAACTTCTAGGTGACGAACATCTAAGGCTAGTAGGTGAGAAGAGGCAATGTTTATTCTCTCCTAGCTTCAGTGGGTCAAGAATTGGGGAGCTGAGGCCGGTACAAGGTTGTAATCATCTGAGCCCTTAACTGCGGCTGGAGCATTGGGTTTGGCAAATATTGGTGTTTGACCAGGTTGCTCAAAAGTCTTTTTCCTTCTTTTTTTTAAGCCTAGAAAACTCGGATCTTGAGTAAGAGTCTGAGCAAAGAGATCTAAATTCAAGTTTCTGCTTTTCAACTTTCTTTTTTAAAGATTTTATTTATTTATTCACGAGAGACACACAGAGAGAGGCAGAGACACAGGCAGAGGGAGAAGCAGGCTCCTCGCAGGTAGCCTAATGTGGTGCTTGATCCCAGGACCCCGGGATCACGACCAGAACCAAAGGCAGACACTGAACCACTGAGCTGCCCAGGCATCCCTCAACTTCTTTTCTAAGTGACCTTGGGCAAGTCACCTAACATCACTACCTCAGTTTCACTGACTGTTAGGTTGACATAATAGAACCTGTCTTTTGTGGTAGCTGTGATGATTAAGTGAGCTATCGTGTAAGGCGCTGAGCGTAGCACGTGGCTTATAGCCCAGTGCCTAGAGTGCCTGGCGGGGCAGGACTGTCCCCCTGGGCACAGATCCACAGAGCCTGCCCATGTGTCTCTGTGGGCACATCCTACATGGGTGTGCACGCACACACCATATTCTCTAACTCTGTCCTGACCCCCTACCCAGACCATCAACTCCCTAGTTTCTTGGCGTCCCTACCCAGTGTCATTTTCCATCCTTGCCCCACCATTCAGATTTGGCTCAGATTTATGTCATCTCAGCCATGACTTTGATTCCCTCAGAAGCTGAATCTGGCCCCAAATCCTGGTGATCCTGGATTTGGTTACTTGGTTAATGGCTCCGTGGTCATTTCTACCCCATCCTCCAGGTGTTCCTATCCTGGCACTGCTATCATGGGCTACAAGCCCTCGGCCACGCTGACCTAGAACTCCAGGTCAGGACAAGAGAGTCAGCAGCCTGTTCCTTGGCCACATCTGGGGCCATCTAAATGTCATCCATCTCTTTACAACAAGGCTGGCCCTTGCATCCTAGCTCTAAGGATGAGAGATTCTCATTTTCAGCCAGGAATCTGGAGTGGTCCATCAGTCAGGACTTTTTCAGAGAATCAGAACTACTAAAAGTCATATAGAATAAGGGGTTGTAATGGCCACATACAGTTATGGGCAGTGGTGGGGAAGTCCGTGGGAGGCTGCTGCCTTAGCATCTGGTGTTGAACCTGAAGTCAATAGGGCCAGAAGGCTGGCTGGGAAGTGGGCAGAACAAGGACAAGCTGTGAGCTCCAAGGATGAAGGGAAGCCCACGTTCTCCCTTGCTGTCCCCAATCTCAAGGACCTGCAGGAGAAGCTGGCACCCCTTACATGGAGCTGTACACACACCTGATCCGGGAAACTTGGAGAAGCCAGAAGGGGATTTCCAGCAGGTGCTGGAGTTGCTGTGCCCCTGGGTTCTGTCCCCCCCAGCAAGGTGAGCTGGGGAATCAGTGATGTTGTACATGAACTGTCCCAGCGACTGGCGCTACCAGCTTTCAGAGCATGGAGGCAGCCGCTTCACTCCCCTCTTCAAATCTCATGTAAGTTCCTCTTGCACCTGCTCTCCCCTGAATCATACAAGGAAGGGAACTATGCAGAGTTCCAGCTTCCCCTAAGTTGACCTAGAACAAAAGCCATCGCAAGTCACGGAATATGAATGCTGGACAAATGTTTGTCCACTCAGAATGCGTTTGTGGAGAGCCTGCGAAGGCTCCTGCTTCATCCACAATAGTTTGGTTCTGATTCCTTTTGTAGCCGTTTTTTGTCTTTTAGGCATATATCCCCAACATCGAAAATTTATTGGCGAGGCCGTGAGGACCTGGCCTGGCACTCACAGCTAGGCGGTGTTGTTCTCCTGGTGAAGGTCACTAATTTCACAAAAAGCCAATTTCAGTCAAGATCATTGTGTGACTGTGATGGATCAAGACACCAACAAGACCATGTCATCTTGTCTATGAACAGACAAAAGCAAGGTCATCATACCAACCACAAAAATACCACATATTCCCTTCAGTTAATACATGTGGCTACTGCTTCTACCAATTACAATTTTAGCCATGAGCTGGTCTTTCCTTTTAGATAGGCCCTATTAAGGTGGCTGTTATAGAATTGCCTCCACTTATAGGACCCAATTCAGAACAAAGCCCCACTTCCTTGAACCCCCCACCATCACCTCTTAAAAGCTCAAATCTTCCTAATACTATTTTGGTCCCTACAGTTCCCCCATGATATACATTCTCTTTTATTTCAAAGAGCAATTCAGTCCAACTTGCTTACCGTTGGTGTGTTTCCGGTGGTCTCTGGCTGGAGGTCATTGAAAAAAAGAAAAGTATAGACACACATATATACTTCTATGTATATAAATAAGAGTCTCATCATATAGATATTACTTAAATTTTGTACATCATATAACATTTATAGGATACATAAAATGTAAGTGGAGTCTATATGATCGAGGCAAGACTCTTACCTTCCTTAGGCGTGGCCAGGCTTACACATCAAGTGGATGTGTGCAAGAGTAACTGACCAGTCAACTCACACCATATTGTCTCACAGAAACTCCAACAGGAATTGAGATGAAGGGGCAATCCTAGCAGGCCAGCATTTCCAGTTAGCTTGTCAATCACAGGGTAGTTAGTACTTGAACTGAGTCTTTGGAATGGTGGATGGGAAGGAAGTGGGATAAGCACAGAAAAACTTGGCAAGTACATAAGTTTAAGCATGGAGAGGCATGGCCTGGAGAAGGGCCAATTATTTCCCAACACGAGCCCTTTATTACAATGCCGGGTGAGGTTGGCCGGCCAAGGCAAGGGCAGTCAAGGCGAAATCAGTTGGTGCTGGACCTCAAATGCTAGTGTTAATAATTTGTCTTCCTATTGCCCATTGGCTCATGTTTATGTCTCCAGGAGTGAAGGGATAGAAGCGGAATTCTAGAAAGTCCCTTCAGGCTGGCTGTACAGACAGAGGTGGCGGTTGGAAGACACAGCCTGAGTTCAAATTCCAGCTCTGTCAATTTGCACGCTGTGACCTAGTGAGTGACACTCCATCTCTGTCCTGCACTTGCCTCCTCTGTAAATGGGGGTGACCCAATATGAAGATAAGGGTTGCGTGAATTAAGCATTTAAGACAATGTCTGACCCATTGCATTCTATCAACATCAGCTGATTGTTATGGTTGTCATTTTGTTGTCTTGAAGAGGAGATTGGAGATCTAGGGACCAGTTGGGAGAAAACCTATAAGGTTTGAGAGGAGAAGGGAAGTCTTAGAATCCCAGCATGTGGAAATAAGTCTGATAATCTGCAGAGTGGGGTTGATAACAGGAAAGGATGGACAGAAATAAATAGAAGCCACGAATTAGAAGAACCAAAAAGGCTGAGAGAAAGGCGCGATGGGATTGTGCAAGTAGGAGGTGTCCGGATAAATTTCTGAGACAAAGGGGCAGGGCGTACATTGGTTTTTTATATGTTTCCCATCTGCATGTATGTGTGTGTGTGTGTGTTGGGACGGAGTGTGGTGGGGGCTGGAATTATTAAAAGGAACCAGGCTCAGCTGGACAGGTAGGAAGTACGCAGCTATTGCACCCATCCCCCTTTCCAGCATAACACATTGTCCTCTGAAGTTATGGGTATGGGGTTTGAATGTGAAACTTTATGGTTCTTTGGGATTTCATAATTTTCATGCTGTCAAATTTGTCACCTACTCAAACTTAATGGGCCTTCCACACTTACCTCCTATATCAGAATATTAGTCAATAAAATCTCTTCCATCCTGAATTCAATCAAAAACTGTGAGTTCATTGATTTTCTATCTGCCCGTCATTCATTCACCCACAAAAATTATTTGAGAGCTTACCATGTGCAAAGGACCGAGATGGACAAACAGGTGGACAAAGCAGGCTCAGTGTTTGCCCTCAGTCATGTAATCCCAGAAATTAGAAATGACAATAAGGACTAGGAAGGAAAATACAGCGTGCTGTAAGACCATATAGCAAGGGTGGCTGGAGAATGGGGTAAAAGCTGGCCTCCCTGAGTTGGCTCCCAGATGGAGAGTGGGGCCATAGAGAAGAGCGTTCCAGAAAGGGAGAAGAGCATGTGCAAAGGTGTTGAGACCCAGGCCTCCTGGCATGTTCGAGGCACTTCTAGAAACCAGTAAGGCTGCAGAGGAAAGCGTGAGGAGGACAGTGGTATGGTGTGAAGCTGGAGATGGAAGCCCATGGTCCTGACCACCTGGGGGGTTGGGGGATGAGGTGGGCGGGCATGGCTGGGATCCCCCCGCCTGTGCCAAACTCCATGAATTCCTACATGTGCACTAGGAATTTTTAGTGAGGTCATCAACCCATCAAGTGTGGCCTTTGGCTTTGACTTGGGGTTTTTCCATTGCACTTCTAACCTGGACAGGAAGCCCTTGAGTGTCATTGCTCTGACACAATCACATATTGCTCGAAGAGAATGATCGTAAATGAAGAGCAGATAAAGAAGAAGGCTGACAGCCAGAGCAAGAGGCAAAGAAGAGAGACACTTAGATTGGAGATTTCACTCCTGCCTGCCTTATATTTTTCTCCTTCTTTAGTATCTTGTGAAAATTTTGAGTCAAATAGTTGGGATCCCTAGGGCTTGGGGAAGTTTATCTTTTCAGGGCTGTTGGAAAGACGAGAACAGTTTGGAGTGGTTTGGTAGCAATTTGTGGTTTCTCTTTGCTTTTCTTGGCAGCAGGTCTTGCTTTCCCTGGCAGGCCTCTGCCCGGATGTGCAGCTGAGGCCCAGCATTTTAAGAAGACCATCTCAATGGCTGAGTTTTTTAGGGCTCACTTCACATTTGTATTCCAATTCGCTGTTTGTGCAGAGGCTTGTGGACTAGGTTTGATGGAGAGTGTTGTCAACAAAGAAAAAAAAAGTCAGTAGATAAAATTAGGGAAATGCTTTCTCAAGTGAAGAATAATATTAGAGATTGAATTCTCAGAGGGGAAAAAACCACTGTTCTACTCCTGAATTTATGATTTCTAGGAAAAAGGTAATTCCAGACAAAAGAGAAAGAAAGGATGTTATTAATCCCTATTTGCAAAGGGGAACATGGCTTTAGAAATAAAACCATATCCATGTGCTAATAAATGGAACCTCCAAGTGATTTGGGATGCTTCTAATTTGCTCATCCTATGCAAAGGCATAATTCAGCCTTCGGTTAAAAAAAAAACAAAAAACCCAAAAACCTCTGAATCTCTAATCTCAATTTAGAAGAGTATTACCTGGTTGCTATCTCTCGTTTTCTTAATAAGGAAGATAACTTTATAAGAAAAATACTTTTTTTGGACGTGGAATAAAGCCTCTCTCAGAATAATCATGGTGTTTCATAGAGAGGTGAATAGAAAAAATAGAACAAATCCCATCACTGGATTTTCTGAGGTCACGAGAGCCTGACTTGGGTCCCCGATTCAGTCCTTTAGCCAAATCATTTCACATTTAATGACGGTGAGTTGGTGTCAAGCAGAGAAATCACCCCAAAGACAAACAGCTCCCCCTCTTTGCCCAGCAGAAAGATGTCACCGCGGAATATTGTAACGTCCCAGCAGAACAAAGGGCAAGATGTATAACTGACATTCTTCACCATGATTAGAAGAAACTGGGGGGTGGGGGTGGAAATGGAAACACCAGCAATCACTCTCCGAAAGTGCTTCCCTTTTTATATAGGATCAAGCTACTAAACTAGACAGTCACTCTAATTCAGATTTTTATGGTTTTGATGGTGGGCATAGAGAATCTGTGCCAGCCCGGACGTTTAGGCTCAAGCCATGTCATAGGAAAAAATGCCAACATACGGGAACCCTATACCAAGAGCCCACAGTTCATGTTCCCCCCATTGTCTCCTTTCCTCTTTCATCTGTACTCAGTAAATGGAATGAAGTCACACTTTTCCCATTAGAATTTATCAGGAAATAAGTGTAGCTAACACACGGTTTAGTCTTCCCAAGCTCTCTACTTAATGAGATGGTTTGTGCCTCAAGAATGGATTATATTTAGACCAACTTCTCCGTCTGAATTGAGATTTCTGTGAAGTAACATCTCTTTCTCATCAGCGTAGAGGGTGAGTAAAAATAGAACTCCCTCCTCTTCTGCTGATGTGTGTTCACGGGGAAAGAATGAATGAACTCAACATGCCTCTTGGGGCTCCCAACCCCGGGGAGAGGGAGGACTTCCTTTATTCCCTCTTCAGTGACCACAGTGGGGCAAACAGAGTTGCTGGCAGGGTCATGGGTGGCTGTGCTGTGTGCTGTGTTGCCGGGTCCCAAGGGCCACCACTGTTACCGCTCCCGATGATGAGAGCAGCCTCAGCCAGGAGGCCGGCATGACAAAGCAGCGATCGCCCTGTGCCAGCAACTGTGCCAAGTTCTTTATGTGAGGCTACCTCACTGTTCCCATCCAGGCCCAGGGGCGGGGCAGTGTTGGGGCCATGGGGTTACCACCCCACTCTGTCCAGACAGTTAAGGGACTTACTCAAGGTCATTCAAAATGGCAAGAGAAGTGATGGACTCCACTTGAAACTCACTGCTCTAAAAGTAGACCGGTGGTCCCCAGGGCAGCCTAATTCTGAAGCCTGTGTTCTAGCTTCTGCTGTGACCCCCTCAGCACTTTTTTCCCTTTTTATGAGCATGTGAGTGAGCAGGGGAGGGCCAGAGGGAGAAGGAGAGAGAGGATCTTAAGCAGGTTCCACGCTCAACACGGAGCCTGACACCGGGCTTGATCTCATGACCCCAAGAGCCTGACTCTTAACCTGACACTGAGCCACCCAGGTGCCCCCACCTCAGCATTCTTAATTCACCCATCTGAGGCGTTCTTTCCCATATGGAAATTCTCCTTCTACCAGTTACCTCTGAAAGCTCTCTCCTCTTTCCAAAACCTTTTCATTTTCAATTTCCTGTCAGGCTTCTCTAGTTTCTCTCTCTAATGCTCTGGGCTTCAGGGACAACGCTGTTGAGAATACTCTTTCCCCTAAAATGGGAGCATTATACAAGAATTTTCATTCATCCTAAAAAGAGCTCACATATTTGAAAAATTAGCATACTCCTGTTAATTGGATGAAAGGGCCCCCCAGCATCTCCTCTGCTTTATTTCTTCTTTAAAAAAAAAAAAAAAAAAAACTTTGGAGAAAAAAACTAAACAAAACCAAACAAAAAAACCTTTGGGGCATCTGGGTGGCTCAGTCTGAGTCTTGATTTCTCTGACTCGTGGTTTTGTCTCCAGTCATGATCTCAGGGGTGTGAGATCAAGCCCTACAACAGGCTCTGTGCTCAGCACGGAGTTTGCTTGCGATTCTCTCCCTTTCCCTCTCCCTCTTCCTCAGCCTCCTCTCTGCTCACATTTTATTTCTCCTCTCTAAAATAAATAAATAAAATCTGTAAAAAATAAAAAAGTAAAAAAAACCCCTAACCTAAAGTAAAGGTGTCTAGCCTGGAGTCTTAACTATCAGGCCAAAGCTGTTTTTGTTTTTTTTTTTCTAAGATTTATTTATTTGAGAGAGAGAAAGGGAGAGAGAGAGCATGAGCAGGGAAAGGGGCAAAGGGAGAGGGGGAGGGACAAGCAGATTCCCCACTGAGCCCAGAGCCCAGAACCTGGAACCCCGAACCCAGAACCGGAACAGAGAGCCCAGAGCTGTACATGGCATGGGGCTTGATCCCAGGACCCCAAGATCATGACCTGAGCCGAAGTCAGATGCTTAACTGACTGAGCCACCCAGGCACCCCAATAATCAGGCCAAAGTTTTAAAAGATGGATCCAGACGTGCAGCTTATGATTCCTTGGCTATTTAGGAAGCCATGGGGGCAAACTGTGTTCATTTAGTGTGTGACATCTGCTTTATAGATGTAATTTTTTCAGTTGCAAGAATGGTTTCCATTTTGGAGGTGAGGGAGGGAGTTCAGTGTCCAAGGGCTTATGTGGCCCACTTAATGCCATGTGGGGAGGAGCTGGGCTTTGAACACAGGCCCGCTCGACTCAGCACCCACGGGTGCTTTACCAGAACAACCGTATGGAAACTGATAAGACAAATTTGTTTGCTGGGTGGTTCTGATTTTGCAAAGCACCGTAATGGGCAATGTCTCCCTGAATGAGCTGGTGGTGGGTGGTTTTGTCATTCCTAAATTCTGGGGAGCATCAATCATCTTTCAGAGCATGTCTGATGAAATGGTTGCTGCATTCAGGGGACAGAAGTCGAATTTAGATTTCTCAGACATTACTAAATGGCAGTCCCTTTCATAGGGGGCAACCCTTAGGTCACTTGGCTGCTATTTTTCTCTCTAGGTCACTTTTCTCCTGATAAACTTTGAACATCGAAACATTTCTCCTCTGTTGTCATCATGAGAGGGAATGGGCTTATTTAACAGCCTTTTATGGGAAAATGGCGTAGAATTTTTTTTCTTTTCTATATTTGGAGCCCCCCACCCCCACCCCTCACCCTACATTGAGATGCAGTAGCCAATCTCAAGCAATCTGAAAGAGAACCAAGACAGGAAATGCATCCCTTAGAAGAGCATTAGAGGAGAAGGGAGAGTCTTTACCCCTCCTTTGGTGCAACTAAGTTCCAATAATGATATAACGATTGGAGAAGAATGTTGAAAATTATGGAAGTTAGGACTAGAACCATTGAGGCCATCGGGTGACTTTTCTAGCAAAAGCTCTAGCTGAGACTTTTCTGCTGGAAGATCCTCCGGGTGGGGAGGTTCCTGTATGTCAGGGGGGCAGCCTGTTCCAATAACGACGGCATTGTTATTACCGTAGATGGCACACAGGTTAAAAGTAAGGTTCTGCGGGAAGATTGGCCACGCTCACATCCTGGGGCTCCACCCCAGCTTCATCCCTTGGCCCGGGAGATCCATCCTTCAGCTTTCTCCATCCTGCTGTGCTCCCCAGGGGGGCTGGGGAGTACCCCTGAGTTGCATCAGTGTGCTTTCCAACTTCCAGCTTCGGCCAACAGGTTGTCCCAGAGGGGAGATAAGAACAGGAGGGAAGTGGAATCAAGTTAGTTATTCCCAGGCCCCCTTCCAGTGGGTTGCTGTGGCAGAAAAGGTCTCTGGTCCTGCTCTGCACACGGCACTCTCCTCTAGATTCCAGTAACCTCCCTTCAGGATTAGGGCAGGTCATAGTGCCCTAGGGTCACCAGCCCAGCAGATCTGCACTATCCCTTGGTGTTTTCCTACACCCTTCTCATATCCTTCTAAGCGGTTCCTTTATTAAAATCTACACAATTTACTTAATTTGAATGTGCCACCTTTTTCTAGCTAACACCTTGACTGATACGACCACTTGCTATCTATGTAACATTGGGCAAATTCCTTAGTCTCTGTTGGCTTCAGTTTTCTCCTCTGTAAAATGGGGTTAATAATAATAATACTAGCTTCTGTAGAAGGTCACTTAAGGGATCAAATGAGGTTGGACATAGTGTGGTGCTCTGAACACACAGCAAGCGTTAGGGTAATACCATGAATACTGTTCAGTCCCTAGATACTACCTCGATTCAACCGTGGTTAAGTCACTTCTCATAGTTCGAGTTAGACCCTAAGTAAACAATTGATAAGGCAAAAGAAACAAAACCCCTGAAGGTAAAAATTAACTTTGCGGGGATCCCTGGGTGGCTCAGTGGTTTAGCGCCTGCCTTCGGCCCAGGGCCTCATCCTGGAGTCCCGGGATCGAGTTCCGCGTTGGGCTCCCTGCATGGAGCCTGCTTCTCCCTCTGCCTGTGTCTCTGCCCGCCCCCACCCCCTCTGCCTATCATAAATAAATAAAATCTTAAAAAAAATTAACTTTGCAAGTCTTTTAGTCACAGATCAGGGTAGGGTACACTGTATTCTTTTGTGTTTAGCCCTTCAGAGTCGTTCTTATTCACGTTCAGTTGGAGAACCCTCGAGCTAGATCTGAGAAAGAAAAATGCAGGTGCAAACCCCAGAGAATCCCATCCCTTCTGCCTTGGCCATAACCATGGAGGCCCTCGAGGAGAAAGAGATGCTAGAAAGTTCGTAAGTGTTCCTGCTAGCTTGCAGGGTTGACTTTGTTCTGTTCTCGCAAGTCTCTAGCTACTTCATGCTGCTGGCCAGGAGCCTTGCCATTTGTTGTGAGATAGAGGAATGTACGGGATCCTACTTCAGGTGGCTTGGCAGAGGCGAGGCTTTCCAGTGACGTCAGTGGTCAACTGCACGTACCGCCGCTCCCTTGGGTGTAGGCTGACCCTCTACTGAGCGCTCAGGACGTGCCAGGCTTAGGACTAAGCATTTCCCACATGTTACAATCCCATTTAATCTTTCCACCAGTCCTGAGGTGGGTATTAGTATGTTCTTTAGGTTTTAGATGGGGAAGCTGAGAATCTCAAGTGCCCAGCGTGAGGCAACGCGCGAGTCTAAAGTGGGTTCAGGGCAGGATCCAGTGCAGGTGGGCCTGACCCAGAGCCGGGTTCTCATCCAGCACTGACGCAGCGTGGTACAGTGGCTCCTCCAGGGTCCCCTGACAGCTCTGTGTCTGCCTGGATGGATTTTTTTTAATTCCCTGTAGGTGAAGAGAGGACGGTCAGCCTTGTATCATGTCTTCCTTAGTTTTGTCTCTCCAAAGGCTAAAACACCAATTAATTCCAACTACTTCTGGGCACCATTTTGTTGACCCATCTCCAGTCCAGTGGGTTCCTGAGGTTGCCTGTACAGTAGAGTCAATCACGTGGGGAAGCTTTTGAAAAAAACAGGGTAAGATCCCGCTGCAGGCTGACGGAACCCAAATCTCTGGCTGGTAGCCTGAGTGTGGTTGTTTTCTAAAGAGCTCTCAGTGCATTCTCATGGGCAGCCAGTGTTGAAAAGCATGGTTCCAGTTTGCTTTAAAATTGAAGACCTGGTGGGAATGTTGGTAGGGGCTCTCCAGTGTGAGGAAAGAGGGTTCGTTCCTTCTAGCTAATGATTATTATCAGAGTTGTCTGTGGCATATCCTACATGATTTAATAGGCCTTATCTCCAAGAGCAGCTGAATGCAAATGGGTCTCAAGTGTAGGATGGGATGTCAGTGTTCCCAAACCCGGTTATTCCCAAACCCGGTTACTTATAGAGAAGGTGGGACCACTTCTCCCGTCTAATCTGGCCATGCTTGATTTTTCTCTTAGGCCCTCAACACCGAAAACACATAGGATTTTTAAAAGTTTATTTTTATTGAGATATAATTGACATATAACACTGTGTACCTTTAAGGAAGGTGTACAACGTGTTGATTTGCTACATTTCCATATTGTAGGATGATTACCACCATAGCCTTAGCTAACACCTCTATCGTGTCACCTAATTATCATTTCTTTTTTTGTGGTGGGAACAATTTATACCTAGTCTCTTAGCAACTTTGAATTTAAAATACAGTATTATTGCTATAATCACTTTGCTGTGCATTAGATTGCCAGGCTATTTACCTTCTAGTTGCAGGTCCCTACCCTCAAATAACATCTTCCTGACTCCCTCACCCAATAGCCCCTGGTGACTGCCATTCTACTTTGTTTTATATGAATTCTGGTTTTTTAGATTCCACATATAAATGATATCATAGAGTATTTGTTTTTCTGTGTCTGACTTGTCTCACTTTGCATTAATGCCCTAAGAGTATTTTTTCATCAGATGGTTTAAAGAATGAAACCAACTTCATCCTTATTTCTCTGTCCTTTTATTTACTCTGTGTTTATGTGCCACCAGGTGCCTTGCCCTTGGCGGTGAGTGCTAATGAATGGTGCCCCTCGGCTCTCCATGCCTGTGTGCAGATAGGGAGGGATTATGATGGAGGAGTTCATTCACACTCCTCTTGAGAGGGGTGTTGTAGTGCTCCTGGGATCATTAATATCTAGGCCTGGGATAGATTCCCATGGCTTTGTTCTCCAACTGCCACCTCAGCAGAAAGGGAAGTAAAATCCCTAATTTTCTTGAAAAAATATTTTTTATTTCTTTATTCATGAGAGACACACAGAAAGAGGCAGAGACACAAGCAGAGGGAGAAGCAGGCTCCATGCAGGGAGCCCTATGCAGGACTCGATCCCAGGATCCTGGGATCACGTCCTGAGCCAAAGGCAGACGCTCAACCACTGAGCCACCCAAGCATCCCAAATTCCTAAATTGTAAAGAGAAACAAGAGTGTAAATGTTCACAGCCTGATAACTTTAGATACAAAACCACACGTCTACCCTCAGTAGGGCTAAGGGGAAGGCAGTGGCCAACATACCAGGAAAGCGCAAGAAGGTGGTTTTTCACCTGCAAATTATTTTTAAATGCATGTGCTGGATTGCCTTAATTTAATGCAGATTAATACATTAATCTGATAGCTACAATTTTAAAAAGAAAACGGTTGATAAGTAAAGGGTCCTAGGCTGATGAAGATCTAGATCTGGGTGGTTGACCTCACGGGGCACACGGGAGGCCAGGTGAGCGAAGGACCCACCAGGTAAGGTAGGGATGGGGTAAGATGTTTGGACTCAGGTATTGGGAGGAGGGGGGTGAGGTGGGGCGTGAAGGGAGGAGGTGAGCATAGGTTTAGCTATTTAACTTCCATTTAGTTCTTTTCTCTTCTTCGTGTTGTTTCTCTCGTGTGCCTATTCGTCCTTGGGTTGGGTGCTCTAGACACCATCCTCTGGCGACCCTCAGATTTAAGGGACCGATTTTTGGGGCTTTACAGGGTGCCAGACTTTAAAGCGCTTTGCATATCTTTTACGTGTTTAGTTCTCCTAGCCCTGGGAGGCTGGGAATGTCACCCCCAGGCTGCCCACGGGAGGGGGGCAGGTTGAGGAATCTGCCCCCCTCCTCGGTTACGGCCCTGCAGGTGGTGCCGCCCCCTGGGGGGGATGAGGCCCCGGAGACCCCAGGTGGCCCGCGCACTGCGGCGTCGGACAGGGGTGGGCGCGGCCCCGGGGGCATTCACCCGGGGAGGCCGCAGGAGCCCACGCGCCTAGGACCTGGGGTTCGTGACCCCGCCCGCCCCGGGGAGCCCGGCAGGTCCCCAGCACCAGCTGGGACGCCTCCCGGGCGCGCTTGCACCTGCAGGTGTCGGTCTGCGGAAACTTGTCGGGTCCTCGCCGCGGGCCTGCACGGGGGGTTATTATCCTCGGTCCCATTTTCCAGACCAAGGAAGTGAGGTCCCCCCCCCCCCCCCCCGCCCCGGGCCCCCGCCAGTCGCAGCGTCCAGCAGGTGGCGGAGCTGTAGGTGTCTGCTGTGTCCGGAAGATAATAAAATCTGCGCGGATTTCGTCATTATTATGCAAAGCCGGCGGGGAGGCTCCGACCCTCCCCCGCCGGAGCCCATCTGTCTGGGCGCGCCGCCCCCGGGGCTCCGAGGCCGGAGGCGGGCGGGAGCGGTGGAGACGCGGCCCCCGCCGCCAGCCCCGGCAGTCTCCCCGAGGCTGGCCAGCCAGCGCCCCCGGGGCCAACCTCCAAGGCTTAAAAAAAAAAAAAAACACGGCCTCCCCAGCAGCCCGCCCGCCCCCTGGGAGCTGCATTAATATTAATCCAGATGAATAATTGAAGGCCAGAGATTTATTCGGGCCGCGGCGGCGGGGGAGGGCGCGCAGCTGGGGGCACCCGGGGCGCGGGTGGTGGGGTGGAGGGGTGGAGGGGTGGAGGGGTGGTGGGGTGGAGGGGTGGAGGGGTGGAGGGGTGGAGGGGTGGAAGGGTGGTGGGGTGGAGGGGTGGAGGGGTGGTGGGGTGGAGGGGTGGTGGGGTGGAGGGGTGGAGGGGTGGAGGGGTGGTGGAGGGGTGGTGGGGTGGTGGAGGGGTGGAGGGGTGGTGGAGGGGTGGAGGGGTGGAGGGGTGGAGGGGTGGAAGGGTGGTGGGGTGGTGGAGGGGTGGAGGGGTGGTGGGGTGGAGGGGTGGAGGGGTGGTGGAGGGGTGGAGGGGTGGTGGGGTGGTGGGGTGGAGGGGTGGTGGAGGGGTGGTGGGGTGGTGGAGGGGTGGAGGGGTGGAGGGGGGGTGGAGGGGTGGTGGGGTGGAGGGGGGGTGGAGGGGTGGAGGGGTGGTGGAGGGGTGGAGGGGTGGTGGGGTGGAGGGGTGGAGGGGTGGTGGAGGGGTGGAGGGGTGGTGGGGTGGTGGGGTGGAGGGGGGGTGGAGGGGTGGTGGGGTGGTGGAGGGGTGGAGGGGTGGAGGGGGGGTGGAGGGGTGGAGGGGTGGAGGGGGGGTGGAGGGGTGGTGGAGGGGTGGAGGGGTGGTGGAGGGGTGGAGGGGTGGTGGGGTGGAGGGGTGGAGGGGTGGTGGAGGGGTGGAGGGGTGGTGGGGTGGTGGGGTGGAGGGGTGGTGGAGGGGTGGTGGGGTGGTGGAGGGGTGGAGGGGTGGAGGGGGGGTGGAGGGGTGGTGGGGTGGAGGGGGGGTGGAGGGGTGGAGGGGTGGTGGAGGGGTGGAGGGGTGGTGGGGTGGAGGGGTGGAGGGGTGGTGGAGGGGTGGAGGGGTGGTGGGGTGGTGGGGTGGAGGGGGGGTGGAGGGGTGGTGGGGTGGTGGAGGGGTGGAGGGGTGGAGGGGGGGTGGAGGGGTGGAGGGGTGGAGGGGGGGTGGAGGGGTGGTGGAGGGGTGAAGGGGTGGTGGAGGGGTGGAGGGGTGGTGGGGTGGTGGAGGGGTGGAGGGGTGGTGGAGGGGTGGAGGGGTGGTGGAGGGGTGGAGGGGTGGAGGGGTGGTGGAGGGGTGGAGGGGTGGTGGGGTGGAGGGGTGGAGGGGTGGTGGAGGGGTGGAGGGGTGGTGGGGTGGAGGGGTGGAGGGGTGGTGGAGGGGTGGAGGGGTGGTGGGGTGGTGGGGTGGAGGGGTGGTGGAGGGGTGGTGGGGTGGTGGAGGGGTGGAGGGGTGGAGGGGTGGAGGGGTGGTGCGGTGGAGGGGTGGAGGGGCGGGCGTGCCGCCTGCCAGGGTGAGCCCGCGGGAGCCCGGGTGCCGAGGAGCGAGGGGAGGGGCGCGGGGCCCCGGGGGAGGCGAGGACCGAGGGGCATCCCAGGTCTCGGCGCCCCGGCCCGCGCTTCGCCCGGCGCGGGGTGGCGCGGGGTGGCGCGGGGCGGCCCGGGGCCACGCGGGCTGGAGGGGGAACAATAGCGGCTCCCGAGATGCTGGGCCCCTGCCACGGGCTGCCCGGGCCTCCCCGGCCACCTGCGGGGCCTCGCTTCTTATTCGGCTGGTTGATGGCGAGCGGCCGCGGCGGGATGGGGGAGGTGCGGGGTGCAGCGGCGCGGGGTGCGGGGTGCGGGGTGCGGGGGTCCGAGCCGAGGGGGCGGCCGTTAAAGGAGTCTCCCGAGGCGGCGGCGCGGGTGATGTCAGCCGCGGACGGAAATAGAGAGGGATCGCCCGCAAATCCCCGGCGGCGGCGGGGCCGGACCGGGCCGTCCCTCCCCCGCGCACACGGCGCACACGCGCACGCACACACGCCCCCGCGCCCCGCGCCCCGCGGCCTCCCCCGCCGCCCGCCGCCCGCCGCCCGCCGCGCCCCCAGCCCCGCTGCACGCGCAGGTGGCGGCGGCGGCCCGGCGGCCCGGGGGCGGCGCCGGCTCGCCCCCCCTCGCGGCCCCGCCCGCGGCCCCGAGCGCCCCGCCGTGCGCCCCGCCGTGCGCGGAGGAGAGCCGAGCCGCGGCTGAGCGCCCGCCGGAGCCTCCCGCGCGGGCCGCGGCGCTCCAGGGCTCCCCGCGAGGGGCGGGGGCGGGGAGTCGCTCCCCCTTAAATAGCGCGCGCCGCAGCCCGCCTGCGCTCCCGCCGCGCCCGCTCGCCCCGCGCCCGCCGCCGCCGCCGCCGGACCGAGCCCCGGAGGAGGGGGCGTTCCCCAGGCCATGGCGTCCTCCGAAGGGTGAGGGGGCTCCCCTGCGACCCCGGGCGGGGGGGGCCCGCCGGCCGCCGAGGGAGGGTGCGGGAGGCGGACGAGGCTGTGCGAGCCGGCGGGGCCGGCGCAGGTGTGAAGACCAGCCCGACGGGAGACGCCTCCCGGGTACCTCCGAGGGGCAGCAGCGGCGGCCGGGAGGGGGCACCGGCCCGGGATGGCAGCCGGGACCCGGGCCCGGGGCGCGCCGGGGCGGGGCGGGGCGGGCGGGGGCGCGCGGCCCTGAAGCCCGCCCGGCCTGCGCCCGCCGCACCTCGGCCTCGCACTGCCGTGGAATCTCCCCGGCCGGCTCCAGGCACGGGTGCGAGGTTTGGGTGCTTCCCGGGAGGAGGCGGGAAGAGAAGTGAGTTTCGGGGGGAGGCTCAGGGGTCCCCAGCTGCCGGCGGGCGGAGCGCGGGCTTCCCCATCCTGCCCCCGGCTTTGGTGCAATCCTCCCCGGGCCTCCAGAGGCCGCAGTTGCAGGGGGGACGTTCCCAGCGACGAGTGACAGCCTCCGGCCCTTCGCAAGAGGGAGATGGGGCTGCAAGGGGCCAGAGGATCCCTGGAGCACTCACACCTCTAAGGAAGGGCCCAGAACAACGTCCCTGGATGGGGAAAACTTTTCTGGCTTGGTGGAAACTGAACTAGGGATCGAAGGACTGGTGTCGCGGAGGTCAGCTCTTTGGGGAATTCACAACATTGCACTGGCCCCTTGCGAGAAGTCACTGGATCCAAGTTGCCCAGAGGGAGAGCAGCTCCCCTGGGCACTGGGGAAGAATCCTTGGTGCCGGCACTTTGCATGATTTCTAATAAATTTTACCAATTTCTCCGGCTTGTTTTGGGGGAGAAGGCTCTCTAAGTGGGAGCAACGAACTGTGTTCCAAAGTTAGATCTTTAGATTCCGGCCTCCCAACAAAAGGAAGGTATTTCTAAAACCATCTCTCTGTGTTCAGGAGAAGGAACTCATCCTTCTTCTGTCCCCGAGAGTCCTTCCGATGGAGCCTGGCACCTTGTGGTAGCCTGAGATTTTTTCTCTCTTTTCATTCTAATATTTTAGCGGCATGGGCTTTTTTGATTATTGTTTCTGCAAAAAAGATACTTCAGGAAGACACGTGTGTACGGGGGGTGGGGTGGTACCTTGTGCTAAAACAGAGATCTAGAATTAAATATTAAGAGCCCATATGGCTCAGCATGAAAGCTTTTCACTGTTTAATCAGTCTTTCATATTAGAAAAGATATAAAGGCATCTCTGGCTGCCTTTGGGGGCCCTTCTAGACTTAACCCCTGCTTGTAAAGGCATCTGTAAAAGAGGTGGATGATGGTTGTCTTTCAAATCCTGCACACAACTCACTCCTTATTTTGTTAGCCAGATGGTGGAGGGAAAAGGTAAGTCAACAGCAAAGCCCCCCAGAGAGTGTATCTCACCTTTGTCCGATACGAGAACTGTGCAATGATCTGACATTAACGACAGAGCAGAAGTGATTTTCAGTGTTTTTAAGATTCACCGTCAATTAATGCCATATTTGTGCACTGTGCATAGTTAAGAAAAGATAGGCTAGAAAACCCCGTTGTATTTAGGAGATGAAAGAACTGAAAAAAACTGAAAGGCCGGGCAACATATAGAAAGATCTATGACCCATTAATATTTAAGAACAGTAGCTGATGAGCAGGTGACATTTTCTGAAGCCCTGGTCTTTCTCTGTCTCTTCCTTCCTTCCAGGAGCATTTACTGAGTACCTGGGTAGACCTCACAGGGAAGGCACTCTTCGGGGATATAAGCACATAAATAGTCTGAGAGCTGGCTTTTAGAAGGCCGGCTCCAGTTGACGACTTTGATTAGCAAACTGTCCATATGGCTTGGTGAGATTCTCTTGCCTCTTCTGACATCTTTGATTAATGTGCCTTATCAACAGAAGTTCACGGAGAATCCTCAGGCGAGTTGCCTTTGTTAGCTTTTGCGTCCCACCGACGTTGGAGCTGTTTCTTTGAAACACATTGCTGAGAAGGAAGCAAAAATAGCAATACAGTTAGATGTTTTCAATACCTGTATTTTCGGTTCAACTCTGTTTGATCGAGAACGTTTGGAAATGGGAGAGCGTGGTGGACTGACCATCTGGTTACCATTCCTTTGGTGAGATAGTTACTGTCAACTACATATGCCGATTACCAAGTAGAAGCAATAGTGACATCTTATGTTTGTTTAGCACCCCGCTTGCAAAGCCCATTTGTGTATATCAGCACATTTGATTCTTCCAATGTCTGTGAAGTAGGCGGTCCAATGAAAACGGACTTTAAGAATAAAATGGCGTGGAATATAATGTCGTCTTCCCAGGAAGAGTCCAGCATTCGGCAGAACTTTGGGGTTAGCATCTGGAAGTGTCAGTTATCATTGAAGAGTATACTAGGCACGTCTAGCGCGGGCGATTACTGTTTTTCTCTCAAACCTTTGGCTTACACATGTTGCAAATTGCCTTTTGGAATATTCTTGTCAGCCTCTGCACTTGGTCATCACCTTTCCAAAGGATACTCAAAGGCGGTTTGCTTATTTGAGGTTTTTGATTATTTGGAATTGGGATTATTAGTATCCAGTTTCCGTAAAAGTCAACAGTGGACTCTTTGGTAGTTCCCAGGCCCCGAGAGATATTCTTTTTGCAAGGCAATGTCTAATTTGATAGTTGAGCACTTTTTTTTTTTTCTGGCTCCCCAGAGGTGGCTAGAGCTACGGTTTTAGGTCCCTGACCCAAATTGGAAAGAGGTTATAAGTAGTTGGTGGCAGGCAGTGAGGGACCGAGTTATATTGGAGCGCCTAGATGATGTAGAGGTGGATGTTTTAGAAATATGTTCTAGGGGGTGTGGGGCGTGAAAGACTGCTAAGTCTCCGTGTTTGTCAGGAACCCACAGCGATCCGTCTTCTGATCAGTTCCCAGGAGCCAAGGGGTCAGGGCGAAAGCCAACCACAAGGGCTTGGATTTCAGTGTGACTAAGAAAGCAAATGAAACAGAAAACTGCTGACAGCAGAAAAACCCTGGCAAGGGAGACCTCTGGATTTATTATTTCAAGCAAACAAAAGCAAAACATAACGATTGCCTTCTCCCTGCTACCCTTGGGAATAAGGTTGAGGGCAGTGGGAGGAAGAGCTCACATGGAGTAGACTGAGTGGGGGGCGTGGGGTTTGGGGTCCAGAGGGGTTTGCAGATTGCCTGCCTCGGGCTCTGCTGCTATCTCCATTTCTCATTTTGAAGAATCTAAAAATCAGCCTCCTTGGGTAAAATAGATAATAATGGAATTATGAAAAAGCCACTTCATGTTTACTAAGACGGCCTCTTGGGAGTGACTGGAAGCTCAACTCTAACAAGAAACAATTTCAAATTCCAGATGAAACTGGATTTCCACCGAACGAAGTGGAAGAGCCAGCATGTTGAAAACCAAAAAACAGGTCTGCCCGTCGGTATCAATGGCTACTTCTTTTGCTCTTTCATACAACATGATTAGGTGCTGTCTCCTTTCGCTTCGAGTTTAAGGGAAATGTCAGACAAGGGAAAGTCTTTAAGTGATAGTGCTGCGGTTGCAGAAACCAGCAATATTTAGCAGCTAAGTGTGAAATTTCTGGGTCATTGTGCCATAAATCCTACAGACCCAGGATTGCAAAGCTTTACACAGTTTGAAGCTCAACACGGGTTGATTTCAATATAAAATCCCCCTCCCTACCCTCCTCTATGACTGTATCACCAATGCCCAGATGTCTGGTTTTCCCCCATTTAGAGGCAAACTAAATTGTTTTCCATGCTGATTTTACCCCCCCCCCCGCCCCCCGTGGGACTGGCTGGTCCCTCCGAACTCACTGAATCTACTCTTCGTTTCAATGACCTGCTATGATTATTTTAATCAAATAAAGACGCCAGTAATTAAAACCTAGCAGTAGTGGGCCAAAATGTCACTCGGAAGACAAAATTTTAGTTTTGCTTGCGTTTTAAGAACTTGCCCTTGAAGTCTGGAAAAGAAAAATCTAACAATTGCTATAGACCGCCTTGCTTGCTGACTTCTCTACATGCTCTTAACAGCTTGTTGGGGGCAAGCAGGATGCTTCATAGCAAGGGTTTTAGAATCCAGATTAGGGCAAATCTCTTTATTTATCGGATCCTGTGCTTGCTCCCCCCCCCCCCCCCGCCCGCCCCTCACCCCGCAAGGCACCAAGTGCCAAGTCCTTGGAATGAATTCTTTAAAGGAGTGTTTAAAAATACCTCATTGCTCCATCTCCACGTGCTCCACCATTGATTGGAGGCAGATGGGCCGCATATTTGTCAGTAGAGTAGAAAAGGACTCGCATCTCGTTATAAATCTGTCTGGTTGGCTTCAGACGATGGCAGGGCAGACAATGGGCCAGCGGTATCAAAGGCAAATGGGGAAAAGGGAAGATCCTTAAACTCTTCCAAAGAATAACTCATTTTCTTAGTGCTTTGCCCCCCTCCCCCCGCCACTACCCGCCCCCAGATGGTTGTTTTTCAACAGTGTGGATATTTATTTACTTATCTTTCATCGATGTATTTATTTAATTTTCCACGCAGGCGAGCAGATGCGGCAGCTGTCTGCTGAGCCGCCCCCTGGTGTTTTTGGCAATCTTGGTAGCTACTTTGGATTAAGGATGAGCGGAGCAAGGGTCGTCCTTTAAAATGGGCTGAAGGGAATGAGCTCTATTTCGGTGGCTGGACTTGGCCTGTGTCAGTTTGGGCTCCCTCTAGGATACACGATGGTACTTGTTAAAGACCTCAAATGACGTCCCTGGAGACCAGGAGGGCGACGTTTCCCCTCCCGCACACCCCTGTCTATTAGAGGCGTCATTTAAATCACCGAGAGGACTTTCTTCTGTTACATTTGGTCAGGGGTGCCATCTGTGTCACTTGCTCTTCATAATGTAGCATGGGACTTTCTCGTGTGCTCCCGACATCCCGGGTCCCCAGGCCCTGTGCTCTCGGGATCACAGAGGCGGTGACAAGGCTGGAAGTGGGTCTCAGGCTGGTCTGCATCCCAGGCGCGGCCGTTCCCGCAGCACGGGACGAGGTACTGGACCACTGTGGCCTGAATGCAGCCTGCAGGCAAGTGTGTTTTGGCTTACATGGGATTTTGAAAACGTTAGGATGATTTGCCTGTACACCTGTTCCACGTAAAAAAGGAATCCTGATTCTGGCTTCTCGGAAACATCGGGAAATCTGATGGCAAAGCATCTGTCCTTTTGTCTTGGTACAATGGATTGAGTGATCACAGCCCTGCATTGTTTTAAGCGCTCTCTATGTATTAACTTATTTAATCCCCGCAGCAGTGTGAGGCACCGGGACTATTATTAGTTCCATTTTATAGGTGTGGAAACTGAGGCATAGAAAGATTAAGTAACTTGCCCAAGGTTTCGCAGTTTGCGAGTGGCAAAGACAAGCTGTAAACCCAGGCAGCCTGGCGCTGGCACCCTTGGTCCTAACCTTATTGGATGACACTGCTTGGTTCCACATGGTTGAGGTCAGCTGGGGCCAAGTGGCTGTTCTCTGAGATAGGGCCTGCGCCTTCCAGATTGGGCACAGTCTTTTCTGAGACTCCGAGTGCATGTGGCCTGCTTGACCCTTTACCTCTCTAAGGCAGCCTTTGAGACAATGAGTTTGAGTTCTGGCCTCTCACGGTGTGCCACTGCCCAGTGCTTGCAAATCGGCAGAGTTCTTCAAAACCCCATCTCTACGACACACAAGGTAATTCCAGTAACTTTTTCTTGCTAACTCTTTAACCGCTACCTTCTTGTTAGTTCCTTTAACTTTGCTCTGGGTTGTTCTTAATGATGAGCTCTTTTGTAATTATTGGTTGTCAGGATGGCAATAACGCAGTCTTATCCAGAAACCACCAGGGCATGACCGCATGGGTCCCATCCTTTGGAACGCCGAACCTGGGGCATGTGCTTCTTAGTGGCAGATGTAGCTGAGTATTTTATGGCCCTGGCATTTATCCTTTCCTGTATGATTCCAACTATAGCGGTTTAGGGTTGTGATTTCACTTACCCTCTTTCTTAAAACAGCTATTACCCTGCCCTTTTAGGAGTTAGGGCTGATTAGGGCTGATGTTGTCATTGTTGTTGTTGTTTTTTTTTTTTTTTGTAACATATGCAAACAGTGATGAACTAGAGTTGCCTTTTAAATTGAGGAGACATTTTTTCAGAGGTCATATTGCTGTGTTTTAAGCGCAGTTTGCTGATCACTCAATAGGTGGCAGTAGATGTCTGCACTGGTGGTTTGACTCCCTTTGGAAGCCCTTGGCTTCTTAAGGATTCCAATTCCCACAGCATTCCATTGTTTTTTCATTGAAAAAAAGAATGTCTCCCCCAAATATGTAATTTGGTATTTGTGAGACAATTGTCATGTATCGACAATGTTCATAGATACCACCATAAACAAATAAAAATGGGACCATTCATTTGAATGTATTCCAAGTCTGTCTGGCTGCATATATATATGCATATACATATGCATATAATTAATTATACATATGATATAATGATATATATAATGATATATCATTATATCATTATATATATGATATAATATGTTTTCATTACATTCTATGGAATCTTATGCTCATTTTACAGATGGAGAAATTGAAGCTTGAGAAATTTTGATTTTATGCTGTTATCAGGTGCCTTTTATTTTTAAATCTAATTCTACTGAGTTTCAAAGTATCCACATTTTGCAGTTAATTCACATTTCCTTAAAATTTCACAGTCCCTCCTTATGTTTGTTTGTTTGTTTTAGCTCCAGTGGGTGTCTCCAATCATTTTGGTCAAAGGGAACAAGATAGCAAAGTGTGCTTGCAAGAAGAGATGATGAAGAATTTAAGAGACAATGTATAGGAAGGATGGCAGTGATTACAGAGAAGTTAACTTATCTTTGAATGGAGATGTGGCATTAAAGAAGATGCCACCATTAAAAAAAAAAAAAGAGGGAATAAGTTTAGGCGACTGAGAACAATGATCAGACCCCAGCTTGTAGACATCGAACTGTAGAATTTCAAATAGAAGAAGCAGGTTAGTGCACGAAGGGAGATAGGGTAAAAGAAGATAGATAAAGCAAGGAAAGTATTCTTTTCTGTTAGGCATCAGGCCAAGCCAACTGCTGCAGACCAAATTGTATTTTTGTTTTTATCTCAGTCTTTACTTAAAAGAGCAGTTGTGATCTGATAACCAGCTTTGTTAGGAAAGTGGATAGAAGTCAACATGAACAAAGCACAATTAGATAAGCTTGTCTAGAGGTGAAATGGATGGATATCAGCTGACAATACTCATCGCAGACACTTGGAGGGGACTCATGGTCCCTGGGGAATGGGTTTAGCTATTATTTTTTATCTTTAGATGCAACATATGGTCTGGGAAAAGTGTCAAAAATGAAGTTGGGACTAATTTCTAGGAATGGCATTAGAGAGTAATGGAATTATAGACTGAATCTATTTCCCTGGTGTTTCTCTGGGATTCAAAGTCATCAATCAGGAGACATTAGTAAAATCGTCATAGAATAGAAGCTCTGAAGGGATCATCGATTTTTTGATTGTGATTAATTGCTCACATTTCAGATGAAGAACTAATCATTTGTAGAAGTTTATCTATTAGTCTGAGAATATTCAAATTTGAATTCTTTTCAAGACATTGATACATTGGGTTTGCTGCTGGTTGGTCTGGGGAGCGCTGTGAGGTGGAGACTTGTGTTCATGGAGTTTATTGAGGGGAGCTGTCAGCATAAATCCTTGTGGAAGAGGGAAAGAAGCAAGGGTGGTCCGAGGGAGAAATTGAAACAGTCACATCAAAAACAGCCCATCCCACAGGAAGCTCCGGTGCAGGGATGTTTCTTCAGAGTGATCTTTCTACCACTGCACCAACCAGTCACCGAATCTGGGCTGTGCTTGCGCAGTGGGCATGGCCCCGGGTGAATACTGTAGGGCCAGGGGAAAGGCTGTAGAGGGTGCTATAGTCGGTAACTGTCACTTAGCAGCACTGCCAGCAGCTGTGGAAATAAATCTTACAATCCTGAGGGTGCAAGGATGGGAATCTCGGCGGCACACCACAGCATCCGTTAGTGACTCCAAATTCAAACATTTGAGAGATAATCGAATAATGGGTACAGTTGCCTTCGGTCTGAATATCCAGGCCTCCACAAAGCTATTATCTGGAATAAAATACTATACCTTAAAAGAATATGTGGTTGGGGGGAAAGGATGGGGAGAATGAGTAGGGATCACGTTACCCAGGTTTAGCGGTGCCTCCCGCAGCCCCCAGAGACAGATATCAGAAGCCCTTCTCTTCACTCCAGATCCGCCAAGAGCATCTGGTGCAACAAGAGGATGAGTATCTGAAATTGCTGCCTAGGAAAGGGTTCTCAACTCTTGTTAATGGGAAGGGCCAGAGAAAGCAATAGATAAATATATTGGGAACCAGAGAATAGCTATTGATACTTCCAGTATACTTCCAATACTGATACTTCCAGTGCTGACAGCAACCATTTCTACGTTCCTCCTAGTGTGTTTCCCATGGAGTCTTTGCCTTGGGAAAAGGTGGGCAGTGAACTGAATAATCCCTTTCTGGAATATGCGCTGCGTTGTTCTGTTGATTCAAGAATGCAATGCATTCCATCAATCTGCAGCCAAAGGTGCTTTTATGTTGATATATCTCAGCTCTATTCCTTCGGCAAATATTTTGTTCAGAGGTGAAAGAGCACTTTTGTACATAATCTAAGGCTTTGTAGACCTTAGACTTCTGTGGATGTTTCCCCTTACTCTCTCATGTTTCGCTGACTCTGCTCTCTGAGACCAGGATATTGATTATGGACGTGCTTGTGTTTTTATTAGCACAACTTAATTCAAACGGCTTAGTCGTACAACAGTAGAAGACAAAACAAACCGACATTGAAAATTGCCTTTCTTTCTTTTCTTTACCTGCTTTCAAGAGTTTCAACTCTGTTATTTACTATATAGGAAATAGATACTGTGCGTATTTCCAGTATTTGGAAAAAGACAATACTGTAGTCAGTCAACATTTAGAAAATCCATTTTGTACATAGAATTTAACTACCAGCCAAATACCGGGATGTGAAGGATTCACTATTGTCAAAGAAATTATTTTTAACAAAAGATTTTAACCTTTTGTCCTCTGGATCAGTGGCTCTTTCTCCCATAACAGTGATAACAACAACAACAAGTGCAATTGTTAAAAAACCAAAATAAAAAAAAAACAATCCCCAAAAACCCAAACTTCAAATATTTCGGAATGGCATAAAATAAAGAAGTAAAACAATGCCTCCTACCTCAACCTTGTTCTCTAGACTTACTCATGATTTGGCCTGTCCTTTGAGACATTTTTTCTATGTCCATATGAACATCGTATTGTTAATGTGCAAATTGCACCATCCTATACGACTGTTTTACAACTTGGTTTCCACTTAATACCTCCAGGTATATATGCATCTGTTATATATATCTGGTAATAGTCTGCCATATGGCCACGTAATGATTGATTTAATCAGTCCCTGGCCGATAGACATTTAGGTTCTCTTCAAGTCCTTGTTGTCATAACAGTGTTGGGTGGAATATGAAATGGAAGGGAGAATGAGGCAGGGACACGGAGACCAGTTAGGATTCAGGAGACAGCAGTGATCCATAGGGGGAAATAATGGCCCAAATGAGGGCATAGGGATGCATTTGCATTACCAGGTTCTGGAGATATTTAGGACTCAGTGACCAAACATAAGTAGTGGGAGAGCAGGAGGGATCTCTTGGATTTCTGGCTTAAGCAAATGGAGGTGGGAAAGAGTGCAGAAAAGGAATTCAAGAGAGAGATGGCAAGTTTGAAGGGGAAGATAATTCAGTTCAGCACACTGGGTTAGAATTTTTTGGTGGGGGGCACCTGGGTGGCTCAGTGGTTGTGTCTGCCTTTGGCACAGGGATCCTGTGCCAAATAGAATTTCAAATAGAAGAAGCAGGTTAGTGCATGAGTCCTGCATCAGGCTCCCTGCGGGGAGCCTGCTACTGTCTCTGCCTCTCTCTGTGTCTCTTATGAATGAATAAATAAAATATTTTAAAAAAGGAATTCTTTGGTGGGGCATCAGGTGGGGATGCTTACTGAGCAGTTGGATATAAGGGCTTCTGGGCGTCTTGAGGGAGTGATATATATGATTACAGAAGTAAATGAGCTCACCCAGAGAGATCATGAGGCTAGAAAGAAAAATGGGGGTGGATAGGTGCTGAGGGACAAGTCCTGGGATGCTCCTATGTCTGTAGATGGGCGGCGGGGGGTGGAGGGATGATTCAGGGTTCACAGGATTCTGAGAAATAAGGAGGAACATAGAAGAGAGCAGGTGTCCAGATGGGGAGGTGGGGCCACGTGCTATGGGGAGGTAAAATAAGGTAAGTCCTGAAAAGTATCATTGGGTTTATCGATTTCAAGGCAATCACTGACGTGTTCCAGAGCAGGGTCAGCAAAGGGGTGGCTACCGGGACAACAGTGGTGTGGGTTGAGAATGGATAGAGAGAGAAAAGGAATGTAATTTTTTTTTTCAAGAGTGGCTATCAAGGGAGGAAGGGAGTAGGAAAGTAGATGCAGGGGAGGTTGCATTTTTGGCTTACTCGTTTCAGTTTTAGGCTGGGCGCAATGTAAGCATGTTCATGTGCTAAGGGAGGGTTCGGGTAGCGATGGCGAGGTCTTCTCGGGTACCCTCTGTGGAAGCTGGTGAAAGGAGGAGTCAGAACAAGAGAGCAATTCATTGCTCGACCTGGAGATTCCTACCGGGGAGGGGAGGGCAGTGTGGCTCTGTGAGTGCTTGGCCACAGTTCCCGTAGACTTCCTGCTTGCCCAGTCCCGTAGCCCACAGCGTAGGGAAGGACAGCTCAGGACACAGGTGGACCAAAGGGCACCTGCCTGGACTGGCGGATCTGTGCCTGCCACTCTGGTGATACGCCATGGAGTGACAGATGGGGCAGCGGGCTAGAGCTGGGTCGATTATTTAGTAGTGATTATCTTTAGTTTTTAAGGTTTAACTTCTGGAAGTCTTTCTAAGTCTCCTGAGCTGGGATTCTTCTTCCCCCACCCCACCCCCACCTAATTGTTCATTTGTAGTCTCGTGTAGCTGGTGAAATGTCATTGGACTCATTCTTGATCTTCATTTTCTCCGCTCTGTATTCTCTTTGGATCTCACCTCTTGGGCCTTTTCACATCACAGGCATATTGCCAAGTCTAAAATGTATATTTCCAGCTCAGATCTCTTCTCCAAGCTCCAGATTCCTAGATCCTATCATCTAATCGACGTCTCCCTTTGTGCGATGCACCGACATCTCCAAATTACTGTGCCTGCAGAGGAACTCCTGATATTTCCTCCTTCAGACTTAACCCTACGCCGTCCCCCTAAGTGTCTCCCATCTCAGTAAATGGCACCAGCATTCATCTGGCCGTTCAAAGTGAGCAGTGTAGGTGTTAGCCCTATTTGTTCTTTTTCTTCCATCAGCCCCAACCTACAAGCTTTCTCAGTCCCATCTCCAAAAGGCACCTTTGCCACAGCCCTCACATCAGCTCGGACAACTGCCATCGCTCTGCTGCAAGCTCCACAACCTTCTACTTTTGGGTTCCTCAACTACCCCCATGGTCTTGTCCACCACCTTAGGGCCCATTCCTTTGGTCAGGACCACCTCCTACCTCCCCCCCCCCCCAGTCCTTCTTCCACTGGCAGGTGCTCTCTTAGCCTAGAGCACCCTTCAGTCCTCGATGCGAACACCATTTCCCAGAGAGGCCTTCTCCCATCACTCCAGAAACGAGGCCCCCGTCTCGTTTGCTTCCTTCGTGACATCAGTTATAGTTTTGTAAATATTTTATTTATTTACCTTTTGGTTTGCACCTGCCCCCCACCGGAACGTTAGCACTCCGGCGGCTGGTCCATCATTGCACCCCCCCCGCCCCCCAATGCTGACACCATGCACTACATGAACATTTATTGACTGAATGCTCATCTGCCTCATCCAGTCTGGGGACGTGGGAAGGCTTCTCCCATTTGAGCTGGGTGTCTGTTCCCATTACACTGGTTCAGCCCTCTCTCACACACTTCGTGCTAACAGAGGTGTCGTTAGCACGTCTAAGGCTTGTCTGTCTGCTTGCCATCCTCGTGCCTCAGTTTACTACCATTGCCACAATGCGTGTGGGTGTAATCGCCTTGTCTAGCTTGGGAAGGAGACCTGCTAGGGCACCCAGGGGCCAGGAGGGGATGATGGTTTCAGGGAGGCGTCCGGGCCAAAGTGGAGAGAACACATCCTTTTGCTTCTTGGGACACATCTTCTCTTTTTTAAGGTTCTGGTGGTCAGTTGAACCCCCATGCCCAGTGGTCAGTAACCAGACTTTGGACTGCTCCGTAGTGAGGGGGTTCAGGGAGGTTACAAGAAAAACTCGCTGGGCAGCAGCTCATCTTGTGAAGCCACAGATAGACGGGTCGTAACCAGTCCTGCGCCTCTGCTCTTGTCTGGGAAAGATGACAAAGTCCTATCGCTGCTGTTATTTTTAAATGCAGTGACGTTCCATCAGGGGCGACTTTTGAACCCCAGCCCCCCACCCCCGTCTTTCCCAAGGATCACCTGCCTCCTCTCGGAAGGAGGTCTTTCTGTTCCTTTTCCTTGCGCCTTGTGAACGAACACAAGGAGAAGCTAGCATGACTTTGATATTCAGATACAAAGAAGGATTTCTTAACGTCCAAGATGGTGTTTATATTGCATCGGTGAATAAAATCCAGGCTCAGTAGTCCAATTGCCTTTGGAACTGATTTAGAAAAAGAAGAGTTGCCGGAGGCTGACAATGTTACTGTGAAATTGATGCTTTTTAGCTTTTAAAGAGATTCTCTATGTATTTCATCATTCCCCATAGAATTCTCCTTTCTGGGCTTCCTACTGTGGTTGGCAAAAAAGAGGCGTGAGTCTAGAAATAATAAATCTTGTGGTTGGTATCAGTGTTTTCCGAAATAAAAAGGTTTGATGTTTCTCTGGTTCCCGAGGTGACTGCTCTGGAGCTTTCTGGCAGTGAGACCCGTTGAAGGGTATTTGTTGTGCCCTGGGCGGGGGGTGGGTCAGAGAATAAAAACCCTGTCTGGCATCTCCTTTCTTGACTCTCAGGGAGAATTCTGGGATTGGGGGACGGGCCACTTTGTGAAACCCCCTTCCTGAGCCTTGTGGGAAAGTCTTCAGCTGCAACCACCCCCTCATCCTTATGGCAAAGGCCGGATCCCACCTGGATTTGCAGCCAGGGGCGTTCAAACTGCAGTGTTTGAGGTCAAAGTTGACTCAAAGCAGGGCACTGTGCTTTCTGGTTTCCGCAGGCCTGGGAGTCTCTGTTAGTTGGGAGAACTAAGTGCACACGGGTCACGTTTTTTACTTTATTTGCTTTCTCTTTCCCTCTGAAGACTCTCAGTGGGTTTCCAGGAAAGTAAACCCCAGATGCCACACAAATGTCACATGACTGTCGGTTCCCCAGCAATCGGAAGGGCCAAAGCAGTGTGTGCAGCAGGGGGCACTGTGGAGCCCCACGTAGGCTCTCCACAGGCCAAGGATCATTTTCCTGCAGCTCTGAAGCAGGAGCCAGAGGGCGAATTGTCCCTGTCCCAGGCCAACACCAGCTGTGAGCTTGGTTTGAAAGAAAGGAAGCCCTACTGCTTTGATTATTTACATTCCAAGTGACCTGGAGTTGTTAAGTCTCCCAGGGGACCAGAGCTCCCTGGCCCGCAGGGCCACCTCTGGGACGGGAGGTTGAGAGAGCGTTGACAGCTGTCTCCTTCACCATCCTGGTCCTTGTCCACGTCATCAGGCACCTGGCTTCTCCTGGGGAGTCATCGGTGCCGATGGAGAAAGATTCGCTGGTTCCAGAGCTCGGGTAGGTCCAAACTGATTTTGTGTGGGTTGTTGACAGACTTTTAAGGTGAAGGGGCGACCATGGGGGAAAGGAGAGGCCTCTAAAGAAGAAGAAAAAGACACCTTAGGTATTGAAAGGTGCATTTTGAAAGAGTTGGAAAGGCCCCAAAATAAGCAACACCAGAATAGAAATAGGAAAACAGTTATCCTTCTTTTCAATAGGCTTAACCAGGGGCACCTGGGGGTGTTCAGTGGTTGAGCATCTGCCTTCTGCCCAGGGCGTGATCCCGGGGTCCTGGGATCGAGTCCCGCATTGGGCTCCCCGCAGGGAGCCTGCTTCTCCCTCTGCCTGTGTCTCTGCCTCTCATGAATAAATAAACAAAGTCTTTTTAAAAAGACCCAATAAGTCGAACCAGCTACTTGGAAGTCCAGCTTGTATTCCAACACTGTTGGAAGCGGGCAACAAAATTAAGGTAGGCGTGAAAATGCTGAATGTGTGTTACAGGGCACACTCCCTTGGGAGGTGGCCGGACAGGACTGAGACTTAATTCCATATATTTGTCTAAAAGGGTTACTTCCCTCTCTACCTTTGAGCCTAGCTGCTGAGGCCGGCCAGGGAGATGAAGACATTCCCATGTTTTCCAGGAGCAGGAATATCCTGGTTCCATCCAGCTGTGACTTTGGAGCCACATCACAGGGCGTTTGAAATTAACCTTTGAGTTTCTCACATCAGGGAGTCACCGGGTGTTTGTTGAATGAATAAATGAAAGCAGTCATGAAACTCACTGGCTGAGTTTTGTTTTGTTTTTAAAGATTTTATTTATTTATTCATGAGCGACACAGAGAGAGGCAGAGACACAGGCAGAGGGAGAAGCAGGCTCCGTGCAGGGAGCCTGATGTGGGACACGATCCTGGGTCTCCAGGATCAGGCCCTGAGCTGAAGGTGGCACTAAACCACTAAGCCACTGGGCTGCCCTGAGTTCTTTAATATAATAATTTCTGATTCCTCTTTCAAGAGAATCTTAGGTTGAGTACAAAGAAAGAAATACAGGGATGTCGGGCCAGTTTCATGGGCGCGTGGTGGGCAATAGCACAGGGCCTGAGCTCAGAAGGGCCCTTGCTTTGGTTTAATGCTCTGCAGTCACCGTCTTGAAATTTTTTTTTAAAGATTTTATTCATTTATGAGAGGCACAGAGAGAGGGAGGGAGAGGGGGAGGCAGAGAGAGGCAGGCTCCATGCAGGGAGCCTGATGCAGGACTCGATCCTGGGATGTCAGGACCATGCCCTGGGCCGAAGGCAGGCACTAAACCGCTGAGCCATCCAGGGATCCCCCTTGAAGTTCTTAATAATGAGGGGCCTTGTGTTTTCAATTTGCACTGGGCCTTGCAAATTATGGGGCCAGTCCCACAGGGAAGCCACATGTGTGCGGGCCTGTATGAGATACTATTAATGGTGACGGAGAGAATGACCTTGAGGATACCTCGTCTCTTGCAGGCCACTACAATATTCCAATAACGAGGCTTTTTGCATGAAACAGCTTCTGGGAGCTGGTGTTGCACAGTGGTTAAAAGGGAGCGTTTTATTTATTTTAATTTTTATTTATTTATGATAGTCACACACACACACACACACACACACACACACACAGAGGCAGAGACACAGGCAGTGGGAGAAGCAGGCTCCATGCACCGGGAGCCCGACATGGGATTCGATCCCGGGTCTCCAGGATCGCGCCCTGGGCCAAAGGCAGGCGCCAAACCGCTGCGCCACCCAGGGATCCCAAGGGAGCGTTTTATTTTTTATTTTTATTTTTTTATTTTTTTTAATGATAGTCACAGAGAGAGAGAGAGAGGCAGAGACACAGGCGGAGGGAGAAGCAGGCTCCATGCACCGGGAGCCTGATGTGGGACTCGATCCCGGGTCTCCAGGATCGCGCCCTGGGCCAAAGGCAGGCGCCAAACCGCTGCGCCACCCAGGGATCCCAAGGGAGCGTTTTATACTCAGAAAAACCCACGCACAATTTTCTGTTCCTCCACTTACGAGCGGGGATAGCTTCCGGGAAGTGAATGAATCTCTCTGAGGCTCAGTTTGTCCCTCAAGTAGAGACAATAGCAGCCAGTTGATAGGGTTTGGAAGGAGGAGGGCAGGATGTGAGTGCAGCACTCCGGGTGGTGTCTGGGGCGAGGTGGACACCCTGTGGCGATGACTATCATCCTTCTTGAAATAGCGTGACTGTGGGACTTTTAGCCTGTTGAAGTTAGCGGAGGCTATCATCCCACCTGTCTCCTGACTTCGCAAATTAGATAGTTAACACTCAGCGCATACCCACAGGTATGTTGGCTAATTCTTTCTCCCGGAGCCACAGGTGATAAGATTAGAAGGTAGGCCCCGGGCTGCTTTGATCTTATGAGTGGTGGTGTTTGGATTAGCGTAGGTTTGTTTGAAGACTTTTCTCCTATGTGCTTTCAACCCTGGAACTCATGACTTCTGACTCGAAATGCGTGGTGGCTTTTCCAGCAGGCCTCCAGCCGTCTGGCACCAGCCAGGCGCCCTACAATTCAGTTCAATTCTGACACTTACCTACCTGGAATTGGCCTCAGGGCCCATGAGCAAGGGGCTGAGTCCCACCAGACTGCCCCCACTTGGATGCCGGTTGGAAGCCCACGTTGCAGTTCTGACCGCCTCGCTGACCCCCAGCCGCCTTCCCAGGTTTGATAACCTGACAACTCAGGGAAACACCTCACTTATGTGTCCCAATTTATTAGTAAAGGACACTGCTCAGAAGCAGCTAAATGGAAATGCATAGGTCAAGATATTGGGGAAGGGACGTGGTGTCCTCTCTGGGCGCACCAACGTCCCAGCACTTCAGTGTGTTCACCAGCCCAGAAGCTCCTGAAGCATCATTTGAGGCCTTTCTTTCTTTCTTTTTTTTTTTTTTTAAAGATTTTATTTATTCATTCACAAGAGACACAGAGAAAGAGGCAGGCTCCAAGCAGGGAGCCCAATGAGGGACTCGATCCCAGGACCCCGGGATCACGCCCTGAGCCAAAGGCAGACGCTCAACCTCTGAGCCACCCAGGCGCCCCTCTATGTGATTTTGAAGGGAAATCAAGTAGTTAGAAAGACTTCTGTAGGGTTTTTTTCCTTTTTTTTTTTTTTTAATGTTATCTCTGTTAAGTTTTCATGGGACTCTGATTTTTCAGGGATGTACCTAGATGATTTGTGGCAGGAGTAAGCCATATTAAGGTATGATTCTGTAAGGGTGGAGAGTTTATCCCTGACAAATTTATTCCTTATGCATGAAATCCCATGCTGGCTAGATACAAACAAGATTAAAAAAAAGTTCCGTAACACCTATTCTATCACTAACCAGCGATAAATGTCTTTAACATTGGTATGTTTCATTTCAGACTACATGCATATTTGCATATCAATACATTTTTAATAAAAAGGGAAGCATAGGGCAGCCTGGGTGGCTCAGTGGTTTAGCGCCGCCTTCAGCCCAGGGCGTGATCCTGGAGACCTGGGATCGAGTCCCACGTCGGGCTCCTGCATGGAGCCTGCTTCTCCCTCTGCCTGTGTCTCTGCCTCTCTCTCTCTCTCTCTCTCTCTCTCTCTCTCTCTCTCTCTGTGTGTCATGAAGAAATGAATAAAAATCTTTTTATTTTTTTAAAAAAGGGAAACATAGCCTATAGATTGTCCTATAAACTAATATTTTGACTTGGCAATGTGTTATGAACATCTGTTAATAAATTCAGACGAAGAAATGTCTTTTCTCTGCAGTTGGTTACCCCCCCCCCCCCACCGTCTTGGCTTTTTATATGTACATGTCCTCTTTTACATTCCACATCAGTCATCTGTTGAGATGATCACATTCCTTTTGTTTCAGGGCTTTTGCACAACATTCTCATGAGTTCCTTTTCTGTAACTGTGCAGAGTTCACACTGTGTTTCTAAGGGGTTAGCTTTCCTCTAACAAGTGCTTTTTGCGGGGGGGGGGGGGGGGAGGTGGCTCTCTATGTTACTGGGACAGGCTTCTTCCTTTTTGCCCTGACCTTTTGCTTCACCTGGAAGGAGCTGAACACCTTTTCTATTCTGAGGATGAGTAGATGGTCTGACAAGCTGCGCACACCTGGAAAAGGCATCCTCTGCAGCACGAGCATGGAGATGCAAAGTTTGCCTCTCATGTCCTTAACCTTCCTGTCTCAAGATCCAGCCCTGCCCCTTACCCCAGCTGCCTCTCCACCTCCAGCTGCCACATCTGGGTTTTGTACCCAATTTTTATGGAGATGACACCCACATAACAATCATGCAGGGAGAATCATCCAGTTTGGCTTCATTATCCGGGTAGGGCAAGCTCAAGGTGTTGGGTGCAGCTAATTAAAAGGGCTTGCTCTGGTTTCCCATCTTGGGAGATGCCCAAGGGGGCTAAGTGTCTGTTAAAGGCCATCTCTTGACTTCTTTTTGAGATGAAGGAAGACTATGCGGGGAGGACAGCGATTCAGGGAGTAGGGAAAGAAGAGAGGCGAGTAATAAGGACATGATGAAGGTCCTTAAACGTGGATGGGTTGCTCTTTCCAGGCTGGTAGGCACAGTCTGTGGCTGAATGTTTTTATTTTGTACTTAACTTGCAGGCTGCAAATAAATGCTCACGAAGCCTCTCCTGGAACTGGGTAGTGACCCAGGCATGGGCAGGCTCTGCAGGGCTTCCTTCCCTCCTGTTGGCAAGGCTCTGAATGGGCTCTCTCTAAAATGCAGCATACTCGGCCCTCATCTGGTGTGTCTCACAGCTCTGTAGGGCTGAGTAGGAGGCTAAGCCTTCTGCTGCTTAGGGTAAGACTTTGCCTTTTTTTAGATCTCTTAAGATGAGATAACTCAATCACCTCTTAGAGTTGGGCGATGGCATTGCTTTTTATCACCTGACAAATCAGATATCTCTTTGCACAGGCTTTACTTAATGCTGCGTGTGGTTGCTGAAGGCTTCGTCTCCTTTGGACTACTCACCGCGGGTAGCTCGTCAAATGGGGTGTGTCTCCTTGGCCAAACCATATTTTTGTTCCATCCCCTTCAAGAGTGAGAGTGGTCAGTGCAAGTGAAATTGCACTAGAAATTTCTACCAAGTGGGCTTTGATGGCACATTGAGGATAATAAAGTGTTTCTACTTGCCGTCCCTGTGGACTCAGAATGGTCCAGAACATTTGGCCCCGTCCCCCTCATTAGGCTGAGGCCCATAGTCAAAGTGGGTTAAGAGGCCTGGATTTTAGTCTTTGCTCTGCCACTGGCTTTTGGGCCACAAATCTACCTATTGTATCTCATTCTTTCTCCTGCCCAGCATGTGAGCTTTAGAAGGCATATTGCCCACTTTGCCTGTGTTCCCCGTGCCTTAGACCCCCATCCCCAGAGGCTCGCTTCCCAGTGCCTTAGACCCCCATCCCCAGAGGCTCGCTGTTCTGGGGTCCCTGGGGCTGTAATTCACGGCAGTCTTGGTGGACGGGTAAGGTGGGGAAAGCCAAACTCGCCTTAGCTTCTCTGTCCTGACCTCCCCAGATCCTCTCACATCCAAGGGCGCTACGAACAGATGGACTTTATCTAAGATATGGGAACAACCAGAGGGAATAATGATTTATTTATTTATTTATTTATTTATTTATTTATTTATTTATTTAATTGGAGTTTAGTTTGCCAACATATAGCATATCACCCAGTGCTCATCCCATCAAGTGGCCCCTTCAGTGCCCGTCACCCAGTCACCCAGTCACCCCATCCCCCCGCCTACCTCCCTTTCTACCACCCCTTGTTCGTTTCCCAGAGTTAGGAGTCTCTCCTGTTCTGTCTCCCTTTCTGATATTTCCCACTCATTTTTTCTCCTTTCCCCTTTATTCCCTTTCACTATTTTTTATATTCTCCAAATGAATGAGACCCTATAATGATTGTCCTTCTCCAATTGACTTATTTCACTCAGCATAATACCCTCCAGTTCCATCCACATCAAAGCAAATGGTGGGTATTTGTCGTTTCTTATGGCTGAGGAACATTCCATTGTATACATAGACCACATCTTCTTTATCCATTCATCTTTCGATGGACACCGAGGCTCCTTCCACAGTTTGGCTATTGTGGACATTGCTGCTAGAAACATCGGGGTGCAGGTGTCCCAGCATTTCACTGCATCTGTATCTTTGGGGCAAATCCCCAGCAGTGCAATTGCTGGGTCTAGGGCATAACTCTTTGAGGAACCTCCACACAGTTTTCCAGAGTGGCTGCACCAGTTCACGTTCCCACCAACAGTGCAGGAGGGTTCCCCTTTCTCCACATCCTCTCCAACATCTGTTGTTTCCTGTCATGTTAATTTTTCCCACTCTCACTGGTGTGAGGTGGGATCTCATTGTAGTTTTGATTTGTATTTCCCTGATGGCCAGTGATGCAGAGCATTTTCTCATGTGCTTGTTGGCCATGTCTATGTCTTCCTCTGTGAGATTTCTGTTCATGTCCTTTGCCCATTTCATGATTGAATTGTTTGTTTCTTTGCTGTTGAGTTTAATTAGTTCTTTATAGATCTTGGATACTGGCCCTTTATCTGATAGGTCATTTGCAAATATCTTCTCCCATTCTGTAGGTTGTCTTTTAGTTTTGTTGACTGTTTCTTTTGCTGTGCAAAAGCTTCTTATCTTGATGAAGTCCCAGTAATTCATTTTTGCTTTTGTTTCCCTTCCCTTCATGGATGTATCTTGCAAGAAGTTGCTGTGGCCAAGTTCAAAAAGGGTGTTGCCTGTGTTCTCGTCTAGGATTTTGGTGGATTCTTGTCTCACATTTAGATCTTTCATCCATTTTGAGTTTATCTTTGTGTATGGTATAAGAGAATGGTCTAGTTTCATTTCTGCACATGGCTGTCCAATTTTCCCAGCACCATTTATTGAAGAGACTGTCTTTTTTCCAGTGAATAGTCTTTCCTGCTTTGTTGAATATAGTTGACCATAGAGTTGAGGGCCCATTTCTGGATTCTCTATTCTGTTCCATTGATCTATGTGCCAGTACCACACTGTCTTGATGATCACAGTAGTACAACCTGAAATCTGGCATCATGATGCCCCCGGTTCTGGTTTTCTTTTTTAATATTTCCCTGGCTATTCGGGGTCTTTTCTGATTCCACACAAATCTTAAGACTATTTGTCCCAACTCTCTGAAGAAAGTCCATGGTATTTTGATAGGAATTGCATTAAATGTATAAATTGCCAATAGGATCCAACAGTACATTAAGAAGATTATTCACCATGACCAAGTGGGATTTATCCCGGGGATGCAAGGCTGGTTCAACACTCGTAAAGCAATCAATGTGATAGATCATATCAACAAGAGAAAAAAGAAGAACTATGTGATCCTCTCAATAGATGCAGAGAAAGCATTTGACAGAATTACAGCATCCATTCCTGATCAAAACTCTTCAGAGGGTAGGCATAGATGGAACATTCCTCAGCATCTTAAAAGCCATCTATGAAAAGCCCACAGCAAATATCATTCTCAGTAGGGAAACACTGGGAGCCTTTCCCCTAAGATCAGGAACACGACAGGGATGTCCACTCTCACCACTGCTATTCAACATAGGACTAGAAGTCCTAGCCTCAGCAATCAGGCAACGAAAAAAAATAAAAGGCATTCAAATTGGCAAAGAAGAAGTCAAACTCTCCCTCTGGGCAGACGACATGATACTGTACATAGAAAACCCAAAAGCCTCTACCCCAAGATCGCTAGAACTCATACAGCAATTTGGCAGTGTGGCAGGATACAAAATCAATGCCCATAAATCAGTGGCATTTCTCTACACTAAAAATGAGACTGAAGAAAGAGAAATTATGGAGTCATCCCATTTACAATTGGACCCAAAGGCATAAGATACCTAGGAATAAACCTAACCAAAGAGGTAAAGGACCTATACCCTAAAAACCACAGAACACCTCTGAAATAAATGGAGGAAGACACAAAGACATGGAAAAATATTCCATGCTCATGGATTGGAAGAATTAATATTGTGAAAATGTCTATGCTACCCAGGGTAATTTACACATTCAATGGAATAATGATTTAAAAAAAGATAACCAGGGGCCACCTGGGTGGCTCAGTAGGTTAAGCATCTGCCTTTGGTTCAGGTCATGATCCCCAGCATCCTGGGATAGGGTCCCTGCACCAGACTCTCTGCTCAGTGGGGAGCCTGCTTCTCTCTCTCCCTCTGCCCCTCCCCCTGCTGGTGCTCTCTCACCCTCTCAAATAAATAAATAAATAAATAAATAAATAAATAAATAAAATCTTAAAAAAAAAAATAACCATAAAAATCACTGTTCTCAGTGCTTAAGAGAAAAAGAATCCGAAACATTTGGCAGGAAGTCTCCTAAGAGATGAACTCATCCCTGGTGACCGCGTGAGGGCTGAAGTCAGAGGAGGAGCTCCTCTTCCAGTCCTCCTCCGGGCTAACCACTACTTGCTTTTGGAAACCCCTGCTCCTGCCCACAGGGGGCCGAGGGTTGTCCTGGGATCTCGGTCGCCCTCCTGCTCCAGGACAGCTTTTGAGTGTTCACTGTGGAATGTTTCTGAAGTCATCGTGAATCACCGCAGATGGCACAGCCATGGCATCACCAGGGAGGGCACTTTCTCTGGCCCCTATGAGAGCTCACCCCCTCCTGGGGGTCCAGGATCATTGGTCGTGACTATTGACCATAGCCCATGCCTACCACACGAGGCCCATGGGCTCCTCAGGACAACGGTGGTCCCCGTGGGCACTGTGCCCTCCGTACCCACCAGGATGGGAAATGTTCTGCTCAAAAATGCAACATGCTGGGCAGCTCTGTCCTCCATCGAGCACAGAGAGATTTCCCTTTACTGCGTGTGCATCACCTTCTCACCTCCCGCATCATGCCCAGCCCCTTGGCTGTGCAATAGAACAGGACTCTCTACTCACCTGTCCAAACCCCAGGCCATTTGGTCCTGCTCACTTCCACTAACAGGATTACAATCTACAGGTCTGAAGTTTCCTGGAACTCTGTCCTGTTCTTGGCTGGTGGGAAGGAGGCCTTCCAGCAGGTGAGGCCTTCCATACACGGTGCAGTGGTGGCATGAACTCTCCAGGGAAAAGAGAAGGGGCCGGCCCACCTTGCCAGTTCTGGCCTTTTCAGCTGTCACTCAGTTATTTTCTATAGGCAAAAAAAAAAAAAAAAAAAAAAAAAAAAGGTTTGTGCTCCTTTGACTAAAGCTAAGGAATTTTTGTCTTTTTATTTATTTCAAGATTTTATTTATTTATTTGACAGAGAGAAAGTGAGAGCGCACACAAGGAGGGGGAGCTACAGGCAGCAGGAGAGGGAGAAGTAGACTCCCCCCCTGAGCAGGGAGCCCAACACACGGGGCTCGACCCCAAGACCCCGGGATCATGACCTGAGCCGAAGGCAGATGCTTAACAGACTGAGCCAGTCAGGTGTCCAGGAATTTTTTATTTTTAATCAGCAGAGTTAAATTAGCTATTTGTGCTCTCCTATATTTGAAAAGTGGCCTTTTGCTCCAGTGGGCTCAAGCTGCCAAATCTGTGTGATCCCCGTCCCAGGGCACACATGTCATCGAGGGTCAGAGGGGAGCAGTTCTCAGAGCCGGGGCAGCAGGTTGAGGCTACGACCCAGCGCATGTGTCTCTGATGCCCCACACGTGGCTGAGGGCGTGTCTGGGGGGCGAGTGTGCACCTCAGGCCTTCACTGCAGTGTTGGGAATAGAACCCGTCACCACCGCACAGCTGGGCGGGGGGTAGAAGGATTGCATCCTGGGGGATCTTACAGGAGACAGAGGATTTTACCTCTCCAAATAAGTTAGATCTCAGGGTTTGCTTGGGATTTGATTTATTCAGGGGCTGGGGCCGGAGTTGGTGATAGAAAGGGGGTGAGCTTGCAAATTGCTGAGGGAGGACGGGCTCCACTGGGGGAGCCTGAGAGCGCTGGGTCATCGTTACCACAGAGTCTCAAGGTCCATAGGGCTTCTTCTAGCCATGCTCCGGAGAACAAAGCCAGGGGGGCAAGAAGAAATGTGTAGAAACACATTTTAATGAAAGGGGGTCTCTATTCTCTCCCATCTTTTAAGATCAGGACATTTTAGACATCAAACCTTTGTCATGTCTTTTAAATGTCAACATGCCATTTTAAGATGCATGTATTATTCATATTCATAATGATTTTTATATTTTTGGTAAGGGGGTTCACAAATTACTAAAGGGACTGTTCAAATTTCAGAGGAAAAGTGGCTGGTGAGTTCTTTTTTTTTTTTCTCCAAATTCTTAAAACATCCTTTCCATTTTTATCTGAATGCTTCTTTTTGGTTGCCAAATCCTAATTTGGTTAAAAGCTTAGCAATGAATGCCAGTTTGGGGATGATTTTTGCCGTCGCTGCTCAGGACAGTAAGGTGGCAGAGAGAAGGGAAGGGTGGGCTGGGCCTGCTGTGGGTCACCTGCCACCATCTGGGTTTGCAGCGATCAGGGGAGGGACACCGTGTTAGCCGTGAGGCAGGGGCAAGATGGGGGGCTGGACTGGCCTCTGTCTTCAGCAAGGCAACTGTGGACATCAAGGCTCTCCTGGAATACCACACTCACCCCGAGCTCAAATCCCAGATGTGGTGCCATTCATGGATTTACCAGATGCTCCCGGAGTGTCTGGCCCTCCGCTAAGGGTTAAAGGGCGGCCTTCTGTGAGTGGAGTCAGATGGCAGCCACGAGGAGCCTGGCAGCCTGGAGATGATGCCCCTTGGTCTTCTGCTCCCTGCTATCTTCATGCCTTCAAACCAAAACCTTAGTGCAGGACACCTGGCACGAAGAAGGAGCTAAGGATGGTTGAATTAGGGCCAGCTACCTACAAGATGAGTGACTTAGCGTCAGCGCCTCAAGCTCTGTCCCTGCTATAAAGTAGAAATAATAGCATCTATGTGCAGGGCTGTAATGAAGGTCAAGTCTCATTTGAGCAGTGCTGGAACAAGTGGGTGCTCAAAACCCGGTGGCTGTTGAAGACATGTCATCATTCCAGCCCAGTTGTGCTTACATCTCTCCAGAGCACCTGGACCTGAGCCTCGAGGTAGACAAATCCTTCAGAATGTGTCGATGCTGCTTCTAGGCTTGCTCCCCCTCCAAGTACACCGCGTACCTCGCTGCTGCCGAATCTCCCAGAAAAGGAGATCCTGAGGATTCCGAGGCTGGATGGACACTGCGAAGCACTCAGGGCTTCCCTTGCAGATGCCAAGCCCCTCTGTTGCCACCGGGAGAAGACTCGGGGAGCCCAGGGGGCCTTTATTGAGTGGCTAAAATGTGGCACCTGGGAGCTCAAACCCTCTGGCGTGCCTGGCCTGGCAAGGAGAAGCAGGACAGCAACCTCAGTCAGCAGGAATACCCTGGTCCTGGCAGGGTCCTAATAGTCTGTATGGGATGGCCCGGGCATCGGAGGCGGTTTCCTCTGCCCAGGCTGGGACGCAGGGGGGCGCTGCAGCCCCACTTTTCCTCAAAGACAGGGAGGCGCTCCCTTGGTTTCCAGACCGAGCTTTGAAAGATCCCCGGTTTCCTTGTACTCACAAGATTTCACATTCTCTCTGCCTTCCTGGGTGGAAATCAGCAGTGCCCTAAAAAGTAAACAAAAAAATCCCAGAAAATGTGCATGGCTTCTTCATCCAGGAGACTTTCTTTTCTTTCTTTCTTTTCTTTCTTATTTTTTTAAGATTTTATTAATTTACTCATGAGAGACAGAGACAGAGGCAGAGAGACACGGAGAGGGAGAAGCAGTCCCGATGTGGGACTCGAACCCAGGACCCCAAGATCACGCTCTGAGCCAAAGGCAGATGCTCAACCACTGAGGCACTGAGGTGCCCTTCAACCAGGAAACTTAAATTTGCAAGAAATATGTTTTCCTTGTAACAAAAATTTAAAAGTACGTATCAGCCGAAAGAATTCCATACACCCCTTGAGAATAGTTTTCGGCACCTACACACACACGCAGAAGAGGACAGTTATAAATGATTTTTACTTATTTACCCAAACAAGGCATCACTCTATTTCATTATTTGCTTTTTCAGTTAACAGTAACCTCAGGAAACTTTTTCAGTCTTTCCCACACTTATTTATTTTTTTTTCAGAGTGACTTTGTTTAGATATCTGGGACCACCAAATCTGACGTTTGAAGCCCTAAGGTATTAAGATTGAAAATGAAAAACAGGGGTACCTGGGTGGCTCAGTAGTTGAGCATCTGCCTTCGGCTCAGGTCGTGATCCCTGGGTCCTGAGACAGCCTGCTTCTCCCTCTGCCTGTGTCTCTGCCTCTCTCTGTCTCTCATGAACAAATAAATAAAATCTTAAAAAAAAAAAAAAGAAAAGAAGGGCATCTTTCATGAAAGTTTCTAACTGAAGTGAAGAGAGGCTTAAAGCCATTATGCTTTGGTCCCTCCAGGAGCAACGTCTGAGCAGTACTTACTTGCATGTTGGGTAGAAGGCAGGTGACATTTGCTAAAAGAGCAGTCACAACCTTTAAATTCTCTGGGGGGGGGGGGAATCCCTGAGGAAGGTCTCCTCTCCCCACCCTCCCTCCCAACCATCCTTGTTTCCTCCTGGACTGGTTGGCAGTCTGATGGGCCGATTGATTTTCCAACAACAGAGGTGGAATTTAGCACTACATCTAGCTAGGAAGAGCTGGTTTTGGTTAGGGGAGGAGCATGGAGAGCAGAAATGATAGCACAGGCTTTGTTATCCACGAGCACAGGTTCAGATCCCAGCTGTGTTCCCCGCAGCTGGCTGGGTGACCTTGGGCCAATTACTTAATCCCTCAGAGCCTCATTTGCACAATGCGGTAAGAAAAGTCCTCTTGCAGGATTGCCATCAGTACCAAGTCAATCGCACAGGTATGTATGTCCACCCCTGGCACAATGACGGCGGGTATCAAGCACCCCAGTGCTCTGTTAGCGGTCAGCACACTTTTCCTGCGAAGGCCTGGAGAGCAGGTGATCTTAGGCTTTGCAGGCCACGAAGGCTGTGTTGCAACTGCTCAACAATATGTAAGCGAAGGTGTGAGGATGGGTGTGAGGATGGGTTCCGGTAGGAGTTGATTAACCAAAACAGGTGGCAGGGTGGCTTGGATCCAGGGCGGCTTGCTGACCCTGCACCAGGTCAGTGCTGTCTGCTACAAATAGAATGTGAGCCTCGTCGGTAATAATTTTTCTTGTAGCCACAGGAAAAGAGTGAAATGGGTGAAATGGGTCTCAGCAAAGTAAATTGTCCAAACCAGGATTGCCTCAGCACGTAAACGATAAGAAAAATCATTGATGAGGTATTTTACTTTAAATGTTGGTATTATTGAAACACATCTGCTGTGTATTTTAAGCTTATGGCACATCTCATGGCATACTGATCGCATTTCAAGGGTTCACTAACTTGAACACTCGGTTCAAGTGATGGTTAGCACAGCTTTGGAGTGCTTCTCCGTCCGCTGGTCATACCATCTAATGGGTCAAGAGATCGATTTTTTTTTTTAGTTTTTTTTTTCTTAATTTAAAATCAATTTGCCAACATAGAGTATAACACCCAGTGCTCATCGCATCACGTGCCCTCCTTAATGCCCGTCACCCAGGGACCCCATCTCCCTGGCCCCCTCCCCTCCAGTGACCCTCCGTTTGAAGAAATCGATTTATGTAGACAAAAGTCAAGTTAGAAATATGAACTAGAGGGATCCCTGGGTGGCGCAGCGGTTTGGCGCCTGCCTTTGGCCCAGGGCGCGATCCTGGAGACCCGAGATCGAATCCCACGTCGGACTCCCGGTGCATGGAGCCTGCTTCTCCCTCTGCCTGTGTCTCTGCCTCTCTCTCTCTCTCTCTCTGTGTGACTATCATAAATAAAAAAAAAGAAAAAAAAATTAAAAACGTTAAAAAAAAAAAAGATTTTAGAAATATGAACTAGAGGAGAACCGAAACCATCTGAGTACACAGCTTGTAGAAAGGAGTTGGGTTGTCTCGTGTGTGCATGCCTGTGTGTGTGTGTGTGTGTGTGTGTGCTGCACCACGGTGAGAAACAGAAAGACACATCTTTCTGTGGCTTATTGTCACACATGCTTGAAATTCCCCGCTCTACCTACTGAAGTTTCTTGGTTTGGTTTTAAATCAGGCGGACTGTGGTGCTTTAGCTCTTTCCTTGCTGCGGCTGGGCTGGTGCTGTGCCAACGCTCGCTGCCGACCGAATGAATGACTGTCTGGAACCGGCCCAACCGGGTACTAAATGTCACGCGGACCATCGAAAATACACAAATCACAATCCCCAACCTTCAACTTTACGACCTCTGCATTGAGTTTCACAGAATCCTCATTTTACAGAGAGCCCCCGGGAACCCAGGGAGGTGAAATCCATGCTCACTCCAGACCCAAGCCCTCAGCAGTGTTTTGGGATGAGAAGAAGGGATCCCATTGGCCTGGGATCCTCTTCAGCGGCCAAAGACCCTGTTCTCCCGGCACTTTTTCAGGTTATATAAAAGGCTGGGTGGCCCAGTCACTTTTCCAGAAGCAGGCTGCTTAAATTGGCACTTTCTCTCATTCCCAGAAGGATTGAGAACAGCTGCTTCCTACCCGGCTGGTGCTCCACCGGGCTGCACCGGTGGAAAAGTGGGTGAATTCCCCCAGTGGTGTGAAGGGTCTCGAGTCAATTTTGCTTGGAATTTTTGAACGCATGAAACAAAGTTAGAGAGATCCTGCGTTTTTTTTTTTAAGGGTTTTATTTATTCATGAAAGACACTGAGAGGCAGAGACACAGGCAGAGGGAGAAGCAGGCTCCCTGCGGGGAGCCCGATGCAGGACTCGATCCTAGGGCCCCAGGATCACATCCTGGGCCAAAGGCAGACACCCAACCGCTGAGCCACCCAGGTGCCCCAACGAGATCCTGCTTTTAAAGTGTCCTGTTCTCTTCTTGATTTTTTTTTCACTGATTCTCCCACAAATTTCCCGAGCCTCCAAAAACAAAGGTGAGGAAGGTTCAGGCTCTGTGCTCAAGTAGCTCAGAATGCGGGGCGGTGTGGGGAGGATGTTATCTTTCCGTAAAAACATATGTAAGATTATTCAGAGTGAAGCGGAGAAGAGCTTGTTGTTGTGTCTGGCTCGCGATTCCACACAAGATGAAAGTAGGAGGCTGGTAAAGCTCGCTTTTCTCCCTCTTGTTCCTCAGCTATGTGATGAAAGACACTTTAAATACTTCTGATGGTGAAAATTGCTGAAGGTCCGTTCCCCTGAAATACATTCTGCGGAAATCCCACTCCCGAACTGGATTCAGTTTTCTTCCTTTCCCACAAGGGTTGGTATGAGGGACATATGCAGACTTTGGAGTCAAGCTGACTTGGGTGCAGATTCCACTTGCACCATTTCTAGGCTTCGACTTGGCCATTATCTCTAAGGACTCAGCTTCCTCATCTGTAAAATGGGGGTGATTTTAGCCTCATAATGTTGTGGTAAAGATTAGGTGGGGGAAACATATATTAAGAGAAAAAAAAAGAGTGTGGGAAAATGCTTTTCTGGATGAATTTTTCATATGAGTCCGTTTTCAGAAGATAGCAAATGGGGTATAGCAGTGATGTCGTATTTTCACTTCCTCCTCCTTCCAGAAGGGTGCAGTGTGAAGCCAAGAAATGCACTTTTGTGTCTTATTTTCCAGTCTTAGAAAATGACTTAGAGACTGCATTTTTAAGATATTTTTTCCCCACCCATTTTCATCTCACTCACACATAGTTGCTGTCAGGAATTCAATGTTCATGAAAAAATAGCCACATTTCTTTTTGGACACTTTTGTTTTTTTGTTTTTTAAACAACAAGGTCTTTCGGTTGTTGCCATGACAGCAAACCCTCTCCTGTCAGCTATGCAGGGGTGAATTATTGATGATCTTTGCTCAGGACGTCCTCAGGAAACACACTCATCCTCCAGGGGAAGGTGATAGGGCTCTAACCGCAGGAGCAGTCAGAGTGCTGGGAACTCGGGGAGGTGCTTGCCTCCTCATCCCGTCCATGGGGAGGGACCTGAGTGAGCCATTTGCCTGGGATCCTCTTCAGCAGCCAAAGACCCTGTTCTCCTGGCATTTTTTCGGGTTATGTAAAAGGCTGGGTGGCCCAGTCACTTTTCCAGAAGTAGGCTGCTTAAACTGGCACTTTCTCTCATTCCCAGAAGGATCTGACCCATTCCTGCTCAGATGATCCTGCCCACAAGTGAAGACAGCCACCCACGGCGATTGGTTGGCCAGGAACACATTCGTGTAGCCACTCTGTGAGCGGATGGGGGAGGCCACCGGAGGAGGAGAGAGTCAGAAAGTGTATGTTTGGAATTTACAGAGATATAAACGACTGCCCTCATTTTCATTTAAAAATAAGCATAGCAGGTTAGTCACCAATAAGCTTCTCGGGGGGTAATTTTAAGGCAAGTTACTTAGCCTTTCTGAACCTCAGTTTCCACATACATAAAATGGGTTTAATGATAGAACCATATCTCTTAGGGGTGGTTGTGAGGATAAATGCATAGAAAGTGTATGGAGCAGTTCCTGGCACGCAGCAAGCCTCTTACTATGTTAGCTGTTGTGATAAAATGATTGCTCCCTAAGTTATGTATCAGTACTCCCCTAATGTGGCCACATCCCCTGAAATCTATTAGAGTGTTCAAAACACATTTTATTTTGTTTTATTTTATTTTATTATTTTAAAAAGATTTTATTTATTCATGAGAGACACACAAGAGAGAGGCAGAGGCACAGGCAGAGGGAGAAGCAGGCTCCCTGCAGGGAGCCCGATGCAGGACTCCATCCTAGGATCCTGGGATTGCAACCTGAGCCAAAGACAGACACTCAGGCATCCCCAAGACACAACCTTTTAAAGCTGATTTTATTTTCAGTTTCACGGGTAAACGTTGATTTGCTTTTGCCTTCTTCCACAAGAAAATGCTTGAAGCTGCCATCCAAGTAACAACATACGCATGTCTTTGCTTTAGCCTTGAGATGCGGTTTACGGGGACATCCCTGAATTTCATTGCAACAGTGTCTGAGGCCGTCCAGGTCTGAAAGTATCTAGGAAACATACACATTTCAAAAGAGACAGCTCCTCTTCTGACACAGTGAAAGAGTGAGGAGTGAGAGGAGGCAAGATGGGTAGAAGAATTCAGGCATTCCGTGAAGAGAAAAACCTGATGTTGTGCAAGCAGTAATTAAAGCCCAGAGAAAGATTTTGCAGGTGCTTTTATGCCTTCCTTTCTGTCTTCTCTGCCTAAATTCTTCTAATTCTGATGAGACAAATTTCTCTAGGGTTAAGATTTAAAAAAAAAATGTTATAGAAGTTTGGTTAGAAGATGCTACAAAGGACCCAGGGAGCCAGAGAGGAATGAAACCAAGCTCTGTGTCTTTGAAGGAACAGACCTTGGAGAAAGAGCAAGTCCGGAAAGCAGAGGGGCTGGCCTGGCTCACTGTGGAACTGGCCTTCTGACATAACTTCCAGGTCCCAACCCGTGTCTCTTTAAGGCACTGGGAAAAGATCATTTCACTGCTAGTTATGCCCTTCGGCAGCATCTCCTGCCTGGAGGAATGGAAGGCACAGGGCTGTGAAACCTGTAGGCTTTAGAACCAAGCCGACTCGCTGCGTGGCCTTGGAGAAATGCCCCACCTCTCGGAGCCTCAGCTGAGAGAGTCATATTTTCCCTGCAAGGTTGTCATGAGGACGAAATGACTGACAGTCCGTGACGTGCTTGTCATATTGTACACTCTCAAGTGTCATTCTACTTCTGTCTTTTGAAGAGCTGTCCATTTTCCTAACTTAAAGACAGGAGGGCAGGGATGGTCCGAGCTGGGAGATTTACTGGCCTGAGTTTCAAGTTAGAGAAGGGTCAAGGGGGAGAGCTTTCTTTCTTTCTTTTTTTTTTTTTAATTATTTTTCTTTTATTGGAGTTCAATTTGCCAACATATAGCATGTCACCCAGTGCTCATCTCATCAAGTGCCCTTTTTATAAGGGGAGAGCTTTCATTTCTACATATTTCTTTGTCACTCTCATTAGTTTACTCTGAGGCCCCCATGTGATATGACCTTGTCAGTCATTCAGTATGTGGAGAAATTTTTATTATAATACCTCTTTAGTTTATCCTTGATAAACAAGGGATTTCTTTTTTTTAAAAATAAATTTATTTTTTATTGGTGTTCAATTTGCCAACATATAGAATAACACCCAGTGCTCATCCCATCAAGTGCCCCCCTCAGTGCCCGTCACTCAGTCACCCCTACCCCCACCCACCTCCCTTTCTACCACCCCTAGTTCGTTTCCCAGAGTTAGGAGTCTCTCGTAACAACGGGTTTCTGAGAAAATGAAGCCGGTGCCTCTCTGAGACTGTGGCTGTGGGCCTCCTGGCCCTGGCACATCACCTTGACCTCTCTAGGCGTCTTTTCTTTGCTTCAGGTGTAAAGCATGAGGTGGATGATTAGGTTTAAAAAATGCTTTACCATCCCCCCACGTCTGTGGTTCAGGTTCTCAGTTCTTTGTGTAATTTTTCAATAGCACGAACAGATAAATGTGCCAAACTTCTGTGATGGTATTTTCCTCCCCTAGACTTGGTAAATCTGAAGATTTCGGAGTTGGGACACCAAAGACTATGCCGCAGTGGCGATTATAGGGAGGTAATTCAGCCAGCGAGCTGGCTTCAGCGATGAATCTGGGTTCTCTGATCCGTTGGGCCTAAAGCTGAGACTGTTGGAGACTCGTTTAGGATTCTTGGATGCAACGTGCACTTGTCATTTTGAGTTATGGCCATATGCTGTGCAGATGGCCTCTGGGCTGGTCTTCCTTATTCGAGAAGGAGGAAGGTCCCATCCACTTATCTGTACAGATACTTTTCTAAAACTCAGAGGATTCTAAGGCTGAGGTCAGAATTCAGACAGATCAGAAGCGAGCCGCACGGATGAGAAAAATCATCGTCCGTGTTCCACGTGGGATCTGAGGTCATCCAGAATTTGGCAAATAAATGCTTTTATACATTTTTATTAAAATATTTACAGCATTACGCTATCATTTCAAAACAATCATTCCCAGCTCGACCTGACCATTCATCCAACCGCTGGTGCAAACTGCATTTGACAAGGGAGCTTCTATTATTCTTTTGTTTCTTGTTCTTGGATCCCATGAGATTTCTGCACCTGACGATACCACGTTCTCCTCTTTTGTTTTGTCTGAGTGCATTTCTCTTCCAAGCAACCAGACAACTCCTGACTGGGGCAGTGGGGGAAGATGATGGGTCATTGCTAAACTTTATTAGGTTGCAGCCATACAGTTTCTCAAGGGTCCCTTTTATTAACTCTCTGAGCTCCAAACATGCCACTGGACAGCTGCTCTCCCTTCAGCCCTAAGAAGCTCCATGGGTCCGGTCGGAGGGAGATGTCACCAAGGAGAAGGTATCATGGTGGCCGCTCCCCAAAACACCAGCACCGCCCTCTAGAATCCAACTGGGCACAGCCAGCAGGCATTGATCAAGCACCCACTGTGCATCGGGCCCTTTGATAGGTGTCAGAAAGGAATTAGATGGGGTGCTTACTTTTAAGTAATTTATGCCATGAAGAGTGCACCTCGGTGTACAGAGCAAACGCTATGCCAGGCAATGTTTTAAATGCGTCATGTATGTTCATGTGATGGGTTTAGAATGACCCCGCAAGGTTGGTAGGATTATCATCCCTGTTCTAGATGGGGGAAACTGAGGCACAGGAAATTGAGTAACTTGCTCAGTTATGTAGCCTGTGAGCAGCAGAGGCTGAATCTAGACCCAGGCAGTTGATTCCAGAGTCCGGGCTTCCTCCCCAGCTCGTATATTCCTTTTCTCTGATGACCCCAGGGACATCATCTCGTTAATCCTCATCACCTTTATCTGCAGGCTTCTCTCTTCCATAACAAGTGTTAGAAGAATCATGTGGCGCAAAGCAAAACAAACAACAAACTCCTTTCAATCCAGAAGGCACAAGGCAAACATCTAAACAAAAAATAAACTCCTTCATAATCCTATCCTGGTTCTTTTTTTTTTTTTTTTTTTTCCATCCTGGTTCTTATAGTAGTTCATGTCCTTTCAGTCGGGGTGTTTGTTATTTTTGTAAAAATATACATTTTGAAGTCTGCACTTTTCACTGAGGATGATGGCAGGTTTTCTTTTTCTTTTCCCCACCATATTCTTTCTTGACATAACTTTAATGACTTAATTGGTTCAAGTGTTTTAAAATCGTAGTTATACCACACGTTGACGCCAATCCCTTCATGCTGGGCATTTAGGTTACTTCTGACATTTCCCTGTTGTAACCCGCACTCTCTTGCACATCTTTGTATATACATTTTTTTCATATACATTTGGTAATTTCCTTAGGTGGTTGGAGGCTTTTAACTTTTTTGTTTTTAAAGAATTTATTTATTCATGAGAGATGCATAGAGAGAGGCAGAGACATGGGCAGTGGGAGAAGCAGGCTCCCTGCAGGGGACTCGATTCCAGGATCCAGGATCACGCCCTGGGCCAAAGGCAGGTGCTCAACCACTGAGCCACCCAGGTGCCCTGGCTTTTTTACTTTTGTGGTTTTGGGTGGGGAGAGCAGATTCAGACATCAGAATCAGGTTCAAAAAGGGCCATCTAAGTTCTTTCACTCCAGGGAAATGGTAATACTGTAAGTGTCTGAAGCATGCTATAAAGCATCCATTTTCTGCTTTTTGGGAGAAGTGGGAAAACTTAACGATTTGGGCCTTTGGATTTATAGGGCATCTTCTTCCTGACAAATGGATTCATGATTCTCCCAAGGGCTAAAGAATCCAAGATAGAACTGGCCCCGTTCCCTCTTCTTACCCCTCTTGAAGAATCAATCACCCAGTGGGGTAATGGAGACTTGAACACATGAGGCTCAGGAAGACATAAAACAGGTTTAACAGAAACTTTGTGGAAGTGGAAATACAGAGAGGCTGACAGTCCAGGAGGGGAAGCACAATGTGAGGGAAACAGGAGGTAAAGGTCCGTCGACGAGTGGGTGAACCCATGGAAGGGGGGGCCCGTTCCCAGTGGCCGAGCACCGACTTTGTAGCTACATAGAGTTGGGCTGGAAGCTTGACGCTCCTTCTGACTGGCTGTGCGATCTCATGCAAGGTATCCAATCTTTCTGAGCCTCAGTATCTTCATCTGTAAAATGGGCGTGTTTTAGCACCTGCTTCCCAAAGTTGTTGTGAGGGTTTACTCTGATGGCGATGGCGTAAGGAACTGTATGACTCCTGCTTGTTGGCTGGTTTGTGCAGGCCGCTAGACTGTTAGGTGTTTGTTACATTCGTCAGCATCGGCTTCACTCAGTGGAGGGGATTACATGGTGAGGGGTCGGTCCTTCCACACTGTGGAGGACCATGCACACCATTGGGGAAGTTTTGCATTTTGGGGGGAAAGACAACAAAATCAAAGGGTGCCGTGTGACACTTATGAGGAATAGCTGTTACACTTCATCTTCCCGAAGCACAAAGGAGGATCGTCTTGGAAGTTCCCGTCTGCCTTCCGAGGCAAATGAGGACAGTTTGGGAGTCTTTGCTGAGCGCCTGGTGTCCTCTCTCACAGCGGGGTGGGCATGACTGGATGGGCTTATGGCTTGCACTTCAACATTCTTCTGGTGTTTTAAAAAAATTACACTTCAAGCTCTTTATTCAGATTCTTTTGGGTGCTTTCCTCAAAGGGACAGAGGGGGAAAGTTTATTGGCTTAGGTCCCTGGGATTTCTAGGGATTCAGTGGCTGCAGACAGAGTGGGGCCAAGGGCTCAAATGGTGTCACGGAGCTCCTATTCCCCTTCCCATCTCTTGGCTGGGCTTTCCTGGGTATCTTTGTTTCAGGGACCCGTGTGTCCTGCTGCACGAAGCTTACAGCATCCTCATGCATAATGATCCCGGTGATAAGGAGTGCCTCCTTCCTGCTGCTTCCAAGAAGAGGCCCAGGGAACAGTCTCTCTCTCTCTCTCTCTCTCTCTCTCTCTCTCTCTCTCTCCTTTTTAAGATTTTATTTATTTATTTGGCAGAGGGAGAAAGAACATGGGTGAGGGGAGCAGCAGGCAGAGGGAGAGGGAGAAGCAGGCTTCCCACTGAGCAGGGAGCCTGATGCGGGACTCGATCATGACCTGAGCTGCACCCAGGCGCCCCCGGGAACAGCCTCTTTAGCTGGATTTCAGTAGCTCCTGGGCTGGCCACCTTGGGAAAGGGTTGTCTGATTGGCCAGGTCTGGATCCCCGCGTTCACTTCTGCGGAGCCCACAGAAAGGCTGGTCCCCCAAAGAGATCCTGAGAAGACCAAAAAGCAAAGAAAAGAAAGAAAGGAAGGGAGGCACTCCTAAGTACCTCGGGGTGGGGTGCCTTACGTCTGGGCTCTGCAGGACTGAATTCCAGTTTGGTTCACCAACGACTTTTTTCCTTCTGTCTTTCCCACCTCCACCCCCGACGTATGTGTGTGATTTTTAAGTCAAGTGTTGCTTTTAATCACCTGAAGCTTCCGCAGTTGCTGTGAAGCCCGGATCTTTAAGCTTGGGGTGTCATTAGTAGCATACCAGCCACCCCGTGCAGCTTAACTTCTCCCTACAGACTCTAAAAATACCCAGAGGCGCTCACAACAAACAGCGCGGCCCTGTGTGCGCAGGCGCCGGCACGTCCCGGCTGCCTCTCTCGAGTGCCTTACCCTGTCGCTGGAGAGAGAGCCCTTGCTTGGCTCGCTCGGCTCTATTCTTTATTTTTGACTTTTCGTCTTGGCTCACCTACACTGCTGTTTATGCAGAGGAGAAAGAAAGGGTGATTGATGGAATGGGATTGACTGGAAGCAAGGGAAAGAGGGAAACAAACACCAGCCTTGCTCCCACTGTGTTTTTGCAGCTTGCTGTGTAGACCTGAACTAAGATGTGTCGAGAGATCAGACCAGTCCAGGGAGCAGCCAAGATTAGCTGGGATTTAAAATAAAACTCTTTTAACAGGAGGTCACCTAGAATAACTCTCACGTATGTATCCATGAAGAGGCCTGAGGACCATATCCGGAGAAGGTTAGTGCTTACAAAGCGACCACCAGGGCCACGACCCGGGCTGTTTTTCAAAGGCAGAGCAGAACTCAGTCCCCTTTCCGTGGAATTCTTAGGTGGAGTTGAGCCAGCCAGGGAATGGAGGTTTCCTTGTTTCAAGGAGGTGTCCCATGTTACGGGGCTGATGGAGCATCACCTGTTCCGTGTCTAACGGTTCAGGGACCTGCCTCGTGCTGGTTGTCTTACCAAACCCGTGACCACTTGGGTTCTTTGAAACCCGGCCAAGGGATTTAATGATACAATTAGATGGGTCATGAAAATATGTGAGCCATGTACAGATGTGACCTTTTAAAGATCGCCTGCAGAAATCAGATGTCTCCTTAACAAGGTAATGAACCTGAACCCAACATAAGCATGCAAGGAAAGGCTTTTGCTGCTGGCGGGTAAATGGAATCTATTAGATGTCTCTAGTGATGATCGTGGAAAGGAAAAAAGAAAATACACAGCTTTTTACCAACGCCACGGGTGTGTTGACTACAGGGAACATTTGTTTTAGCTGTTGGGGATTGCCACGCGATGAATGGATTGCCCAGAAGTTGCTCTGAGAGCAACCTTTCAGTTGGCGGGTGTTATGGCAGGCTTCTGGGATTTAAATGAAAAAGTTAAGCCTTGTCGGGTAAGCATGAGTAAGTTCTTGGGACAGAATGTACTTAGCATTGTTTCCATCCATACGTGAGTGGAGGAAGCGTATGTACCCTGGGACATATGCTTCTCATTGGAAAAATGTGATCAAATGTCTCTCTCTGGACTGACTCTCAAGGAAAGTCCTTGGCATCTTCTCAAGCCTTAAGTGAAGGCTTCTAAGCTCCCAAATTGCTAGGTGGTCTCTCCCAAGGAACATGTCAGAGGCAGGGGCGCCTTGTTCTTTGTGGGTGGGAGTTTGCTCCTCCAAGATTTCACATCTGCCTTCTTTTAAAAGACCTGCATTGCATTTTTATTTTATTATTATTTTTTAAGATTTTATTTATTTATTCATAGAGACAGAGAGAGAGAGGCAGAGACACAGGCAGAGGGAGAAGCAGGCATCATACAGAGAGCCTGACGTGGGACTCAATCCAGGGCCTCCAGGATCACGCCCTGGGCCGCAGGCGGCGCTAAACCGCCTAATGTGGCCTAAATGTGGCAAAGGCTTTGAGTAGTTTTGTGAATCTGGGCAGTTTAATAGCCATGTTAGTGATAATAATAGCAACCATAACAAGAACTGACACTTCTATTGTGCTTTCTGTGTGCCAGGCTCCGCTTGTGTGCATCACAGATTCTGATGCACTTAATCCACAAGCTCATCCACAGATTTATCTCTCTATCTTCTCCTTCTCCTTCCACAGCTACGATTAGTCAAGATCTCCCCTTTCCAAGATGACCAGCTTCATTGGCAGCTTTTAACTGCACCCGTCAGACTTGACTCTGAACAGGGTTTGACTCAAGAGAACCACAGGTTGTGTATTTGTTGGTAAACGTGGTTGCCTTTTACGCTCTTGTGAGTTTCGTGAGGAGTAAATCCAAAGCACACCATTTATCAGTCCAGTCAAGGGATTCCATTAGAGGCAAAAGACACATTCCCCCCCCCCCCCCCCCAGCCCTTCTGGAACACATTTGAAAGGTTCTTGTTTTATGTTAACTAGTTAAACTTCATGGAAAAGAAGGGCAGTGGACTTTTAGAGTTGCTCATAGAGACACAAATGGCTGATGTGAATGGGAAGGGGGAGCTTTTTTTTTTTTTGAGATAAAGGTTTTTAACAAATCAGCTGGGCTTGTGACAACTTTAAACTGGCTTTGGGGCTGCCAGGGTTAATGTCCTTTTTAGGCTTTTCCTCCGTGTTTGGTGAAAGGTGTGTAATATACAGCAGCGAGCTGCTTTAGGATTGCTGTCTTCCTAAGAGGCAGGGTCCCCCGAGTGTCTTACGTGTCATCATCTGCACAGTGTTTCAGAATAATCAGTCCCTGAGGTAATAGTGTGCAAAGGCATCAGGTCGCTTCCACTCGAGCCTGTGTTTTTAGGATCTGGGGCCTCTGTCCTTTCCTAAGTTTGTGTATTGCTTTTCCTTTCAGGGTGCAGAATCCTAAACTGGGACTGGAATACGTTTGGGGGATGGGAGGCACTGATTACATTTCCAAGTGCAAAACCAATGGACCCGGCTCCGATCGAGGGGAGCTCGCCTGGTTCCATGTGGCTTTATTCTTCTGGCTGAAAGTACTAAGGGAACTTCCAAGAGCTGTGCTGGTGTCATTTGTTGTGCGCAGGTGTTTTCGTTTAGAAATGCCCATGTCGTGAAGCAGATGGGGAACCTGGGTTTCTTAAAGAAAAACCCATGTTTGGGTTAAAGGAAAGGGATATTTGCAGTTGCCGAGATAATTTAGATCGTGTAGGTCTCCAAAATAGATGACTGAGGCCAAGAACCAAAGAAAACAAGGGACACAAACAAAACAGACCGACCAACAAACAAAAACGACTGTCCTTGTTTGGGGTCTAAATTATCTGCATTTGATAAACGTGGCAGGCAACGTCAGCTGGACAGGGACAAAATCTGCATAAATACACCCAACCAGGGCCCGTCTTTGAGGGTTGCTTTTCAGGGGTCACTGAGAGGAGGTTCATGGCTTCTTAGCAGCTTGGTGATTTTTTTTTTTTTTTTTCCGTGAGTCTTCCTTGGGTCCAGGATGAATGGAGAGAGGAGCCTGGGCTTTGCCCATCAGATGACCTGGGGTGGCCACCTAGCTGTCTGGGTGGGCGATCTCTGAGCCACAGCTACCTCATTTGCATGTGGGGTTGGTAACCGCGCCCCTCGGTATTGATCAAATGGATCCCTGGATATAAGGCGTCTGGGACCCAGTGTGGAGAAGCATGAAATGAGCTAATGCAGGCAGTGTTTACCTCCTTGCCCTGTGCCCAGTTAGCTGGAACCAGGCCCCTGTTTCTCTCTCACCCCCTTGGCTGCCAGCCATCCTGACCCTCACGAAGACCCCTGTGTCTCTCTGGCTTGCCAGTTCGCCCACGTGTGCCAAACCTGCTGCATTTCTGGAAGCTGGCTCCTGCCTGCAAAGTAGTCCTTCAGCCCCCAAGTGATCCAAGCCTTTCCTGGCCAGCGGCCATCAACGTGTGGGGGGCGGATAGGTTTGTAGAATAGCATCGCTGAGGATTTAAGTCCGAGGGAAAGACAGTCTGGAAGCACGTGGAAGTAATCTGCTCTCCTGAAGCAGGCCCAGGCTTCTAAATCCAAGCGCTGCCAGCTTTTGGTGTTGCTGTTCTCCACAATTTAAAACAGATTTGATGTCAAATGAAGGATACTGACTCGCCTGCATAGGTGGAAACAACGTAATTACAAAGATCGGACACATTAGCTTATAAAGGGAGAATGTCAGTGGTTTTGATCCCTTGTCATTTGTCTTTCTAGTTTGTTTTCTCCACGCTGGATTTAAAAAATGTCTTAGATCATTTTAGACTTTTAAAAGGAGAATTGCCAAACTAAGACGTTCCCGGGTGCCCCTGGCTCAGCTTCCTGTAATGGTGACATCTCACACAACCAGAGGACAGTGGTTAAAACCAAGAAATGAACCCCGCTCCAATACAGTTGACTTAGAGCTCGTTTGGATTTCCCCAGTTTTCGCACTAAGGTCCTCTCTCCTGTTCTGGGATCCAATCCAGGATCCCACATTGCACTTAGTTGTCTGGTCTCCTCCCCCGGTGACAGCTTCTTAGGTCTTTCCTTGTCTTTCACAACCTTGACACTTTCAGAGAGGATCGACTCGTTATTTTGTAGAATGCCTCTCAATTTGGGGTTGCCTGACAACTTCTCCATTCCTTAGCTTTTTAGTTGACTCTTCTACATAGACTTTGTTGTGCAGGCTGGGGATCCAGTGACAAAAATGGACACTCCAAGGCCCAGTGAATTATCAACTTATTTCTGAGACTAGCCTGGCTGGGAATTACGGATCCTGGAGGTTAAGAATATGGTCTCTGGAGCCAGAGGACCCGAGTTTCCTTCCTGGCTCTGTGACTTACCTGCTTGCTGTGTGACCTTGTGAATGTGACTTGACCTCTCTGTGCCTTAATGTGTTCACCTGCAAAATGGGAAATGCTACAGAACTGACTTCATAGGGTGCGGGTGAAGATTAAGTGAGTTCAAGCATAAAGCACATAGAGCAGTGCCTTGTATATAGTGATCCCTGAGCATATCTTGGCTGGTACCACTGCTACATCTTTACCCCCCAGTTCCCCCACAATGAAGTCAGAGTCGGGTGACATCCTGATGTCACTTCTCAGGCCTGCACATTCAGGCACGGCTCTGACCAGAGTGATGCGTTTGTAGCAAAGCCCTGGGGTTTTAGGACATGGTCCTCGTGTCCCATCTAGGACACCTGTTTCCACCGGAGGGTTGGATCTTGGCTGCCAGGGCCTCCAAGTTCAGTCTCCAGGGCCTCCTGGCTGTGCACTTGTCGCATCCGGGGCCCCCTTTCTGTCCTCTGCTTTTCTGTCCCTTCTGTTCTGCATTCCCCCTGGGCCTCTCACCTTGGCTCCCTCTCTTTACCTTGTTTCTTCTGAACTGACATGAGGATATGAGGCGGGGTGGTTGCAGACCCAGCTTCTCTAGGACGACTGGCTGTGCTTGATTCCCCTCTCCATCACTTAAAAATTCACTTCGATCCCTGTGCTTTATTATTATTATTATTATTGTTGTTGTTGTTGTTGTTGTTGTCTCTAAAAGGGTCTAATGTCAGTAGTGATTATCACCGTTAAGTTGACCAGAGCCTTATGGTCTGTGAGTCACCGCTGTAAATGTTACCTCTGTTGTTTTATTTAATCCTCATCACAATTATGCGACATAATATCCACATGATCCCATTTTACAGATGAGGAAACTGAGAAATAGAGAGTCGAAGTAACTTGCCCGAGATCACAGAGCGAGGATGTGGAGCAGTCTGGTTCAAACCCAACCTGGCTTTGGTGCCCACGTGCTACTCACTGTGGTCTGGGCCTCATGGGGTCTCAGAGGGTTCTGCGGGCGTTGAATAAGATGATCTATCTAAAGCACTTAGCGAAGTGCCTGGCTTAGAGCGAAAGTTCAGCAAACTTCAGCTGTTATTAATCCCATGATCTGATTTCTGTTCCTTTGGCTCGTGGTTCTCATGCTTCAGGGATGCAGCTTCTTAGTGTTCATTCCCTGACTCAGAGCTCCGCCCCTTTGGGCCTGCAGCCCCCTGCCTAGCAGATGGGGTCACCCACAGCTCTCTACCTTGATACAGCTCAGCCTGCAGTCCTCTGTCGATTTCTGATGGACTCAGGGTCTAATGTTTTCACTTCTTTTCCACTTAGTTTCACCTTGCGCCTCTAACCTTTGCTTCTTGCTTCTCTGTCTCTGGTTTTGGGCTTCTTCCCCTCACCCGCAGCCTGGCTTCAAGCCTGCCCTGGACCAGCCACTTCCCGTCCTCACTCTCTGTCCCTGCAATTTGTCGCGTGGCACCGCCTGGGGCAGGTCCTCGTGACGGGTGTCCCTGCTGGGTCTGCCCAACTCAAGAAGGGGCTCACCCCTGAGATGGAAGTGGCAGCACTTGGCCATGGGCCCCGAGGCCTGAAAGAAGGTATTCAAGGAGAAAAGAGTGCAGAAGGACAGCTGGAGGAGGGACGAGGCCGGAGGTGGCCAGCATTTTGTTCCCTGGTCCCGGGAAGCCCTTTCCCTCATTCTGTGCCTGGAGGCCCTTCGTGTTCTCGCAGGCTCCGTGCCAGCCCCCAGAGGAGGCCCTCTCTGGGCCCGAGACATGGATCAGACCCTGCCTCGGTGGGTCCCGGTGCCTCTGGATGTCACAGGCCTGACTCTCTGGCCGTCCCCTAAGGCAGGAAGGCATCCTAGGCAGCGTCCAGGCTGCTAGATGAACTCAGGCATGTTACTGAAATCCTCCAGCTTCTTCAGCTGTGTGATGGGAATACCAAGGGCACCGACCTCACAAAGTGGGGCCTGAGACTCTGAATTTGTGTCTCCGGAGTGATGGTTGCTTAAGTGCCCTCTCATTAGTGAGAAGTTGAGCATGTTAATGGAGCCGGTTGTGCTGCTGCCCGTCCGACGAAGCATCAGGACTGCAGCAGTGATACCGCGGGCGTCCTTGCCCCACTGGTGAGTCTCTCCCAGACCTTGAGTGATGCATTTGCAGCAGAGCCCTGGGGTTTGGGGACACGGTCCCAAACAGGACCCTTGAGTGTGCTCTCCCTCAGAGAAGGAAGACAGAGCCTTCCTTTGCAGGGATGTCCAGGCATCACCAGCATGTTCTCCAATTCGGCGGCACCAAGGAAACCAAGGCTGCAGGTTCAAATTCAGCTTCTCAGGGGACCAGGCAGCTATGCTTTGCTGCCCGGAGCCAGACTGCAGCTCGCCTGCCGTCAGGCACCGACGTGGCCTGGGAGGGCCCGTGAGGCAGTGAGCCCAACCCATGGGTAACAAGAGGGTGGTCCCGAGGGCCTGGCTGTGCTTTGGCAGGTGCTCCGGCAGGTGCTCCAGCAGGTGCTCCAGCAGGTGCTCGCCCAGGTCGGAAGGAACAGAGCGAATGTGACCTGTGGCCACGTTGGTGCCATATCCGGGTGGGGAGCGGAGCCTGAAACAGGCCAGAGGACATGGTGGGAGGCAAGGAAACAGGACTCGCTTGGGAAGTGTCTGTAGTGAGAGCTTCAGTGACTTTGCCGGTGTGGCCCGGCGATGCAGTGGGACTCAAACCCGCGTCTGACTGGCTGGAAGCTCTGCGTTCCTCGTGACTAAGCCACGCTGTGGTCAGGATGCAGGTAGGTGATAGGGCCTCACGCCAGGTGTGAGGTGGGTGTCCTGATGACATGGAAGATGATCTCAGGGGCCCCAGGAGACGATTGGGGGTATACTGCTGACAAATTCAGTGATGTCACATCATATGGCCAGATGGTCATTTCCTTTCTGGATTCTTCGATCTTTCTCATTATGACAAGGTTAAAACGTGCTGCTGTGTTTCACTGCCACCCTGAAACCTTTCAACTCCCTTTTAAATTTTTAAAAAAATATTTTATTTATTTATTCATGAGAGGCACAGAGAGAGAGAGAGAGGCAGAGACATAGGCAGAGGGAGGAGCAGGCTCCATGCAGGGAGCCTGACGTGGGACTCGATCCCGGGACCCCAGGATCATGTCCTGGGCCAAAGGCAGGTGCCCAACCACTGAGCCACCCAGGCATCCCCACTTTTTTTTTTTTTTTTTGCGTAGGCTCCATGCCCTGTGTGGAGCTCAGTGTGGGGCTTGAACCTGTGACCCTGAGATCAAGACCCTGTGCTGAGATCTCAAGAGTTGGGTGCGTAACCCACTGAGGCACCCGGGAGCCCCTCAGCTTTCCTTTTTAAACAGAAGGCGGGCAGCAGAAGCCCCACAGCAAGTAGCACCTAGCTCGAAGTCAGTAAAAATGTTCATTGTTTTGTGCGTTTACACACGCCCCTTTCTAGTCATCAGTGCTACTGGTTTCCCATCCAGGGAAGTAATGTAAAAACTCCTCTCAGGATGGATGTACGTGCATTTAAGGACAAAGGATCGGTCAGTGTTAAACGCTATTAACTGACGGATAGCGGAGATGGTGTTCAGACACGGCAAAAATAGCCGTGTGGCCGCTGTGAGTGACCGGGCATGGGACCTACTGCGACAGGCCTGAGATGTAGCATGTAGTGCATACTCAGTAAATGTCAAGGACAGAGGGAAGGGGGAATGCAAGGGAGGAAAGAAAGGAGCGGTTTGTAAAGTGGATGAGACAGTCCTTCCCTTGAGAGTTTGGGTCTGGGTCTAGCTTGTTCTCCAGGCTGATGGATCAAGTAGGAGATGGAGAAAATGAAGTTGGCCTTGGTCCTCGTGGAACCGCAGAGGCGGAGTGCCGGGATTGGAGCTCGGGTCTCGGTGGGATCTTGCATTGCAAACGGGGTGGCTCCAGATGGGGGGGGGAGCTATTTCCTCCGGGTCGCCCAGCCACAGGGTGACGAGAGCTGTCATCCGTCTCCAGGCCAGGATGCTCATCTTCAGACTCTTTCCCCCACATAGCTACCGGGCCTGACTGGTTCCAGTCTCCCAGTCTCTAGGCGCCACCAGTTCCGGCTCTGCACACGCACCATGAGTTACAGAGAAAGAGAAGAAAGCAAATGGTCATCTCCGGGTTCAAGGAGACAAGGCTATGCTGTACCGTTTTGCCCTCAGACAAGTATCATTTGGAAAGTAGGCAGCCTGGGTCTCCGATGGGGGAGGGGGGTCCATCAGAAGGGTCCCCCAGGAGCGATAAGCCCTGCACCAGCCAGCTTTCACCAGGTTACGCTTCCGTAACCACAAGCCACACACCTTGGGGCGGACAGCCGCAAAGTTAGTTTCTTGCTTCTGTCACATATGGTTGCAGGATGCCAGTGGCAGGTGTCCTCCGTGGATCATCCGTGTGGGGCGAGACGGGAGGCGCAGCCCCCACCCCGGTCACGCCTCTCTTGAGGCAGAGATGGGAAAAGAGGACAAGGACAGAACTAACGTGAAGGTTCTCGATGCTGCTTTCTGGGAGGGATCATGTGTTACTCCTATTCTGCATTGGCTTGGGTTCCTAGAGGAAGATTCTGCATCTGCTGTTTGGGAGGTGCAGGAAATACGGGGAGGTCAGTAGGGAGGTGGGAGGCCGCCAAGAGAAGGAGGGTTATCAAGTCTGCTATGGGTGTGGGCAGCTCCTGTTCAGTGCCCCGGGAAAATCACCAGGATGGGACAGGCGGGACAGGTGGGACAGGCGGGACAGGCGGCGAGCTTGGAGTTGTCCCCTGGAGGGGCCGGGGGGGGGGGGGGCTGGTGTATGCAGGCCTGCCCATCTCTGGCTCAGGCTGCTCCCGGGGGGTTAATTCCCCAGCACTCCTGGCCTGTGTGGGGGCGGAGTGGCCTGCTAGCTCCTGGGGGAGGGTGCTGGTGGCCGGAGGGCCCTGCCCCGTGAAGGGGAGACAGGTGGGTGGGCCCCCAGGGTCTGTGGCGAGCTGTCAGGCCCTTGGCCACAGGTAGCTGCAGGGCAAAGCATGTCTTTAGGGATGAGGGAAGGGTCATCTTCCTGCAGAGGTGCCGCAGATATTTGGGGGCCGAGTTACAACTCCCCGCAGGTCCTGAGCCGTGTGTATGAAGTCAGTGAACTCCAGTCGGCAGCGTGGGTGACCTTTAACTCGGAGCTGCCAGTTGGACCAGCGGCCTGACCCCTGCCCCGTTGACATCTTGGGCCGATCATTCTTTGGAGGGTCTGTCCCCGTGCACTGTGGGATATTTAGCTGCACTGTGGCCTGTGCCCATGAGATGCCGAGAGCATTTCCCGCCTCTAGTCGTGACAACCAAAAATACCCTTAGATATTGCCAAGTGTCCCCCTGGGGAGCAAAACTGCCCCTCTGGAGAACCACTGATGTGGATCGTTTACACAGTGCTAATTCCCAGAGAATTGCCTGTAGGCAGTGTAGATGCCTGGATGGAGTTGCTCTGGGCCTAGTGGAGAACCTTGTGTTGCAACACTTTCAAATAGGTAAAGAAAACAGAAATAGCTCGGGGAGAGGGAAGCATCTGTTCTGTTGAGGGGAGGGGATGGTCAGGGAAGGCTGTGCAGAGTCAGAGATAGCTAAGCAAGGTTTTCTTTCTTTTCTTTTTCTTTTTTAGATTTTATTTATTTATTTGAGAGAGAGAGAGAGTGTGTGCAGGGATATGAGTGTGGGGAGGAAGAGAGGGGGAGGGACAAGCAGACTCCCTGCTGGGTGTCGAGCCCGATGCAGGGCTTGATCTCACCACCCTGAGATCATGAGCTGAAATCAAGAGTTGGAAGCTCTTAACCAAGGTTTGAAGGATGAGGAGGAGTTTTCCAGATGAGTGAGCTCCACGTGTGGAAGTTAAATACACTCTTTTTTTTTTTTTAAGATTTTTATTTATTCATTCCTGAGAGACACACAGAGAGAGGCAGAGACACAGGCAGAGGGAGAAGCAGGTTCCATGTGGGGACCCGATGTGGGATTCGATCCCACAACCTGGGATCATGACCTGAGTCCAAGGCAGGTGCTCAACCACTGAGCCACCCAGGCGCCCCAAATAAGTCTTCGCTGGCCGTAGTGACTTGGGAATGCTGTTCCAGCTGCTGGGAAATGCCGACTGCAGGGTCTTCCCCACTCAGAGCAGACTGCAGGACTGTAGCTGAACCAGCTGGCCGTGTGCTCGATCGTGTGTAAGGAGCAATACCAAGGGCTTTGGGGGCCCTTAGAGGAGGTGCCCAAATGGCACAGATGCAGCTCTCCCCAAGAGGGACCAGAAATGCCTTTACTCTATTATCTTGGTCAAGAGACAGAAGGCCAGGTATTTCTAGTCTTCTCCCTCGGTTTCATTTCCTGTCCCGTCCCCTGTGATGTTCGCAGTGGAGTGTCGTGCAAAGAAGCTGGACATGCTTTTGTTACCTAACCTCTCTGCCCCTGATTCTGGTTACGTGGGGACCAGCAGGTTCTCTCTTGCCAGCCCCACAGCCTGGCATTAGCCAGACAACGAAGTTGCCCAGATGGATCTGATCTCAACCCTGCGCTGCCATCAAATGGGTGGGGACCTCTCTGACTCCATTTTCTCATTTTCCCACCCGTGAAGTGGGTATAATGCCCACCTCATGGGATTGTCTAGAGGACTAAACCGTGCTACGCCTACAGGCTCTCAGGCCTGCCCCTGGCACCCGCTAAGCACAAATGACGGTCATTTATATTTACGGTCGTAAATATATATATTTACATAAATATTATAAAATAGATAGAATTTGCAGGATAGCTATTGTATTGAGTGCAGGCTCTGCTCCAGGCACCACCGAGACATAGGGGTCTGTACATACTAACCTATGAGTACACGTACACCGTGATTATCTCCGTTTTGCATATGGAGAAACTGAGGCACAGAGTAATGTGTACGGTTAGTGTACTCAAATGCCAGCAGACCATCCGAGCAAGTGATTGCCTCGCTGGATTGTTTAGTACCTGGCGTTTCCCCGTAACGTTGAAAAGAAACGAAGGGCTTGGCTATAGTTACTTTTTACCAGGTTTTTAGAAGGAGCGGAACCATTGCGGGGTCAAAGAACTTTTCTCCCCTTTGGCCGAAGGTCCTTAGCACACTTGCAGGAGACTAGTAAGAAGATGGTGAGCACAGATTTATTTTGAAGCACAGTATCTGAGCTGGCTCCTCAGTGCGAGTCTCCTTGGGTGCACGATGACTCACCCCCGACTGACCCCTTCCAGAAATGTCTGTGGGAGCAACACAAAGGGAACTTTCAGCTGCTTAACACCCCCCCCCATCACTCCCGCCGGGGGATTGAAAGAAACCGCTGAGGGTTGTTGCTTGCCAGCCTCCTGGCCACCGGCTCCAGAACAGCGGGGGGCTTGTGTCCTCCCCCTTTGTGTCGGGGCCACATACGGTGTTCTTGCTGTTGGAGGGAGCAGACTCTGTGCCAAAGAGGTGCTTTTGTTTCTTTTTTTGTTTTATTGGAGTTCAATTTGCCAACATATATCATATCACCCAGTGCTCATCCCACCAAGTGCCCCCCTCAGTGCCCATCACCCAGTCACCCCAACCCCCCCACCTCCCCTTCCACCCCACCCCCCCAGTTCATTTCCCAGAGTTAGAAGAGCTGCTTTTCAACCCAGCCCGCGTAGACAGAGAAGCAGCGAGGGGAACAAGCGCAGGGCCCCAGGTCCCGTGTGTCTGAGCCCCGGGCCCCCCCTGCCTGGTCCCCCTGCTTGGTCCCCCGGCTTGGTCCCTCAGCTTCTCTCGGCAGGAGGAGCATCAGCACCCAGGAGGGTGCGCGTGCGGGAGGAGTCGGGAACCAGAGGTGTGGGTGCTCCTCTTGTGCAAATCACCTCATGAGTGCAGGGGCCGAGGCTGGGGCACCCGTCTGCAGCTGGCCCGTGCCCTGGGGCGTCCTGCTCTCCCTCTGATGCCTCCTCTGTGAGGTGGAGTTAATCCCCACATGCAGAGTGTTGCCCTCGGCCCTCAGCCTAAAGCCCCAGCCCGGGAGGGCCCTGAGTACTCCTTCTTGTGTTGGTCCCGTGGAGACGAAGCCAGGTCTGTCCGAGATGTCCCTGTGGGCACTGGCATCCTGGGGTTCCACCACTTGCAGGGATCTTAAAGCACCCTCTGCTTCTGGATCCCAAATAGCTGAGACTCTCGGATGAGCCCCTGTTGTGCCAGTTGCCTCTTGGCAACCCAGCAAAAGAGGCCTCTGTAGCAGCTTTGCTCTCATTAGCTGTGTCCCAGGCTCCAGCTGGACCCCTTCCTCCCTGCCAGGGAGCAGCCTGCTCCCTGCCTCCCCCTCAGCCATCCCCGGGTCTGCAGCAACCTCAGAACATTCTGGGGGGGAATGTGAGTGCTGCGCCGCCGGCTGCGCCTGACTAATTGGTTAGCTGGTTGTTTGCTATTCGTGACACCCCACAGGCAGTTGTCCCCTCTGTGCCTCACCACCCGCCACCTCCGCCTCCACCTGGCATACAGGCTCTGCGGGGGTAGTAAACGGCTCCGGGGAGAGGCAGGGTGGTCCAGTGGTCAAGCGCACGGGCTCAGGGTTTGAATTGAGTGTTTGAATCCCTGCTCTGCCGTTGGGTTACTGTGTGAGCTCGGGCAGGTTACCCGGCCTCTTGGTGCCTTCTCCTGGTCTAGAGATGGGAGTCAGAGTAGTGCCTACCCTACAGAGTTGTTAAAGGATTTTTAAACAAGCCCTTTGAATGGGCCCGGCACATAGTGAGGCCTCCATGCAGGTTAGCTGGTATTAGTACACCGCAGTGCTGGATGCCACCAAGACAGGATGTGGTTGTGGCAGCTAGAAGGATTTCAACATGGTGGTCAAGCTACCAAGGAGAGCCGAGATCTTGCTGTGGATGTGCCATGGATTCTACTGGAACCTCTCAATACCAGAGTTGTTCAGAGGACATTAAAAGCTCATAAAGTCAATGACTGTTTTGCCTAAGAAATATGTGTGGGATGGGGTACCTGGGTGGCTCAGTTGGTTGGATGGCTGACTCTTGACTCTTGATCTCATGGTCATGAGTTCAAGCCCCACATTGGGCTCCATTCCATGCTGGGTATGGAGCCTACTTAAAAAAATGAAAAAAAAAAAAGAGAAATATTTGTGAGATGAATCAATAACGATGGTAATAAATAATAATAGTTACCATGTGTTGCATCCTGTTATATGTGTGTCGACTGATTTAATTTTCATAACAACCCAATGAGATATTATTATTATTATTATTGCTATTATTATCCCTCTTTATGAATGACATATTTGAGGCTCAGAATTGTTAAGTAATCAGAGTTGAATGGTGGAAATGGAATGGAAATGGAATTGAAGTCTCAAGTGGAGCTTCAAAAGGTGTCCCCAGCTTTTGGATAGCTGTCAGCCATCCAACCAACTGAGCCAACTCTCAATTCAAACCCTGAGCCTGAGCTGCCTACTTACCCATGGCTGCAGTTAGGAACCAAACAAAGTAACAGTCCTTTTCCAGGTGCACCAGTGCTTGTGAAAATTTCAGACTGGGGTTGAAATGACCCAGAGGAGGGCCAGAGACAGCTTGTGGAAGAGGCACAGATGTAGTAAAGGGTGTGTCTAGTGGGTCAAGACTTCAGGATGCAGGGCCCCTGCAAAGACCCTGTTGTGGGGGGCTCTATATCTGGTTACCTGCACAACACCTGGATGTCTAGTGTCTGGGGTAGTTGATGGTCCAGATGGCCCCCTGGCCCCTTCCCTGCTGCCTTCTATCCCAGTTGAGAAATGAGGCTCCATCTTCTCTCCTTCACTGCGGTCAGATTACTAATTCAAGGCTGTTTGCGTCCCACTAGACCTTTTGAGTGAAAGTCTTTAGCTATTTCTCCATGCCACAAAAATAAGTCCAACTGTGTAGCATAGGTTCAGGCCCCTCTCAGTATTTATATGGCAGGTTATTGCTTCCCAGATTATGTTCCTTGGATCAGCAAATCTATAGCATGTCTATAGTTTTTGTAGAAGAAAAATAAAACACACAAAAAGTAAGATATGTTCTGCGTTCCAGTAACCTTGGGTGTGGTTTGGTTGAGCGTGTTTCTTTCCTACTGAACTTCCCAAAGCCTTTATTCACAAATATACTCTGTGAGTCTTCAAGTGTGAGCAGCTCTTTCCACTCTTACTTGGCCCCTTAACCTTTAAATCCAGGAACATTTTGGGGGATTAGTGTCCTAAAGGACACATTCCGAGAAGTGGTGCTCTTACCCACGGATGCCATTGAAGGTGACCTTGGGGACTGGTGTTCAAATCTATCGCAAAACAACAAGCGGGCCTTTCATGTTACATTTAATGAGAATACAAAACCGAGGTCCCTCAACCAAGCCCATGAATAAATGAAGCTGTAGAACGTTGAGAATTTAAGCATAGACAAAGGATTAGAAGGTCAGAACATCTCCAGACCTTAAAAGGAACGGGTTTCTTCCTTTTACATTGGCAATTAGGAGTTAAAGACACAGTACTTTGATGAGGCTTAAACATCTAGGAGCAAAGCTGCCGAGGATGGAGTGGTTAATGACCACGGGCGGCTGCAAGGCTGGAAGATGGAGGTGAAGAGATAAGGACTGGGAGAGGATCATCTGATAGGTGAGCGACTGGCCGGGACCCTGTGGGTGATCTGCTGGGAGAGCCACGTGGATGACAAAACCTAGGGAGGAAACAGCTGTAATTCTTTTTTTTTTTATAAATTTATTTTTTATTGGTGTTCAATTTGCTGACATATAGAATAACACCCAGTGCTCATCCCATCCAGTGCCCCCCTCAGTGCCCCGTCACCCAGTCACCCCCATCCCCCGCCCACCTCCCCTTCCACCCCGCTAGTCCGTTTCCCAGAGTTAGGAATCTCTCATGTTCTGTCTCCCTTTCTGATATTTTCCACTCATTTTTTCTCCTTTCCCCTTTATTCCCTTTCACTATTTTTTATATTCCCCAAATGAATGAGACCATATAATGTTTGTCCTTCTCCGACTGAGTTACTTCACTCAGCATAATACCCTCCAGTTCCATCCACATCGAAGCAAATGGTGTGTATTTGTCGTTTCTAATGGCTGAGGAATATTCCATTGTATACATAGACCACAGCTGCTTTATCCATCATCTTTCGATGGACACCGAGGCTCCTTCAACAGTTTGGCTATTGTGGACATTGAACGGCTGTAATTCTTGCTTAAGGAGAGGAAAAGGACATCAAAGAGCTAAGATGATCCTGATGAGGTCTTTGCCTCTCATAATTGCACAATGTTCAAACAAACCCTTAGTGACCTTGAGTGCTCCAGCCAAATGACAACAGTCAGTAGGACAGTTTGTTACTTCTTTGACATCAGACCCCAGGCTAGGTAAACTTTAAAGAACCTGACAAATTTTCCTCTGGGGTGCAGGGGGGACCGGGATGGAAGACAGAGCTGGTTGCAGCGCTAGGTGGCCAGTGCGTTCCTGGAGAGGAGAGGATGGTCAGGTCAGAAATCTTGGGAAGGGTGGGGGTGGGGGGTGAGGGGCGATGAGAAGGAGAGAATCACCATATTCCTGGAATAAAAAGGAGAAGTGAAAAGGTGGAACCACAGGTTATTATAAAACGCACATTAGTGCCTCCTTTAGTATGATATTTGGCAAGGATGCTTGGTTTTCCCAAAGGCTAAAGTAACGTGAGCTTCCTCGGGTGAGCCACCTTCTCTCTAGAAATGTAGTTTCAGAGAAAAGAGGAGTACAAATTGGGAAGAGTAATCGATTTATCAGAAAAAAAAAAAAAAGGCTCTGAAACGACTCAGGATGGTGGTGAACAAAATGCACGGGTCCCTGCACCCAGTGCCCAACGATGAACAAGGCCCAGGGTAGGCTTCTTGATGAGTGTGTATTGAATGAGTCCGTGAATGAATGCACCATATTTCTGTCTTCTCATATAGCATTTCCTCCCCTTTAAAGGCTTGTTTAAATAACACATTGATGAGATGGTTAGTTACCTGTTAGAAAAGTTGTGCCTTTTACCAAAATCATCATCTGTGATTGCATCTTGAAGAACTCCAGAGCCTAGAAGTAGGAGACCTCATCCTTGATGAGTATGTCCATCCTCTACATCCAGCCCTACTCTTTCTAGAGGTTCTAATGTTCCTGTCTTCAGAAATACTGCTCAAGAACCTGGTCTAGGTAAAAAGCCATGAATCCCAGCTCTTGTGGGATTTATCCGTTGTGCGAAGCTCTATTTCCATCTGTACATACACAATAATCTGAATGACTTCATTAAGATTGTATTGTCAACTGGGGCACCTGGGTGGCTCAGTGGTTGAGTGTCTGCCTTTGGCTCAGGGTGTGATCCCGGGGTCCTGAGATCAAATCCCACATTAGGCTGCCTATGGGGAGTCTGCTTCTCCCTCTGCCTATGTTTCTGCCTCTCTCTGTGTGTGTCTCTCATGAATAAATAATTTTTTTTTAAAAAAAAAGATTGTATCATCAACCAGTTAACCCTGATGCAAAGGCTCTTGGGTCCAAATATTCAAAAACAGAGCACAAGCAATATTGCAGTGTCATCTGGACTTGGTGTGGTGGGAAGGCCAGCAGGCTTGGTTTGCATGGTGGGAAGACATTTTCTGATATTGCTAAATACATAAGGGATTTGGTTCAACATGTGGCCCTGTGACCCTGTTAAGTATTTCTCCTTCTTGCATCACAGAGTGTGGGTATTACAAAGACCACCAGCTTCTCTGGCTGTTTCTCCCTTTCATATTACTCCTTTTTATCTTCCAGAATTGAAAAAAAAAAAAAAAGCTGATGATCATTTTTATCTACTGAATGTTCACTAGGTTTTGGGAACAGAATGATCAGAATTGGGACAATATTCAAATACTCTATCCTTTTAAATGTTGACTTCTGTTTTCAGAAGCCCCAAAAGCTGATTAAGAATAGTAGTAGGTCAAATAAAGTAGAGGCTGCTGATAGCAAGAATTCAGGAAATCAGAAAGAATAGATCAAGTGTGGGAGAGTTGAATTTTGAGGGAGGGCTCTCTGCCTGTGTTTGGCACTATGGCTGATACAAGGCTGGGAGGAACCCCATGGTTTTCCTTTTTTACAATGATATAAATAACTTATTCTGTGTACCTTTTGGCCCATTTCTCCTCACTATTTAAAACTAATTCCTCACAGTTCATTTGTTTATAGTTTTTTTTTCTTTTAAGGCTATTGATATTATGATTATAAAAGTTCTATATGCTCATTGCAGAGAATTGCTAAATTGTTTAAAGGGCATAACTAAGAAGAAAAAATCCCCTGTCATCCATGAACCAGAAGATATTATTATTAAAATGCCTCACCTCGTGGTCATAACATATGACCATATGTATTTGAGATCATGCTCCATACCTTTATCCCTTAGATCTGTTTTTGAGGCTACCAACCCCTCCTTTGCTAAAGAAAAAGGAACTTGAGTTATTTTGCTCTGAATACTTGTCCTAAACTCCCTTCTTATGTCCATCTTACGTTGTGTGGGCTTTGTGTGGGACCTGCCTTATGCCCAGCTTCATGGACATGCACTCGGTTACCATATGGGAATATGGGTTGAGAAATTACGTCTTTTATGGGGCACTTGAGTGGCTCAGCAGATTAGGTATCTGCGTTTGGCTCAGGCCATGATCCCAGGGTCCTGGGATGAGTTCCACGTGGGACTCCCTGCTCAGTGGGGAGCCTGCTTCTCCCTCTGCCCCTCCCCCTGCTTGTGCTCTCTCTCTCTCTCTCTCTCTCTCTCTCGCTTTATCAAATAAATAAAATCTTTTTAAAAAAGAAATTATGTCTTAATATTTCTGTTCTACTTTATCACTGCTGTGGCATCATTTGCTTAACCTTTTGCAATGATTGAACTGGGTCGTTTCCACTCTCTGTGTTTATAGTAGTGCTGCAAATGACCATCTCTGTCTGAATTGAATTTATTTTTCTTGGAGCTTATTCCACATACCATATTCCCAAAATGGGGTTCCCAGTTCTTTGAATATAAAGATTTAAATTTTTGTTACCTATTTCCAGGATTACTAAATCCAAGTAAATAGAGCCACTCCTGCCCACCCTTGTTGGCGGTGGTATTTACCAAGGACTGTTGAAAGGGACTTTTGATCATCTGAGATGAGAATCAGTCATTTATCTACTACCTTTATTTTTTCAAAAACTTTTATTTATTAGAAAGAGAGAGTGTGTGTGCAAGAGTGCACAGTAAGCGGAACAGCCGACTGAGAAGAAGAAGCAGAGTCCCCACCGAGCAGAGAGCCTGACGGGGGGCTCGATCCCAGGACCCTGGGATCACAACCTGAGCTAAAGGCAGACGCTTGACCGGCTGAGCCACCCAGGCGTCCCTTCTAGCTTTATGTTCAAGATTCAAATTACTCATGGGGCACAAAACTATTGAAATTCTTATTGTGCTCCTACTTGGTGATTTTTAATGGTGAAGGAGGGGAAAAAAGGCCAAATCCTACCCTATTTAGGGGTGCCGTCTGGTGAGGGATGGTGGACATTAATCCATCACACAGATGGATTAGGGGAATTAGACTTGGTCTTTTCGGGTCAGGGAAGCTTCTCTGAGGAAGCAATGTTTGAGCTAAGATCAGGACAAGCAGGGGATGTTAGTGAGGTAGAGGTGGGGCATTGCTTCTGTGCATTTGTACAAATGGCTGGAGGAGTGGAAGCCTCAGTAGTAAGGAGACAAGAAAACAAAGCCGGTGCAGCTCCATCTGCTCCCACCAGAAGGTTCTTAGCTGCTTTTCCTCCATTCTCAGTCACCCTTGGTGGTGAGCTGCCTAAACGATTTAATAATAGTTTTTAAAGTGAAAAGAGAAACACCATGCATCCCAATTGCAGAAATTTTAAGATGTTAAAAATAAAAGCATATCTTAGAACCAAGGAAATCAAATACTTACTAAATTCAAGTGTCAGTCTGGAAATGTCACGAATCCTCCAGCTTAGCTTAGGTTCCTGTCGCCCTTTGTGACTTAAGGGAAACCAGCTTGAAACCCCATTTCACATTCAGAGGTCTGCAGAGCATCTCTCCCCCTTCCCAGGGATTCCTGCAGTTGTCCAAGGCGCTTTCCAAGCTGAGGCCGCCTCTGCCTTCGTGCTCTCTACAACATCTCCTTCAGCTCAGGCTGCTTTTCCCCAGGGGAGCATCTTGGTCCACCCCCTTCCCCAAGGTCTCCGGCCCCAGGGCTACAGACGCTGCAGAGGTGGCCGATCCTCAGGTCCGAGCAGTAGCGAAGGAACGGGGCGGGGGGGGGGGGGGGGGCGTCCCAGGGGGGGGGCTCCCACGGGGGGGGGGGGCTCCCATGGCAGGACAAAGCAGCAAGCGGAGTATGATGGAACCGTGGGCCTTGCTGCTGGTCCTAGGGAAGGAGCGTGGTCAAATGGTTAAGAACAAAGTTTGTGCAGTCGGGCTGAGATTCTCAAAGCCCAGCTCTGACACTCACTGTGTCACTCTGGATAGACCACTCATGGTGCCTCAGTTTCTTCCTCTATCGAATGGGGATAAGAGTTGTAGGTACTGGACAGGATCGTTGAGGGTCTGCAGGACAGCGCTTGGAAGGATACCTGTAGTAAGTGCTTTGTAAGTGTGAGCTGTCATTACTATCAACATTATTATTATTACTGCTGTTAGTATTGTTGAAAATCCCTCGGCCACTCCTCCCAGCTGGGAGAGTCTTCATTGGCTATCATTTTATTCCATGGACTCCCCTGTGTACTGATGGGACCTCCTGCTCCCAACTCAGACTCCTCCCTCCCTCCCTTCCTTCCCCAGATTCCTCCCTCCCTTCCAGCCCCCTGCCCCGAATTCCCATTTCTTTCTCCTGCAGTGTGGTTTATCCCCCACGTTAGCTCGCCCCCTGCCATCTCACCTAATCCGTGTAGTGAAATGTGTCCATTAAAGTGCATTACAAAGCGAGGGCAGCTCATTTCCTCTGCCCAGTCCTGTACATGCTGAGACATTTCCCAGCCCTAGCTCGGTGGGGGTGGTGGTGGGGGGGCGGCAATCCTTGGAGGAGCGACTGTGCCAGTCCTTTGGGGGAAATGAGCTGGAGCCCGGCTGGTTCCTCGGGAGCCAGTGCTGGAGTGGCTTCTAGAAAGACAGGCTTGGCACCAGGACAGGATGAAAATGCCTCCTCTCTGTGACCTCTGAGGCTCGGCCAAGGCAGGAGTGGATAAAGAGCTAACCTGTCCCGCCTGCCGACCAAAAATAGGCTGACTGCGTCACAGAGCTTTGGGTAATTAAACCTTCCCACTGCAGAAGGCCGCGCTCCGACTGGAAAGGCGCCATGGATGGGTTAAGGTAATTCACTCCCCACGCCGACATTCTCAGCATCAGAGGCAGGCTTGAAACCCGAGTCGTGTTAGACGGAGCTGTAAATTCATAACCAGGGCACAATGTGTGAGCTGCAAGGTGAGGGAACATGTGCCAATGACGTTACCTCCAGATGAAGTAGTTCTTTGTCTTTATTCTGAGTCATGTAGGCCTTTTTGGGGGAGGGGGGCTCCATCAGCTGATTTTTCTAACTTTTTTGGTTTCTTTGGATAAAGGTTAATTCGTGTTTGTTGTAGAGAGATGGAACATAAAGGAGAGACTCCATAAGGAAATAAAAACCATCTGTCATTGTACCGTGATAAACAGCCACGGGGGACCTTTTGGGTCCATTCATTCATTCATTCATTCATTCCTTGGTTTATTTATTTATTTATTTGCATCTCAATGCAACGCACGATTTTTCTAAAATTGTACACTTTTTATAAAGTTTCTGCCTTGGTTTTTAAATGTACCCACAAAGTCCTCAACCCGAATCTTGTATCTCATGAGGTCACTCACTGTTGCTTGAAAACCAGGCTGTTTTTAGCTTACTAACCCCGTGGCCAGGGCTGAGTGGGGGTGGAATGGCTGGCACACATGTCCACACTGGTAGGAAAATGTGCTGGTCTGGAACGTTCTTCAGACAGACTCCACATCCCAGCAGGAACCGATGTGCCATGTACGAGAGTGGAGATGTGCTGGTCACTCAGGCGGGTGGACAAGGAGTGCGAAGTTGGGCCAGCTTCCCCGGAGAAAGCATTACGCAGTGAGTAGAGACTGGCCTCCTGAGGAGAGTGTTTCTGGTTTGGATTCTATCTTTGCCACTAACTGGTTGCCTGACTTTCACTGACCTACTCTACCTTCCAAACCTCAGTTTTCCCATCTATAGAGTGGAACTAATGACAACATCTATTTCAGTGGGTTACTGAAAGATAGTACCTGATTCAGAGTAAGTGTTAGTGATCATTGGTATATTATTATGATTAATTTTTCAAATAAAGACCGGATCAGCTGATTCCATTACATAGGGTCGTGGGTGGATGCATTTCTTACTCTGTAAGAATAAATCTCTGAAAGGAGATAGGAATGTTGGCAGGCTTTAGCATGGTTTCCCAGAGAGGTGGTTGGTTCAAGATTTAGAGTGGTCAAAAGAATGGAACCTTGAGGCTCTTTCCATTCTAGTTTCCAGGCCATGAGTTGAGGGGACCTCTAATGCCTAGCAGGAGGTCACTCACCCGAGGTCTGGATCCAGACCAGAGAGAGAGACTCCAGCCCCAGCCAGGCATCTTCCCAATTAGGCTTGACAGGGCAGTTAAGAGTATTGGAATAAATCACTAAAAGGTTTGCTGCTTCAGCCAAGCTTTTTAGAGCCCTAAGTCAAAAAGCTAGGATAACGTCTTATCTTGGTGTGCATTTTTGGAAGGATCTCCAGGCGCCTGGGGTTGAGGCCTGGCTTGGGTCAGGAGCTGAGACGCAGCTGAGGTGATTTGTTGGAGAGCCAGCTGTGCATTCGCTATTGGACCGTGGGTGACTTTCATTCTCTCTTTGCCTTCGCTCTTCATCTGGGGTGAACGGTTGTACCTTTTGGGCTGTGAGGTTAAAAGAGGTGCAGTCTGTGATGTGCCTAGCACCAGGCTGGACGCATTGCATGCTCAAGAAATGTCATGCTAACTTCCACCCCCCACATCCTGCAAGATAAGAGCAAGTAGAAGAAGAGAGTCTCTTGGTGGTTTCCTCTACAAATAAGGAACTAGAACGAGAAGAGCTCATGAGTCAGTCTCTGGAAGGTGTCCTCTTATCATCTGAATCATTGGGCATTTCCTAAAAGCCAGTAGTGAGCCTCTAGTATTTCCTGGAACATCTTGGCAGATAGTTTTTGCGTCTATACCTTGTGCCAGGTGCTGTGCCAGGCCGGTCGCCATACCGATCCCGTTCAGGGATTCATCTCCCAGACGACAGAAACTGAGGCTCAGACATTAGGAAACTCACCCCAGATTTCTTAGCTGGTAAGTGGCGGAGCTGGGATTTGAACCCAGGTCTCTCTGCCTCTAGAACCCATGTGTGACCATCGCAAGTCTGTGGATCTCCCACTATTTAGGACTTCTGCCCCCTGCTGGAAAAGACCCCTGCAAAACAGACGGGACTGGCCTTTTCACAGCTAACTTGTGAGCCCCCTGGGCCCAAGGACTGTGTGCTACGTCCCCTCCCAGGCAGGCAGCAGATGGGAAATTGCGGATGAATGTGCTGGAAATCTAAGCATGTGGGGGAGGCCTCCTTTAAAATGCAGATGTCCTAGGAGGAGTAAGCACATTAGAAACTTTCCTTGCTATGGAGAGACAGGGGCGTCCGGGGTCCCTGGGTGGCTGTCTGGAGCAAAGGGCACTGGAAATCTAGGACGGAAGGGCCGTCCCCCTCCTTATTTTCCCATGAGGGGAAGGGAGGAAGAGGAGCTGACACGAGGAGGGCCTTGTCACAGGCTGCACCAGAAAGAGCCACCTGAGTACTTAATTTCCTGGCCCTGGGCATTTGCCAGACAAGGCTGTGCTCTCCAGGCCACATAAGGGACCCCTGTTTCTAAGGACTCGTGGAAAATTGCTGCTTTGTTCATCTTTCCCTTTTATTTCTTGTTCCTGGGGGCTTGGGGCCTTTGATTCCCTTTGCGCTTTTGATTCCTTCCTGATTTTCCCTTTTCATGTGACCTTGGCTTTTATTTTATTTTTAGAGAGAGAGAGAGAGAGAGGGAACATGTGTGAGTGGGAGGAGGGGCAGAGGGAGAGAGAGGATCCTAAGCAGGCTCCACGTCCAGCGCAGAGTCCGACCCTGAGATCATGGCCTGAGCTGAGATCAGGAGTCGGATCCTCAACCAACAGAATCACCTGGGCGCCCTTTGCCTTGGCTTTTAATCTTTATTTTCATCTGTATGACCCATCCGTTAGTTCAGGCCTCATACTGCCCCCCCATCCCACCACCCGGGCTCCTACGACTCCCCCCAGTTCGTGCGCCTGGCTCTAACCTCGCTCCCGGCAGCTCCAAGACTCGCCTCCCACGAATGTTCCTCCTGTGTCTCCACTTTGCCCTTCTCCTCCTGCCTCTGAGCTGTGTTCTCCGTTGCTTCTGCCTAAAGCACCCGCTCCCTTCCACTCTCCCTGTTAAAAGTCTGCCCGCAGGGTTTCTGGCCTCAGCGCACCTGCTGAACTTGTGACTCTGTCCGTTTTCCATCAACCTCTTTGTCTTCATTGCTCCAGGAGCAGTGATGTGCATCCATGCTGCTTCCTTTAGCAATTTCGTGTCTCCTCTTATCCCCTCTTAGGGTGTTTGTCACTTGCCTCTTGCACCATCACTTCTCACCTGTTTGCCCTCCTCCTCATCCGTTCGGGAGTTTTTAAAATGCAGTGTTTCTGTCTTATCCACTGAGCATCTGCTCCATGCAGGGCTCCCTGCCGAGGGTTGAGGGATAGCAAAGAGGGATGTGAAGTCTGCTCATTGTCAGTACTTGAGGGGAGCCCCTCAGAGTGAGAGTCTGTTGGCCCAGCCCACTTCTAGATGGTTCTAGAGGCCAAGCCAGGCGTGCTTCTGCCTTCTGTATTCCATGTCTCCTTTTTGGAAAAGCAGATGCCTGAGGAATGCTTTGGCATTCGCCTGGGTTCACAGGCCCACTCCTAGCGAGGCTCAGCGCACACGTTCCAGAATTCATTGGCTGTGTTCTGGAGCCGGCCTGGGACACGCAGATGGGGCCCAGACCCGTCACAGGGACCTTGGCACCGGGCAGGCTGGCTTCAAAGGAAGAGGCCCTTCCCGCCGCTTCTGCGTTCCGAAAGCTCTCAGCATCTGGCTCCTCTGTCGTCACTTTTCTCAGGAACAAATGGGTTTGATCATCCACTCCACAAACATTTGCTGAGTGCCGTGATCTCTGTTTACCCACTGACCACCTGGCACTGCGCCTGGCACAAAAATAAATACGACCATCTCTGCTCTACGGGAGTCCGCATCACAACAAAATAAATGCAAATTACTGAAAGCGGGGAGGGCAAATGGGCGCCCGTGTGGCCGCTCCTCGGGGTCGTGTCCGTGGCAGATATGGCTTAAATAATACAGGACTCGGTCACTGAGTCGGGATGCAGCTTCGGGATCTCTCCCCACCCCCGGTCAGGGCAGCCAGCAGGACGGGTTTGGACTTTGCCCACGAGGTGAAAGCGGCTTGGGATGACTCTTGTCTTCACGGGGATCTGCAGGCCCCTGAGATGAGGGAAGGGGGCTCGGGAGCCGGTGTGTTGAGGGGCTCCGGCCTGAGCAGGCTGCGAGGCCCCTTTAGCGCGGTGCTCGAAAGGAACACTGCTGTGGGAAGGGCTCTAGCATCGCTCCTGGGGACCCCTTCCTACTCCAGTTCCTGAGGATTCTTCCTCCTCCTTCCTGTGATGCGAGATTCAACTGTCACCCTCCTTAGGATCTTTTCTCTTGCCTGGCCCCTGGGGTGAGAGCTAAGTGAAGTGTCAGCCCTCGAGTCTCTGTCTTCCCATACCTCTTTTTCCCACGTCGGGGGGTGGGGTCCTTCCCTTGGCCTGGGAGCACCTGATCCGAGCCTGGTTGTCCTTCCGAGTCCCTGTGGAGTCCCCCCTGCCCCTTGCCTGCAGAACCTGCCTCTGCTGTGGGCCTACGGGACTTCTCTGGCCTGAGGGCCCGTCATCGCGTGGGGGTGGCTGTGTGGGGTCCTGCCCCCGCGCCCGGCCCACCTGCTGCCTCCTTCGAGTCCCAGCTGAGCTGTCATCTCACCTGGAAATCCCTTCCTGACTTCTCTAGGATTTGGGAAGGGGTCAGTGCCACTGGCTCGGGGGCTTACTTACTACCTCACGTCTTCCGTCATTCAACGGCTCTGCGACACTTCCCATAAATCCCCAGTGCAAACGATGCGAACCTGTCCCCAAGGGGCCTACGGTATGGTCACAGCTCTGCTGCTAGTTGCTCTTGCTTGTATGTTATATCTCTGCCAGTGGACCAGAGCCCCTGTGGTGGAGGCCTGGGGGCCAGCCGCTATGTTCCCATCATCCGGGGCATGAACTAGATGCTCAACATATCCTGATGGGCTCAAAGTGGCTTCTTGCTCTGTCTGGCTTGCTGTCAAGTCTGGTGAAGGGGGAGGCTCACAAAGGTTGGAAGGCTGGGAGGAGGAGGAACGGAGTGGGAACCTTCCCTGCTCTTGCTGAGAACCCAGGGCAGCGGGAGCTGGGCTAGAAATAGGTGCCTCAGAGGGAAGGTAGCCATGGTTAAAATGGGTTAAGAACACGGGTTGGGGTTCGAATTCTAGCTCCTCAGCTCAATAACCGTGAGAGCTGGGCAAATTCATTTCTCTGTGCCTTTGTTTTGTCATCTGCAAAATGGGTCTTAAAATAATGTCACCCTCATACAGTGGTTACTCATAAGTGAGTAAATGAGTTTAGATGAGTCCCGAGCACTTTAGAACAGTGCTTGCTGCAAGCGTTGGCTATTCCTCAGACTTTCCAGGCTTTCCCCTGGTGATTTCCCCTGGTGATTCTCACTTTGTTGTTTTTTTTTTTTTTTTTAAATCTTTCTATAAACAAAGAGCATATTATTTACATAATCTGATAAACACACAATAAAGCTCTCTCTCTCTCTCTCTCTCTCTCTCTCTCTCTCTCTCTCGACAAGGAATGAGTCTGGTAGGTAGGGAGGTCATATTTGACCCTGCCAGCCCCTTGTCCTAGCCCCAGGTGTGTACTTCTGGGGCATTGGCGTGGGGATCATAAGCTTCAGTGTCTCTCTCCCCTACCTGTCCCTGTCGATTCTTTTGAGGTCCAGGAACCTCACAGCCAAGGCTCCAACCTTCCTGGGTGGTGTCATGATTGGTCCCCAGTGAGCCTGGCAGGAACATCAGGGAATGAAAACAGCCAGCGGCTCCTCCCCAGAGAAAATGGGATCTGCAGGCAGTGTGGTTGCAGACTCTGGGGCCTGGGCTGGGGGCTGGGGCTTCTGGGGCCTGGGCCAGGGTGGCTGGGGTCTTAGGGACTGGGTGGGGGGTTGGGGCTTCTGGACGGGGGCCTGGGGCTCCTGGGGCTTGGGCTGGGGGCACTGGGGCTCCTGGGACCTGGGCCGGGGGCACTGGGGCTCCTGGGACCTGGGCTGGGGGCTGGGGTTCCTGGAGCCTGGGCAGGGGCAGGGGGAAGGGGCTGGGGCTTCTGGGGCCTGGGCAGGGGGCTCACAGAGCAGGAGGGTGGTGTGCCTCGCCACGGGGAGAAAGGAGAGAGGGCAGGGCTGCGCTTGCAAAAGCAGGAGCAAAGTCCACACGTTTTACGAAGTGTTTTATGGTCAAGCTGTGCTTGGAAGCCTGGTCCTTAGCAAGAGTTATTAGGTGTGATGGTCTCAACAGGAGGGGGGGTGGGGGGGGGCATGAGACACGGGCGAGGGAAGAGGCAAAGAGGGTTGTTTGGACTTGCCAGGCTGCTTACATCAGCCTGTTTGTTGTTTTTTAAAAATCACTCCTATTATTATTTTTTTTTTTACCCTTGGGGCATTCAAAACTCAACTTACAGACGAACCCAAACTACTTGTCAGTCACTTGCTCTCTGTCTGAAACAGCTGCGAAGCACAGTTGAGTGGTCCCGTTACCTCACTGCCTTTGGGGTTTAAAAGTGCGTCTGGGTCACTTCCAATTCGGGGTGCAGGAATCTGATCCAATCAGGGTGCTCGGGACTTGAGAAGCCCTTATGGGGTGCAGCTGGGGGGCTCAGTGGTTGAGCATCTGCCTTCGGCTCAGGGTGTGATCCAGGTCCTGGAATCGAGTCCCACATGGGGCTCCCTGCAGGGAGCCTGCTTCTCCCTCTGCCTGTGTCTCTGCCTCTTTCATGTCTCTGTCTCATGAATAAATAAATAAAATTAAAAAACAGAAGAAATAAAAGAAGCCCTTACTAGTCCTGACTGAGGGGCAGTGAGCAGGATGTGCTCCTCATTGGCCCAGGTTAATCTCTCAGGTCCCCAGACTGAGGGAAGAGCCTCCGATTCTTCTGGAAATTCAGAACCAGCATATTGTCTAGAGAAGGGATGTGGTCACCTCTTGGTCTCTCCCCCCAGGAGGGATGGCAGTCGGGAACCAAGTGCTATGTCTGAAGCAACAAGCTTCAATGGTTGGAGTAGAGATTCTTAACCAGGGACCACAGATAAAGGGCTTCCGAGGTCTGAAGTTGTAAGGAAATTTTTTTCTGCATATGCATTTCCAGGGGGATGGCCCTGAAACTCCATCAGGCACTAGCTTGCCTGCGTGCAAGTGGGAAGGAGATCCTTCCTGCTGTTCCTAGAATTCACCACCTTGCTCCTGCCTCAGGGCTTTTGCACTTGCTGTTCCCTCTCTCAGAATACTCTTCTCTAAGATCCCACGTGGGCAGCCTCACTTTCTTCAAGTCACTGATTAAATGTCACCTTCCTGACCACCTTGTATAAAATAGTACCCATCACTCTCTATCCTATTCACCATCAGGTCATATCCTTGTTCTTTATAGAACTTACTGCTATATGACACTAATTCTTTGTTTATTAGCTCCTGCCTTTAGTAGGTTAGCCTCCATTGTGTTCACTGCTATATCTGTTGCATCTAGAATTGTGCCAAGTTCAAAGGAGATGCTTGGTAAATATCTGAATGGATGAATCAGTGAGCAAATTAATGACATTGATCATATTTGGGTCTTAGATGTAAAAAAAAATTTTTTTAATTTAAAATTTTTTTTAAGATTTTTTAAAATTTATTTATTCATGATAGACAGAGAGAGAGAGAGAGAGAGAGAGAGAGAGAGGCAGAGAGAGAAGCAGGCTCCATGCTGGGAGCCCAACGTGGGACTTGATCCCGGGACTCCAGGATCACGCCCTGGGCCAAAGGCAGGCGCTGAACCGCTGAGCCACCCAGGGATCCCCCCCCCCCAAATTTTTTTTGATGATAGAAGACAAGAGTCTGGGTTCTCAGTGGGGTCAATTCTTGGCTGCGTCCCTTGGGTCCCAGACATTTGAAATGCTGTGAAATGATCGCTGGGGCACGGCCATAGATGTTTCGGCAGGGGCCTTCTAGAGATTTCACAGTGTTGGCGCATCTCTTGTTAATTTTATCAAACCTTTGAAAACACCAGATGCCAGATCTGTGTGTGTGTGTGTGTGTGTGTGTGTGTGTGTGTCTCAAAATGGAGAGGTCAGCTCCTGGTACACAGATATCATTATCATTATCATTATTATTAATTGTCCCCATGTGCAGATGGGTTGCTGCCAATTCTGACCCATCAGCGAGCTCTCAGTGGCTTGTGTGAGGCTTCACAGTAGGTCAGGGTCCCCCTTGCGAACTGCAGTCCCACCCTAGAGTCACTATTATCAGATTCTGGAGAATATGTCCACGGGGTTGACCTTGAGTGACCACGGCCAGTTAGACGCTAGCAGTTTCTTTCTTTCTTTTTCTTTCTTTCTTTCTTTCTTTCTTTCTTTCTTTCTTTCTTTCTTTCTTTCTTTCTTTCTTTCTTCTTTCTTAGAAATTTCTTTATTATTACTTATTAAGCACTAGCTTAATACTGCAGAAAATTTCAAATAACCCTTCACAACCCATTCTTCCCTCCCCCCACCCAAGTTCTTGTTAAAGAGCTCTTCAAGTGAAGAAGATTTCCCTTCTTCTGTATAAAACTTTCTCAAATAAAGGCAAAGAACTGTGTACATCTTGCTGTAAAACGCTGCCCACAGCTGTGGAAAGTGTCTGCCCAGGCTCCTTTCACTGTCCAGGTCCTGAAAGACTCTTATTCAGGAACTGTCTCCTCACAAAGCAAGTCCACCCCTTGCTTGGTTTATCATTCTGAGGGTCAAAAACTTTCTCACAAAGTCTCAGTCCAGTCTCTTGTCTCAGCTGCTGTAAGTAGGCCCTCATCACCTCATCTTCCTGTTTGTTTGCAGGTTTGGCATAAATTGCATTAAGTGGAAAACCAGGCTCTCCAGGAATGGGGAAATTAGTGATTCCCAGTGTATACATTTCTTTTTCACCTTGGCTTTTGGAATTACACTTTTGGAGTTTCTTTAGACACTCAGAAATGTAGAGTGTTATATATATCAAAGTTCTATCAGCTTCATTCTTAATGTCATAGTTATAGTGACAAAATTTCTAGAAATTTTAAGAAGACATTGGCTTTGAAGTAGTAGATGGCTCCATCCACAATATCTGTATCTTTTGTCTCTCTAGGGGCAGGTCCTTTGAATTGACTTCTGATAGGCAACAATGCCATGTTTCCAATGAGTTTGGTGTCAGGGTCCATGAGAGAAGAGTGGTAAGCCGGCATCTTGGCGGCGATCGGGTTTCAACCCAGACCCCATGTGAATGGGAGGCAACTGCCTTTTTTTCTGATCAAGGCAAAGTGGAATTAAGACTAGGAAAAGAGAGTCTGTATTTTCCTGTCATTTTAAAGGGGAGAACCGAAGGTACCATGCTCTTCCAGGAAGTACCTTCCTTCTGTGAGAAATAAACCCTGGTGTCTCCTGACAGATTATTTGCTATGTTTCTTTTTTCTTTTTTCTTTTTTTTTTGCTATGTTTCTTGAGCATAAACCTCAGAATCATTTTTGCAGAGTTGATCTTTTATGACAACTCTCTGCATCAGGTAGGCTTGGAAGTGAATTCAGCACATAGAGCTATTACCTCCTGGTAACTTCTTTTATACATGGAAGCTTCTGAGTCTCATCTCGGAAAAGTTAGTGTTTTCCTGCATTAAAAAAACAGAACACTGTCCTCTTTCAAACATTTTAGATGGCCCATTCATCATTTATCAAAAGAAATTTTATTTTTTAACTTATTTTACTTTTTTCTAGAAATTTTAATTATACAGTTATAATACAGGAACATAACATTGTTTTAAAAGCCAAAACCTACAAAAAAAACCCTCAACAAACGTAAAAAGACCCCTTATATACCTGATTCTGAAGCCCAGTCCCATTTCCAGAGGTAACCTCTGCAAATAGCTTTTTGCTTCTTCCAGAATTTCTCTCCATGCATTGTAAATGTACAAGTTCATGAATAATTTTTTATATCTATATTTTGGACATTTTTCCATGTCAGTTCATACATCAGTGCATCATTCTTTTCAACAGGAACATAGTCTTTCATTGCATCAAAACATACCTGAATATAGTCAGTCACTCCTTTATTTGGTGGAAGTCAGGTTACTTCCCAGTTTTTACTGTTACAAACAAGTCTGCGAAGAATATACATCTTTGTGTATGCGCACACATGGTTCTCCAGGACAGATTTTAAGAAAAAAATATTTTTGCTGGGTCAAAGGGTATTGCAGACTTTTTGTTTTGATGAAAACTACCAAATTGACCCTCCTTCCGCCCTAGCCTTACCAACATAGACACCCACATTTAATTTCCTGTGTCCCTACCAATCAGAGATGTGACGATTTTGAGAAAGTTTTGCGAATTTGATGTGTAAATGATTTTAATTTCCTTTGCTCTGATTTCTAAGATGGTTGAGGATCTTTACGTACAGTGCTGTATGTTGGTGTTTTTTTTTTTTTTTTTAAAGCAGCTCAGTTTTTATTTTTTTATTTTTAATTTTTTTTTTTTTTAATTTATGATAGAGAGAGAGAGAGAGAGAGGCAGAGACATAGGCAGAGGGAGAAGCAGGCTCCATGCACTGGGAGCCTGACGTGGGATTCGATCCCGGGTCTCCAGGATCCCGCCCTGGGCCAAAGGCAGGCGCTAAACCACTGCGCCACCCAGGGATCCCTGTTGGTGGTTTTTTGACATGGTTTCAAACATTTTCACTTGTAGGACTGTTTCAGAAATGCCTCTCCTCCAGGGCAGATATGCAGCCAGTAGTTAAAATGTTGAAATAAAAAAAAAAAAAGTTGAAATAGTTTCATACTTGTAGGTAAAGTGCGCCTGCCCCAAGTCACAATTCCCGGGCTCCTCCCCCTGCCTCTCTGGCACCATGCCAGGACCTCCCAGTGAGGCAGCAATTAAGAGGTTAATATGCAGCTTATGCAGATGACCTTCAAGACCCTGCTGTATTGCAAAACCTGCTTCTATTCAGATTGTTTGACCCCATGAATCACCATTTACAAAATATTTCCAGGAGTCCCTCCCCAACTCTCAACCGAAGGTACTCAAACTGTGTTTTATACATTTAGCAGTTTGTGGCCTGTGAGATTCATGGTAACGTCCTGCTGGTTTGCTTCTTGAACTGGGCCCTGCTTTGGATGCCGATTTCCTAGGATTATGCTTACATAATTTCCTTTTGACCTTAGCCTGCACAATGTAATCCGGGAGGGCACGCTGGGGGAATAAGATGACCCTTACGTAACTTATTACGTAAGAGCTGGGAGACCTGAATCTCTTCGGAGCGTCTGCAGAGTTTTCTAAGAACTCTGAAGGTTTATTTTGATAGAAGTTTGTTGTCTTTCAGCCAATTGAGTTCTTTAAAAAGCATTTCTTTGTTTCTGAAATAGGTGAAGGGAAGGGGGAAAGAAAAGGACAGTATTGCTGTTATGTGGCAGGCTTGTAGAAGAAATGCTCGCCATCTAATTTAAGCTTCTCTACAATCCTCTTTCCTTGAATGGATAAGGGAACAGGCTCTAGGGATCACAGTGGGTTGCTGAGGTTCATTCAGCTAGAGAGCAGTAGCACCGAGCCATAAAGCCCACTCAGCTTCTTCCTATGGAATGCACCTGTGCATGTGTATACCTAGGGTGGGGGACAGAGTGACTCACAGTCACCCTGCACAGTCCGCTTCATGTCCTATTCTCTTGAAGTCTTAAATTTTGCCCACTGGCTGTAGTGAGGTCGATGGGGAGCTCAGATCATTCCAAGAACTTCAAGTACCTTAGGGTCAAGGCAGGCTGAGGCCAGCTCTTTGATCTCTGGGCCAGGGAAGCCCTGTCCTGTCCCTGGCTGTGTGCAAATGGACTGGAGTTTTTGTGGCTGGAACTTTGGACTCCCTGATGTCACCCTTTCACCTTTACCTCTGAACGAGGGTAGACCCAAAAGCAACAGGTCTCGTGTAACATGTTTGCCTGGCACGAGCTTGGTCCTGTGTCTCCTCTCTGCTTAGGAAAGTGACACGTGAGCAAAATTCACACCAGGGTGAATGTCTGCTTGGCCAGTATAACAAAGCCTCGAAGGAAAAAGCTTATCCAGGCAGCCCAGAGAAATGGGGCTCTGGTCATTTAACTTTTAGGGTCACTAGAAGATAGAACTAAAAGGGGTTTGTTGTTAAATACATTTTTGGTAATTCCCTCTTATTTTTAATCTTCCCATTGAAAAAGTAATAAACACACATGGGATAACATTCAGACCGTACTAAAGAGTATGTAGTGACCCGTGAGTCCCTCTCTCACCTGAGATGCCTATGTACTCATTCTTTGCCTCAGAGGCCACTGCTATTAATAGTGTCCTATCATCCTTCCAGAAATATTATCTGTAATCCATCTGTCCATCCATCCATCCATCCATTCATCCATCCATCCTCCATCTCAACTTAAGCTTAACTCTTATGGTTGAAAATCATTCAAAATTCTGAAATTCACTCTCTCTTGGTTTGGTGTGTTGGGGCCAGTTACACTCCTGACAGAGGATCTTGCATGTCCCCTACGATGCCTGTCTGAGGTCTGGTTCTTATTCTAAAGTTCTACAGCTGGAGAAGGTGTACCATTGGGTCACACACCAACCAAAGACCTTTCTGAGAGATTGTGTTTCTATACCCTGTGCTAGACTATTTCTTCTGGATTCTTTCTCTTTAAAACAGAATATAAGAAGATACAGTAGAGGAGGAAATGTATTTTTTTCCTCTACCCTTCTAGGTTCTTGACTGAGATCCCCCACTCCACCCTGTAACAAAAAGAAAAACAAATGTAATTGTATATGTATGTCCAGGAGCCCCACAAAGCTATGAGACCCAAAGGCAGCCAGGCAATTGAGACGTACATGCCATCCTGAGTTAAAGGAAGAGATGGGGCTTCAAGGAGGAGAAAGGCAGTAATAACCAGGAAGAGAAGAAGAGCAAATGTCTGGTAAAAAATGTGTTTGCCCTGATGTACAGATAAGTCTTGCAGACGAAAATGTTATCTCTGATAATAGTTCCCTTCCTGGTACAGACCTGCTTTCTGAATTCTTTTAGGCAGTTTAGGAGGTAAAAAGCTTTTCCTGAATCTGGTAGGTCTTGATTGCCTTCAGCTGAAAATAATTCTTGTGCCAAAGAAGCCTATTTCGGGGTGGCCTATTCTGCTCCCCTACAATGCCCTGCCGGATGGGTAGTTCAAATTAGGTGAGATTTCACAGAATCTGTGCTTCTTCAAAGGCTGTTCTCATTCATTCCTTGCCTGAGAAGGGTCCTCACCCACACTCCTGCTCCCTGCATTAAGACTGCCTGTTTACACATATGTTGATTGCTGAGCAGCTGAGTGTGTTAACAGGAGGAGGTCAGTTTTCTCAGTGGCACTTTTTCCCCCTGTTAAGTATAGCAAGAATGAAGGGCTGAGAAATGGCTATGATACCACTTTCCGTTACAACTTCCTCCAAGTTACCACATGAGGAGCCAGGACTCTGCTGGGCCTTGTCTTGGGATAGTCAGAAGTGGAAAACAGGATAATTCCCAAAGAGCTGCCCTCTAAAGAACAGAGATGTGATTGGAAATGTTCCTTCTTCAAAGATAGGGAAATAACCTGTTGGTTCTGTCCCTGTCCTAACCAGATCTTCTGGAGAGCTCTAGACACTGGTTCCTTCATCTTGCAGAGCTCAGTGTAGACTGGATCCTAGTTTCTGCCACTCATGGCAATGTGATTTGGGGCAGATAAAGTCTTAGTGGGGAAAATGATTATGACAATTTCAAAGGATTGTTTTGTTTTAGTTGCAGGTACTAGAAGCCTAACTTAATTTGACTTAAACTAACAAGGAAGGTATTGGCTTATTAGCTAAAAAGTCTACCAGTAGCTTAGGCAGAGTTGGATGCAGAGGCTAAAATCTTATCATCAAGATGCATTTTTTTCTCCATCTCTCTTTATTTTAAAGCACAGGCAAGTCATTTCCATGAAGGCTCTTGGCAGCTCTGAACTTGCATCCTAGTAGCTCAGAAATGTCAACAAAAAGGAGCTTTTTGGGGCCACTATTTCCAGCAAAAGGCTTAGGATTGAATCCCACATTCCTACCCCTAAATCTTCATGGTCATAAGGATGAAATATCCTGATTCTCCAGGCCTGAGATGGGCAATGGGTCAGCTCCACCGAAAGGAGAGGAGATGCATAGAGGGTCAGGAGAAGAGGTATCCTGAGAGTAATTGGGAGACTAGAACAAAAGAGTAGTAAATGGATAGTAGGTAGGCAAGAGGCTTGCAGTATAGGGGCTAAATGAGGTTAGCAAATATTCTAGAGATTAGCAAATATTCTCTGTAAAGGAACAGATAACAAATGTTTTAGGGTTTCTGTTCCACTTACTTAACGTTGCCTTTGTAGTGCAAAAGCCACCATAGGCAGTAGTTAAATGATGAGCCTGGCTCATCAAGTGTTCTAATAAAACTTTATTTACCAAAATAAAGCAGTGTGTTAGATTTGATCCATGGCTATAGTTTGTTGACCTGTGGTCTAAAAGATAGATTGCACATGCAGAGAATAGAATCTTCTTTTTGTACTTATTCCAGAAACTTCAACAAATGACATCTGGCACATATAAAATACTTAACAAATGCTGGCCATTATTATTACTTATGCTGTAAGGCCAATAACAGTGATAACATTAATGATAATTGCAATAACACTAATTGCATAATGGGATATAATGAATTATGAGTAATAGGTCATCCAAATTTTCAAGGGTTGTTTCTATACTATTAGGGCAGCTTCCCTTCTACATACTTATAGAGCTGGAAGGAACCACAGAGGCATCCAATTCTAATACTGCATTTTACAGATGAATCTTAGGCTCACACAGGAAATGACACATGTATAGGTTTACATAGCAAACTAGTGATAGTTTTGAAATTTGTAGCTGTTTCCTTCAGCCCTTCTCCTGTAGCTTTGAGCCACTATCTGATGGACACATGGTGTGCCTAGTACATTTGAGCACACAGGTAGAGTCAGAGCGTGAAGATTCACTCAGTTTTACATTCAAACTGGATAGCATGGTGACTTAGTATCGTTATGATTCTAGGCATATTCTTGAGCTGGCGGAAAGACCTGGTTTTGGACCAGCATGTGTTTATGACTCATGAGAACTCCCTGCTGATGGGATGACTCAGATATCTGTTTTATACAAAAATTACTAAACACCTCTTGCTCCGTTTGAAAACAATGAATAAAACGACAAGTTATTCATTGCCTTACTTACTACTTCTTCGTCACTATTTCCATTGACTTAGCATGCTGGCATTCATCTAAAAACAGCATGTCTTCAGTTTGCGTGCTGGTAAAGGGCTTCCTCCCAAATCTCCCATCAGCATGGACAGAGAGAGATCCATGGACACTTTTGTCTGCACTTAGTGGGACAGACCCATTGGCCAAATTCTTCATGGTGGATAAAACTCTCCTTGGGTTTTGGTTAACCAGCAGTGATGGAGTGATCCAGGCGGGTGGGTATTTTAGAAGCTCAGCTCTTTAGCATTTTTTTTCCCAAAGTTGATTTCCAACTTTTATTACTCAGGGTCACTTACATAAATCAATGAAAAGAAATATTTTCATGAATCAAAACTGTGCCATAGAATCCTCTGGACTCCAGTACTAAAGAGACCTCAGTAAACAGAATGGAGCATTTGAGATTGATTTACCACTTTTTTAAGGCAAAGGTCAGCAAATTTTTCTGCACAGGATCAGATAGTCAATATTGTAGACTTCTTGGGTCATGTGGTGGGCTGTGATTTGCCAACCCCTGTTAAACTCTAGTTAGTGTTAAAGAGCAGACCAAAAGATGGAGTATTTGAATTGGCTGCCAGTTACTTGAATATAGTCTTTAAAAACTTGGGCTTTAGGTTGGATAGATTTAAGTGTAGCCCTGTGGTTCTGTTGCTTAGTGGGTGATTTAAGTCAGGTTAGTTGCCTTGGGTTCCTTGTCTGTAAAATAGAGACAGTAATAATCCCCTTTGTAGACTTGTGTGGAACCAGCAAAGGAAGTCACTTACCCCAGAGCTGGTATGCTGCCTAAAGATAGTACTATAATTAGTACTGTTACTGATAACCAAGCCCACTGGGTGATAGGAGATAATTAATAGCATAAAATTAAGGAAGTTGCCTCTCTGGTCAGCTTCAAAGGAACTAGGGAACCAAGAAACCTTTTCCATCATCTTCTATGGGGTAAGTCTGGGACTGTACCAACGATGAGGCATCGTTGAAAGGAGCCTCATGCTAACTCATGACAGTCTTTCCTTCTCTGAAAAATGAGGCCTCACATCATTCAGAGGAAAATCTCAAATTAGAAATCCTTTGCTGAACATTCTCTTTAGCCATGGAATGAGACCAAATGGCCTGATCTGGATCAGAGTCATCAATGTCATCTGAGAACAAGTGGTGAGGAGTGACTGCGGGCCGTAGGAGCTCTGGGACCTCGGCTCATTAGTTCCCAGTGACTTCATCATGTTGCCTCCCGTCATTTTGCAACTTCTGTTGCTAAGGCTGACATTAGGAAGAATTTGGCCGGAAGCCACATATGTGTTCAACATCCTTAGGGAATATAGCTTTCAATAACTAAATTTTATAGGTACAGATATAGAAATACAGATATTTTTGCAGAATTATGAGCTATGAGGTTGAGGTTGGATATGTTGGGAGACAGGTGAATGACAAGTTTACTCAAGAATGGCAAAATAGGGCGCCTGGGTGGCTCAGTCAGTTGGGTGTCCAGCTCTTGATTTTGGTTCAGGACATGATCTTGGGGACCTGGGACAAGCCCTGCATCAGGCTCCAAGCTCAGCAGGGAGATGCTTGAGATGCTGTCTCTCCCTCTGCCCCTCTGACTGCTTGCATTCCCTCTCTCTTTCTTATAAATAAATAAATAAATAAATAAATAAATAAATAAATAAATAAATCTTTTTCTTAAATGGCAAAATAAAACAATGAAAAGCATCAGCCCTTTCAATCTGTACACACCTACACATAAACACACACTTTCCCTGGGACAATTCAAGGTCAGGTCCATGATGCAATAGCTAAGGAACATCTAAGAATGTCATTCTCATGAGGTTCCAGGTTCTTGCAGTCACCATGTTGTCGTGAGAAAGGATTAGATTTTTAATAGACATAGACCAGGATGAGATTCCTACCTCTGCCCTTTCCTGTTTGATAACAGGCAATTTACTTAATTTTGCTTCCTAATCTGTAAAATGACTAACAATCACTTCTCAAGTGATATAAAATGTCCATCAGAGATACTACAAATAGTTGCTGTCTTTCTGACTGTATGGGCTGGCATCCCAATGACCAAATCTCCATACCCCACCTCCCCACTCTAGACTTATAAAAAACAGACTGAAGTCACTCTCAGCATTTTAACACATGCTAAGTCATTACTCTAGAGAGTTATGATCCTGGAGCCACTGATAATAAGGAAGTCTGCTGAGAAGACGATGAAAGCTGGTCCCACCCTCTGTAATCCACTAGCCAGTCCTGATTATTTCCCAGGTATTGCCTCTGCCTGTGCTCAGAAAAAGGTGAGATTGCAGGTCATTGGCTTCATGCTTTCACCCTTGTCCCCTGGGAAATTTGCCTCAAAGTTGAAAATTATGTGACATCCTTAGTAATAACATGATTCACTCTGCTGAACCACCCTGTACCTACTTTGTAGCCTGCCCCCCTTCTCCCCCCAAAAAATACTCATTCCTGTTTGCAGATTTAATCTAAGTGCACAGGGAAAGCTCTCATCTCTACAATGATGAAGTCAAATAGGACAGGGGTTGCTAACTCAATAGGAGCCAGGAAAGTATGTGAAATTAAGGAGCAGTTCACTTGCCTCTTAATGCTTCTTTCAGAAAAATAGCAGTGCAAGCACAATGACAAATGGTATTTGATGCTTGGCCTTGGTGTTAGGGAAGCAATAAGGATTGATGGGGACTGTGGCCAATAGGAAAACCCATGTCTGTCTAAAGGAGAATCACTTCTCAGTTCTAGCTGATTGTTGCCACTCAGAAATCTAGGTTCCAGGGTATCTAGATCTTCCAGCACTTTAAGAGAAGGGAGAAATCTGGATTTCTAGCTGGAAATCTAGCTTTTAAATGTTGTGAAATGATTCAAATGAAAAAGCAACCACCATAAAGACAACAATAATCTTGTGTTACCCTGGAGTTTATAAGCACTTACATAGACCCACAGGGAGACCTGGTGGGGTAAAAAATGAAGTTGAGGGGGAAGAAATGGTTGTGTGGACTAACACCCCCAAAATTTCATATGGCATTTATTGCAACACTCTACAAGTGGAAAAGCTTGACATTGTTGTTCAGGTTTTATCATGTGCCTTAGATGCTATTTAAGAAAGCAGGTAAGCAAATGAATGGGAAATATCAGAAAGGGAGACAGAACATGAAGACTCCTAACTCTGGGAAACGAACTAGGGGTGGTGGAAGGGGAGGAGGGCGGGGGGTGGGGGTGACTGGGTGGCGGGCACTGAGGGGGGCACTTGATGGGATGAGCACTGGGTGTTACTCTATATGTTGGCAAATTGAACACCAATAAAAATAAATTTATAAAAAAAAAGAAAGCAGGTAAGCACTGCTAACAGTTTTCAGTACAAGGTTAAAACAAAGAACATTGACGTTCAGCTGAAATTTTAAACAAGTCACAATTTACTGGCATTTATTGCTGCCAATTGAAAGAGGTTTTAGAATTAATACCCAACTTGTTATCATTGGCATTGTTGAAGTTACTACTTATTAAGCTTATCTATGAAGAAAAAGAATCCTTATGTAAAGGGGAGGAATAGATTCAGTGACTTCTCTCCATTATTTTGGGTGTGATGGTCTGGGACAAGGTCATAGTTTCTTACGGGTAAGTAAGAGACATTGTGTGAATGCTTGATAAGTGGGGAGGGATGGTGACCGAGACCCACTCTGGGAGCATGTGTGAGCAGCAACAGTTGGATAGCCCATCAGGCTGTGTTTTGCTGATAGGTCTAAGGAAGTTGAGAGGGAAAAATGAAGGAAAGAGAAAGAGGAGAGACATGTTGGGGAGTATGAGGAGGAAGAAGAAAGATGCCTACATGGGGTACCTTGGTTAAGTGCACTGTTTTTGGCTCAGGTCATGATCTCTGGGTTCTGGGGTCAAGGCCCACACTGCCTTTGGCTTAGGTCGTGATCTCTGGGTCCTGGGATCGAACCCTGCATCAGGCTTCTTGCTCAGCAGGGAGTCTGCTTCTCTTTCTCTCTGTCTCTCTCTCTCTTAAATAAATAAGTAATATCTTAAAAAGAGAGAGAGAAAGATGATTACAATGAAGTTTTATTATGTGTGTGCTGCTCCGTGTGTGATGTAAACCCTCTTCCTCTTCTCCCTATCCTGTGTAATAATGATTTCTCAGGACCGGATTGTGGGGTTGGATCTGTTCCCAAGTAAGGCACAAAGGGCTGAGTGTGAGCTGAATGCGGCCTCAGGGCAGATGGGGAGAGGGTGGGTAGAGGAAGGAGGCAAGATTGCCTACAGTGGAAGAGCCTGCCACTTCTGTATTAACTCAAGGCCCTAGGATGTGCTGAGATCCAGGGAACTCATTTCAGGGAACACTACAGATCTTATCCAGCCCCTAGGCCTATGTTCTGTCCTAGCACTTAATTCGACCTACCAGTTTTTACTACCAGTTTTTACTGAATACGTATAAGTGCCTGGCATTGTGCATACCGTGATATAGCAGATTCAAGTGAAGACAGGGCATGATTTTGCTTTGATGTCATGATTTAAGGGCCAGCTAGATAAGTCACTCACTCAGGAAAAAACCCTGCTCTGAAATAAATTAAAGAGTTTACAAGTTGAGCAAGATTGAACTATTCTTCCCAAGCACCTGGATGAAGGGCACTCACCTCAGCTGCCAGGGAATGAAGTGGTGTTGATGTTCACAGCAAACATACCAGACCACTTCCTGGGGTGTCGAGGGGAGGTGGGGCTGGAATGACTTCAGGAAGTGCATAAAAAGTTCAGTTGTGTCCACTTGTAGTAACTTGAAGCTGCGGTTACTTTTGGCAAGGTCGCTGGATGTCAATTTGAGCTTTGGGAGACCCCAGGCTAAGGAGTTTCATGCACCCTTTCCTTGTGCTTCATTTGGCTCCTCTCCGAATCCATACCCATAGGGGGAATCTCTTACCCAGTGTCTGACTTGGGAGGACTCTTGCCACTTCCTGCCAAGGGCATTTCCCAGCTCTGTAGAATTGGGTCCCCCTAGTACCTCCAAATCGTTATGTCTCTACAGATGCATATTGAGCATCTAATCTGTATTGGGTCCAGGGGAAGAGAGAGGCCTTTCCTACATAGGATCTAACATCTACTGGGGAAGGCATTAAGGAAACAACATGGTTGTGATGAAATGTGAAATGCAGCATCGTAGAGGCATGAAAAGTAAGCTGGGGCTTAGGAAAGGATTATTCAAAGAAGCAACATCTGGGGCACTTGGGTGGCTCAGATGGTTACGTGTCTGGCTCTTGATTTTGACTCAGGTCATGATCTCAGGGTCCTGAGACTGAGGCCCACATCAGGCTCTGTGCTCAGTGGGGATTCCCTCTCCCTCTGCCCCTCCTCTGGCTCACACACACCCTCTCTCTCTTTAAAAAAAAAAAGAAAAAAAAAAAGGAGCAACATCAAAGAGTCCATTAAGATTTCAGGTTCTCATGTGAGAAGCACTACACTCCCCAAACACCAAGCACTGCATCTGTCTATTAAAAACTGGGAAGTGGGTAACCAAAGAGGATGTAGTTGGCCCGTGGGCTATGCCATGTCCATGTCCACGTTGGGCACAGCGAAGCGACTGTCTCTGTGAGTGGTCAGTGTAAGAAATGCAGTTTTCTCTTAAAGATGATTTCCCAGCTGGTGACCTGATGGCTCCATTGATTTCACTGTAAAGTCAGTGTAGGAGTGACTGGGCTCGGGGAGCGGAGATGACTGGTGGGGTCAGCGGGGACTGACTATTTAGCTGATAAGGAGCCACAAAGGTCGTTAGTGGCTTATTAGAATGAATGAAGTAAGAAGAGACCCAAATCCATGCTCCTGCTCCCAGCTCCCTGCTTCCCCGGGGTTGGGGGATGGTCCTGAGATGCCTCCTGGGGCGACAGGTGCCACCAGAGTCATGGCGTGGGCCCACCTTCGGCGTTGAGCAGCTAGGGGCTAGCTAAGGAGAGAAAACTGTGGCTTCAGTCTGGGTCTAGCACCTCCTCTGTGCTGGAAGAAGGGGGGAAAGGCGGTGTCAGGGGGTTCGCCTGCATCTCACCAGAGAGGCTGAGCACACTGCCTCTCTGGAGGGAGCTCTAGAAGGTGCGGAGGGGGTACTAATAGGGTCTCCGTGTCTTGCCTCTTGGGTTTATTGTAAACGTGGAATGAGACAATGTAGGAAACCCTTAGCCTGAGGTCAGGGACCACGTTAGTTTTCTATCGTTGCTATAACAAACTACCACCAGTTGAGTGTTTTGAAACAATACAGTTCTTACACTTCTGGAGGCCCGAAGTCCACAGTGGGTCTCATGGGGCTGAGTTCTTTACTGGAGGGTCTAAGGAAGAATGTCTTTCCTCGCCTTTGCCAGCTTCTAGAAGCCACCCACATATCCCTTGGCTCATGGCCTCTTCCTCTCTCTGCAAAGCCAGCAGTGTGGGGCCAGGGCCGAGTCTTGCTCATGCTGCTGTCTCTCCACTTCCTGCCTGTCCTGCCTCCCGTCCACGTGCAGACCTTCGTGGTTACACTGAGCCCACCTGGGTAATCCAAGATAAACTCTCCACCTCAAGGTTGGCAGCCTTAATTCCTTTTGGCTGTGTCACTCACCTCATCACAGGTTCTGGGGATTAGGACATGGACATTTTGCGGTCAGTGGGGGCCGTTATTATGCCTACTGTGGGCACACACTAAAATGTCAGTCGATGGTCCCTATTTATTCCCAGTGCTCCTTCAGAAGTGGGATAAAGCCTGGGCTCTGGCCGGTTCTGAAGTGCCCCAAGCAGAGGGCTGGAAAGCCTGCCTCGACTCGCCCAGGGGAGCAGGGATGTGGCCAGACCCCACCTGGAGGGCTGTGCCCAGTCCTGGAGGCGCATCCTCAGGGGATGTAAGTGGTTCGGGTGCTGCAACCTGGACGGGGAGGAGCTTGAGGACCAGAAAACCCTGAGCAGAGAGAAGAGCCGCCTTCATGGGCCTGCAAGGTTGGTGGATGGAGAGGGAGGCAGGCTTCGCGTATTGTTGAGGGTCATGTTATGGTGAAGAAAGTGCGCCTTTTGCTCCGGGAGAGCTGGCTTCCAACCCCAGCTCAGCCCCTCACCAGCCATTGGGCAGATGGCTTCACTTCTGATCTCCAGTGTTTTCCTCCACTAAGAAGGAATAATAGTAGTATCTGCCTTGCGAGAGTGTTGGGAGGAATGAATGAAATAGTGCACGTGAAGCAGCTAGTACGTTGCCCGATGGTCGTCTAACCTGCAGGGGAACAGATCTAGGTCTGTCCTGAGGGAGGAGCTTTGTGGTCGCCCAAGCTGTGTGGTGACAGGACGGTGAGGCGGGTGATGTACCAGGTCCCTGACCAGACACTGGCACAGACGTGGACTGCAACGAAGTCACCTGGCTGCTTTTTAAAAAGCTCAGAGGTCTGTGACCCCGCCCAGACATGCTCATTTGGGATATTCAGAGATGGGGCTTCGAGATCTGTTGGATTTTTTTGGCCTGGTAGCTTTTATTTTCTGGAAGCAGCTTTAGATTCATAGCAAAATTGAGCAGCAAGTACAGGGATTTCCTACGCACCCCGTGGCTGTGTCCTCAGACACCTGCAGGACCTCCCGACCATCAACAGCCCCCACTAGGGAGGTTCATTTGTTACACCCAAGGAACCTACATGGGCTCATCGTTACTCCCCTGGGTCCATAGTTGACATAGGGTTCATTCTTGGCCTTGAACGTTCTGTGGGTTTGGACAAATGTTTAATGTGTATCCCCTACTAGAGAATCATGCACAGTATAGCTGCTCTAAAAATCCTTGTACTTCACCTGTTCCCCCCTCCCTTGCCCAATCCCCAGCAAGCACTAGTCCTCTTACTAACTCCGTAGTTTTGCCTTTTTCAGAATGTTCTATGTATATTACGTAGTCTTTTTGGGTTAGCTTCTTTCACTTAGTTATGTGCATCTAAGTTTCTTCCATGTCTTTTCATGGCTTGGTAGCCGTTTTCTTAAAAAAATTTTTATTGTTAGGTCGGAATAATATTCCATTGTCTGGAGGTACCAAAGTTTATCGATCCATTCACCTACTGCAAGACATCTCGGTTGCCTCCAAGTTTTGGCAATTTCATAACTTCATAATTATAAAGCTGCCATAAACATCCACGTGTGGACATAAAATTTTGGAGATCTGTGTTTTTTACAGGTGATTCAGAGACAGATTTGCGGCCTCTGGACCAGATAGTCATTGGTCCTGAGGTTGATGGTGGACTGGAAGCCTCGCCAGTCCCAGAATTCTAGGATTCTGTGAGGATGGCGCGTAGCTCGTACACCAGGCTCTGATTTGGACTGGACATTTGCCTTCTTCCCCTGCTCCCCTGTAAGCAAAATCACTCTTTTGCCTGCATGCTCAGTGTCAATGTTTATTGCTAAGCACAAGATTACCAAGTATAAAGAGTAATTTTTCTAGGACTGGAGAGAGCTGACCTGGCTTTCCGGGTTCAGGACTGGCTGCATTTATATAGTATTTACCTTGTGTTCCTATGTATAAAATGCTTAGAAAAGTAAGCTTTGCACAAACGTTACTTGCAGTCATTATGGCCCTCAGAATTTGTATGCTTATTACTGGTTACCAGCTGAGTCCTTCTGAGTGGGGGGAGTCCTTCCTGGTGAGGGGCCCAGGGTCATTTCACATCAGCAAGTGCTGCCCGAGACCCCGGGAACAGGTTAGCGCCTGTGCACACTGGATGTCCAAGGGGAGGAGTTAATAGGTACCTGCGGGGTACCTCTGAGGCCAGGAGCTTGCATTGTCTCAGGTAGGCAACCAGGCAATGGCTTCCTGGAGCTCCTTTCACCCTTTCCTCACCTGCCACCATGCTACTCTCTCTGCTTTCTTTTTCTGAGTGCGCCTTGGTGGATTTGGAAGTTTGAAGGTGCCTGTCACTCTGCAAATACTCCTAGAAAGGATGTGCCCAGAGAAGAGCCCCAAGGACTCAAAGGCAGATGGCAGCACAGATTTAATCCTGGCTGCTCAACCACCTGTTCGAACCCTGGCTTTGTCGCTTCTAAGTTTTGTGAGCTCTGGCAAGTTGCAGGATGTCCATTCCTAAGGTGGGATCATTATCCCCTCCCAGGGATGCCTTGAAGACAAAATAACGTGAGGGATATGACATTTTGTGACATCAGCCCTTGTTAACTTATGAACATATTATTAACTGACTTCTTAATAAATTGAACTGATGGACAGTTGATTATTGTTTATAATTTAAAAGATGAACACAAGGAGAAGAGCCTGGAGGGAGCCTCCTTATGGAAGAGAAGGGAAGGTGATATGTTGAGGACCTTTGCAGCTCTGGGCATGGGAAAGCAGAAGGAAGATAAAGACCACAGACATCTTTGTGGGCCAGTGAGACACTTTCTATAACCCAAGCCACCCCAAATCCCACTGTTTGTTTGTTTGTTTTGTTTTGTTTTGTTTTCGTCTCGTCTGAAGGAGACTTTCACATGTCTCCCATGTATAAGGTGTTTTGGGGGCAAAATTACCACCTGTGCTTTTGTTGGCAAAGCCACCACTATGGGAATCAGCCATTTGGGGACCAACAACATAATTTAGCTTGCCCATTTATTTTATTTAATTTTTTAATTTTTATTTATTTATTTTTGCCCGTTTATTTTAAGCTTTTTATTGAAGTCTAACGCACATACAGAACACACACATCTTAAGTGACCAGCTTGAATAAATTTCTCAAATTGAACACACATGTGAAACTAGCATCCAGATTAAAAACAAAAAGAAAAAAGAAAAGGGAAATTATTAGTATTCCAGAAACCCTGGTGAGGCCACAGAGTTTTAAACACAGTTGACTTCAGAACTGACCCTGGGCAGTAGCATGTACTTGGCAAAGTTTATGTCTGATGTTCTGAGCCCCTCTCCTTTCACTTGGCTTCTGGGTGTGGTTCTGGCCAGGACTCATGTCAGATTTGCAAGGTTCCCCTTAGCAAATCCTGTTTTTAGGGAGAGATCTGAGAAGCTCCTTCCTGCTGGGTTGTCGGGGAAGGGGTTGCCTTTTCCATGGCCTTTTGTCTTCAAACTGAGATGCAAAGGACAGGACTCTCAAGCAGGAATTTCAGGCATCTGGGAGCCCGAATGGGCACCTTTGAAGCCCTCCAGAGAAGCTTAAGGGAGTCCTGAAACATCTCCCCACAAAAGAATGGTGTGGCGTTTCCAGGGCCAGCCCCAGGAAATCTCACTATTTACAGGGTCATGGTGATCACTTGTCTTCTTGTTTGGCATTGACACTGCAATTGCAAGGTTGGTTGCATGGTCTAGAAGGAGAGAAAAGGTACATAGACTATTCGGCTCAAGAAGGGAAAGGACCACACTGATGAAAAACAGTTGTTAAGTTGTGACCAAACTGCCCAGAAAGTTCCAGCCACTGCTTGCCGTGCCTGGCTTCTGCCTGGGGCCTGAAGGCACTGTGACTAATTAAGCCACTTAGTCAACATCCCAGCTGCTCCCCTGCCTGGCAGGCTAGGAGGGCTCGGCCTGGAAGCTTCAGGGGCTAGAAGGAGAACTTCCCGTGCCTGAGGGCCAGATCCAGAGCTCTGTTAATGAAGAGTGCTTCCAGAAGAGTCCTTCTGGCAAAGGGAAGAAGCTCTTTGGCTCTTTGGTAGAAGGGCATTTTGGAAGGTCCAGATTTAGAGCTGTTGATTTCGGCAGTTGGATCCTAAGGCGCCTTCCTGTGTCCTCACCAGTTTCCCCTGAAGGCCTCATTATCTGAGCCCAGATTGGTTCATGGCTTCGTCTTCCCCCCAGGGTGCTGGGAGCGCTGGGGCCTCCCACACTTTGGGCAGGGCAGCTGCATCAAAGCTGCCAGTAGGGAAGGGCCAGCTCTACCCGGTGTCACCCTGCCCCTTCCTGCTACCTATGGGATATCCTAATGCAGGTGTTCCCTGCAACTAGATGTGCTTTTTATCTTATTGCCTATTCATTCATTCAACATGCAAAAATTGAGCATTGACTATATACAGGGAAACCATGCTGGGTGTGAGGAAGACTGAGTCAAGTAAGACAAGCCTGTGCCCTCATTGTGTGTGTGTGTGTGGGGGGGGGGGGGCGTGGTGGCAAATAATTGTGATAGATACTTCAAGAAAGGGCAGCACAGGCCAGCACAGGTCAGCTAGGTAAGTACAGGTAAGCACAGGTAAGCTGCAGGAGGAGCATCTGAAAGTCAACAAAGACTTCCCGAGGGAAGTCATACCCGAATTGAGTCTTGAAGAAGAAAGAGAAGTTAGTCTAAGAAGTCTGGGTGGGAGGGGAGGGTGGGGAGGACATTTCAGCCTGAGGAAACCTTTTGCTTCAAGGCAGATTGGAATGAGGGCCTAGTTCCCTGTGACTGCAAACCCGAAATGCACGCCGCACAAATTTCCCCGTTTACTGGAGTTAGTTGTGTGATGTGGCCTAATGGGTTTTCATGTTGTTCGATGAAACAGAGGTGGGTAGCAGTTACTTCGGGAGTAACAGGGCTCTGGAGACAGGGCTGGCCAGTGTCCTCCTGGGCCATGGCATAATCTTTATTTTTAGAAGAGGTTCCCAATTTGAGATGATTAAACACCCCACCCCAGTCTCTCTACCCAGGCTGGGAGGGTCCCTGTTCCTTGGTGTGTCTTATTTCTGTTTTGGGTGGTGAGCCTTTCCGGAAATGGGCAAATCTGTTGTGTTGAGGCTGGCCTAAATCCCTAACCTTAGGAGGATATCACAAAAATCCAGAGTTTTTTTAATTTAAGACTATATTCCTAATGTTCTTTGAGAGGTTATCCAGTCATTCCACAGCAGAGTTGCCTACAGCGTAGAAACTTTCCAGGTCCCCACCCACTCTGGCTCTTCTGGGACTTCCTTTTAGTAAAAAGCACAAGTATCCTTTGTTGCCAAAACTCAACTCACTAAAACTCAACTATAAAGAAATGGTCTTAATGATCATTTTGCACCATTGTAGGCATTGAAGACAAAAAAAGGAAACTAATATTGGGTATCGATTACATGTTACATACTCTGCAGTTTTATCTCTAAGTATTATCTTGTTGAAGCTCTATGCTACCCCAGTGAGTTGGGTGCTGTGATCCAAGAAATCAGTGCCTTATCCCAGGCACGGCAGGGAAAGGAGATTTCAACCAAGACCCCCATGGCCGTGTAATTATGTAATTGTATTCCACCAAGGAACCTTTTGGCAGCTGCGAATCAGTTGGTGGCTGGTGCTTTAACTTCTGTTCCTGGGGAAAATGAATGTTGTTTTTATTAATCTCTTCAGAATACTGTCTCCCGTAACTTCTTCCTGGCTCCATGTGTGAGGACACTCAAAAGTCCCAGTGGGCTCTGTGTTTGCCAATCACGGCATTATCCAGTGGGGGCCCATTGGTTTGGGAAATGATATGAAGACTTCTTTCCTGCAGTTTTTCCTCTTGAATGTTTCTGTGAGTGGATGAATCTCCGATTCCACGTGAGTTGACTCTGAATGATAAGGGCGGTCCCTCAAGGAGTTAGGGATGAATTTGGCAATTAGCTGGTCCCAATGCTGGTCCACCTGTTTGACTCTGTTCCTGTGGCATTGAGCTGCTCATCTTAGAAACCTAGACTGAGAACTGGGTGAGGGTGCATGGGGCATTAAGAAGATGCCTGTGTCTCAACTGTGGTAGTGAATTTGAACCCTAACTCAGCATTAGCAGTGCTACAAAAACATGCTTTTGGAAAGTGAAACATGGAGGTAAGGACATGAAGAAATGGTGACCATTTTCACTGTTGGTTGGTCTCCTGTCTCTAAGTCACATGTCTGCCTCTCCCTGTGGGGACTGATATGTAGCAATTGGGCTGTCCCCTCATGGTTGATGAAATGATTCATCTCATGGTAAACACTAAGCTTATTCAGTCCTGAATGACTAAAAAGGAGGCTACCGAGGGTAGTTAAGAGCCTCTCCTTCCCCCCCCCCCCCCCCCAGAGAATCACAGAATCTTAGAACATTAATGAATTTCTAGTTCAACCCTCATATTTTACAGATTAAGAGCCTGGGACAAAAAAAAAAAAAAAGGTCAAAAATGATTCCTAAACTTTATTGGTATCTTCCGTAGAGTTTGTGTTCATCATTCCATACGACTTTATCCCCTCTCTGTTGATGGTGGGCAAGTAGCTTTAATTATGTTTTATCCTTGTGCTATTTCTAACGCAACCAGGTAGCAGCAGGCCTGGAATTAGAACCCAGGCCTCCTGACTTCCTGTTTCATTTTGTCCTCAGGTCTAATCCTGTCAGGATTTGGGTAAACTATAAACCATGCTCTTTAGCCAGATCTTTGGATGTCCAGGAAAAGGCCCTAGAAAAGGAATATCGTCTGTAAGTCTAGAGTGGTTCACCAGCGGGAACTTTTCTAGAAAGCGTTTTTGTGATCTCAGAAGTGGACACAGCAGCCCAAAGATGAACAGAAGTAGGGACTGAGGCAGATTTGGAGGTTATAAACCGTTAGGTTTCATTCATGGGGTCTTTGAGGACTCAGTGGCTGTCAGATAGGGAGTCTGACTTCTTGCTCAGTGAGCATCCTTGACACCGTTCAACCCCAGTCTTTTTTTTTTTTTTTAAGATTTATTTATTCATTCATGAGAGACCCAGAGAGAGAGGCAGAGGGAGAAGCAGGCTCCCTGTGGGGGGAGCCAGATGCATGAGTTGATCCCAGGACCCCAGGATCATGAGCTGAGTCCAAGGCAGATGCTCAACCATTGAGCCCCCCAGGTGCCCCTCAACCAAGTCTTATAGGACCTAGTGAGGGTGGAAGGACTGGCAGGCTGGAAATGCCCACTGCCTTGGAAATCCAGTCCCTTTGACAGCAAAGGTGGTATTCTTTAGGAGCTGGGGAAATCCCAGATGTGGGGCAGTCACAGCTGTGATCACCGCTTTGTGGTGCTCCAGGCTCAGAGCTGATAACACTGGCATTTCCAGCATTGTTTTCCAAACACACCAGCCACCTGGTGAAAGCCCTGGAGAAAGCCCCTCCACAGGCTGTGTTTTTTTGAGGGTCTGACCTAGTATCCCCCCATTGGGGCACTTCCTGGGCCTTCTCTCCTCAGGTCCTTGGCCCTGGGCAGCAGGGGGCTGTATAGTGATGGCCTTTGGAGCTCTCACATCCTCCGGGCCAAAACACATCGGTTGCTTTTAGGTGCCCTGGGGAACTGGAGCCACCCATTGAGCCAGTGGAGGAGGAAGAAAGAATGTGGTGCCAGATAAGGCGACATGGAAGTGTGTGCAGGCAGGAAATCTGAATCCGACCCCACATCTAATGAGCCTATTCTTAGAGGCTCTTGGCAGCAAGGGAAGTCGCACGCTAATGCAAAGCAGGTTCTGAGAATAGTCGAAAACAGCTCCAGCCCCATTCCATGTTCCCTTTCGAGCCACAGAGGAAGCCTGGCACGGTGAGCTGGGCTTGCTGTTGAGACCCTTCTGGTGGATTTGCGTGAGAATGAGCAGGGCAGCGATGGCAAAATTCACAGCCTTGTGCTTAATTCAGTGAAGTTCGGGCTGAAGGAAATTACAGGCTCATTCTTCAAGTTTTCTGTGATCCAACCAGCTGTCCCGTCACATGGCCTTACTTGGCGGGGCCATGGGGAGCGATCCAGCAGAGCCGGTTTTCAGAAATGTCCAACGTTAAGGGACTGTCTTGCTAAACTCTTCCATCCAGAAGGCACCCAAGTAGAAAGAGAGGCGGTCAGCCAGGTGGGGACGGCACCGGGCTGGATCCGATTTGGGCTCACCAAGGCACAGCTGGGCTTTTAAGCTCCTTAGTGCTTGGTTCTGTGTGTGCCACCAGAGATTGAAGGAAGGGAGGATTGGGAAGATAGAGACCCACGTTGCAATAGTTTACTGTGTTTATCCAGTGAGCCTGCCCACGTCGGGTCTTGCCCTTTCTGATCATTGCCAGGGAGGCACATGTGCAGGCTGTTGTCAGCAGCCTTCCTCTGGGGTCCAGCTCACCTCGCCCTGCTTTCCATTCCTCTTGCCGGGAGCTGGGACGGCTGAAGCCCTGGTCATGCTCACGATGGTAACAGGCCGCAGCGTTACTGGCTTGGCCTTCATTTGAGTCAGTGCCTGTGCTAAAACCCAGCGTGTAGACGCCCGGAGTTGCCTCTGGTGGGAGCTTCGGGCTCTAGTCTGGATAGATAGGTTTCCCAAGTGTAGATATTCTGTTTATGTGTTAAGCTCTGGGCGAGTTGCGTAATTAACTTGGGAGACCCCTCCTTCCCTGTAGGTGTTTGTTCTAATGTCCCCTGGTCACGGAATCCTTCCCTGGCCACCTGATGCACAACATACATCCCCTCCCCACACGTCCTCCTCCTCCTGCCTGAATGTAGCTCCACTTGAAATGTGTTCATTTATTTGTTCTTCCACTAACACATGTGCTCTATGACAGCAAGGTTGCCTGCTTTGTTTATTGTGATATCTTTAGCCCCTAGAACAGCGTGGGGCCTGTCCTGTGTGTCCCCTAGGACTCTGTGGAATCAAGGCAAGACTGGAAGGAGACTTGCTGAAGCGGGTTGCTGCCAGTCTGTCCATAAAAGGGCCCCGTTCCCAGGAGAAAGCAAAGTGCCCTTTGTAGTTGTTTTCTAATTCCTAATTTCTTCGAGCAAACGTTCATCAAGCACTTGGAGCCAGCTGTGAAAGATCACAGCCCTGCTCTCCCAGGGTTCACGGACTGTGGCGGATGTAGACATTTGGATTAAATCTATTATTAAAGATACAACTCTGGTGTCAGCCCTCCTGGGTTTGTTTTTCAGACCATAGCCTTTAAAAGCCTTTCTTGAACACTCTTCTTCCCCAAAGCCAGGTTAGGTGCCATTTTTGCCATTTGCACAGCATCCCCTGCAGAGCTTGACTGTGGCCCACATGTAAAGCAGACAAGTACTGGGCAGTGTGCTTTCTGTTTCCCCTTACGAGCTCCTTAAGAGCAAGGGTTGCACCTTACTCTGCTGTTACTGAGCAGAGCATCTGACATCATATAGAATATTCAGTAAGTAGCGGGTATCCTTGTTTGTGTGTGTGTGTGTGTGTGTGTGTGTGTGTGTGTGTGTGTTTAAGATTTTATTTATTTATTCATGAGAGACACACAGAGAGAAGCAGAGACACAGGAAGAGGAAGAAGCAGGCTCCATGTAGGGAGCCTGATGTGGGACTCAATCCCAGGACGCTGGGATCAAGCCCTGAGCCAAAGGCAGATGCCCAACCCCTGAGCCACCCAGGTACCCCGTATCCTTGTGATTGCCACTGTCACTCTGTGCATTCAGTAAGCAACACTTATATATCTGTGTATCTGTATAATCACATTTAAAATATTCTGAGGGGATGCTTGGGTGGCTCAGTTGGTTAAGCATCTGCCTTTGTCTCAGGTCATGGTCTCAGAGTCCTGGATTGAGCCTGGCACTGGGCTCCCTGCTCAGCGGGGAGTCTGCTTCTCCCTCTCCCTCTGTACTCTCTCTTTCTCAAATAAGTAAAATCTTAAAAAATATTCTGAAGATATAAAGCTTAGAAACAGTTTTATATTGTTCTATGATACAACATGTCGTCTACAATATTCCCCATTTCGGGCTCCCCTTGTGTTCTGGTGATGATCTAGACTGGCGTGGAATCTTTACCAAGAGCTCCTAGGGGACTTTGTGTTCCTGAATGCAGGCTGGGGTCCTGGTGAACTTTGCGAATCATTCTCTGCGTGCGGATGTCAAGAACTGCTACAAGCCTGGGGCATTTGTTTAATTTCAAGGGGGCTGAGGAAGCCGCAGGAATCCTCTTAATAAACACATGTGGGTTCATGGCATTTTGACGCTGCCACTTTGATGTGGCTGTTTTGACTCAGGGTTTCAGAGACATTTTGTTATGGCCTGAAAAACAAACCAAGAATCATGTGTCACAGGCCCGTAAGCACACTGCTGGACCGAGTGTCTGCGTTACCCTGGTATCTGGGTGTTTTCACTTTGACACGGCTGTTTTGATGCCCGACACTTGCATTATATCCTAGGGAACTTGCCCGAACGTTTGGGATCAATACTTGTTAGTCTCACTTCAATACCAACCATGTGCCTGAGTCTGACTTCAGTGGCAAAAGGGCTTCGACTGAAGCAGAAGGCGGGGGTGGCAATCTCAAGGGGAGGCAGAGCGATGCCCAAGGCTCGCTAATGGATCCATTCTCCATTTCCGAGACACACATGGCCTCCCTTCTTTTCTGGCCATTTCTCAGTTTAGAGCTTCAGATGACTGACAGACATGTTTAAAAATATCAAAAGATCCCAAATGGAAACATTGAAAATATGGTCTATCCATGCGAGAAAAGATGGTTTTGATCATCTTCCCCTGCGTGTCATCAAACGAGCCTTTCTGCCTGTTTCGCTTGGTGATTAGAGGAAGCGATGTTTGTTGCTTGCTGACCAGATTGGCCCTCATCTGCCTGCTGCCAGCAGTCATGCCCTACTTTCTTTTTTAGACAGGCTCAGTGATCGTTAGTGCACACATGTCAGCTAGTCAGAGGTTGTCCCAAAGCGAACACGATGAGTAGATAATTAGGCCGCTAAGGGGAGACCAAGATGCTTATATTTTCACTAATATTTTCAGTTGGGTATTCTAACCAGACCATGAAACATCATTCCTAATTTCAAAGCATTTTGGGAGCAAATATATTAAGCAGGCTGCTCTAACAAAGTGAGGAGTTGTGTTTGGGTCCCTGGTCTTAAACTGAGACTCTGGAAGCTAAGCTTGGGGTCCTGTTGAAATGGTGGTTAAAATCTGTAGGTCCACTGACTTACATGTCACCCTTATCACAAACTCAATGAATGCTTACTTGGTGTGTGTCTCCATGCTCCCTGGATAAAGGTGCCACCTGCACCAAGTGTCATGATGGCCCCTAACATACACGATCACACTTAATTTCCACAAGGTCGGCATCAAGGCCTTTTTTCTACATATCACACAGCTAGCCAGTGATGGAGGCATGATTTGAATCTCAGGCTCCCTATTTCCAAAACCTAAACTATTTCCATTATAACCAGTGATTCCAAACCACTGATCTGCAAATGGACATTGGCTCCAAAAGAAGGCTTTTCCAATCTGTGGAGAGAATGTCTGGGTAAGGCTAACACCCTCCCACCTTAGAAGGCATTGCCATTTATTCAGAGTCTGTGACCTGTCTTTCTAGGGGTTAAAGACAGCTAAAAAATTTGTAATCACATGATGGTGATTGTAAATGGCAGCTAACAAAAAAGTATTTTATGTTGTCAAAGTACATAAAAAAAAAAAAGAAAAGAAAAGAAAAAAGAAAAAGAAAAAAGGCCTCTCTATGCCAATCTCCAAGCTTAAATTTGAAATTTTGTTGGCCTGGTAAATGATAAAGCTGGAAAAGGGGGGTAGTGTGTACTTATTACCCCAATAAGGATTCCACTGCAGACTCTCACCATGGGGTTTATCTGGAAAAGGGCTGGGCTGCACTGAGGAATGAAGGTGGTCATGTGCCTGTTTTTAAAAATTTTTTTAAATTTTTTATTTTTTTATTTTTTGGTCATATGCCTCTTTAAAGCCACATTTCGTTGACCCTGAGTAGCATAACTCGGGCAGCTTAGCAGAGTCCTGATTGTGCAAATGACCTTTTAAAAACCACAATTAAAAAAAAACTACATAGACCATCCTTTCCGAAAGAGAGGCATAATTTGGAATACCAACATCTATGACTTTTCCATGATCAGGATGAGGAAGCCTTGAGCTCAGAGGCATTTTAATGTAGCATGACTTAGATCATGACTCTTCTGACCTTAGATCATTCAGAACTCACCTTTTTGCCATTGACACAAGAATGAAAGAGCTCAGGTTTTGGAGGCAGACATATCTGGCTCCATTTCTTGTAGTCTTATGACCCTGAGCAAGTTACTTTCTGGGAAACAGAGCAGGGATTCTTGCCTCTCAGAGTTACCATGGTGGGCAATTCTTGGAAAAACCTCACCACTGCTTGTGGTATGCTTTCTTTCTTTCTTCTTTCTTTCTTTCTTCTTTCTTTCTTTCTTCTTTCTTTCTTTCTTTCTTTCTTTCTTTCTTTCTTTCTTTCTAAGACAGAGAGTGTGAGCAAGAGTGGGGAAGGGCAGAGAGAGAGGGAGAAGCAGACTCCCAACTGAGCAGGGAGCCTGACGTGGGGCTCGATTCCAGGACCCTGAGATCATGACCTGAGCCAAAAGCAGATGCTTAAGCAACTGAGCCATCCAGGCCCCCACACCTTTTCTTTACTGTGACAATCCAAGATGGTAGGGATAGAAGCGCCAGACATATAACTGGTGCTCAGAGTCCCCTGATTTGCTCGGGTTTTTATTTCCTGCCTGTGGTTCCCAATACCCCACTATGCCTGGGGAGGCCTGTTTCACCCGCTATTACCTGAGCACCTCAGACTATGTATGGGAGTCACCCCGCAGCCTCTAACTGTGACATCTGCTTCTTTTGTAGTGCCAACAACATGCCCAAGCAGGTGGAAGTACGAATGCACGACAGCCATCTCAGCTCAGAGGAGCCGAAGCACCGACATCTAGGCCTGCGTCTGTGTGACAAGCTGGGGAAGAACCTCCTGCTCACGTTGACTGTGTTCGGTAAGTGACAGATGCCACCCCTCTTCTCTGGCTCTCTCGTGGCTCTGTGGGGAAGCTGGGTCCCACAGCCAGCCTTCCCCCTGTAAAGGAAGCCTTATGTCCTACTTTGGGCCTCCTTTGCCCAGGCATGGCTGCCTTGATGACATAATCTTCCCCTTACCTGCCCTAGCCATTTGTTCTCTTCCTTGGGATTCTAATCATTCTTACAACTTCTTGTGAGTGTGTTAGTACACAGAATCCCAGGCCCTACACATAGAGACTTCAGGTCATCTACAGTGAGGCCTTGGGATCTACATCTTAACAAACCTTCTAGGTGATTCCTAAACAGATGGTCAGCATACCACATTTAGAGGAATACCTGCCTGAAGATAAAGGGAGCAGGTGCTGAAAACCCCACTAAGAGGGCTCCTGAGGTCTAGCCTACAAACACCTCATTACCTTAGATTAGCTTGGCACATTAGCTAATGAGGTCAGGGTGGAAGAGGCTTGTCCAGAAGCCTTGATCTGCTCTGGCTCCATCTCAGAAGTCTGATTCCCCCACTTCAGACCTCACCCAGGCTATGGTTATGCTTTTGTGGGACTGTTGACACAATCTTGGTCTTGGAAAAAAACAAAAAAACAAAAAAACAATCTTGGTCTTGGGTTTTCGACCAGGGTTTATTGAAAATGGGGCAAATTTCAGTGTCTTGTAATGACAACCACACCATTTCCTCTCTTGATCCCTCTGTATTCTTCAGCTCTCTCTTAGGCTACACATAGAAGCAGTGAACAACTCATCACCTCCAACCCTTTCCCCATTCAGCTCCATGGCTTCTCCCAAAGGAAAAAGTCAGCCACTTTGATGTCAGTGGACTAGGGTTAGAACTGGGCACTGACCACAGCTCAGTTCATTAATGAAAGAAGATAGAGGTGTAGTAGGGCTTTCCAAAGGTTGTCCTCCACATAAATTTCACTCATCATAGGTTGTCAAGAAGTATGTTTTTCACCTATAGAAGTAAAAAAAGATCAGGCTTTTGGCCGCAGTACTCCCTTCACATCCCTGGAGTTAATACCGTAGCTCATGGGGACCTAGGAACTTCCTCCCTCCCTCTCAGCCAGGGTGCTATGACCTGGTTTGTGGTTTCTACAAGCATCTTTTATGTCTGCAGCCTGTTTGCAGAGATCCAGTTTGTCCTGTGGAATCCCCGAGTATGCAAAGTGAAAGGCTCCTGCCAGCAACTCTGCCCAGATTGTTTCCTCCCAAATTATATACTTTTAGAGACGCCCCCTAATCTTGCGTAAAATCAGCAAGTCTAAAGATTATGTAAGAGAACGTAGAAGTCAAGGACAAAACTTCTTGAGAATGAGCCATGGGGAAATCTTTGGGAGCCAAAGAAAATAGAAGGAAAAAGAAAACTCACACCAGCTTGGTAAATCAAATGTTCCTTTCATCTGGTATGTAGTTAGAAAGGGAAGAAATATATTAAGAACTGTGCCACTGGCCAGGCCTAGGATTGGGCAGAAGGGAGCAATATCTGACACTATGGATTATTTCTGCTGACAATCTCTGCCAGTACAAGTGGACAGTATCCTTAAAGAAGTTAATCAAAAAAAAAAAAAAAAAAAGAAGTTAGTCAAGTCACCATATATCCTCCTTCTCTTAAAGCCTTGCTTGAGAAGGCTCTCCTTGACCCTCCCAGTGCTGCTTTTTAGAATAGTTGGAGGTACACAATATTCTCTCACTAGTCATTAAAATCAACTTTACTTATCTAGTGGTATTTTTGTTACATGCTACTCATCATCCAATAATGGAGAGCTATGAGAAAGGTCAACGTCCCTGAATCCCTAGAGCCATTCATTTGAGTAAAGTTAAACATAAATTCAGATGTTTCCCCCTCCCCCTTCTAGGTGTCATCCTGGGGGCAGTATGTGGAGGGCTTCTTCGCTTGGCATCTCCTCTCCACCCCGATGTGGTCATGTTGATAGCCTTCCCGGGGGATATACTCATGAGGATGCTAAAAATGCTCATTCTCCCTCTCATCATCTCCAGCTTAATCACAGGTAAGACCATATCTCTGGAGCCTGGCCACAGTGGATCGTACTCCTGCTCTGGCTTGTGGATTGACCATCGAATCTCAATTTGGTTGAATGAATGAACATGTCATTTTATTTCAGAACCTTGGTTTTCCTGTCTCTGAAATTGGGATTATCAATGCTAAAAATGTTTGGCATCTATTGGGCAATCCAGGCATCTGTCAGTCTAGCAATAAAAGATGAAACAGCCACATGTTAAAAGTGATGATGATAGTGATTTTAATTTTGAAGTATACTTGTCTCATTTTCCAAATTATGCTTTGTTCAGATACTGACGAATAAAAGCAACCAATAGAAAAGGAAATTTTCTCTTGACTATTTAACTGAGTGTAGAGGGAAGTGGGTATTAAAATAAACACTAGGAATAATGGGGATCCCTGGGTGGCTCAGCGGTTTAGCGCCTACCTTTGGCCCAGGGTGCGATCCTGGAGTCCCAGGATCGAGTCCCGTGTTGGGCTCCCGGCATGGAGCCTGCTTCTCCCTCTGCCTGTGTCTCTGCCTCTCTCTCTCTCTCTATGTCTATCATGAATAAATAAATAAAATCTTTTAAAAAAATACTAGGAATAAAACCTTTGAGGTTTTTGGAAGAAAAGCACTCTTAATATATAGATCATGTTAACTTGTTTTGGGCTGAAAGGATTGTTTTATTTGTAAGAATTTGTTTGCTTATACTGTGGGCTTATACTGGCAGTTTTCCCCTTGCCAAATAATATTGCTCAAATAGGGTATAAATTGATGTAGTTTAGCGACTGAGCTCTGAGTTAAGGATGAAAGCTAGGCTTTGATTGATATTTGGGTGCCACCTGGGTGACCTTGAGAAAGCTGTCCCTCTGGACTATCCACCTTATGAAGCAAGTGAGGCTTTAGAAATACCAAGAGATTCAGCTGCTAAGCCAGATTGTTACAGAATCTGATTTCTGGTCTACCAGTGAGCCTGGTAAATGCAAGGTCTCATCATTCAGCCCCAGACTGAGTGACACTGTGTTTTCACCTTAAAGGTTCCTTTGCAAACCAGAGAAAAATTTTCCATGCCCATTGAACAGGCCATAGGCTGGGCAGCCTGGCAAGGAAACTGAGCATCTGTTGGCCAGAATCTGACTTTAGGTTATAAAGAGAAGTGTGGCTCATATATGGGTCAGCTTAATTCAGAAGTTTACACCAATGACTTCCTCCCCCACAGCAAGGGCTACAATCTTTCTGTCTAGTAAAAGCAGAAACTGAAACCAGGAAGTAGAAAAATTGAAGAAACAACTGGGAAAAAACCCAGTGAAGGCAGGAGTTTTTGTGACTTGGCTTGGAATTTCCTCTAACGATCACAGGACCTCCCACAGTATAGACAAAGCACCCACCTTTATGTTCTTTAATCCCTGCTCTAGGTTGGAAAATGTGGGTCTCCATCATGCTTCACCTTGGAGGAGTGAGGTCTGTGCTAGATCACTATGCTTGACTCTTGAGATCAATCACCAGGGCTACCAGCTTTTGATTTTTTTAAGTGAGAACCTTAAAAAAAAAAAAAAAAAAAAAAAAAGCACAGCATGTACTAGCATCACTTCATAAAGAAAGGATATCTTAATACCAAATAAATGGGAACGGCATCATCTCAGAATTAAAAATGGAATCTCAGAATTAAAAAAGTTGAAAATATATTCAACTTTAACTCACTCTTCCAGACTGATGAAAAGTAGTCACCGATCAGTTTATAAACTCTGAACTAGAGATCTTCAACTCTCCCAGTTCTCCAGAATCTCAAAAATGTCCTTGGAGAATAGAACTGTAAATTCTAGGATTGAAATATTCAGTAGGAGGAGGTTTAATCAACCATTAAGGCATTTGAGTACTACAGAGGCAGGTTATGGGTATGCAGGGGTGGGCAGTTAACAGAGACATCACAGGATTGAGCCTCTGCTGTCTTTTCAACACAGGGTTGTCGGGCCTGGATGCTAAAGCCAGTGGGCGCTTAGGCACAAGAGCCATGGTGTATTACATGTCCACAACCATCATTGCCGCGGTGTTGGGGGTCATCCTGGTCTTGGCTATCCACCCAGGGAACCCCAAACTCAAGAAGCAGCTGGGACCTGGGAAGAAGAATGATGAAGTGTCCAGCCTGGACGCCTTCCTGGATCTTATTCGAAATCTCTTTCCTGAAAACCTGGTCCAAGCCTGTTTTCAACAGGTAACCTGAAGTTCTGATGCTCTTGTTCCTCCAGCCTCCTAAATTATCAAGATAATAACTTGGAGAGTATTTCAGTGTACCAGCTCTGGGGAGCAGTTTTCTTATATTTAATTATCTCTGTTTAGAGGTTGTATGGGATGATTTGGAGCAGGATTTTGGGATTAAAATTGTGTTTTGTTGTTTTGTTGTTATTAACCTTCCTTTTCCAGCTCACTTCACATCTCTTTGCTCTGGGATGCCCCATCTTGCCCTTTTTTTTTCCCCGTTACCTCTCCCCTTGTTTTTGATTCCCCTCAGTGTGCTGTCCAAGGGCATATTTTTATCACTTTTTCCCACAACCCTCTAGAGTACCCAGTGAGTCTCAGGGTGGGTAGTGTAGCAAAATCACATGGGATGGATTTAAAAAATCCACATGCCCTACAGACTCAGAATCTCTAGTGTGTGCCCAAGGGCTGGGTGTTTTTCAAATTGTGGAAGTAATCCACGAGGGTTGTAAAAAGCTTAAACAGTGTAGATTCACCTACAGTCAAGTCCTTACTTCCCTAGAACTACTCATGTTGGGAATTTTGTTTTCTTCCATATATATATATATATATATATATATATATATATATATATTATGCAGTGTGCATGATCCTTTTTTAACGATTTATTTATTTGTTTTTGCACGCATGAGCAAAAAAGAGAGAGCGAGCAAGCGAGCAAGGGGAGGGTTAGAGGGAGAGAGAGACCCCAGCAGACTCTCTGCTCAGCTCAAAGTCCGACATGGGGCTCAATCTCAGGACCCTGGAATGATGACCTGAGCTGAAACCAAGTGTTGGATGCCCAACTGACTGCCCTGCATGTATGCATAAGCTTTTAAAAAAAAAGTTCCCCCCAGGGGGTATTGCATTATACGTACTGTGTTGCACTTGTTTTGTTTTGTTTTGTTTTTTAAACGGGGCTTAGCATCATCCCTCTCTCTTTTCATGATTGTGTAGTATTTCTAAATAATAAATTCTTGGATGCTAGTGTCTTGCCAAAGAGTTTTATATCTCAGATTTGCTGGATGTTGCAGAATGACTCTACAAGAGTGTGTAGTAGTGTATACTCCTACCAGCTGCATAAAAGGCAGATCAATTTTTTAGAAACGTAGAATTTTTAAAAATGGATGATTCTGCTGAGTGGAACCCCTGAGAGAGCTTCCAAAGCCCCACTCACCAGCCTGTTGTCTAGCCCCAAACTCAGGTTAGGTTAGAATACACTCCAGTTCCCATTAGCCCTGGTAAGAAGTCAACTAGAACCAAAGAACCTCCTCCAGCCATTTTCAGGGAATCACAGAAGAATGAACTTAGGAAACAGGCCGCCTGGAGGAAAAGTTTGCATTCCCAGCTGCCCTCAAAATGCTGTTGCCAACCACTGCTGAGCCCAGATTGCTCTGGGTTGGGATGTGTTCTCTGATTTCCAGTACCACTTTGGTGGCACGTACAGCATGGAGCTATGCTAAAGAAAAGCATTTCATGGGCAAAGATGTGTATGTACGCACGATGGACTATTCCTGAGCCATTAGGAACAATGAAATCTTGCCATTTGCAACAACAGGGATCGACCCAGAGGGTATGAGGCTAAGAGAAATAAGTCAGTCAGAGAAAGGCAAATACTGTATGATTTCACTCAAATGTGCAATGTGAGTAAAAAACTAGACAAATGACTCAACAAATAAGCAAACAAGCAAAAAGCGGAAGCAGACTTATAAATACAGAGAACAAACCGATGGTTGTCGGGAGGAGGTGGGCAATGGGCAAAATGGGTGCAGGGGACTGAGAGCTACAGGCTTCCAGTTATGGAGTGAGCAAGTCATGGGGCGCAGCCTAGGGAAGATAGTCAACGATGCTGTGATCGTGTCATGTGGTGACAGATGGCAGCTTCCCTTGTGGCGAGCAGGGAGTAATGTAGAGACTTGTCAAATCACTACGGTGTACACCTGAAACTACTGTAACATTGTGTGTCAACTGTGCTTCAATAAAAAATAAAACTGAAGTTTAAAAAAAAAAAAACAGTAAAGAGCAGAAGGGAAAAAAGGCTCCATTAAAAAATAATACTGATAATAATAAAAATAAAAGAAACCATTTGAGCCAGGGGAGGCTCGCCGGGGGGGCTGAAGAACAGCAGGCCAGGGAGGGGTGCTCCCTGGCGCTCCCTCTGTAGAATGTGCTCGCTCCACTGCCAACCCACTTAGGAAGATGAATTTGCTGCTTTGGGGAGACAGACACAATTGGGTGCCAAGTCTATTGTCAGCATTTTGAAAAGAGCACTCTGGAACGGGGTGTAGGGGTAGCATGAGAGGCGAGGGGGGAGGCGTAGGCCTCCTCCTTGGGCCCTGTCATGACCGTGCTCCATGCAAGGAGACCCCCCCCCCCGATCGTCGTCAGCAAGGCAGGCCCGAAGCAAGCAGACCCTTGGAGTTGTTGCTCTGCTGTGGGGTGAGCTTTTGCAGTGCTCGCCATGCTCACACTCCGTGACCTGTCTGGCCAATGGGCCGACTCAGCATGGTGCTGCCCCTGGCAGGGGTGCTGTGTGCACTGGGAACAGAGGGCTGAACCTTCCCTGCCCCACCACCACCCCCACCCTGGACTCACCCCTCTACTGGCCACAAGCCTGTGAGGAATCAACCCTTCGGCCCCCAGCTCGGCCCAGGGTCACTCTCCCTTTGAGTTAGGACAGTCAGAGGAAAAGTTGTATAGGATCTTTTTCTTAAAAAAAGAAAAAAAAAGATTTATTTGCTTTAAAGAGAAAGATAGAGCAGATGAGCGCAAGCGAGGAGGGCAGAAGGAGAGGGGGAGAGAACCTCAAGCAGAGGCTGCATGGAGTGTGGAGACCAACCCAGGGCTCCAACTCTCGACCCTGAGATCAGGACCAGAGCCGAAACCAAGAGTGGGATGCTCAACTGACCACACCACCCAGGTGCTCTTGTGTGCACTCTTTTATTTGCCTCATGGCAAGCACTCGGATGCCTTACGCTGGACTTCAGGCAGCCCGAGGAAAGAGGTCTTAAACTGGCAGCCATCCATGGGCTCACGGGGGCCCTGAGGAGGGCTCAGGGCGCGGGAGTCATTGGACAGCGGCGTCACTCTACCAGAGGGAAAGGGGGCCTGGGAGGGGCCCTCTGTGCCCTGGGGAAACAGCTGGAAGGGACTACAGAAAGCCCATCTTGGGTGTGGGGTCTTTCCGGCCAGAGTTAGACACCGAGATGGAAAGCTGCATGGCCCCGGAGCAGAGGCGGCCTTCCCAAGGGCCCAGCCAGGGGGGCTTCCAGGTGAGCCAGGGGGGTAAGGTGTGGCCTCATCCCACGCAGTCAAGCCCAGGGAGAGGGAGCACCTGGGTCATCTCTTCCGGGGAATCCAGCGACCTGTGTTTGCTCACCCGTCCGATATTTGTGAGCACCTCCCGGGTGCTAGGCTCCCACGGTGCACAGGATGCCGCAGGCAGTGAGACCTCGAGGTCCCTGCTCATTGGAACCTGCTTACATTCGGGCGTTGGGGGTCACAGACCAGCACAAGCATCAGGTAAATACACAAGCTAGTTAAAAATTCAGTGCGCTCGGAGGGCTGGAGGCAGGGTGGGGGGCTCTGCAGTAACTGGGAGACCTCGGAGCTGAAACAGTCAAGGACCCCACCGAGGCGCCGAGGGCTGGGGGTGGAGCCTGCTGAGGACTGGGGTGGAGCCTGCTGAGGACTAGGGGCGGAGCCTGCTGAGGACTAGGGGCGGGGCCTGCTGAGGATGGGGTGGAGCCTGCTGAGGATGGGGTGGAGCCTGCTGAGGACTAGGGGCGGGGCCTGCTGAGGACTAGGGCGGAGCCTGCTGAGGACTGGGGGCGGAGCCTGCTGAGGACTAGGGGCGGGGCCTGCTGAGGATGGGGGTGGAGCCTGCTGAGGACTAGGGGCAGGGCCTGCTGAGGATGGGGGTGGAGCCTGCTGAGGACTAGGGGCGGGGCCTGCTGAGGACTAGGGCAGAGCCTGCTGAGGACTAGGGGCGGGGCCTGCTGAGGACTAGGGGCGGAGCCTGCTGAGGACTAGGGGCGGGGCCTGCTGACGATGGGGTGGAGCCTGCTGAGGATGGGGGCGGAGCCTGCCAATGATGGGGGTGGAGCCTGTTGCCTACAGAACTGAGGTGCTGTTCGGAGAGGCCAAGGAAGGCCAGTGTGGGAGGTGGAGTGAGCCAGGGAGGCAAGGCCCAGCTCAGGCAAAGCCCAGCTCAGGCAGGACCTGGTAGGCCAGGGTCAGACTTGGGTACCTCTTCTAAGAGAGTTTTAGGCAGACAACTGTTTTTCTACTTTTAAGAAATTAACCTGGCAGTTCTGAATGTAGGCAGAGCTCTGGGTAGCTAGACTTCCCTGGTGTTGGCAGGTAGACTAGATGGGGGGTGGGAACGTCAGTGAGCAGACTTTTGCAGGTATTAGGGCGAGAGACCCTGGTGGCTTGGGCTCAGGTAGACTGGAGCTGGCACCCAGATGGAGTTGTCCAACCCAAATAGGCTTGGATCAAGAACTCAGGCAGAAATTAAGCCTGTGTTCCATCCAGTATCCCTGTCAACTTGCCTGCAACTTAAGCCACTGCCCCGTGCTGTTTGGAAGCTGATTTTGGAGTCAAACATACCTCATTTTGCATCCTGCTTCAGCAACTAGCTAGTTTCTGCCCTGCAATTAGTTAGCCCTGTGAGTCTTGAGGGGCTACTATTGACATAAAAGATAATAGATGTCAAACATGAAGCACCTGGCTGCCCACCTGATCCTGAGAGCCATCATTTATTTACAACCATGGCCGTTAGTCTTTTGAACTCAAGCCTTGGCTTCTCTAGCATTCCCAGGAAGGTCTACAGTTGGCTTCTGGTCCTCCCATTTCTCCTGGGAGCCTGACTCTTTGCTCACAGAAGCTCCCCTTCTGGTTGTTCCTGCGTTCTCTCTTCATGCCAACGTTGCCCAGACCACGGGGCCCACGAGCTTCCTGTTCTCCCCTTGCACACTCAGCCTGAGCATCTTCCTTCACTGCACAAGTATAGGTGGTCAGGCCAGAACAGGGCGCATCCTGCTCCACTCCCATCCCACTCCGGGTAGCTGGTCAGTTTGGCATTGCTCGGTGTTAGGCCCAGCCACAGTGGATTGGATCCATGTAGCATAGGGAGTGGGAGAACTCAGTGGTGGTCAGGCCCTCGGAGTTCAAGTCCCAGCTCTGCTAAGAGCTCTATGTTGTCTGACAAGTCACTTGAGTTCTCCATGCCTCCTCTTCCATATCTATTTAGGGTTCAGCCATCTGTTGCCTACTATATACCAGCACTGACATTCTAGGATTCTGCATGAGTTCTATTTTAATGCCCTTGGAGGTATTGTTTCCCTGGGCTCGGATGTGAATCTTCATAGCACTCTCCAGGGTGCCTGGCACCTTTAAAAATAGAATGGATGTCACAGATGTCGAGGAATAGCATGAGAGGTTCTCAGGTGGCCATTTGCACAGAGATGCCTGGGAAACATTGAGCAAGGCTTGGCATCACTGCCAAGAAAGAGTGGGTGTCTTCCCTCCTTACATTTTGATCTGAAATATAAGCCAACATCCCTGTCATGGCAGCTGCTGGCAACTAGTCCATGTGGTGACCAGATGAAGATGTTCAGCAGAACATGGCTCTGGAAGGAGTCCAAATGAGAATCGATCTGTAAAGACTCTGCAGACAGGTACCAGGCAGGAGGAAGCAAAACAGGTAGACCATGCTCACCTGATCCCTGCCAAGACTCTCGCTCTCCTACTCTTGACCACTTCCAGGGCCCCTCCCAAGGGGCAAGAATGGTCATCCAAAGGGATTCACAATTATGAAGAGCATCCATGTTGGATGATGGGTGTTGTCTCTAAGATGCAGGGCTACAGTCATGGGAATATAAGAAGTAGACATCTGTCCTCCAACTTGAAGTTTGTCCCATTACCAGATCACACTACATTACAAATGACTGTTATAAATCCTATAGTTATCATGTGATGAGGATAACTGTTTCCCACTGTATTTGTGTAATAAAACACTACTCTATAAATTTTGCAACCTCATTTTGACATTCCTTAATTATTTTTTTAACATACTGGGAACTTTAAAAATGTGTAAGTGGGGATCCCTGGGTGGCGCAGCGGTTTAGTGCCTGCCTTTGGCCCAGGGCGCAATCCTGGAGACCTGGGATCGAATCCCACATCGGGCTCCTGGTGCATGGAGCCTGCTTCTCCCTCTGCCTGTGTCTCTGCCTCTCTCTCTCTCTCTCTCTCTCTGACTATCATAAATAAATAAAAATTAAAAAAAATGTGTAAGTGGCTAGGCTTTTGGTGACCAAACCTCTCATATTTGTGTTTTCCCCCACTCCATTAGATTCAAACGGTGACCAAGAAAGTCCTGGTGGCTCCTCCATCAGATGAGGACAGCAATGCCACCAACGCTGTCATCTCCTTATTGAACGAGACTGTGACGGAGGCCCCTGAAGAAGTGAAGGTGGTTATCAAGAAGGGCCTGGAGTTCAAGGATGGCATGAATGTCTTAGGTAGGCAACCTGGTATTCCTGTCGGCGGGGAGACGATGGCCAGCCTGTCCTGCTTCTCGGCTCCTTGGCAGCCCTCCCTCCCTTCTCAGAAGACCAGTCGCTCTGCTGTTCTGTGGGTGGAGCAGGAGGCTCTCTCTGGAGAGCAATTTGAGGATGACAGAGGTCGATAGTTGAGAGATTAAGGAAGAAGGACAGGGGCAAGCAGAACCACGAGAGGACATGGCTACTAGGGGTCGGTTATGGGAAAAGAGAGGGGACTAACATTCATTGGACACATTCCCTGACTCCACGTGGTATTGGCAAGTCACTTTCTCTGTCCATTTCATGAAGTTACACATCCAATTTTTTCGTATTTGAAGCTTTTTTTTTTCTTTTGAGCTGCCCTTGTGTGTTAGTGTCATGCTAGACTCAGGGGCACCCCACTCTGGCTTTCTTAGTCTTTAAACAAATACGATACGATCAGGATTCTAAAGTGTTGGTGTTGGTACTAAAAGGAGCTTATCAAAGGGGATCATCTTATTTAACTTTCTGGGATTACAGTGAGCCCCTTCCCCTAGCCTGGAGCTTTCCTGGCATGCCTTGCCTTTGGTTCTTTGCCTCTGCAGATAGACAGACCAGGTTTGGATCCCTGATGGACCACTCACTGGTGGTCTGCCCATGGCCGTGTTGCTCCACTTCTCAAGCTTCACTTGTAAAGTGGGGATGAGATTGTATTTCTCTTATAGATGCTTATGAGTATTAAATGAGATTGTACCCGTGGAGGGAGCACAGTAGCATATGCTATGTGCTGTATTCATGTGAGCTACTATCATTATCCAAGGTGTATGGAGAGCTGAGGAGCTCAATAAGGAAGCACCCCGCAGAGGATGAAGATGCCCATCATGTGGGTGACTCCCGTTTGCTCAGTTTACTCCCCATCCACCCCTGGGGCTACTCCCCACTGTACCCCGCACCTACTGTTAGAATGGTGTCCCCTACACAAGAAAAAGGGATATTTGGCCCTAAGCTGGGAGGAATGGGGAAGCTGGGCAGAAGAAGTAGATTGATCCACACAAGCAAAATTTCAAAGGATTTGAGCAAGAGCTGGCTAGAAGCGGATTGGCTCAGTGGTCCTTCCATTTTGCCATCTAGGAGATCAAATGCTCCTGTCTCCTTAGTAGGGTTGTTGGATAAAGTTCTGGATGCCAACTTAAGTGTGAATTTCAGATGAACAACAATTCCAAATATTGCATGGTACATACCCATGGGACATACCAAAATAAAATATACTCATTATTTATCTGAAATTCACATTTTAACTGGGTATCCTGTTTCTTTGTTCTAAATTTCACAACCTTATACCTCACTTACCCAAAATGGTTGAGAGAAAGAGGTAGAGAAGAAGGATTTTCCAGGCACTGAAAAGCAGAAGCTTCAGTAAGGGATCTTCTTCATTTGGCCTGGTGGGAAATGGGTTGAGTAAGTGAGAGCATGGGAGGAGATAGGCTGACTGGTTTGACAGTAATAGAAGATCAATAAATATTGTTGACTGTCAGTATGGGGTGACAGGAGGAAGGAGAGAAGACACAGTGGGTGAGTTCCTCTGAGGAGAGCTTGCAAATATCCTCGGTTTCTACCCCTGATCTAGCCCTTCTCGCCCACTGCACAGATATGCATGAGGCTTTGGGACCTTCCCAACCACGCTCTGTCCCCGAAGCCCCATGGTCAAAGTGACCCCACAGTCTTCTACATACTCTAGAGGAGGTTAAGGCCATGAGTAATGAGACCAAAGCTTTGGGGTGAATCATTTAGAAGGCTTTCATGGTCGTTTCCAGATTCTCGGTGGATTCTGGGAAGTCATGTTGACCTTGGGCTGCCCTGACTGGGGGTTTCAACACAACTCACTAACTTCTCAGCCCCAGTGACCAAGTCCAAGAGGGCTTTGTTCAAGTGAAACACCCCAGTTCCAGTAAGTGAGTTTAGTGAGGTGATGTTTACAGAGGGAAATGACATGGAAGTTGGACACGGGTGTGCAGCTGCAGGGTGAGCTCTAGAAAGCCAAGGGAAGTTAGACTGTTGAGAAACTTCCCATGTACAAATCATGGCTAAAACAAGATTCTTCCCTTGGTCTTCTAAGGGTGGAGAAGGTGGCTTTTTCCCCCCTTTTGGAGGGCTTTGGAAAGTCCCAAAGATCAGGCATTGCAGTAAGTGAAGACAAAACCCTGGCTCTGGCGTCCCTCTTCTTGAAGTACTCAGTGCTCTCCCCAAAAACCTCCATACCTCTTCTGAGCTCTGCTCTAACCCTAACCATTAGATTAATTCCTGGGAGAGTTTGCTCCTTCCAACTTCTCTCTCTCTCTCATATGATTGTTGTAGCCCAGTTTCTGCTGATCCCTCAAAGGGAGCTTTTTAATGCCAGCTCTTTGAGACTTTGAGACCTTGAGTTTTTTTTTTTTCTTAGAATATCCAAATGGAACTGAGTAATACCACCAGAATATTCACAGATTATTTCTCACCACACACCTAGTAAACTCCTCTCCATGGGCTTGAGAGAAGGGCTTGGGAATAACCCAAATTTCGGTTCTATATGTGACTGCAGAACCAAGTCTCTCTCCCCTGGTCATTAATTTTCACTAAGCCTCTGTCTTTAAGGCCAATAACTCACTTGTAAGTCACTTGCAAGTTTTTCTGGATGAGAGCTGAAAAGGAGAAATATTCAGTACCAGGTATTAACCATCCTGAATACATGTGCTGGGTTCTTTTTGCTGAAGAGAGAGAAGGTCTAATGAATGATAGTTGAACAATCTGAGTTGATATGTGCTTGGTTTGGGGAGGCAAGTAGTTTGGGGGGGGCTGGCTAGGGAAAAGGTAAAGTCAGAGGCTCAGAGAGAAAGAATTCCTCCCTAAGAGAATCAAATTATAATGCTATAATTTACCTAGTATAACTCGACTCTAGGCATAACTAGACATAATAGGAAATCAGATGTAATAGTAAGGACTGGAAATTAGGCTTGCTAAACTAGGATCGGACAGGTGTAGGGAAGAGGAGGGAAGGAGAGTGTGTAGAGGAGAGGCCATATTGCACTTTAGAGAAAGTGTCAAATGGGCATGCATTTGACCCCCTGTGGCCAGGGGGACAGCAGCATTGATTGATGGTTCATGCAAGTAATCAGAATTGGAGCCCTGGGATTGTCAATAATGGGTCAGGAATGGGGTGGAAGCATATGGTGACTGGTAATCAGAAATCCAGACAGGCAATAGTGGGGATGTCTGTTTGCCATGTAGTGGCCCAGTCCCTGGGTGGGCCTGGGTGAGACTACAGGCTGGGGGTGAGACTCTAGGATAAGAATGGGAAGGAATGGTAGGAGAGAGAGAATCTTCTGGGGAGACAGAAGCCAGGCCCAGCTTGGAGGAGCCAAAGTATATGGCAGCTTCCCAGGACAGATACTCCGGTCGAGGGAATGAGGCAAAGACAATATAGAGATAAGACCCAAGGGATCCCTGGGTGGCTCAGCGGGTTGGTGCCTGCCTTTGGCTCAGGGCATGATCCTGGAGTCCTGGGATCGAGTCCCGTGTTGGTCTCCCTGCATGGAGCCTGCTTCTCTCTCTCTCTCCCTCTCTCTCTCTCTCTCTCTCTCATAAATAAATAAAATCTTAAAAAAAAAAAAAGAAAAAAAAACCCCAAGGTTGGGTGTTGGAGCAAATTGTAGTGCAATTTGATGGGGACAGAATTCCTTGCATCCTTCCAGCCCGGGGTTAGGATTGACCCTAGAGGCTGTGGTGGGTCTGGATTTAGATGGAAGTCAAACGATGCCAAGTGAAGGGAGAAGAGGACTGAGGGGCTAGGAGGAAATTACAAAGTCTATGTTCTACCTTTATGATACTGCCAAAAAAAAAAAATGCAGTAAGAAAGGAAGCATTCTAACCGTTTTGACCATGAAAAGAATGATGAGGAATTAATACATTCCTGGTTAAATGCACAGAAACTGGGTCAGTTGGGGTTTTCCAACTGTTTTGGATTTCTCATTGCTTTCCATTTGATTTTTCAACATTCTTCCTCCTTCTCACATTAGGCATGTAGCAGTAGAAAAATACTCTCATGGTCAGGATTTTCCTACAGTGAAACATACCAGCAACACATGATGTTGGGATAACACCAAACTAAAGTAGACATAACCCTGGCAGAGACTTTATTGGCTAATTGGTCTCTGCAATTCTAATGTGAGCTCCAAAGTTTGCATGATAATCCCCAAGTCCCAACAAGCCTTCCTTCATTAACCTATGTACTATGGAATCTGCTTACCTCTGATTTCATAAGTGAGGAGGAGAGAGAAGAGAGTCCTTCTGAGTTTGGAATAAAATGGAATTCGTTTTTCTCAAGGAATTAATACCGCTGACAGTTCAACTTGCTCTTGTGGGAAATGTTAAGGGATGCCATAATTATCCGGGAGAAAGGTTATTTTCCACGTGAAATCGAATGGCTAATTCAAAGGGCAACAGGCAGGTGAGAAGGTGGCTCCCTATGTCGGGAATGGTGAAGGAGGGAGAAGAGAGACATATTGTGTAATCTGTCCTGTGTAATGTGATTCGCCCAACAGGTCTGATAGGGTTTTTCATTGCTTTTGGCATCGCCATGGGGAAGATGGGAGAGCAGGCCAAGCTGATGGTGGAGTTCTTCAACATATTGAATGAGATTGTAATGAAGTTAGTGATCATGATCATGTGGTAAGTGGGCTTGTTCTTACTTCAGTGTGGCAGGGGGTGTCCAAAGGTCTGGGGGTCCTCGGAAGATAATGGAGCCTTCCTAGCAGGAGAGAGTGAGTAACCATGGACCAAGCAAAGGGCTCTCCAAAAATACTTTGAGAAAGGGATGAAAATCTCTTTTTGGAAGCTTCCCCTAGAAAATGAGTTGAAAACTATGGCGCATCCTTGGGCCAGATCCTTTCTACTACTTGTGTAGCGTGGCCTACAAATTAAGAGTGGGTTTTATGTTTTTCTGTTGCTGAAAGATAAAATCAAAAGAGAAAAATATTCCACACACATGGAAATTATATGAGATTCAGAGCCCATAGATAAAGTTTTATTGGCACGCAGCCACACCCATTCATTCACATCTTGTCTAGGGTTGCTTTGTGCCAAACGGCAGAATTGAGTATCAGTTCTGACCGAGACTGTGGAGCCTGCAAAGACTGAAGTATTTACTATTTGACCCTTCACATAAAAAGTCTACTGATCCCTGCCAGTGGGAAAATAAAAACAACAAAAATCAAAAGGAGAGATAAGCTGGAAAAACCAACTAGTGGTACTGACACTGAGCAGTATCAGTAAACACCAGGATAAGTCCAAGATACCAGGGATGATATGCCGTGATCCAGAGGGTGTGGAAGGACCACTACTCTAATATTCTGGTGTTCAAAAGCTATTTATGGAATGCTCATCACTCAGAAGGAAAAAGAGGCCATTTTCAGGCCATGCAAGGGAAAGTGAAATCACAGAGGAAACATTAGAGTTATAAATGCTCTTAGAAATGTGGTTCCAGCCTCTAGTTGTAGAGACAGGGAATCTGTCTCTTGCCTCTTCTCTAGAAGAGAAGGCTGTGGCCTAGAGTCACTAAATCTTGATTCTTAAACAACATCATGATCATTCTAATAATAAAAGCTATCAATTATTGATTTCCTTTTACCTGCCAAGAGCCACGATAAGTGCTTAGTACCTATCCAATGGAGTCTCAATAACCCTGCAGAGATGGCATCATGACTCTCATTTCCCGGAACAGGGAACTGAAGTATATTGAGTTGAATTAATTTGCTTAAAATGACGTAGCTAGAGGGAGAAGAGCTGGGGTTCCTGTTGATTCGCAATCCTTGATGCATAAGTGGGTGGCTTTTTTGTTTGAATTATCTAAGCAATACTGCACTCCATTTCGTGTCTGCTTATGGTCAGTGGCTCTGAAATCTAGGGCAGTTCAGGAGAGCATGAGCATCCACTCCCTCATGAAGGAAGCTGTATCGCCTGCAGAACCTTCTAGTGTCCCATACCTCTCAGATGGAAAGATTTTTACATGCATTTGTGCTAGACCTCTATGATAGTCTGGTATGCCTGCCTAGAAAAAAAAAATAAAACCATTATTAATCTAAATGACATCGTGTCCTCTCTGTCACAAAAATTCTGGATTAGAAATTCCGTCTCTATGTGTTCCCATCCTGCCTCCCTCCCCAGTCCTCCTCTGATCTTTTTTTTTTTTTTAAGATTTTATTTATTTATTCATGAGAGACACAGAGAGAGAGAGAGAGAGGCAGAGACACAGGCAGAGGGAGAAGCAGGCTCCATGCAGTAAGCCCAACGTGGGAATCGATCCCGGGTCTCCAGGTTCACACCCTGGGCTGAAGGTGGTGCTAAACCGTTGAGCCACCGGGGCTGGCCCCTTGTCTGATCTTTTAGGTCTATGTGGTGCCCTCCACTAAAATTCTACCTTTTTTTTCTGTCTTCTTCCTTTCATTGGCTCCTGCCCCTGCTTTACAAGGGCAAAAATCTGTTCTTGATTTATTTTTTATCTCCACAGAATCGAACATTGTGATGGGCTGCTAGTAATTTCTTACTAAAACCTCAGGAGTGAGCGGGCTAGCGGAAGGCCCCAAGGTCTCAGATCAAGAAGGTGTTCCTCATGATTGCATGAACCATATTTATTAGATTTGGCTGGTTCAGATCATTGCTTTGTTGTACTTTTAAAACATGGATAGGATGCTGGTAAAATAATGTGTGTGTGTGTGTGTGTGTGTGTGTGTGTGTGTGTGTGTTTATTGTACTGGTTCTTCAGCTTCCCAGGCAGTCCTAGATTTCTGAATATTTCTTTTGTATAAAAATTTAAAGTCATACACAGTGTGATGCTGTAAAAAATCTGTTTAGAGTCTTTTAGATCCATCTGAGCTTGCTGAGAACTTAATAAATGATAATGCATAAAGCAGAAATATGCCTCTTGGTAATAAACATTACCATCTGCCCTGGTCTCCTGGAATGTTTAGCAGGACAAGCATCCTTGCTCTAAAAATACAGTTTGTATTTCTGTCTCAGGATGCCAATGATGTGGACAATGTCATTTCCACTGAGCCCATGGAGGAAAGGAATCTAGGAGATGAGATGAATCATGGGATAAAGTGTGTGCTCACTTCTCCGCAGGGATGAAGGGTGTGGATCAAGGTTTCCTGTTCACTGAAACCAAAACTCCTAAAGATTTAATATCAAATCCCAGGAGATGCAGAGCAGTTATGAGTCAGGATAAGGCCTATGGAATGATTTCTGACAGCTGTTCAGTTACCTCAGCTAGACAAGCAGTCAGGAGGGTGTTACATGACATGAAATGCCAATTCTACACATTTCTTTCATTCTTGAGCTGCCTCGTCAGCATTGGGTAACGATGTGTGTGAGAAAGTTTTGGGTGAAACAGTCAATTGCTCTTTAACTGACCCCCTCAAAGCTTAAATGACCAGGTATTTTGTATTCTTCTCTGTGTGGTAGTAAGAATAGTGTAAATAGTAAAATATAACATTGCAGAGATGACTGTTATTCTAATAATAATTATTACTGAATTATAACGTAGTTATTAAATTCTTGCTATATGCTCAGTACCACCTCAGTTGTTATGCTGTACCTATTTATTATTGAGGAACTAATTATTATTATCATAATTATCATTAAACCATAATTAAGATTTGCCAAATTCCTGCTATATATATACTTAATAAATACTATTCCAGTGGCTTTACATATATTAACTCATTTATTTATCTCAATATTACCTAACAAAAATAGACACTTTTGTTAGCCCCATTTTCCAGATGTGAAGACTAACCACAGAGGTTAACTTGCTCAGCGTCGCACGGCCTAAGTAATGGGAATTGTGCAGGAGTGGCGCCTTATTCAGCTTCTGTCTGACTTCACGATGGAGTGAATCCAACTGATCCTTCTATTACCAACTGTGTGACTCTAGGCGGGTTAGACACATTCTAAACATTTTGACCTGAATGGATTGATCATAGACTCAACGTCTTAGGGTTGCTGTGAGAACTGGGTGATATTGGAACTAACACTTACAAAGCATTTCTCATGTGCTGGGACCTATCTAAATACTTTCTATGAACCACTATTATCATTGTTATTATTTTGTGGTTGCCATTAATTACCATTACAATTATCAATGCAATCCATATTTTTTGTTTCTCTGTGTTCATGGACTCTTCTTTAAGAAGCGTACAAGGCCCTCTGATTCACCAAGAAAGAGAAAAACCCTTAATTTCAGTATGATTTTCATATCCCCATTCCTTACAAATTTCTTTAAAACATTTTTTTCAGTCTGAAAATCTAAACAGAAAGTAAAACTTTACATAATTTCACCACTATAGAAACACAAAGTGAGAAGTGCGATCTCTGCTCACTCTTTCAGTTCTCCTCCCTGTTAACTCTCTGACACCATCCATCCATCCATCCATCCGTCCAATCACGTATCCATCCATCATTCATCCATCCATCCATTCTTTCACTCCATAAATATTTTTTGAATCCCTCTTCTATGCCAATAGCAATTTTAGGTCCTGGTGATATAAGGGTGAATAAGACAGAGAAAAATTCAGTCCCTCATGGAGCCTACGTTCTATTGAAAGGAAAAGAGAGAAAGAATAAAAGGAGAATAAAGAAAAGAGGGAAAGAATAAATAAGAATTCAGACAGGAATCAGTGCTACAAAGTCAGTAACCAGGACAGGGGGGCAGAGAGTGATGGGGGATGCAAAGTATGGATTAGACTCTTTCCAGAGGATCCAGGAGGGCTGTCTAGGGAAGCGACTTTTAACGATGACCTGAAGAATGAAAAGAGAAGAAAATAATTTGTTCCAACTGGGTGACGGGCACTGCGGTGAGCTCTTGACGGGATGAGCACTGGGTGTTATTCTATATGTTGGCAAATTGAACACCAATAAAAAATAAATTTATAAAAATAAAAAAAAAAGAATGAAAAGAGGTAACTCTGTGAAGAACTCACAGGAGAATTTTCCAGAGGGAGGAAATAGCAAGTGAAGGGTTTTCGGGGGTCAGAATGGAGATCTAGAGTAGCCACAATGTGATTGGTTGGTGAGGGGAGTGGAAGGCTGTGGAGTTGGGAGAGGAGGGCAGGAAGATGACCCCATAGGCCCTTGCAGGCTACGGTGATGAGTTGGGGTGTGTTTACTTGCTAAAGGAAGTCCCTGGGGGGCTACAAGCTTGGAGGCTCTACATGTTCATTTTCCCTCTATCCTGATTAAAAGTTCTAATCCACACATAGTAACTCTCAGCAAAGTCACTCCTTGGATAACCAGAACACCTGTCTCTAAGTGGACTGGGAAAAATGGAGATTTGTGTTACGTTTTGAGCCTGAATACAGATAACACCTTTAGGTAACTCTTAGAATGTACATTTAGCTCTTTATTGGACAGACTCTTCCATTTATTAGTTCTCATGGGGTCTGTCCCAAACTGGCAGACTAGTATTGCTATTGGAAACCAATAGCAGTGAGGGATGCAACCAGAGTGACTTAGGCAAGACTGAGAAAGTCCCTCCACTAATCTCCATCTACGTGTCTGATCTACCATCTGTCCCGTGGCTAAATGTCCTGAATTAATTACTTTAATGAGTTAAGACAAAAAGCCTTGAATCCGTTGGAGCTAACTAAAGGGTTTCTAAATGCTAAACAAGTAATATCTGCATTTCTTTGGTTATAGAGCACATTTTATCCCTTGAAACATTGGTTTCCAAACACATCAGAATTACCTGGACAACTTGTTTAAAATATAAATGCCCCCAGGTCAGCTCCAGGAAATTCTAACTCAATAGATACGTGGTGGGCCCAGGGAATCCACGTTGTTACCAGCTAGGCCAGGTTGATTCTGAAGCTGGTGTCTGTGGATGCCCAGGGACAGTGAGGTCTGGGTATGTTAAATTCTGTGTACCAGTTTGTTTGTGGAGTAGGGAGCAGTCTTGGGAAAGGCATCTCGGTGGGAATCCGAAGATGACAAGGACAGAGGTACAGAGTGGATGGAGGCAAGAAAGGATGATGCCAGGACTGGCCTTGCAAGTAACGTTGACATCAGTACCCAGGGCTGCGGATACAAGCAGCCCAAAGGCAGTGTGGAAGGCATTCTCTCTCCCCACTCTGCAGTCATGTCTTTCATTTAGAAACTGGTCCAATAATTACTGGACACCATTTGGCTTCAGAATCTTGCTGGAGCCCCCAGTCTCTTCATGCAGTGCGGTTTATGGCTTCGATTGTTTGTTTCATCTCAGAAGCTTTACATGGTGACCTTGAATCCTGGGCATTTGCCCTTTCCTTTCCATGGAGTGTCATTTTCAATGATAATTACATAGAGACCCAGGAACTCAGAAGCTCCAGCTTTTGAGTAGAAGCTTAAGCCACTCATTTTGAAAACAAGTGCAGAGAAGGAAGTAATGGCCCTAAAAGATGCCACAGAGGACAAAGTCTCTTTCCTTGCCCTAATTAATGCTCACTCTAGTCTGGAGACCTAGGTGTTTGGGTTAACTAGGGCCCCTGCTTGCCATATTTATTTACCCTAACACTCTACCTTCTGGCCTTTGAGTAACACTCTCCATTGACTGTAGGAACTCTCGTTTCTCCCAGTGAGCTGAGTGCTCTGGAGGTAACCTGTTTCCTCTCTCTGATCCATTTGGCTCTGGCTCAGGTATGTTCTCCAGAGTGACTGTATGGCTGGTCTTGCTTGGAAAAGAGCCTTGAAAACACTTTCTCTTCATTCTGCAAATTGCTTATCCCAGAAGAGCAGGAAAATTGAATGGCTCATGTTTGTGTTTTTCTGGACATCTTTAAAGGATGATTGGTGCTTGGGAGTGAACTGATCTCTTGGTTTATGAAGACAAATGCTTGTTGGCTATATTGGAAAGTGCATTGTGCTCAGTTACTTACAACCCCCTGGGACAAAGACTTGGCCCCTCAGACTACCCCACTGATCTAGGAGATGCTGTGACCATGGACACACCAGGAGAGTGTAAAATGGCAAGAAAGCCAAGGGTTTGAGGACATAGCTCCCTTATGTCTGCAGAAACGGCCCTCAGATATTGCCAGCCTTTATCCCAGGGAAGATGTGGAGGGTACAGGCTGGATACTCACCAAGGAAGAGAGCAGCTATTCTATGGTTTTCACTAAGTATGGACAATTATAAATCAGTTCTTTCAGAAGGTTCCTCTTGACAAAATATTTTGCTCATAAAACCCTCTGCCATTGGGTGGCAGTAGTCTGTGAACTGGTTTAGAAAGCCTTGTTAACTCAGACTTGACTCTTTAAACACGGTGGGGGAGAGGACATGGTGTACATGTGTGAACACAAAACATGCAAAGGATTCCTTGGTCAGCAGTCAGAATGGTGCTGACAGGGACGGGGATGGGATTTTGACATGACACGCATACGCATGCTCGAAAATGCAATCCTTGCAGCCATCTCATGAGGTTGGAGTTAGCCTAAGCCTTGACTTGCACATCTATAAAATGGGAATAAGTCACTAACCCGGGTCATGTAACTGGTAAGTGATCAGACAAGCTCTGTGTCTTATGTAATTGTGTATATAATTCTCATCTACCCACATCTTTTCTTTATCCAGGAAAGGGCTTGCTTCAGGCACAATTGCAAAAAAACAAAACAAAAAAACCACAAAAAAACACCCCCCCCAAAAAAATACCCCACCAAATCTGGCTTGGTGTCTATCTCTGTTTCCTGACTCCTTCCTCAAGCTGGGGGCCTTATCTTGGGATGTCATTTCCCCCAGTCTTTTTCTCAAATAAGTTCATAGGGATGCCTGGGTGGCTCAGGTCATGATCTCGGGGTCTTGGGGTCGAGTCCAACGTTGGGCTCCCCACAGGGAGCCTGCTTCTCCCTCTGCCTATGTCTCTGCCTCTATCTCTGTGTCTCTCATGAATAAATAAATAAAATCTTTTAAAAAGTCAAATAAGTTCATAATTCTTACTAAGGGATCAACTTTCCCACAGACATTTTCATTTCAGTCAGAAGGTGTCGCAGGCTGAGCAAGTTTCTGCTCCAACACTAGAAGATTGGGCAATAGAAAAAGGATGTTGCCCAACATGGGAAAAATACACTCAAGATGAGAGAGCGTGGTTAGCGTACTGAAGAGTGAGGACAACAGTAAATCGTTTCCAAGTTCCCCATCAAACAATAATAAGATAGACATATAAAATAAGATACTACATAGAATAAATTGGTACATGGTAGACTGTCGGCTTATCTACAAAGAGCAACAATTGCTCATTAAAGAAAGTGGTCTGGCTGGGTAAGGGAAAAACAACCCTTGGAGTGTCACCGGCCCTGAGATTGTTCTCCTCCTGTTTCCTGGTTTTGTGGTCTTGGACTGGTTATTTGACTTTTCTGAACCTCAATTTCCTCGTTTGCCAAATAAGAACAATGATACCTTGATTTCAGGGTTGTGGTAAAAATTAGATGAGGCGATATGTGCAGAGCTCTTACTGTAGTGCTTGAGACACGGGGCATGGTGGCCAGCACTCCTGTTACAGTAAGTATGGAAAAAAACACTTTCAGACTTAGAAGTAATAAAACCACCTTTCTTTAAATGTAGCCCCCAGCTCAGTTTTCTTGTTTTGGCAGGTGTGTGTGTATGCGTGTGTGTGTGTGTGTGTGTGTCTGTCTCATATTTTAATAAACTTTCTATCTTCCAAGGCAAATACAAAGCAAATTTAGAAACACCAGCTTCCAGCTTGGTGAAACTCTTAATGAGCTTTCTGGGAAGCTCACAGTGGATTCCCAGTTTTCAAGTTGGGGGAACAGGGAAACCAAACAAAATTCTCAAAGAATCTATGCCTCTCAAGCTTGGTGCTTACCTGGGAGATGATAAAGCTAGTGTCTGTTACTCCTAAAAATCACCTGGGCAACAGAGCTCACCTTTGGAGTTTCCAGCAGAACAGGGGCCTCCACATCCATTGAACAGATTTCAGATCGTGCTGGTAAGTCTGAAGTAAAATATAGCAACTGTCGAATCTCATGGACTTCCTCCAAGCAAAACTCTTTGTACAGAAAAAGCAAAGGGCTTTCCTCAGGGTGTGGTACATGTAAAGCCCAGATATAAGCTGTGAATTCCATAAGGATCTCTTCAATGTTTTTTTTTTCTTTTATGTTTTTCAGGTACTCTCCCCTGGGTATTGCCTGCCTAATTTGTGGAAAGATCATTGCAATCAAGGACTTAGAAGTGGTTGCTAGGCAACTGGGGATGTACATGATCACGGTGATTGTGGGCCTCATCATCCATGGGGGCATCTTTCTCCCCTTGATTTACTTTCTAGTCACCAGGAAAAACCCTTTCTCCTTTTTCGCTGGCATTTTCCAAGCTTGGATCACTGCCCTGGGTACCGCTTCCAGGTAGAGAATACAAGAAATCACCTTTCTTTCTTTCTGCTCATTCCTTTCCCATCCTGCCACTTCCTCTTTGCAAAAGGCTTTCATCACAAAGTTCAATGAGAACATGTTTCACATATTATTAAAATATTCTGAAAAAGGTGGCAAATGCTTTGTATTTCTGGCTCCTAGGATCTTAGAAGCTTTCTGATGAACATTTTTGCTGATATGCAACCATCCTGGAAACATTTCATATTAATTTCCCAAACAGATGCACGCTGTTAATCTGCATGCCTAACTTGCCACATGTTGTGTTGGTTTAGTTTTAAATGTTTTCCCAAAAGGATGTAGCAGGATGTTAAGCTATTTAAGAATTTCTCCCACCTGTGATTTGAAAAATGCTATCACAAAATATCACTTCATTGGAGTTATTTCTCAAAAGTAGAAAAAAATGGGCTTTTGTTTGGTAAACATATTAGGTGAGATTAAAAAAAAAAAGAAGAAGAAGAAACAAACACACCAGAAGTCAGTCAAGTCTGTGATCTCTGCATGAACCCCTCATGGACCATTCTTCCCCACTGATTTTGAGAAAATTGGGTTGGCATTGGTTGAACTTGACATTGAGAGTCTGTTCCTTCTTCATTAACTAAGCTCCCGGGCATTTGAAGCCAATGAGGATTCCAGAGATATGTAGAGAAAAAAAGAATATATAATTTTGGATATCTTGGACTGAATTAAGCAAAAACAAACAAAAACAAATACCTAAGAAACACCTGGCTATTTAGAATTTCAAAGACTGAAGAGTTTTATTGTCTTAGCCTGTACTAGTCATTGGTATTTTTGCACAAAGCTAAGACTGAGATCATGAAGCCAGTGGCTGAGAGGCAAGCACACTCTGCAGCCCCTATCTCAGCATTGTCTCGAGTCACAGGTTGGCAAGTCCTTGTTGTCGAGCCTGTGACCATGCATTGCCAGTGAAATGGCCACAGCGTGACAGCCGTTCCAAGGCTACTTACTCAGCAGGCAGTCAGGTTTTCCTTAAGTGGCCCGACAGGATGATAATGGTGACCACCTGAGAACCCAAATTTGTATTTCCATTTTACCAATCAATGAGATTTTGGTACTCGTAGAATGTGGGATTTCAGAAGATGCTAAAAAAATATCTAACTCCGAGGGTCAAGATTCTGTGTTCAGTTTCCCAAGATGAAGGGAAACACCTTGAAGTTGCCTTTTTCCTTCTTGGTTTTATATATTTTATATGGCTATGTATTTCTAAACATAAAGATCCCTTCTCTTTGGAGAAAACGTCTTCCCCACCCCCCCCAAAACAATCATGGTTCATTTTACATTTGTTTTCTGGTTATGAATGTGGTATTTACTCATCATGAAAAAGTTCAGACAGTAAAGTTTTGAAGAAAAAAATGAACATCACCAGTTATTCTATTGCCCAGAGATAATTAATAGTAACCCTTTCAGTGAATCTTAACAGTTACATATTTTTTCCAGTTTTTACTACATGTAGATGTTGTAAACTTCTATTTTTCACTGGTCAACATATCATAAAAGTTCTATCAATATAGATCTTCCTACTGTTCTTAAATAGCATAATACTACACTGTGGGTGCTGCAGTACAACCCCACCTCCACCCTGTGGTGTACAGTTAAGACGTGTCTGTTAAGCAGGGTGGGACCAGCATCCTTCTTTTTTTTTAAATACATTTTTTTAAAGATTTTATTTATTTATTCATGAGAGACACAGAGAGAGGGGCACAGACATAGGCAGAGGGAGAAGTAGGCTCCATGCAGGGAGCCTGATGTGGGAATGGATCCGGGGTCTCAAGGATCACGCCCTGGAGGCACTAAACCACTGAGCCACCCGGGCTGCCCAGCATCCTTCTAAATACATCTTGGCAAGCTTGTCTGATGATCCCCTCAGGCTAAAATTACAGAAGTGAAATTTCTGAATCCAATGGTAAACACACCAACTGTTTTAAAAACATGGCACCAGATTGCTGCTCAGAAAATTCGTTAGTGTATGTCCTCACTAACTGGGTGTGAGAGTGTGCCTTTTCCCACCTACTCACCAGCCCTGGATATTATCAGTCACTTTAATACTTTCCAATCTTACTGGTGAAAAATGATCTCATTGATTTTGCATTTCTTTGATCACTAGTGAGGGGAAACATCTCTTGGTATTTTTATTGATCATCCTCCCCCACCTCCCCCACCCTGCAAATTGTTTGTGATGGTCCTTTCCTGTTGGGGGAATTCATCCATTCTTGATTGGCCTTTAGCTGTCTTCATGTATAAAAATATTAACTCATGTGTCACATGTTGCAAATGATGTTCCTCTCCACCTGACACTTGTCTTGAAAAATTTGTCCGCCTGACATATGATGTTCCTTTCCACCTGACACTTGTCTAAAAACTTTGCTATGCTTTGCACCCTGAGTTTTTAATTTCCATATTATTGAAGTTGTCAGTGATTTCATTTAGTATTTAGAACTTTGATTTTTTCCCCCCTCAGGAACCGCACCACCAAAACCTATAAAATATTACTTTATATTTTCTTCCAATATCTTTGTGGTTTTGATCTTTAAGTCTTTCAAAAATATCATTATCTCTCCTTTGAATGACTGGACAGTTATGCCAGCATGTTTATAAGACAAGGTAAATCCTAAAGGCATATGGATGGCCCAAGTTCATATTTAAATCAGACAAATGCTTGGGTTGTTTGGCCAAGGCCACAGAACTAGACCCATTTCTCCTGATTACCCTGTATTTCAAGTGACTTTAGTCTTTGGTTAAAATGTGGCTTTTGCCTGGATGTGGAATTTCTTAAAAAAAAAAAAAAAAAAAAAAAAAAACACGTAAAAAAAATGTGGCATGAGTCATACACTAAGAACTAGCTCTGCCATTATGACCAGAGGGAAAAAACACAAAGCCCCAGTATAGCCAGCTAAATATACTTTCTACCTCTTTAGACCTTGGACGAAAGGGGAAGTGGGAGAGGTTGACTCCCTTTTCTCAACAGGCTGGTGTCAGGGAGGATTGATGGAGGGCATGGACTGGGACTCACCTCTCTGCATCCTGCAGACATCAGTTGAAACTCCTCTGGAAAAAAAAAAAAAGAAGGCTATCAAGTATCTACTAGTTATTATTAGCAATTTTGAAAACTGTCATATGGTCCCTGAGGCAGGAGCAAAAAAACAATGTCAGAATGTTGGAACGGGAGGAAAGAGTTAAAATTCTCAAGTACCAGTTTGGATTGATTGGGTATATATGGATTTTTAAGACACAAAGCCTGTCCAGTAAAGAAAGTGAGAATATTTTCATGACTTACCAACTATTTTCTCCAATCTATTTGTCTGAAGTCCTCTTGATGACGTTTTGGGAAAATTGATACAATAATAAAAATTAACATATTCCAGTCCTCCTAGAAGTCCTCCCCTTAGATTCATACATTTAGAATCCCAGCCACCAACTACAGCTGTCATTTCAGACTAGTCATGGTGTCCTGGCAACCCTTCAAAGGGGTCCTAAGAAAGGGTGGGGTGGGGGTGGGGTCTCATTAAAACAGCTGGGACAGCCAACAGGTATAATGACCCCAACTTTTCTCCCTGGGCTTATAAGGTTTTAGTAAGGAGAGGTCTCTAAACATTCATTTCCTCTTCTTACGTGAGACCAAGGAGAAGGCATGAGACCCCTGAGCTGAAATCACAAAGAATGTTCCCATAAGAGGACTCTGGCTTCCATAAGGTTGTTACTGGGAGCCCGTGGGCCAGTGGTTTAATAAGATGCAGACTTAGCTGACCCTCATTTTAGAGCTTCTGGTTTCTGTTTCTGAGTAGGCCCTGGAATCTGCGTTCTATTTAGCTTCTCTGAAGCTGATGGCTCTCTCCCACTCTCTGGGAAACTGAGACCTCTGGCAGGTGTCTGTGTTAAGCTTGGCAGGAGCCCTAATTCTGACCAGTAGAAGGAGGGAACTTGACTAAGACTGTCAGTGCATGGTTGGAAAAGGTATGTCTGCATCTCATTCACTTTGCTAATGTTTGAATAGATAAAAAAAAAAAAAAGCCCCCAAAAACAAACAAACAAACAACCAAACCCCAAAGAGAATGGACCACAAAACATTCACATGGCAGTTTGGGTGTTCTGCATTTCTTCCCATATTACTTAAATTTTGAAGCAAATCCACCTACTTTCCCATGTGCCTCTCTCCACATGGAAATAATATTTTGGCTGTCAGTAACCCTTATCCTTGAAGATCTCTTAATTTAGAAGACACTTGAACATGTCAGGGGTTCTGGCCCTTGAGGCTGGGTCATGGGGTCATGAATTCCTCTCCCAGGCCTGGGATGAGCGGTGGTGGAATCACTTCATCTTTACTGGGTCTTTGCTTAGCTACAGAGCACATGCTTTTTGCCCTATGCCGTTGCAAGACTGTACAGTTGGCCAATGATCATGTATCAGGGAGTAGACTGTCTCTGAGGGTCCCTAGTGAATTGCTAGAAGCTCAGGTTCAGGCTAAATGGTGTTTAACATGTTTGTCCAGCGTTCTCAAAATTAGTTCAGGGCAATTCCCAGAGGCTGGATGCAGCCCATGTAGTCATCTTGTTGGAAAGTGTTCCTAGCATGAAATTATGGGTCATTCAAAAATTCCTCATTCCATTTCACTGTTGACAGCTTATTGTTTTCTGACACATTTCTTCTTTTTTTGCAGCTCAATTAATGTGGTCAATCAGATGGTCTTTAATATTTAATCCAAGAGGGAAACACTGATCAAAGGAAAAAGAATTTGAAGCTCTAAGTTGATCTCAAAAACCAGGACCAGCAAAAAGAGCTTGCAGCCTATGAGCATCTTAATAAGATTGAATTTGAAACTCTAAACAGCTGGTCTTTAATTTGGCTCCAGACACTGCTTTCTGCAGGTCACGCTGCTTGATTGGAACAAAAGAACAAACATTTTGTGGTGGCATTCCAGATTGTGTTTTGTCCTGCTTCTCTAAAGTGGACATGAACTGGTCCCTTCCTTTCTCTCTTTGTTCCTTAGTGCCGGAACTTTGCCTGTCACTTTCCGTTGCCTGGAAGAAAATCTGGGGATTGATAAGCGCGTGACCAGATTTGTCCTCCCAGTCGGAGCAACCATCAACATGGACGGTACAGCCCTTTATGAAGCAGTGGCCGCCATCTTTATTGCCCAAATGAACGGTGTTATCCTGGACGGGGGCCAGATTGTGACTGTGAGGTGAGTGGAGTGTGGGTGGGGGGAGCATGGAAATGACTTTTCGCCCTGCCCCCTTTCATACTAACTCCATTTGACGGGGCCATTTGAATTTCAGTTTCCCTCGTGGAAGAATGATGAAGGAAATAACACAGAAGAGGAGCTATTGGCAGTCTCATAGGGAAAATATTATGACAGGAAAGAAGCAGGCTCATACTTAGGCCTGTTTGTAGCGCACATGTGAAATTGCTTTGGAAATTTGTTATTATTTGATTTTTTTTTTAAACAATCCTGTGATGTTGCAAGGCAGTTATGTCTATGCCCATTTAATAGATGAGAAAGCACAGGCTTCAAGGGCAGGGTAGTTTGTCCAAGGCTCCATCATTAATAATGAGCCAGGAGGGCTGTAACTGGGGACCATGTCGGCTGACTCTGGATCCACTTTTCCTTTCATTAAAATATGTTCCCTTCAGCATTTTCAGAGGATGATGGCAGAAATGATGAAATGCTGGGAGAGATTTCTCAATACAACATAAACCATTTTATTACAAATAAATCATGAGTATAGATCCACATGTCTTACTAAATCTATTTTTACCATATGTATTTGTTCTTTAAGAAATTCAGGAAGAACATTTTCCTAAGAGGTCATTAAAAACACATTACTTCTCTGTAAACTTAAAGATCACACCTACTTGCATATATTAATTTATCTAAGCCTTACAACCACCCTATGAGGTATGTACTTGTCTTAGCTCAGGCTGCTGTAACAGAATATCATAGACTGGGGCGGGGCGGCAGGGGGGCTCGAACAACAGACAATGATTTCTCATGGTTCTGGAGGCTGGGAAGACCAAGACAAAGGTAATTGGCAAATTCAGTTCCTGGTGACTGTCCTCTTCCTGGCTAGCGTATGACTGCCCTTCTTGCTGTTTGCTCACCTGGCCTTTTCTTGGCATGTGGGGGGAGAGAGAGAGAGAGAGAGAGAGAGAGATTCCAAGCTCTTGTATGTCTCCTCTGATAAGAGCACTAATCCCTCATGACCCCCCCAGAAAGGCCCTGTCTCCAAACACCAACCATCACATTGGAAATTGGGACTTCAACAAATGGATTTGGTGCAGGGGACACAGCTCAGTCTATAACAGTACTTTGGGAGGGTGGGGAGGAGCTCAGTTTCCTCGTTGGTATATTGGGGACAATAATTATACATTCTAGGGGGTTGAGAGCATTGTACCTGGGACATAGTCACCTGTCAATAAATGCTAGCTACTAGCATTATTGCTATTACTGATCGTCAGTGAAATACAATACTTCTAGAATGTGAAAGAAAAACGTGACAGTGATGTATTGAGTGCCATGATGTTACTCAGGGGGAAATGTGCTTCAGATCTGGGTACCACGCCTTCTAAATCGCATCACATCATCACAGGATGCATGAGAGACTGCCAATCTCTCTTGCTTTAAAACACAGAGACAAAAAAAGAAAAGAAAAAAGAACCTTTCCAAAACAAGTATCACCAGGTCCATATAGAGTCACTGGTGAATTCTACCAAAAGTTAAAACAAAACAAAACAAAACAAAAAACCTCAGAGACGAACAAAAGATGAAGCCCCCACTTTTGAAGCCAAACAAGATGATTTCTGGTCACTGAATTCTTGACCCTGAGGCCAACAACATTTCCCATTGAGTTCACATCATTAGATGAAAACTTAAGAGATGGAGGGTGGACTGGTGACCCATGATCGGAATTACTTAATTCAATTGTCAATGTTGGAGGGATTGGGTTCGGAGTGGGGGGGTGGGGGGCAGCATCAGGGGCTGGCACGGCATCGCAGTCAAGCGGATGAGTGTTCCAATCCCAGCAGACTGTGGTCAAGCTGTTTGACCCAAAGTTTCTCCATCTGCCCAATTTGTGGTTTCCCCTGTGGAAAGCAGATCCTGCCATATGTACCTTGCAGGGTTACTGTGAGGCTCTGCTGTGACCATGTGTGTATAACACTCTGTACTGCATCCAAGAACCAGCCCTAGAGAAGTGAGCCAGGGAGTGGAAGGACAGGAAAAGTGGAAAGGGATAGAGAGGTGGGGAGGAGATCACTGTCCCTAAGAAGCCATTGCAGGATATAGAATGCCCCGGACACTCCGCCCATGGTAGGGTGAGGGGATTAATTGGGATGGACAAGCAATGAGGGGACCACCATTGGGCCCCCCAATATACAGGAAGAATTCTCTGTATAGGGTTTTGTCTCAGCCCAGGGGGGACCAGACCATGTGGCCACAGTGCAAAGGGATGTGTAAGAATGACTCATAACAGAAGCAACTGGTGTTGTAAATAAAACGGCTGAGGCCGTGACCGTTGGAACTTGGGAAGTCCCCCTTTCCTGGTGTTCTATCCATGTCAGGGAAATGGCTGAGAATTCCCACCTTCTAACTCTTGGGGCTTTAGGGAAGTTTTTATTGCAAAGCAGCCTCACCCTGCCCAGATTTCCCGATAAGAATAACAATTCACATTTATTTGGGGGGTTGCAATATGCCCAGCTTTGTATTATTAGCTTTTTATTTATTAGCTCTTGATGATCCTTTCTTAAAGATAAGGAAATCATGGCACAAAGAAGTTAAGTAAGTTGCTCAGAATTATGTGGTTAATAAGTGACAGAGCTGGGATTTGAATCCAGCTTGTTCCATTCCGTAATCTTCATTGATACCCACTATATACTATTACCTCCTATGACCCAGAAGGATCCAAGGAAAATGGAGTTCTTTAAGCTTTGACAGCAGCTCCACATTGAGGGGGCAGGGGAATAGCGCAGATGGGGAGGTGTCTGTATGGTGACAGGCCTCAATCTGGAGTGTTGGCAGTGTGGAAAGACCAGTGCAAACCACAAAACCTCCTAGAGCCTTCCTTTCCTCGTATGTAAGATTAGGCAAATTCAGGTCCCTCCCAACTGTAAGACCCAGGTTTCTGGGCTTGGTCACAGCGATGGTCTGGGCTCAGTTAAACCAGTCTGGGAGCCCAACTCTTAGTTTAGAGCTGGCGGACCTACTCTAGAAACTCCAGAATTGTCTACCTGCAAGTAAAGACCCCCCTTTTTTCTTCACAGCACTCACAAAAGCAAGTTGGGAATCTATATTTTCAGAAGCATCTTTCCCTTTAGAAATGACTTTTTATAAATGGCATCAAAAAAGAGGAGAAAAAGTGACTGTCCTTTCTTTGCTGGACCACAGAGACCCCCCCGGTGTCTAGACAGGTCATTTGAACCCTAGATGAAGCCCTCTTCTAGAGACAACTTCAAAATGGTGCTGGGTGTGCCCTTGGCCTTGCAAATGATGAAGGGCTTCAGAAAGAAAGTCTCCTGTTATTTCATTATCTTTCCTTGGCGCCTTCTTTCTGAATAATGTATTTTCCAGTCCATGGTGAAATGTCCAGGCGTCTGAAACTTAATGTCATTTGGAATCTGTTGATTTGTTCCCCCGATGTCCACTCAATCGGGTCTGGTTATTTGCTCTTCTGAGTTCTCATGTTAACATTGGCAGTGGCCTCCTCAGACTCTTGCCACGGAGTCCAGATGTCTCTGGGGCTCACAGAGACATAAAGGCGTAAGCAGAAATGAATGCAGCGGTATTCCCAGGGGAGGATTAGGGTGATTTGTTTTCCTTCTTTATTATTTCCTTGCCTGCTTGAGAGCCACGCTTACCTTAGTGGAGCCCTGTGATATATTAGGCTAATTGGCTATCCTGCTGAGGATAAGGCTCCAGTCCATGAATTTACAAACTTCCATCACCACCGAGTAGAATCCAGAGAGACCCTAATTCCTGGGTCTCGGCACTCTAGAGTTCTCTATCCTTTGAGAAACAAAAGAAATTTTATGACTGCCGGGAAAATTGGAGCTTAAAGTTGCCTGCCAGGGATGGTTTGGCCAAGTCCTCTTTCTTTTCCCATGACCTGGTCTTCTCTGTTCTCTCAGCCTCACGGCCACGCTGGCGAGCGTCGGTGCGGCCAGTATCCCCAGCGCGGGCCTCGTCACCATGCTCCTCATCCTGACGGCTGTGGGCCTGCCAACGGAGGACATCAGCCTGCTGGTGGCTGTGGACTGGCTGCTGTAAGTGCTTGCAGACAGGGCTCTGCTGGGGATGTGAGTACTGCCTCCCAGGGGCCCCCGAGATGCAAGGTTGCAGCCAACCTCTTAGCAAATCCCCATGACAGCTTCTTCCCTCCCTCCCTCCCTTCTTCCTGCTAACATTTACTGAGCGCCTAATTGGGAATCGAAGACGAGAAAGGAATCCTGGGTTCTCACAGTCTAGTGGAGGCATCAGATAAATTACAGCACAAAGTTAGAAGCCTAGCAATAAGGAACGTGCTACTGATGCACCAGAGGATCTCCGTACATTATGCTAATGAACGAAGCACAGTGGAGTGTGCGCTGTATGATCCCGTTTATATGGGATCTAGGAAAAGCAATATAATCTTAGCAACAGGAAGAGATCAGTGGTTGCCTAGGCCTGAACGGGGTGAAGAGACTAATTGGGAAGGGGCACAAGGAAATCCTTCGGGGTGGTGGAAAGCATACCATAGGCACAGGTATGCACGGGTGTCTACATTTGTCAAAACGTACATGGGTACATTGTGTTGTATATAAATTATACTTCGGTAAAGTAGATTAAGAAATTGCACACACAGGGGCAACTGGGTGGTGCAGACGGTTGAGCATCCGATTCTAGATGTCAGCCCAGGTCATGATTTCAGGGTCCTGAGACTGAGCCCCGAGTCAGGCTCCATGCTCAGCGGGGAGGCTGCTTGAGAGTCCCTCCTTCTCCCTCTGCTCCTCCCCCTGCTCACACACATGCTCACTCTCTCTCCAAAATAAATGAATAAGTCTTTTAAAAACTAGCACACACATAGGGGATGTGCTAGACATCCAGTCTAGGATGGAAGGGCAGAATGGAGGAATCAGGGAATAATGAACATGGCTACTGAGTTTGAGTGGGCACCATGTGTCAGCCACTCCACCAAGCATTTTGCATCTTCCACTCTCTAACAACCCTGAAGGTTTGACATTAGCACTCTTAGTGTATAAATGAGGAAGCTAAGGTGTAGGGAGGTGAAATGACTTGAGAGTGAACTGAGATTTGACTCCAGTTTGGCTTGATTTGGGAGACCACTACATTCTCCATCATTGGCCATCTTCAAGCTTCTAAAGGCAGTGATAGTTGAGCCCAGTCATAACTGGTAGGTAGATACAGGTGGAGGGAAATCGGGGCATTACAATCAAGGCCAAGGCCCACCTGTGCAAAGGCACTGAGGCAGCAAACAGTGTGGGGACCCATCAGTGGTTTAGCAATATCGGAGCACAGGGTAGGAGGCAGGGACTGGTGAAAGGTGGGGCAAATGGATAGTCTGCGCAGCCATGCAGAGAAGTTTGAGCTTGACTGTGTACACATAGCCCGACTACCTTTCCCAGTATGTTTACTAGTGAAGGGCATTTTTCTAAAGTAGGATACTCACTGCCCATTCACAGACGTGGGCAGGCCTAGCCAGATGGCCCCCAGGAGGCAGATGGGAATTGATCCTTGCTACGGGCCCACTCGGCCTCTGAGGTTCTGTGGGGCATACACTGATGCCTCCTGTCCAGTCTTGGAGCTAAGCGACAGGGTCTGGGGATGCTGTTGGGTTCAATGTCGGGGGCACAGAGGTCCAAGGCCAAAGTGCCCACACATTTTTTTTACTTTATTATTATTGTTTAAATAAATTTATTTTTTATTGGTGTTCAATTTTTCAACATACAGAATAACACCCAGTGCTCATCCTGTCAAGTGCCCACCTCAGTGCCCGCCACCCAGTCACCCCCACCTCCCGCCCACCTCCCCTTCCACCACCCCTAGTTCGTTTCCCAGAGTTAGGAGTCTTCCATGTTCTGTCTCCCTTTCTGATATTTCCCACTTATTTTTTCTCTTTTCCCCTTTATTCCCTTTCACTATTTTTTATATTCCCCAAATGAATGAGACCATATAATGTTTGTCCTTCTCCGATTGACTTATTTCACTCAGCATAATACCCTCCAGTTCCATCCATGTCGAAGCAAATGGTGGGTATTTGTCATTTCTAATGGCTGAGGAATATTCCATTGTATACATAGACCACAGCTTCTTTATCCATCATCTTTCGATGGACACCGAGGCTCCTTCCACAGTTTGGCTATTGTGGACATTGCTGCTATAAACATCGGGGTGCTCTACATTGCGGTGGCAATTTTTCTGGTGTCTGTTAGCATAGATTTTAAGAGCAGGAAGCAACTTTAATTAGACTTGAGTTTCCTGCGTCTAAAACAACAGTTCCAAATAATAATAAAATAAAATAAATAAAATAAAATAAAATAAAATAAAATAAAATAAAATAAAATAAAATAAAATAAAATAAAATAAAAAAATAAAATAAAATAAAATAAAATAAAATAAAATAAAAAATAAAATAAAATAAATAAAACAACAGTTCCTTCCCCATACATCTGCCCTTCCAGAGAGAGAAACCTACATGTGCTGAGGGGAAGGACATATGGCAAGCTAGAAGGAAGACTGACCTCTCCATAGAGCTTGGCTCCTGTTAGGGTTTAGGTTAGTATGGAGAGGTGGCTCCCCAGACATAATCTGCACCTCAGGAGGGCTGCAAGCGAAGTTGTGGATCTTCCTGATGGGCTCACTCCTCACCGGAGAAATGGTCCAAAAATACCTTTAGTGGGAAGGTGAAGAGTAAGCGACATGGCCCCTTATCTGTGTCTGCTGGTCTCTGTCAGGGGTTGGGGCTGGGTCCTCTGCGCTAGCTTGGTTGTTCTGGGTGCCTGGGCTGGGACTTCAGGGCAGCCTTCCTGTTCAGACCAGGCCATCGTGGTGGCTGAGATTCGGTTGTGCTTTGTGGGTGGAAATATTGGGAGGGAATGGGATGAAGGAGACAAAGGGGTGGGATAGGCATTGGTGGGAGGAGGACGAAAGGGAAATGAAGGCATTGGCGATAGTTTAAGGTCAGTAGGAGCTCAATAAATGTGTGCTACATTTAACCACAGACTTGCTCTGTGATAACCGGGCTTTTCCACACAGGAAGAGAGACAGAGGAAGCTATTGAACTTAAATCTGCTTCCCCTGTGACTTTTGCTTCCTGAGTCCCCTGCCTCTTGGCTCCTTGAACCCCCCGAAATGGTGTACCCTTGCCTGCTGTGATTATATTACCTAGTCTCTCTTGGGCTTGTTTCTGAGGCCTGAAATCCACCATTGGAGATTTATTTATTTTTTATAAGTTATTATTATAGAGTGCCTCCCCTCATGATCATGCAAATACCTTCCTTTGAGTGAAAAAAAAAAAAAAAAGCACTACTGTCATCTGGAAATGAAGAAAGGGAGCTGATACTTGGTGGATATTACCATGTTCTTTAAATCCGGTAACAATTAATCCCTAGAGAGCTCTTAAGGTGTGTTTCACAGATGAGGAAAATGAAAATTAAAAGGGTTAAGTGTCTTGCCTGGGGCCCAAGAGAGCTTGAGTGGTCAGATCTGGGCCCTTTAGCTCACCTGACAGCCTTCCAACTGAAGACCAAGGAGATCGAGCTGTGGGCAAAAGCGAAGAGGCCCACAATCAGAAAGGTTTTAGGGAAGGCAGACCTATTATGGTCACTCCTGGTTCTGCAGACTAACCAGGGAATTTTGTGTTTGACCTGTTTTTTCTCCTCCTCCCAAGATTAAAACAAAACCACAGAAAAAGCCTAAGTGGAGACAAATGGGGTATAATCAAGGTCTCGGCTACTCTGAGAATTCAAGCCCTCCAGCCCCAGTGGGTCAGCCATTGTGGGTCCTGGTCTTCTTGGCAGTCACTTGCTTCCAAGCCTGTTGGATGAGAGTCATTTCATGAGACATCCAAGACCCTGCCCACTTCTGACCTAAATGCTAGCGAATGGAATAGGAGGGCGGGTCCTCCCATCACCCCACACCAGCACTCACATGTTCATACTTGCGCGGAGAGCAGGGTGTCCTAACTCCAGGCAGAGATGTGCCAGCAGAAGGCAGTTGGCTGAACCCAAAAATGATGATACATGTGGGTTAACTATATTGATGAAACTGTATATGAGAAAACTCAGTCCCAGGCTGGCTCTGGAAAGGGAGGAACAAAGGAAGGGCTGTCCTCTGGTTCCGGGGTCCGATCTCAGGTACAGGGGGCCCGTGTGACCAGAGAAAGGAAAGCACACAGGCAAGAGCCCTGGATCTGAGCTCTGTACTTACTCTTTGTAGAACTTTGAGGAAGTTGCTCTCTGGGCTTGTCATGGGGACAATGGGAATAATAACTCGTCAGCTTCAAAGCAGAGTCCAGACCCAATGCCCTTGGGTGCTCTTATGGTTTTAAGACTAGACTAGGGTTCTGCTGGTGATGGATGTTTGTACACAAATAAGCCTGGATGTTCCTTTTAAGAAGAGAAGAAAAAGCAGAGGTAGAGGATCCTGGGAAAATGTGCGCAGGGTCTGTAGCTAGGTCAGGTCTGCTTTGAATTAGTAATGGTGGCACATTCTTTCTCACCAGCAAGTGGAGCTCTGGAAACATGCTCTCGGTCATGGGCTCCGTGGCTGTTGGGTGCCCATTACGGCGTGAATGGGGTCGGGGGAAGAGTTGACATAGCGGTGCAGGGGGAGGTGGGCTATTCCCTAGTAAAATAGTCAGTAGGGGGAAAGCAGAGAAAAAAGAAAGATGAGGGGATTTTTTTTTTTCTCTCCAGGCAAAGTTTGTAAGCTCCCGTAACTCTAGCAATTTTTCAATTTAAAATCAAAGCCTGCAGTGACATTTAATGTGCCACAGTGTTTGCCAACTGCTGGAGGCTGGCCAGCCTCATTACTGCCCGCCAAGCCTTGGATGCTTTTCAATGGGCAGGCTTGGCTGCTCTGTAAATGTCATGGTGAAAACCAAGATCCTGGGCCCCAAAAAATGCCGAAGTCCTCAAACACCGGATAGGCAGGGCTGGTAAAACCAGAACCTTCCCCAGGGTCCAAGAAGCCCTTTGTGTCAGGAATCCTCAGCAGATATTTATTAGAGACCTCGCTGACAACCCTTCGCTCTCAGAAGAAAACAGGATGGAGTGATAACTGGGAGCTAGTACCAGGAAGAGGTAATAAATAACTGGGTCTGGCCACAGGTGGCAAGAGGAAAACCAAAATAAGGTGAAACTCAAGTGGATCTGTGACCCGTTTATCACATAAGACTGCTGGTGAGATCATTTCTGGGGACACATTTACTAGCTGAGGGATAGAGCTGAACTGGGCCTTACTAGGAAGACCGTAGGGGCCTCTATCCTGTGGGTGAGCTCGGGAGCTCCTGTTAGCATCCCTCCCTGGGGGGAGCACAGCAATGATTCTCAAGCTTGAGCATCTCCTGGAGATTCAGGAGGTCTGGGGTGGGGACCAAGAATTGCCATTGCCAACAAGTTCCCAGGTGATGCTATGATGCAGGCCAGAGACCTCACTTGCAGGAAACATGGATTCTCTAGGGAGGGGGAAATAGGAGGTCCTGTTTGCGGCTATATATGCACCTCGATTCTTCTTCGAGCAGGGCTTGAACTCACAGCCCTGAGATCAAGACCTGAGCTGAAATCAAGAGTCAGATACAACCGACTGAGCCACCCAGGTGCCCTTCGATGCTTTTCTGAACACCAATTGACAGATCACGCATCCAATCAATAAAAATGACGAAAAGGACTCAGGACAGTGTTCTCAGCACTTTACGTGGACCTGTTTGAAAGTTGTTCCCAATTATGAGGCAGCTAGTTATATTATCCCCATTTAACAGTTGAGGAAACTGAGGCTCACTGAAAAGTAACTTGGCCCGATTTAGCAGATATTGAATGACTGAACTGGGATTCAAACCCAGACAATCTGGCTGTCCCCTCGGAGTCCAGGCCCACCATTCTGGGTTCTCATTCTCTAACAAAAGGCACACAACAGCTTGGGTGGTTCAGTGGTTTAGCACCAGCTTTGGCCCAGGGTGTGATCCTGGAGTCCCAGGATTGAGTCCCACGTCAGGCCTGCTTCTCCCTCTGCCTGTGTCTCTGCCTCTCTCTGTGTCTCTCATGAATAAAATCTTTTAAAAATAAATAAATAAATAAAAATAAGGCACACAAATACACACACACATAACTGATTGAAGCCCCACTCCATGTCTGGCGGTCTTAAAAGGCAACCAATTCCTACATCCACCATATCTCTAAGATGCCGGGGGTTTGTTTAAGTCTTTTGCTTTGATTTCTCAGTCTCATAGAATTCTTTCTACATCTTGCCTGACCTCCAGTCCATGTCAGCCTCACATGGGATGTGGCCCTTTCTCCCAAAGTCCTCCCCTCTGCTGCCAAAGTGTTCCTGACTCAAGACAGTGAAATTAGGATCGGGGTGGGGTGGGGGTGGGACTACTGTTCTGCACAGCAAAATCATTTTTTAATGTATCACAAAAGAAATCTGGTAAAGGGGAGAGACAAAGCTCAGGAGACTGATAAGATGGAAAAGAGAGAGATACCCGGGTGGCTCAGTGGTTGAGCATCTGCCTTTGGCTCTGGTCATGATCCCGGGGCCCTGGGATGGAGTCCCATATTGGGCTCCTCCTTGTAAGGAGGCTGCTTCCTCCTCTGCCTCTGTCTCTGCTTCTCTCTTTGTGTATGTCATGAATAAATAAATAAAATCTTTTTTAAAAAGATGAAAAAGAGAAAATGTCCTTTTATCTACAATTGAATCTTGAGTTTTGTTTCACTGAAGTAACCACTGTTAATAATTTCAGGTAGCATGGAAACACAAATTTAATATGAAGCACTCCCTTTCTTTAAAAAAAAAATCCTTTAGTGCCCACCACCCCCTTCCTAGGCCCCGCTCCCTGCCCTGTTTTTCCCTTTGGTCTCTGTCTCTCCTGCCTTGCTGGGCCTCCTTACCTCCATCTCTGCATTTGTCCCCAGCAATCGGGACACCTCTCTTGTTTGTGTATAGGCAAGGTAACTTGGGCTCTCTGTTTCTCCCTCCTCCTCCAACTACACCTTGCCCTGGCCCTAAGTTTTCACCACCAAGACACCCAGCCAGGCATTTGCTGAACAAAAGACAGTTCGTTCTCTTTCTAGAGTTTATCTTCTCTTTAACAATCCATCCCTGCCCCTCCTCCCTCACATACTTTCCCACCCTGCCCATGTCATGACCACATGGTATCAGCACTCAAAGAGCTTATAGTCTAGTAATGGGCAGAGATGAGTTAAAAAAAATCCCAACCGAGTGTCCTAAGTGCAAAAAGAGGAATGCACAAGACTTAAAGAAGCAAAAGAGGCAGTAGTCTACTCCCCTTTTCTCTTAGACTCATGATGATGAGGAGAAGGAGAAGGAGGAGGATGAAGAGCCAACAGGGTTTGTGTCAGGCCCTCTGTCAGGCCTTTTATATGCCGAGTTTGGCAGAGAACCTCTTGATGACAAGCACTCAGGACACATGAGCAGTTACTATCTCCCCAACATGCTTGGAAGGAGGGATTACTCTCCATAGTTTACAAATGAGGACGCTGAGCAGGGAAGGCTAAGTAACTTGCCCTGCTAGAGCCAACACTGCAATCCAGGTTCCCATCCAAAGTTTACACTCTTCACCAACGCTTTGGTGGGCCCTCTTTCCCTTCTTGACCCCATGTGGCTTCAGCCCTTGGATGCTTAGGATGGTGCCAGCCTTCTTAGGCCTGGGGGCTCAGGGGACTCCTCTGCCACACCGTGCACCCTGCACTCCGAGAGGCAGACGCGATGGTTTGTTTCTATAAATGCTAAGTCGAATCACATGATATTGCCAACATTTCGTCTTTGGGAGCTTATAGAAATGGCAATTTCATATGGTTCAACTCAAAGCAAGGAACCAGCTGAATTTTGGGTGACCCTGCTCCCTTGGCTCTGTTATTTCAGAGGCAAGTTCTGAAACAGACAGTTCTAATACCTTCCTGCCAGAGGATTTAGATCAAGAGATAGAAAAGAGAGAGAGCACCTTGGCAATTGCTTTTCTCCCAGGGAACCAGACCAAGTGCCTCGGCGCGAGTAGCTTAGGCAAGCCCCTTTCTCATCTCTGGTTCCTGGTGGCCCCCAAAGCTGTGGCATCTGTGGTGGATCCCATTCAGCGAAAGATTCTGATCCCACCTCTGTCTCCTTTTCACAGTTCTGACACAGTGTCCAGACTCAAGGATAGCATCAAGCACTCTAAAATTCTTTTCACCAAGATCCTTAAAGCTCTTGAGGTCAGCAGGGTTTCCTGAACAGTTAGGACTGGTTGTGAGACGAAATGAAAGTATCTGCCTGTAGAGAAATTTTCCACATACGAACCATAAACTCCCATATCCTACTTTTGTCCAGACTTGGACTTCCCCAGAATTGGTCAGACATTCCCCCAGTGGCCTCAGCAGCAAACCCAAAATTCTACCTCTGTCTCCCTCCATCTTCCCTTTCCTCTCTTCACCTTCTCAGTCAGTTGTCTTGATAAGTTGATTATAAGTAACGTTATCACTTACTCATTCTCTCCCATTTCTACCATAGCAAGCTGGCATCTCTCTCTGTCTCTGGCTTGTAACCATCCTGGCCAGATCAGTATTATGACCTCTTTGTCACTAAAACCAAGGGGCATTTCTTTTTCTTCTCTTACTTGAACTCTATCCAGTAATTGGCATTGTCCACCACACTCTTATTTTTTTTAATTTTTATTTTGCGGATGCTTAATGCCCATGCCCAGTCCATTTAAGGAAATGTTGGTCACCCTTGGGGTCCTAGACAAGACTGTACTTGTCTCACTTTACCTTCCCTCCAAGGATGAAACAAACACTCCTGTGGCATCCACCCATGACCTCTTCAGGTGTCGACTCCTAATTCACTACCTGTAGCCCAGTTGTCAATCCTGATCTTTAGTCCATATACCCTACCACCTGTAGGGCATCCCTACTTTGCTGGATCCCAAATCCCAGACCCAGTATATTAAAGCTGACATGAGAACCCCAGCCTGTTAAGTCCCACACACATGGTGGCACTGTCCACTGGTGCTCAAACCAGAAACCTGAGAGAAACCCTTGCTTCTTTTCTCTTTTATCCTCTATAACCAATCAGTCCTCAAATCCTGTAATTCTGTCTCATAGCCTCTCACCACATCTTCACTAAGTGGATTTTGCTCTTTCTTGCCCTTTACCAGACCATTCTTCATAGTGGAACAAGCATGGTCTTTCTCTTCAGGGGTTCCTCATCACACTTGGGATAGTGCCCTGACTCCCGAGCTTGGCTGATAAGGCCATGCATGATTTGGTCAGTTCTTGCCTTCTGCCTCTCATTACACTCATTTGCCTCCTGAATGCTCTTAGGTGCTCTTATCTCTTCAATTTCACATTATTTATTTCTTCGCTGTAGCTCATTATCTTAGACTTATCCTTAGGAGTTGAGATACTTCTTCTCAAGTCTTTCTTGGGGCCCAAGTGTATATAAAATGTCCTACCTACAAAATCCCCTAGCACTCAACACTTATTCCTAGTAGAACATTTATCTCACTCTATGGGGGGACACAAGTAAAGAGAGTGTGAGTTCTAGGAGGAAGAAGGGCATAAGAAGGGCCTTTTCTTGTTCTTTGTTGCCAGGGCATGGACATAGTGCCCTGCACACACTGGGATGCTTACTTTACATCTGTTGAATGAATGAATGAACTAACAAAGAACTCAGCAAGTGTTAAGAGTCTGTGTTCTCTTCTTACTTCCGCAAAGTTATTTGCTGCTTCTGCAAGCTTTATTATTTTTTTTTCCTGCAATTTTAATGAGTACTTAAGGCATGTCAAATATTTCTCTCATTTTATTTAACCTTCACAATCTCCTGTGAGGTCAGGATTAGCCCCATTCTATATTTCATGCTCAGATGAGAGGTGATCCTCTCAAGGTAAGAGAGTCAAAAGATCTGGGTTAGGGCTCTATCCTTAAGTCCAGGGCCCTTTCCATCTTGATTTTGGAGTCAAACATCAGTATGCTTTGATTCTGCCCACTTCTGTCTTTTAGTCATTCCTGGCCTGGTATCTGTTTCCTCTTGCCAGGGGTCATTTTCAAATTCAAGGAGATCTGAGGGTATGGAAGAGATATCCTTTCCGAAAACGATTCAGTGGCTGCTCTGGAAAGTAGGGATTTGGTGTCAGAGAAGGTCAAGGGTTGAGGAAACAAGAGTTTGTAAACTTATATTACCCATTTGAGTAGCAATGAATTTATTAAACTGAAAAAGCCATTAACCCTTGAGCATAGTATCTTGTACTTTTGCACATATAACGGGGTGATATATGAGTGATGGTTATTCCCAAAAGAGGAAGGAGCCAGCATATAATGAATAGTCACTATGGGTCAGGAACTGGTTTTATCTTCTTGAAATCCTATAAAGTAGGTATTTTGCCTGCATGAGAACAATTCTGACAGAAGAAGTCACACAGATTATATACATTTAGTAAGTGGCTGAGCTAGTTTCAAAATCAGAGCTGTCTGGCTCCCAGGCACTTTGCATCATGAGGCAGACAGTGGATTCTGGAGGCACACTGCCTGTGCTCAAATTTGGTTCTATGACTTTACTAGGATGTGTGACTTTGCGAAGCCACTTAATCTCTCCAGACTTCAGAGTTTTCATTTCTTTTTTTAAAAAAATTTTTTTAAATTTTTATTTATTTATGATAGTCACAGAGAGAGAGAGAGAGGCAGAGACATAGGCAGAGGGAGAAGCAGGCTCCATGCACCGGGAGTCTGATGTGGGATTCGATCCCGGGCCTCCAGGATCACGCCCTGGGCCAAAGGCAGGCGCCAAACCGCTGCGCCACCCAGGGATCCCCAGAGTTTTCATTTCTTAAATGTAGGTCATAATACTTCTTACAGCATTGTGGTGAGAACTAAATAAGGTGATGTCTGTAAAGCATATTCCTATACGCATTAAATGTGATATATCAGCTAGCAGCATCTTCATCACCATTGCCACTACCATTACCTTCGGTCCTTCTACTTACCAATAAGGTAGATTCTCCTGGGTCACGATATAAATGGGTACTCAGAGAATTCTTCTTGAAGACTTGAGCAATCTTTGAAATTTAACAATTGGTCAAGGATGTTGGGTGCAAGACTCAAAAACACATGCCAGCAGGGATTGAAAGTATAGTTGAAAAACAACAAAGTAGATCACAGCTATGTGATGGGCAAAAAACTCAGGTGGTTAGCCGGGAGTGCGACCATAGGAATTGTCCTACAGAATAGGGTTAATGTTTTCAGGGGGAGATAGTAGCTCAACTAGGCATGTTTGGGCATTCTACCTAGGAGCTGCCAAAAACATATTTAAATTGACTTGATAAGATTTATAGTAATATTTAAAGTACACATCATGTAATAACTAATGTTTTGTGAGCTCTTGCTAAATGTCTCAGAGAATTCTGTGCTAAGCACTTTGTTATCTTATTTAATCTTTGCAACAACCCGATGCAGTGGACATTTTTATTATTTTGATTTTACAGATGAAGCAACTAGGGCTCACAGTTAAATGTTAAGTATGGTCAGCGTTGTCCAACAAGCAGATGAGAAAGCTGGCATTAGAAACCAAGTGAGGCTGTCTCCAGAGTCCATATTCTTTCTTAACTATCATCACGTACACCCTCTCACCCCCTCACACTGAGGTTTCTTACTAATCTCGGCTTCAGGTGCCTAATTTTGTGGAGGACCTCAGGAGCCAGTCTTAATTTGTGTATAAACTCTATCTCCCTGAGGCAGATTCTCCAAAGCAGAAGGGAAGAGAAGAGCATTCTTTTTTTATTATTATTATTTTATTAAAGAGAAGAGCATTCTTAGATGGAGATATGCCCCCTGAGAATTGAAGTCAGGTTCTGATCTTTATCTTTGCATGGGGAACATCTTCCCACTTGAAATCATAGAAGAGCTGGCTCACAAGCTCCTTTAAGGAAGCCAGGCCAGACTCCTCCTTGTGCAGCTTCATTTCTCTAAGGAGAAATAGATTTAATAGTAGCATCTAGAATTTATTTTAAGCCTTGTTCTAAGAACCAATTAAGACTTCCACTTTGCCTTGAACTAATTCTAGTATGATATATATATATATATATATATATATATATATATATATATATATTTTTTTTTTTTTAATTAAAACCTAGAGTGTTCTCAACTAAGATGTCTCGGCAGAATTTTTTCCCAAAATCTTTCTTTTTTTGACAAAAGATTGTGACTTTCCAGCATCCTTTTCTTTCATATTTTGAGTATTTCATACACATGGTAAAAAGGACTCTTCACACTGATTTGAACTAATGCACAAGAGAACATAACTCATTGCTAAGGTCTTAGTTTTCCTGGTGCTGACTTTCTAAGAAGGAGAGTTCTGAGGGTTTTGAAAACCATCCTGTTTTTTCAAATCAGATCTTAGGGAAACAAGATTTGAGGAAGGGCTTTACTTAATACTTTCTGATTCAAGAGGTACTCTGGAAGATTTAACTTTTTTAGGTTAACGGAGTGAGCAAGACGAAGTATCTTGGTTTTTTCCAGGACACACAATCACTGCACGTCTTGGTCAGGGAGAAAATTGTGGCTGGGTTTCTCACCCATCAGCTGGGTTCATGTTTTTGTATGTGCTGCAGGAAGAGTGAGGCGCAGAGGGAAAGGCGGTGTTGGTTTCAATCCTTCCAAAGAGATGAATTCACAGGAAGAATTCATAAGTAATGTAAGTGGAGGTAATCTTGGAGTCTTTGAAGAATGGTTTAAATCAAGAGGAATTGCTGGACACACCTAGCAGTGTCTGGAGCCTGGGTGCTAATTCTGAGATCTGAGAACTGTTTCCCCCCAATCTTCCTTCTCTTCTTTTCTTTGCTATTGTTTATTGGGTTTTTACCATCCATCAGACATTTTGCTAAGCCCTTTATGTACATTATTTAATTTTCACATAAGTTGATGAGAGAAGTATGATTGTTATCTCCAGGTGACCAACAAGGAAATCAAGGCTTGTAAAGATTAAGTGACTTGCCCCATATCTGGCAGAGGGAAAAGTAGCCAGAACTCAACCATAGGTTTCCCTGGTTCGAGACCTCGACCTCTCCACCACCATGTCATTGCTTCTTCACTAAATGTTTTCTGTTCTTTGTTCCCAGGGACAGGATGAGAACTTCAGTCAATGTGGTGGGGGACTCTTTTGGGGCTGGGATTGTCTATCACCTCTCCAAGTCTGAGCTGGATACTATTGACTCCCAGCATCGAGTGCATGAAGATATTGAAATGACCAAGACTCAGTCCATTTATGATGATGTGAAGAACCATAGGGAAAGCAACTCTAATCAATGTGTCTATGCCGCACACAACTCTGTCATAGTAGATGAGTGCAAGGTACCTTTCCCATTCATGGATATTGAGACTTGTATATAATAGTGCATGCTCGATTGCCTAAGACAAGCATAAAAAGCCCTGCATGTATTATTGTTACATTTATTTTTCTGAAGAATCATGTAACCCAAGCTTCTATGAGTCTTAGGTCATCTAACTCTGTGTCTAATGTGGCAGGAAATCATCAAGTCTAACAGTGAAAGAGCCAATCAGTTGCTTGGTTCATCCATGTGATGTAAAACAATCATTCTGATCCCCCCACTCAACCACTCCACAAATTTGGTTTTCTTGAACGTTTTGCTGAAGAATTTGTGGTTTCTAAGGCTTTGCTGGATTTCCAACATTCTATTCCTTGAACGAAACACCAAGAGAAATACCCAGAATTGCTTGATTTATGTAGCATAGGTATTCCTTCTTGCTGTATATTACATATTGGTCAAAGATGTGCCCACACAACCTTGCACAACTATCTTTCTCATAATTATTTTTGTGGGAAGGTGAGTTTCGAACTGGCAGTCAATTTGTTCCAAGAATGGGGAAACTATTTCAAGTAAAGGATAACTATCCTTCAGGACAATTGTCCATAGATACTACATTGCACACAGTGGCAGCACCATCTTTCCCGAAGCATGGATGTTCTGGACTCTTCTCCAAGCTGCTGGGTGCTAAGTCTTCAAGCTTGATGGGCTCTGTCTAGACCTCATTGTAACTAACTTGACAATGTCAAAGACAGGATGTCATGACCAGAGTGAAGCAAACTTGGAGAAACCCTGGGAGGTGAGCAGAGCCAGCTCTGGGGGTTGGGTTACAAATATAGTTCCAGGTACCAACTGGGGGCAATCTATACCCAATACAGATTTCTGATACCTTTTTGAATCCTGTTGACAAGATCTCATTTAATAGTTAACTTCTTCCTGGGTTACTTCTGGGTCATTCTAAATATACACCATGACTTCTGCCAGACAATTAAGGGTGACATAGAAGTGGTTCTCTTTATTGGACTGTAACATAGGTCCAGCAGTCTAATGGACCAGCAACAGCGTTTTGCTCATCCCCTCTGTATCAGGTATATGTGTAGGTGAACAAAGGCTCTGGTACAAATTAAGGAGGGACTCACCCATCAAGAGACAACTGCAAAAATGAATTGGCTCAGTGAAAATGACTCAAATTATTAGAAATTCAGGTGTACCTAAAGCACATGTTCCATTCTGAAAAGTTAGTGATTCACGTCTAAATGAATGTGCTGATTATTCCCCATCAAACTGTTAGTTTGGGTCAACAAGAGTCAACATTCCCTGGAATGGCTTTATGCTCTATTTAACAAGTATTTATTGTGTGCCTTGTGGGATTTAGTTGAGTATCGCCATCTCATTCCTATGACCTCTTATATTTTGATCATTCATCTAATGTTTATCGAGTGCCCATTATCCTCAAAGCCCTGAAAATGAGCATGGGAGGACAGCAAAATGAATGTATAATTTTGTAGTAAAGATAAGGCTTAAACTTCCTTCTGGTCCATTCTCAGCCTCACTTTTTTAAAAACCAAGATGGGAGACATCAGTGCTTCCTCCTTGCTTTTCCATTTCCCAGGTGGTTGGAGGAGAGACAGAAGAGATGGATGAGGGAGTGGAGACTCAGCTTCCTTGAACCCAGCTAGAAAAAGAAATGCTAAAAAAGCTGCTGTCCTGGCCACTTTTGAAATACAGGCCCCAGTATTCAATGATGGTGACAACAACAAGGCACCACCCCCAAGTGCTGCCCGGCATTCAAGGGCACCACAATGTGATTTATAATTTTGCACAGCTATCAATCTGGTTTATCACTGAAAGCCAAATAGGCACATTCAAGGTTAGAGTGAACAGCTTTCTCCAGGCAGTTTGGGCCTGGTGGTCTTTACTGACAGTTCACCGAAGGGGAAACAAATTTGCTGCCACTCTGGTCAAAATGTTAACCGCTTCAAGCATCATTACTTTGCGTTGGTCTCTTTTATTTTCAAATTCTTGCCTTGTCATCATAGTTTGAAGTTTTGTGAGAACTTTTTAATTTTTATCAGAACAACTGCATGTGGGGTGATCGTTGCTTGTTGCATGGTCTTTCTAGAAAAAAATATGGGGGCCTGCTGGGGATTGGAGGAATGAAGAGCTTTTATTTTCATTCGCTTGGTTTGTGAAGGGCACTTGTTTTCTGTTCCTAGCATGTTGTATGTGTTCCTAATGCATGCGTTTCACTTCCACTCGGGTAAGAAGAAGGTCAGATTCCTTTCAAACATTGCTGCATTTGTCATGTCTCCATATCCTAATGCTTCCATAAATCCAGTCTCTCCATTATGTGGAATATCAGTCGTGGGTTTGAGTTTGCACATGACATTGAGGACAGACAGATGAAAGGTAAGCTAGGAAACGATTTAGATGTGGAGGGAAAACCTCCCTCCTTCTGTGTAAGGGTTCAGTTCGCTTAGAGCCAGGGAAGCGTCACATAGACAGTCTGGTGATGATTCTTGATTCTTCAATGTCTGCATTGAAATCATTTAGATGTACCTGTCACTGACCTCTGGCTTTTAATCCTTTCTTTGCTTTTTCATTTTTAAAGCCTGGATAGCTTATTTGGTATCCAGACCATTGTGATTCTTGATTTTGAAATTGGACATGTATAAACCAACCTGGCCTCGTTGCAACTGAACCTTTCACACGCATGTGTAGAACTAGCTGTCGAGTTCTGGGTTTTTTTTCTCTGGTTGTATGGAGTAGCACAAGGGCACTGTTTTTGTTTTTGTTTTTTTAAGGTCTACATTATTATATGATGGGTCTTTATGCAGTTTGACGCCCCTGTAGCCCTAAAAGCATAGTAGACGTTATCCCCCAAAATGGAAACTCTCTCTAGCTCCTCCATACTCCCCAAGGCAAATGTGGACTTTTCAATGTTTACAAATCAGGGTTGAAAAGCAAGACTGGCTCAAAATCATTGGAAAAGGATGACCTTTAAAACTAATACTGAAGTCATGTAGCGTGACTTGGATCTGGTGCTCCTCCACATAACCCATGGGGTGGTTTTCTGGTTGGTGGCCTGTAAGCTGGATGCTGATGATGATTATTTTCAGGTAACTCTGGCAGCCAACGGAAAGTCAGCCGACTGCGGTGTTGAAGAAGAACCTTGGAAACGTGAAAAATAAGAATATGACTCTCAGCAAAGTTTTGAACAAACTCCCCAGCGTGTCTTATGGTAAAAGAGAATATAAACAAGCTGTCTTTAAAAAGGAAAAAAAAATGCATCTATTTCTGTGTTTACTTAATCTGCTAGCTGAGGCTTCGAGGATCTGTTGTGAGTCAGTGATAGGCGCGTTGCTGTGTCCTTGCCAAGTGATGCTTTGTAACTGCCTCATTTTCTCACCTGTATTATTCTTTGAAGGGAGGCTGCTGGAGGAATCAGTTTGAATTGAAGACACATTCTTGCCAGCTTCCCTTTGCTCTCTAAATGCAGAGCCTCGAATGCTCTTATCCCAGGGGACATGACTAAAGCAATGTGGTACACTCCGAGGACTTGGGATAATGAGCAGACACTCAGTGTGTGATTCCTTCCAGTGTTCTCCATGTTTCTGCTTTGTTATGCACAAGAGATTCTGTTTGAAGCCTCTAGAAGTAAATCTCCTGAAATGTCTCATAGAGTTGGCCCATGTGTTGATTAAAAGCAAATTCCCTGCCTTCAGGAACTCTGAGAATCTATCTTCCGTGTACTCTTTAAATATTTCAAAGATATTTGTAGTGGGAACTGTGCTCTTCGAGGCAGCTGATTACGGAACCCACTGAGTTTCTGCTCTATCCTATCCAGTCTGGGGAAATAATTATTGAAATTTCAAAGTATGTTTCATAATTTGCTCTCCATTTGATAACGGATTAGGATGTAATTGGCATATACAGGGGCTGCTGTACCTGTTGACAAACATAAGAGAGCACAGCCAACGTTAACTTTAACCAGGTTCAAATATTCAAATTTGTTTGTATTTGGTTTGCATTCACCTGGCATAGGGATATCAAGTGAGATTATTTGATCTATGCTTTACTTTCTTTGTTTCAGCTGTAAAATTCTAATTTGGATTTCTAACAAAAAAGACATTTGTAATTCCTACATTCTTTCAATCCCAGACTCATTAATCGAGAAGGCCCCATCATTTTTACTCTCCTCACCCATAGAGGACAGTTATGTTGGCTGTGCCTCTTTTAATACCACCTCTTGATAAAAAAAAACAAAAACAAAAACAAAAAAACACTGTCATTGATCTAACATGTAGAAAGCTTTCTGTTGTATTCCATCAAAGCACATAAAACTAGTTACAGGGCACAGTTGAAAGCAGAGCCAGTCTTCTTCCCCAGTCTTTTTGGTAGTAAGGAACAGAAAACAAATGTGCAAAATCCCAGAAAGGTGACGTTCCTATGGCAAAGTCAAAGCAGCCTTGAGCCATGAAATGGGGGCAAATGATGGCTCCTCACAACTTCGCAGATGGAATCTTCTCAAGACTGTCACAGTTTGAGGGAGTAAATAGTGTAAGTGGATTAGCACAGTGCCTTGTATGCCACGGGCACCCAACGAATCCTGATGACTGATCGTGTGAGCTAGACTTAGTTTCTCTACTATCATTTTCCGTTGAATAACTCACAGTATTTTCCTAAGGTTGCTGGCTTTGGGAGTTTGCTGGGGACTTGAACATGAATCATGGAGAAATAAAGTACATTTGACTGACTCCGAGGAGTGTGTAGAACCCTGGTCCACACACAGAAGTAAGGGGGTCATCAGAGACCCGCAGATGGGTGCTGGGGTATGCGCAAATAGTCATCGGGTCCAAATGCCCTGAGAAGAGGGCATGTATAGACATCATGTGCTCTTTATTACCTATACCTGGTGACTTTTCTCTTCCAAACCAGACACCCTTGGAACATACAAGAGACATGAGATTCCAGTTGCTTTTGTCTCTCAAACTCTAGTTATTTTTGGATGAGAATCACTCTTAAGCAGTATTAAGCAGCTTTTTGCCTTTTCTTTTTAATGTCTTTGGTCTTCATTTTCATTAGATGGACAGTTAACAGGGTGGCCAAGGACATGCTAAAATGTAGTAGTGGAAAACGCATCCTTTACAGCAGATATTGTGGGTCAAGGGGACAGTTCCTGGAGTTAGCTGTGAAACCGTTCTGGATTGTCTTTGAGTGGTGCTCCCAACAGCTTTTTGATGGTGAAGAGAAGGATCTAGGCAAGGCACTGAGCAGTTTGGGGGTTTTGCTGTTCAAGGCCAGCTTAGCACTCGTACACACTGACATGTTTCTCAAAAAAGTAGTGTTGGGATCATCTTCCCAAGACTCTGCCTCAATGTCTTCCTGCTTTGCTTTGTCTTAAACATTTTCCTAGTTATCCTATAAATATATAAGGGGACAATGTTCAGAAGAAACAAGGTGTAAAGCTTACTAAAGCAGGTTTTTCTGGTTTTAGACTACATGTAATATGTTTTATGAGAATATATACTTAGGAAATCACATTCAGCTAGAAATTCACATCATATTAAAAATGAATAATCTGTCAAATTCAGGACTAACCGGAAAATCCAGGATGTATGTAGAGGTGACATATGACTGTGTTCTCTATTTTCTAGGTCTCATCCATTCTTCTTTTGCCATGCCCTTTGGGCTTTCCTTGCCCAACATGAGTGCCATAAACAGAACAAACAGATCCAGAGTATACCTCTAAGAACCTTTTCCTGATAAGATACGTATAATCTTTCAGTTATATGCATAGATTTATATCAATAGGTTCAACACATATATAAATGCTTATAACAGTCCGTTAATATTTGGTGATGCATAAGTTATACACAGACACAGCAGGCCAGATCCGTACACTGCATCCTGTAAGGTCTGTAAGTCAAGGCTTCGGCAAGATTTTCTTACAGACTTATTCACTCTTTTTTTAGGAATCCAAATCATTTTGAGCTAAAATCAGTAAGCAGACTTTAATTCTCCCCTTTACAATTTTTGCCCACTGGGAACCCAACTAGAATCATCATTTGATTACCAACTACAATACAATGAGCCAAAGCCAATCAGCAAGAAAAATGGCTTATCTCTCAAGCTAAGGCTTAACTAGATCTCTGAGGATGTGCCTCCCATGCAGAGCACCAAGAATCAAGGCAATCGTCTAGATCACATAGATCTTCAATACAGGACTTCAGGTAATAAGATATGAGCCAAGTAGATGTCAGATTCAATTCTTTACTTCCTATTGGGTGTGGAAACACAGTCAGGAGTCTCTTTGCCTGCCGTAAAGGACAAGTACTAGCTTCTCTGCTACTACTGGTCAGCTGAAAGAAAGGGTGCCAAATGCCTTGCTCCTGGATTTAGACTGCTGGAAAATGAGGAAGGCTTAGGGGAAATTCAATTTATGGGGAAATGTATTCCTGGTAGGAGATGCCAGGAATCCCAATGATTGATTAGAGGGCCTCAGGTCATTTCCAACCTTGCATGGGGAAGTGTGTCACTTACAAGTGTGTCTAGTCAAGAAACCCTTTCGGAGTCAGTAACCCATCTACTGGGCCCCTGAAAGGAAAGCCAATCCTGCCATATTTTTGCAAAACTGTACTTCCTTTGGTTCTCAATAGCAAACGTTATAATCAAGGGTTCTGTCCATGCAAATTTTTCCCATGAAATATAGCAGTAAATCCAAACAGGTACACACATGCTCAGAGATTTTTTCCATAGTTCAGACCCTTGATGAGAAGGTCTTTGCAGCTCTTGGTTGGCTTGATGGCTAAAAGTGTTCAGCAGTTACACCCATTGGAGGTGGCTCTTCCTCCCTGCTTTTTGATTCTTGGGGCCATACAGTTGTCTAGGTTTCCAGTTTTGCTTTCCTTATTCTCCAGATAAATTCATTCCAAGGCAAGAAAAAGGGCCAATGAGATTTTTTTTTCAATTCCTGTAATACCCACTCTTTGAATATTATTAGGGTCGCAATAAGTGTACTCTTCATCCCCTTTACCTATTTCACCTATCCCCTCCATCCACCTCACTTCTGGCAACCAGCACTTTGTTCTCTATATTCAAGAGTCTGGCTTTTTCATTTGTCTCTTTTTATATTTGTTTGTTTGTTTCTTAAATTCCACATATGAGTGAAATCATATGATATTTGTTCTCTCTCTGACCGACTTATTCTGCTTCCCTTTTTACCCTCTCTGAGAACCTAAAAAAGGATTAAGTTTAAGCAAAGAGCCAGAAGGAATTCTGAAGCAAGAGTTTTGTAAATCTAGTTGCCAGAGATTAATGGTCTCAGTACCTCTCATACTTTCTGGCTAAAACCTAGAATAAGGGCCATCAAGTGCCAATCCAGGCGGGCACTACAGGCAGATTGTTCTCCTTAGGTGGAGCAAATCCAAAGTTGCACATGCAACAGTTGCTTATGGTCTTCCCAAAAGGAAAACTCTGTTCGCACTCGGCCTCCTCCTTTCTCACTCTGCCTCCTGTCATTGTTGCTGCTTAAGAGACAACTTAGTAAAAGACCACATGGGTTAGTGCAAGGATTAGTTTTAGAAAATGATGATGAGGAGTCTTAAATACTATCTTATTTCATAGCATAGCACAATGAATTCATAATCACATAGCAATGATGAGAAATAATGCCGTTGGGTACAAGAAGCATTGACTTAGTCTCTGCCAGTTTTTAGCTATATAACCTAGACCGGTCACTTTATGCCCAAGCCTCATTCCTTCCCCTATGTCAAGTGAAGGGATTGGATTAAGTGAGTAAAACCCTGAGAATCTATGATATTATGATCTCTGCTTTAATTTCTTTTTTTCAGAAGAGGCTTAATGCTATAAAATATGACTTATTTGTATTTTAAGTCAGAGTGGCCCCAATAAGGAATTTGGACTTTTTTTCATCCCCTTGGGGAGGGATGTTAAATTCAAGTTTCTCTGTTCATTTGATGTTTTACAGCAACCTTGGAAGGTGGCCATGTTAATCCATAGTTTGGTGTTTTGGGATACAACAGACATCCTTTTACAAAACTGCCCTTTGCCTAACTCCACTGTCTTAGTAGAAGTAGTGATTCAGCTCATAGAAAGCTGCTGCTAGAGGGGCAGGGCGAGTCTAGAACCTCACTCAAGGTCTTAGATCATTCCTGCTGGAGCTACAGAGCCCACTTCAAATACCCAAAACACACAGTTTTCTCCACCACATCAACCTAATTGCCAACCCAGTATGTGAATTTGGGAGCCTTTGGCAAATAAGCTTGAATACTCTTATGAAACCTGGTGCAAGACTTACACAGTAACAGCGATTGTCAATACCTTCCCTCTTGCCTGAATGCAGACACCCACAGGCTGAGCTTGGGCCAACTCCTTTCTCTGCAGGGATATTTGAATTCATTTTCAAATTGTCCTCATGGTTTGTTTGCTGGTTATCGCTGCTCTCTTCAGTCTGAGGGGTTTCTAGGGTAGATAAAATGCATGGTCTGTCTGCATGGTGCAGGCCACTGGCATGATCTTTGAACACCCTCTTACACTTTTTGGTACTGCTGCAATGGGCCACTGCTTTCATCCTTGCCCTGTGCCCAAACTTCTGCTAAATATGGAATAGGTTTGGTATCTGCTGTGTTGTGAGCACCTTTATTGCCAGAGAAGACCAGCTCCTTAGATTTGGGAAAGCAAGAAGTAAAAGTAGGACCGGAAGGACTGGGTTGGTTAGGTTTTTTTGTTTTGTCTTGTTTGTTTGTTGACTGCAGAAGATCCAATGCAAGAGCAGCAAGAAAAAAGGCTATTTCTCAACTGACCCATATAAGAACCTATAGAAAAGTAAGAGAAGCCCTCACATTCTTATTTCATTCACTGAAATTATATCCTAAATAATTACTGATGATTTTTTTTCTATGGCCAGCCTTGCTTCACCTTCCTACCTCCAGACCAAGTATCCATTTTGGTATTTGTGAAGTTCTTCTGATTGTCACACAGGACCCTTTTGTGCTGAGTCTAAACCCTTCTACTGAACCAGACCCCACTACTTTGCAGAGTCAATACATGACCTAGAGCATGGGTCATAACAGGTCTCCAGTCTCTGCAGAGATGTCCCCAATCCCTGGGTGAGTGTTGGAACGTAGCAGCTGACTGTTACCCTTGTTGTCATTCCCCGTGGAGATGAGGATGATGCAGTCAGAGCCTTGCTCCTCCTGGGGCTCCATTTCTCTCCATGGCAACCATTCAGCTGCCTAGAAATGGCTGTTGCCTTTGGTAGAAGAGAAATACACACACTAGCCAAGGAAGTTGGTCTAGCACAGCTCTGAGGTTTCTCCTCCATGCAGCGAATCCTCTGAGATGTGTGATCAGAAAGCTGGCACTCTGGTTGCTTACTACTCCAGGAGAATAATTTTCCTTACGAGGAACTCAAGCCTGGGCTTCCAGATATTTCCACAAATCACCCTAACTTCCTCTCTTCTTCCTCCTTCCCCTGGTGAACCTCAGCATTGCATTCCCATGTTGCACAACATAGATCAGATTATCTGGTCGCTCTAGAGATTTGTATATAAAAGACTACTTTTGTGAGGATTTTTGTATATTGTTTTTCTATTTGTTTTCTACGGCTTAAGGAGAGAGCTGGCAAACTGTGAATCTAATTTGATCTTGCTGCCAGCAGATATATTTTGGCTTCCTGGTAAGAACCAATGTTACCAGGGACACTACATTGCCCTGTGATCAGTATCGCACCCCCTTCACAAATTCCTCCAGCCCAATCTTACATTCTTTTCTAAACAAAACCCGGGGCTTCTTTGTTATTATTTATAAAGAGCATGAGGAAATGTATTTATAGTCCTGGATATTATATGTTTAATATTGATTTAGCCTTTAACAATGTTATAGGTTTGTATCTATTCTTCATAAATCACAAAGAACTCAGCAGTAGACTGAATTAATCTATTTAGTATCTGTAATTTTGCAGACAGATATTTTCTTACGGTATTTTCTATATAACCACATATGTAGAATTATAACTAATTAGAGCACAAGAAGTTTCTACAGCAACTTAGAGCTATCAGTTGTTTCCTGAGCGTAGAGCCGCATTTGAAGATTTTAAGAATCCAGTCCTTTTTGATGCAATGAACAAAATGACCATAAAGAATGCGGAAACACCTAAATCCCTTAGCTGGTTAAGATGTGCATTTAAACAACTAGTCTTTTTAACTTGAGGAATGGTGCTAATTTCCTATTTCTGACACCAGGCCTTGTTTTTCCAGCTAAGCATTCAAATTTCACAAAAGTAAGAAGATGAAATATAAGGTGAGAATAGTGGGATCATATCTCTATCAGAACCTCCCCTGCCTTCCCAATAATTTATGTAAAAAATTGGCTTAGGAAAACTTTGAATAGCAGAGCTTGAGGGTGAGTGCTAAGAAGCAAATCAAGACAGATTTGTTGCAGTTCATTCTTGCCAAGCAAAATGTACATGTCACATTGTCATGTGAATTGAGCACATATTTTTAAGAAAAAAGGTTATTAGTACCAGCTGTGAAGCAATACTCTTATCACTGGGGCTGGAGGTGGAGGCTTAGAGTCACACTGAATTGTTTAGAAGCAGCCCAGATAGAGTCTGTCCTCAGGTGAATAACAATCTATGTAATTTCCCCAAAAGGCAGATCAGTAGCCACTGCAAAGACAAGGGGGTCTTCCTTCTGCCAAACACACTTTCTGATAAGGTTGTAGGGCTAGTATTTTTTTTTTTTTGCCACATTTTTAAAACATAGTCAGTTACATAGAAAGTGTACTGGTATGTATTTGAAACTGTTCCTCATTAAGCAAACAGATTAGAAGTGCCCTCAACTGGCAATGATTGTATCTGTGATTTTCACGTACCGATAGCTGTTCAAAGCATGAAGTTCTTGTGTGTATACAGTAACGCTTGGTTCACGCATGAAGAACAGTGCCTATGCACTTTGTGTAGCTATAATGTAGGTATCTATGTGTAATTTCAGTGAAATGGTGTATAGATGTATTTTAATTTAATTTAAATGTTATTTTTTGGCTATTCATCTAAATGCGGTAGACATGTTGGTTGGTGTTTTGAAAACCCTTCTTTTCCCTCTTCGGTAACTAGTGAATCACTTCTCTTCTTTTTAAATGTGATTTAGGGATAGGTATCAGTGAAGAACTTATCTATGAATCCTTTGTACCAATGATTGCTCGAAAGTCTGGGTGTACAGCATCGTTGTAAATATGCAATTCAGAGCAAGGGAGGGTTGGATGTGTGTCATGATTCTCAGTGAAAGGTCATCTGGTGTCTAGATAATGCATGGAATGCAGCTGTGGAACTTTTGAGTATCCAGGCTTGGGTAGGTTTAGAATGAGGACATTTGTTGACAGCCCTCCTTTGCTTGGTAGATTGGACTCAGAGAGACAAAATGTTAGTCCACTTATGTGCATGCTAGCATCATGTCCTTAGGTAAAGGTCTGCCTCTCTGGTTGCCAAATACTGATCATGATGCTCATGACTTAGAGGTTCTGAAGAACCTTGTCCCCCTTGGTTTCCTGAGTCAAGGTTAACTAACTGCCATGCAGGCAAAACCCTACGAAAGCACAGTTCTGGTAGTAAACTGCATAGTTGTCCATAGAAAGAGCACTAGAGGCACAGGAATGGTCAGTGTACAGCTTTGGGGTTGCAGAAAGGCAACTGATGAAGCACAGATCCCACATATGTGAACGGAATATGACCTCTACCTAATAGGCTCTGTGTGCATATTTTGAGTGACTGAAGATGAGATCAACTAATGCAATATACACTTGCCTCTTAGAACACACATTCTGTCTAATTATCACTAAATGGAATGCTGTGGCATGGATAGTTCCTGTAACCCCTTTCTCCTCTGCAAGGACAGAGGAAAATGGCCATGTACATTCGGGGATCCTGAGTGCCCCTCTCTTTTCACAAAAGGGGTGAAACCTATATGATCCTGTGAGGGTACAAAGCACATTAATTTTCAGTGGCTTCTCCAATGATTGGAGGGAGGGGATACAGATGGCAGAACAGGCACATTTTTCCTAAAAAAATGTGGCTTCTTCAATGCCTGTCAGATTCAGGATGAAAACCCTACTGAAAGAAACCTAGCCTGTAGGCAGGGTTTCCTCTGGAGATTCTTATGGGTCCAGAATAAAAGATAAGAATAATGGTTTCCCTCAAACTCACAATCCCCATTGGTCTAAAGTCATGTAGCCTAAAGCATCGATAGCACATAATGTTTGAAGACTAATGATTGAAAAAAAGATAAAAACTTCAACTAACTTTGGGGTTGTTTCTTCAATATGGTACTAGGAGATGCCTTGTTGGCAAAGCACATTTGGAGTAGTTGAGATCTTTCATTTTCACCTTGAGCTTTCTTACCATGTGGACTGATTACTGTAGCATTTCACATGTAAAATAACTGGATATTCTTTATATACTGGAAGCAATCTGTGAATCCAATATTTCACTAAGTGTTTTAACTTTTGTGTAAATATCTCTCATCAATAAATGTGGATTCTGATTTCTTTCGGTTGTTGCCTCTCTTTCAGTTCCCATATTAAACTAGTGTTGGTTCCATAATGAGGGTCTCTAATGTTTCTTTTGGAGAAATTGTGAACTGAAAACTGCAGTGTCCAGATGAATACTTCCTAGGATGCCTAGATAGGTAGAGGAGTCACATCTTACCTGATGTTAGTGAGGTGGGCAAAAATGGTGTGTAATCCAAATTTTCCCTGTGAATCGATTATTGTGGGCTATCTCCCAGGTCTCGGGGCTTAAAACAAGGTTTATTTCTCAGTCACGTGGAATGCCCATCCCAAGGTGCCCGGGGAACTCTGCTGTGTGCCGTCTTCACTGAGGGAGTCTGAGAGAGACATCATATCCAGGTTTCTGCAGTTGCCAAATTCAGGAGGAAGGGAATGTGGCAGGTGTCACACTGGGTCTTAAAGCTTCCTCCCAAATGTCATGGACCTCCCTTCTGTTCACAGTTCAATGGTCAGAGCAAATCACAGGGTCCTACCTAACCTCAAGGGGGCAGGGGAACTGCAACCATACCAGGTGCTTGGGAAGAAAACTGGAAATAGTTGGTGACTAGCTCTGGTGACTTTCGAGCCATTAAGAGTCCTTAAATCATTCATAAAGGCTAGTATACAAACATACAGTCTTTCATTAAGTCCAACACTGCAAGTTTTTCTCTAGTATTGGAAAAATCATTGCTATGGAGGTAAGTAGCAAGCATTTGGCCATCACATCGTAGAAAGAAAACACATGGTCTTCAAAAGTAGGACCATGCTCAGAGTAATGAGATTCTCACACGGTGGAAGGTATGTATATAGGAATGGAGGCCCAAGAGAATGGTAGATTCTCTTCACACACCAGAGCTACTCACATACTGAACAGAATGGCTTAGATTAATTGGATTTTTCTCTCTCATTCTTTTTGGGGGTGAAAGGAGGCAAGCATTTTAGTTTAAATAAATAGAATAGATGTGATACACCACAATCCTTTTTTTATGAATGTCAGCAATTTCTTTAAACTACTGGTGAAAATGGACATTTCATTTTAAAATACACTTTTCCTTCTTCTCCAGGAGTCACGTGTATATCACATCACATCTATATTCAAAATGTTATTAAAATTTCATTTACAGAAAATAAGTATGCTTGTCAGTAAATTTCTGGGCTGCCATTTTGGTTTAAGATAACAAAGAGAAAAAAAAAAAAAAAGATAGCAAAGAGCCACAAATCACACCTCAGGTAAATGTAGCTCTTTAGTATGGACACAATTTGGTTGGCAAACATTGTAGTTTAAATAAATGGAATAGACGTGATACACCACAATACTTTTTTTATGAATGTCAGCAATTTCTTTAAACTACTGGTGAAAATGGACATTTCATTTTAAAATACACTTTTCCTTCTTCCCCAGGAGTCACGTGTATATCACATCACATCCATATTCAAATGCTATTAAAATTTCATTTACAGAAAATAAATATGCTTATATTTATTATATGGGCTGCCATTTTGGTTTAAGATAGCAAAGAGCCGCAAATCACACCTAAGGTAAACGTAGCTCTTTAGTATGGACACAATTTGGTTGGTTCTTCGAAATAGGGCACAGCCAGAGAGAAACTTGACTGCTTGCTCAGGGAGTATGATCCCCATGTTCTAATTTCTTACCTTCTCTTCTGGAGCAGAAGTGTTTAATTCATCCATTGTCATTGTGACGGTGGAATGTTGCTTTTACTTACCACTGCAAAAAATATATATATAATTATTATATATTACATACATATCACCTATCATTATATGTAATTATTATAATTAATAATTATTATAGTCATTAATTATTATTAATATTATTTGGGGGGTGAGAATGGAAGGGATAATAGACTCAGGCTTACAAGACACAAGTTCTGATCTCCATGTAGTCACTAAAGAGTTGAGTAAACGTGGCCAAGTCCCTTTGCAATTTGGAAGTTATTTTGGCATATTTAAAATTAGGGGTTTGGATGAGATCACTTCTCAACTTTTGAACTCTGAAATTTACCTGTCAGCCAGGGAAGTCATCACGTATGTATATACATCATGTATGCGTACATACTTACATTGAAGTGAAAATGTCACATGACATAGAAGCACACGAAGCCATTACCACGTGCAAGAACTATAGCACCACCAGCAATTTCCCTTGACCTTGGTGGTCCTCCCTATTCCCAGAGGAAACTGCTCCTAGGAATTTTGTTTATCATTTCCCTGCTTTTAAAAAATGGTTTTATCTCCCAAGTATGCGTGCCTACACAAGCTTTGCTTATTTTGAGCCTTATTAAGAGGACTACATGTAGGCTTTTTGAGCGTGTGTCTTTGTTACCTAACATTGGGTTTCTGAGTTCATCCATGTTCTTGCAAGTAGCTGTGGTTCATTCGTTGTCACCGCTGTATAGTAACATGGTATGGAAAACATGCCACATTTCGTTATTCATTTTCCTGCCAGTGGACATTTGCCTCATTTCCAGTTGTTTTTCTGTGTTTGCTGCTATGAGTGTTCTTGTATGTGTCTCCTTGATGTATAACCTAGGAGGCTTTACATATGTGCTCCTAGATACAATAAAAAAGACGTGTTTGTGTGTGTGTGTGACTATTCAAGTTTTTATGTGTCCATGGCTCCATCGATGGGCCCACGCATGGGACCCCCTGATAATCCACCTACTGCTGGCTGTTTAATGAAGCCCATGTCTCTAGCAGGAATATCGAGGCAAGGGAAACCAGAACATTTTTAGGAGGGGAATTTAAATTGGAAGCTGAAGGGTTCTTTCCTCAGACTCACAGGACATGGCCTTTGAACCCAGCTCTGCTGGTAGCTAGACAGGACCCACCGGGCCTTTCCCCTCCTCTTTACACATAATGCCCTCGGCCCCCCAAGCTCCACCTGATGTTCGCAGGCTGTTTGCTATGTTTGCTATGATGTGAACGGTTGTTTGACAGAAGATACGGGAAGTCACAAGAACACTCTCCGCCTACTCCAGGAACCACTGGCAGCCAGTTAGTGACATGCTTTGGTCCCACGATGGAGGCGTGCGGCACCATAAAGGGCAGCATGTCTGAAAAGGGCAGGTTATGTGGCTGCCACCTGAGGCACTAAAATTTCTGGGCACCTCTGCTTCCAGACACAGTGACATAAACAGGAAGCCAGGACTCTGCTTCAAAGAGCCACAGGTGACAGAAGGTTCAGGCACCTCTAGGGAAGCTTTCATGAGGACAGGAAGGCCTGGGTGGAGATGCCCACACATTTGACGTGGGCTGCGCAAGAACAGAAGCATGTGGGGTCCCTGGAAAAAATGCAAATTTTATAGCTCAATACTTTTCTTCCCGTTAGTTTTTAAAGTTTAGTTCATTCATCTCCTAATGAGACAGCAAGAGGCAATAGTTAATTCCCATGTCATTGTAAGAAAGACTGAGCCACAGAGTCAAGCTCAAATTCTGGAGTGTTGGTTGGGTCCGTGTCGCTTGTTCAAAAAGAGTACAAAGAGCATAAAACCCTCCAACGTGAATACTGTCCTTGCTGTCAAACATTTAAAAGCACCAACTCAGAAATGCTCATGAATTCTGTAGATCAGACAAAAAAAAAAAAATCATTACTGTATCTTCTTTCCCCCTCCCCTCTACCCGTGTGCTCTCTTTACCAGGCCAGGGTGAATACACAAAACCCCAAGATCTATTTCGGCCAGTGATTTGGGGTAATCAGACGTTAGCCTTCCAAACGTTGTCTGGAAAACTCTAGTGGCCTCCAGTTAAGGAAAAAAAGGCAAATATAGAACTGCAGTCATCTGTGGTAGACTCCTTTTGTTACAATGACCTGGTTCTCCTGGAATTCTCTAACAGCCTCTATCACTTCTCAGATGTTTTCCAGGCTTGGATAACATAGTGTTCACGGAGGGAGGGGCCCTGAAATGTCCACATTGCTTTCATCTGAGTGAAAAGTTCAGCTGGAACGCACTGTCCCTTGTCCAGTTGCTCCCTTCCTCATCCCAGACCTTCCCCTCATCTTGGTGAAGAGGACAGAGATCATGCCAGACTATAAGGCCAGAAAGGACCTCAGAGGGTGGATATCTGAAGGATAGCCATGCCTTTTGCAGATGAGGAAAATGGCACCCTAATACAAAATGAACTCGAGGTAACGCAATGGCAGCCCAAGGTTAAATCCTGGGTCTGTAGCTCTCCTAGCTACGGGCCATGGACTGTTTATGTAGCCTCCCTTTCTTCATCTGTGGAATGGGGCCAATCATGCCTATGATATAGGCGATCAGATGAAAGGACATCCACAAAGTAGTTATCATTGAGGCATCAATGTTAGCTATCACCACCACCATCACCATCATCATCATCACTATCATCATCATCATCATCACTATTGCCACCCTTTGTGTTATCAATAGCCGCGTCTTAGTGACTAAGCTGGAGGAAGTCATGCTTCCTCTTTCCCAATTTGGCCCCTCTTCCCACCACATCACATGGACACAAGCGTTTAACCCAGATCACGAGCCTGTGCTATCTGATGTTCCAGATGGCCCTCTAATACTTTCTTCTATTACTTATCAAAGCTGTGATTCTTGACAGCGAGGAAACACTAGATTTTTTTCAGGGAAAGGAAGTGAGTCTCAGCCTGGCTAAAGAGGCCTAGCCCTGGGATGGGAGCCCGAGTTGGCTCTTCCAATGGGAAGCAGGACATCCAGGAATGAATCAATTTTTTTCTTTGCTGGAGAAGCCCCTCGGGGAGTCCCTAGCTTACAGCATTGCATAGGCTAATAGAGCCTAGTGTCATGGGAAAGGCCATTTCTGTGGAATGTGCCCAACCCAGCAGGGCCCTACAGAACTCCCTTGGCTGGGTCTATTCTCAGCAGCTTTCTTCCCGTCATCCCTTTCTCCTTTGCCTTGTCTTCTTTCACAAATGATGTTTGCTTTCTCCCCCAACAGTTTCAAGAACACAACTTGGAAGAAACCTTTTGGAGCTTTCTGGTTTGGAGAGCTCATCCGTCACCGTGCTAGAATCACCTCAGGATGGTGTCCCTCTACGCTTTCCAGCAGATTTGAGGCATGGCCCCATCTCGGGAGCCTGCTATTTATGATTAATAGTAGCTATTTTCTTAGGTCGAATCCCTAGAAACAGAACCTGAGACAAGATTCAAATTCACATGATTTTTTTTGAGGGAGTACTTTTCACTAAATCTTAAAGAATTGAGGGGAATGGGATAAGGAAGAGAAAGAGCTGAGCAAAAAGACAATCTCAGGGAAGATTCTAGTTGTCCTTGAAGAAGGAAGACCTGTCTTTGAGCACCCATATCCCTCAGTCATTGGCTGTGGAGTACTCGTGGCAGGGAGAGTAGTCTCCAGGATAAGACAGCTCCCCTCTGCTGAGAACCATCCTCTAGACAGAGTTGCAGCTGTGGGTTGTTAGTTGTCAACACAGCAGTTAGGGGATGGATGCACCAACCTGAGAAGCGGATCTGAACAGAGGACGAACAGCATCAGCTAAAGCCTTCATTCCATGCCTGCCTACCATGTAGCAGGCTCTTGTGTACATTAGCTTGCATCATTCTCAACAATTCTGTGAGGTGGGGGTCATCATCATCCCCTCCCCCCCCACCGATTTTACAGACAACGCAATTGGTGTTCAGAAACATACACACCAAAGAAAAAGCTGTCCCGGAGGTCTTTCTAGTTTCAATACCTTCCATTATACTGGCTCTCTTTGCCCAAGTAATCCAGCAGAGTATATTGCTACGTTATCAATATTTTATGATATTTGAACCTGTGTGCTTAATATAATACTCCTTGATGGCTAATCCTGAAGCCCGATTATGCATTCAAACAAAATTGGTCATACTTGTCCCCCTATGTGGTCCTGCATCACCTACTTATTTGCCTGCTGGAGTCGTGAAACCCATGCTTGATAAATAGGAGATCTCTAAGGATGCCTGCAGCCCCAAGGTGCACCTATAATAGCTGGCCCAGCTGGTCAGAATGGATTATTCTCTTCGTTAAAATATTTGCAAATATTTGTCAGCAGGACAATGAGTGTCATCTTGAATGTCAAGAGGGAGGGAGTGTGCTCTCTAGGAAGGGATCACAACTGATTATCAATGACTGCAAAGAAACAGGGAAGAGGGAGGGATTCCTGTTTGTCTTTTGTCTGACATCTCAATTGCATCAGTCGGGATGAGCGGTAGGGCAATGGTGTCAGCAAGGTGAGCTTATTGGCTCATAGCACAGTTAGTTCTACCACGGGTCTAGCAGAGATCACTCTGTTCATTGTACTTCCCCAGGACCCCTAGATGATAAACCAGCTACTCCCTTAAATAGGTTTGTTGCCATGCCAGAGGGAAAGAGAGTTCTAGGGAGGCTCTCACAGTTAAATGTCACCTCAGCTCACAACCCATTGACCAGGACCAGCCACATAGTCCCAGGCAGCTTCAAGGGAGAATGAAATGCAATCCCACCTCCTTTCTCGGGTTGGAGGAGATCCAGAAACATCTGTGCCAATAAATTACCATAGTCCACTTCTCTGGTCACCTAGTATTTGGTGCACTCTGTCTTACAAATGCAAAATGTACTCAGACCTCCTCTCCAAAGGGGGCTACACAAAGTCTCATTCATCCATGGCATCAAACTCGAAGTCTGGGATCTCAGAGGGCCACATGGAAGTTTTGATATGTGGTTCGGATGAGGCTCCTGTTGGCTCAGAAATCGGTGCGAGCAAATTGCAAGTTCTCTGCAGCACCCACGCCCCTCCACCCTTCTGCACACAGACATGCTCCAGTGGGAGAATAGGGACACTTTAATCACCATACATTCTCCCATCCGGAAAGGGGACAAATGGAAGACTTGAGTCACTGCGCCATAGCGTTTCAGAAATAGTGGTGGGCAGACATTAGAGGGCCCCCTTCACTTTGAATAAGGGAAATTTCTTGATTAGGTCTCAACCTGGCTCCCTGAGAGGGCTTCCCCAGGGCATTTCCCCCCATGGCCTTTCATTCTACCTTCTAGAAAGTGCCCCTTTCTCCATTATACTCTTTGCTGCAGGTGAAGAGAGCACATAGGAATAACCTCTCCTGTAGCAACAGCCTCTGCTTTCTGCTCGAAGAAAACTGGGGTTCGGGGCTCCTTTTAAGTCTTCATCAGGTACAGAGTTTTCTAGTTCAGGTCCACAGTTTCTTGGAATTATGACCCTTAAAATCTTCACTGGCTTTATAAGTTTGACTCTACTCAGCCTCCTATACCAATAACCACACCCTCAGCCCTTCTAGAAACACATCCATTTCTCGTAATTGTGGCTGACTTGAGCCAATCAGGCTTGAGGCAGAGAGCCACATCCTTAGATTTCTTTTTCTCTGAGCCATTTTTTAAAGTGAGAGAATACGCTGGGTGCCACATGAATTCCCGCAGAGGTTTTAGCAGGAGATATGATGACCGTGCCCTCAAATTGATTTTGTTTCTGAGACCAAGTTAATGCATCATAATCTCTATTTTATCTTTTATTGTTTGGGGTTGAGACCTGGTTGCCTTTCCAGCCCCACAAGCGTTCACATCTCTAGAATCTCAAAGGAATGAAAATATCTGAGATGGTGACTGCACCCTGACCACTCAGGTCTTTGAGTGGATGTGATGACAGGGTCTTCTGGGGCCCGTGATGGGCAGATCGCAGGACTGAGCGATAGACTTTGTCATTTGGGGCCACAGAGAACTTGCAATTGTTTGTACTGCCAACAATCAGCTGGTATAGTAGGGAAATTTATCTCCTACTCTGGGGTTTCGGCTTAGATATTTTCACTTTGTAGCTTCATTTCGAAGCAAAATTAAACAGTTCTTAGGAGCCAGTAACTATCTGATGATGCCTGTGGAAATGATATATGTTTACCTGTCCTGAAGAAAGGGGACTCAGTCCCCAGAGAGGCTTCTGAAGGCGGGCTGGCGGAAAAGACAGTGCAGATCAAAGTAGTCTCGGCTGGTACAATGTTAAGAGTCATTTTTCTAAGATTGAGGCTGGAGAGTTTAGAATGACAAAAAATGATTTTTTTTTTCCTTCAGCAAAACTGATATTTTGTCTTTATTTCTGCCCCCATGGAATGAGTCTCCAGCTGTCCTCCGAAGCGATGAGTCAGGAAGATGGACTTTCCTTCGTCCAGCCAGAGCCTCCTGTGGGGAAATGCTCACGCTGCTCAGTGGGGCACATTGACCCCATTTCACAGCTGAAGAAACTGAGGCTCCAGTATGCTAAACAAGACGCCCTCGGGCATAATGACTATTCAGCTCTCAGCAATCAGGAAAGGCAAGATAGCCCTCCTCTGGTTTTCTCTTGGATATTTGGAGGCTGGGAGGCGGATTAATTTTGCAAGGACACTGCACCGCTGCTTCCACTGACCAGCTCTGCACAGGAGACAGCTGCCACGTTCCTACAGCAGAGAATCTGTCTCCAAGTGTCACTTGTCCGCGTGCCATTTGCTCCAGATTCAAAGTCCTGAGGGTCCTTTGGACCAAGCTTGTCTAGCTCCAGCTTAAGTCGTGCTTTCGTGCTCCTCACGGCCACTCTGTCCACTTGCTGACTCAGAACACAGGGGTCTCCTCTGGGAGCCGGGTGGGGCAGAAGCCCCCCTCCGAGACGCTCTGCACACACACGCTCTGGCCTACAGCTTCCCACATCGGCTGAGCCAGGAGTCCCTCTCCCACTTGTTTTCTGTCTTCACAAATCTGTTGAAACCTCTTTCTGTTAAGATGCTTTCTCCTTCCATTCTTTTTGCATTTGGAGGTCTGTATTCCTTTGGTACATTTGCTCTCATCTGAGCAAGTCTTAGGAAGACAAATACACGAGTGAGTACATTCAGTCTGTTGACTTCAACTGAAAGTCTGAGATGGAATATGCGTTCTCCAATGGAGCAGTCGTGCCCGCTGCACCCCCTTCCAATGCGCGGCGCCACGCCTATACTAAGCTGCCTCGCATACATCCCTTGCCTAGCTGGGCCTCTGGGTAAGAAACCCTGGTATACACCATTGCTCCGCTAGCTGGCCAGGTCCACTTGGACATCTTGGTGACATTCTGCTAACCCTTCGGGAGCTGGCCTGGGGAATGCATTCCCAGCTTAATTCTAGGTTATGACTTGGATTGGAAGTAACCAGACATCATTTCCTCATTCAAATACTCTGGAAAAGTCTCTAAAATAAAAGCAGTGAACTAGGTTCCTCTTTTTCTGCGGTATAAGATGTGCCTCTTTCTGTGATTCCTGTGTGCCTTTATCCAGCATATATCATTGAGCACCTACTAGGTGCCAGGCATTCTTCTAGGCGCGGAGGACACTACAGGAAACACAATGTTTACTATGAAGGTTATAATCCAGCTACTGATTATTGGAAAGTCTCATTGAAGCGTAAGAATGGAGTGGGGAGAGGAAGACAATATGTTGTGGACTTGATCTACTTTGCTTTTTTGTTGTTGTTGTTTCAAATTTTTATTTAAATTCTAGTTAACATACAGTGTAATATTGATTTCAGGAGTAGAACTCATCTTCCTTATCCCCAACCTATACAAGCTGGTGTGTGTGTGTGTGTGTGTGTGAGAGAGAGAGAGAGAGAGAGAGAGACAGAGACAGAGACAGAGAGACAGAGACAGAGACACAGAGAGAGGTTTCCTTCTGAGGTAGGCAATGTGAGATGTACCTAAGATTTTCTCTTTATTTCCTTTTCATTCCTGTTCCTTCTTTCTCCTCCATGAACCTCACTTCTTTCTTTCTTTTTCTTTCTTTCTTTCTTTCTTTCTTTCTTTCTTTCTTTCTTTCTTTCTTCTTTCTTTTCTTTCTTTTTCTTTGTTTCTCCCTTTTTCAAAAGATTTTATTTATTTATTCACGAGAGACACAGAGAGAGGCAGAGACACAGGCAGAGGGAGAAGGAGGCTCCCTGCACGGAGCCTGATGTGGGACTGGATCCCAGGACCCCAGGATCATGCCATGAGCCAAAGGCAGGTGCTCAACCACTGAGCCCCCCGGGCACCCCGAACCCCGTCTATTTCTGATATCCCTACAATCCTTTCTCATGGTAACCACCAGCCCAGCCCATAGAAATAATCAAATTTTTGTCCCTTTAGGCTCTTATTCCTTCCCTCAGTGTTCCCAACTTTCCATGTTGGGTGTCAGTTGTTTTGCTCTTCCTCTAAGTTATACTTCCACCACAGAGAACAATGGGCTCTGTCTCCATGTCCTCTGGATTCCCCAAAAATGAGCCCTTGTCTTTGAGAACTTGGTGAGAAATTGCCACCCCCTGGGTGGTGGCCGGGTTTCCCCTCGATTACCTAAAATCAAACATGGCTCATCATTTCCAGGATTAATTTCCTTCAGAATCCCCTGTCCTGACCTAAATAACAAATACCATTTTCTCCACTTATCTTGATAGTCCTCCTCGTAGAATGAAGACCCTGGACTTAACATGCCCGAAGAGCATTTGCACCCACCTTGCCTCTAAGGTCATTTACCAGACACCTTACTCTTACTGGACCATAAAGAACATGTTATTCAAATCATATTTCCTGACAGTCTGGAAGCAGGAGGAAATCAGTTTATCCAGTCAGACTGATATGATTTGAAATTTAACTCGTTTGTTTAGCTGGTTAACAAATTTAGAGGATACCTTTTGGAAGAGAAAACATTTCCAGCTTAAAACTTCTGGGAATAAAGAATTTTGCAGAAAACAGATGTTTGGTTGTCTATTTACCTTTCTCTAGAAGTGGAGACCATTCATTTTGTATTTTTAAAAAATATTTTTTTTAATTTATCTCAGAGAGAAAAAAGGGCAGTATGGGGGGGGGGAGCTCAAACAGGCGGTGGGGGCAGAGGAAGAGAAAGAGAGAGAATCCTCAAGCAGACTTCCAGTCGAGCTTGGAGACTGACTCGGGGCTTGATTCCAGGACCCTGAGGTCATGACCTGAAATCAAGAGAAAGCACTCAACCAACTGAGCCATCCAGGTGCCCCTAATTCTGTATTTGTAATATTAAATGCTTTTTAAAAATATATATTATTTATTTATTTATTCATGACACACACACAGAGAGAGAGAGAGGCAGAGACACAGGCAGAGGGAGAAGCAGGCTCCATGCAGGGAGCCCGACGTGGGACTCGATCCCGGGTCTCCAGGATCACACCCTGGGCTGAAGGCGGTGTCAAACCGCTGGGCCATCGGGGCTACCCTGTTAAAAGCTTTTTAAGGAACAATAAAAGACACCAAATAAGCCAATCTCTTCTTTGAGTAGCCCTGGATTCTTTTAGCAAATCTATTTAGCTAAAGGAATAATTCCAAATCAAATAGAGCCAAAATTTGGTATAGAATTGAACTTCTCCCCAAACACCAGACAACTTCATACGCGCTGCATTTAGAACCAACTAATAGGCATAAACTGTTCTGAAGTCCCAGATGATTTTGAAACTCATTTAATAGCTCATCAACCCTGATGCCAACCCTCATCAGGAGCTATAATGAAAATCATTCCAGTGAAAAGGATCAGTATGTTGGAGCAGAAGCAGTATGGTGTAAGGCTTCAGAGAGCAGGCCCTGGCTCTACGCCGTTCACGTGGCCATCCTGTGTCTGCCACCCACTGAGTGACTGTACTCCCCATGCCTTAGTTTCCCCATCTGTGAAATAAAGGTAATGAAGTACTTTATTCCATATAGTTCTCCTGAGTCTTATTTTAGTTTTCCTCTTGCAGCACATGCTTATGTAGTGCTCTGTGCCAGACACGGCTCTAACCCCAATTTATTAGTTCACTTAGTTTTGATAACCCTGTAGGCTATGTTCTATGAACCATTTAACCACAGAGAGGTTAAATAATTAGATTGGGTTACTATGCACAGCATGTTTTAAACAGCGCCTAGAAGATAACAAACACCCAGTCAATGTCAGCAGTCACAGGTAGGTGCCCTCCTTGCGTCCCCTGTCCTGGAAGGTACTCTACTACACTTGTGTCTCTCACACAAGGGAATAATAGCTTTATCCCTTGCTTGGCAAGTCCTCAGATTTTACTTAGAAGTTCAGAAGTCCCATTGGCCCTGGAACTCCCAAAGATGATTTGTAATAGAAGAAATTGAATCTATAAAGTAAGGACTCCTATAAAACGAGCCCTCCTTCCTTATGCCCCCGTAAAAAGTCATCTGTTGCCTAAACCGATAGCTTTAACTGCTGATGTTGCTAGGACCAGAGAGAGAGGAGAAGGGAGGAGGAGGAGGAGGAAAAGAAAAAGAGGAAAGAAGGGGTAGGGGGAGGAGGAGAAGAAGAGCACAGTGTTCAGCACATAGGAGGTATTTGATATTATGTCTAAATGACATCTAATTAATATTTCCTTTTCTTTATATCTTTGAATCTTTTTCAAAGCCCAAGATATTGATTCAAAAGAAAATGTGGACCATCCCCAGTTGTACCCTGATAGTCTGTTCCACCATAAAGGCAACCCAATTCCACTCCCATTCTGCCCTAAGCCTTCAGCGCTAGAACATCCACCTTCACCCTCTTCTTTCTGGTTTAACTTTGAGGAGACAAGGACCCAAGTCAGGTGGCAGGACCCAATTTCCACATGGATGGGGGGGAAATGCTCTGGAATGTCCACTAGGGGGCACATTATCAACAGGCCTGAGAAGGCCAACAAGACGCTTCCATGGAAAGCAACAAAATTTCTGAAAGGATATGAACCTAGATGGAAAAATTCCCATTGATCCCATCTTTGGCTTGCCAGATGAACACGCAGGACTTTTCTTGATTAGGTTTTACCCAAAGCTCTATATTTTGCCAAAGGAGAAAGTGACCTGTAACAGAGGGTCAAGGAGTTGAGAGATACCCTGTTGAGAGATGTCCCAGCCTGGTGCTGCCCTAAGACAGAGCCCAGCATTGCCAATGACTCTGTCCCACCCCCCCCACCCCCCCCCCGGGGCCAGATCTTGTGGTGCTGCCGGTGACGGGTCCCAGCACCTGGTGAGACTGGCTTCAGAGGGTGAAAGAGCAGAGAGGCCAAGTGTGGCCAATCCAACCTGCCCTGGAGGGGCAAACGGCCAAGCTCACTTCAGAACTGGATTTCTCTATCTGCTGTAGACAGGAAGGCCTTATTAAATAAGTAGGAACTTGCTTTCCCTACATTTGTTCAAGTCTTGCTCTTCTTTGCATTCCTCTTAACTCTATTTTTATCCTTCCAATAACTTTTCCTGATATTTCTTTCTTCATTTCTTAATGAGATTTGAAGAATCCTTGGAGAAGGAAAAAATAAAAGGTACAGTGCTTTTTGAACTCCAGTAACCTCGCCTGAAGTTCGGGTTGCCCGTAAGCCTTTACTGTTGAAAACCTGTCTCTCCACTTCTCCATGGAAGGGTTCCCAAGGTGTGGGCCGGGCTCTGGAGCTAGGCTCCTAGATTTCCAACCCCATCTCCTCTCTCTCTTCCTCTAAAAGCCACCCTGAAGCCCCACTCTGGCAGAGTCTCCGTGCAGGAAGATGTTGGCAATAATAAGCCTGCATGCTCTGCCCTTCCTCAGAAAACAGGAGGGAGAGCCTCTTTTCCCCTCTCATGGTTACTTGGGAGTCTCAGAGAGGGAGGGGTTTGAGGACTCCAATTCTTGGAAGGGTGGAGGGCTCAGAAATTCTCAGAATACTCCTGACTTTCCCCACACCATGGTTCATATTCTATTTAGGTTCCTACTATGTGTTCCCATGAGAAAAATGTTGAAGACGGCAGGGAAGACGGAGAAAACCTGTGGACATCTATTCTATTCCATGCATTTTTTTATACATTATCTCACTTAATCAATCGCTCATCCATCTTTCTGGTAGCCATGATGATTCTCATTTTATAGATGAGGAAACTAAGGCTCAGAGCCACTCAAAAATGCACTTAAGGTCACATAGAGGGTAAGTGTTAGGACTTAGGTTTGTGCTCAGAATTTTATTTTAAAGACCATTTTCTGACTAAACTTTAGCTGCCATTCCTGAGTTTCTTGCCATTCTTCTGTAAGAGTGAGGAAAGAGGAAGTGGTTTGGACTAGACTTCTGGAAAACAGTAGTCATCACATGATGAGGCAAGCAGTCTGGAAGCCTGAGGGAGTGGGTTGAGGAGGCGGGTTATGGGGAGCCCTGATGGGCAAACCACCAGTGTTGAAGACCAGATGTCAACACAGGCAAGAAATGGGGCTGGAGGCTGGGTGCTAGATATTAAGAAAGAAGGATGGCTCAGCCAGACTTCCTGCTCCCCTGACCCTTTGCCCAGGCAGCATGGCAAAAATCTTATTTACATAGGACCTGCTTCTTCTCCTTCCAGTAAACTAAGCATCTATGAGGTTATGTACAGTTTCCTAAATTAATTCTATCACCAATCTGGCCTAAATGGTGAGTGTATCTTCACCTACTCATTCCCAAGCCCTTCCTGTGGTTTCTGGAAGCCTTCTTCAGTCCCACCAGGCCCAGAGCATGAGGGCACGCTGACCTGGTTTGCAGCATTTGGAGATGACCTCCTAACTCTGACAAGTTCAGTTTACCAGACTTCTGACTACAGGCAACAAAGCATGTTAGGTCAGAGGCCCTGGACAGAGCTGAGCTCCATTCCGCTTCTACTCCTTTTTACTTGTGTATCTTAAGGACAATAATTAACTTCTCTGCCTCACCTATTTAAATCAGGATACGAATTCTCCTTCATGGGTTATAGGAACAACTCAAAGGTGTGTAAATCTAGGAGTCTATAAGTGCTCAGTAGAGGGTAACTTTTGAGGCCATTATTGATCTCGGCCTTCTGCTGTGCACTGGAGATACAGAGCTGAGTCCTGCCCTCAGGCTTGCTGTCTTGTGGAAAAGACAGGCCCCATGGGCCAATTAATTAAGTGTGGAATAAGACCTGCTTCAATGACACCTGGACCAGGCAAAGGGGTGGCTCTGGGAGGGGAAGGGGCTCAGCCTGGTTGGGAGCGTGTTGAGGCAACTTTCTGGACATCTTGATCAAAGCCGTGGGTGGAGCTGCAACTTTGGTTAATCCAGAGCCACCGCTTGAATGGCCAAGATTTCATCAAGGGATGCCAACGAATCTGCTACCTGGACTCCTTGCTCTTTAGTCTGACTTTGGGACCAAAAAAACCTTTCTATGAAAATCAAAGAGCCTTCGAGTCCAAAATATTCTGGTTCTAAGCATCCTAAGTTAATAGCTTAAAAGCTGATTAGAGTTCTGGAAACCGGAGGCGATGGTGAAGAGAGAAGTTAAGTGCCTACTGTGTGCATGAGGGAAGTGAATTAATATTCACCTAGGAATTGATATTTTCATGGGCCTGATATATGTCAGTGCCTGCCAAGTACTATTACCTCATTTAATCCTCAGAGTAGCCCCATGGAGGTTTTTTTTGTCCTTCTTTTACAGATAAGAAAACTAAGACTCGAAGTGTTTAAGATGTGTGAACAGGGTTGCAGTTAAGCGGTAGAGTCAGGATTAAAACCCAAGTTTGTCTGATTCCGAACCTCATGCTCTTTCTACTGTTTCAGACAATTTCTGGAGTGGAGATTCACACAGGGCCCAGCTCCTTCCTTTCCTAATAAACATGGCATTTATATATGTCATTGATGGTTTTCTAAATTAATGCTCTTGCCCACATGGCCAAAATGGCATGTGCATGTAAGCGTAAACATGAGAGGTGTCCTCAAGTACAAGAACCGTTCACCATATCAATCACAGATTGATTACACTAGTGACCCTGATCACTGGCCTCCTTGTAACCACAGTTTTTGCAATGTGACTTTGCAGCTCCTCCCTTAAGGGGTAAAATCTGTTTTCCATCCCTTAAGTCTGGGCTGCCCTTGCATTGTCTATATGGTGGAATGATGAGAGCCAGCTCCAGGTCTAGGCCGGGGGAAGCCTTGTGGGCAACTACCGTCACTTGCATCCCCGTCAAGCCTAGATTAGACAGCTGGGGACATGTGAGGGACACATAGAAAGAGAGCCCTCCCCACCCCCATCTTCCCAGCCATCCCAGGTGAACCATCACAGATTCTAGCTGACTTGTTTGTGAACACAGACACACATGTGAGTACAATCATGCCCAGCTGAGCTCTGCCTGGATCCACGGCAGCACCCCCAGTCAAGGGGCAAACTCCTGAGAAATAATAAATGTTTGTTGTTTTAAGTTCCTGCATTTTCGGAGTAGTTTTTAGTGCACCAACAGCTAACTGCTAGAACCAAAAATGTCATTTTCTTCTTCATTAGAGGTCAATTCATTTATTGTCAATACTTCAGTTTGGACGGGCTGTGCCCTAGAGCTGCTGTGCGGCTACCGTTGCGGGATCTCCCTGTTTCATCATTACAGGAATTCCCTCTATTTTGCTTTCTGAATCTCATGCCTTCCTCCTTCTGGGTAACTCCCTTGTTTTGATGGAGTACATCCTGTGAGAGTTGCCTAAAAATGGGTGGGTAGGTTTGGAGACAATACATATTTGGAACACGTTCATGCTACCCTTTCTCTTAAGTTGTGGGTTAGCCCAAGCTGAGTTCTAGCTGGGAAATATTTCTCTCAGAATTTTGAGGGTACTGTTTCATGGTCTTCTGTGTGGCTGTTGAGGAGTCTGGTTCTATTCTGATTCTTAATCCTCTGTATTATCAATTTTCCCTCTCCAGAAGCTTATCAAGTAGTCTCTTTGCCTCAATTGTGATGCATTTTTAAGATGATGCGCTTTAGTGTGGGTCTGTTTTCATCCATTGTGGTGGGCATTCACTTGGTCCTTTTAATCTAAATATTCATATTCTTCAACTCTGGGAAACCTTGTTGATTTATTCTTGAATGAATCCTTTCTCTTAATTTTCTGTTTTTTTCTTTCTGAAACTCCTATTATTCACATGCTAGATTTTCTAGAGTGGTTCCCTATTTGTATCTTTTCTCCTCTGTTTCCTTTGCTTATTTTTTGCTCTCTTTTCTGGGATATTTCTTCAACATCATGTTCCAAATCTTCTACTGAGTTTATTTTTTACTTTGTGCTTTTGAGTTTAAAGAGCTCCTCTTTTGTAGGTGTTCCCTCAGTGTTCTTTTATATGCTAATGTTGTGTTCTTGTTTCATTGATACACTATCTCCTCTTATCTTAAGGAGGTTAGTAATGACGTTTTTAAAGGTTTTCTTCTCTGTGAATCATCTCTACTTCTGATGTGTAAGAGGGAGCCCCCGGATGCTATGAGTCCTGTGTGCCTGGCAGGGCTTGAGATGTGATCATCACTGAGCCATTTTCTTAGGGGAGGATCTCTCATGTTAGTATCTTTAGAGTTTTCTCTGAGGCTTATCAAATTCCCCAGAAAGATTGGTCTTCTGTCTGATGGGTACTTGCTTGGTGCTGGCATTCTAGAAGCCAAGCTGGGGGAAAGGTAGGGGAGTCTCAGCATTCCTTATGTATGCTTTACTTCTTAGCATGGTATTTCTAATGTCAACTGGATATGCCTTGTTGCCCCTCCGAGACTGTTTTGCCCTCTCTAGAGAGTGGGCTACTGGTCATTGGTTGGGATTGGAAAACAACAGTCACTCAGCTACTTGGAGTGAGGAGGGAGATTTGGAGTTCTAACTCCATCTTAAGTAGACTTCAAAGCCATCCTCCTAATTTTAGCCCCATCTTCTCTAGCACATTCCAGTGGTAGCTAATGCTGCCAATTTCTGAGCCTTTGGTGGGGGTTCTGCTTCACCAATGCAGTTGTGTCTCAACTTCCCCACTGCTGGCTTAGGATTCAGCTTCCTCAGATTCGCTCGGTTACCAATGAACCGTCACTTTCCAGCTTCAAATTTTTGTTCCTATTGCCTCTTCTTCCATTCTCTTTGATCGCCCTGGTTTACACCTTTTTTGGAATATCTCTTTATTGTCTTTTCATAGGCATGAGAGAATGGAGGTGAGTATGTTCCCTCTTCTCTCTTTACCTGGAAATCCAGGAGTAGTTCTTGGCTTTTAAAGAACTAACACTTCAAGATATCTTATTTAGTTTAGGCCACATGGACCAAATGTTTACCATAGAAAATTAAACTTTCTCCCAAAGAAGACCCTCAAGTGGTAGAAGTCTATGTGATTTCTCTTTTTAGAAAAAAATGAGTTCAAGCCCTAAGTCACTTCACAAACTTACCCTTGTGGTTCCAAATTACCCAGACAGCCAGACAATCATAGTGGTACCCCTCCCAGACTTCCATTCCCTTTAAATCAGAGACTCGGGAGTCCGTTTGCTTTAACCTTTTAATAGTAGCCTTTTGGTATTTTCCTATAAGTGCTTTCAACTGGGCAATATACATATCATGCTTTCCTCATTATTACTGGTCCATCAATAAATATACAAAAAATCAGAGGAAGGGTGTCCTGTGAAAAATCGAAGTAAAAATGGTCACTATACATGCATGAACAATGAGCTATTCTCTGAAAACTCAACACAAGTGATTTATAGAAAGGCATACCTATTACATAAAGGCAAATGGGCCACATTATTCTTCTACTTAAGTACACTTGACATTTATAGAGAAGTCAGAGATTCCTTTCTCACACTCCTCTGCTGTACCAGTATTGAATGAACATTGGCTATGGAATCAGTTCTTGGTATCACGGTTTCAATATAAAACTTTGAGAGGTTCTGCTGGAAAAATCCATTCTGCCAGGCTAGAATCTATGAAATATGGATAGGAAGGTGTCTCTTGCCCCCTTTTATTTTCACCCAATGCTAATTTAAAGGCAGCCCTCAGGAGACACAAAAGATTTACAATTGTAGGAAAAATTACACCTTAAGCTCTTGGCTTAATGGAATTACACTGTTATTTCAAATGGGAGAGAATACATTTTATTCCATGAACTTTGGACAATATTATAGGGGTATTACATCCAAGGGATGGAAGCTCTGGGCCTCTCCCATTGCTATTTGTGAGAACACAGAGGTATATCCAAGTGAGAGACTACAACAATAATAAAAGGAAAGATCATATTAAATTCTAAAATAAAACAGAAAACAATCACCTATCTCAGCCTATTTATTGGAAATGTCTAGAAGAGGAAAACCATCCCTAGTTGTGAGATTTGTAAGACTATCTGTGCCCCCAAAGAGAATCTGGGGACAGATAGAGCCTAGCATAGCCCTCCTGAACCTGATCTGGGAGTGGCTAAAGAGCTGGAGTGAGCGTGTCTGCAGCAGACCCAGGAAAGCTCTTGGAAAGCAGGACGCTTGACGGGATGAGCACTGGGTGTTTTTCTGTATGTTGGTAAATTGAACACCAATAAAAATTAATTAAAAAAAAAAAAAAAGCAGGAAGCACCTGGACACTAGTGGCTGTAAAATAGAGTGGCTATATGTCCATTTCTTTTTTCAACTTGAAAATAAAAATAAAACCAGACAGCTGGATATGGCACTGGCCAATGAAGTTCACAGAAGAGAAGGAAATTTTCAAAGATCATGATTGGGAGGAGGTTATGAGGGTGGATAGGGGAGAACAGAAGTTGGAAATGAGTGCAGAAAGTGGGCATCTCTTTTAAAAACAGATCCTTCATAATTACCCCATGTATAAGCCCAGCCCTATGTGGGACCTATTTTCTTCTTTTCCTCCTCCTCTCCCTACCTCTTCTCTCCTCTTTTTCTTTTCCTCCTCCTTCTCCTCCCTTCTTTTCTCTCTCTGGTCCTAGCAACATCAGCTGTTAAAGCTATCGGTTTAGGCAACAGATGACTTTTTACAGGGGCATAAGGAAGGAGGGCTCGTTTTATAGGAGTCCTTACTTTATAGATTCAATTTCTTCTATTACAAATCATCTTTGGGAGTTCCAGGACCAATGGGACTTCTGAACTTCTAAGTAAAATCTGAGGACTTGCCAAGCAAGGGATAAAGCTATTATTCTCTTATTTGGTCATAAACCTGCCTATCTGGTGCTAAGATTCCAATGGTGGGAAGGCCTGTAACCTTCTGAGGGACTTCCCAGGCACTTCACCTATTCAGAGTAACAACTGCATGGGGAACAGACAGCTGGCTTGTTAATGTATAAACAAATACAGCCATAAAAATACTCAAACAAGATCTACACAACCTCATCTCTTCCCCAACCTGTGGCAATCAGTTGGCTACTATCTATGCTCTCTTTCATCTCCATTGGCTTTTCTTTTTATTACAAGAGCTCAAAAGGTACTTTCATATTGTTTTTGGACATCATTTCACAGGGTCAGCATCTATGAACTGGTATCTATCTGTGCCACGAAAGGATAGGTCATGCAATGTAATGTGACTTTTCCCAGCCTTTCAGGGCAGAGCACTGGTGGCCATTAACACATAAAAGCAGTTGAGGCTCCTCCCCTTGCAATTCTGGTGCTAGGACAGGAGAAAGTCTTTGGAGTCCCAGAGATAAAATAGCACTGTCTTCCTTGATTTTCTTTGAGATTTGGTTGAGGGAGCCTGAATGGGGGCTTAGTGGCTCTGAGATGAAGACTTTCAAGGAGGACCTTCTCACAACTTCCTGATGAGTTTCTGGGGACCAGACCTTGCTGAAGGATCACAGCACAAAGGGTTAAGTTGGAAAAAGTACAGATGTTTATTATGAATCAGCTTAAACCCTTTATGCCTCTGACAAAGTAACAACAAAAAAAAAATCATATCGATCAAAGGACCTCCAGGGTTTAATATTTCAAAAAAACAGATAAATAGCATCCTACAGATAAATAGCTTCACCTTTTGGGTATTTCCCAGAAGCATCTGAAAAATTTCCAGATGGTCTGTAGAAGTGGATGTGTAACCAGTACATTCCGACCCCCTACCCCACTGGAAAGAAATGCCCAGGGATTGGGCTGCAGGAGGGGCAGGGGGCATGTGGTACCATTCAAATATCCTCCCAAGGGACCAATCCCTTTTAGCCCTGGGGGATGTTCTTAGCAGGTGGTTGTTGCCTGAGAGGGGGAAGGGAGGGAAGGTGGGGGATCAAGAAGATGTATATGTGCCTTCTGTTAGAAGCCGTCCATAGCACATCCTAGGGGGTGGAGGCTTTTAGTTGGGAACTGGAACAAATTCTTGTGGATTATCCATTGGACCCTCATTTCAGAAAGCAATGCTGTTTTTATAAATTGGACCTGACTTTAAAAAAAAAAACGCCAAAAAAAAAAACAAACAAACAAAAAAAGGAGTAGAAAATGTTATACTAAAAAAGATCCCCAATAATGAAACAATCAGTAGCACATTGCATCTGTGAAGTGTCCCAGCTCCTTGCCATGATTCTGTCTCCAACTGCCATTTCTCTCCAAGGTCACCAAGTGTGGGAGTTACACCCCAATCTTCATGTCCACATTCTGCAGGTTCCGTGTCTCGTCGGCTGTCGTATACTGATCGGGGGTCTCTGAGGGTTCCTTGTTTACCAAGTGCACCATCTCCTGAGACTTGCTGGCCTCTCCGTTGATCCCACTTGGCTTCCTGTCCCCCACTGCTCCATTGCCATTGTTGATCACCAGCTTCTTCTTCTGCCCACACCTAATGATTCAAAAAAAGTCACATGAGAAGGTGCCCTGATAACTCGAACCATCATCACTGTCGTCACCACCATCAGCATCATCACGACAGTGTTTTCTTTTTTTTTTTTTTAAGATTTTATTTATTTATTCATGAGAGACACAGGGGGAGACAGAGAGAGAGAGAGAGAGAGAGAGAGAGAGGGGCAGAGACACAGGCAGAGGGAGAAGCAGGCTCCATGCAGGGAGCCTGACACAGGACTTGATCCCGGGACCCCAGGATCACGCCCTGAGCCGAAGGCAGATGCTCAACCACTGAGCCACCAGGGGCCCCATCAGGGACATTCTCCATGGCCAGCCTGAGCACGTTTCACCTGACTGACTGTAACTCATCCGTGCTTCTCAGAGTGTGTCCCTGAACCAGCAACAGAAGCATCACCGGTGAACCTATTAGAAATGCACACTTCTCAGCCTGACCCCACACGTACTAAGGCGGAGAAGCCTAGAAGTGGGTTTAATATCTGTGGTTTGAATAAGCCCCCAAGGGGTTTCGGATGCACACCGGATTTGGGGAATCCGTGGTCACAACTCGGAAACCAGGGCTAGTACTGTCCCCCTATGGCCGGTGAAGAGACCTTTATGCTCCAAGAATTCAGTTATCCCAGTTATTCAGCCAGCAATAAAAGAATCGGGATTCAAGCCCTTCCATGCTGATTCCTAAGTTCTAGTTCTCCTTCCCCATCCTGTGTAATGCCAATGTTTGCCTTTTTTAGGCACATTAGCAGTTCCCGCAGACTTGGATAAACGACGAATATGATATGATGACTACAAATCATTCTGATTTGTGTAATTCAACCAAGCCCCATAACTTCCTCTCCCAGTCAACCCTTTGGTGGCCTTATTGGGGTTATTACTGGATGGCTTGAGAAAAAGGAAACCCTATTCACATTATTCTAGAAGAGTGGGGCCATACTGATTTTCATAGGCTAACACTGGGTAACTCGCATAGATGGGGGGGGGGTTCACTCCCTAAGGAAAGGCATTCGCCGTGCCACAAGGCTTCTCAGGACCCTGCTCAAGACGCGCACGCAGAAGGTCTCCTATGGAAGCCCATGACCTTGATTGCGTCCCCATGTCTTAGTGCTGTTGGGGCATTGCCTCACCCCCCACCCCCAGCCTGTTGCAACGTTTCCTCTATCCTGTCACATGGGCACGGCCACACGTCTAGAAGTCAGATGGAAGCCAAGCTGCAGAGCCTCGTGGCACCGAGTAAGGTGGGGACGAGGGGAAATGGGCTGGCATTTACTGGACACCTCTCCAATGCCAGACACTTTAAATACAACTTCATGAAAGCCTCACAATAATCCCATGATGCAGCTGTTACTCTAGTTACACAGTAGTGGAAACTGAGGTCCAGGAATGTTTAATAAGTAGCTTGAGGTCACAGAGCTAGGAAGACGGAGTCAATATTCAAATCTCCGCCTCTCTGAGCAGATGCCAGGACTCTGCCCAGCTCTATTCACGCTGCCAACCATCTGGAGATCTGGAAACAGCATGAAGTCGGAATCGTTCACTTTGCCGCTGGATATTTGGACTCGGAGAGACAAAGACTCTATTATTCATGATTAGGGGCCATTCCCTCTAGAACTGCCAAGGCCATAAACTTTAATCTCTTATTTGGGGAAACAGAAATTATACCTCCTCGACAGGAGGTAGATCCTGTCTCCTCTGGCATGATGCTCGATGAGGGGTGGAGGGAAGGCTGCTTGACCTCTGGGGCACATCTGCGGGGCTGGGACTATGAGCATAGTCCACGCAGAGTAGGGGCTGGGAAGGCTTGGTTTTGAGGCCTTATCGCTGTGGGGCCTGGACCAACTCATTTGACCTCTCTGGCTCTCAGTTTTCTTATCCATAATATGGGGCCAGGAAGAGCACCAACCTCACAGGATTGTGGGATGTCCTTGAAACAAAGCCCAGCACTGATACGGGAGTCTATTATTGTTATTAGTGCTCTTACTAAATGGGGTGGGGAAGCCAAGGCCTTGGAGGAGCACTTGGGACAGAATCTGGAATGCAGTAAATGTTCAAAAAGCGTGTAGTTGTTCATAGAACCAGAGCCATATGAGTTTGGCTTTTGCTGGTTTGCCCTGGCTGCCTCCACGCAGTCGTTATATTTACCATGAAGATGGCCCAGGAGGCCGAAGGTAGAAGTCTGCTCGTTTTATTTCAAATTCTCAAACGGTATCTCAGGTGTTCTTTGGAGGGAAAATACCTTATTAAAGCAATTCCCATTTGCTGACCTGATGGGTACTTTAGAAGTTGAATGACATATTGTAGAAAAGACACTAACAATCATAAAAAAAAATGTTGGTGCCTGGGTGGGTGGGGTGGGGGATTCATGCTCTTTAGGCTCAACAGAGCTGATTTTAAAAGTGGGTGACAGGGAACCTGCAGTGCTCAGAAATGCCCTGCTTGGGTTTGTCCTGCCCCCGTTTCCCTTTGGATTCATGTGTCTCTGTTATCTGAGTTCCTTCAGGGGGATAGGATGATTCTCACAAATAACCAGCCCAGTATGTGTTGCTCCTGGGCCTTAATGAGTCCTTTTATCTTTTAACTCATGACATCACCAGTTTATTATAAAAGGACATAACCCAGGAACAGCCAGATGGAAGAGATACACGGGGCGAGGTACGAGGAAGGGGTGTGGAGCCCCCATGCCTCTTTGAGAGCACCATTCTCCCCGAATCTCCATGGGGTCACCACCTCAGATGGATTCATGAGTACTTTTAAAAGGCAAGTTCTCATTTTTCCATTCTCCTTAGTTATAGGATTTTCAGAAAGAACACCAGAGCTGAGGGGACTTCAGAAATCGCCTAGTCAACCTCTTCATTATATAAAACAGAGACTGAGTCCAGGAAGTGAAAGGGATCGTCTGAGGCCGCGCGGCTGGTTAGGGCAATAAACGGGGTATCTGCAACTTAGACTCTCTGACTCCAAAGGTCAGAGATCTCTACCAAACTGCATCCCCTCTTCGCCCCTTGTCTCCTCAAATCTCAGGCATCCATCAGCCGAGCAGTGACCATGTGATGTGGGAGGGAGCCATCCTGGAGTCTCACCAGGAGAGGGTGGGCAGGCGGGGTGGGTGAGAAACCAGGTAACACACGTTCAGGGCATGGAGGAATTTATCTCGGAAAATTTGGGGGAGTAACTTAACAACCACTCTTTATGTCTCTTCTGCCTGACAATCCCTAAAGATCTTTAGAGAGATTTATGTTGCATTGGGTCAGAGCTGTGCCACCCAACGTGGGAGCCACCGGCCCCAGGTGGCTATTGAAATGCAAGCCAGTGAAAACTGAACGAGGTTCAAAAATCACCTCTTCACTCAGACTCAGCCACATTTCAAGGGCTTAGGAGCCACAAGTGGTTAGTGGTTGTGTGCTGGTGCAGACGTAAAACCTTTCCATCGTCGCCGAAAGTTCTATTGGACAGCTGTGTTCCAGAGGACGGAACAAGGCTGGCTGAAGACAGACTGCGATGAGCTTGGCTGATGCTTAGGAGAAGGATGGCATTTCTAAACCATGGAGTTTTACAGAGGGGACCTGCAGAGCAGGGGAGGGAATGAAGGCCCTCCAGGGTGCACAGAAAAGATGATTATTCCCATTCCCATTAAGCCCTGGTGAAAGCCTTTTCTGTACAACCAATATAGTGACATCCCTGAATCATTCCTGTCTTGTGAAACCTCCCCTCGTAAGCTCCTCACATTTTTTTTTCTCCTTTTCATATGAATCAGATCAATTCCTTAGGGGAAAGGCACCTGTTGGGCCTCATCCGATACCTACCAACTCAACTGACTCCTAAGACAACTGTCTGCTCTTAAGGAAATGGAAGGAAGTAGGATTTCCATTGGAAAGCTGAAATTCAAGGACCCTGGTTATGAACAGCAAGGAAAGATGGTGTGGGGTATCCCAGGGATGGGAAAACCTAAAGAAATAGCAGGACCCCTAAATCAGCATCTTTACGATGCACAACTCATCACTTTGTCCTGGAAGCCTGTGGTCAGGCCTCGCACAGCATTTCAGTGGCTGCTTCTCCACTTTCACCTTTTTTTTTTTTTTTAAGATTTTATTTATCTATTCATGAGAAACACACACACAGAGAGAGAGAGAGAGAGAGAGAGAGAGGGAGAAGCAGGCTCCATGCAGGGAGCCCAATGTGGGACTCGATCCCGGGACCCCAGGATCACACCCTGAGCCAAAGGTAGGTGCTAAACTGCTGAGCCACCCAGGGCGCCCCTGGTTTTGTTTTGTAAAAGATTTTAGTTATTTATTTGAGAGAGAGAGAGAGAGAGAGAACACAAGTGGGGAGGAGCAGCAGAGGGAGAGAGAAGCAGACTCCCCACTGAGCAGGGAGCCTGAAGTGGGGCTCGATCCCAGATCCTGGGATCATGACCTGAGCTTAATTGACAGAGCCACCCAGGCGGCCCCCTCACCCACCCACTCTCATGTTCTAACCTAAGTTCCTACACCAGTACCCGGCCCAAAGTATCTCGTCAATAAACATCTGCCGACTCCGATCCAACCGGTCAGTACTGCTGCTGCCCCTCCAGGTCCCTCGGGCCGGGTTGGCACCCTTCCCATTTTTAATCTCTTCTCCCTCGCCCGCTGCGATCACAGGAGCTCACTGAAAAGATGTTTGCTGAATAAACGGAAGCTGGCCATAGAGCCTCATTTTCCACCACACTTTCTTTCATGAAAATAGGATGCTGGATCTCTCTAAAATGTCACGTTTGCAGCGGAAAAGGCCCCAGCCTTTCAAGAGGATTAGAAATGGGCTTGCGGCCTTGGAAACGCAGCCCTTAGCCACCCCTCAGCTGCGTGGCAAATGTGTTTTTGATTATCAAACCAGCACGTGGTCACTCAGGGCGTCCGAGCAGCTACTCTCCTGGTGAGATCCTCGCTGTGTTGGATCTCGCATGTCCCTATTTGCCTGTCACCGGGGTGACCGCTGGTCTTGGGTTGAGGGTGTGCAGCCCCGGGCTGGCAGGGTGGGGGGCAACCGGGGTGGGGGGCTGAAAACCAGCCCCGCTGTGCAGACTCCAGCTGCTCTCGGGGACAGCTGAGATGCTTCCCGGAGGAATCGCCCCCATGGACGGCATTTGGGGCCAATGTTTCTATGACGACGTGTGCAAAGTTTATGGACTGGATAGGCGAGCAGAAGGGGTGCAGTCTAGGCCCTGGAACAAAAGGACTCATTTCCAACAACTGGAAATTCATCTGTCATTGAGCAAAAGTAACCTAAGAGAAGACCAGAAGGCTGAGGGAAAGTATAAAGACTCTTTGTAAGGGCTCCCTCAAGCCACATTATCTAAATCGGCCAAACAAAAAGCTCTTTCCATCCCGTCACAGGAGCCTTCTAGGAGGTCTTTCAGATTTCTTTTCCTAGTTTTCATTCCTCATACAGTTGGCTATCATGAGTGATTTTTTTTATTATTCTCTCAGAGGTATATATAGAGCAACAGCTATTTGACTTTGGTGTAGCCCTAACTTGCACCAGGGTTAAGTGACACTATCTGATGTCCTCGGATAATCAGAGATCCTGCAGATGCATGACACATGGCCTGAGAATTAGCCGGTGATGTCCAAAAGCCAACAAGAAGGATTCTAGCATGTTCTCTGGGTCCTCTCCCCAACCGAGGGGCCCCTTCTGGCCTGTTAGATGATCTAGTGATACAATAAAGGGAGCCCTACTTGGAAGTAGGATTCTTTTACCTTGTAGGAAGCAAGTTCCAGGGACATTTATAAAAGGTTGAATGTTCCTCTGCGTACGCTCAGAGGAAAGCAGTGCACCTTTAGAGCATCTCGAACAGGAAACTTAGACTCACCCTTTGGAGTGCCCTGTCAAAATTCATGTCCTCAGTTGCTAGAATGAGGTTTTCTCTTATTTCACTTAGGTGGCGTTACATCTGGAGCCTGGTCACTGGCTCAGTCAGGCCCAGTACTATTTAAATAATTTCCAACATGACAGGCCTTGGTTGAGGTGAGGAGAGAGAGGGACCTCTGAGGATATGAAGACATCCCATGCCCAGTTGGACTGTCTTTAGTCAGACACTTCTAAGGAAAGTTCTTCATCATTTCATAGACCTTACTGTTGGGGAGCTCTTCCTAAGCAACAACCTGAATCCTTTCAACTACAGTTTCCAGAAAATATAAATTAGTATCATTGCAACAAACAAACAAACAAACAAACAATAAAAAACCACAGATACCCAACACCTATTTCAGGTAAGCGTTCTAGAAGGTTCCATGGGCCACAGACAGGCTAAAGGAGATGACCAATGCCTAGATCTTTATATGGTGTTTTTGTGCATTGTGAATGCACTTACTAAATATTGTTTAATCAGTCAATGAAGGAGTGCATACTTTTGTGCCTTCCCAGTGATATATATGTATATATATATATTTTTTTTCTTTTAATATTTTATTTATTCCTGAGAGATACACAGCGGCAGAGACACAGGCAGAGGGAGAAGCAGGCTCCCTGCAGGGGGGCCTGATGTGGGACTTGATCTCAGGACCCCGGAGTCACAACCTGAGCCAAAGGCAGATGCTCAACCACTGAGCCACCCAGGTGCCCCCCATCCCCAGTGAGATATTTTATAACTTTCATCAGATAGCATCTCCATGGGTTTAACTCCGAAAAAATTAAGAACCTCCAAAGATTCAACACTATTTAAAAGTGATGGTCCAAATAATCACAATGTCTCTTTTATCTAAAGAAGGTGCCAGAACAGGGCTTCTTAAACTGTACCATGCTCACAAGTCCCCGGGATCTCATCAAAACACAGACTCTGATATAAGATATCCAGGTAGGGCCTGAGATTCTGCATTTTTAACAAGTTCCCAGGGTGTTGGGGCTGCTGGTGCCAGGGCTGCACTCTGAGTAGCAGGTCCATGGAGCCCACATAGAACTAACGTCCTTCCAAAGCGAAGGCCCCGAGCGCACCCCCTTACCTTCTTCGACTATTGACAGCAATGCAAACGGCAAGAATCAAAGCCAAGGCCAGGAGCGAGGCCAAGATGATGAGCCACTCTGGTGAGAGGGAACCAAAAGACACCTGTGAGCTTGGGAAATACACTTTGTAAAAACAGAAATGTACTTTATGTACCACAGATGGGTCTGGCCAAGTGGCCCTGCCGACCAGCAGAAAATGCTAGAACAACTCTGCTCTAGGTGTCTGCCCAACAGGCCTCTTGTTTTAAACTCTTATCACTAGTCAGGATTTTCAAGTTCCTCCAGGAGAAGCATGTCTCCAAAAAAGCGTGGAATGACCTGTAGAAACTTGTAACTGCCTTTGGCGCAATATTATTAGGGAGACTAAAGGGAATTTATGTTTCCCTCAAAAGGAACATGCCTCTCCTATAAGAGCACCCACCTTGTGTTTTATTAAGAAAATCAAATGGGGGCCACGCACAATGGGTGGGAAGAGGACACCCCCACGGAGGGCTGAGCTTTTTGCATGTTCAGCTGGGTGTGTGGGGGGTCATTTGGCAAAACTCCTTCTAAATGTGCATGCTTTTGAATCCCGCTTTTGGGAATTTATAAGACCTCAGAATTTGTTACGAAGATGTTCATTGCCACGCTATTTATCATAGTAAAAGTTGGAAACAACCTCATACGGGAGGAAGGGATCAGTTCCACAAATTAGGGTACACCCACCCTATTCTGCACTGCGAGAGCAGGAGAAGAAGGTCTACTGATGTTCGAAGCTGTGGGCAACCAGCTGGGAGGGGTGGTGGTTTCCTAAACAGCACGTGCGGCCTACTTCCATTTTTGTATGTAAGTTACATTTTAAAATGGTGGGAAGGACACCTATGAAAATGATAACCATGGCATTTCGGGACGGTGAGGCAGCTAATAAATGATTTACACTTTGGTCCTTTGGTTTGCATTCTCTCAAATGTCTCCAATTATCGTGTATCACTTGTGGGCTGCTGACATGTTAGACACAGGTTTTACAATCAAGCTGTAAGAGGATGAAAATATGACTTGGCAACGTGGATGGATTCTCTTGCCAGCTGGGTTGTCTATCTGTGCAACGAGCTGGAGCTCAAGCACCAAGAAGGATAGGGAGGCACGGATTGTCCTTTCCCCTTTGGGAGTCTTGGGTTTCCTCCCCTGTCCTGCTCAGGACCGCGTTTGCCTGGCCTCCACCTGGTTAGGTGAGTTTGGGGAGGGAGGTGGAGGCAGGTGGACCCATTTTATCCTTTGCTCTGGTCTCTCCCGTTCACTCTCACTGGAGCTGGGAAGAACATTACAGATTGCTTCTCCGCCACCCCCTCTCCCACTGGCTCCCGTTCCAGCTGTGCTCAGGCAAGCTGAGGCAAGGGGGTGAGGTGCCCCCTACATTCTTCCCTCTCCCAGAGGGAGGCTCAGCTCGGAGGCCTCTGAAGAGAGGGTAAAGTTGAAAAGAGAATTTACAACCCTAGGAAAACCCTTTCTTCTTTGTAATCCCACTCCTTAGAAATGCTCAGTTTTGAGCCCAAGTCAAATAAAGAATTTGCCTCAAGTGCCTTAAATCTTGGTGCTCAGGAGAGCAGGGTGGCCCAGCCCTCCGAGCGCGCTGGGACTCATTCAGACACCTTCCTCTGTCTGGATCCATAAAGACTGTCCCTTGAGAAACAGTAGTTTGGGGCCAGAAGAATGTTCTTACGTCACCCCCCACACACGGCCCTTGTAGCTCCTCACTGCCTGCAATGGGAGAGGAAAGCTGTATGCTTCGCCCCCCAGCCCAGACATAAAGGAGAAACCGGGCCGAGAGAGGCAGGACCTGGGGTGTGGCACAGAGTCCCCTGGGTGGTGGATCATTGCCATGGGAAGGAAGCTTTAGCGACTCACATGCCACCTCTTTGGGACGGGCAGGGGACAGGTCTGAAGGTTAGCTCATTCAGTTTTGGGGACCCGGAAGAAAGAAAGTTCCATTCTTTCCTACCAAATGCTCTCATTCCTCTTTAGCTTGCAAAGAATGTGCTTTTTCAGTATCCTCTTTTTTTTTTTTTTTTGTCCTGCACAGTTTGAAACTTACCTGGGATTTGAGGTTTCCGCATAGGACCCGAGGTTGTGTTTGCACCACCTTCTTGACTTCCACTTGAGTGTCCTAAGGGGGAAAAAAAAACCAACATCTCTCAACCAAAAGTTTGGAATGCACAACTACGAGTTCCTTACAGAACAGCATGCAGGGCCAACCTCTCTTCTGTTCTGCATCACTGCGAAGCTATTTTCTAGATCCAAGCCACAGATATTTATAAAGTGTTACACGAGAGATACCTCCCCAGAAAAGTTGTTTTGATAAAGGCCAACATCTGGAGATGTCATTTTTCATGAAGAACATGAGAATTCTCGCCAGCGGCACTATGTGGTGTTTAAGACCTTGGGCTCCAGAGCCCGGCAGCCCTGGATTCAAGTCCCGCCTCCACCTCTTGCTAGTGACATTCTGCTGAGTCAAGCTACCCTCTCCAGGTCTCAGCTTTCTCATTCAGAAAATAGGGATAAGGATAAAATCCACTTCACCATAATTTCACAGAGGTGTACAGAAGCACACAAGAATGGGAACTGGGTGTAGTTGCTCCGTGCTAGCTCTGATTTAGGACCTTGCCACTCAGAGGATGGTCCCTGGACCAGCAGCACAGGCATCATGTGGGCGCCTGCTAGGAAAACAGGATCTCAGGCCTCCTCCCAATCCTACTGAATCAGAATCTTCATTTTAACGAAGATCCCTAGACGATTCAAATGCTCCAGAAAGTCCAAAGCAAATCTAATGATCGCATCCAGTGTCTTCACAGATGTGAAAATAAATATTAAGAATTAAGGATTTAGGGGGGCAAAGGCCCTTTCTGTCCAGGAATAAATCACCCTCTTGGAGTCCCTTGCTAATGTGCTATTGAAACATGCCAAGTTTTCAGAGGAATAAATATCTTCTACTGCCACAAAACAAAGTAAGGGAACAAATGAAGCATCTCAAACTGGAAGGACGTGTCACAAGACAAAAAATCCACAGCTCCGCCTGGGAGGCTCATCAAAATGAGGGAAGCATCGTGTTTTAAAAGAAACTTCTAAGACATCTCGTGAGGAGACTCACCTAAGGTAAAGCTTGGGTTTTTTGTTTGTGTTTTTTATGCTGCCTCCCTGGCTTCAAAACAAAATGTGAAAATATCCCACAGAAAGGAACTTGTTCCTGCCTACCAATGGGGAGCCCACTACAAAATTCTAAAGTCTACCAAGGGAAGAAAAAGCAAATCAGGGCAGTCTGCGTGGCTAAGCAATGGATGGAGATGGACAGGCTTGAATTAAATGAAGATGTCTGTGGAGGGCCAAACTTCAGACGGTGGAGAGTGAAATTTTGATGATGGTGGTTTATTTTGGATAGGCCAACTGCTATTTTCCTTAAACTCAAAATGGAACAAAACACATTCTTACCAGATCTCTGGCCATTCCACACACCTCATGCCACTTTGACACTGGCCTTGTACTTGGCAAACCTCAGAAGGAGTCCAAGGTGCTTTTCCTAGCTGCCCCCCAGGGCCCTTGGTCATTGGCACGTCTTTACCTGCATGGGTCATGGGATGTTGGCCATCTACACTGGAGGTCTTTGGGCTTGAAAACCATCTAAGTGGTATAGGCACTCTCCCTGGTCTTTCTCTGACTCATAGCAGCCTTTGATATTTGAAAAGGAGGCCACTAATGGATCATAATCTCTTTATTTTGGTTTTCAAAAAAAGCGCTCCCAGCAAGGAAAGATCTGGGTGTGTGTACAACAAGATGAAACCTCCTACTTGAACAATACACACCTGCATAGGAGTCAAACAAAAGAGACCGCTCCCGCCCACCTGATTCTCACTTCAAGCAAAAGAAGATGGACGAGATACGGCAGGCCTCACCTTGCACCCTAGAGGTCTACAAATCCAGCCAGGGGAGCGCCGGCTGGGAAAGCAAGCCCCGCAAAGACGGACACTTGACACTGTAATTTGGAGATGAGAATCCAACCTGAGACGCGTGCACAGAGATAATTCAACTGGCCTCGACTGTGAGAAAAACAGTCTAGGACAGAGCTTCTCAAACTTCAGTGCACATACAAAACACCCAGTGTGGGAGGAGGGCTAGTTAAAATGCAGACCTTGATTCAGTAGGTCTGCGATGGCTGGCGCTTCTGCATTTCCAGCCAGCTCCTAGGAGATGTCCAAGGACCACGCCTGGAGTAGCCAGGGTCTCTTGATTTTAGAGAGCATGCGTTTTGATAATAACTCCCTATCATTTCCCAAACTCTTTTGTTTTCCTGATAGCTCACGTTCTTCCCAAGAACTCTGGGAGGTAACCGAGGCAGGTGCGCTGATCCCTGTTCTACTAGGAATGAAAGGGAAAGGCTGATCCCCTTTTTTACTAAGAGCTTGGGAAAAGCCAGATGCCCCACCCAAGGAACTCAGAGAGCCAAGACTTTGGTCTTTGCTTTAGAAGTACTCCTAATGAACCCCGATATCCTGTGCTCTTACGTGAAAGCTTATTACCAAGCCACCATGTAAATATCCGTCTTCGTATTTGCTTTAAGTGTGTGAACCTTTAGACCTAGAGGCAACTGCAACCCTGACTTGGGCATGAAGGGAAGACCATGGTTCGGACGGATTACCTGGTTTTCATGGGATCACCTACACTGACAATATCAGGGCCACCCATATCGGCAGGACCTTTCAGTGGTCCCAGTGATACTGGTCACAAGTAAACCTGCCTCATGTCAGACTTTTGTTGCCTGCAGTAATGTTTCCAGGGGTGTGATCTGAGTCACAGTAAACACTTATCCATTTAATAATACGTGCCTGGCAGTAATTATGGTCATTATGGAGTGTTTTCTCCAGAACATATTTATAGAGGCAATATGAGACCTCAGGGCTTGAAACCTGGCTCCACCACTCAACTCACCAGTCACGTCAACTCAGCCAAGGTACTTGCCCTCTCTGAGTCCTAGTGTCCTCGTCCGTAATACAGGGGTGATAAATAGTACTTACATAGGTCACAGGGTTTTAGGATGATTAAATAAAGTAATATTAGATGAACCATATGAAATCATGGGTATTTGACAGTTGACCTACAAAAATGGCAGTGTCATGTGGTCCACCCTAGTTTATGTGAAGTGTTCACATGACACCACCAGCACACAGTAAATTCTCATTAGATGCTACAGTGCCATGTGCTGGGGGTTATGCTAAATGCTTTACATGGTTTCATCATTTAGTCTTTAAAACGATGCCCTGCGACAATTATTATCCCAATTTTAATCATTAGGAACTGAGTTTCAAATCCCTAAAGCAACATCCTCAGTGTGTGGAGGAGTTGGGATCAAGCCCAGGCCATTCTTACTCCAAGACCCATTTTCTTAATCAAACTGGCTTAATATCATGCTCAATTGAGACCCTGCCTGAATTCTTTTTGATCCTTCCACATGGAAGACTTTTCTCCAACACAGTAGTTCTGCATTGTCCCTGCAGTGTCAGTATCACCAGGGAACTTACTAGAAATAAATATGCTCAGGCTCCACCTCAGACCTACCGAATCAGAAACCTTAAGGATAGGGCCCAGCAGTGTGATTTAATAAGCACTCTCCGTGATAGTGGTGCATGCTCAGAAAGTCTGAGAACCACTCTTCTTGAGACAATGACTCATACTTTATTAATCATTAGTAGGCTCAATGATGATAACAGCAAATGACTACAGTAGCTCAAACTTACCAGCTGATTCTGATCCATGAGTGGTATGGGACCTCCCACTGGGGTGAACCCATGAGTCTTGGTCTTCTGTGAGGAGCAAGCAGAAAAGGCTCATTACTGGGTATTCCACTGCAATTTACATTTCCTTACTTTTGCATTTTCAGACAGCTTATCACCAAGTTTAGTGTTTTAAAGGTCACCAGAAAACCAGTGGCAAGGAGCCTTGAGTGGCTCCATGGTATGAATTACTGTTCATTGCTTGATCCACTGGTAAGTACGCTAGAGCTTTAATCAAAATTAAATAAACTGGGGCAGCACAGACCATCCAGGATGACCACAGGAAGTGTGGTTCTGGTAGAAATCTAAGAGCATTAACACTCTATTATGATGTCTTTGTAGGTCTGAGTTGGAACTTGATACTATGTCTTTGAAATAGAGACTAAATGCTTTGAATTATACAGATGTGATCGCTGGGAGTGTGTGTACTCTCTGACTCAGAGCATGAGCCACTTAAGGAGTTTTCTCTGAGGGAGGAAATAGAAAATGGTTTTGGTGTGCAAGATCTTGGTGTTGAGTTATGCAAAAATTCAAAGGAAAGGTCAACTGCTTATGTAGAGAAAAGGAGTTTGAAGATAAGTGAAAAAGGAATATGATGGGTTCTAACATGTAAAAAATATGGACCTGGTTATTAGAATAAAAATAAATAATAAAAAATAAGATTTTTCAAAATTTAAATCCGAATTTTCAACATCAAGAGTTAACATAATCTCATCTCCCCAGATGTCTATCACCAAAAGGTTTTCAATTGAGACAGACTCATGAATTGCTAAGATCTGGGTCCATAGGTCAAATCAAACATATGTAAATTTAACATATGGAAACAACCCTCCCCGCTCTCCTCTCTCTTCCCCATACACTTCCAACATGCTGGAATCTTAGAACAAAACAAAACAACAAGACAAACAACGATGACAACAAAAAGGGACAATGGTTTCATAAAATGATTACCGTCACCCATTATGAAGACCTGTAAGGAATATATAGAAATCTGATCATCACCATTTCCTTGGTTAGAGAAGGCAGAGGTAAGCGTCCTGTAATCCCTTGTGTAATTGTACAGAGGAGAGAGATTGTTTTGTTCTTTACTTAGAGTACTTGAAAACAGCATTTGCTGAAATGCCAACACCAGCACCCCCGATACCACCACCACCATCGTCATCATCACCACCACCACCACCACACCACTGCAACTGCAAATGTTTTAGTTCTTAACATCAAGCATCAAGACTGAGAAAAACGTATGGAAGAACTAACCTTTACCTGAGTGGCTTGGAGGAAAACTAAGGATGACAGTTGAATCACTTATTAATCATTTAGTGCAGGAATAACCACAGAAAATCCATCTGTTTGATCATGGAATATAGAAGGAATCTGCATATGTGAATATCAATTTTGTCGAAAGCATTTTATTTACTAACAAATATGTTATGTGACCCTTTCATAATACTATCACTTTTAAAACTGCCATTTAAAATTTAAATTCATTTGATCTCATAACGGTCCTTATTTTGCCAAGAGAAACAAGGCAGTGGTCTAAGATTAATTTCTCTGAAAGAAAACTGACAATGCTACTTGGAATGTTTAATAACTGAGGGCAGAACCATGCTGGATAAAGAACCAAAGGGTGTAAGGGGCTATGTCTTCCTACTATCACCAAAGTTAGTATTTTTAAAAACTGCCTAGAAAAGGAAGCTCTGGGTGAGCAGCCCAGAGGCAAGAATCCAAGCATGTGACATCCTGAGTCTTCTGTCCCCATATCAATTAGAGCATCACAGATGTCATCTGTTTTATCTACTGGGTTCTCATAAAACTTACTTTTTTTTTGGGGGGGGGGAAGACAGACCTGGCTACAAATATATATTTAAAATCATGAATCTTTAATATAATTCAATGGTTGAGTGGCAAGAAGCACTTGAATCACTGGGATGGGGAGAAGAGATTGCGATTCTCATTTCTTAACCAGAGTAGTTATGTCCAGTTCTTTTTCCTTCAATGTAAGTTTCTTAATGCAAATGGAGGAGCAAAGAAAGGGAGAAGTAGGCGAGACTAGGTATTTGAGAAAAGAAGTCTCACTCTCCTTTTAGGTGGTGTCCAACTTAATTGAATGAGTCATCTTTAGTCATCTCTTTGCCATTACAACACGAGAAATCAAGCCTATGCATTATTAGTAGATTAAATCATAAAGTTTGAAGTGTGAATCATAAGCAGGTTTAGCCACGAGCCCTCCACCGACAGTAAAATTCACCAATCCATCACCAGTAAAGATGATAGTTTCAGAGCAAAAGATTTTAGCCTATGGAAATTTTTCACATGTTGGGTAAAACCTTACTAATGAGGTAGCATATCTGAGTTGAATCAAATGAATTTGCTAACACTTAACTACTTTGACCTACAAACACGTTAATTTCCTATGGTTCAAATTAATATATCACAAGATTAGGAACAAAGAGAGAAATCCTAACATGACAACCAAGTCACAAAAATAAATGGAGACTGGAATGAGGACCTGTGATAAAGGTCATTCCCGTTTGACAAATCAGTCTAATCATAGCCCGCACAGAAAATACGCCCCCCCGCCCCCCTGTAGTACGAAAGTACGCGTTGTGTCACTCTCTAGGGAAATCGAACCAGATAGCAAACGGCCAAGTTACCTGAAAGGAAATGAATAACGTTAGAATTGGAATCTCCAGCAATATTAACTTCAGTAACTCCAGGGAACCCCGTCTTAGCGGGGGTCACTGGGATGAGGGTCCTGTATTCATTTGTGGCTGGCGAGTGAGAAGGAGAAGCTTCCACTGAAGGAGCTGAGTCTTCGGGAAGATGTCCACCTTTTCTTCCACCTCTACCATCAGTTCTATCTGTATGGACGTGGAACCAATGGTGAGCCCACATTTGTGAGGCCACCACCCATCGGGTGCTTGTCTTCAGAACATGCTAGTGCTGCAAAAGCTTTCCACTTGTTATTCATGAGTACGGAGCAAAAGACAGTACAGTTCGTTCTACTATTGAACCGAAGCGATATTTTGCGATTGGCACCACCTGGACATTCCTCAGTGGAAGAGATTTTGGTGATCTCAACACCCAGGAGAGGCATTTGTCGCAACGTCTGCCTGGATTACTAGAGTTAGGTTTATGCTGCTGCGACGGTGACCTTGAAGTCAACTCAGGTACTAGATAATCTGGAGCTCTTACTCAATTAGACCCGCCTTTGATGAAGTGGAGAAAACACATTATTGAACTGAAAAGTAAAATCATGCTCCCTGCAAAGGGAATCGTAAAGGCAAGGTTTCAAAGCCCCGAGGCTTAGATTACTCTTTCCTTTGCCATAAGGGCACCGATTCTTAGTCACAAGCACCATGGATATATGTCCAGAGGATGAATGGCAAAATAATATTATTGATGAAAGGAAAACAGAGAGTGATAGAATTCAGACCTTTACACCAATTATAAATCATATACAAGCGATCCGTTATTTTAAAACCATGCCACTAGCTCTAGAGTTTAAGAAACCTGAATTTTTAGATTGAGAAATACTGTTTGTACTTTATTATGTACAGTAGCTTCTAAGAGGTCTACAAAGCAGAAACATCAAAGAACCATCACCAGCCACACCTTCTGATCAGAAGTAACAGCTTAACAGCAGCCAGTTGTGTACCTCCACCAAAGACACCACAAAAATATCCATAATTTATTGAGCTTTATCAAGAGCTGAAGCCAACTGGGCTTTACAATCCTTACTGCTAGTTGGAGTAGAAGCCATTGGATGGTTTTTATCTTCTTCCAAGCCTCCAGGCGATGTGGAGAAGCTCTGAGTATGACTTTGCTCTGTTTCAATGAGGGAGGAATCCAGCATTAATTTGGAGCCATGAAACGAATCCTCCGTTAACTGCGGACAGGGAGGATCTAGCTATGGTAGTGTCAGACGGGTAGGTGCACAGGAAGGCCGAAGTTTGTGTATACCATTCTCCTCTGATTGCTAGAAATGTACAACAGAATTCTGTTTCATCCCTCATCAGCTCCTAAGAACCTCTTTTTCAGTATAGTCAACAAAGATAAAGTGCCAAGGTGAAGCCTGAATCAAAACTTTGTCCACCCTGGATCATCCTGGCCCAACTCTAGCTTCCAGCCACTTAGGAAAACTAAGGAACACAGAGAAAAGGAAAAAGGAATGGTGGGTGGCAAAGTGGGACTATAGGGAAATAAATACTATGATAGCAGGTAGCACACTTCTTAGGATGAAAGAAGAAGTTCTAGAATAACCTGCTCAAGTAACTCAGATCAAATTTACACAAAGAAATATTTAAGCCCCTTCTAAAGAATATTAAATTAGAGCTACCATTATACTCTGTTATTAGGTTTTTGATCTTGTCTGTAAATGAGGATTCTCATCACTGCACTGAAACGTCAGGAAACGCTTGCCTGGGCAAACACAGGGCTCTCACTGACATGTACCAATCTGAGGTTGAACCACTGCCCATATCTGCAATCACTCTGACTACTTGGGGTTGATTTCTTTTGTGTTCTTCTAAGAAAGGTACTGACCTGAGTTACAGGTGCAAGCATTCCATAAAGCACATCCGTAAGCCATGTCCACCACCAAGTAAACATGACAACCAGGAGAAAGGCATTCACCAAATCCCAAGCCCAGTATCAGAACAAAAGTCAGCAGGGACATAGAGTGGAAACACAAGGCCCCCCATTGGAGGGGACCATTCTTAGGCTTCTCTCCGTCTCCTTTGATGCTTAACACTGTGCTACATACATTCTTGGTGATCAACGCATGCTTGTTGACTTTTTCCCTCTACCTAGAAGGGCTCACATGAAGGACTCTGACCAGTATGTGCATCAAGCAGTGAAATGAAGCCCTCTTAAATCTGATTTCTTTCATACTCGGTCAAGAAATCACGAATGACTTCAGGCTGCCCTCTAGGATAGCCCTGTCCATATAATGGCAGTTAAAGCTACTAAGATTTTAAGCACTGGTTCGACAAGATGTTCAGTAATGGGAAGAGATATAAGTAAGTGTTCCTCTTTTGTTTCTGGGTCCTGCCACTTTTGTTAATGGTCAACAGTATGTCTTGCCCTCCTGAAGCAGGACTACAGGCCAGTAGAGGGGCTGTTATATCCTTCCGAGTTGTCATTGAAAGAGGTCCTATCCTGTCCAAGTCTTCCACCAAATGTGTGTTCGGATCTGCAGAAGGGCTGACATGTGGACTATGGCTGGAGTCCTTCTGTGGGCTGCTGTAATTTCTCCATTCTCTATGATTATCTGGCCCCACAATTTCTTTTCTCAACAACCCTACCTCTCTTCTGCCTTGATTGGAGGAAAGATGGGAACCAAAGGGAGATGGTTAAAACAGAGAAACCACTGTCTTAACCATGGTCTTGGGTTTTACTCACATAATGATTTAGGGAAGGAAAATCAAGTTGGGAAGAATCCCACAACTTTTAAAAATTTTCCTTAACATAAAGTCATTGCATCTGGAAATCACCAAGAATGAAGGGAAAATCAGATTTAAAGAACCCACCAAGAAAATATAGACAACGAAGACCCTTTCATACTCTGGGCTTGAGCCGAGCCACGTAGCACTAACTCCACCATTCCACCACCAAGCTCTGCAGGTGGGCCAGGGTGAGGAAGAGCTGAAGCAGGACACAGGCCAGTAAAGGGGCTGCTATATCCTTACGAGTCGTCATTGAAAGAGGTCCTATCCTGTCCAAGTCTTCCACCAAATGTGTGTTCGGATCTGCAGAAGGCTGACTTGTGGGACTATGGCTGGAGTCCATATCTGAAGGAATCAAACCAGTGTTAATGCTTGATTTACTAAGCACTACCTGAGGGTGGTTTGTGGTCTACAGACAAACTATTTTCATACTCAAACCTGGACAAGAGGGGGAAAAGTACATACTGACTTATGTATCCAGAACTGGAACAAATTATTACTTCTTCAGAAGAGTATCACAAGAAGTAATTGGCTTTCATTTAAAGACTGAGTGTATGAAAGATACAATTTTATTTTTTGCTGAGTCTGGAAGGACTCTAAATGAACATGAGATACCTCTCAAGCCTTGCAAAAAGACAGAAACAGCCTGTGTGTCACTTGTCCCATGTCATACACATTGCCTCCCTTATAGACCCATGTGATCTGGATCATGGAGGAAAGACAAAATGCACTGGTTCAGATCCCATTTTTTCACATGTCCCTCACTTGGCAAAAGAGCTTTTTTAACTTTTTTTAATAAAAAAAAATGTACAGTCCCCTTTCTCTTTTGGTCTTTTTCCTTTCACAAAGTGAATGTGCATATAACACATAAAATTATTATCCAATACTACCTACATGGAAGCCATGGGAAGTATTCAGGAGCAAGAAATAAAAAGCAGTAGATGTCAGTGAATCATTCTTCCTATAAACACAAGTATGAGATGTCTCTGGAATTTAACATGTGCAATGTTGAGTGACGCCAAAATGTCACTGAAGGATTTAAATGTGCTGTTTCTAGTAATTGCCACTGATCGGTGGGGCTGAAATAACAAGTCCTGAGTGAAACAGCGACCAAACAATCCAAAAGCACTATCACTGTTGCTGGCTGTCCAACTCCAAGTCTACCCATACTGCTGCATCCAGAGAGATTTAATCAGGTTCAGATGACTCCAGAGGGAAACACAGGAATATTGGACACTCATATCTACAATGAAGGCTTTACATACAAGAAAAGAGAATTAAGATCTTTGTAGGGCAAAACATGGCTGACTGTATTATCCCAGGTTTCAAAAAGGAGGAAAGGGTAGTTAATCTAAATCAAAACCCCAAATGGATATGCTCTCAGAAAAAGTCCTGTCTGTTAAGCTTCTAGACACTCTTGCTCACCTTCCCTTCTATAAGTAGAATCCTTCAAGATATTTTGCACCAATCTATGGTTGAAGTCAATTGTATTATCTTTGACATGTTCAATTTAATAGACAGACCCTCTTTCTGTTCATCAGTATGGAGGCTTAATATTGATTCTGAAGGTTAGTTTTTACTGGTTTGGTTTTCCACCATGGATACACCAGAGCCACCAGCAGCCATGTGCACACACGTGTGTTGGGTTGGCATGTGGCACTTCAACACCGCAACCTAATGGCCACAACCTAGCCACTCAAACCCATCTTCCTTTATGAGAAAAGGGCCCAGTCACTCTGAAAAATCCATACCATCCTTTGGTTTCCCTTCCTTCATGCCTCTCCATACTTGAGTCTCCTTTCTAGAAAAACTTTCCCTGACTTCCTTTCTCTATTCATGTTTGTTTGTTTGTTTGTTTGTTTTCATTTTTGAAAAACCAGATCTGATCCACTTTTCTCCGACACTCTCTGGAGAGTCCTTTGAATTTCTGTGTTTATCGGGGGCAACATTCATTTGACATCTATTATTTATCATTTAATATTGTTAGATACATTTTGATGATAAATGTTTTCTTTTCCTAAATTTTAAGTTCTGTAAGGCCATGGAACATGCTGTGCCCATAATGCACTGAACATTAGCAGATATTTAACAAAATTGTAGCTTAAGGGATATCTGATCATTAATATTGGGGAACAGCATAGGATGTTTTAAAGGAAGGAAGCCATAGAGACTCTGGGATTCATTTTGGAGATAATTTGGTTCAATTCAACATCAAGAGACATCATTATTATGCTCTTAAAACCCATTTTAATACAGTCTATGTTATGCATACCCTTGGCAGTTTGGATCCAGATAACATATTCAATGCTATGACTGAAAATTCACTTCCCTCTATTGACTCTTTTGGTTTTTTCTCCTTTTTTGGAATGTGATATTTCTGTGATCAAGACATCTTGTCAAATAATTTTTTAAAAAAACTTGAGTAACTCAATTCATGGGTATAGTAAGGAGCACGGATTCTCCAGCTTAGTAAAGACTGAAAAAAAAAAGTGATAACACCACCTGCTGCCAACTCCTGCAGATTCTCTCAGGAAAGCTGTCATCTGTTCTGATAAAGAAAGAATTCCTTTTGAATATAAAAACTGGTCAAAAAATCAAAATCCTCCATTTTTTGCAGAACTACAACTAGCAACTCTTTTACTTTCTCTTTCATTTCTATTTTTAATTGCTTATAGATAAATAAGACTGATATTTAAGAAAACAGGGATTCTATCCTGTAAAAAAGCAGTCCATTCGTTAAATTTGCAGGTATTTATTGAGGACCAAGAGTGGTCCAAATCCTAAGTCACTGGGTACTGTATTTCTTTCTAAATGTGGCAAGAGTGAATAATTATATTTTCTGAGCTTTTTAGTTACTTGTTTGAAATGAATACTCACCAGTTTTTGACCTCTAAGATTTCTTTAAGTTACATCTTTGGGTCTACCACGAAAACAGTCACTGAATTCAATCATTTCACTCTCTTTAAAACCTTGTACTTAAAAGTAAACAGAAAATAAATCTTGAGGCTGCTTCTTCTTCAGAGAAAATAACTTCCACTCCTGCCACTTTAGGACTAATTCTGCTTTAACCTCTGGCTGAATTCTTTAACCACGGCCCAGGATTTCATATTCAGATGAATGTACTTATCACCCCTACCTAGAAAACTAATTTTTGAAGACACTTCAGGTTCCTTGGGAAAGCAGACTGGTCTAAAATCAAGGGCACATTTCTAGGTAAGTGGCCATTTGGTGCCTTTCAAAAAACATAACATATAGAAAATCTCAGAGGCTATTACCCATCCATCTTTCCGTTTGATGACCTGGTCCCATTGGATGTGAGATTGGGTCAAAGAAATAAGTCCAGGAGCTGTCCTCTTGACTCTGCGTTGTCGTTTTTTGATCTGGATGGCTGTCTTGGGCTGTGGCTGTTGTGACCAGGTAGTTCAAGCAAGTGTTAAAGTATTAGTTGACATCTGACCAGGGATACACTGACAAATTTAAAGAGACTTTATTCTCTAGACAACACAATGAAAGCACCTTCCTGGTATAGAGGGCCAAGAACTTGTGTAAACACAGGATGTTTTAGCAGGTATGGGTCTGTTCATGCTCATTTACTTAGCAATCAGCATGTGAACAAGAGGACACAAAGGTATTAATAACTCCTGCATGAACAGAGAATGAGTTATAGTCATCATGTGAAGATAAAGAGGTAGTTCTTGAACCACATGCCATTTTGCCATCATCCCCTAAAGGAGGAAGTGTCTAAGTGCATGATGTCATTCAGAGACAACCACATCCCAGTGAAATGCACATTAGACTGGTAGTGATTTAAAGAAGGAATCAGGCTGCCCACAAGATAAACATGAAAGTAAACACCATTCATCTCAAAAGCATGAATGGAATCCATCAGAAGCATTACCTTCTAACAAGGGGATTCACAGCTCAAGGGACATATAAGAATTCAGCACGTGCTTTTGCTTCATTCAGAACCAGCGGAGATACATAGGTAGGGAAGATTACAATAGGAGCCCCTTAGCAACAACCACACCACAGAGCCAGTCACTGAATCCACTGCTTTGCCAGGTATGCATTCAGAAGCTGCCACACACTGGAAGGACATCCTGCATTACATTTTATATTGCAAATGGAAGCAGGGGGCTATTCTGATACCAAGTGAGAATACAGAATTCATATTCTCTTACAAGACAGGATGCATTTCCATGTTTCTGTCACACAGACAAAAGAATCATGCATAGTAGTTTGCAGAGTCAAGTTATCTGGCATCACTTAGAGATGATGACAGGACTCAAGTCCAATTTCCATGATCCCACAGTTCAAGAATAGAGAAGGTGTATTTTTGTAAATCTAAGAAAAAAGCACTGTGTGTTCAAAGAGAAATCTCCAAACAGACATGACCAAAGGGCTAAATGACATCAAACAGTTATTTTCTAACTATCTGGCTCCATCTCTTCTAACATTAGAGTTCTGACCAAATACTTTCTAACATGCCCAGTATTTTATAAAGCTATATCGTAGATTCCTTTACAAAACAAAAGGGAGTATTTGGTAAGATCAAAGTCTCTGCTAAAATCTCACTAGGGGATGCCCAAAACTAGATCTGAAAGTGGCATATGCAGAAGTCATATTCTCTGTGTCTTCTTTGCATGCTAGATCAACTCCTACTTAGGTGATTTGTTATAAGCATTTAAGAGTTGGCTCTGTGTTGACATATCATAATTTACTAATTAATTAATTAATTAATAATTAATAATTTGCAATTCTTCTTTCAATGTCTTTTTGTTCAGTGTTCTCTATGCTTAACATTTAACCCAAGAGGAAGTTTCCACCCAAGTTTGCTTGTTAAACAACCCATTACCAGCTGTCCCTGCTGTTGAATGAGAGTCTTCTTTTGGTGACTGCGGATATTTCCCATGCCATCCATTCTCAACCCACTGCTCTTTCTGGGTAGCTGTTTCTTCTATTGTACTACTAGGGATTGCCTCGGCTGTGAGAAGAACAATTGTGAGCCATTATTGTTCAATTTCCTTACCAACACATATCTTAATATGTCAAGGCCATATACCTATGGGAGAAAAGGTAAAAAAGGACAGCAACAAGGACAGAGACCACTGATATTCTGGAAGAGATATTAGAGATCAATGGCCCAATCTTTCCATTTTTCAGATAGGAAAACTGGGACTCAGAGTGCTTTTGCTCAAAATCCTACATCCAGATTGGCACAAAGTTAAGACTAGCCTAGTCTGAATTCCCAGTAATGAGTCTTAGTTTACCATATTCCATGGCCTCATATATCCTTGTCTGAGACAACATTGCCTCCAAAGAATTAAGCCCTTTGCTGCAGTGATTTTGAGGGGAGGAGTATATTATATAACCAATTGATGATAAAATCAGCATGGTGGGAAGCCTTCTCAAATGGTGGTCACATAACCCATGATCACATGCACTGGAAGGGCACCAGCAGCAGATGTGCCCAGCATGAAAGATGTTGACAATGACTGGCACATTACAAAGTTATGTCTACGTGGCATCTAAAATTGCCAAAATTACTTTTTAACAAAATTAAGTCAATGGAAGAAAGCTATTCTAGCCAGTGTTTGGGATTATACAAACAATAGAAATGTGTGATGAGCTAAAAATTTCAACCTCTCAGTGTTCTAGTAGTCCAGTTTTAAAAAGAATAAAATGAATGGAATAAAATTGTATCAGGGTGCCTTTGGGAAAAATCAGAAAGCCACTGTCATTTTCATTTAGAGCTCCTAATAGCAAATGTTTAGTTCATCAAGAAAATGAGAGCCTATAGACTTGCCAAGCCAAAGTGTATTTTGCAACTGGTCAGACTGGTTGTATTCCATAATTTTAGAAAATGATATGTGTGATTTGATAATAAGAAAAATCTTTAAAAAATAAAACCTATGTCCTCATTTTACCCTTGCATCGGCCAAAACATTCCTGGGGTTAACTGGTTACCCAGAGGGAGGAAAAAGAAGTCCCAAATCTTCAGTTTCACCTCCCACTGACTAAATCACTACCTCCTGACAAACAACGAAGTTACAAAAACCATGAGCTTAATTACCCAAAAGGGGAGACTAACCCGAACATAAACTGCCTATTCAAAATATTTTAGAAAAGAAAGAAAAAGACAAATGCATGCGTGCACACACACACGCACACACACACACACACACTACACTATCTTTAGAAACATAACCATCCTTTAAATACCCAGTGACCCTGCTGTTTGCAACATATGGATTGGCAGAGGATAGGATTTCCATCGTAAAATATGAAGGCTAACTCTCTTCTAGAAGTTGTAATGGTCTTTGACAAAGCCCAGAGGTCACCAACCAGAATCTCTTTAGGTTTTGTAAGTACTGATAAGAGAATTGCTGTAGTGGTTACCACTTTCCCCTTTCCCTCTGTGAGGTTCTGTTACATCTGGATTTTCAACCCCCCTCCAGGAATGCTGTCCCCTCCCCCCCTCCTCCACCACCTTTTGACAATGGGCTCGTTAATTCCAAGCCTCTTAAGAAACTGTCTCCTTTTTAAGTACAAACTGTCTTAAATTCTAAGATATACTGGTTCCAAAGGGGAATGGTACGGAATCCCATTCTGAAGAGATGTCTGCTTCTCATTTCTTCCTTCTATCAGAAGACTCTCGTTAACTCAGCCCATAGCCGTCACACAAAAATAAAATCCACTGGGATAAGTAATGAGCTGCAGGCCTGTTGGGTGTATTCAGCACAATGTCCAGGACTTAAAACCTACATCCTGGTTGATGTCTGAAATGCTTCTTTTGTTGTCTGAAGGCATCCCTCAAAAGCTATGGCTTCTCTCTTTGGTTTCTAAGTGGCTGCTTCTTACATTCTTCCAAAGCTAAGAGAATAATAGTTAAATCATAGTTTTAAAGATATCACAAGCTGTCATCCTAAATTAAAGCTTCTTTTTTTCCCAAACATGATAGGCATATCTCCAAGAAGGAAGAAGAGTACATACTCCTTACTTTTTTAGTTCTATCCTCAGAGACCAGTAGTGAGACTTGAGATTGTTTTTGCAAAACCTGAGATGTTTGCACATAATTAGAAATAACAGTACAAAGCCTTCCCCAAGCTACTCTGAGCTTAAAAACAGAAAAAGAACAGTCACAGAAATTCAAATATAGTCTATATGAGCTACTGACCTTCCTCCAAAGAGTACAAGGGATGCCTTTCTACAATGCAGTGAGGAAGAGAATGTAAAAAAAGAAACTGGATTCATCAAAGATCTTCACAGAAGATAAGCATTCCAAAGATCATCAACGCACTTGTCAAGCTTTCTTTCCAGATTCCACTGCTCAGCACCAAAAGATACACTCTTCATCACACATTTCCATAAACACACACAAATCACCCAAATGGAACCTTGAGGGATCTCTAACACACACAAAAAAAAACATATCTCAGATCTCTTAAAAACATTTCAACATTTTGGCCTTGTGGGCAACCTGACAAGTTAGCATTTTTCTTCCAACTCCTAGAACTTGTGCGTAGACTTGGCAGCTTTTCATGCTCCATGGATAAAAGAAATTACTGTATAGAAATAGAGGACGTGGCTAATGTCTAAAAAAAATTCTTCCCTATTCTTCTGAATGACTTCACTAACTCATCTAAGCCAAAACTGCTGACCACCATCCTCCTTACTTGTGCTTGTAGCATGCTGGGCCTCCTCTTCATCATGGTGCTCATGGTGAATGAGAGGAGAGTGTGGTTCGCGGGTCCAGTTTTCTCCATTAGCACTGGTGCCACTTCTGTCCACATCTGCCGTGATGATGGTTATATAAACTGTGACTTTTTAATCAACCAACCTTTGGCATTGTGCTCTTCCATTACAAAGCATGCTATTTAACAGTGCTATGCCTAAATGGTACCTCTGAGCATCTCTGCTCAATACTTTTGAGTGACTCCACTAAACTCTCCCAAGAGAAAATCAATGGGCATGAAATTTCTTAATGATTACCTGTTGTTCTACTATAATCACTTTGTCGAGGGCAGCACCATAAACCAAGGTAATGTGTTCATTTTTATAATAAAGCAACATAAAGTATCTTGTGCCCAGATGGTATGATTGATAAATGACTCCTAGGTCGAACCGAGTATCCTCATGAAAGTTTAGAATCTGTGATGAGACATTAACTACATTTCCCACCGAGTCCTGATGATTGACCTTTGCAGCATCATAGACTTTGAGGGAAAAAAAATCTTTAATGAAGTATGCATAACCCATTACCAGTCATCCTTGTAGTAGTCTGAAGTAATACTCCTGGATTCGATTCGCCTGGGCTCCACGGGGTCCAATCCTGGTTCTGTTTTGGGTGGCTAAAAAGCCGTGGTGTGGTTGGAACTGTGATAATGATGATTGAAGCAATTAGGAAAATGTTAGCTCTTGAGCCTTCACTACTTGTTTTACACATCTCTCTCTTCTTTGGTCTATACAATGAATCATCTATACCAGGCTGTATAGATGGTTGAGTGAAAACGGAGGGAAAGCAGAGAGAGAGGGACTTCAGCTTGATTCAGCCAAATTGTCAAGCACCTCAGTGTCCTCTGCATTCTGTCAAAGAACATGTTGGTGTCAGAACACAACATGTTCCAGAGAAAGCAGCGAAAGGAGCTGCAGCAGAAGGAAGAACAGCTTTGGAAACACCCTCCACCGAGGAGAGCCGAAAACATTAGCATTTTGCCCATCCATGCAGTCTGTAACAGCCCTGTGCGCCTGAGAGCCCCAGGAATTGGTATCACTGGCAAGTGTGCTACGTGGAGATCTCAGGCTAAAGAGGTACATACCTGAAAACTATACCATGATGATATGATCACTTTATTTCATTAAGAGTTTTGGTGGGGGAAGGCATACCCTGAGCAGCCAGGGATTTCCTATAGATGATTCTAAGAAAGAACATTGACCCAGAACAGCCATATGATTTACATTTCTGAATATTTAGCAAATGCCTATGGTATTCTCAACAAATAGAAAGCACTTCATGAGCAAGCCATTCATAGCCAATGAGAGAAAAACAAGATTCATACATTCAGTAGAAAAGCACCATAGGTAACCCACCACCATTAGCAGATGGTCAGCTGGGGGGGCGGGGGGTGGAGAAAAAAAGAAGAAAAAGAGGCATATATCCACCAGAGGCTGAAACTGTCACCCAAAATGATAGAGCTGGAGTAGGAGACATCTGACAGAAGGATCACGACAAAATTAGGATCAATTGCTTTTGTGAAAATATTATGTGCAAATCCATCCTAATTCTTCCAAACTTATTTTGATACCCAACTTAAATCTCCACTAGTTCTTTTCAGAACTGCAATACCATCAGCTCTATTTCACAAGTGAAGCAAGTCAAGTTTAGAATCATTATGCACATTCTCAACAAGCGTGAAAAAGTGGCAGTTGTCATATCCCTACAGAAGAAAGAAGGCATCCTGCTTAATTACGTACACAGGTGCCAAGCAGTGCGCTGAAAACAGTGAGCTGAAATTGGAAAATATGCCACAGAGATGAAAAAATACCAATGAGTATTTTCCCCAGGAGCTTTATCACACTATTTATTTTCAGGTTGATCTGTTTGGGTTGCCACCCAAGAAAGCTGAGTTTCTCAAGTATCGAGACCACATCTTTACTGATGGCCCCACCTTCTGTGTCCTGAACCCAGAAGACAGTGTGATAGTAAAGCTCCAGTGTTTTTTGGCTATTTGATTTTCTCTCTGAAGTTATTAAAAGGGGTTTCCTTGTTTTCTAGACCAAGCTCTGCAGAGGTGTCCAGTCTAAAGAATATACCACTTAAGAGCTTAGATATAAAGTGTCTAGGTCTTCTTCAGTATTTGTGGCATCGATGCCATATACTCCGATGCCTCAGAGCCCAAGTTACTTTTTGGACTCGTCTCTTCCTGGGTGCTGTCCATTTAGGGGACAGCATTCTCAGGTTTCAGTAAGACAGTCAGAACTTCAGTGACCTGAGAGAGTCCATGTCACACCACAAAGTTATACCATCTCTGAGGACAAGAGTGATGAAGTGATATGGGAAATTCAGGTTCAGAATTCTCATCTCTATTCAGCAACATCTCCGATCATGACAGATATGTCCAAGAAACCCGGTCATCTGGCTAACTATTAGACTGACCTTTGCATGTGTTTTTAAAGGATGTTTCTCAGCTCAATTTCCATCTCTGCCCTCGAAAAGTTTTATAACCGTCACAAATTTGGATACTATTATGCAGTGTATTCACTATTTGTTTTTAATACTTGGCACTGTTTCTATTAAAGCTCAGCTAACACTTGTCCTTCCCTTCTTCTAACACTTGTCCTTCCTAGTCTCTTAATTATATGGGTGCCCTATTCATTTGTTAAAACTTGATTTGCCCCCTTGATTTCAACCAAGTTTTGATTCTGACGATTCTTGAATTCTGGTTCCCAACTTTTAAGCCTTTCTAGGACCGTTTAAGTCTTCAGTGTAGAATCATCTACAACTTTTAATTAATATCCTCCCACTCACATTCTACTGCTTCAATAAATGATAGTTTGAAGGCAAGAGCTCTGGCTTTTTTTTTCCATCTTTTTGTTCCCAGCACCAAGCACAGTTAGGTACACAATAAATATTTGTTGTAGTGTTTTCCTATGCCATTCTCTGACAAAGCCCAATAATTCAAGGAGAATCTGCAGCAGCAGATCATATAAATACACAAAACAGAAAGAACCTAAGGCATTAGGAGTTTTATAAAAGATATTTTCTTCATTGCTCCATTGCTCAAATGGAAGGAAGTTTTGACTCCCATTTTGAAAAAAATAATTTTTTCTTCCTTCATGATCTAGGACTAAGGTATAACTAAAGTGTGATAAGCCATAGATTTATGCTCACTTTCCACATTAACTATTTCCCAAGGTAGGCACTATTGGGCATCACTCAGATTAATCAGTAAGCCTTCCATAAATGGTTCTACTGTAATTGATTATTCTTACTGGTGCTGGAGATAAAATCTTCATCATCATCAATGCCTGATCCAGAATAACTGGGGTGTTTGTCTCTTTCATCTTCATTTTCTTCAGTTGGTTCCCAGCCTGCTGAGATGATACTTGAATCCGTACCTGTTGTGGTGACTTATGTTAGTGGCTGAACCGGATGCCAAGCAACCCATTTGACAAAGGAAGAAAATCAGGCACAGAATGTATAATGGAATTCCCAACATTTTAAGAAGAGTGAGACATCTGAGTTGTGTACCCCCAAATTCTTATATCCTAGTCTCTGAAGCTAATGCATAGATCTAAAAACAATTGGCTGTGACCTTTACAACTGAACGCTCTCTTTAAGGAAGTTAAAAGAATAAATATGGACATAACCCCAGCAAAGAAACAAAAGAAGAGAAGGCCAATAAACTCTCCCCCTTCCATGCTTTCAGATTATTAACTTATTAAGCATGTGCCATTAAAGCTAGGGTGTCAAGAATAGAATGAAAAGATTTCACATGTGCCCATTTGTTTTGTCCAGCCACTTTCAGAAAACTTTCGGAATCCAAACACATCCATCATTTTTTAAAATCCCATAGGTGTATTCACTAATTCACTATTTGTTAACTCATCTGTTGGCCCTCTAGCATCACATCACCAGAGCTCTGAACACAAATGCAAACTGAATTACCATCCTCAACAACAGAGTAGCATCCAACCACAACAAAATTAGTCAATTCACAGAGAAATCATGCCTGGCATTTCTTAATCAACCAAAAGAGTCGACCAAAGTGGACTGGAGCCAGGATTTTGAGAAATTCTCATGTTTTCCCTTCTGGACACATCATAGGAAGGAAGATGGAGACCCTCAGCCTCTTCTCAGTGGTTGCTGTAGAAGATGTCTCTTTCCTGAAAAGGCTTTCATATACTTTCAACGGGGGTCATGCTATATTTTGGAGTGACCATTTGTCTTTTCTTACTATCAGTGGCTGCCCAAAGAATAGTTCCACTGAAGGAGAGTTTCTATATTTTTCTAGCTCCAGCTAAGCTATTTTATTTTCTCATGGAAAGTCAATAATTTTTAATGACTTTTGTCATTTTGGAACATCTTTCAGAGTCAAAATTTTGTTCTGTCATCAAGAAAGATTGGCCCCCTTTCATAGTGCTCTTATTAGCCTCCTCTGGGCCTGTATTAATTCTGTGGAATAGAAAGAAGAAATCTGCTTATTAATGCTATAAAGTCAAACATATGGGTTTCCAAGTTCATGATGCTTCAAAAGTTATCAGAAACATTCGTGAAACCAGAATGGACTTTAGGCTAAGTATCCCCGAGGTCAATGAACTATTGAAAATTGTCAAGAGATCTTATGAAATAATAATAACTCATTACCAGCCATTATCGTTGTTGTGTGAAGATGATTCTTGGACTCTGATGGTTGAAACCACCATGAAAGCCAATCCTGGGCTTCTCGCCTCTTGGTTGCTGTTTTGGGAGTTGTACCACTAGAGTTCCTCAAAGCTGTTGTAACCATAATTGAATTGATGGTTGAAAGGTTAATTATCAGTTCCTAAGAAATAGCACTGTATATGCTTCTATTCTTTTACTACTCCAGAGAGTCATCTATACTGAGTATAGATGGTGGGAAGAAGCAGAAAAAGCACAGAAGTTCCACTTATTTTCAAGGCTCATACTGCAGGTCATAGAATATCAGAAATGGAAGGACCTTAAATATTATCTGGTTCATGATCCTTATCTTAAAAAGGAAAAAAACTTGCTGGATGGAATGTGCCTTGTCTGGAGTCAGAAAGGCCGAATGACAGAGTGTATGACGGCAGTCTTTGATTTTTGAAAAACTATAGCATAGTAGAGGGATTAAATTTTTGTCTGGCTCCCAAAAGGTCAAACCAGGACCTGTGGTGATAATTGCAGGGGGACAAATATTCTTCCAAGTGTTGGTTTTAAAAGGTTATATTCTAAACTATCCAACAACAAACTTCCTCATAAAGTATCGTATTCCCCACCATCAGAAAGATCACTTAGTAGGAAAACTGTGTAGATCACATGATTAGAAGTATTGATTGAGTGGGGCACCTGAGTGGCTCAATGACTGAGCATCTGCCTTCGGTTCAGGTTGTGACCCTTGGGTCCCAGGAGCAAGTCCCACATGGGGCTCCCTGCGGGGACCCTGCTTCTCTCTCTGCCTATGTCTCTGCCTCTCTCTCATGTTTCAAATAAATAAATAAATAAATAAATAAATAAATAAATAAACAAATAAAATCTTTTTTTTTAAAGTGCTGATTGAGCTAGACTATTGAAGATCCTCTCCAAATCTGAGAGTCTATGATTCTGAAACCAAGCTCTCCAGAGTCCTCGCCTTTCATGTTCTACGCACTTTATCTTGGCCAACCAATATCATTCTCCAAGAATTTAGGGTATGATATTTCTGCCAGCAATCCCAGACATGTAATCCCAGCAATCCCCAACACGCAGAAGAATGCCACATGAAAGGGAAGACGGAAAAAGATGCCTTCCACCTCTTTCCATTTCATGTCCAGATCCTCCAGCAATTTTGCCCATGGTCACTTTTTTTATACCAACGCTATACTTTGCAAAGCAGAACAGGACATTCTGAGTCCATTTTTGAAAAGAAGGAAATCAACTAGGAAAGATGGACAGAAATTAAGTGACCCGATGATCTCACTAATAGGATCAGAAGTAAGAGTCCTGGTTTGAAAACTTCCCCAGACTGCCATTTCTGCCACCATAACGCACACCAGAAGAGTATTACATAGTAGATTAAAAAACAAAAAACAAACAAACAAAAAGAAAACTAAAAAAAAGTTGAAGCAGAGAGGCTGAAACCATCATGAAATCCCCAAATACAAAAAAGTCAGGTGTCAAGAAAGCCCAGAAATGGCCCAAAACAAAGCACTGGCAAGAAAAGTTTTTCCTTCACAATGTTTGTTCTATGAAGACAAACATTGAAAACATTTAGCATTTGAAAATAGCATATTGTTTTTTCTGCAGCCGTCTCCCACGTGACCTTTATCACCACGATACGCAATCACAACAAAACATCAGCACTCTTTTCCTTACATGAATATTTGTTAAAATAAAAAATATACTCTATTCAATGTGTTATAAACTAAGCCAGTGTTAAGGACCATTTTTATTACTCCCCTTCTGCAGAAAGAATGCCCAATTATTTTGAAATATGGCCATATCCTCCCACAACCAAAGTTGATAAATGAAGATATGCTTGTAATCTCCCATTGTTATAGACCTGGAACCTCCTCCTGCATGAGCTCTCAGTTCAGAATTCTTTGCAGGGATTTAGAGTTACTACTCAAACATCCAGGGAGCCTAGATTCTGATGGAAAACAACAGGTCACTCGTCCACTTTACAGTTGAGGATTTCAGCATCCAAACAAGTGCACAGGGCCTACACTTTCCATCCGTAAGTCCGCATTTCCTTCTATTATTATTGACTGCGATCATTAGATCAGCAGAAGGTAGGAGTCTGCATTTTCCTTCACAGACTTCCTTCAAGAGGGTATATTCTGAATGGATCTCCTAATTGAAGCTTCTGACGGAAAACTAATTCTGATTCTCTGTGCATGTTGCCAAAGGGAAAACAAGTAGAACGTAGTATCCAGTTGTATTCCCAGATCCACAGGCCTCTCTGATAAAAGAAAGGGTACCAGATCCTGATTCCCTCAAGATGGAGAAGGGACATCGGTGTGAGACTTCAACATGATAATGGATGTCCTTCTCCTTGACGCTGAAACTCCTGGATGCAGGACAATGGATAAGCAGAAGATATAAGAGTTTACCTGTTGTTGCTGTTGCCGTGTGATCCTGAGTCTTAGGCTGTGAGTTACCAAACCAGGACCACATCCAATTATTTTGCTCCTGAACTGCTGCATGGCTGTTTGAGTGCACAGCTGAAGTAACTGGATCAATTACGAAAATACCATTTAGTGAGATCTTTTCCTTTATTCTCAGTTCTATGTATATATAATGTCTACACCTTTAATAGAGTGAAGATTAGAAAAGAAAGATCGAGCTCTGGTTTTATCATCCCAGTCTCCTAAAGTCTCTTGGAATCTCAGAACAACATGAGAAATGCAAATTTTGAAATGTCTGAATTCAGGGCTACTCATTCTTCAAACGGGACCCTCTGTATACAGGCTAAGAGCAAAATCAAGTAGGAACTTAACAACCTGTGAAGGAAAAGAGATCTTATGTCTACTTGATGGGGCGACCCGGCCATGAAGTGAAGGTCTTTGATACAGCATTACATAAAGTTGTTGTCCTTCATTTATTTTTGGGGTGTCTTTAGAGGTGTTTGCTTGTATCTTTTGGGTCTATCACTTTATGCAGGTAGCTTATGATGACAACTGGCATTTCCAAAGCTCCACCCACACTCATTAACTTCAAGTCAAGCTTTATGCTAGAGCAGGAACTTGGCAAAGGGTGTGTGTTCAAAATGTTGAAAGCAGATAAAGTTTTGTCAAGTTTCCATCTATCACTTTCTGTCATTGTAATTCTAATTCAAAATGTGTTTCCAGAAAGGAAACAAAACTGCCCAAGTTAGAGAAATTCTGGACTCTATTCAAATTAGAGAAAGGATAATCAGTGATATTTTGCAATTTGGAATCTCCCATTTGACTCTCAAGTAGGACTTGAGTCCAGAATGTTTCCCGGTAGAAGAATAGCAAAGATGGTCAAAATAAACATCTAAACCAGCTGAGATTTTTAAAAGCCATTTTGAGTTATACACCCCTTTGAAAATCTGATATAAGTTATGACTTCTGTCCTCAAAAAAAGTGATCTGACACATACACATTCTCAACATTTTATATATTCTTTCAGGCTCTTGAATGCCTTATGGCCTATTATTGAACCTGTTGGAGGGCCATGAATTCCAGGTTAAAAGCTTTGACTCTATATACACCAAACACCAACAACCTGTGCAACATGTTCCATGCTACAAAGGACACATTTGCACAGAACAGAGAGTAGAGAGATGGGAGCCAATTTCACCAATGATGCTCCCAGATAAACCTGAGCATCCCCCTGAGGCACCCCATTCTGCCCTTAGAAATTTTATTAAAGATGCAGAGCTCCTGCCACCTTCACCCCATAGGAGACTGAGAAGAGATCAATGGGAAGGAAAGATACAAGAGCAAGATTGAAATAGAAATTGTTTCTATTTTCCCAAAAGGAGTCATATAAGATTTGGGGAAAGTGGCAAGAGCTATTGTCTAGCCAGCAGAGTTTCCAGTTTCCCCCACCCAAGTAGGCCACACCAGACCAAAAATATATATTTATATATTTCTTTGACACCCAGAAGACAAGGAAATAGAGCATTCTAAGGTAGGAGTCTGCTTCCTGAATTAGTTTAGACTTCTGGATTCCAGAGAATTCCAGATCACCAATAGAAAAGAGGCTGACGACATGCCTCCAGGAAGGCTCTTCCAAGAATAACATTTATAATAAAAAGCCTGTTGGAAGTCAAAACCTACCCAGATGGTTGTTTTTTATGGCTTTTCGTATTGCCACCCACTAAGGACCCTTAAGGAAGGAATGAGCCCACCAACCTAAAGACACACTTCTCTGTCCTCGGCCAGACCCCCTCTTGTCCTCTTGGATGTATTAGGGAGGATCTACAGTCACTCTCTCCCACCAAGACCCACCTTTCAGTCCAATAGTCATGAAGCTTTGGGAGTCTTCTCACTGGGCTCAGAAAATGGGGTCTATTCAGGAACTTACCAGTGGTGACTTTTTCTAATATGCCATGGGCTACTTTCAAGTTCCCATGCAATTTTTTTTTCTTGGACATTCTTCTTTGTATGAATTGATTTATTGAGCTGCCATTGGCCATTTTTGACGCTATGGCCCTTCAATGACTCTCAGGCTAGCCCTGGACTCACTTTGTTGGACCAATGAGTCTCTCTCTTCCTGAACTACTAAGAGAAACTTAGCTAAGCGCTCTGAAAAGAGGAAAGCACAATTCTTTTCTCAACCCAAATCCTGAACTCTGTTTAGTTACATCTCAAAGCATTCCTTCTCCTTGATTTCTGAACAGTAGATGGGCTCCACAATGGAGAGTCCAAGTCTGAGTCAGTAACTAGGGCAACATTTAGCACAGAGAAGGCCTCAAATATTGGTTTATATTTGGAAAATATTGGTTACTAGCTAATGAATCCTTATTTCCCTTCAGTATGACTTTCTAATGGTACTTACCACTGGATCCCAAGCATCAGAATAGGCTTGGTACATAGTAGGTCCTCAAATTAGGTTTGCTGACTACCTAGCTTGGGCAGGAAATGTGCAATCCTTAGGAGATGTGCTATGACTGTTCATAACATATCCTTGTTGCCTTTCTAAAGCACATGTGCAATACTCATTATTTTACATAGGCTAATAATGGCTTAAATGTTAATTTCACCTGGTTCCTAAAAGATATTTTGCCATGATTTTCTTCTTTGGTGGGAAATAATACTTTAGTGTAGACTTGATCTGCCTCTCACTGAGACCACTAATTATTATGTTTGCCAACGTCTGACAAAATTGCATGCCCTGATGATAGGCACCTTCCACATGGTAACATTAGCAAGGCAGGGAACTCAAGAAGCAGCCAGCAGCCAGCAGCACTGCCTGCTTGGCTTCCCGAAGCTCCTCTCAAGAAGGGTCGTCCATGGGACAATAGACAACGAGGTGACACAACTTCAGAGAACCAGTAATCTGGGAAAGCAGGAGCAGTTTGAAAACGTCTGCTTCCTGACAGTGCTTCAGAGGATCTGCAGAGAATGACCAGACTCCAAGCCCATTTGTCCCGCCCCCACAGCAAGCTGCTAAGAGAAATCTGAAACACTGGTGAGCAAGTCACCTTGTGTTAAATCGTAGCTCTCTGAAGGTTGCCCTGGCTTCTGGGTGACAAGGCACAGAAAAGAGCCCTATCTTGAGCATTCACAAACCCGTGAATGTCCACCACAGTCTCTGGAGCCCGGAGTTCCACCCCTCAAGAACCATAGTCAGAACAAAAGAAAATCCACAGCATACTAGGAAAGCTGCTCAAGAGGCAGATGTCCACTTCAGTTTGAATAATACTCCACAGAAGGAACACAGCCAATCTGGAAACCTGTTTTAAAACAAACCATAGGGAAAAAGCAGAGAGGGAAGCAAAGGAGGCAAGAGGGAGATGCAAACACTTTCCAGTGAAAGTGGAGCATGAAGGGCAAAACCCCAAATAAATCTAACGCAACGTTTACATATTTCCACTCTCGCAGTCCTAAAATAATGAATTATCCACGTAACCAAGCAAGTATTAATAGCCTTCCCCTACAGGCTGGGATAGACAACTTTTAAGTAGATTTAATTTGATCAGTTAACGCCATCAGGTATGCTTCCTTAGACCAAAAAAAAAAAAAAAGAGAGAGAGAATTTTTTAGTAAATCATGGGTGCTGAATATGACGGAATATTGTACCATTGATAAGATAACATAAATCAAGTTAAAACAGAAAAGTATAAAGTTGAACAAAGCCAATGGAATGGCTTGCATACATTCTAAACCCAACTTTATGAGGACAATCTTATCCAAAGGTGGATAAGAACAAGAAGGAAACATGTAAAAGTAAAAATAGCTTCTGTATCATGCTTGAATCGTCACCACATCCCTGGGACAAGAGAACAAGAAAAATTGTTGTACGAAGCTTCCAGTACAGCACTCCTCATTCCGAGGTAAGCAAAACAGTGGAGTAGATGGAGGAAAAAAATCATGGGATGGTAGCAGGCAAGACATACAGGGCACTGACAACCACCATAGCCCACCTCCCCAAATGCTGTCCCCAACTTCTAGACACAGGAGACAATCAACACACAAGGGAATGCATATCACCCAGGAAGATCAGAGACATTTTTTGTAAACAAATCACCATTGGAAAGCACAGTGACCCATTCTCCTTACTGGTAATGGGGGTATGCTCTGAGTTGCTAGACACCCTGGGACTGTCTTGGTCCTGGGTCGGGTATGCAGTTGGAAGGTGGGTGTGGAAGATGTTGTAGCCTGCCGAAGTGCTCCTTTCACTGGAGGATCCACTGCTCACATCATCGTCAGTGGGGTTGCTGGGGTTGATGTCTTCAGGGTTGGTTCTGTATTCACCCTTCTGGCTGTAGCGGGTGCCATCACGGTTAACGATGGCTGGGAGAAAGAGGACACACTCTGAGAACTTGACAGCAGACATTTTCTGGGTGTTAGGAAAGACTGTGGATTATCAGGTGAGACAGTGACTTCAAAGCTCTTCTTCTTTGTTATTAAGCAAAACAACACCTAAGAAAATCTACAGCCCCCCAGCCTACCCATGCACCCTGGAAATGGGGAGGGGGAACGAGGGGGTATTTGGAAGTTCCCGTGTTTGAATCCCGGCTTTGTGTGCCCCTAGACAACACCGATGCTGAGCTTCCCATTTGTAAAATGGGGATGCCACTAACCTTTGGCTCCGAGCACTGTATGATACATGGTATATAAAGTGCTTAGCATGGGATTCAAAATTTAGCTGGTCTCAATAAATGATAGCTCTCCCAGTGGTTCCTATCCTCCCTTTTCAAGGACGTGTAAAATCTGTTACTATTAATTCCATCTACTTCTAGAAAGGATGTGAAGTAGGCGACAAAGAGGTCAGTAGTCTCAACAGGGAATAGATGTCTGCAAATCCATGAAGAATGAGGCTTTCTTTCTAAGGTGTGAATTGTGTCCGTCTAAGTGAACCCCTGCTCTGGCTAAGAAATCAGTGGGCCTAAATGCTGGACACAGCCTCTGCCCATCCTCTGTGAGATTCAACCTTGAAATTAAGAGGCACGGATGCATATAAAGATCAAAATCTTTGATTCAAACAAGCAAATGCCTAGAATGCACAGGAGAAGGAAAAGCAAGAATGAATTTGTTCATTGTTCCTCCCCGAAAGGATTTGCTGCCTTCAAGTCTGGGCCACTCACTGCACAAGTGGAGATTTAGCTAAAATTATTTTCTGCTATATTGCACTAGACTAAATGTGCCTTTTGTCCACCTGGCTTGTCCAAGTGGAACTATTAGCAAAACATAAATTAAAAAATATAGCAAGGGCGCCTGGGTGGCTCAGTCAGGTAAGCAGCCAACTCTTATTTCAGCACAGGGAGTGATCTCAAGGTCATGAGATGGAGCCTACTATGGGCTCTGTGCTTAGTTGGGGGTGGGGGTACTTGAGATTCTCTCCCTTTGCCCCTCCCCTCACTCGCTCACTCCTTCTCTAAAATAAATAAATAAATCTTTAAAAAAATATTGCAAAATCTCAAACACCCTGATAATCTCTGCAGATGAAGATGTGATAAGAAAATAGGACCAAACTCATACAGGTCTGGACTTTGAAAGGCATTTGGTGGGGACCAAGGAAATGGGACATTTGCTGAACATGACTATGGGCCTGGCATGCATCAGACATTGACCTTTCTTCCTCTTCATTTCAAATCTCACCTGTTGTTCCATTATCCAGATGAGAAAACTGAGGCTCAGAGAGAGTAAGTCAATCCTTTGAGATCACCCAGGTGGTAAGGAACTAGGATTTCAAACCGAGCCTGACTGAGACAGCACATCTCCCCTTCCATGAGGCACAGGTCAGGGACAATTTTTGACCTAACAGTGGGGGGCTGGATTTGCGTGGCCAGGTCAATTCTCATCCCTCTGCCACCCACCCCCACTGTTCCCTTGCACACTGAGGGGTCTGGCCCCTAGGAGGCAGAAGTCAGGCCTCCTCAACACTGACACTTTTCAAAAAAAGTGAGGTTCAGTAGATCAGGGTTATGGTGAGGCCATAAGATCAGGGTTAATAAGTTGACCTCTGAAAATTTTGGTTGGGCTTTTCTGTTTTCGTACAGTGTCAGATGACTACTTCTCGGGATAACCAAGATGACTTTGCGGTTTAAATAATGTTGAGATCCCTACCAGGAATTATATGCCCCTTATAATTATCTTTCAGCATGCAATTAAGTCAAACAGAAAATTTAGGGGGCTGGAATGGGTCTCTCCCTAATACGTATAATTCCCCCTCGAGGAGCGAGAACATGGCTCACACTCAGAACCTTCAGCAGCTAGAATTAAGAAGACTATTTAATTTGTCCTACATTTAAGTGTATTTTTAAGGATACTGTTTGCTTATGACCAGTAGTTTGGTTGTTCACTTGCAGGAATTTGTTTATTCATTATTTTATTTTTTTAAAGATTTATTTATTTGAGAGAGAGAGAGCATGAGCAGGAGGGGCTGAGGGAGAGGAAGAGGGAGAGACAATCTCAAGCAGACTCAACCCTGAGCATGAAGCTGGATGCAAGGCTTCATCTCAGGACCCTGAGATCGTGACCTGAGCTGAAATCAAGAGTTGGACACTCAACTGACTCAGCCACCCAGGTGCCCCTGCAGGGTTTTATTTTTTTTTTATAAACGTATTTTAAGTAGAAAAGAATGGGCTAATTAAGTGAAAAATATCAAGTAGATAATTGCACTGTGTACACAGATGTGCCAAAAAAAGTGAAAGTGGTTTCCAAATGACTGCGGTTTGAGGAACGATGTGTTGGGGTCAACCAAATGGTAGTTTCAAGCCACTGCAGGGAAAGGGGAAGGGGGCAGTGAATCACAGGCAATGTTCCTTGCCTTGGGGAAATGGCTGTTCTTCTCTTCAAATAGGAAACACAGAAAACGCGCCTAAACCCTTTCCCAAGAATGTGGTCACTTAATCAAGGTCAGAAGAGATACATACTTATGGTAATTGGTCCATCAAAGGCATTGGGGAGGTGTGTGACCGATGTACAATCTTCTTCAGGTGGAGCTATGGAGTAGCAAAAAGAAAAAGCATGAGGACTCTAAAAAATAGGAGCAGAACTGATACCCATTTCTAGTAGTTAGGATGGGGTTTTATTAAAATTTATCCCACATAATTCTCTTTTTTTGACTATTGAAATATGGTTGACACACCGTGTGACATTAGTTTTAGGCATACAACATGGTGATTTGAAAAGTCTACATATTACTCAGTGCTCACCCCAATATGTGTAGTTACTGTCTGTCACCTTACAGCATTATTACGATATTACTGACTCTATTCCCTATGCTGTACTTTTCATCTCCATGACTTATTTATTTTATAACTGGAAGTTTGTGCCTCTTAGTCCTCTTTATCTATTTCAGCCAACCCCCCATCCTACTCTCCTCCGGCAATCATTAGTTTGTTCTCTGTTATTTACGAGTTTGTTGCTGTTGGTTCATTTGTCTTTTAGATTCTACATATAAGTGCACAAAATGATCTTTCTTTTTCTGAAACTTGATTGAGTCTCCTAGGAACTTCTCTGACCCTTGCAATACATTTTTCACTTTTATTTACCTTCATATGTTTTTGGAAGCTTACTTGTTCCCCTTCCTACCCTAACAGATCCATTTATTAACAAATGCATAGAAATGTTCTCTTTCGGGCATTGGGGAAGGCTGGAGATACAATGGGAAATAAGATAGACATGGATCTTTTCTAATGAGGCATACATTAGAATTACTTTTTAAGTCTGTTATTATAAAAGGAATGTGGGAACACTGTAAAGGCATTTTTCAACAAAGGAGTGCATGAACTATAAAAAGAAAATCATGTGTAATCCCAATACTATACAGAAATGATAGAAACACATGACAAATATAATCAAATGTTTATCAACATGAACAGCATGTGACTATGAAGACTCAAATAATCACCAAGAATTTACTTACTAGAAATACTCCACAGCAAACTAATCTTTAGTGTCTTTATTAAGGCACTGATGTGTTCATTAATTTAGCTAAGCTCCGTAAGTGCCTACTCTGTCTAGACAGCTTCTCAACATAGAGTTACTGAGGTTGTCCACCATTGGTCCAGATGCCCAGACTATTTCTTGGGACAACTGTTTGGCATATCTCACCATGGAAACCTCTGGCTTCTTTTCCTTGTGTCCTCCATGTATCCCCTACTTTCCCCCTTCTTCAGAAATAAAGATTTCTGACTGTACCTTAGGCCTTCCTGATCACCTGGAGACATTACTAAGTAGCCCTCTAAGAATATTGTGTAAAGGCTTCTGAAGACAGGCCCTGAAGGTTCCACCCTGCAAACCACCCTTGAATCCTAAGAGAAGATGGAGAATGCCTTAACCAGCCATTCCAAATGCTCTATTTGGTAACTAGACCTTGTATTGAGCTCTAAAAACTCAGAGAGCTTTAAACTGGCTGTGCTGTTGCAGGAAGTATGGATCCATTTGCATATTACAGCTTTTATACTATGTGTGTGTGTACACGTGCACTCATGTGCATGCACACATATGTCTGTGCACAAAATGGCAATTTATTTGTTAGGCTGGTTTCTCTCAGAGTTGCTTCTTGGCAAAGAGGAAGGAAGAAAGGGATGGATGGATGGATGGAGGCAGGTAGGCAGACTGCTATCACAAGGAAGGCTGTTACCACAAGTATTTTTAACTGTTCTGCCATAAATTGCTAGGTAATCATGACATTGGACAGAAACAGAAGTTGAACAAAACAAGATCTGGGTGCTTGCCAGTTCCTAGAAGCATCTTTTCTTACAGGTAAAGGGTACCTGCCTATTTCTTTGGCCTCATAGTGAAACTAACTGGAAGCTTTATACATTCATCTAGAGAAAAGCACATTTTACAAAAAGCCATTTTTGCAAAGGCTAATTAAAAGATCTCCCAGAAGAGAGTCTCAGAGAAAGTCATATCCTCAGTAAGGCCTTCCCTCACCATCCAATCTCAAGAGCCCCTTAACCAATCCCCCACATATATCACCATCACACATTTGCTTACAGTTCTTCTGGCTTAATGCTGTCTCAAATTCTCTTGTTCATTTTACTTGATGGCTGTTCATGACACATCTCCCCACCCCTAACCTCTGCTACCCACCCAGCTCCAAAGAACTACATAAATTGAGTAGTGATGTGTAGTGACCTTATCTATCTCAGCCAGTACATTTATGTGTGACGGGTTCAGAGAGGCAGGCACTCGATAAATATTTGTTGAATGAATGAAAGAGGAAGTACCATTATAATTCCCATAGGTTCATTCTTCTGGGAATCATACCTAAGATGTTAACCCCTCCAAATCATCTGCAGTGATAAACATGTCAAGAAATGTTTAGATAAACCCTGACTGGCAGTGCCATAAGAAATATGTTTTAAAGGGTTCAGATATATCAGTTCATTTATTCATCTTGAGCATTACTCATGTGACAGATTTTTTTTTAAAAAGGAGCAAAGAAATGAACATGTTCCTTTCTTTGCTTTTGAAGAAACCACAAGGTCACGGGTGACAATAACAACTAATACTCCTTTAGATTTTTGCAGTTTTCAAAAAAAAAAATCTCCCAATGATTTCCTTATTTGAAAATCAGGGCAAATAGCCCCCCTGGGAGATCTTGATGAGTATCATCCCGTGTGTTTGGGTAACACCACCAGAAATGAGAAGCTTCTGATACTGTTATGTTGCACAGACCCAGGAAGAGGCCTTGGGTTATGACTTTTTAATGGCAGGGTTGGAACAACCTCCCCCAAATTCAGGCAATAGTAGTGCATTGGGAAGGAGTTTCTAAGGGGTAGGTTGTGATATAATGGGGCATGGTGTAAAAACACACTACGGCAGTTTTGGAAATCGTTAGAACATTTGTTCAAATGGAGCCTCCTCATGCTCCAGTTCACCTTAACTTTTATAAAGAACACCAAATCAAGCAAGCGCACCGCGATGAATGGTGACCCAAATGTGCAATTAATACATTCACGCTCCCATGTCAGATAGCAGGGCCTCACTGGCAGTCTTTTATTCTGTTTAATGAGCACTGCGCAGCTGGGAGAATGGGGCCTGGTGAGCTTTTCCTGAACCTATGGGGTTGTTAGAAAGACTCTGGGTGGGCTTCCTGGTGGGCTGCAACTCCAAACTGTGCCTCAACTGTACCAAAATAGCCAAGAGAAATGTTAATTATTCAGTCTAGCCAATTACTCAGTGCCCGATAGGAAGACCTCTTCCTCAATGCCTGATACAGTCTAGGTGTCCAATAAATATTTGTTGAGTAAATGGGCAAACGAATAGATAAATGAATGTAGCCTCTTCTCCTCGATTCCTCCTTCAAAAGAGAATGAGGCAGTTTACCAGAGGCAAACTTAAAAGATGCATTAATTCAAGCCAGTTCGCTGGGCTATTAACACAGAGGTCACCAGGCTCGGGCTGGGCCTCACTGAGACATGAGGCAATCAAAATCAAAACCATGGACCTTTCTAGGGGCTGCCTTATTTTCATCTGTGAACCACGGGCAAGCATGTTTTATAAAAATGCTGCTGAAACTGTAAGCACACGGAAGTCTTCTGCTAATATTGAGCTGGCTTTGGTCCCTATAGACCAAGAGGGTTTGTAGGGGGCCACATCACTGGGCCTTGACCATCTGTCTGCAACTCTCACGCTAAGCTGGACTCAAGGATCTTTCCAATGAGATTCTCTGCATGGAACAGAAGGTTCATAGCAGATGAATCGACATATCAAGATCCATGGTTCACTCAGCGCCTCTATCATCTGACTCTAAACCAAGACATTTCGAATTTATTATTTTTTTATTTCGGAGACGTCTTCTCCAGCTTCTTTATTTATTTATTTTTTGTTTGTTTCATCATTTCAACAAGATTACCTCTCAAGACAAGAAATATAGCTGCTGGTTCTTTCTCACCCTACTTGCCCAGCAGGGTGCTGACTGCATAGAGTTGATCCATAAACACTCTTTTTAAAACTTGAAGAAAAACTTATAAAAGCAGCCAATCCACATTACATTGGGATAGAAGAAAAGGAAAAATCTTCTCCTTAAACTTTACTACTTTCATATGGCCATTCTGGTGTGAATACACCAGCTGCACTTCTCCCTCTTTTCAGCTGGATTAACACCTCCCCCACCAAGGAGAGTTCACTTCCTTCTCTAAGGCCGGACCTAACCTTACAGGCAAAAATGAGGGGCAGGGAGAGAAGTCTCCATAGTAACTTGTCCACGTGGCTGCCAATCCCTGTGTGAGCTTCTACCTTTTGGAGTTAAGATTCTTTCTAGCAAGCGATACTAACCTGTAAAATAGGTGAGACAATGTGAATACGCAGCAATGTAACTTATGGCCTACGTACACTGGACAAGGTCCAGTGGGAGAAGAAATAGGCAGCACCCTGAGACTCCCGAGTATGCAGTCGCATGCTAGCCCTGTCCCACATGACCAGCCCTTTCATCCGACACACAGTCTTTCTTCCCAAAGTCCTCCTCTGACCTCTGGCACTAAGAGAAGCTACCTAGACCATGTCTTTCTGTGTCTATTTCTCCTTTGCCGGCATGTGGTTTGCTCATCATCATGTCCTTAGAACAGACATTCTGGGTATGGGTATGGGAACTGGGTACGGGCTGTGTACTGTTTAGCCTCATTGGGATGCTCCTGTCTTTGATTAAACTCCTTCTGCATTCCTTGTTCAGATGCCAGGGAAGAAGAAATACTCTATAGTTCTCTTCTCCTTGTCTTGCATGTCCCCCCACCCAAGGTTTAGTGACTTGCTTATATTTGACTTGCATATATTTGTCTTGGCCTCACACCCATTTCAACTAATCAGCCCTGAAACTTTCTCTTTCTCCAAATCTCCAGATTCCTCTTCTGAATGCCCACTTGGATCCCTACTGCTCACGCTGCAGCAGGTGGTCGGCAAGGTCTCGCGATTGCTTGGGTGCTTCTACTTGCACTGAAAAATCCATGCAGGTTTTATATTCGTTTATGATATCTGTGTTTGTCTCCTGCAAACAACGCCTGAGGTCATCACTAGAGAATATCCGCATTTGTCTCACGCATCATCTTTAACCACTTTCCAGCTAACTGAACACCCTCCTTCCCGTCTTTAAGTAAAACTGATGTGCCAGGAAGATGTGTCGGGTTTACCCCATGGGTCCATCTTCCCTTCGCACAATCTCAGACCTCCCTGAGCAACAGAAGGCCCAGTTTGAGAAGTAAGTAATCCATCCATATTTGATTGTGGCCATTCAAAGATTTGACACCTGTGTTTCTGACCCTTCTCAGAAGACCCAGAAGATACATAATGACTAGAATTCTTGAATCTTGCTGGACCCTGAGTTAGACTTAGAAGCATGAGCTCCTAAGCCACTGTTTGGAAGCAAATGCCATAGACGGGGAGAGGGGCCTGGCCAGCAGCAGCCTGGCACACACATCCTAAGTTGGCTTTCTTGTTGTCTAGGTGTCAGGTTCTCAGATGTTGGGAAAGGAAACTTGAGAAGGTCAAAGGCCTACTGGGTATCCTTCCAGCTTTCTCTCCAGCCCCAACATAAAATAAATGCCTCTAAGCTAAGCCATTTGGTGTGTACCCCAATGCTACCATTAGGTTCATGTCACTTCCCTACTCAGACCCCCGCAATGACTTCCCATCACACTGAGAATAAAAGCTACACTCTCTACCATGGCCCATAAGGCACTATGTGTGCGCTGGCCCCTGCTTACCTCTCTGACTTCATCACTTGGCATTCTACCTTCTGATTGCTGGCCTTTATCCTCTTGGGCCCCTCAGTGTTCTCAGAACAATGAGACCCCAAGGCTGCCCCACGCCTGGCTTTGCACACTGATGTCAGTTGGGGCTCTCTCAAGGGCACCTCCTCACTGGCACCTTCCTCGACCACCTTCTCAGAGAAATGCTTCTCTAGCACTCTGAAGCCTCTTCCTCTCTTTTTTATAGCACTCGTCACTCTATGACTTCATATTATTTATCTGTTTCCTGTCAGCCTCCCTGCCTAGCGAGTAAGCATCCTGGACATAGGAATCTTGTCTCTGCTGTGGAGGTATCCAATGAGCATCTGTTATATGAATGAAAGCTACGTGAATCCCCACTTAAGCCAAGACTCAACTGCTGTCAGCCATGTCACCAAAGGCTTGTGCGCCCAAGGCAACCCCAAAAACAAAGACAATTCACTTGGAACCAACCTGAAGCATTGAAGCAATACGTGTCATACTGGGAGGTGTTGGATATGAGGATGTACACCCCTGTGTGGTTTGCAGCACAAATAGCATTGGGTTGGATACGGGGGATCACCACATGTCCTTCTATGAACCCATACCTGCGAAAGAAAAGCGAGAAGTTATCCACCTGCAAGGTTGTGATGGGGATTTCATAACATTTGAGCCATCAAATGACGTCTCAAACTGTGCACTGCTTCATTCAATTCACCACTGGGGATCTTAGAGGGTTTGACAACTGGGTTACATGAAATCCAGAAACAACAACAGAGAGAGAAGGAAGAGGACCAACAAGGCTGAGACAAGGTGATTTTATTTAGAGCTCTATAAAGAGCTTGAAAAGAAAAAAAAAAAGATTTATGAAAGAAAAAAAAACTGGTTTTTTAAAAAGTTTTATTTAAGTAATCTCTACACCCAACGTGGGGCTCGAACTCATGGCCCTGAGATCAAGGGTCGCTTGCTCATCCGACTGAGCCAGCCAGCCACTCCAAAAGAAAATACTGGATTGAACTAAAATATGCGGACAAGAGTGTCAAGTCAGTTTGAATACGTGGGCAGAAGCCTGAGTCACTTAAGAGGGAAGAATGACCACTTTATGAGGTGAGATCTACTCTGGCTCTCCATCACCTTCCTCTTTTCCAGAACATACATCAGATGGCCAGCTCCCAGAAGATAGGCCTAGATGGCCTACACTTGTCAGCCCGCACTTGTCAAACCTGCCTCCTTCCCAGGTTGCCTCACCTTTTCCTGTGATTCCCTCACTCCAGACTCCATTCCTACACACACGAAGCCTTGTTTAGATGCTAGAAGGAACACAGGCCTTTTTCTTCATGAGCATCCCAGGTACAATTTCATTGCCAGTGGAAGTAAATTGACTGTCATTAAAATGGGAGTAATAGAGAATAAGTAGATAGCGTTGCCTCATTTAGCTCAGGAACCTTCCAGAAGCAGGTCAGTCAGAGAACTGTGTAGGCCCCCTCTGCCCCCACCAAGATGTTTCCTGCAGATAAAACAGACAGCACCCAGCCTCCTCTACCTGCATCACAGAAGCTACGTGCTCACTCACGGCACAACTTCTCCCCAATAGAAAATGCTTCCAATAATAATAATAATAATAATAATAATAATAAGATGCGGGCCGAGGAGGAGGTGGTGGCAGAGGGTAAGGGCAGAGAGGACGAGGCTAAACCCAGCAAGTTTCTGAAAATGCAATGCTGGGTAAAATGCACAGCGGAGATCCTTTTTAATCTTTGCTGCCGGAGGCAACAGTACCCAGTGCATCGCCCGCAAGGCCCAGGGAAAGGGCCGTGAGTTTGACATTTCTAAGCCCACAGAGCTCCTTAGGTCTGTGTTGCAACCATAGCTCCCATGACTAATTCTTCATCTGAAAGGACAGACTGGTTTCTCCAAAGGCTCCTTAGCTTGGTGGGGAGGGAGAGAGCAATTAAATGTTAATAAGTTTCCATCTATCTGGGAAATGCTGCTAATCAGCGTGGGGCAGACAGAAGAGGGACTGCTGAGGTTTTACCCGAGCCTGTGAGCCTCTGCCCCCTGTCCTGGGGCAGAGACCTGCTTCACAGCGCCTGAGCCAAATTAGGGCAACGCGTTTTGCAACACTTAATACCCTCTACGGGTGGGAAGGATAGGTTTCTTTGGCACTGTTTTGCTTGCTTGCTTGCTTGCTTTTTTCTTTTCTTTCTTTCTTTTTTTCTTTTTCTCTTTCTTTCTTTCTTGCTTGCTTCCTTCTTTCTTTTTTTCTTCTCTCTCTCTCTCTCTCTTTTCTTCCTCAACACTACTCCTTGGTGAGCCTCCTCCCCAACCCACCCCTATCACACTTGGGAGCTCTGTTTTCCCACTGACATTCTACAACCTGTACAACCTTGGTACATTTTGCCGGGGTGGTTGCCACATGGTGCCCACTGCCACTTTGATGGGGCCCAGCGGACATGAGCTGGGATATGAAAATGTAGATGTGCTTATACACGGCCCCAGCGGGGTGCTTGCTGGACACAGGGAGGAAAGAACCACTCAGCGAGTCCATGCACTCTGCTTGTGTCTCCCCCCGACCCCCTGTTTGGCCCTCAGTTCTTCGGGAGGCTCGTTTACTTCTGGCCCTGGGCTCAGATGAAGCAGGACCGGAGGCCCGACTCCTCCTCCGTGCAGGCGATGTGGCCCTGGGCCAGCTGGGGCGCTTCTGTAAGCCTCTGGCACTTCATCCGCAAGGTGAAGGAAAATGCTCGACTCCGGGTACACGGGCCCAGTGGGCAGTGGGGGACCCCGGCCTCTGGGTGCGCAAAGGTTAGCCCATGGGAGTCAGAAGAACGTCCCGCCCTTTCAGCAGATGAGAACATTTCTGCGTTTCCTAAGCCAGCATTTCTCGACAACAAGGCAGCTCAGGAAGTCTACGTTCTTAGGTGATGGGCCTTGTCAGGGCCTCTGTCTCTGCCCATCCCTCTCTCTGTGTCTCTCATGAATGAATACATAAAATTAAAAAAAATAAACGGTTAACCTGGGGAGCGGGATACATGGCCGTGCTCACTGGCCTTCCTCCACGGGAGCCCCCCGCTGCGCTTCGGAAGCTGCCAGAGCTTCTCCCTTCTTTGCTCCTTCGGTGGACCTAGCTCTGGACACACGCACATGTCTGTGCACATCTGCCCCTGGTCTCGGGGACAGTACCGCTCGGTCGAGCTTCCTGCAGTCGCGGGGTGGCCCACCTGCAGCCTATGTCCTCCAACGCGGCAGCCCTGTGGGCACCTGGAGCTAGCCGAGCACTTGAGCGCCAGCAGAGTCGCGGAAAAACCAAAGTTTGATTTCCTTGCATTGTAATTAAGTGGAAGTTGCTGTGTGTGGCTAGTGGCTCTCCCATCCGCACAGTCTTGGGGTGAAGATCTTTCTTTGCCTTTCCAGCCGGGGAGTGTCAGCTGCCGTGCTTCACACGCTCACGGGGCGTGCATTGCTCTGCAAGCTCACATTTCACGGTTTGGGTGAAGACTTGGGCAGCTTGACTTTTAAAAAGCAGCCTGTGTTTGCATGCGTGCGTGCGCTTAGAGGAAGGGGAAGCACGTTACCTAACGACAAGACACAAGCACAAGGGGAAGCTGCCGGCTGGCTAGAAACTTCGGAGCGGCTGCTCAGATTACCTGGAGCTCTTCTAGTGAAAACAAACCAAACCAGACCACTTCGGCGTGGTTGTCACCACTGCCAGCGCCTAACGCGCCCCACTCCCCACTCCCCACGGGGTCACCAGAAATTCCAACACCCGGGGCCTGAGCCTTGTGGCGTCCTGGACAGAGGCTCGCAGGAGGTCCCCTGGGTCCCTCCGACCACTTCCCACTCACTTGTAACAATACATCTTGACCATTTGCACGTCCTTTTATTTCCAGTCTCAGACCAGAGCAATGCAGAGGAGAAACAAGCAAATGAGAGGCACAGAGACAGAGACAGAGACAGAGAGATGGAGGGAGGGAGTTGTTGGAAAACTCTGCTTTGAGCCAAGTCTGCAGAGCCAGGACTGCGCCCGGCACATATTTATTTTAAACACTGTCATTCGGTTTACGGTTTCTTGTGGTTCCGACAATGATACCGTGCGCTTCTTCAAAGCCGGGAGGGCGCTGGGGAAGCACCTTGGGCCAGAGGATGCCCACCTGGACCCTCATGGCCTCCTCTGGGCAACCCCACTAGGACTCCCAAAGCTGTCTCTAGCCTGCTTTATTTTTTATTATTTTTATTTTTTTTAATTGGAGTTCAATTTGCCAACATATAGCGTAACACCCAGTGCTCATCCCATCAAATGCCCCCCTCAGTGCCCGTCACCCAGTCACCGCCACCCCCCGCCCACCTCCCTTTAGCCCGCTTTAAATGCCAGTCGTCATACAGGTTCCAGGTTGACTTGGCCAAATTAACAGGTGGGGACGACCCTTCAGGCAACCAACCATCCATCAACTGTCAGGGAGGAGCCTGCGGGCTCGGGGCCCCGCCCCCGCCCCGCCCACGCTCCGCCCCCGGCTTTCCTCCCACCTGCAGGTCTCAAAGCCCACGCTCAGGGCTCGCTCCATCTGGGCCATGGTGGGCAGGGTGCTGTTGAAAGCCTTGCAGAGGTCGGCAGCCTCCGTCCTGGAGATGCTGTAGCGACCGTTTTTCTCCACATGGAACACACCTGCGTAGCGGCAGGTTATGTTCAAATCTGTGGGATGAAACAGAGATGTTAGATGCTTTGGCGTAACTTATTTGAGAAGGGTAAGAGGTTTGTGGGAGGGTAGATTCGTTGACAACAAACAAACACCTCCCTTGGCCAGAGCCTACCAGGGTCACTCGGCCTTCCAAAGCACACACTTTAAGCTCAACCCCGAGCTAAGACGCAGGAAAGGAGCATCACACTGGCACTGCCTCCGTCGATTGCTCTACAAAGAAGTTTTGATTTTTTCATTTTGCTAAAGATCTTATTTATGTATTTGACAGAGAGAGCACAAGCAAGGGGAGCGGCAGGCAAAGGGAGAGGGAGAAGCAGGCTCCCGGAGGAGCAGGGAACCCAATGCAGGATTCGATCCCAGGACCCTGGGATCATGACCTGAGCCAAAAGCAGATGCTTCACCAACTGAGCCACGCAGGCGCCCCTACAAACGCATTTTAAAAAAGCATATGACTTATTTCTGATTGTTAAAGTAATGCAACTTGGAGAAAACTGAAAAATTCAGGGAAATAATGAAGGAAAAGCAAGGTGACCTCTAGTGCCAACGCTCCATTACTTACATATAACCTCTAATGGCTTCTGGTTGCCCCCAGAATACACGTCCTTTTCATGGCTGACATGCCTACGTGAGCCGGCTCCTGTCTCCCTCTCTAACCCTTAGTAGCTCACTCAGTTCCAGGCACAAAACTTGCCTTCGGCTCCTCTGGACATTCTGAGCTCTTTGCCACCTTAGCACACAAATGTGCTGTGCCCTCTGTCTGGAATGTTCTGTCCTCAAAACATCGTGTTTTCTGTTTTGACTCCATGTCACCCGCTCACAGAGGCCAACCCACGGTGTCTCCCTCACTGACCCTGCTTTTGTGTCTCCACAGCAACTCGTTTATTTATTTGCATTTAAATATTAGTAATAACAATATCACCCTTCCTGTGATAGAAGCTCCAAAAAAAAAAAAAAAAAAAACCGCAAGGACCTTTCATTTGTTTGTAGTGTTTCTCTAATTCTCACAGCAGTGTGACAGAGAGTCGATTTCAACGAATATTTACTGAATGAATAAATGGCTCCTTAAAATTTCCAAGAAAACCACACATTTTGGACATCTTGACAGAGAGAGCCAAGATCGGCTGTTGGCTCCCAAGGGTTAATGGCATTCACAATGAAGCCTAATGGCTATCAACTGGTTAAAGAGTGAGTTGGTCTAAGAGCTTCTGTGAATTTTGCAGACATTAATCTAAAATCTCCAATAAGGTGCTGAAGGATTATCTGATTCTTCTTGATGCTGTGCAACCATCTCAGAAGGCCTCTAAACCTCAAATAGAAAACTCGTTATTTCTCTGGGACAGTATCATCCCCAGTTCACCCTTCAGTGAACTCCAACACGGAAAGGTAAAGTCCTTGGAATTATCCTGGTGGAGCGTGATTCCTTCAGAGCACCGCCTTGAGCCTCAAGCACAGTCCTTGGCCAAGGAAGGAGCGCATGGGCATTTCCTCTGGGCCTACATGGTGGCCCCTGTGCCCGGCCAGGCACCGTGTTGTTAGTTAGAAGCCGAGTCTGGACTCAGATGGAGTGGGTTTTAACTCAGACTCCATCTCTCACTGGGTGGGTCCACAGGTATCCGCAGATCCTGCTTGTTTATCAGGGACACAACAGAGGCTCAGAGACATGGGTCCCCCCAGGAAGTGAGCGCCTCTATCTAGAGCCTAGAGTTGACTTCCTGAATCTCAGCTGCCTTGTTTTTGAGTTCTGAGCTGAGAGCCAGGGGAGGGAAGCCTGTTGCTGCAGTGTCCCTGGGTCCCCAGCACCTCTGGGATTCTCCGTTGCGTCATCTCCTGCAAACGCTGAGAAGTGAGTTGCATGCATGTGTGTACAGATTCTTTATCCATAAAGAAAACTGAAGCTCAGAAGAATTAAACAGCCTCCCCCCATCAGCCAGCTAATCGGTGGTGGAGCTTGGACACCCACCCTCCAAACCACTTGGCTGTGCACCCAGGATCCTTTCACATCATTAGAGTGGGCGTCGGCTGTAAGGGCGAGAGGCACACGTAAACAACTGCCACCTGAGGACAAAGACATGGGCTCCCGGTTGCTGAGCCGGACGGGCAGCGACTGCTTTCTCCCCTCGAAGCAGGAAGCAGGTTCTAACCACCAGGAAACGGTATCTGATGATTTGCAAACTGAGATGAGAGAACCATGAAACTTCTGTTGGATCTTTGTTGACCCTCAAAATCCTAAAAGAAGAAACCAGCAATGGAGCTTCGAGAAGACAGAAGCCCACCTCCGTTGCTTCTCTCTCTCTCTTTCTTTTTCTGTTTTTTGTTTTTTGGTATCATTAGCACGTAGGTGCTTTTTAAAAGCGTCAGACCTAAGTGGAATGGAGAGCATGCATTTTTGCATGATGGATCCTTTTGGGGTCTATGGGTGTCCTCCTTCGGCCACTCACCCCTCGCATGCCGGTGGTGGCAGGAGGATGGTGAGCGGGGAAATGCACAAGGCCCTTTTGAAATAGTGTTTGTTCTCCCTGATTTTCAGCCTGGGCCTCTGTCAGCCAATCTTCACACAGGGAAAGCTGTCAGGCTGGGTCGACAGCCCTGCCGGGGCGGCCTCGCTCCGCCAGCAAACAGAAGGAAAACACGGCCTCGCCGTCAGCTTCTTGGAGGGGAGGCTGCCAGTGGCGGGGGCGGGGGGGGCACGGCAGGGAGGCCTCCCACTGGGGGAGGCCATCGGCCTGTCATCGCGTGGCCAGGTGGTTGCTGTCACCCCAGGGTTATAAACAAAGTCTGAGGCCTAGACGGTGGTTTGGAGCTGAATGGCAGTTTCTGTCGCATTAAAATTAATTCCCGTTTAACACCTGGCACATAGAACATGCAAATGCAAAAGGAACCGAGACTTGCATAAGATGCCTGGGGTCCCCTCGGGACACAAGACCGGCGTGTACCATGCGAGGGGGTTGGCATGCGTGAGCGCGGAGACTCAGCGCGGGGTCGTGTGTGCCTGCCGTCAGCTGGGACAGGGCAGCCAGAGCCAGGCAGGCTCCACCTGTGGCCTTGCTCTGCGGGGGGCCTAGCCAGGGCCTGGCACACGGGGGCCTAGCCAGGGCCCGGGTAGCGGCCTGGGGCTGCAGGGCAGGAGCAGGTCTATGTGGACTGAAAGCTACAGCTTCCCTGTAGCCTCGTCTAGGGCCAGCTCCTACCCCGGATGGGATTTAGCCACCCGGGACGTGCAGAGACGGTGCCCGAAACTTCAGTTCAGGTCAGCCATCCCCATGAGCCTTATCTAGCACCTCCCCTCCGGGCCCCCTCTTGCCTTAAAAGGGATCAAGCCTTCAGGGCTGTGTAGCCTTTAATCCTTAATGAAGACTTGCCAACAGGCTTCCTCCACGTGGATGGAAACCCAAACTATGAGTCCAAGGATACTAATAATACCAACAGCAATAATAGTAGCAAATACAGACTGTGCCCTTATCCATATGCCAGATGCCCCTCTAAGCACGTTACAAGTACTAACTCCCTTTATCCTTAAGACAACCCGATGAAGGGCACCTGGGTGGCTCAGAGGTTGAGCACCACCTTCGGCCCAGGGCGTGACCCGGGGGTCCTGGGATCGAGTCCCGCATTGGGCTCGCTGCATGGAGCCTGCTTCTCTCTGCCTGTGTCTCTGCCTCTCTCTCGGTCTCTCATGATTAAATAAATAAAATTTTTTTAAAAAACCTGATGAGGTAGGTAATATCACTATGCCCACTTTCCAGGTACAGGAACTGAGGTACAGAGAAGGGAAGAAACATGCCCAGGTTCACAGAGGAACTCCAATCTGGAAGCCGGGACTCAAATCCAGCAGCCAGACACCACCCGTCTACCAGTGGGCTGCTCCTGCCAACCCCGATTTAAGTAACACTCTGTGACCTCCCACCCTCCCCGGTGCAGAGCTGAGAACATCCCAGGGCCCAGGTAAAGTCAGAGCGCGGCCAAGACGGGTGTAGCCACAGACCACAGATGACTGCAAGGGGCACCGGCATCGCCGGCACTGGCCACACCACGAACCGCTGCAGAGGAGCAGGACTTCCCACGCGTGCGGGCATCCCTCCTGAGAGCCAGAGGCCTCCGTGATTCGCGACCTATGGTGACTCAAGTCACTAAGGCTGAATGGCCAATTGCATCTTGCGAACAGGCGTTTCCAACTGAAAGTCAAAAATGTTTTCCGTTGAGCCCTCTGGGCTCCAATAAGTCTCCTGGGTCCTGGGATAAGGAAACTGTCCCAAGTCCCTCCCTCTGAGGGACCCAACAGGCAGCATTAACCGTTCAAGGCCACTTTCAGATTCAGGGAGGAGTCTCTGGGGGGGGGCGGGGGGAGAGGAGGGGAATGCCACCCAGGCCATCGGAGTGCTCGTTACTATGGGAGGGACAGGGGGGTCACAGGGTCTGGCACCCAGGGGTCTGGTCACCCACAGGGGAAGAGGCCTGCTAGGGACCTGTCAAGAAGACAGGGGCTCTCCCAGAGTGCCTTTCTCATCTAACCGACTCCCTGGCACCTACTCACAGCTCAGGGTACAAGAGGACCCTCCCACAGCTGGGAGGTGGCCGCTCGCTAGACCACCTGCACCAGCTTTTACATGGGCTCCCCCTCTCGGACACCCAGGCTTCTCGGGGGGGATGCCTACCAGCCTCTCAGGGTCTGGCACTGCATTAGAGCCAGCGGCGTGGCACGCCTGTTAGGCGGCCTATATGCTTTAGCTAATTTAATGCCTACAAAAATGCTATGAAGGAGGCACAACTACCAAACCCATTTTAGAGACAAGGGTAAAGAGGCACAGCTGGGTTGCACGACTGCCCCCCAAGCCCCTGCCGCCCCCTCCAGGTGGGAGAGACAGGGATCTAACCTCTGGGCTGGGCCGCCCACGAGCGCGGCAGGGTTCTGGGGTAAATTCACTCTTACTTGGATAAATCCTCGCTGACCCATATAACACCGTTAATCTTACCTAGATTTTCCCCTAAGCCACAGATCAAGGAAAATAGGTTTCTCTAGTAAAATCGGCCCAGCACATTGCAAAACTTTGCCAAGTGAGACTGCAAGGCCGGAGACGGATGGTTTGCCCCAGCCACTCCCCAAGTGGTAGCAAATCACAGCACCTGCTGAGAAGAGAGCACCGTCTAGTTTCCCGGTAACTCACCATTATCCACGTGTCTGCAGACTCTCCGGAGGGGTGTGTGTGTGTGTGCGCGTGCGTGCGCGCCAGTGGGGGGGGGGGGGGTCACACCAGCCGACCAGCGATGGAGCAGGGTGACAAGAGGTTTTGCATCCCAGCGGGTCTTCAGGGAGGGGGAGGGGGTCCTATAAGCCTGGGACCTTGTGTGCAAGCCCATGCGCGTATGTATGCTGTGCGTGCACGCGTGTGCGTGGAAAGCGTTTGTGTGGGACAGCATCCCTAGATTTCATTCATTTCTCAAAGAAGTCTGTGATGCCAACGGCTAAAGGATTACAAGAAATCATTACCTGCAGGGTCTCTCTGGTCATGAGAGATTCCAAGATTCAGGAATCTTGGAACTACCTCGCGGGCTATGATAGCAAGGACCACAAGTCTCCCAAGGACCATAAGTCTCCCTCCCCACGGTGTCCCCACCGCTCAGCACAGTACTGCCCAGCCTAGGTACGTGTTGAACAAATGAGTGATGAAACGAATGAATGAATGAGTGGCTACTCCGTCCTGTCCACCACCCCCCGCCGCCCTCTGCAAAAAGAATGCCTCCCAGGTCCGCTCCCCACAAGACATCTAAGGAATCGCTAGCTGGGCCTCGTTGAGCATTCCCTGTCGGATGTTTAAAAGGTCTTTAACCAAAGCACCTGCTTCTGAGAACCTTTGTCTTCCCTGGAAGCAAATGTGTCTGGTTAGGAGGTGGCTTTGTCTGTCTGAATTCTGACTGTCATCTCTGCCATGGGCCTCCTGTCGGGGGACAGTTTCCGAGGTCAACTGAGAGAGGACGACAAGCCATGCTGCGTCCAGGTGAAGGCCACCAGAAGATGACTCAGGGACTCTCGGTTCTCCACACCAGACTGCTCCAGATGGTCCCAAATGAATCAATTCATTCTCCATCACGAGCCACCAGATGCGCCTGGTCCCTATTTGTCATCTCCCCCAGAGGGATAAAGCAGAACAGGACTTTTTCCTTTTCTTCCTACTGATTCGGTCTCCGAGTCAGCCATGTGTCTAGGGGAAGTTGTGTTTTCTTGAAGTTGGGAATAGGGCCAGCTCCTGGGACCCAGGGCCTGGTTCAGTTCCCTTGGGCACAAAGACAAGTGCCGGCGCTCACCCGGCGCCGACGCTGGGCCATGTGAGCGTTTCAACGTTTACACCTCAGAATTCATTTAATTCTTGCCACAATCCTATGGGGTCGGCACCTTCATTATTCCCATCCTAGGCAGGAGGTAAGTGATGCACAAAGAGAGGACGGACCAGTGCTCGTAGGCAGGGGCTGGCTTTCAGACTGGGTGGTCCAGCTGTTCACACCTCGGTGTGAACGGTGTCCTGTGCGTGGGGAAGGTGCTAGAACTACAGGCAGCTGCTTGTCCTCCTTAAGGTTTCTAAAGTGCAGCGGGGTGAGCTCTAAAATAGAACTCTGGAAAGAGGCATTTGAGCTCACTGAATACTATTTTAAGATCCGAGGTCCCTTGATCCTGGGCCCTAAGGCTCAAGAGGGCAGGGCCTTTGCTCAAGAACCTGGCGAGGCATCAGCGGAAGCCCTCCCGAACCGAAAGCCCACCGTCTCCCTGGGGAGAAGAAGATTCCGAGGTCCCAGGTTCGCTGCCTTTCCCCACAGTGGGCGGCCTACCTCTTCCTGATTCCACCTGGAGGCTGAGAATCCAGCCCCAGCTACAGCCTCAGGCTTCCTTGCCCTTCCTTGCCGTTCCCTGGCCCATTGGGCGGGTAAAGAAGAGAGGATCTCGACACTCCCGAGTGGCCCAGGGCTGGGCCGTCCCTGTGACATGCTGAGACGCCTCCGGCCCAGCCCGGAGATCTCAACACACCGAAGCTAAAGCGCCAGGCCAATCGGGCCGGGGCACGGCACTCCAGGCTAACTGCATGCAGCTCCGGCGGGCGCCCAGAAGCACTGGTGGGTTCCCCACATTTTTCATTTTCATAGTGTTTGTCACAAAGTAGCCAGGGTTCTGTTTCTGTCTTCTGATTTGCTGAGCTCATGGCTAAAAGAAGATTACACAACTCACAACCCTAACTGAACTGATTCTGATTAGATACAGGGAGAGAAAAGGCCAAGTTTTTCTTTTTTTTTTTTTTCCCAAGGATTATTCTGTGTTTAAAGCCAGGTGGGGCAACAGAATTTGTCTCACCAAAGTCTCTTGAGACAAAAAGAAAACAAGATCCAGAATGACTGAGCATGGTCCCCCAGACAGTTGTGAGAAGAGCAGGGCCTGGGGTGGGGTGGGGGGATCCTAACTGCTATTTTCCTAAATCCTAATCCAGTGCTCTTTCTCCAGAACTGCTATTATAAAGGGCCGGAGCAAGCTGTTCCCAATAAAGCCAGCATCCGCTGCCTTAACGGGACACGAAGAAACCGTTCTATTCTTCATTTCTTTGATTGATGTCTTCAAAGCCCACGAGTTTCCATCCGGGAGTCTTGCTAGCTGTTAGGGCCCCTGCTGCCACCCAGGCCCGCCAGGCCAGAAGGCTGGCAGCCTTCCTGCTGCCCCCACGTCACTCGCCCCCATCCCCTGACGCCCATGTGATTGGGAGCCTGGTGAAAGGATCTATTGTTCAGGATCCACTTCTGAATGAGGCCAAGATCACACTCAGTGGCCGAATCGCCTTTGGCTGCCCAGTGCAGGCCATGAGTCTTGGGTGACTCAGTCTCTCCCGGAATTGCCCCCGGAGGTGGGTGAGGGTTTAATGAGCAGAGAAAATAGTCATACACCATCATACCCGGAGAATTTCCTCCAGAATGTGTCCTGGGCTGCTTTCAACTGAGCTATTCATCTCTTGGCACTTCCAAGGGAAATGCACCCCAACTTCTTGGCGCCTGGCTGTACCCCCTGACCTCTCAGGCCCTTGTCCGTGGAACAGAGAGCCTACCATGGCAGCCAACACCAAGCCAACAGGGGCCCATTACATCCACACTCTCAGAGGAGAGTCCAAAGGGGTTCCTCAGGCCCTGGCCCTTCCACCAAAGCCTCCCAAGGCCTGACCCAATGGGGCCCTTGGGTTGTTTTCACAGTCTGAAGAAAGACCCACCCCTGCCTCCTTGCACGGTGATGGGAACAAGGGGAGGGGACAGGGTGGAGAAAGCCCGTCTGGGCTCCCACCCCCGATCCTGGACTCAACAGAATCTTCCCGGCAAAGGGGAGTGAGTATGTGTCTCAGGGCTGTCAAAGGGGAGTGAGTATGTGTCTCAGTTGTGTACTGAGGTCAAGTGGTCTTGGGTGAGCGCATCTCCAGGAAGAGAAACCACAGTGTGTACACCTGCGCGTTGCCATGGCGATCAGGAAACACTCAGGTCTGGCCCCGAAACCTTTGTTTTCTTCCTTTTTTTTTTTTTTTTTTTGATCCGATCAGTTTAGCAGATTGACTAGCACAAACCCAGGATGTGGTCAGATGAAATGAGAAAGCATCTCAGGGACCCACACGGGGTTTTTCCTGTGCGAGGAAGGGGGAGAAAAAGGGGTCCCACCCCAGTAACTAGATCTGCTTTTCCTGGGGCTGTGAACAATCTGTGCTCAGCCTTGGCTCCCGTCTGCCACCTGTACTTTGAGGAACTGGCTGACTTGATTTAGGCACTTTTTGAACACCGAGGCCAACTGACGCTGGAGCTGCATTTCAGGGTGTCTGTGGGCCACTGACGTGTGGGTGAGCCCTGGGAGGGGGGCCCACCTGGGAGGAGGAACTGGTTTTAGCCCAAATCCTGTTAATTATAAGCTGCATGACCTTGAGTAACTCACGCCAGCTCCCAGGTTCACACCTCGCCTTCCTACCTCCCAGGGGAAAGTAAAGAGGTAGGGAACACTTGTGGGAGGAAGGGGGGAGGGGTCAGGCACACACTGGGGAGTCTTAAAATCTCAGATAGCTTCTCAAAAATCCAATATTATTAGTTAGGACACATTCGGGCTTCAAGCCCTGCGGAACAGACAGATGGAAGTCCAAGCAAGCCTCAGTTATCTCGCCACGTGGGTGGTTTCCCTCTCCCATTACAAAGCACTTCCACAGCCCGAAAGGGCTCCGTGAGGCCCAGCCGTTGACACCAGGGACCCATTTTACAGATGCAGAAACTAAGGAACAGGAGATCCAGAGCCTCAAAGCCCTACAGAGTTTGAATGACACCCAGACTGCAGCTCAGATTTTCGAGCTCTCCTGCTTTCTCCCATTCTCGGCCTTGCTGCCCTTTCTGTGTTGGGTTGCCAACAAGCAAAGGGGAAAGGTGAGTGCTCAGAGAGGAGGGGTAGGTTTCAGACTGCCCCCCCCTCCCCAAGGATGTGTGAGGCAGAGCCAGGATATTTAGGATGGGTAAATGCAGAGCTGTTCCAGGGGGAGCTGGAGGGAAGGCGGAGTGGCAGGCCCCAGACCCTCCATCCACCAGCTGCTCCTTCTTGCCCAGCCCCCACGCCACCCCACCAATGGCCCTGTCACCCTCCACGATGCTCTTGGAGGCTCAGCGGAACACTCTGGAAACCACAGCAGTCCAGGCCAGTCGTAGCGACGACCGCCACCCGGCAAGGCCTGCAATGTGCCAGGGGCTCCCAAGCACTTGGAGCCCTAAGAGGGTTAGTCACTCCTCGTGATGGCTATGGAAACAGAGTTGGAGCCTTAAGTAATTAGCACAGGCTCACAGCTCAAAGGCTGCAGCCCAAGCGAGATGCAATCGTGTAAAACTGCTTTACAGCTGACACTGGCTCAGGAGGATTATTTTTGCATTTTTCCCTCTCAGTCTCAAGAATAAAAATTACCTTGCAATGTAAGGTTCCATGAAGACTGTGTCTAGTCCCTCCCCCGGAGAGGAGACCACACAGTCTGAATGTCCAGTCCTATTCTACAGGGTTGGGATTGGTGGGTTAGCTGTGTACTCGACAAGATCTAGAGAGTCAGACCCTAAGGTGAGGCTGTTGTCCTTCAGGTTGGAACCATCCAGACGGAGGGGGCAAGACTGCCACCAGCCCCCCAGAACCCAGTGCTCCCCCAACATTGATTTTTTTACCTCTTCTAGAATCTTCACAAGTGAGAAAGGAAAGGTTCTGGAGCCTATCGAGCTGCTGGTCTGAGTCAGACATTCGTCCAGGAGCCCTAAGAGATTTTACACACGCACCTTCACGAGGTCAAATTATCATCCCCACTTTGTAGATGAAATAAGTGAGATTCAGAGCACAACTGACCCAACATCCCACCGTGGAAGTGGCAGGTGCAGGAGTCAAGCCCAGGGATGACACCTGGTCTCTGACATGAGTCACGCTTCCTGGAGCCCAAAGATGGTCCCACAGGAGGCCCAAAATGCAAGTGCACTGCACGGCGGGCGTGGCTGGGACACTCAAGTTCCTACAAGTCCTACCGCCGCGCCCCTGGCTGGCCTCCCTGGTTACGCGATCACTGATTTAGCACCTACTGTGGGCTGGGGTCGGTGCTAGGTGCTTCACACTGATTGCCTGACTTAATCTCCACAATAAAGGAATGAGATACATGCTGTTACTAGCATCGAACCATGTTGCAGATAAGAAAACTGAGTTTTAGAGGGGCCAAGACACCTGTCCACGTTTGGACCGGCAGAGGATCAGGTGCCTGGCGCCTTTTCTCTACACAAACTCCTCTCTCATTTTGCTTAACTTCAGTGGGTTCCAGGCCAGTTTCGGGATGACGCCCCTTGCCAGAGATTTGAGCGCCCCTGGGTTAATATTTGCTGGTGCCACGCAAATAGAGCTGGAAGACGAGTGCTCCTACTACTGGCTCCTCCAAGGGGGAACTCACAGGCCCAATGAGATGGGGAATATTTTACAGAAAAATTGGGCCCACCCTGCGCTTGGGAAGCCTGTGCCCTCGACAGAGCTGACCAGCCCAGGCCCACAGGCAGAAGGCGAGCTTCACGAACAGGCTGGATTTCCACCTGGCTGCGATACTAGGCCACTACCGCTGCTCTTCCCATGACGGAGGGTGTCTGGTTCACATACCCCTTAGTTGATAGGCTTTTACCTAACCATTTTATTAACTCCCCCCCTCTCTCTCTCCTTATTCTCTCTGTCTCTGTCTCCCTCTCAGATGCTAAAGTGAACAGGGATGTGTGTGCCTGTTTGCGAGCGTGCGTGTGCTTACACGAGAGGAGGGGCTCTCCTTCCCAGTCTAAGAACCCTACTCCTGTTTATTCTCTCCAGGTGCTTTTAGGAGTAACGCAAATGTTTCAAAGCAGAAGCCCTATGGAGGGAGATTGTGGGGATTTTTTTTTAAATCTGGGAAAAAAGAGATTTCCAGGACTGGTACGGTTGCAATTGTCCCGTGAGCTAATAGCTTGTAACTCACACCTCTTCCTGGGCTTTTGATCTGTGAAATGCCGGTCGGGAATGCCAGGCTCCAGAGGACTTATTTCTGACAAGCTTTTTAATAAATTTGACTCGAGCCAGGGGGTTTGGACCAAAGTCTTCGCCATTTCATGCTCAACTGTGGTGGGCCAAAGACAACTTCCTGCTTTTAAGGAACAGGGCCCATGCACAGATCCAGGAGGCTTGAAAGTGGAGGAGCTAACAAATGACCCTTCTGTGAAGTTGCCAAAGGAAATAAGACTTGATCTTCCTTAAAATAAATGGCCATCGGACATGGCAAGAGACCATACCTGGTGAAGGCTCCTTTCACGACAGACATTTGAGAAGCGTTCCAGAAACATCAGGGTGAGGACAATGAGCCTCTTCCTATGAGATCTTGGCCTCCCAAATCACCATTAGTATCACCAGGGTATGGTGCAAAGTGTGAAGATGCAAGTGTTATGCACCAGATATGACCCCTGGGAGCTAGAGAGACATACAAGGTCCATCCCGTCAAAGAGCTACCTGCTGGGCAGCCCAGGTGGCTCAGCAGTTTAGCGGCCGCCTTCGGCCCAGGGACTGATCCTGGAGTCCCGGGATCAAGTTCCACGTCGGGCTCCCTGCATGGAGCCTGCTTCTTCCTCTGCTGTGTCTCTGCCTCTCTCTCTGTGTCTCTCATGAATAAATAAATAAAATCTTAAAAAAAAAAAAAAACCCCAAACAACAAAGAGCTACCTTCTAATGTGGGGAAGCAGATGCTATACAGGTAAATGATTAATATAAAAACAAGGCAATTTCAGGTACTAATAGCATCCCAGGGAAAATAAAAGGGGGTTCTATGACAGAGCATGATGGAGGCTGCTTTGTCAGGCAATCTATGTGGTCTGACACTTTTCTATGAACTTATGGACGTATCTTACTCATTCATTATGGGGCCGTGGGTGGGATCAGATACCCAGCTAAAGGAGACTACTACCCCACCCTACCCCCCACCAACCCCAAACACACACACAGATAAAATCAGATTTGGAATTCATCTTTGCCTTCCAAGGTCCATAGGAGATGTCCCTCGGACGTGGACTTAGTAAGGCAGACAAGAGAAGCTTGGAAGGCAAGGTCCGTGGCAACTGAACAATCTGGCTTCTGAGATGAGAGTTCTACTGGGGTCCTAAGCTGGGGACAGAGTTGGTGGAGCGGGGTGCACCTGTCTCTCCCAGTCCTTGGCCTCCACTTCACGCAAGCAAATCAACCGCCCAACAGAGTGCAACTGTGATGTGTCTGCTCTCAAGCCCTCTGAAGCGTACGAGGGCCTCCCTCCTGGCCACTGGCATCCCCAGCATCCCTTATTTTACAGTCACTGGTAAGGAGCACCAGCGCTGAGGGGACTCAGCAGGAGCTGCCCGAGGACGGCATAGAAGGCGTGCTCGCAGTCTTTCATCTCAGAAAGACCTGGCTCCAAGTCCCAGCCTGGGCTCTTGTGGTATGTTAGACTTACCGTGTTTTCCTAACCTTTATTATTATTATTATTATTTTAGATTTTTTAAAAAGGTTTTATTTGTTTATTTTTATTTGAGAAAGAGCAAGCAAGAGCACAAGCGGGGTGAGGGAAAGGGCAGAGGCAGAGGGAGAAACAGGCTCCCCGCTGGGCAGGGAGCCCGATGTGGGACTCAATCCCAGGACCCTGAGATCATGAGCTGAACCGAAGGCAGGGGTTTCACCGACTGAGCCACCCAGGCGCCCCGTGTCTTTTCGACCTTTAAACCTCCGTTCCTTCACTAGTAAAGTGGAGGTAATGCCTACCCCCATGGGTGCTTTTAAGGATTAAAGGAAGAAAGCACCAAACACCCAGCAAAGGCGCTGACACCTAGCCGAGTGCCTGGTACTTGGTCAATATTATCCAATCATCACAAAGATTAACGTGTATTTAAGGTAGCTCAACTATAAAACGCCTCTTACTCTAACTCCATTCTTTAGTAACTGGTCAGCCGCCCACGGTACCCTTGGTGACGGCCACGCAGAAGCTCAGGAGCCAGGAGCCTAAGGATCCAGAGACGTGGCTCTGACTCTACACAGTACACAGTTGTGTACTGACTTGTACAACTTCACCCCAGGAAGAAGCTTGCCTCAGGCGATGCTAAATCATAAAATCAAAGTGGGTTCCATTGGGATGGCACCCAATTCATCTTTATGTCCCCAGTGTCTGGGTGCTGTCCAATAAACGTTCCTTTGGTTTAGTGGGAGAAGCATTAGGCTAACGGTCCAGGGCCCTGGGGTCTGGAGCCAGGCTTCTTCCTGATCAGCTGTCCTTGGATAAGTCACTTCATCTCCCTGGGCCTCAGTTTCTTTATCAGACAAGGAAGAGTTTGGATGTGGTGACCTCCAGGTCCCCAGCCCACCTGGTCCCCAGCCTACCCGGCTCCCTGTCTCTAGAAGGAGAAGTCTACGCTTCTTTCTAACTTGCTCCCCCGAGTACCCCAGGAACCTGCATGGCTCCCTCTTGCCTGCAGGACAGCGGCATTGGGCTTGACATCCAGGTGGCGGTGGTGTGACGGCGCTGCTGACAGCGGCGTGTCGGGCAGGGTGGATGGCCAGCAGACAGAGACAGCAGACAAGACAAGAGAGAGTCATCAGCATCCTGCTCTCCGATTACACCAAATAAGCGCCTTCCAGTGCACAGAGATTAGAACCTGCCCTATCGAAGCTGGAGGGAAGAATGGTTTCAATTAAGAGAAACACAGCAGAATTACTGATTTCCTTAGAGACACTCCTCCTAAATTACTACAAACAGCCCCAGTGCTCCCTATGGTGAATTTTAGCGTCACGGGCCAATTCAAACCATTCTTCAGTTGTGAGGCAATCCTCAGTCCTCAAACTCTCAGCAGCCCCCACCTGCACCAGTGGGAGGCGGGACGCTCCCCAATCTTTGGTGGTCTTGGAGCTCCCACCGCCCCTGGGAAGGGGGCAGACAGGCAAGTTCCCACCACCTCCTTTCCTGAAGATAGCTCCCAGTAGTTCTAAATTGTTTCAAAGCCCTTCATTTTCCGGGAGCCAGAAAAATCCAGATGCTTGGGAAAAGGGGATGCTTTGAATTTTCAAGACCTCCGGTTCTGGGAACGGAAAAACGAGATGAACTCCCCCATAAAGGGGAAGGGAAGCTTGTGGGGCAATGTTGAAAGGGAGAGAGGAGCTCCGAATTGAGGTCCAGCCCCACCACATTAAGAGCTGAGCTGTCTTAGCAAGTTCCTTTACTTTTATGAGCCTCAGTTTCTCAGCCTGTAAAATGGCTCTTGATGGAATTTCAGCCAATCATCCACTTAGTGGATATCTGTACGTATATACCTCAAAGAGGAGTTTGTGCCAGGGACGTAATAAATATATACAGCAGCAGTGGGCTTGGCTCCTAACAGGGGCTTAGTAAATGCCAATCTCTTCCCTTCTCCCACAGGGACGTGAATCTCGGACGACTGGCCACAGCTCTCCTCGAAACCATGGGTACCCCGACTTTCTAATTAATGACATCTTTACACCACGAAACCCCATCTGTGCTTTGATAATCTTCTGTTTCGGCCTGAACAACAGGCCACCGCCACCCTCTCACAAAATCGACAGCAAAATGAGAATCCAGCAAAAAATAAACACTCCTATTAAAAGGTGCAAGAGACTTAGTCACTTCTGAGGTGTGGCTGGGAGAGGCCAGACCTTCCTTTCTTTAGAGGACAGCAGAATTAAGCAGTGAAAGGCAATTAAAGGTATTTTTGGAGAGGAGAGAATCGAACCCCCACCCCCATGACTTACGGCCTCGACTATAGACTTTAGAGGCCGGTCCTCCACCCACAACCAGGTATTCCTAAACTCGGCCTTCTGGGGAGGAGGTGGGCTCTGGGAAACTCCACTGTTTCCAGAATGAGAAGGAAGCCACCGCACGAACGTGCCCCCGAGGGCCCTTCCATACAATGAGGCTGGAGAACAGGACACCTGGACAAACCACCTCCTCCTCCGGCCCCACGGCCAACCCCCAGGACCCAAGGCAGGAGGAGGCTGATCCTGCTGAGACAAGCAGCCTGGGAGGCTGGCTGTCATTTTGCGAGGCAAGACGGGACCTGCAGTGCATTTCCCCACCCGCTTTCAGCAGCTCCTGCACGACCCGGAGTTCCCAGAACATCCCACTGCTGTTTCATCTGCTCAGCAACGGCCGTTCCAGGAAGCACCCGTGGGTGCAGCTCTCCAGTGTGCCCTCCTCACCAAAGTAGATGTGAGTCCACTGCCTGATGTTTTGCCCAGAAAGGGGATGAAAACCTTCCAAAGGCAGCTGCAAGCATTTCTCAAGCGTAACAACAGGATGAAGTGAAGGCTGAATGGTGGAGCTCCGGGGCCTAGTAATAGTGGCCACAATGATCACTGATGAACACGGCTCCCTCCCTGCCACTCGTTCCTTCAAGGGCTTCATGCAAAGGATCCCATTAGTCCTTACACGACCCAACAAGTAGGTATTGCTACTCTATTCTAAAGATGAGAAGCCTGAGGCTTAGAGACGTTGTGTAAATTGCTTAAGGCCCCATAAATGTTGAGTAGCAGGACTCCAACGGAGACCTCCCTCTAGAGCCTACACTGCTTTCTGAGCGGCAGGACACCAGACTCAGGGTCCCCCTGTACATCCCTGACAGCCTGCCCTTGCCCCGGGCACTCAACTGGAGTGAACATCCTCGAAGCCAGCCTTTAGCAGCCAGTCAGAAACCTGGCTTTAAGAGACACTGTTCCCTGTCGGCTTGTTTGAAGCGAGGTCTGTTTCTGAAAGTCTTCCAGAAGGCCTGGGAAGCTCGTTTAGGAGAAGGAACCAAATTAATTTTCCAGTTTTTAACAATGCAAACAATGCAGAATATAAACATGGTTGTTGACTTTTGCCTCCCAAACAATATAAAGAACAGGAAGCTCAAACAGATGATAGAGTACGTTTCCTGATTCTTGAGAAACAATCCTTTTGGAAGGCTGGGGCTTATCTGGTGACAGTTGTTGGAAAGCAGAGAGAGCCGTCTCAAATATGTCCCAGAGGGAGCCACAGGGAGAGAGGAGTCTAGAGAACCCAAGGCTTGCTTCCCCCAAACCTTGCCTTGTTTTTCCTCTGCCTAAACAGAAACAGACTATTTCTTAGATGATGCCAGCCAAGGAGGGGAGGTGGGAATTGGGGTGGTGGGCACCATGAGTGAAGAGGAAGGACAGAATGAGCAATGGGGCCTGCTTGCCGACCCTCCTTTGCTTTTTAAGTGCTTGTCTCTTATTCCAAGAAAGATGTCTCAATAAATGATAGATGACAGAGACACAAATGGATATATGATAGATACATAAATAGGTAGATCCACAGGCAGGTAGTAGGTAAAAAATAGATCCATAGGTACACAGATAGGTAAGTGTATAGATGATAGATAGATAGATAGATAGATAGATAGATAGATAGATAGAACCAGACTGACAAGAGTGTTGTTTTTCTAAGTTGAATTTAGCGATCACAGCCTGAATCCACGATGGTAAACCACAATCCCACAAAATCGCCCCAACATTGAAGTGGATGCAGGCGTTCAGAAAAGAGAATTCCAACCCCAACTTCATTCAACAAGGTTTTATTCAGGCCCTATGTGCTGGGCACTCGGACCAGGGCACCGAGCAAGGGAGGCAAGGCCACTCACTGTCCCAAGGGAGGCTATGGCCCAGAGGAGAAGACAGACATTAAACAAGTCAATGACAGGACACAATAGATGTCATAACAGAAGTAAAGGGTGCTGAGAGGTTATTCCAAAGGGAAACCTTTCTTCCGCAAGACCTTTGCTGGCCCCGAGGGATGCGTCTCCAAGCAAATGCCATTTCAGCTGAGAATTGGAGTGGATTGGGAACGAGGCAGCCAGTCTCAGGCTCAGCAAGCCTCACTGTCAGGAAATTCACCCTCAGAATAAACTGTAAAATCACCAGGTTTAATAAAATCCATTTCCTCTGGCTCTTTCACCATCAGACACCAAAAACAAGTGGTCCTTTCCCGTGTAAGAAAGGACCATATCCTTGAGGTTCACATTAAACACCCCTTGGGCTTCTCTTCCCTTGATGCAGTCATCATAAGTCTTTCAATGATATTTAGGTGGAATAAAAAAAAGAATGGAAAACAAATAGTAAACAAAATCCCAAAGTTCCCCCCCACACACACACTCCATACCACTAGATGCATGAGCTACCTGCATCTCAGGAAACCCTCCTGTTCATCTTTGGGCTTATTAAAATGTTAAGATGTTAGACCCTTGATCTTCAGACTCAAAGAAGCTACCAGGAAGGCATTTTTCTGCTCGTGAAAGAGCAATTATTAATGTAAAACTCAATAGTTTCAGACTCCTTGAAAGGAAGTCGGGTCCACTGGAAGCCAACACACTGTGGTGAGATGGACATCAGCTCTGGGAGTGGAAAACTAGGGTTCAAATCCTGAAATCTGCATTAATTAGCTATATGACCTAGAGAAAGTCATTAAACTCGTCTCGTATACAGGAGGATAATGACGCTAACTGTGAAGTTAATGTGGATGATATAATGGAGCCGAAAACACTTCGCACACATTAAAACACTCTAGGAGTGCAGTTATAGAAAGGGAAGCTAGCCATCTCCCTTGAGGGTGGTCATCTCATAATTTACAGGAAGAGATACTCATTCAGGGTCATAGTCATGCTTTTAAAAAGGATCACTACAGATTAGTGGTCCTCACGCCTGGTGTAGCTCCAGCAGTGCTGAGATGGGTTGCTAATGAGTCTCTAATAATAGAGCGCTCAAGTATGCAAACAATTGATTATTTCTTGTTATAAAATTTTTAAGGTTATTCCCCGATATGCTTTTTGGGGGAGAGCTAAAAGGACAAAGTTACAGCTGTTATGATTGAATGCAAGCCACAGACCATCGAAGTCTAAAAATGCAGAGTGTCCCCCATGTGAACTCTACCCATGAGGTGTGTCTTCTCACGAAACAGCTGAGGGTGTGCCTTAGGAACACAAGAACTTAGCTTTGCTTTTTTTCTTTACTCTATATAGAGTCTCAAACCACAACTCGACCGGGTGGGTGGACACCCTCCGGGGCTTTACTCATTATAGTAGACATTGTTATTAATGCAACAAAGTTCTCCTAATTGACTCTTGATTTTGTTCAAAATCCCAAAGTTGTGCTTCAGGGGGTGTGAGGTCCCAACTCCCAGCTCCAACGGGTGAATCATGGCTGGTCTAAGTCAAGCACTGTGGTCAGAGTTCTCCTAGCCAACGACTGGCTCTGCGTGAGCATTTTGTGGAATGTGACCCCACACTTCAATGAAAAGGAAAGGAAAGTCAATTAAGGACTTCTGGAAAAGCCACCCCTCCAATTTTCGAGAAGAGACATTTGTGAATAAGCATTCCTCCTCCTGCTGCTGGATATTGTTATTTTTTTATAGGATGCTTAAAACTCTGGAAGTCAGTTTCAAACTACGAAGAGGGCTAACCTGTAGGAAGCCGATGGGCACGCAGTGGGGTGGAAAATTAGAAGAAAACTGGATCTTTGATAACATCATTGAGTTCCTAAAGTCATCCAACCACCATACTTCTTGTTTGGGAGACAGCCTTTTATGAGGGTTTCTGTCACTTACAGAGCTATTCGGGTGGCACGCACTGACGTGGGCTTACCAAAAAACAGCTTCGGGTAGTTACCAATGACAAAGGAGATAAAGAAGTGAGGCCCTTGTAGCCAGATGGTTAGACATTGGAATCCCAGGGGTCCGATAGAAACACCTGCCCGACTGCTGGAAGTCATCCTGCAAATCACTCCCTACACACCCACTGATCGAGCCCTGAGCCCAAGCTCCAATCTACAAAGTGCTCAAAAAACAACAACAACAACAACAAACAAAAACAAAAACGACCGAGAAATTCTACCAAAACCAATGAGCTCTGACCCTAAACCCAGGCTCAACTTCCAAGATTCCTAAGTCAATTATGAATTTTTTCCCATGGCTTAAAATAACTCTGACATCATATGACACTTTCTGTTTCCCAGAATTTGGGTTCCCTTGCTCCCCCCAACACAAACTTCTACACGTCTCATTCAGTAAAAACAAACAAATAAATATAAGCCTCGCTCAGCTTGGAGGATGCCATGGTTCTCTTTTCACCCACTAACTGTTTCAGGGCAGATGTGATAAACCAGTTGCTTTCAGAATTTTGAGGACTAGAACTTTCTTTTCTTGCTCTTGTACTCAGTGAGCCAAGTGTGACGCAGCTGGAAGAGGAGGTGCCTTGGCTCGAGTTGCTGAAGGGGCTTTGACCTCACCCACCAGACAGTTTCTTGGTCCTGAGCACTGTTGAGGTTGAAAAGTTCAACAACTAGGTCCCCCAAGGACCTGGGGACATCCTATAAACCTAGTTGCTGCTCTTCATCCTACCGGGCTCCCCTGATGCTTCAGATAGATGAGGTCTCCCCGGTACATGCTCCTGGAGACCCTGCGCTTCTCCATCTCAGCATTTACCACTAGAATTGTTTACTCTGTCTTCCCAGATAGACTGGAAGTTCCATGAGAGTAGAAACGGTGTCTCTCTTGCTTGACAGTGTATCCCCAGTGCCTGGCCCAACACTAGGCCCATATTATTGTTCAATAAACACATGTTGTATGAACCAATGAATCATTTGAAAAACCACTGGTTATTGACTCAGCTCACAGAACTGCTCAGAGAGGCTGGGCAAATGCCAGGCCGGGTTGCACCAGGCTCTCTGGTTTCTAAACGTTCATTAAGTCGAAAGGGATCGAGGTGAACACCAAATACGGATATACAGATATGGCACAGGAAACCAGGTCCAAGTACAATAAAGGCTCTGGCAGTGTGTAAGCCATTCCCCGTTGTGCCACAAAACCCGGTACCCTTTTAGCTTCCTCTCCTGGTCACCCCAGTCTTCTCGCCAGCCTCGTCTTGCTCAGTGCCTTCCCTCTATTGACTCAAAGCATGAAATGGAAAGGACATTGGACTGAGAATCAGAAGACCAGCGTTTTGATTCTAACGAGTTATGTGACCTGGGGCAGGAGTCACTGGCAGGCTTTGAGATGCTTTTCCTTCCTCCGTCCGATAAACAGAATTTGTAGCATCCCTTCCCATTCTGACACCCCATCATCTTTGGCCTTTAGTCACCAGCCCATGATAACTTCCCATGTAGGGTCCTCCCTGCCTCTCTCCCCTTCTCCCTCCTTGGATCCATACTTTGGTGGATCCAGGCCAGCCGGCACTTTCTCAGCCCTAGCAAAGCATCTAACCGCCCCCCACCCCCCAAGCCCTGCCTCCGGTGTTTGTACCGAGTTACCTTAGCGAGGGCATTGTGATTCAGCTCGCCAGGGCACCCCAGTCCCCTGCCAGCCCCACTGCACCTGCACGCCTCAGGAAATGACACAGCCAAGCAGCCTGAGCACATACCAGGTCTTCCTAGATAAAAGCACAGCCCAGGAGGGGACGGCAGCTCCAAACAGATTGGTGAACATTCCGAAGAATACAATTTCAATGATTGGGGTCAACCAGCAACGGGAGACAGAGATAAAGGCGAAAGTTACCTCCGGTAATAATAGGACCTTGTAGTTCCACATCACGTGCTTCTGCCTACCAGCACAAAACACTTTCACACCAGCAGGCAGAGGTGGAGAGGTCCAGGGGAGGCAGAGGGATTATTATCCGCAGGTGGTTCACACAGTGTATGGAAGCATTAGACAGATAAAGCCAGTAGCCCAAGGTCACACAATTAGGCTTTGACACGGTGGGAATTAGAGCAGAGTGTCCTAATCTCACCTGGGGGCTATTTCTAGTAGACTCTTGGTGGAGCCTTTTGTTTATACCTTGGCTCTACCTATCTTAGCTGCCCAGGTAGGGAGCTTGCTTTTTCTCTTGGGGATGAGGAGCGTCCCAGGATGGGCTTGCCAGCCTGAGCTCAGAATCCAGCCTACTGGACTTGGATGCGACAAGCTGGACCCAGCGGGGCCAGGCTGTGGAATGCTGCTGTTGTTTGCACTTGGGAGGCACAGAAGAGCCCCGAGTGGCAGCTGAGAATGCAGAGGCTCCAGGGCTGATAAAAGTTGTAATTAAGGCGCACATACAACGCTTTCATCTTCAAAGGCTTTACTCACATTAGCTAGTTATTCCTCCTATCACCCCCATGGGTGAGGCATCATTTTTGTCTTCTCAGTTTGCAGATGGAGAAGCTGATGCGGAGAAGGGGCCTTGTGCCAAGGAGCCTGGCTCTGGTTCAAACAGAGGAGATTCCTGGCTCCCAGCATCCAGCCTCGCTTGGGGTGACGGGAAAACAGTGCAAATGAATCCTAAGAGAAGGCTCAAGCAACCAAACTCCTCTGGGTAAGAGTCTGGATTTATACTGTTCTGGAAGGAGGTGGAGTCTACACAGAGTGACTCACTCACTGGATTTGAGTGGCCAACGTCCCAGTTTGCAGGCAGCTATCGGAAAGGAAAACTCGAAAAGCCTGCTGCTCCACTGGAGCCATCCCGGTGAGATGGGGGGCCTCCGCCGTCCCCTGCCCGAGACAGACATCACGAACAGACCACGCACGGCACCCTCTGCGGCCAGCCAAGGTCTGGCTCTCAGCACAGCCCTCCAGGCAGCCTCTGGTAGTCGATGGGAAGTGGTACGTGGGCTGACACCTATTTGCCATCGGGGCTGCAGGGCTTGTCTGGGATCATCTCAAGTTGCCAGTCTCCAACCCAGCCAGAGCGGCCCCAGTGGCATCCCAAGTGGTGCTGGCGCTGCCCCACTGCTGACCCTGCCCAGCAGCCTCCAAAGACGGTGTCGTGGGAACTTCTCTGGGGCACAAGAACTGGATCTTGCAGGCGGTGCCACTGACACATGATCACCTGGAACCTGCCCAGCGTCATCCCTCACTGTTCTTCAGCTTGGCCTCCCGTCCAGGCAGGCTGCACCTCCCCGGCACCCCGGAGGCCATACATAACTCCCCCCACTTGAACCTTCTCAGCTCAAGCTCTGCACCCCCATGGGTCGCCCTCTTCTCTGTCCCGCTCATCCACCTCACACTCAAGTCCCACTCCTTGCACGAAGCCTGCACAACCGCCGCCCGTGCCCGTTTTCCCTCGTCTTCCGGCCCTTGATGGCCCATCATCTCGTAGGGCTCCTTCACCTGTTTGACTTTTCTCCCACCAAACCGTCAGCTTTCTGGGGACAGGAACTAGATCTTCTACTCCCTTCAATCCTTTCCACAGTGCCGGTCACACTACACTCTTTAGTGAATTGAATTAGTGAGTTCATCACCATCTCCTAGTTGGGCAAAGAGACAAACTCTAAGGGGCGAATCTTGCCCACCATCCTCCTGGAACTAAGGGGTAGAAACGCCAAAGCTCTACTGGCTGCATGCGGCTGTCACTTCTCCTGTCACTTCTCCTAGATGCTGTGTCTGCGGGACCAGCTGGAGATGACCAAGCGATAACTGAGGGCATGGCATATGACAAAGAACAGAAACCAGCTGGTATTTTACTTCGATTTCTGGTTGGTGGATACTAAAAGGGCACACCCAGGCTGGATGGGACCTCAGTAAGGACTTTCAGTGACTGACACGAGGTCAGAACCCTGACAGGGCATTTAGTCCCCGACCCACTTTGGCAAACTCCTAAGGAGCGCCGTCTTTAGGACTTCCTATTTTTTTTTACTTTTTCTCTTTCTTTTTTTTTTCTCTCTCTTCCTTTCTTTCTTCCTTCCTTCTTTCCTTTTCCTTCTCTGGGTTTATTAAAAAGAACTAAATATCTTAGCAGGAATCTGGAAGGCTCTGAGAAGACGCAGCAATTCGCCATCTCAAAGGTCTGCGTTGGCCAATGCATTGGTACGTGTGTGCATGTGTACACACATACATAATATTAAATGTTTGTTTTGTTCGCTTTTTTTTTTTTTTTTTTTAGATTCTCGTGGCCACCCTAGTTGTTTTCCATAGGATTCTATAGCTCACCCTCTACGCACCTCTTTGGCTGAATAATGCGGTTTTGTTTTGCGTCAACATGCTATAGCATTCCCTTAACGGAAGCTGAGGACTCTAAGTTGCTCATCAGCTTTGAGAGTAGAGAACATTATCTTTCCCCCTCTTGGCTTCTCTGATCACTTGAAGTGATGTTTTTTAAAGCACAGTTTAAAAGAAAAGAGAATCGCATTCAGATCCTGCAGGTAACCCCAGGACTGGCTTTCTGTGGTTCTAGCTGTGTGACTGAGACGTGTACTGCACCTCTCTGGCCCAAGCTTCCTCGTCTGCCCATTCCCAGGTGGTCGAGAGGATTCAGCTGAGTCCTCTGAACAAAGCACCTTGTTCCTAAGAGTCGTGCTTGCCCACTGGGGTTTAGAGTAGAACTGGGTCAATAGATTTGTTTCTGGCATGGATTAATAATTCACTTCTGACATTTAATACAAACCATGCATCACTTTTTTTTTTTTCACACTGCATTGTAGTCCTGTTATTCTTTCCATTAAGTTTTATGAGGCTTAGGTGTTCATGGCCCACAGAGTGGTAGATTCATAGAACGTGAGGCCTGGAAAGGATTTTACAGATAAACTGGAATCCAGCCCTCTCATTTTATACATGGAAAATTGGAGGTAAACAGGGGTGAAATGATTTGTTCAGCAAACCAAAATATAATAATAGTCATTTCTATTTTTGAGGCACCTCTAAGTGTAGACACTGAGTGCTAGACACCACATGCTAAACATTATTCTAGACATTTAACATGTGCACGGCCTGAGCTCACACCACTCTGAGGTGGTAGAGAGGGGAATAAAACCTCAGGTCTGGCTCTTCTCACAGCCCTTACTCCTTCTACACAGCCCTCCTCCAAAGCCAAACCTCTGCATTCCCGGTGTACGACGCAAACCCTCTGATTTGGCACAAGTGGTCTTTGGAATAGAAGGTTTTAAACCATTGAAAGAAATAACTTCCTCTTTTTTTGTTTTCACAGAGTGACCAAAAGCCAACATCTTTTCTCTAAATGTCATTGAGAATATGATTTTGAGGCTTGGGTTTTTTTGTTTTTGTTTTTGTTGTTGTTGTTGTTGTTTTTTATATATATACAGGAGGCCAGATTTGGAAGGAAGTGCTGGGGCATAGAGGCAGACAGGCTTATAGGAAACCAAGATCCCTGTTCTACTGGACAAAACCTAATGAGCTCTGAACCCCTCCCCCCCCCCCCCACCTTGCCTGACATGTCAAACTTCAGGAGAGATACACTCCAATTAGGGAGAATGCAGAGAAACACACTTTTAAGGAAGTTTGAGGCTCACGAAAAGAGACACTGGAAAAAAATAAAATTAAAAGGGTTTTATAGACCAGAAAGAAAAAAAAAAGGATGAAAAACAAATAGCCAGAACCTATAAAAATCACAAAAGCTAAATGATAAAGGTTGTTTTGACAAATCTAGAAATTCCATCCATTCATTCAGTCATCCGATGTTTACTGAGCATCTACTATAATGGGGGAACTGATGACTGGGGGCTACCATGAGACAAAAATACATATGATGTACATAAAGCATGAGCTCTCCCCTAAGGAGCTTATATCCTCACCAGTGAAAGAGAACAGATGGCCACACACGGCTCAGAGGCATCCCTTAAACTTCATTCTATTAGATGGAGGTATACGTGTAGGGTTTTTATGAATTATCAAGGAGAAGCAAGGCAATGGGGGCACCTGGGTGGCTCAGTTGGTTAAGCATCTGCCTTCAGCTCAAGTCATAATCTGAAGGTCCTGGGACCGAGCCCTGCACTGGGTTCCCTGCTCAGTGTGGAGCCTGCTTCTCCCTCTCCCTCTGCTCTTCTCCCTGCTTGTACTCGCTTGCATGCTCTCTCTCTCTCATAAATAAATAAATAAATAAATAAATAAATAAATAAATAAATAAATTTTTTAAAAGAAAGAAAGAAGACAATAGAGCAGAGTAAAAGTCTCTCTGGCAAGACCGGAGGGGTGTGCCTGACCTCGAAGGCTGACTTTGGGAAGACACCTTGTGCTACCACAGAAGATCCACAGCAAAGATGAACTTCAGGGCAAAAGATTTCTCTGGCAGCATCACTTCCCTCCCCAAAGTCTGGTCTACCTCTGCGTGACCAGCACTCTTGTAGGAACCTGAACCCCTGTCTTCCCTTTTCTGATGAAAAATGTGACCATGCAACAAACCGGTGGGCTGGGGCTGGCTCAGTGACATCAGCTGGTCTCCTGCAGGCTGTAAGATGGTGCACAGCTCTGCTAGACTCTGCTTCCTGAGCCGGATGCACTCAGTAATGCCGGCATTTGTGACTGGCAGGTCGGAGATCTTCATTCAATATTTCTGGAGTGTGTGAAGACTGGGGCCAGGGGCCTGGGCAGAAACCACCTTCTAGGCAAGCCAGGAGACCAGGTATTGGTTGCATGGCATTGTTCATTTCTCCTTGACATCTCAATTTGCATAATGATAAACACCTGCAAGGCTTTACTGCCATCACTCTAACACCTCTGCAGATTCTCTTTGAGAGAGGAAGTAGTAAAAGAGGCTGGGGTGCGGGTCCTAGAAGGTACTGCAGACCTGCTCAAGTGAGAGGAAGTAGTAAAAGAGACTGGGGTGCAGGTCCTAGAAGGTACTGCAGACCTGCTCAAGTGAAATTCAAATGGGTAATGAATCTGTGATGAGTCTCTGAGCCCAGGCCAAACACACACAGACAAGTGTCAGGTGTCCTCAGGTGGCTCTGCCTCCACCTTTTTTGGGGGGCTTGTCCTGCCCATCTCCCCTACCTCCCCCCATGCACAGGTCACCTGCTGGGCCACACAGAAGCCAGGCCAGCCTTAGGTTTAGGCTAGGGCTGTGAAGAAGGGCCCACTGCTAGTATCTGCTCAGTTCCTTGTGCCAGGGTGATTGTAGCCTGATTCCTGATGGCCTCCTTCCTCAGTTCCCTCCTTCCCTCATCAATTCTAGCTGGTGGAGAGAAGGCCCTGGGGCCCAGGTTTGCACTGAGGGCAAACCTGCTATTTGACCCCTTTTCTAGCTTTGGCCATTCATGAGCCAAAGTCCTAGGTGGTGGAGAAACACTAATCAGCAACTTCCACCTCTCCTCCAGGGGACAAGTAATGAAGCGATAATGAACAAACAACTCAACCCACCATCCTTTTCAATCCTACCCCTTCCCCAGCTTCCCATAATATGGACAAGAGCAGGACTTCCATCCAGGAATTGGAATGAATGAGCCACTCAGGGTATGAATGGGGAGAAGCTTCCATGACAACTTCTTTCCCCTTCATGCTTGCAATTCCAGCCCTTCCTCTGACATCACGTGTAAAAAGGGAGGGTAAGACTAGCTCTGTGGATATTACGACCCAACCCACACCTGATTCCCAAGTGGAGTTTATGAAAACAACCACAATACTACCAGATATCCCCATTCGGGTTTCTAGGGGCCCTGACGTCTTGGTGTACGAGAAGCACAGGAATGAAGTAACTAAGAGCTTCCCAGTAGCCACATCACTTCGGTTGAAATCCCAGCTCCATCACTTAGCAGCTCTGTGGCCTTGGACAAGTTACTCAAATTCCCCATGGCTCAGTTTTCTCATATTTAAAAGAGGGATGATAACCCCATTACTTCATAAGGTTGGTGTATGAGTTCAACAAATCGGTATAAAGGACACAGAATGGTGCCTGTCCTGGCACCTGGTTAACGTTCCATGAGTATTTACTATTGTTACTAATTGTGGTGATTGTTATCTCAAAAATATAGACCTAACTACAAAGAAACAAGTGCAAAAGGTACAAGAGCTCTCTCTGTCCAGAAAGGTTGTGGGGAAGAAAAATGAACTTATAGGCACCTTCAGAGGAGACTTGCAGTGACACCATTGCAAATAATCTCTCCCCGCTGGAGTTTTGCAATTAACCTTTACTCTCAAAAGCTGAGGACTTGAGGAAGATTTTTGGGGCCTGGGTTTTGCAAATCACCTCCTCGGTGACTCAGCCCTCCCCACCCACCTAGGACCTATCTATGCCCACACTTGCACTCACGAGGGCCACTTGCCGACTTGGGTGGACACACCCAGGCAGCCAGGGCACACCAAACTCAGAAAGATCTGGCTTCGAGATGTTCTTTCCCCCCACAACACCCATCCCTTCCTTCCTCGTTTGACTCCCTGCGTCCGAGCATCACTGGGCAGGTGATCCCTGGGTAGGGTAGGCAGGACCTGCCCCAGGTGTGGGCAACTCCAGACTCAGCAAGCTCTACAGAGGAGGCACGGTTTGCTGTTGCCGGTGTGGCTCCCCACCAGACAGCAGGCTTCCCTGGAGCCTTGCCCCTTCCTGAGCTGCAGGAGACCCACAGAGAAGGTGACACTCTTCTGTGAAGCTCTTCTGCTTCTCTCCTGGGTGCCACCACCTTCCAGAAGCAGGCATGGTGGCAGTTGGGGGGGGGGGGAGGCGGGCAGAGGGGTGTTTAAGGAGTCCAACCTCAGATCAGCATCTCCAAAATAATCTCCAAGTGGGCTGCTGCTAGGGAGTGTTTTATTTTGAGGCTTAAATTTAGGGGTTGGTGTCATCATGCTGCCTGGCTTCCACTCCCTTCTTGGCCTGAGAAGCTGGTAACCCTGTTCTGAGAGAGACATCCCCAGCCACAGCAAGCAGCCACCAAAACCACAAACAGATGGGTGATCTCCCTGTTTGGGCAGACCGAGCATGAGCCCTGTGGTGGGCAGCTGACCAGGCAAGCGCCCTGCTCACCCCTGCCCTGAGCAAAACAGCCATCCCCACTGCTATCGCACAGAGAGACGTGCTGTCTTATGCATGTGTCCAGCACGCTTCCATATATAGGATGGAGCTATTTCTGTAGTCTGCATATTCATTTCAGTTCAACAGTTCCTGGCAGCTAGGGCCAACCCTGGGATCTGGGACCACACACACGCACACACAATATGGTTGTGACATAATCCCTGGTGTCAGGGGGCTCCCGCAGTGCTGCAGAAGTCAGATAAGAGAAGGCAGGTCAGGCTTTGGGTTTTCCCCCTTTGAGGGGAGTGAAAGTCATTAGCGCCCCTTGGCCCCCAAAGTGAAAGAGGCCTCTCTGCCTGATTTTACTGCACAGCCTTGAGGCTAATTAATTTTAGCCCTACGAGGCTGGGGCGCCTATCCTACCAAAGGGGCCCTATGAGGACCAGGTACCATGCTGTCAGAGGCGACCTTACTGGAATGGCTGCCATCGTATGACACCAGATTCTCAACATGAGGGGACTTCGCCAGCACCACCGTCCCTCTGGCAGTGTCCAGAGGCCTTTTTGGCTGTCACACCTTGAGGAGGGGCAGGGCACTACCCGAACCGGGTACGTGGAAGCCAGAGAGCACGGCCAGCCAGCACCCAGGAAGCCACACATCACAGGGCGAGCTAGCTGCTCAGGGGCGAGGGAGGTGGCCTTCTGATAATGAGACCCCCCGCCCAGTGTCCAACCCCCAGGTGCGGTGAGTGGGCCGCCCGCCAATGTTTGTTGGCCGTATGGGCTAGTTAACTCATATACTCGAGAGTGGGTAAACTGATGGCAGGCAAGAGGGACACATCCCCCTTCTCACTCCTGCTTCTTCATACATTCAAATGCCATCCTGTCCCCATGGCCACCCCCTCCCGCCCACCTTGCTGTGTGTGTCACCAACGCCTTAGCCTCACAGTCTCCGACGGCCAGGCCGCCCAGCAGCTGCACCATGTTCCAAGTTCTTGGCTGCAGGTGCCAGTGTCACACCTGTGATTCCCCAGTGGTGCCCAGCACAGCGGGGGGCCCACAGAAGACACCCGACTGGCAGATGCCCACGCTACGGGCAGATGCGTGGGCTCAGGCGTGCACACACTCACAAGCACACCCACAGTGCATGTAGGCCCACGTCTAGCAAGCAGGACTCCAATGCGTAGCTTGTCCTGGTGCTTCCCGTATTGGGGTGACCACGAAGTGGAGAGCAGAAGAATAGTAAATTTTTCTCCCCAGTATTTCTCCACGTTTTCTCAGCCAAGCGTCATTTGAATCGGACACCTGGCTGACAAAGGAGCTGCAAAGCTGTGAATTCCTTTATGCAAAGCGCCTTGCAAAGCTTCTGACCCCTGATCACACGAAACCAAACACATTTACTGGTAGAAAAATATATAGACGCTCAGTCAAAATATATGCCGTGCGTCAATTGGTAGAGCATTTGCACATTTGAAAGCCTGACTCTCCAGGGAAACCTGGCAGGCACGACCACTTTGTCCGTGCCCAGCCAAGGTCCACAACCACAAACCAGGGAGCACCCCTTCCACACTCTATCAGGTGGGCCTGGCTTCCCAAACCCTTGGTGGCCTGCTGGGGGTGGGGGGGTGGGGTATGCTTTTTAAGAAAAATTGCAACTTGCCGCGTGAGTAAAGAGGTAGGGTTTGAAGTTAAGGTAGGAGGCACCGCACCGGCCCTCCCTGCTAGTTCTCAAGAACACTCGTGTGCTTCCCATTCAAGCAGAGACACAAAGGAAATTGAGTCATCGGCCTCTCGCTGTGCAATCCCCCAGAATTTCTTTCTGAAGCAGAAAAGATCCCCTTTGAGGACCATGCTTTGTCTGACAGCATCCGCCACCTGCTTAGGCTCCCTCTTGCACAAGAGCTGCTTCCTTTTTGGGCTCTGGGTGGAGCTGGCCGAACTGAGGTGGTGGGAGACACAACCGCAGCCTCTGTCTCAGCCCCGGCCCAGCCCAGAGCGGCCCCGGCCCTGGCCCAACACGGCCTCAGCCCCGGCCTCAGCCCTGGCCTCAGTCCCAGCCCAGCACAGTTTAGCCCCAGCCCTGGCTTCATCCCCAGCCCAGCCCCAGCCCCACACAGCCTAGCACCAGCTCCAGCCCAGCCTCAGCCCAACACAGCCTCAGCCCCAGCCCCAGCCCCAGCCCCAGCCCCAGCCCCAGTCCCAGTCCCAGCCCAACACAGCCCAGCCCAGAGCAGCCTCAGCCTCAGCCCCAGCCCCAGCCCAGCCCAGCCCAGCCCAGCCCCAGCCCCAGCCTCAGTCCCAGCCTCAGTCCCAGCCCAACACAGCCCAGCCCCAGCCTCAGTCCCGGCCTCAGTCCCATCTCAACACAGCCCAGCCCAGGGCAGCCCAGGGCAGCCCCAGCCCCAGCCCAACACAGCCTGGCCCTGGCTTCAGCCCCAGCCTCAGTCCCGGCCTCAGTCCCAGCTCAACACAGCCCAGCCCCAGCCTCAGTCCCAGCCCAACACAGCCCAGCCCCAGCCTCAGCCCCAGCCCAAAGCAACCCCAGCCACAGCCCAACACAGCCCAGCCCAGCCCAGCCCCAGCCCAGAGCAACCTCAGCCTCAGCCCCAACCCCAGCCCAACACAGCCCAGCCCAGCTCCAGCCCCAACCCACACAGCCTAGCCCCAGCCCCAGCCCAGCTCCAGCCCCAACCCATAGAGCCTAGCCCCAACCTAGCCCAAAGCAGCCTCAGCCTCAGCCCCAGCCCCACACAGCCTAGCCCCAGCCCCAGCCCGAGCCTCAGCCCAACACACCCCCACCCCAGCCCAACACAGCCCAGCCCAGAGCAGCCTCAGCCTCAGCTCCAGCCCCAGCCCACATAGCCTAGCCCCACCCCCAGTCCAGCCCCAGCCCCAGTCCAGCCCCAGCCCCACACAGCCCAGACCCAGCCCCAGCTACAGCCAGGAGCCACTGCTGGGCAGGCCAGCTTACCTCCCACCACCTCCACGCTGTCAGGGAACCCTAGCTTGACACCATTAGCCTGGATACCATAGACTGATCTGAAATCTCACTTGGGCAGCCACGTGTCACCCGGAGCTCCATACTGGCTTTCAGTTCAAAATCCTTGACTTTTGCAGGCAACTGTGTCAGCCTGCCACCTGGGTCCTCGAGACTTTCCTTCGTTGGGCCACATACAATCTGCTAAACACTGAGGGCTTCCACGGAGCATGTGACGAGGGCCTTTCTGGGTCAGTGCCTCTAAAATGCTTGCGGGGTTAGGGTGAGGGCCTCTGCAGAGCCTCTTCCTTAATTTTCAGGCAGAAGGCATTGCCCTAACTTGTCTCTTAGACAAGGAACAGCCTCTCCCTTTTTTTCCAAGCCTGCAAATGAGAGCATGTCTAGAAGGGCAGCTGGACTCTGATAAGGGAATTGACTTATTTTAGTAACAAATAACTAGGTTGGCATCTCTTGACAGCTGTGGCCAAGCTGGGGAGAGTCAGTCCAGGGTAGGGCAGCCAAGAGGCCACATCCTGCTGGGGGGGCAGATGGGGCGGAGGGGGGGGAGAAACCATTCACACCAGGCTTCACATTAGCTGGTCACATGTTACAGGGAGGGTAGGAGAATCACACACACACACACACACACACACACACACACACACACACACAGTTTCCAAAGTACTGAATCAAAGGCGCGTAAGCACTGGAGTCTAACACTCCAACGTTAGACAGTGGGAAACCCCACCTCTGCCGTTTGCTAGCTGTGTGTCCTTGGGCAAGCCATGCCATCTCCCTGAGCCTCAATTTGCTGGTCTAGAACAAGGCGTTAAGAAAGTGTCAAACATGCCCAGGACTGTCGTGAGGCTCATATGGAATAACCTACTCCAATGGCCCGGCTGAGGGCCTAGCACAGAGCCGCTGCTCAGGAAACGCCACTTCCTGGGACCTGGAACTCTGCAGTAGCAGTGTCAGGCTTCGAGAAGCAACTTTGCTTTATGGTGAGAAAACGACATCATTATTCCTATCCTGAACTCAAACTGGATATAGCAGAGTAAAATTTAAAAATGTGGTGAATTTGCTTCGACGTGGATGGAACCGGAGAGTATTATGCTGAGTGAAATAAGTCAATCGGAGAAAGACAAACATTATACGTTCTCATTCATTTGGGGAATATAAAAAATAGTGACAGGGAATAAAGGTGAAAGGAGAAAAAGTGAGTGGGAAATATCAGAAAGGGAGACAGAACATGAGAGACTCCTAACTCTGGGAAACGAACTAGGGGTGGTGGAAAGGGAGGTGAGGTGGGCGGGGGGTGGGGGTGACTGGGTGATGGGCACCGAGGGGGGCACTTGACGGGATGAGCACTGGGTGTTATTCTATATATTGGCAAATTGATCACCAATAAAAAATAAATTTATAAAAATAAATAAAAATAAATAAAAATGTGGTGAGTGTTGGGGCGCCTGGGTGGCTCAATCAGTTAAGCATCTGCCTTTGGCTCAAGTCATGGTTGTGGGGTCCTGGGATGGAGCCTGGGAGGGATGCTTAGTAGGGAGCCTGCTTCTCCTGCTGCCCCTCCCCTGCTCGTGTGTGTGCATGTGCGCTCTCTCTCAAATAAATAAATAAATAAAATCTTAAAAAAATATATATTGTGGGATCCCTGGGTGGCGCAGTGGTTTGGCGCTTGCCTTTGGCCCAGGGCGCGATCCTGGAGACCCGGGATCGAATCCCACATCAGGCTCCCGGTGCATGGAGCCTGCTTCTCCCCCTGCCTGTGTCTCTGCCTCTCTCTCTCTCTCTCTCTCTCTCTGTGTCTATCATAAATAAATAAAAAAAAAAAATTTAAAAAAAAATATATATTGTGAATGTTTAATGTAGCATTTAAGGTGTGAAACAAGTGTTTTGCCCACTGCAGGGGCAGAGGGGGTGCTCATTACCGTCCTTGATGATAGGGGTGTTTCAGAGACCTGTGGTTGGAAATGTCCAGCCCTAAGTCTGTCTCCAAGAGGGAAAAGCCACTCCTCCTCCTCTTTCTGTTTCCTCCATGGGAAAAAAAGAAGGGTTTTTCTAAATGGTCCTTGGAGTCCCCATGGCTGAGTCTACGACAATGAGTCAAGAAATAGTTCTTGAATGAATGGAAGGAGATCTGTCATAACTTAAGAATTTCATGAGGCCCATGCTGCCCCTGCGTGGGGTAATTTGGAAGAAAGTGGCACCTCTTCCTACTGGCTGCCAGCCTCAGACACACCTACTTGGCACTGCGCCTCTGCAGGAAATAAGATGTCCAATGTGTATCTGGGGAACAACGGACTTAATTGATGCTAACCTCGGCAGTGATGCATTTCTTGCTTCTCCACCCGGGAAAACACAGCCACAGCCCTCATGCCCAGGAAGGGGGGGGGTCTCTACTGCTCACAGGGAGCAGAAGGGCACATGCCACCCACAAGCTCCGGGGCGCTCAGATGAACCCCTCTTTCTCAACACCAGGGGCGCACCTCCCAAGCAGCGACCTGTCGTCCCAGACAGGAGGAGGCGAGACGTCAGGAGGGCTCATCCACTGCCCTCTACCCAGGGCCACCTTCTTCCCCCTGCGTATGACACCTCATTCAAAGTGTCCATTCTCCAACTTACTTTCTGGGTCCAGTGTTGGCCATTTCTCTACTTTTTACTTTCCGATATGCAGGAGGAAGCCTTTCTTCCTCCCCAAAGCCGTGCTCCCTTCCAGAGTTTCCTTGTTGTCCTTTGGAGGCCTCCTGAATCCTCCCCCCACCCCCACTCCCACGGGGGGCTGGGGCGATAGTACTGCCTCCCCCCACCCCACCCCACTCCTCTTCCTCCTTCCCCGCAGCCGAGCTGCTGTTAAGTCACGTCTCCCTTCCAAGTCTCAGTTCCTTCCAAACAGCGTTACAAGCACACGAAAGCCAAGGCCCCGGAGTTATTGCTACTGGCACTTTGTCACGCTTCCTCCAAATGATGCTGTCCAAAAGGACCATGAAAACGCAGGGCAAGACTGAGCCTCTGGTGTCTGGGAGAACCTCAAGGACTGGGGACAGTGTCAAATATCAGGGGGGTCCAGCCCTGATATTTGGAATCAGGGAGACCGGGTAGGAGTCAGGAACCTGGAGCCTCAGAAACCGAGCAGAAGGCATCACCGGCAGGTAACTGGCCAATGGGCCTCCCGGGAGGTCCCAGGCAGGCCGGCCCAGGGCGCCCCCCGCGCTCCAGAGTTTCTCCTCTCGGCCATCCCAAACGTTTCTGCCTTTCAAGGGTTCGGTGGAGCTCTGTTCACGTTGGAGCTCTGTAGCCTCTGGTCCCCCCTCAGGCCTCGACCCCTGAACTCTTTCCAAGCACGTCTGTGCCACACACGGAGTCCAACGCAGTTCCACTAAGCAAAGCCTCACGGACCTGGGTGCACACGCGCACCAGGCCTTCCAGCCGCGTGAACACCAGCCAGTTACCTAACCTCTCCGGGCCTCCGTTTGTCTCCCCGCTGGGAAACAGGGCTAGTGACAGGACCCTTCCCACTGCGCCCCCGTGGGGGTAAAATAAGGTCAACGCTTGTAAAGATTTAGCACAGTGCCTGGCACGACGGAAGTGTGCAGTCAACGGTGGCCGGCGCTGGCATTTCTTCCGTTACTGTGACCATTATTATTATTATTTCTGTTTCAGGGATCTAACTCTTCGATCCCCACCTGAGCCCAGTCTAAAGTGCCCAGGTCAGACTGTCTTTACTCTCCTGGTACCCCCAGAGCCGGGGTTACTGAATACTTGCTGAGTAGAATCAAGCCATAGGCTGAGCTGTCTTAATGACCCAGCTGGCGCTTCTTAAAAGAAAAATTAATTTTGCTAGCAATAAGCAAATCAGCCATGTAATTATCTGTCCACATATAGACAAAGGGAAAGAAACGCCCGGAGTTCAGTCTCCCCAGAATACCTCACACGCAGCCACCCCACTCCAAAGCCACTGAAGATACAGACCCTGTTTGGTTAGGATATAGCCAGCCCGAGCTCCAGGGTTCCTAACAGGACCCCGCCGCCCAGGCTCCCCTCCCTGCTGTGAGGCTGCCAGGCCGGGAATAGGAGCCACATCACTGCCTGGATTTCCCCTAACTGATTGGCATGGGTGGGGTGGGGGGGTGGGGGGGTGCAAGGACTGGCTCAGTCCCCGCCTTTCCTCCTCGCGCTCCCTGCCCCGGGCTGGCACCTCGTGGAAACCCAGAACCTCGCAGAGCTGGTTCAAGTTCCCACAAGTGCTGGAGAGTCGGGGCCGGGAGCCAACTGTAAGAGCCTTGCAACCCGGGCGCACTGGGGAGCCGCAGGGCACAGGCACCCCTTTCTGGAAGGCTCGGGGCCACCACCGGCTGCCACCCCAGCTGCTCCAGGGCCACCTGGCTACCGGCCTGCCCGCCTGGGGCGCCCTGGGGCGCGGGAGCCGGTTGGTGCGGACACCGGTTGCGCGCACGCAGGACAGTTACTTTCTGCCTCGTGCCGCGTCCGTCCCTCTGCGGGTCCGTCGGTCGGTCCCGGCGACCTCGGCCAAGACCGCGCGCCGCCAACTTTCTCCTCCGCTCCTTCTCTTTTCCTCCCAGCCAGGCTGGTGCCTCCCGCCGGCGTCTCCCCAAGGGCTGAGCGCAAGCCCCGCGCCCCCCGCCCTGCGCCCCGCGCCCCCCGCCCGCATCCACGGGCCCCCGCAGGCACTCACCGATCTGCGCCAGGCTCAGCCGCAGGAGGCACAGTCCCCAGGCCAGGTGCCACCCCAACTTGTCCATGGTGCGAGGCGCGAGCGCGGGGTCCGGGGGTCCGGGGTCCGGGGTGCGGGGTCCGGGGTCCGGTGCGCGGGGCTGGGCTGGGGGCGGTGATGCCGGCGGAGCACGGGGCGAGCGCGGCGGCCCGAGCCTGTCGGGGGGCTGGGGTCCGGCCGGGCAATGAGGGCGCCTGGGAAGTTGGGTGCAGTTTTTATTCAAGGGCTGAAAAGAGTGACCTAAGAGGGAGGAGGGAGCGAGCGCAGGACACACCCAAGCGAGGGGCTGTGACTAAGCAGCCGGCGGAGGTTTAAAGACGCAGCAGCCTCCCGGCCCTTCCGCCCCCGCCCCGCGCTCCGCGGACACCCGCAGCCCGGGGAGGGGGGGACCCCGGGGAGGCCCGGGGAGGGGGGCCCTGCGCCCCCGGACGCCCCGGCTCCCCTCCCCGCGCGCTGCGAGGCGGCCTCGGGACCGCCGACGGCTCCCTGGGTCCCTGGGTCCCTGGGTCCCTGGGTCCCGAACCCCGACCCCCGCGGCGCGGGGCGCAGCCTCCGACCCGACCCTCCCCCGGGCTTCAGGCGCACCTGGATGTGCTGCGCCGCGATGGGCGGGCGCCGGGGGTGCTCCTTGCTCACCGTCGGAGGCGGGGCCGAGAGCCTGGGGTCCTCTCCAGGCGGACAGGGCGGGCTCGTTCGTTTATCACGGCTGGGGGGGGGGGGGGGCGTTGGCTTTTTGTCGGGGCGGCTCAGGGCAAGCCGAAGATGACCGGCCGTGGATGGGGCTGCTATTTCCCTTCCCCAACCCACGTGTCATCTTCCAGGCCCAGGCTGGCACGTGGGGCCATCCGCCCATTCATCCAGCCAGCCAGCCAAGCTCATTCATCTTCCCAAACATCCTTCCACCCAGCTACTCACCTATCTCCCCATCTATCCTCGGGAGGGGGGGGGGTCCTCTAGGGCTGGCACATCTACCCATCCTCCCTTCCCTCCATACACTTGCCCACCCACATATCCTCCCTTCCCCCCATACACTTGCCCACCCACACATCCTCCCTTCCCTCCATCCATTCATCCAACCACTTATTCATCCCATCGCCCTCCCATACAACTTTTCCTCCACCCGCCGGGACATCCTTTTCCACATGTCCTCATAAACCTACATCCATCCATCCGTGTACTGTCTTCTTCTCCAGCCAGCCAGCCAGCCAGCCACATCTGTTCATCAGTATATCCATCCATCGTCCATCCATTCATCATCCACCATTTTATCCATTCTCACATCGACCAGACATCCACCTGTTACTCTCTCTTGCTATCTAGACTCTTATCTATGCAAACAGTAATCCACTTTCCCTCATCCTCCCTACCCAATACACCTCAGAAAGGGAAGGAAGATTGTCTTATTCTTCAGGAGAGGCATTTTGAGTTGGAAAAATCATGCTTTGCATTATAGTTTCATATCAACCTGTAACACACGGTGATCTCATACTTGAAAATCAACGGCAGTATTTATTGTCAGTGTGGACCCCTGGGAGTGTCGCCGAACAACCTTCCTGCCAGGTAAGGAACCCAGAAAGAGGTCATGGTTGTCAGGGACTGTGGCGAGATCCTGAAGGGGCTGTGCCAGAATTTCTGAGCCGAAGTCGTTCCCTTGTGACTTTGTTATTTATTGAAAGAAATTGAGAGAAAGTGCATGCAGCCATGTCTGATTCATCAAACATGTCGTGAGTGCTCAGGGGTGTCAAGATAAGGAAGATCTGAGATCTGCCCTAACTTGAGGGGCCTCACGCTTTGGTCGGGAGTCAGGCTCACCAGCTGCCTGTTAGCACCCAGTATGAGATGTGCTGCAAAACACGTGCGAGCAGACCGTTGTTATCCATCCTAGAGAAGAGAGGCCCGTCTCTTCCTGGGGAACACCACGGGGGTTGAGGGGGCTTCACGGTGGAGGTGATATTTGGACCAGGTCTTAAAGGAGGAGGATGAATTTTTCGGGAAAACTGCAAGGACAAGACATCCACCAGCCACGGACAGTACTCTGTCGTGTCGAAGAGCAAGGATTCAGGAACCAGAAAGCCTGGCTTCATACATGGCCCTGGTGACCTTAGACAAGTACCTTAGCCGCTCTGTGCCTCAGTTTTCTCACATCTAACGTGAGGTTAATAACAGTATCTGCCTCATAGAATTGAGGAGGATTAAATGACTCCAACGTCCTGCATATAGCAAGTGCTAGATCTATGCATGTATATGCATAGAGTAAGCACCGCAGATGCGTTTGTTATCATGACTAAAAGCAGAATTGTGAGTGAGCACAGAAAAGTGAAAGCGCGTGACAGGTTCGGGCAGCGGAGAGCCATTTAGAGCAGCTTGAATATTCGATTAGACGAAGGGGTGAGGAGGACAGCAAGACAGGAGACCCCGGCTCAGGTTTGAGGCTGTACCCGGGAGCTGGAACTTGACCCCCAGGAAATAGGGAGCCAAAATAAGAAGTATTATTATTGTTGCTGCTGCCGTTGTTATTGTTGCTACGATTATTACTGTGCTGAGAGACACATACCGTACATCCGTCATGGACTGGTCTTGGTCAGCTCTGGCTGCTGTCGCCGAAGGCCACAGACTGGGTGCTTGACCAGCGGAGAGTTAGTTCTCACAGTTCTGGAGGCTGGGAAGTCCCAGGTCAGGGTGCCAGCAGGGTTGAGTTCAGCTGAGAACACTCTTCCTGGTTTGTGGATGGCTGTCCTGTATCCTCACATGATGGGGAGAGACAGAGATAGAGATGGGGTGGGGAGGGGTGGGAAGGAAGGGGGAGGGAGAGAGGGAGGGAGAGGCAGAGCCTGAGTGGGGGAGGGGGCTTGCTCTCAGGTTGGTCTCATAAAGGCACTAATCCCTTTCATAAAGGCTCCACTTCCCTGACCTAGTGACCTCTCCAAGTCCCCACCCCCAAATGCCATCGCACTGGGGGGTTAAATGTCCAAAATAGGAATTTGGGGGAAACAAACATTGGGCCAATAGCAACCTCTCACTAGTTCAGGGTGAGGGTTTTGAGTTGAGAGCCTGAATGACTACAGGCTGTTCTCTTGTGTTCCCAGGGAGAGCGTTGGGGGCCGAGTAATGACTGGACTTGTCCCCAACCGCCATGCTGCCGCTAGCTCCAGGGTCCCCAGGGTGGCCCGGCTGAAAAGAGGAGCCCCATCTGGGGAGCGGGCACTTTGAACAATGCCACCAGCGGTAGCACAATTGACAGTCACCAAGGCGGCACCTTCCCAAAACACCTGTGGGCACACCGAGCTCCAGGCAGGTCTTCAGACTTTGGCTGCCCAAGCAACCAGCCCTGATGAGTTCTGTGGAGAGGGCACTGGCTGGGGGGTGGCCTTGGACACCTCCCTTGGCCTCCAGGGCCTCCAGCTTTCCTTTTTCAGAGGAGGAGAGCCAAATGGGACGGGTGTTCACTGCAACAATACTTCTTGTTGCGTTTGATGGAGTGTGCAGGCTCCTGGGAGACCCCTTGGAACCAGACACGGGGTCAAAGCAAAGGCTGTGCCTTCCCCACCCTGCCCTCATCCCAATGATGAGTTCCAATCTCATCAATTTTATACACTAGAACTGCTGTGTGACATTGCATTTCGATAAAGGATTTTACTCGAAAAAAGTATATATAAGGCACTCAACTAGGTCTTCTCCAAACCTGGTCTCTTCAGCATTTTTTTTTGTGAGGTCCACAATCAGCAGATGAAGTAATCGGTGTGCGAATGCTTTACAAACTCTAGAGGGCCATGCAAATTCTAGGGGTTGTAATTAGGAAGTGTTTTCCCAGGAGGAAATATTCGGCGTGCCTGCTTCCCGATAGCTTAGAGAGGAACGGGGGCTGTTCGCCCCCATGCCACAAGTGACTCATTTCAAACCGACTTAGCAATCGACTGAGTCAGGGCCAACCTTTGGGAATTCCTGGATCACCTCTCTGAGCTCCCCCGGTCCTCTTTCCACCCCAGATGCGCCCCCCAGCCCGCTCCTCCATACTGCCGGTCTCACGGAGATGTTCTCTGCTCCTCTCTGAGCCTCCATAAAGCTGAAATCCTTCCCCTTACTAAGTTGAGATGCTCAGTCTCTGCTGGGTGTTGCGCCAGTTACCTTTCTAAGCCCAACCAGGGATGTGGGAAACTGGAAAAGAGAGCTTGAATGGATCTGAGTTGACATGAGGTCACACTGTTAGACCAGAATCCAGGACAGAATCAGCAGCCATGTGCTGAGGAAGCCCAGACCTGAGCTGTGGTTCACCCCTGATCAGCCTGGGTGACTTCACTTAGGTCACTTGACCTCTGGGAGTTTTGGTTATCTCATCTACAATATGAGGTGCATAAAAACCTTTCTCCCCATCTGCTATGAGTTGTAAGTGAAAGAAGGCATCAGGACTCATGGTAGGGCTCAATGACCCACCAGCCTCTAAGCTACCTGAGGACAGGGGCATGTCTGTCTCAGACACTGATTGTACCAGCTCCTCAGTTCCAGGCAACTCCCTGTCTCTGACATATATGCCTTTCTCAATAAAAAAGCATTATATTAAAAAAAAAAAAGCATTATATAAAGGCATGAATTACTTGTTCCTTTTCTTCCCCATTTTATAGGGTGACTTCAGGAAGCACATGAGCCAAAAGATAGAAGCGTTTGGACAACATGACACTTTCTAGACGAATGCAAGCAGCAGTGTCCCAACTGGGTGACCATTTTCAGAAGACCCAGTGGAACTTGGGCATGGCTCCCTCTGGCAAACTAGGATTCATTTATTTATTTTTCCTAAAGTGGCAGGCCTCCTGGCTTCTGACTAGTAATAAATCTTGTTCTTAAGCAAAAAAAAAAAAAAAAAAAAAAGTCAAACCTAAATCAAATGTGAGCAGGAGTGTGTGGAGCAAGGCTGGAAGGTGGGACTGAATCATGGGATTTGAGGATTATAAACACAGCAGGCCACCAGCCGCTTTTAAAGGGAGAACATTCGATTCTCGCACGGGGCTGCTTAACACAGAAGGAGCGATCTGGCAAGGTATAATAAAGTGTGATTCTAGTTCAATTTTTTAAAAGATTTCATTTATTTATTCATGAGAGAGAGGCAGAGACATAGGCAGAGGGAGAAGCAGGCTCCCTTCAAAGAGCCTGATGTGAGACTCGATGCCTGGACCCCGGGATCACAACCTGAGCCGAAGACAGACGCTCAACCACTGAGCCACCCAGGTGCCCCTTATTCCAATTCAATTTTAATTTAAAAAAAAATCCATTCTTAGTTTGCTCTCGACTTATGAGTTCTACACATGCAAATGAAAAGTGGTTAAAAAAAAACCTTCTGTGAAATAATTGTTAGTGAAGTCTAAATAAACTGGTAATTTGGGAAGCGATCTTCATGACACATAAATGACATTGAATGAGTAATTAGTCTCGAGCTAACCAAGTGAAACTACAGAGCTGAGCCTTTAGCATTACCAAGGCTTTCAAATTTAGTGAATAAAAGAGCCCACGTGTGGCTGGTGCACCCTAGAAATGCCAACGGTGCCAGGTGCCTCTGGATTCTAGATGTGTCCATGTCAGGTGCAAAATGGTTTTATGCAGAGCTTTGGAAATTAAAATAGTGTGCCAATAGGTCAAGTCCCACAATTTGGTGGTAGCTAATTTAGAGATGCGAATTTTTGAAGACGAAATTTGAATTAGTGGTGTGTGATGTCATGTTAAAGGCTAATCCATGAGACTCCTAACTCTGGGAAACAAACTAGTGGTGGTAGAAAGGGAGGTGGGCGGGGGGGGGGTGACTGGGTGACGGGCACTGAGGGGGGCACTTGATGGGATGAGCACTGGGTGTTATTCTATATGTTGGCAAATTGAACACCAATAAAAAATAAATATTATTTTAAAAAAAAGAAGGCTAATCTATTCTTGAGACTTGACTGCATTCTTGCCTGGGACTTCTGTGGGGCACCCTGACCTCCTCATACTACACCCCTCTTACTTGCTTGTGTTTGCTTAAGCTGGTTTCTGTTGTGACCAAAGAGACTTGATGGACATGGGAGGGCATCACCCTGTTTTACAAGAGAGTAAGCAGAGGCTCAAATGGCTGGGGGATGTGCCTACTATTAGGTCTTGAACTCAGGACTTCTGGCTCTAAATCTCAGGTCTTCTGACTCTAAGTCCCCTGCTCCTTTTCACTACCTGGCCTCACCTACAAACCCTCCCCTTTATCACCCAGTTATACCAAAAGAATGCAATAATTTCTCCTTCACTGTTCTAGGAAGTAGACATCCCACATGATCTGCCTACAGTTGCATGGCAATCCAAGTGAGTGGTGGGTCTTCCTAGGCCTTTTCCAGAAAGCCCCTTTCTGCCTGAACATGCCTCCTAGACTATTTCAAAAGCAAAACCTTTCAACTGGCAGATGGTAACAGCTGCTTCTCTTCAAAACACCCAAAGGGTGAAACTTCTGGGCTCCGATGTACGGGCATAGCATTCTAGCCAAGTCTGGATGGTGCTCAGGGTTAACTCCTGCAGAAAAGGTTGCAGGTACTGAACGTGGATGCGAGGCCGGGCCCAAACCCGTTTTATTGCTGGATACTGTTGCTCAGCCACAGCAGGGTGCAGCTCGAGAAGTCATGGCGTGGGTGAGAAAGAAACGTGAACTTAAGTGGGAGAGGATGTGGTGAGGGAAGGGAGAAAGAAGAGACATCTTGAGTGTGTGAGTGGTAGGGGAAGGACAAAAGACAGAGACATGAGCCCACCATGATATGGAGACAAATAGAAGTCTTCTAATCATCAACCAGGAATTTAATGGACATCTACTGTATACAGTAGTGCTTACAGGGACTAAGCACCAAGGGAAAAACCTAAGAGGAACGGGACCCGCCCTCTCTCCTCAAAGTGATTAAGGTCTAGGTGAGGCTTGACCAGTCACTTCTTTGTACCAAGTACTACTCTAAGTGGTAGGAATCCAACAGAAAAAGCAAAAACAAAACAAAACAAAACAGTGTCTTACTGTCACTCAAGAAGTTGGGGGGAGGGTGCAGGGTAAATTTAATAAGGTGGTCGGCAAAGTCTGTCTATAGGGGTAACGTTTGGGCCATAAAAAAATATTAGAGAAATGCTTTCCAAAACAGAGGGCACCCCAAATGTGACAGTTTGGGATGAGAGTATTCTGGGTATGTGAAGAAGGGAAAAGACCAGTGGGCTGGAGCTGAGCAAGCGAGCGAGCAAGTGGTAGGAGAGGAGACCGTAGCTTTAAGCTCTTGTGTGGCCTCGCAGGCTGCAGTAAGAAGTCTGGGTCCTCTGGAATGATCCTGGTGGGTTTTCCTTCACTTTCTAGCTCTGATGAACTAGTAGGGACTGCTTAGGGCATGTGAGGGGGAGGACTCTGAAGTTTTCCAGCTCAGGGAGTAAGCGTTGAGTGATGGGTTGGGAAGATACAGCACATCTGTGAGATGAGGGGATGGTGATGCTCGTGATCCACACTTGCCATCTCTGATCTGGTTGGACTAGTAAGTGTATCAGGTTAGACCCGGGGTATGCTGCGGGAGCAACAGCACTATAATCTCAGTGGATCAAAGGCAGTCATCCAAGTGGCTTCTTGCCGAGTGACTCCCTGCCATGCTAAGTCTACTGTGGGCCCATCAATTCTCCAAGGCAGCTGTCTTCCGTGCAGTAACTCCGTGATTCTGAGTGGTTTGGTTTTGCGGCATCTCCGTGTTAGCAGAATTACCACAATCAGGGAAAGGGAACAGTAGAGGATCTCATGCCAGCGATTAAACGCTTTGGCACAGAAATGATACATGCCATTTCTGCTCACATGCCGTGGGCTAAAACCAGTGACAAGACCCCATCTAATTGTGGGGGAGCTGAGGCAGGGCGAACCTCCCATGGGCCTAAATGCACAGAACCGAGTATGAGCAAGCAGTAAAAATGTAGCACGTAAGTCAACTTTAAAGAAAGTCTAGTAACCCTCCACTGCAGGGTGTCACAGGCTGGCCGAGGAACAGTAAATAAAAATAGTACAAAAAATAGTAGGATTGATCAGGTGTGGTTCCGAAAGGCTCTACAGAGAAGGGGTACCTGAGTGAGATCTTGATAGACGGCCTTGTTGGAAAGTCACCCTCCAGGTCTACCTTCCCCACTTCTATCCCATTAAATGCTTCCCTTGTCCTGGTCCAACCCCAACCACGAGTCTGCAATAGGGTCTCTGCACTTATCTGGCTCTTTAAACTTGTTCTTTTGGAAGCAGTAACGGGGGTGGGTGGGTAGGAAAGTTATTCATTTGCTGTGTAACCTTGGACAATTTACTCAACCTCCTAGAGCTTGAGTTACTCATTTCATGCTTTATATCATTATTGTGAAGATTAAAGTATGCTTTGTAACAACGTATCTATTTATCTTAACTTAGGGTTTTGGAACAGAGCAAGGTTCCAAAAATTGTAGCTATGATTTTCTTTTCTTTTCTTTCTTTCTTTTTTTTTTTTTTTTTAGGGAAAGCCTTTATTTTTTTTATTAACACAAAGTAAGGAAAGAAAGTAATCCCAGGGTTGGTTCGGTAGTTCAATGATATTATTACAGACACAAAATCAGTTCATTTTTCTGTACCACTCCTAACATGCCGGATTCCTTCCCCAGTGATATCTGCCTCACGTCACAAGATAGTTGCTGTAGATCCAGGCATTAAATTCTCACTTGATCATGTCCAAAGCTGAAGAAAGGAGGTAAGCGAGAAGAGAGGGATCTTTCATCATTGGTCCTCTCTTCCAATCAAAGAGAAAAATCGTCCTCAAAAACAAAAGTCCCTCAGCCAACCTCCTCACGTCTCAGGTTCTGGGATTCAAACCCAGATTCAAACCCAGATGTAGTTACTATTTTTGTTACTCCCCCTGACTGTGAGTTCTATCCTTTCTTGGCTTCGCAGATACTGCCCTAGTCCAGTTTTCACTCTACCTTTCAGGTGCATTCCTCTTTCTGTAGCTTGTCGTCTAATTTAGCTACTGACAAAGTACTCAGAAATGTAGAATGCCTCAAAAACATCGAAATTTATTTTTGAATCATCTCGTACTCATAAAGGTTTCTGGATGGGTAGGATGGTGGGGAGGATGGAGGATTCAGGCTGACGGAGGCTCTGTAATCCTCAACGCATGACTTCCAAATCGGCTGGGGGCATTCCCATTCAGTCAATAGAAGGACAAAGAGCATGAAGGATGTTGGGGGGGGCTTGCCCCCCCAAAGGAGCAGGCCTGAAAAAGGGAGCATCACCTCCATTCAGGACTCCCTGAACCACAAGGGAAGCTGGGAAACGGAGTCCTGCTGTGAGTCCAAGGGAGGGTGGGTAGAAAGCGGAGTTGAGTCCATCCCTGGCTCCTCTTCTGAGTCCTTTTCTGCATTCCTCCTCCCGAGGTAGACATCCTCAAGTAGACGGCCGGGTTTGCATCCGCCCCTTCACTTTCTCCCTGGGCTCCCTTCACCTACGATGATGCAACCATGAGAAAGGAGACACCAGTCTGACCTCCCCCACTGAGCGCACCTACCCCTACAAGAGCCCTGTTCACTCTTCTCCTTGTCTCCCACTTGCAGATACCAGGAGAAGGTTTGGGGCAAAAAGAAAGAGAGTGGACTTTCTTGACTCCAAAACCAGCCCGCTGGGAACTTGAACACAGTTTATAGGCAGGAAATGGTCCATGTAGTCTTAGGCTACAAACCTGTGGCTTTTCTCGGCCAACTCACTGGGACCTGGTGAGACTAGGTATTTTTTTTTTTAAATACTATTTATAGACTGCTCTGAGACCATTTCTCAAAATATGAATTTCAAGGGATTTTAATATAAGGGTGCTCCTCAATGAAAGGCTTTTCATAAATAAATACGTTTGGGAAACACTAGGTTAAAAGAGGTGAATAGGTGTCCTTGTTCTAACTGCTTTTCCTTGTTTTTTCACAAGTCAGCCATTTCTTGGGGGATTGTTAGCATTGGACACCGTGCTGGGCACTATGGACTGTGGTCCACACCGCCCCGTAGTCCCTGTTCTCTAGCAATGTAAAATCTAGCAGCAACACACACTGTAAGTTTCCAAGAGGGGGGCCATGGTATGCAGCTTTTCCCAAAATGATTTGACCACTGACCCCTCCTTTTCTTTTCTTTTTTATGAAAAGGAGTGTAATACATTTTCACACACACATCACGTAGTTTAAACAATTACCAACTCATGACCCGCTTTATCTATCTGCACCTCCTACTTCCTTCCTCACCACCTGATTATTTTGAAACAAATTCCAGACATCATATCTTCTTTATAAGTAAATATGTCTGGCAGCCCGGGTGGGGTTGCCGCCTTCAGCCTTCAGCCTTAGCGCCTCCTTCAGCCCAGGGCTTGATCCTGGAGACCTGAGATCGAGTCCTGCGTCGGGCTCCCTGCATGGAGCCTGCTTCTCCCTCTGCCTGTGTCTCTGCCTCTCTCTCTCTCTCTCTCTGTGTGTCTCTCATGAATAAATAAAATCTTTTAAAAAAGTAAGTAAATATGTCAACATGTATTTCTAAAGGAGAAGCGCTCTTTGAAGGAACGTAACTACGATACCGTTATTACAGTCTTGATGATTCCCAATTTTCTGCACTAGAGGTTTGTAAATGTAATATTTGAAAAACATATCAGGATGCAGTCCACATTCCTGGCATAGGGAGATGTATGGATGGAGCGCACCCCCCCACCCCCCCACACACACACACTCTGGGGAGCTGTGACATCACCTCCAGGAGAGCACCCTAGTCCTGAGGGCAGTCTCCCCCACACCCTGGGGGACCCAGTCTGCCCGCAGTAGAACTGGGAAGGAAGTCCCTCCCGTCCTCACAGACCCCAGGCCTACAGGAAATGGGGCGGCTGGGCCTGTGGCCCTGTCCCTATAAGTGCTGGAAGTGGCTCTGAAAAGAAATGCTGGGGAGGGTGACCAAAATCTGGGCAGCGGGAGGCAGGCCTACCACATGACATTGTTCAGAGAAGTTTCTATCAGTGATGCTCCAGCGTCTGCCCTCTGACCCCTTGAAGCCTTCATGGTCACGTTGGCCTGGGCGGTCATACGCCTCGAAGACCATTCCTCCCCCAAGTCTGCCCCCGCGACGGTAGGTTGGGCAAAGGCAGGGGAACTGTGAGCACTCAGGGGGACCCAGAGGGCCGCCCCAGAAAGAGAGGGGGCCTGGGCCTCAGGGTGCCTCATCCGGCCTTTGAGGCAGCCGCCGTCCCTCCTCCCAGGCCCGATGGGCCTGGCTCGCCCTTGCTCGAGCGGCAAGGATGTATTGATCCAGGCCTGGGCTCGAGGGGCGAGGGCCCCCCAGGACAGGGGCCACGTACCCCCACAGATCAGCTCCCCCGGCACTGGGCTCCCGTCCAAAGTAGTGACAGGCCTCTCCGGCCCTGGCTGTGTCCTCCGCGGAGGCCTTGTGGCCACCTCCCCGAGCCCTGAGCTGTGGCCGCTGACACAAGGCCTGGGGACCTCGAGATGCTCCTGTCAGAGCCCCCAGTCCCTCCCTGCACCCCGGGCCCCAGGTGGCCGTAGACCCCCGCTTTTTCCCTCTTGAACCATCCGAGAAAGGCCCCCTGCAGCGCCTGGTCACCTGGCCTCTGCTTTCCTCTTTCCTGCCCTTCACTCCTTTGCATCTCATTCCCTCTAGAAAAGTCTACGGTGTGTGTGTCTCCACCTCGGCTTCATCCTGCCTGTGCCCACCTGTCGGTGACACCACCAGTGGGCAAGTCCCGGAGAAGCTCCCACTAGGTCGCCCTCGGGACTCAGGCTGCCTGGAGTCAGGGCAGGTTCCTCTCCTTGTGGGGGGCACAGCAGCCTCAGGCCGTGGTGTCCCCTCCAAGTAAAGGGGACCTGGCGCAGGAGACGAGGAGGAGCCCACGACAGCCTCCTCCAGGTCAGGCCTATGGCTGCGGGTCCCATGCAGGCTGAGCCACATTGAGCTCCAACCCGGGCCCGGTGGGCCCTCTCCCCACGTGGGCCCGGCAAGCCCTCTCCCACCAGGGAGCCAGCTGCGATTCCACCTTCAGTGGCCCAAACAGATCTGTTTTGCTTTTATTGCCAAGGCGGTGCCTCTGCAATGTTGAAAATGCTTTTGGGAGGAAGACAAAACAAAAATCACCCAGGTTCCACTTGTTATTAAAAGTTATGTTGCACAAGATGTGTTTTCCCTTTTCTCCCTCCAGTTTTAGATCACATATGGGCAGATTGGGGTTTTTTCTAACTATTGCCATCGTGGTGTACATACCATTCTCCGCCCACTTTGGTCCCCTAGGGTTTATTCTATAGTGCTCACTTCCCAGCACAAATTCCAGAATTACTACTTAAAAAAATTTTTTTTTAAAGATTTATCTATTGAAAGAGATTAATTAATTTATTTAGGCGGCAGGGAGCGGGGGGTTGAGAGAGTCTCAGACTCCACACTCAGCAGGGAGACTGACGCGGGGCTCAATCTCGCAACCCTGAGATCACGGCCTGAGCTGAAACCAAGAGTCGGACACTTAACCGACTCTGCCCGCCCCCGTGTCCCCAGAATTACTATTTTAAAATTACGTCCAACATTCCACTGATTGGATACAGCTTAATGTATTAAAATATTTCCTTGCTGCTGTATGTTGAAGTTGCTTCCTCTGGTCACGATTATATAGAACATTCTACTGGAAATTTCTATGCGTGTGACTTCTTACTTCCATGGAATTATTTCCTTAAAAAGCTATCTGGTTGGAACAGTTTGATTGCAATATGGAGTTGTTATTAAGAGTGGAGTCCCTATAGGGTTAAAAACCCAGCTTTGGCCCTTGCTAGCTGAGTAAACCTTGGACAAGCTTTCTAAGTCTCCATTTTCTCAGACGTAGAACAAGGCAAACATAATCCTTAGTCCATACGGTTGACATGAGGACTGAATAAAGGAAAATACCATATATTCCATATACTGCAGCTGTTCTGAGGACGCGTCCCATGGCTGTGACGACTATCCCTGCACTCACACTGTTTTTCTCTTCCTTTAGACTAAGCTGACCCAACAGCACATGGCTGAAAGGTTAAATGTTTTCTCGAGGCGGACTTGACCTGGTTTGCAATAATGCAGCAGCTCGGATTGCTTTAGATCTTGCTTCACTGATAGCTCCCAACTGTGCCACTTGCTCCCCTCACAAATGTGTCCCTCCCGAGTGTGAGACTTTAGCCAAACCTCAGTCCTGCTTGATCTCTTTCAAGCTTCTTTCAAGGCCTTTGTGGGACCCTGGCCCCAGACGACCTCAGGTGTATTAAAACGCCCCCTTCCCCATCCTGCAGGGCATCCCATCAGATGGGGGGAGACTAGCAAATGTGAGGCCAGCCCTGGGGCTCCTGGGTGGCTCAGTCAGTTAAGCATCCGACTCTTGGTTTCAGCTCAGGTCATGATCTCTCATGGGTCGTGAGATCGAGTCCCGCATCAGGCTCTGTGCTCGGTGGGGAGTCTGCTGGAGAGTCTCTCTCTCTCTCCTCCTCCTCCTTCTGCTCTCCTTCCACTCACACACTCTCTCTCTCACTCTCTCTAAAGTAAATAAATAAAATATTTTTAAAAAAAATTAGCTACTCACTAATTTTGCAGTCTGGGTCGAGGTGTAGGGATCGAATGAATAGTGCCACCTGCCTTCCTTCCTGAGTTCAGAACCAAACTGGAAGTATACTCAGGAGTCAGGTAGATGGAGGCGAAGATACCTTTACCCACAGGAGCAGAGGAAGAAAAGACTGTGGCGAAAATATGCAGCCACAGGGGACTTTCGAACACTGCCCCCGAAATGAGCTTGCAGCACCCCCCTCACCCCAAAACACCCTTCAGGCTCCCCCACCTGCCAGGAAGTACACGGGGCCTGGAAGGGACCCTGCTACACGAGGCCCATCCAGAAGAGGCGGGGAGGAGCTGCGTGGAGAACATTCGGTCTTTCTCCAAACTCACTGTCAGAGAGGAGGACACAAAGGATGGCCAGAGAGGCTGGGAGTGTTTTCAGCTGCAGTTCCTGGGCATGGGAATATCAGGCCCGGGGACAGCAGGTTTCTTTTCAGACCCAATATTTGGTCCCATACTGACCTGCTGGACATGAAGATGACAGGTTCAGTCTCACCATTTGGACCTTTACTACCGTCTCACAGCTATGGTTGGGCCCACTCTGTCCCTCCTCCTCCCTTGGCCCTCCCCGTAACCCCCAGGAATAGCCAGTCTCTGTCCCCGGGACAGTGTTGGCCCACAGCTGGCACCCCCTCAAGATGGGGATGTAGCTCTGTCATCGGTGGCCCTTGCATCACGTTTCACCTTGCTTTTCTATCAGTTTGCAATTCCCTCCATCACGTAATAGGATTACGTCAGGAACAACAAAAATAACAACAACAACAACAAAACCCCAAACAAAAGCCAAAACCCCCTGTTCAAATCGGTGCAGGTAATAGAGATCTATCATTTCACATCACGAGAGAGTGGTATTATCACTATTACTCAGTGATATTGAACTCAGGTTCTTTCTCTTTTTCTGCTCTGTCAACTGCCCCTTGACTTCATCCTAACACTGGTCCTGCTTGGGGTCCTAAGGTACAGGCTGCAGTCCCAGGCATCTCATCTGGGAATTACCTCATCCAGAAAAAGGAAAGGGACCATGCTGTCTGTTCCACTGTTTTGAATGAGGACCTCCTCCCCAAAATCCCAAAATGCCCTGCACACTGTGCTGGCCATTACTAAACCAATCTTTAAGCAAGAGGATGGTGCCCCCATGGTGGTCCATTCATAGCTAGATGGGCTGGACACACTGAGAAAAGTGGGGCTGTGACCCAAGGGGAAGGGGAGAACGGATGTTGGGTGGGCAGCCAGCCATGTCTACTGCGCATCACTAGGCATTTGCTTCAGAGGTTGTGATTTTAGAGACCCAGTGTCCTATTTTTGTGTTCTCAGCTCTGAAACTCTGTCTCCTCATCTGCCTCCTGCACCACACAAGGCCTCTGTGAAGCCTGAGATAGCACGTGGGACCACAGAGGGCTGTAAACCTGGCAACCCATGAGCATGACCCTCAGAACGTGAGCCTTTCCTCCCAGCCCTGAGGTGTGACTCCTTCCAGCCTTGAACAGTTGTTTGCAAAGCTAGGCAGTCCTTGCAAGACCAGAGAGTGGAGACATCTCAGCACTAGGGTAAGAGTTCCTCTTGAACCTCCAGATATAATGAGACAATGTAAACACAAACCTAAGGAGATTAAACCAACAAAAGAAAAGATGCTCGGGCAGCCCTGGTGGCGGAGCAGTTTAGCGCTGCCTGTGGCCCAGGGCATGATCCTGGAGACCCTGGATCGAGTCCCATGTCAGGCTCTCTGCATGGAGCCTGCTTCTCCCTCTGCCTGTGTCTCTGCCCCTCTCTCTCTCTCTCTCTCTCTGCATCTCTATGAATAAATAAATAAAATCTTTTAAAAAAATTAAAAAAAAGAAAAGATGCTCAATACCACTCACTCATCCTTAGGGGAATGCGAATTAAAAGTATGGAGAAATGTCCCCTCACACCCGTTAGGATGGCCACTGTCACAAGTGCCGGCAAGGGGGCAAAGACACCGCAACCCTTGTGATGACACTGTTGATGGGAAGAGGAAACGGTGCAGCCATTATGTAAACCAGTAGGGTGGTTCCTCAAAAAATTCAAAAGAGTGTTCCCATGTGCTCTAGCCATTCTACGTGTAGGTTTATAGACAGAAGAATTGAAGTCAACTGTGTTCAGCACCGTAAAAATAGCTAAAAGGTGGAAGCAATGTGGGTGTTCCTTGACGAATAAATGAATAGGCCAAATGTGGAAGATCCAATGGAACACTGGCCTTAAAAGAAAGGCAAGCTACAGCATGGGTGAATCTGGAGGGCTTCACGCTCAATGAGATAAGCCCATCACAGGAAGACAATCACCCGTGTGTCATTCCACTTCCGTGAGTATCTAAAGTAGTCACATCCATAGAAAGAGAAAAGAAAGTAGTGATTGCCGGGGAAGGGAAAACAAGGAGTTGTTCAGGGGGTAAAGAAATCAAGCTCAGCAAGATGCGAATGTTCTAGAGATTGGCCGCTCCGCAATGTGTACGTACTGAACGCCACCAGACTGTACACTTGGAAATGGTTGAGATGTCAAAATTTATGCTATGCATTTTTTTTACCATAATAAAAAAAAGTGTTAAAGTCTGATAATATGCAGCGCTGGATTGTACATAAAGAAATAGGCACTTACCCCCTCCCTATAAACAGTGGATGGGACAAAGGTAGGGTAGTGAGGAGGGGAGGAGGGGGATTATCCGGGAGGAGGTCCATGAGGCCTGGATGAAGGATCATAATATAATAGGACCCTAAAAGCAGGAGCAGAGTCAGCTTCAGAGACTGCCCAGCCTCTGCCCAGCAAGGACCCTCCACAGCCAGCAGGAGGAAACTGGGCCAACTGCCCTGGCCAGTCAAGTGAACGCTGGATCTTTCCGGGGGTGAGGGCCTCCTTAGCTGCCTTTCCCCTGGCCATCAGGTAAAGGCCCCTCTCTTGTCACTTACTGGTCGTCTTGGTGCAACTACCATCTACGCAGGCCCAGAGATTTGGCCAAGGCCTCTCTTCACTACCTGTATTGGGCAGGGTTGGCTAGCTACCGAAAAGCTCAACATTTATTTTTCCACCCCAAGACAGAATGCTTCTTACCATTTTATCCAAATACCCGACTGTTTATGATACAATAGACCAAAGAAGACCACCTTCTTGCTCAGTAGGTGAAGTGTCTAACGGCAGCTCTGATCATGATCCCAAAATCATGTCAGGCTCCCTGTTCTTTTTTTTTCTTTTTTCTTTTCTTTTTCTTTCTTTCTTTTTTCTTTTCTTTTTCTTTCTTTTTTTTTTTAGTGGCTTAGCACAGTAGAGCTTTATTTCTTTTGTACAGGTTCAACACAGAATTTTTTTTTTTTTTTTTGGTCGAGCAGCAGCCCTGGGCAGAAATGAGAGAGTTGGTGAGTATATACCAATGTGCCTGTCACAGTACCTTATGAGGACAAGCCCCTTTATAACAACCTAGAACACGGAGGCCCACTGAAACGGAGGGAGTGCCTGTAATCCTTTCACTGCCCCCGGCGCCCCCCATACTTGGTTGGTTTTTCTAGAACCATCTCAAGAAACTTCCACGCCATTCCCAACTGCCACGTTTAATCATACAAAGGGGAAGATGTCATTTCTACTCAGACAAAACCTATTTTCCTCTGCTTCCACCTACAGGAATTTAATTACCGAGACCATATTTCCCAGTAGGTGCAGAGAACCTGGCAAACACACCGTAACGGCCGGAGGAACTTAAAAACACTGCTTGGCCATTTCCCTGGAGGAGTCCCCGCCAGCCCTGACTGTCCAAATTCTACTGTCCACTGGTGGTACACACATCTCAAGACCTAAGAATCCTCTCCTTACTACTCAGCCCATACAGATCTTGCCCCTTTCTGCCTTACAAAACGATGATTATTTTTGTTACCATCATTGGAGATCTGGTTATCGTTTGCACTGAAGTCCACATCTTTGTGCAACAAATATCTACTGAGCACACCAGGCTCCAGACCAAGAGATTCAAAGATAATACAAAGGAAACAGCTCGATGGAATATGCACGCCAGCAAAGGAGGTAAATGAGCATAACGTAAAGCTGAATCTTCTCGTGCTTGCAGGTAAGTACAAAGCATCTTGGGGTTCCAGAAAGAAAAGGAATCTTTCTGAAGAAGAAGGTGAGTTGGTGTGTTTGAAATTGAACTCTGAAGAGTGCAAGGGGCCTTGACAAGTAGAGTCCGGGAAGAGCATTCCAGGTGAAGACAAGAACGGATGAAGGCACCAAGGTGTGCGAAAAGTTCAGAACGGGCAAGCTGTTCTGTATTCCCAGATAAAGCTGGGAAGGTGGGTCTGACAGTTAGTATTCTTTGAGCTGCAAGTAATAAAAGTATGTCCCCAACATGCTTAGGCAGTAAGAAAAGATATTTCATACGTGGAGGCCCCGAGAGGCAGGGGAACTGCAGGTGTGGTTTGATCAGGGCTCCATGTCTGTTTTTCTGTTCTTCTCTTGGTTCTGCTCTGCTCTGTGCTCTCCCTGCCCTGAGGGTGGCCATCCTCATGGTTGCAAGCTGGCTGCCAACTACATCCAGGGCATAGGTTCTTCGTGTTCAGAGGGAGAGAGGAAAGAATGGTTTTTCTTTCCCAGAAGACCTGAGCAAACCTCTCCTCAGATCCCACTGATGCAAAATGTCTTAGGACGGTTGGTTGGTTGGTTCCCGAACCAAGCAATGACAAGTGAACTACCATCAATAGGATAAAGTGACAACTTAAGCAAAACACAAGGTGGAAAGTGAGTCACAATGACTCCTCTAGAGTAAGCTTGGGCGGCCAGTCTCGAATCTCAGCCTCAAGAGTCTGTGTGTAAAATAAAAAGCACGGGAGCTATTGATTGTGTTTCAGTAGGGGGGTAGATAGAACCAAGTTTAAGGTGAAGCTTTGGATGCTTCTACCAGAAATACCAAAGCAGGGGGAAGTGAGTGTGAAAGAACATGTGTCCGCTGCCATCCTGTCTTTTCCTTCTCTCCACGCGAATCACAGCTCCCAGGAAAGCAGCGGGTCACTCCCTTACATCAGGCGTAAATGACTGAGAAGGTCTGACACCAGTGGGAATGGAAACGAGAATTTTAATGGAAGAGACACTCCAGGTGGGACAGGGTGATTGTAGATGGGGAAAGAAAAACTAAAAATGATTCTGAAATCGTGAACAGAAAGATGATCATCTAGGAGAGACAGTGGGGTGGCTTTGAGCTCACAAGTCAGATGCATGACTCATAGCAATGGTGATAACAATGAAATGATGCTAATAATGAAAAAATGATGCTAAGTAGCAATAAAATTAGTGGTGCGGGGCCGTTAGTATATGTCAGGCACATAGCAGGTGTCCGGTGAATGTTTTTTCCCTCTGCTCTATGTGCGTATTCATTTATTCCTTACAACAGGCCCATAGTTATCCCCATTTTGCAGAGGAGGAAACTGAGGTTCAGAGTGGTAAAAGGAAATGATCCAGGGTCACGCCACAGGTGAGCACATAAGGTGGAATCAAACCCAGGCCATCTGACTCAGGACCCTAGTCTTTCAGTCTCTATAACAATAGCTACCATTTATCAGGCATCTACTTCGCAATGGAACTTCATATACATTCTCTTTAATCCCTCAGAGTCAGCAATTAGAAGGGACAGTATCATCCCTGCTGACCGGGTGTGCAAGCCCAAGCACAGCAAGGGTAAGAGACCTGCCCAGAGTCACACAGCTAGTAAGTGGCAGAGGTGGCATTCCAATTGCAATAGGCAGGGGCACCTGGGTGGCTCCGTGGTAGAGCATCTGCCTTCCGCTCAGGGTGTGATCCCGGGGTCCTGGGATCGAGTCCCGCATCGGGCTCCCTGCATGGAGCCTGCTTCTCCCTCTGCCTGCGTCTCTGCCTCTCTCTCTGTGTCTCTCAGGAATAAATAAATAAAATTGTAAAAAAAAGAAAGAAAGAAAACTTCTTCTTAAAAACAAATGGAAGTAGGCGAAGCTCCCAAACATGCGCCCTTTCTATGATGCCATGAGAAAGACAAAGGCATCCTAGGGCCACAGGATCTCCATCCCTTGTCTCATCGGTGAGATTTTGCACTTCCAAGCTTGGGGACCCAGCCTTACACATTTGGGGTACGTGCCTGGTGGGGACCTGGCACATGGGTGCCTGGAACCAATCGAACTGTGAGGTCCCTGGGAATGTCTGCAGACAAGAAAAAGCTGGAAAGGCGGCGGGAGAATCCCAACCAACTGAGACACAAAACTGGGGGAGGGGAAGGGTGGAAGGCCTACAGCGCAAGCCAGGCTGCGGACAGCCCAGCCCCGAACTCGGGAGGCTGGGGAGCCCTGGGCCCAGCGCTGCACCTGCGGGCTCCGGTGTCCTCACCTGTAAAGTGGGGCTCATAGAGGTGGCCCTCAGCCTGGGAGCTGTCCGGCGGGGACTGAAGATGAAGCAAGGGAGACACTGGGCTCGTGGCCTGGCGTAGGGACGCTGACTGCGGGCGGCGATGTTGCCACGCTGGCTGTCGCGCTGGTGATTCCTGCAGGCGGGCGTGGAAGGCACGCGGTCCGAGCCTCGGGGACACAGGGCCCCCGCTGCTTGTGTCTCACGGCGCCCCGCCCGCTTCGAAGCCCCACACACTGCTGCCCGGACCTCCAAGTTGCAGCGGGGGCCTCTCCCAGACAGACGGACAGAAGCCCCAGCTGCTCCAGGGCAGAGGAGTCGGGGAGCAGGGCGGGTGCCGGCCAGGGCACAAGGCTCCTCCTCGGCTCTTCCAGGCCCCACAAAGCGCAGCCCCGGCACTGGCCCCGGCTACACCTGCCGTCCAGTTGCGTCGTCTGTGTTCCAAACTGGGGCCAACAGCCGCTGTCGGGCTGGCCGCTGGCCCCGGGCTCCGGCTCTTACAACCAAGAAGCAGAGGAGCTGTGAGGTCAGAGCTGCCCAGGAGCAGCTCCCCCTCTCAAGCAGGAGGGGGAGGCAAGCCAGCGGCCCCCGGAGGCCTGGGCACCCCTAGCCGAGGGCCCTGGCTACCCCGGGGGCCAGCTCTCTCCCAGCCAGGCTAGCCTAGAGCCGGTGGGAAGCAGCTTCCTCTCAGCAGCCAACAGAGGCTTCTGGAAAGCTGTGAATCCACAAGGGCTTAGTTACTGAGCATTTAGGGCTGGCAAAGCCCTTTATCCAACCATCCCGTTTTACAGGTAAGGAAACTGAGACCCAGAGGGGGGAAGTGACTAGTCTAAGGTGGCTCCAAGGGGTGGGTGGGGCTGGGGCAGGAGCTCCTGCTGCACACGGTGAGCCCGGGGCTTCTCCATTACTCAAAACCACAGAGCCCACCCCAGCCTTCTCACCTAAAAAGGGCGGGATCCTGTGATCCGGTTGGGACCCGGGACCCCGAGCCAAGGGGTCTTTGAAAGAGGACCTGCCAAAAACAGATGTTGGGCAAAAATGATGGCACAGGAAAAAAAAAAATGCTTTGACAAGGAAACGTGCTCACCCTAGAGTGTGAAATGAAGAAGCAGCAGAGTCCCCAAGCAGAATTTATCCTCAGTCCCATCTGGGTAAGGAGCTCACACTCACTCACACACACTCACTCACACACACACACAGCCTGGGAGGATGAATAAAGCAAACTCTCTTCTGGGAGGCAGGACGATGGGTGGTTTTTGTGTGTCCCTTCTTTGCCCTACCCCTATTTCCTAAGTTTCCTACTTTGAGAGTGTTTATTTCTGTAACAACTGTTCTAAAAAGACACAGAATAAACAGGCAGGCGCCCGGGGCCCCAGGCCCCTCCCTCAGGCAGGCGCGCAGAAGCTCCCAGAACAGCCTGCACCCATTGCACAAGGCGTGGTGCTCTCCTTTCCGGTGAATTGGAAACAAGCTGAGACCTGAGCACAGGAAGCCCCAGGCTGGGAGCCGTAGCTCGGGCCCAGGGCACCCCTGGGTGTCAGGGGTGCCCCTGGGAGGAAGTGCCGGACGACTGCCCCCCCGCCCCGCCCCTTGCAGCTGGCTCAGCTAAGGCCAGCCCGGGGTCTGACACGTACGGAATGGGGAAGAGCAAGACGGAGGTCAGGCGGCCCCTGAAGAAGCCTCCCGGCCCGGTCACACCTTCCAGGAAACCTCGTGGTCCTCTTGCACCTTGCAGACCCGCCCGTTGCACGTTTGCAGCCCCCTGCCCACTATGATGTCTTTAAGACCAAACCACTTTCTGGATTATTCCGTGATGCCATGCGGACGTCCCAAGCTTCTTGTCGAGGACAGCCCTGGGAACGGTGAGCCTTGTTATCAGGGCCACGGAGCCCAGGAAGGCTTTACTGAGACAGGAGACGTCCCACACCCCATGCCCCACGCCCACCCCAAGTCAGGACCTCGGTTTCCCACCTGATGACCTGCCTGGAGCCCATGAGAACATTGGCCGCCAGATGCTGCTTCCCTGAAGGACCACCACACGTTCAAGGGGCACCTCCAGTAGGAAAGTGTCCCTGGTCCCATAAGGGGAAGGCCTTCCTCGAAGCAGGAAGACCATGTGACAGAGATCAGTTCTTCATTCTGCCACCAGCTGGCTGTGTGACCTGGGGAAGATCACTTCCTGTCTCTGACCTCAGTTTCCCTGTCTTCATGGGGTGGTGACAAATGCGGAGAGAACTGAAGCCACCAGGTCTGAGGGCATCATGGAGCAGAAGGGCAGAGTGGAGGATCTGAATCGAAGCTCTGCTCTGATCCGCTGTGACCTGAGCCTGTTAGGGACACACGCCCCCCCCCCCCCCACCACCACCACCGTTCCCCGCCCCGCACCCCCGCTCCCTCCCTGCCAACCTTCAGTTCCCTTGGAGGTACCTGGCCTGCCACTTGTTTTTGTCTGGCTGAAAAGGATTTTTTTTTTTTTTTTTTTTTTTTTTACAGTTCTAAATGGCTGTAAAAAATAAAACGAAGAGTACTATTTCACAATACACGAAATTTATATGAAATTCAAATTTCAGAGTCCAGACATCAAGTTTATTGGAACACAGCCCCGCCCTTTTACTTATGTATTCCTGCGGCTGGCCCTGGGCTGCAAGCCAGGGAAGTCAGCGGCCGAAACAGGGGCCACACGGCCCCCATAGACTCAGACCGTTACTAGCCAGCTCTTTCCGAGTTTGCAGAGCCCAGATCCGATGGTCTGGCGCACAGCAGAAGGTCTGCAAGCAGGACTCTCCTTCCTCCTCAACTTCTTTTCAATCCTCTCTTCCAGGTCCCTGTTTGTCTTGCCCAAAAGATAAGGGGTATGGGCATCTGGGGAGGAGGGGGGAGGAGGGGACCCTGCCTGGAAGCAGGGAGACTGTGTCACAGAGATCGGACCTCCGTCGTGCCGCCAACTGGCTGTGTGCCCTGGGGCCGATAGCTTCCTCTCTCCGAGCCTCAGTTTCCCTCTCCTGTAAAATGGGATCGCGGGAACGATGCTCACCCAGCACCTGCCACAGGCCAGCGTTGTGCTGATCCCGTCAGTCGCTTCTCCAGCCCTAACAGTCCTATGAGGTGGCCACCAGCAGCACCCCACTTACAAGACAGAAGGCCGCGCCACCAAGGCTGGGTAGCCCAGGGTTCGGGCAGCCCCGTCGCTTGGCGCTTGACAGTGGCTCACAGGCCTGCGTGCTTCCCGGGCTGCGGGGAAATCCGCTGAGATGCGGGACCTAACACCTCTGGCGTTCTGTGGCCACATAAACTCCTTTTACCTTGAAGAAGAGGAAGGGGTGATGTTTCCCAATCCCTCCCTGACGGTGGCAGAGAGCGTGGCCGCTCCAGGACGGAGGGGAGACGTGTGTGGGTGACAGCGAGCCCCCCCAGACGCTTGCTGCTTGCTGGCTCTCTGGAGTAGGAGCGAAAGCACCACCCCACTCCCAAAGCCCCAGCCGAGTATCCCTGAGACCCCATCTCCGTCGCCCCTTGAGTGATAAGCAGGAGACACTCTGCTCCTTCGGTGGCTGGAAGCGGGTGGCGGCCGTCCCTCCCTGGCTCTGGGTGTCCGCCAGCACGTGTTGGGGCGATCAGGGTGGGCCAGCCCCTGTTCGCCAGCCAGGAGGGTGCGCCTTCTCCATGGAGGGTTTCCTAGGCCTTGCCTCTGCTCCTGTTCCCCGTGCTTCTTCCCGCCTCTCACTCTCACGTTAGATCCAGACAAGGATCGGGTGTCTGGGGTCGGGGCGCGCCGTCTAATTGATCCCCCTGAGGATCTTTTGCCCTTGCTCGACGCTGGGAGGGCGGGGAGCTGGCACCTAAGGAGGTGGCTTGAGTAGTCCAAGGTCAATGGCTGGAGCTCCACAGCCCTAATCCTTCCACCACTTGCTGGCTGTGGGGCCTTGAGCAAGTCCCTCTCTTACCTAGTGAGCAAACTGGGGACCGCGCCATCCTCATTGGGGGTCACTGTGAGCATGGGGGGGTTGCACGCGGAAGGCCGAGCCCTGCCGGGCATACGCCCCGTGCTCAGCACACACCATCGTGGGTCCCACCTGGCAGCCGCTTTAGCTTCAGGCACCTCAAGAGCATGGCAAAAGCCTTTTCCACATGGAAAAAGATCCAGCGGGTCCTGGATCTACCCGGGATGTACTGAGGGCCTCTTAAGTGCTGGGCCCTGTTTTAGACCCAGAGAATGCAAGGATCTCGCAGTCAAGGGGAGTCTGGGCAATAGAAAGACATAGAAGCAGACCCCTGCACTGCACGGAGCTAGGGCCCGGGATGTGTGGGTGGCGGGGAAGCACCCTCCCACTCTGCGAGCACCTAGCGGTGGAGCGGGTGAGCACGGGGCGCGGAAGACCCACCAGAGGAGAGAAACCTGAAGCGGGTCCTCAGTCCTCCCTAGTCCTCGGAGGAGCAGGAAGACGGCTGGTGGAAAGACACAGCCCAGGGTGCCCTGTCCACACAGTCACCCTCAGGAGCCTCCCTAAAGCCCCACTGTGGTGCCCAGCTGAGTAGTTTGGCGTCAGCCCAGTGGGGGAAGCATGGACGTTCCCTTTAGCATCTAACACTGAAGCCACAGCTGCCAGGATGGGACAGGAAGAGGGAAACCCTGCAAATGCCCCAGCTGTGTGTGTGTGGGGGGGAACGAAGGGAAAGTGAAAGTGGGGTGGGATGGGGCAAGGCCAGGCCTCACTGCCACGAGGGGTGCCTCAGAGCAACCCCACCGTGAGCCCAGAGGACAGGCCACTGATGGCCAACGAGGCCCCAGGAGAGCTGAGAGGCCAACCTTTTAGTAATAAGGCCAACCTCCCCAAACCGCTCACAGAGGGAAAGGGACCAGCTGGGCTTGACAGAAAAAAGAGAACTAGTCCGAAGAGGTGCCATCCCTGCGGGTGTTGGCCTGGAAATTTCTTCCTGGAGCCCCTGATCATGGGAAGCCCCGCTGCTTGCTCTTGTAAGAACTGGAGAGCATCAGCATCCAGGGAGGTAACAGGTGTGGCTGCTCGGATGCCTGCCGGCAGCACATCCTCCCTCCGCGCCTCCCTCCTGCCCAGGGAGGCTTCAGCCCAGTGCTGCTCAACCCCAAGCCCAGCAACACTCAGGTCTTCACGCCCCCTCAGGCAGGACGTGGCCACGGGCCGAGAGGAGAGAGTGCTCTCCGGGGAAGCCGAAGCCCTGGACCCGAGTCCAACCTTCGCCCTTACCCAGCAGCCTGGCCCCGGGCAAACCTCTACCCTCTCCGGCCTTCTGCGTCTGTAACCAAATAATGAGACCACACACGGCTTCCCCTTAGAGTTCACTGCGAGGAATCCATATGACGTGAAAACACACTGATGTGCTTTAACTGCAGATGATTGTGTTTTCGGCCTCCCTCACTGAGTGTGAAGTCCCCGGGGGTGAGGGGTTTTTCTGGTTTACTGTCGCATCCCGACATCGAGCACACCTAACATGTTTGGGGGGTGGTTCTGCAGGACCGAGGGGGAAGTGGTTTCAGGCAGCCCCCCAACCTGCTCCAGCCTTGTGATCACCTGTAACTGCAAAAGCTACCACAAGCATCCCCACGGCAACAATGCAGTGGCAAGGAACACGGCACCCTCTTCCTCACTTACCCTGCCCTTGGGGACCAACCAGTTGCTGCATCGGACTCCCCATCGTCACCTGGCCTTCCTCTTGATTGACAGAAGTCCAGTTTAGTCTGAGTTGGCAAAGCCAAAAGCTACATTTCTTACCATCCCTATATCTAGAAGAGCCACGAGACACAGTTGTGGCCAAAACGGTAAGAAGGTGTCGGATTGAGATTCTGGAAAACATCCAACAGGTTCATCTGGCGTTTTGCCATTTGCCCTTCCTCTTCTTACTGCCTGGAATATAGAATTGATGTTGGAACCTCAAGAACCATTTGTGGGGGCATGCCTGGGTGGCTCAGCAGTTGAGCGTCTGCCTTTGGCTCAGGGCGTGATCCTGGGGTCCTGGGATCGAGTCCTGCATCGGGCTCCCCACAGGGAGCCTGCTTCTCCCACTGCCCGAGTCTCTGCCTCTCTCTGTGTGTCTCTCAGGAATAAATAAATAAAATCTTTAAAAAAAAAAACCATTTTGGAATCATGAGGACGTGATCCATATGCTAAGAATGACTGAGTAGGCCTTGGTGGCATTGTGGAGCTGCCATATAACCCCAGACCACCTGCTTTTAGAAATATAACCTTCCTGGGTGTTAAAGCTGCTGTTCTCTTCCCCCTGAAACCAGAGGTTAAGATGGGGAAGTGGAGTTTCCTATTTGTAGACAAGCACAGTTGTAACCGATACACCCTTTCTTCCAAAGACTAGGTCAGGGCCACCTTGGCCATCCTCTAGGACTCCTCTCAGCATTTACCATGCTGCACTGTGAGACCCACTTCCTCCTATGCCGTCCTCACCAGACCGCAAGCTCAGGGAAGGCAGAGCCCACTATTCTGCGTTGATCACTTGTGCAACACCTGAGCAGGACAATTTCTGGCAAACATTAGCTCCTTTATATGCTTTTTTTGAATCAATGAATGAAAGAAGACCATAGAGACACCTGGGTGGCTCAGTGGTTGGGCACCAGCCTTCAGCTCAGGGCATGATCCCGGAGTCCCAGGATCAAGTCCCACATCGGGCTCCCTGCAAGGAGCCTGCTTCTCCCTCTGCCTGTGTCTCTGCCTCTGTCTGTCTGTTTCATGAATAAATAAAAAATAAAATATTTAAAAGAAAGAAAGGAAGACCGTAATTCTGATTCCAGGAGGTGTAGCTAACTTGCCTTAGCCCTAGGAACCATTATGTATGTCTGGCCAATTTTGAAACCTCTGTTGACACATCTTTGAAAAAGTCAGCTCTTAAAATGGTTTCCTAAAATACCAAAAGCTTTGTAAAAAACCTCTCTCAGCCTCCCACAGAACCACTGCTCTTCCTAACCACCCACAGCCCCTCGTGGCCGCCCTCAACTTGCCATTACACGACCCAGAAGGCACCTCACACCAATGCTTTGGCAGATTCCGATGCCAAGTGATTATCACAGCTGAGAAGCTGCATACCCCACAACATCTAGAGAGCTCGACCGAATGTACGGAGATGTGTGTATGGAAACGTTCACAGACATACTTGTCGGGTGGCTTTCCTATGTTAAACATCTCAGTTATTTCTAAACTTGTACAGTTACTTTCTCCCTGACTTCCGGAAGGTTCTGACAGTCTCCTCCTCCTCTTTCCTTTATTGTGACTCTCTCCTCAAAACCTGCTATTTTCGCTATGTCCCCAAAACATTCACACTTTTTCTGTATCCAATTTATCCAACTTAAATATCCAACTATATAACTTCATCTTCCTTCTTTTAAAAAAAAGGGGGGGGGGAGATTTTATTTATTTATTTGAGAGGGAGCATGAGTGGGGGAGGAGCAGAGGGAGAGGGAGAAGCAGATTCCCCACTGAGCAGGGAGCCTGATCCCAGGACCCCGGGATCATGACCTGAGCCAAAGGCTCAACCAACTGAGCCACCCATGTGCCCCGTCTTCCTTCTTTTTGAAAAGCACAGGAAGTGGGGTTCCTGGGTGGTTCAGTTGGTTAAGCGTCTGCCATCAGCTCAGGTCGTGATCCCAGGGTCCTGGGATGGAGCCTCGTGTTGGGCTCCCTGCTCAGCGGAGAGTCTATTTTTCCCTCTGCCCCTCCCCCTGCTCATGCTCTTTCTCTCTCTCAAATAAATAATAAAATCCTTAAAAAAAAAAGAGAGAGAGAAAAGCATGGGAAGTCCATATACTAATACTGAAAATGCAAAGTCCATCTATTTCCAAACTTGGAGTTCATCTGTTCAAGATGTTTGTTGACAGTTATTGGAAGAAAATCACAGATGATGCAACAGAGCTGACTGCTAATGACCTCTTGGTTTCTTCTTTCTGGGTTCACACCCTCCCAGGAAGTTCAGGGGGCTACACAACCTGAGATCTTCACTCTCCCTGCTCATCGACCAGCCGAATGGGAAGAGCTCCAAAGACTTAGAGGAGGATGGAGCCACAGAGGGAAGAAGCTTGGGCCTCCTGAGTGGCTACGTGAACCAGAGACCCGCAGATCTGCACTAGGCTGTCATAGATAAGAAATAAATTTAATGGTACCCAACCAGGACTTTGGAAATGTATCTATTATAACGGCCAGCATTATTTATAGATGACTCTTTACTTATCAGTAACCCTGTGTGTGTGTGCGCACGCACACACGTCTATGTGCTAAATGCTGTCAGTTTACTTTATTTTGGAGCTACTTAGAATCCATGACTCTGCTGACTGTGAGTGGTTAGATCAATGGTTCTCAACAGAAGTAACTGGGAGCTTTTAAAATTTCCCAGCGCGTGGGCCTCCCCACAAGAGGTTGTGATTCAAGCTGTTGGTGGAGGAACTCAGCCTTTGCTATTTTCATAGTGCTGATTCTAAAGAGACAGGCAGCGTTAAAAGCCATAGTTCTAGGATCCCTGGGTGGCGCAGTGGTTTGGCGCTTGCCTTTGGCCCAGGGCGCGATCCTGGAGACCCGGGATCGAATCCCACGTCGGGCTCCCGGTGCATGGAGCCTGCTTCTCCCTCTGCCTGTGTCTCTGCCTCTCTCTCTCTCTCTCTGTGACTATCATAAATAAATAAATAAAAATTAAAAAAAAAAAAGCCATAGTTCTAGAGAAGGGGTTCTCAAACTTGAGTGTGCATCAGAACACGTGACAGACTTGTGCAAGCTTTCTGGACTACCCTCCCTGCCCGCCACCCACCCCCACCAACCTCGAGTTTCTGATCCAGCAGGCTTGGCATGCAGCCCGGGGAATTTTCATTTCTAATGTGTTCCCCCATGAGGCGGATGCCGCTGGTTCAGGGACCACACTGAGAACTACTGGTGCAGATCTGTGAATCCTCATCAATAAGAGCAACCATACCTGATATCATACTCAGCAGACACTAGTCACTAGGAGTTGAGTGTATGATTCAACTGAGAACGAAGACATGCAGGCCTTTAAACTTGATAAAGTGACCCTTCTTACTTTGTGTTTCAAGAGTTGAAACACGTCTTGAACAGAAAACACATCTTGAACAGATGAACTATTTGCTTTGTTTTGCAACCCAACCGGAACACTGCATAGGGACAGGAAGAAGAAAGAGTATTTGGGCAAGAGAGAATATAATACTCTGGTTTGAGCTGGTATGTGGAAGCAAATACATAAGTACCTTGTATGGACATGGCACCTGTAGATCTCGCCCTATTTTTATCCTTTGGTTACAGGAGATTTCCAGAAGAAGGAGGACTTCTAGGCATCTGGGACTGTGAGCAGTAGAACTCAAAAAGATGGAGGAAAGAGTGTCTATAGAAGGAATGACCTAAAATATCAATACACACACACACACACACACTCATTGAATTTATAGGGGAAGTGGGTGATCAGATTCGGTATTTCAATGAGGCACAAAATAGGTGGTAATTGAAGTACGGAAGTCTGATGACCTTTTGTGACTGCTCAATCATCTGGAGCTCCTCCTCTGTCCCCAAAAGGAAAAAAAGAACCCTTTCAGTGATCTAAGTGGAACACCTATCACAGCCTTGAGTCTTCCACACAGGCGGACCTCACTAACCAAGAACTCTCTATTTGTGATATATATATACATGCATATATACATATATATACACACCCACAGGCACACGTGTAATATAAATGATCCTCCTGGGAATAAAGCTTTTTAAATTGAGCGGAACGGACGACTTTGCACTTGGCATTGCTACCACTGTTTGTTTTACTCTTATCAGTTCCAGTACTCAATCTAATAATCACTTTTATAAGGCACTATATACCTGCAAAGAGCTATCAGTGAAACCTCCTTCTTACTTGAGGGTACTTATTTGCAAAATACAGACATTGATTCTGGCTAGTAGAGAAAAAGAAAGAGAGAGAGAGAGAGGAAAGAGGAAGAAAAGAAAAAGAAAAAGAAAAAGAAAAAAGGAGGGAGGGGGAATTTAAAAAGCATTGATCAGCTCACAAAACTCCCAAAGAGCCAATAAACCAGGATTAGAATTTACACAGCCAAGAACAACACACCGAATCATGCCCAGACTGGTCTCAACCAGATACCTCCCCTGCCAGTGCTGGGCACTTGGCCACTTCTGCCTCCATTGCTGGGCACGGGCATTGCTGCTAATTGGAGCACTGCTGCTTTGGGGAGACAGATGAAGCTGTTCCTATTCCCTCCATTGTTGCCACAAGAATTCCTACTTGTTGGCTCCACTGGCCCTGTCTCTCATCAAAGCATCGTATGAGTGTGTCCGCTGGGCAGAAGCCCGGGTCACATGCAAATGCTTTCGCTGCAAAGGAGCCGGGGAGGTAGTCTCTCCCTTCCACTAAGAGTCACAAGATGAGAAATTCTCCAAACACAGCAAAGACGTTGAGATGCTGGGTAGTCAAATGGAGCCATCGATGTCCATTTAGCTAGTTTTAGGAGGTTAAGCACTATATAACTTTCATTTCCTTAAAAATTCTACTCTCCAGATATTTCAAAGTCATACAGAAAAATTTTTTAAATAATGAATTTGTATGCTAGTTCTGAAAGAAAGCATGTGTTTTCTTGTTAGGAAAAATGCTTTCCCAGAGTCCCTGGATTTTTAAGGATCCAGATCATGGATTCTGTGACTCTGAACATTTCAATAAGGAACCAAGATGTGCATGGCGGGTGGCTGCAGAAATACTAGACCTTGTCTAGACTCGTTGTCTGGGTTTTCACTTCCTGAGACTCATTCATTCTACCTGCCAGAGTTTTGGCACCAAACAGATGGCCACTCACAAGGGTGATCAAAGAGAGTTTTCAGGGGGGCTATTTACAAAGTGTAGATCTCCTAAGTGGAGACAAACAAGGGATAATGAAGCATCCTGGGGTTATAGGGCAAGAAGGTGTTAGGATGATTAGATCTGAAGGGGGAAAGGGAAGAAGCCAGCCCCGTGGGGTCCTGTAGCTGCAAGAGTGAGGGTGAGCAGTGACTACCACACCCTAGATACAATCCACCAGGCTTTAGCACCACGTGGTCGGTGGTCCATGCACTTTACCAGGGTCCCACATCAAGGACAAAGACTCTTCAAAGAATTTCTCTGCTTTGCTGCTCCGGGCTTTCTCCAAGGTGCAAAAAGTCACTTAGTCAACACAGGTATATGGAAACTCAGAAATTCATGGAATTTGTGTTTCTAGGGGCAATTTCAATCTGTAATGAATAGGATTCAATGAAAAAATGGCCAAACTCCTTGGCCTCTGAAGAAATCCTTCCGAGGCATATGCTAACCGTTCCTCAGAGAGTCCCCAAAGTAATTGAGCCCCAGTTGTCCACGGCAAAAACCAGATTATTAATACACACTCTACTGGCTTTTCTTCCTTCCTTCTTTTTTTTTTTTTTTCTCCCTTCCTTCTGCTGTCTGGGACCAACTCCCAAGTAAACCACCAACACTCAAGTTCTTTTCTCAGGTGCTGCTTTCAAGGAAACTCAAGCTAAGACACAGAAAGCCAATCTTGGGCAGAAAGCACAATCACTGTCAATCTGCAACCTGACATGAAGAGAACTCGGGGAATAAATAATGGTATTGATCTCTCTCCACCCCACCAGTCCCGCCAGGGCCTCTTGGAAGCCAGAGGTGAGAAAACCCAGGTGATGTGGTCTGTGGATATCAGTCTCACAGGGCACAGAGACAGATGGAGAATGGTAGAGTGGATTGCAGAAGCAAATCGAAACTCTCCATCTCAGCCACCCCTGTGGTCCCTCAGAAACTTCAAAGTCCCTCAATGATTGTATCATTTGAGGGTGACGAATTCAGTCACACTGTCACCTGAGATCTCAAACTTTAGTTCCCACCAGAGTTTTTCCTATAAGGTAGTGGAGGAAAGTAGAGGCAAAGAAACAACTGATATAAAATTAGCTTCTAAAGATCCCAATTCTATACCTAGCCATTAAGTCTAAGGCAATGACTATCATTTCCTCCTACTGCCCGTTCTATGCTTCCCAGGCCCTCTGCCAGTGCCATGTTTAGATGAAGTCCTTTACATTTGTGACCCAAACCTTCATCGCCACAGCCTGGGTAGGGCTCTCTTCATTTGGATGCCACAATTATCCAATGATCAGAACTAAAAGGCAAAGAGTGCCAGGAGATGCCCCTGGTTCCAAGCAGACTCATTCTTTTTTTTTTTTTTAAGATTTTATTTACTTATTCATGAGAGAGGGGGGGAGAGAGAGAGAGAGAGAGAGAGAGAGAGAGAGAGGGAGAGAGAGAGAGAGAGAGAAAGAAAGGCAGACACATGGGCAGAGGGAGAATTAGGCTCCCCGCAGGGAGTCCAATGCAGGATTCCATCCCCAGACCCTGAGATCATGCCCTGAGCTGAGGGCAGATGCTCAATCACTGAGCCACTCAGGCATCCCCAAACATAACCATTCTTGACCCCCTTGTAGAGCATCACCCCAATTTTTCCTTACTAATACAGTGACTCTCTTCTCTCTTTGTTCAGGTATATGAGGTTCCCATAATGGCTAGCAGCAAGCTCAAGCTTATGATTTATTAGAACCATAGCTGTGATCCCTGGGAGAAGCACTCCACCTTTGGGCCCTAGGATTTCCAATCCTATTAAGCTCAAGGACACAGGGAAGGAAGTCAAAAGTTTTTCTAAATAGGTTATTTCTTGTAATAGTGAGAGGGGACACCTTTACCTCTACCCTTGGGTTTCCAGATCTGTGCGTTCTTCAGGTGGAGGAGGTGGGGTCACACATTGGCTCTTAGTCAGATGCTACAGACTGTGGGACAGCATCCCTAACCTCACAGGGTGTTGCCTACCAGATAGATCCATAACTGAGGCTTCAGCAGGCTATCTTACTATTATTTCCAGTATGATAGGCAACCTCTAAAATGACCCCCAATGATCCCTGCTTCCAAGTATTCATGCCCTTGTGTATCCCCTTCCCCTTGAATGTGGGCAGGATCTGGTGACTCGCTTCTAATGAATAGAAATTAGCAAAAGGGATGGGATGTCACTTCTAAGATTAGGTTACAAAAGACTCTGGCTTCTGTCTTCCTCATTTTCTCTTGCTTTCCTGTTTGCTTGTTCTGATGGAATCCAGCTGGTCTGTCGTAAGCTGTACTCAGGGGAGGTCTGCATGGCAAGAAACTGGTATCTCTAGCCAATAGTCAGCAGAGATCAGCAGCCTGCCAACAGCCATGTGGGTGAGTGACTCCTCCCCTGGTTAAGTCTTGAGATGATTACAGTCTTGGCCAACATCTTGCTTCTAGCTTTGTGAGGGACCCTAGGTACCCAGGTAACCATGCCCCTTTTCCTGACCCATGGAAACTGGGAGATAATATTTGTTGCTTTAAGATGCTAAGTTTTGAAGTTATTCGTTAAGCAGCAATCAATAAATAATACGCCCAGCCAGCTCCTTCTGGATGTTGGGATGTGTGGAAACACCAGTAAATTCTGTAGTCATGAACCTCATGTTATACTTTTGTTATAAAATGATTCCCTTGCTTGGAGCCAATGTTATATGGACACCATTCTCATAAATAAAGCTCTCTATACAACCCCAAAAGACAGTGCTGGCAAAGTACTAAGGGTAAGAAAAAAACCCCTCTGTAAATGAAATGGGTATCTTCTCCTATGAGGACAAAACCCTATCTTCTCCATAATAGAAGGGACCCAATATGATCATCCTGCTACCAGGCTGGTCCCTCGGGAATGGAACCACATTACAGGCTTATAATGGTTTCTTTTGGGGAACAGAGTGGTCTTGGCCATGGTGATAGCTCTATCAGCCTTGGCAAGGTGACATTTATGTTGTTGGGCCCACTTATGTCATGTACTCCTGCTGCCATGACCCTTTCTCACATGAAGCCCAGGTCATCTGAAAGAAAGACTGACAACCCTCAGACAGATCATTGTGTTTAGTTGATTACTGGGAGATTCATCTGCAGTAAATGTCCTCGATGAGAATATATAAGACACATTTATCCTCCCACTGTGTGGCTGTTCCCAGGGATCCATTCACATGCCTCTCCCCAGCCTCCTTGTCACCAATCTTCCAGTCCTACTCTTTCCAAGCCCCTGACCTGTCAAAAATTCTACTCATGGCATTTCTCATCACCACTCTTCTTGATATGCGTATGTCTGTAATAGTGGCCATGCACTTCTGTTGGTGCCAGGATCTCATGTAGACCCATCCATAAACTTGGTCTGTCATTGTCTTTTCTTCTTTAACTAACCACCACAAACTTCCATGAAATCATACGTATGGTTGCAAGGAGAAGGAATAAATGTCATGGGGACTGAACTACTTGCTTTTGCAGAGTACTTGTGCCTTTCGGATCACACAGTCTTGCTGATTTTCTAACTGCATTCTTAGTCTGATCGATATTCAAAGATTTTAACCTATTCTTTTCTTTGTGAATGCTTTTTTAGGGTCTCCAAAGTTAGCCAACCCTGTACCATCATCTTTATAATCATCATTGTAACCTAAGTGACTAAGAACCACAAGCCATTGAGCTCAAGACAAAGCTGCACTGCATCGTATCCCCTGCCTCGGTGGAAATGATATAAGTATTTATAAGGCCACAGCACACCACAATAAAGAGCTCTCTTCCTCCCACAAGATAGCTTTATGTGTGCTTAATAAATGTGTTCGCAACTCAATCCCAGAATCCTATTTTGAGGGGCTATTTCCTTGGGCCTCTGCTGTACCATTTATTACCAGTGCCCTGGCACAAAACAAATGGCACTCTAACAAAGGGATTGAAGGGAATTCAGTGAAGGTACTATTTACAAAAGTGTGGCACTCTGAGGTTGTGAACGAGGAAGTCACCATCGCTCCTACATCTACAGAGAAGAAGAATGGAGTCATTCCTGGAACCTAGTGGGGTCTCTAGCTCTAAGAGAGAGCTGGCTTCCATAGAGGAGCACAACTATTATTGAGGCCTTGTTGGTGGGGTGCTGGGGAATAAACACTCTCTCATCCTGCTCTCCTTTCCCTTGGCCTTGTCTGCCATCAGCCATCGATCACAAGTCAGAGAGCAAGAGGCACTGCTGAAGCTGTACATACATGTCAGCCTCCAGAATCCCAGAGCATGTGGGCAAGGGCAGCAGGTGGATCTGGAGGGGCAGATGGGGAGCATTCAGGACATGCCTCATCCCACTGCAGAACAGCCCATCTTCCCAAGAAGGTAAGAATGGAGTTGGCCTAAATGTTGGGAGGTTCCCCTTCTATGACCTTCTCTCAATTCTTCAGTGTTCTTAACCTGTGAAAGGAGCAGGAGTTTCCATGCTTGCCAAGCTGTCTTAGTACCAGAGGAGCTGGGACAGAGTCAAGAAATGTGCTAGGGATGGAAAAAACTATGGCAGGATGTGGGTCATTTGACTTTTGCTTGAAGGTTTGCAAAACAAATCATTATGTCTTTAAAAATTTATTATGAAATAGAGCACAATGTTTTCAAAGTATGGTTGAAATAAAGTGAATTTAGGGAGGTGAGGTTTCTCTGTTGAAGAAAGGCATCATTCTCACCTGCCACCAGGTGGGCTTTGGTGGAGAAATTCAAGAAGTACTAAATGACTCTCAAGAGCATCTGTCTCCATATCTGACCTCCAGTGCTCCTTAGATTCAGACTTCTCCAGGCCCCTGAGTTCCACTCCCTTAGCACCTGGATTCATTTTTCAAATAGCTCCAAATAGAAAAGCTCAAGTATGAGAAGGTAGGAAGCTCTCTCAAAAATGCATCTGAGTTCACAAGTCCATCACACCTCAGCCCCACCCCAAAATATCTGAGAGGAATGCAATGCTGCCCTTTGGTTAGCAATGAGCTGTTCCCTGGAGGGCTGCTGGCTTCCCCAAGGGCAAGAGTTAAAAAAAAAAAAAGTGCAGGTTAAAAGGTAAGCAGACACTGGCAGCCCAGATTGTCATGGCAAAATTAGAAAGGGATGGCATAAGAGGTGGAAGCAGAGAGGAGCTCAGCAGTCGATAATGGGGGTATGGAGGTGACCATGGAGGTGGTGGGAGTAATCTCGGGACTCGTGCTAAACTTCATTGTTGCTTCAATAAAGCGAAAGGAAATAGACCTACATCCATCTGGGCTACTGTTATTTACTGGCTCTGAGTCAGGCTGTGTGCTGAGAAGTGGGGACAGCACCCAGGGAATCAACTGCAGTCCTCCACTCTACCAGCTGAGCTATCGAAGGGATGAGGACAGCACCCAGATCGGGAAAGACGAATCTACTGGCTTGCGTGGCACTCACAACTATCAAGGTGAGGGACAAGAATGGAAAACAAGGAAGCAGACTGACTCATCAACTCAGACACTGACAGGTGTCGTGCATGAAAGAAGCTAGGGGATGGGCAGGGGCTGGCGAACTTCCCACTGAGGGTCAGATGGTAGTTTCAGCTCTGCAGGCCACCTGGTCCCTGTTGCTACTTCTCGTAGGTAGTGCTCAACCCTGCAGCCGCAACACGAAGGCAGCCACAGGCAGTATGTAAATGAGCGTGAACAGATCTGACCTTCTGACCATAGTTTGCCAAGCCCTGGGTTAGGGCAAGCTGGGAGGAGTGGGAGGGATGTTAGACAAAGCTCCCTGGGGACCTGAATAAAAATAATAATAATAAAAAGGGCCAATCATGGGTGGTCTGGGAGAAAAGCAGTCCAGATATGACAATGAGCACTTGCAAACGCCCAGAGGTAAAGGACGTAGCACGTTCCAGGAACAGAATGAAGGCCAGTGCATCTGGAATGTATTAAACTGGGGCCAAAGAAGTACTAGGTGATGTCACCAAGGTAGGATGCCACTGAGTCTGGAGTTTTTCCCAGTATGACAGGAAGCCATTGGAGGGTTTTAAGCAAAGTGATGATCAGAAACGTCTGTTTCTTGTCAGAGAGAAGAAAGAGGATAGTAATTCCTTATCCAGAGAGCAGCTGGGCAATGTTTAGTGCATGGCAGTAGGTATTACCTGCCTGTGTATTGGTTGGTGGCGGCACTGTGCCTCCAAAAGCCATCAAGTTCAGGAATGGATTTGCGGAATATAAAAATTAATGAAAGGGAATAAGGGGAAAGGAGAGAAAATGAGTGAAAATATCAGTGAGGGTGACAAAACATGAGAGACACCTGACTCTGGGAAACAAACAACGGGTAGTGAGAAGGGAGGTGCATGTGGGGTTGGGGTGACTGGGTGATGGGCACTGAGGGGGGCACTTGGCAGGATGAGCACTGGGTGTTATGCTGTATATTGGCAAATTGAACTCCAATGAAAAAAAAAAGTTCAGGAATGGATGGGGGAGCACCGAAGCCAGCGAGCACCTGTCCTGTATTTTAGAGACAAGTGAACTGAAACCCAGAGAGGTTAAGCGCTTTGCCCAAGATCACCCAGCAAGTCAGCAGCAGAGCAGTCCAGGAACCTTAAAGAGAGAGAATGTCGGCAGAGAAGCTTGGCCTGATAACAAAGCATTCATTGTGGGAAGGGCAGGATGATTCTGGATCCAGTATGGTGATGTCACTTGGCTATATTAGTGAGCCCAACCCCATACGGGCTTAATGGAAGATCTCTGGGGAGAGATAAGCTACAAGAAAAACCCGAGCAGCAAAGGTTGCCAGGTGCCATGGAGTTGCGTGGTGGTCTCGAGCGCACGGACGTGGCCTTGGGCATGCTCGTTCTTCTGGCCCCTGTGGGCTGAAGAATCACGGATGTGAGACTCCAGTGGAAGATGCCAGAGGTGGACAAGGGGACAGTAGCAGGCACCAACTGGGAGTGACAAGGGCTTGTTTATGAGAGCCTTTCATAAAACCCCGAGAGAGCTCAGAAATACTTTAGTGACACTCCGAGAAGGGCTGACGTGTGTGGTAGCAGGTGAGACCAGTGGGACGTGATCTATTGCTGTCAAGTGCATCCCATTGTTGCCACCCTGTCCGGTGCACTCTCAGGAAGCACGTGTCACGTTGCAAATTCAGCTGAGAATATTTGCACCCGTATCCTTGTGCATTCAGCAAATATACTGGCATCACCTCAAGTATCTATTGCCTCTTCCCAAACCCTGGTTTCTCTGGGAGCTAGTACACATGGTGCTAGAGCCCCCAGGCCTGTGCTAGAAGCAAGCTTTGGCAACCTCGCAACCCCGTTGGGTGGGACAGGACTATGACAGACAGAAGGGTCCTGTGTTTCGTGAGGAATAGGGCAGGGCTGGGCAGCAGGAGGGCCATGCCCGGGGTCTTGAAGTCAGTCCTCAGGAGATGGGGCTCCCCTACAAACAGGGCCGCAAGGTCCCACCGGGGTAAGACCCGATGGCCTGCCAGCCAGGGTAGCTTTCCTATTATCCCCAGACGAGGGCCCCGAGTTCTGCCTCTTGCATGGCAAAGCTAACTTGCTATTTTTAGGGGGGAAAACTGCAGTGAAATGTACTTTCCAATTTTAGGGCTCCTGCCTGGGCTCTATTCCTAGTGACCAACTGGAAAAATACCTCTCATTCTGCATGTACATATTTGAAAACTGGCCAGTGGTTTCAGAGTCCACTCCTTGGAGCGAGTTTGCAAGAGAGAATCAGTTCCAAACAACAACAGGCCCCTGCTTCCAGGAAAATGTCTGCCCGTAGTTTTGCACAGAGGACGCTAACCTTCATGGCGCCAACGTTACTACCTTCAGCCACAGGGAAATTGGAATCTGTGTTTTGCTTCTCGGGGAGATCCAGCTACGGCCTTGGGGCTTTCTGCTAATGAAGATGACGCAACTGTAGAATGCATATGTAGGAAAAGTCAGAGCTCCGAGAAAAATGCCAGGCCTGTTGTGACTTTCTTCCAGTAGGTTCCATGTTCAGGAGGAATCACGGACCGTGACAGAGGAGGCCCTTGATGCTTTCCTGAAAACAACACTGAACAGAAGATGTGCTGCATGGGCCCCAATTGCCTCTACTCGAGAGGGTGCCTGGGAAGGGGTGGATGGGAGGGAGCCACAGAAGCCAACATCGACTGGAACGTCAGATGATCTTCACAGCGGGACCGGGGCGGGCAAGGGAAGTCAGCTCTGTGGGCCCAATAGGACAGTTACATAGCTGGCGTTACTCAAAACATTTCAAATGTGCTTCCATTTTTAGGAGATGGAAACTGGGCCCTCCTTCTGGGGCTGATGACTCATCTTTAACCGAAGGTATACTTACTTAATGAGGCTGGGCAATGCCTCTGGAAGGGCCCAGGGCCTGGCTTCTCAAACTGGAGTACCTGTTCCCTGGGACTATGTGGACAATGACAGGGACACGAAGTTTAGGAAAACAGACCATATGTTTCTGGAACATTCTTTTCACTTGCAGACCGATAGCTAAAAAATAATGTTACGGTATATAATGTATCAGTGAGGCCCATTGATGCCCATTTCCAGTGTTTCTCTATCGGGAAAATGTCCTGTACTGCGAGTCCTGCTGGAATTCACTCTTCCGTCTTCCCTTGTAGCAAGGCTGCTGGTCACGTCATAGGCCGCACACTCACACAAGACTCCGCAGAAAGCCATCCAGGGAAGGGGGCCTTGAGGAATCCACGTTTGGGCAGCAAGGGGGCAGAGGCATCCTTTTCCACGTGCGGTAGTTCTGGATCTTTGGTGTCATCCCCAGTGGGATCAGAGAGAGAAGCCCCATCTGGAATGAGCTACGGTGTTTGCGTTCAAGGCTGATGCCAATGCGGATTCCCTGGGGCAGCCCCTGCCAGGTGGTTTGGACAGGTTTCCTATGCGTGGAGGGCATGACTTTCTGATTTGCCCTCAAAATCCACAGTTGCCCTGATGTCTCGTTGTGTCTGAATTAGCAGAAACGGGCTCTGCTGTTTTCAACTGAGAATGGGAACTGCCACACGTGGATGGATCATGGAGCCAAGCGCCATGTCCACCATCCAAATGCCAATGAAATCTCACACTTGTATTGAGTGCTTTAAGCTAAGTCCTTTTTATTCTTGTTGGCTGGTAGGGACATTTTGGTGGAAATGTCTTGAAAATCCCTAGCCTAAGGTAAAGTATGGGGAGCGGGGGAGAAAAAAGGAAATAAATGAGAGGTGGGAAAGAGGCAACATAGAGGGAAAAGGAGGCACAGGAAGACAAATAAGTGAAAGAAATATTTGTGTACATACTTGTCTGCCTTAAAAAGGTGGAGACATAATTATCTCGTGTGTTCCTCCCGTCAACCTTGTGGCAGTCCCCATTCTGCAGATATGGAAGTGGAGGCTACACAGGGAGGCTATGGGACCTGCCCAAGCATATGCAGGTGGATGGCAGTGTTGAAGCAGAGACTTGCCCGTCAAATCCCGCTCTACCACACGTTGCGTCAGGTGCTCTGTTTCCTTATCTTGTTTTCCCCAACAGTAGAGGAAACGGCAGCCCAGAGAGTAAGAACCAGAAGGCCTCCTTCCTACCTCCCTCTCCCAGGGGCTTTCTCTCTAAAGCTTGTCCCCCAACACCCTCTCCGCGCCAGGTGACCAGGTCATTGCGGCCCAGGGAGGCAGTCTGGCAGGCGTGGCTCTGCTCAGGCGCTGTGGCTTCGGTGTTGGAATCCCGCTCTGGGCAGCAGGCACTGTCCTCAGAGAGTGTAAACAGTCCCAGGCCAGAGGCCCTGTGGCTTCCAGGGTGCTGTTGCCTTTGGCTGGAACAGGAGCTCTGTGTCTTCTTCCCCTGAGGTCCCTCTCTCTAGGCAGTGCCACAGGGCCTGGGCCTCACACACACACATGGCTTTGTCTGGCACGACACATGCCCAAAGAGCCCTGAAAATGGGAACCGAGCTGCTGAGAGACAGCATCTCCTTTTGGAAACCTGTGCACTGCTCCGTGGCCTGTGTTGGCAGGACAGCTTGAGGAGAGGCTGAGAAGAGGGGAGACCCGGGCCCACTGAGTGCCTGTGCCCACAGCTTCTGGCCGCATGGGGCTGGAGCCCGATACCACTTGTGAGTAGAAGGGAGAAGGCATAACGGGGGTGCAGGAGACACCCCAAAAGAATCCAGAACTTAATTGCTAATAATTATGGCTATCATTTGTTGAGTACTTAGCACAGCCATTCTGTTGAGTACTTCCCATACTCATTCTATCTGAACAAAAACCCTGAGAATAAGTACTGTTGTAATCCCTGTTTTTCAGACAAAAAATGGTTAAGGCATTTACCCGAAGTCCCACCATTAGAGAATGGCAGACCAGAGATTTGAGGCAGGTCTTACAGACTATGAGAGCCATATGTACTTAGTAAGTACTCAGCCTTTTGAGTTCTAGGTGGCTCACAAAACAAACAGATCTTTAGGAACAGTGAATTTAGTAGTGACTCTAAAATTTTTCTCTCCCCTACAGTTGTTTAAGGATTGTGCGTCCAAATCCAGGCTGAGCTCCTCAGTTGAGCTCCTGAGGACTCATCCACGGTGTTCCTTAGATGCCCACCGGGAACTCCACCTGACACTCTCCTGTTCTCACAGCCTGCTAAGGCTGTCAAGAGATTAACCATGTTCATACCGAGTAGATACAAGAAACTGGACTGGTGGGATTTTCTTTATTTTATAGCCCATATGATGCCAAGTATGGGCTGGTAACATTTCAGTGCTTATTTTCAAGGCTGGGTTACGGTCTCAGACATCCTCAAGCCCTTTATCCCTCTGCTGGAGGGAGGTGGAGTGATTTTTGTCCCTGTGCATAAGTTTCTACTCCATACTCCACTCCACCTCATCCCTATTTTGGGGATTACATCTCTGACTTGCAGGGAAGGAGCAGAAATAGGTAAGAGAGGAAATATCATGCCCCTTTGTCATATAAGAAGAATGCTAACTCAGACCCACCTTCCTCAGTGTCCGTTCAGCCCCTGTCTCCCTGCTAAGGTAGGAACAGGCTGTGGCAGGTGGATTTTACATATAATGCATGCAGGAGGCCTACATGGGTCTTGGGTCTACAATTAAATGCCGCTTGGAGCCAGGACAGAAAACTCAACCACCAGGATTACGAATACGTGGCCAGAGCTGACATTGCTAGTCAATCACAGCACTCCTCGGAATCAGGAGGTGACCTCTCAAATGCTCAAGAGATGCTCTCAGCAGCCATTACAAATCAATCAGAGTGCATGAGATAAGGCCTAGTTTTAAACGTAAGCCAGCCTGTGTGCTCCTTACAGGGAGAGACCCTACCTTATGGATGTGTTCATCTCCCTTCAGTGTAACCCAGTTCAGATTGGGAAAGTCTGAGCCCTCAGTGCTTGTTGAATGCATAAAAGAATGAAATCGTGAATTAAGGTAGTGATTTAGACAGATGCGACTTAGTCTTCTTCTGGGTACTTGATCTTTGACGGAGGTCTTCTGGATACCAAACTTGTGCCTTGTTCACGTAGATCCTCTCTTGCTACTTGAGCTCTACAATTTTCCTCAAGGAGCCCAAAGCTGAGGAGCTTGTGCATCAGTGTCCTAGAGAGCCGTTAGTGAAATAATCCTTTGCTTGTACCTTTCCTGTACCCTCTACCATAGAAGTCAGACAAGAGTCCGTTGATCTGTAGCCAGAAGACCCATTAGAATAATAGACACCAGGGTGGATTTTCTCAGCCTCTGATGACTAAATCTTTGTTCCCAGGCCAAGCTTCTCTGCTTGACTTGTTCTTCCCTTGGGATGACTTCTCTCCTGGGAGGCACCCCATGCAAATAACCTTTTAACAGACCTGCCCTATCAGTTCCTCAGAGTTTCCTAGTCATGACTAAATTCCAGCAGTGGACGCAGTGTATACCTAATCTCTTCCTCTTCCTCTTTAGCTCAGAGATCAGACGTGGCAGTTAGTTGCTGCTACATAACAAACCACTCCCAGATCCAGAAGCTTAAAATAACAGCCATTCCTTGCTTCTCACAAGTCTACAGGTCAGCTGGATGGTTCTACTGGTCTGGATTGGGCTTGGCTGATGTTGGCTAGGCTCACTCACGTGCCTATGGTTAGTTTGTTAGGTAACTGGGGGATAACTGGTCTAGGATGGCCTTGATGGGATGACTTGGCTCTCTTCCATGTGTTTCTGACTTACTTCCAGCAGATGAGGTTGGGCATGTTCTCATGATGAGGGCTAGGGTTAAAGAGGGAAAGCAGAAATAGATCCCTGCTTTTCAAGCCTCTGTTGGGGTCAAAGTTGATTATATAACTAAACAAAGAGTCAGTGTGAGAGTACACTAGTAAAGGGGAGATGTGGAGAGGCATGAAAATGGGCATGAATGCAATCAGTCCCACCACACCATGTTACAGGATGCAGTCTTCACCAATGGGAAACATTTGAAACAGTGCCTGGATGTGATCCTGACTCCCTCACATGATGGGAAAGGTTTCAAATCAATGATAGTCATACTTCAGATGAATGTCTTAGGATCAAAAGCCTCAACTGAAATGCTCTCTGGTGTTGAGCAGGCTTTGACCCTGGTTGGTCTGCTAGGCTTTCCTCAAGAACCTCAGAAGATGAAGCAAAAAGGAAGGACTTCCCTGGAGAATCAAAGCTGGTTTGAGGGTCCCCAGCCACTTCCCCTCTGTGTCCTGAAATTACTTTATATCCACAATGACACAGACAACCAGCTTCTTGTCACTCTCCATCTCTGGCTCTCGTACCAAGCTGGGCATCCTTCCACTTGCTTAGATTTCTACAGCAGTTGTCATCATCTGGTGATTTGGATGTAGTAGGTGTCAAAAGTGGGAGTGAGGATTCATTTTTGGTGCTTCCAGAAGCTCATTTCCTATCTGGTTCCAGTGGCCACTCTTTAGCCAAAGCAAGTTCTCAATCTCAATAGTGAAATCATTCAGGAAGCCCAGACTGATTATGCCTTTCTGAAAGTTTTACTCCCTTCAACTCCCATCCTGGACCAGCTGAGCCCTATTGCAGATTTGATCATTCTCATGGGGTAGACTAAAACGCCCTACAAGGATTATTGCATGCATCAAGGTTGCAAACTGGCAACTACCTTTTGGAGAATCATCTCAACTGAAGAGATCTGAAAAAAAAAAGCAGTTCTTTTGCAGGTTTTTCACTCTTTGGTGAGGTCCCTCCTTTAGGAATGAGCAGCAGGATTTTGAAGTCTTCTCCTTGGGTGAGCAGATACATGAAAAGCCCCTATTTCTTATATCCTGACCCTTAAAAAAATCTGAAGCAATTCCAATCACCTTTCTCATTAATCTTGGATGTCAATTCCCCACCCTTTTCTTTGCAACGCTCTGGGTAATCACTCCAATTGATCAGAGCTGGCACCTGAAATGAAAAAGATTTATCATATTGAATAAGGATGGACCAAAGATTCTAAGGTAGAAATGAGTAAAATGGCTTATTGTTATGGGTTGAATTGTATCCCCTAAAAATTTATAGGTTGAAGTCCTAGCCCTCAGAATGCAACTTTTTTGAAAATAAGCTTTTTGCAAATACAACTAGTTAAGATGAGACTATACTGAAGTATATGACCTAATCCAATTAGACTAGTATCATATAAAAAGAGAAATTTGCACATACAGGCACCCAGGAAAACCATTTGAACATGAAGACAGAGCTGTATAAGCCAAGGGAGGTCAAAGATGGCCAGCAAACCACCAGAAACAAGAGAAGAGGCCAGGAACAGGCAGGCTATCACAGCCGTCAGAAGGAACCAACCTGCCAACACCTTGATCTCAGACTTCTGGCCTCTAGAACTGTGAGACAACACATTTCTGTTGCTTTGGCGCTCAGTTTGTGGCCGCTTGCCATGGCAGCCTTAGAAAATCCACACACGGGTCAAAGAGAATCTTGCCTATGGAGCAGATTATTTCTAGAAAGTTCAAAGAGAGAGGCAATTTTAAAACAGAAAGGTAACTTGGAAACCAAATAGACAACCTCTTTCCCCGCAGCCACAAACCTATTTACAAATAAAGAAACCCAAGCCCAGAGAAGTCATGGGGTTTACCTACAGCCACTGAGTCAGCTAATCAGAGCTGCGAATTAAGGTTAAGTCTTTCAACTGTCACTTCCCTGCGCCCAACTTCAGTGTGTATTTTGTTTTGCCATTTGCAAATGCACACCTCCTCTAATTTACCATGACTGGAAGGGAAGGACTATATTCATGGGCTACAGCATGGTGCCTCACTTGTAGCAACAAATAACATTGGTTACTTATAAGCTAATTATTTCCAGGGTCTTCCACAGGATAATCTTCCTGTGGACCCCAGAAATGGTGCTTTTCCAAAAGCAATGGCGATGTTGGAGAGAACAGGAAGCAAGGTTCTCTAAGTGTCAGGCTGTGGACAGCAAGTCCCAATGGCCTGTGAGTGATCAAGCCCTGTCCTCAGTCAGCCTGAGCCAACAGCCTTCTGCTGACAACACGGTGCTCAGGGTGGAGCAAGCCATGGAGAGGCCTGCCAGGCGCCCAGAAGATCCTGGCCGGCTCCCTTCTGCAGCTACAAATTTATGTCTCCTCCCCGGCTGATATGCTTCTATCTTTGAGGCAGGGGCCCTCTTATTTATCTCTACACCCTCCACGTTGCCCACAGCCTAGGGGTGGACTCGACCATGGCAGATTCCCAGGGAGCGTGTGTCGGCTTGGACAGACCGCCTATGCAGCCGCCTAGCTGTCGAGCACAAGAGGAAAACTTACAAGGTGTTATTTTGCTAAAAATATACCTCTGAGGGCAATCTTGTGCCTTGTTATTTGTAACTCTTCCTTTCCAAAGCTAGAAGAGCGTTGAAAGAAATCATCATCAAAATGCCACTTTTCAACACTTAAAATGTCTGCCCAAGTTTAGAGAACAAAGCTTCAGCCAGTCCAGTCTCCCCAGGAAAATCTCACACGTGGCACACGTATGATGTAAATTGTGCACTGTGCTCGGTTTTCCACAATAAACAAGAGCTTAGGATGTGGAACTCGTTTTATACGTATAGTAAGATCAGGTTCGTGATTATATTAATGTATTACAAATAGCAAATATATTAAAGGCACTTATGAGATGACCTCATAGGACTCACATTTCACTTTCACAATCCGTTTCGGTATTCTTATGGTTTAAATGGGTTCTGGGGAACAGAATATAATTTGCTATAATTGAACTGGCAGGAAGTCAGGATGGGCTTTATTTATGACAGCTATTCAAGACCTGCTCAGACTGTGTGCAGCAGGCAGTCGCTGGAGTATGTCTGGTCTGGCTCCAGAACAATTGTGGGGCTCAGGAGCACCGTGGACATGCAGCAGGGAAGTCAAGGATCTCTCCTCCCCACTGCCTGTCACCCCAACCCGTCGTGTCCTCCAGGAGGTTTCAACCTCCAGCCCACTCCAGGGACACAGACGGGGGTAGGTGAGAGGACCCCACCAGTTTGAATGCACCATGGCACCACCAGCCCAGGGCAGGGACAGCACTGCCACACTCTTCCCCAAGGTGCCATGGGGTCATCCCTCCCTGCATCTGCCCCTAGGTCTCCTACTGGGAGCAGAAGGGAGAATGGGGTCTCCTGCCCGCTGGTAAAACCTGGTAAGCCGACCTGGGTGAGAGAGGCCACAGTCATGGAATGGGGGAGGGGAAGGGCAAGTCAAGCGAGGTCTGGGTCACTAGGGGCTGGAGCTGGGCTGCTGGACCACCAGTGAGCTGAGCTCCATTGTCCCATCACACTTCACCTATGAACACAAATTCAAAGATAAAAATTAAGAAATGCAAGACCGCAGCAATGTCTCGGGTTAAAGTCAAGCCAGGCCCCCTGAGCATGAGTCTCAGACAACTGCCCCAGTTGCTTGCCCAGGAATCCAGCCCCACCTGGCACATTTGCTTCGGGGCTTTCTTTTCCATATGGGCTTTACTAGATGTGTCGGTCCCACGTTTAGCACGTACCGTTTCGCTCAATGCCACATAAGAGCTTGGCCAAACTAGCTTGTAGGATCTTTGGGAGTCATCCCTACCCTGGTTTCTCCCAAAGCACATAGAATGATGTTTTGGACACACGAGGCACTCACAAACACCGCATAAGTCATTTAAGTCCCAAACTGGTGTGCCGAGAGTTCAAATATCCCGTTAAATTACAGTTTTCATCAGGGCCACGTGGCCCTCCTGCCTGCCCACAGATTCCCACATAGCGTCTGAGTTAGAAAGGGCAGAAGGGGCAATCTCAAGGCACGATGCGGGAAGAGGAGGGAGGTGGGGGGTTCTGAGAAAGATACTGGGTGCTGGCCCCAAGCCTCTGCGCGCTGATATACATGCACCATAAAGCAATGTTGGGTCTTCAGGGAGAATTAGATAATGATGTGCCCTGGAAACCATAAGAAAAATGGAGACACGCCTTAAATGTTGTGGTTAAAAGCTGGAAACCGCAACCTCTCAGCTCCTTACCACCGAGACTTCTTAATAACAAAATCCCTTCCTGACTCCGAGCATAATTGCCTGGAAGAGGGAGCAGGAGATGAGGTCCTTCGGCCTGCAAGGCTCAGAGGCCTATTGGGCTGACTCACTGGCTCCCTGCTGCTTGAGGCCTCCCTGCCAAAGGGCTGCTGGGAGGAGAGTCACGAAGCCCAAGGATGGAAATAGCCCTGCTCGCTGGGGGAAAGAGGATCTTGGCGCGCTCTCTTCCTGTCCTCTTCCAAATACCGACCGAGCATTTTTGCACCTCGGCCAGTTGCCATGGAGAGCGTGTGGGGAACACATGTAAATACTCGGCATGGCTGAGACACGCTGAGGTCCTCCAGGCAGGGGGTTCCTTTTCCCCTTGGCCCTTCTCTAGCCGGCTGAGAGCTGCAGTCCGCAGCCACATCAGTAGGCCCTGTGGTTTCAGGCCTCAGACCTGGGCAGCTTGTTTTTAAGGAACCCGGCTGCTGGGAGGGACTGGGAAACACCCCACATCTAGACCATGAGACCTACGCTTGCAAGGCTGTCCCACCGCCTGCTTTGCTCCAGTCCGTCTTCTCATCTGTAAAGTAGGGAAAAGAAAGGCCTTTCTGTCGGGGGAGAGGATGAGGAGAAAGGACGCACGCTTTGCAAAGACTGACCGAGCGGCAGTCTTACAGCCTAACTGGGCACCCCAAGCCTTGTCCCATCCAACCCTGTTATTGGGGGCTGGCCCCTGGACGGGGTGGCATTCCTTCCTGGAGTTCGCACCTTGTGCTGAAGGCAGGGCGACCGACAGCAGCAGCCCAGGCCCCAGGGCTTGGCCCAGGCCTCTCTCCTTCCACCTCCCAGGGTGACCAAGGCCCTCCTGCAGCCTTCCCCCCCAGGACAACAGAATCGCCCAGCCACCAATCTCTTCTGACCCTTGAAGAAAACCAGGTGTCTTCTTATAACACAAATACCTCCCCACCCCCCCACCCCCGCCCAAGGCTTCGAGAAGCCCACAAATCCAGCAGCAAGAACCTCTTCCTCAGGGGGCTCCTGGGGCCGGAGTGCCCGTGTGGGCAAGCACTGGTGGGGATTCCCAAGGGAGCCCCTCGGAGGCCAGCTCCTTGTGTGGCTCCTTTGGGGGTGTGGGAGGGGCGGTCGGGCCCAGATCAGGGTGTTGTCCTTGAGGACTGACTGCTGCCACCCACGCTCTGGAGAGCTTCTTTCTCACCAGAATGTTCCTTTGTAGCTCCCTGACAACCCGATTCGATGCTGTGGTGACGAGAGGAAACAGTACAAACCGGTCGCCAGCAGGGAGGGGCGGGTGGACCTGGGCCTGCAGGGCCCCCCGTGGTGCCCACTCCCCACTCCAGGGACCTGGGGTCATGACCACTCAGCTAGGGCATCGCAGCCCCCAGGGGCAGCAGCCTGGCCCTGGCTCCCTGCGTCACACAGGCAGGTGGTGGGGCGAAGCTGGGACCCCCCGCCTGGGGCCCAGGCCTCCCTGCCCAGATGTGCAATCTGCTGAGGCCAGGAGCTCACCACACACTTCGGGGGAAGAACGGGTTGGGGGCGGGGGGAGCAGGGAGGTGAGGAGGGAGGGAAAATGAATGGGAGCTGGGGAAAAGGGAGACCAGCTAGGCCCAGGGCATCCCACACTCCCTTCCCCTGACACCCTACACCCCAAATCTCCCATCTGGAAGGAAATAAGACAGGCAGTCCTGACTTACGATGGCTTGACTTCATGATTTTTTGACCTTACGAGAGTGTGACAATGACACACTTTCAATAGAAACCATACTTGGAATTCTGAATTTTGATCTTTGCCTGGGCTGGTGATACACAGTGTGATCCTCTCCGGTGACGCTGGGCAGGGCAGTGAGCCCCAGCACCCGGTCAGCCACGCGATCACCAGGGTCAGCGATGATACGACTGCAGCGATGAAATTATAGTTTGCATAATAAAATGACAGTGATAAAATTACAACGGCCATTCCGCTTCTCACTTTCAGCAGAGTATTCATAAATTACACATGACAGTCAATACTGTATTCTAAAACGGGCCTTGTGTTACGTGGTTTTGCCCAACTGTAGGCAAAGGTACGTGTTCTGAACACGTTTAAGGTAGGCTAGGCTAAGCTGTGGTGTTCGGTAGGTTGGGGTGTTATGTGCTTTTTAGACTTAATGATATTTTCAATTTGTGATGGGTTTATTAGGACATATGTGATCTATAATGTAAATACATATATAAATTATATTATATATATAATAATATATAATATTATATATATATGTATATATATATATCTCAGAATTTCCATGAAGTTGAGAAAGGAAGAATAATAGCATCTTGCAGGGTTTTTTGTTGTTGTTTACATTTGCCAGGAAAGGAAAGAGAATTACAGTATGAGACATTGAGAGAGGGAAGACATGATAGTAACAAGTAGGAGCAAGCTGAGACCTCATTCATTCAATTAGTAAATAGCATAGGAGCATTTGCCATATACCAGGCCCTGTTTTAGGCATCAGGGATCCAGCAGTAAACAAAATAGACAGGCACTCTGCCCTCATGGAGCTCACATTGAAATGCGAGAGGCAGGAAATAAGAATGACCGATTTATTTTTTAAAATGACAAAATTACAAAAAAAAATTCCAAGTAAGTAAAATACATTGTGCACACACATACGCAAAAAGCAGAGGGAAAGTAGAAGAGATTTGCAAGATTTGCTACGTATCCTAGTATAAGCAGAGGGTCCTCGCTGCCAAAGGGGCAGCTGAATCAAGTCCTGACAGATAAAGATGTGAGCTGGGATAGTTATCGGGAAAGAATATTTGAGACCAACAGGAGGCGGCTGCAAGAAGGGAAGGGGAGGTGTGGAGGAGAGAGGGTGGGGCCGCAGTGTGAAGCGTCAGTTCCAGGAGGGAAGGGATTTGCGCTTTCTGGGTGAGTTAAATGGGGAGATATGGGAGGGTCTCACGTAGAGAAGGGGCGCGAGGTGACTTCTGTGGAAGGGCCGCAGGGGGTGTCTCACGGAGAACAGCCTGGGGACAGAAGGCCACAGATACTCTGAGTTCGAAGTCTGCTCTCCCTTCGTCAAGGAGGAGAACTGGAAAGTGCTCAAGAGGTCACAGACAGGAACACCACCCTACCTCGCTCCTATGTGATCAGAAGGGCTGAGAAACTGGAAATGAGATACTTTGGGTGTGATTCAGTGCTAATTGACGGTGTTCACACACAACCTGAAATCATCTTGGCTCTCACCGGTGGTTTATCTCCCGTCCCTTGGAAAGTGTGATGCAGAGGGCAGCCAAACATTCACCATGCAGGAATCCGTAATTTATCTGGTCCACGGAGGTTCTCTGCGGGAAGATGCTGTTCAGCTACGACATAGGGGACGCTCAGCCTGACCTCTCCTTAACTCTGTCACCGGGGCTAAAATTCAAAATATTAAATATTTTGTGAAATACTAAAATTCAAAATATAAAATATTCTATTCAAGTGCAAGGCAGTCACCAATTGATTCACATGCAATCAGACATGCAAAAATATGCAGCTTCTTTGTGTGTTTTTTTTTTAATAGGCAATCAAATCTTCTTCCCAACTCTATAGAATTTGGAGGAAAAGACTGGACTTACACACTCAGTGAGCATATTCTGGATTCTTGTACTCTCCCGACACAGCACCTGGGTCTCTGGTTGGTGGAGGTATCATTGCTATGTGGCTGTGGGTGTGGGAAATAGCACGGTGAACTCTGGTCTTGGTGGTCTGTTTAGTCTGTGCTAGTAACCCCAGTTGCCCCCAGTCACCCCTGGTCGAGTTTGTTTATTGGCATGCGGTGGCATCTCTAGCCAGAGGACCTTGACACAGCCACTGCCCCTAGAAATCAAACCACGTGATCTCACTGGCCTCCATTTCCAAACCTCAGGACTCTGCATTGCCGGTGATCCCTGACCTTCAGCAGAGCATGTGGGACTACAGAGATATATCACCTCACTGTCCACCAAGGTCCCTCCTCTGCTAATACCACCCTACCCCACTCAAGCATGGGAGACATGCTGCCAAGACAAATGTGGGGCTTCTCCTAGGTGCTTTCAGCCTCCTCCAGGTTAGATGGGGGAAAGTAGGTCACTTGCCCCAATATTGTTAGTCTCCCCATATTTTTCTGACTGCATCCCTGCTTCCCTCCCCAAGGCTTGGCCCCAAGGAGGAGGCAAGGCATCCTAATATGTGAAAGTCCTACCATGCCCCTAACTCTTTTCTCATTTCTGTACTCTCCTCTGCAGGAAAGAGTACCTTTCTTACCTTTCTGGTAAGAATGCTCCCCTCAAAATATTCCCCCTCTTTGCTACATTGACACCTTGCCTGCCCACTTCCTTGGGGCCATGATGGTGGTGTCAAGTATGCCCACAGAGAAGCAGACACTGGGGCAGAATTAAGAATGTAAGAGGTTTATTGGGTAGTGACCCTTCTGAAGAGAAAAGATGGAGAAAACAAGATTGGACAGGGAGAGCCTCTGACCACTCTAAGTTTTGGCCAACCTAATGGGGAATTCCAGAACACAGACCACTCATCAGAGGAAGGCCATGTTGGAAAGAAACAGCCAGGCCTGGCACCCGCTATTGTTCAACCATTGGCTGGGGGCTGCCCCAGCTCAAAAGGTGAAGCAGATTCTAAGGTGCTAATATCTTTTAACTCCACACCTTACAGATGACCGGCAAATTCCTTCCTGAAGGGAGACCCAAGTGGCCTCCAGCACAGGGTGGAAAGGTTCCTAGAGATATGATCAATGGGGTGAACACTAAAATCACATCAGCTTAATATTTTCTACATCCTCCATATTACCCAAGCTCTTAAAGTCATCACTGAGCATAATCTTAGCCCACATCCTCTTCACTGCAGGTGAGGTTCATCCACTGACCACAGCATAGAGCATGTCACACAGATTTGGCTTCTCCTTGAACCTCTGCTAAGAGCATCTGCACAAAACACAATGCTGGCATGATGGCCCTCATGGAACCTTTGGCTTTTCACCTGAGACTTAGAGATAAAGACAAATTCCCCAAATGCCCATTTTAATTCAATGTTTGGAACCACCAGGTGCCCAGCAGTTAATCTAAATCCCCTCCCTGCTTTTTTTTTTTTTTAAAAAAAAACCAAGATAGCATTCTCTGTGCTGCCGGGGAAACTTTAGTGGTTTCTCAATAGCAAACTAACGGTGATGGATGCTTACAAATCTTTAGCAAAGAAACTTTCTGTGAGTCAGAAGCCTATCATCCAACTGTCTGTTCACCAGGTTTCCTTCCTGTGAGTCACCGTAAGAAGCTTGACTTCTTCTTTCTCAGTTTTCAGCCCTTTTCTAATTCATTCAATGGCAACTGAAGTCACATTATAATTCTTGGAAGTGTTGAGAGATGCAGTTGGTCCTCTCTCCCAGACAGCCCTTGGAAAGGAAGTAGCAGAGAGGAACCGGAAAGAGGTGAGAAAGAAGTCTGTATGGTTGGAGGGAGAAGCAATAAGAGACTAGAAGAGAAACCAAAGGACTAGAAATTTCTTGTTGCTTCAGAAGTCAAAATATTGTTTAGTTTTGTTATGGTTTATCGCAAATCGGTGGCCACTTTCTTAGGAATGATGTTATCAGAAAAAAAAAAAACACAGGATTCCAGTTAAATCTGAATTCCAAAAAATTTTTTTCATTATAAATATGTCTGATGCAATATTTCAGACATACTTATGTTAAGATTTTTTTCATCGTTTATCTGGAATTCAAATGAAACTCAGTGTCCTGCATTTTTATTTGCTAAATCTGGCAAGCCTACCCAGGAGACATTTCTTTTTTTTTTTTTTTTAAGATCTTATCTATTTATTCATGAGAGACACAGAGAGAGAGGCAGAGACACAGGCAGAGGGAGAAGCAGGCTCCATGCAGGGAGCCCGGTATGGGACTCAATCCCGGGACCCCAGGATCATGCCCCAGGTCAACTCAGGCACTCAACCACTGAGCCACCCAGGCGTCTCCCCAGGAGACATTTCAGACTCATTGCCTTGGGTTGATGAGGGTGACAAGCTACCATACTGAAGAGGAAACAGAAGATAGCACCATACTCCTACTTTCTAGAAGAAAGATCCAAATTATTTGGACCTGATAGTTCCTTCTTTCTGGGGCAGCCTCTGCCTTCCAGCTCTGTGGAGCACTAAACACTTGAAACTGACCATTGGTTCAGACCAACCAGTAGGTCACTGAAATTGGACTCAGTGTCCTAGACTTGGTCTCTTCCCTAACTAAGGTAGGCTTGAGTCCCACAATTCTACTGAGCCTCTCAATTCCCACCATGTTGGTTCTGCCAATAGGATTCAGATTTTGTGTTGGTTTCTGCCTCTACCTGAGATACTGAATTCTAGAGCATTCAGTTATGGTTTTGACATCTAATCTTTGCCATCTGACCCTTCCCTCAGCGCATGCCTAGGGTGGGTCTTCAAACCAAGCATGTCAACTGGGGCCCCAACTCCAACTCTAACCCTCATCATCCTGGAGCACAGGGATAGCCAAACGATTTCTGTTAAAGGGTCAGATAGAACAATTTGGGGCTCTGCAAACTCTACAGTCTCTGTCAATTCTGGCACCGTAGCATGAGCAGACAATATGTGTTCCAATAAAACTTTATTTACAAAAACAGATAATAAGCCAGATTTGGCCCACAGACCACATATCTAGAAAATCTTGTCATCTGGCTCTTTTTGCCCAAAAGTTTCCACTTAGATATAGATGTTGGCCTAGGAGCTCGTGCAAGTCACATCTTTTTACTTGATGTTATGTTGGCAGCTGCTCCAATTAGGGGTCAGTCCTATTTTATAATCTTGGTGCCCTGGTCTTGGGCCTGGCAGTTTCTAGCTTTCTTCTCTTTTCTTCCACCAACCTCTGAGGTCCCAGCATGTCTAGAGGATGAGCACACTCAAGTGAGTCAACTTCTGCTTTTATTTCTACACTGCAACCAGGATCCACCCTCTTTCTTTCCATTGACACTATCTTAGTCTATGACTTAGTTGCCTGTGCTTTGGACTGGTTCTGTCTCTTTTTTGCTCTTTGACGCAAGGAATCTTCATCTTTCTAGCACTGGTGCATAATAAATCAACGAAACTACCAACAAGAGTTAGGTTTGTCTTCTAATAGCTATGGATTTAGAGAAAACCTTTCTCTCTTAGGTAATTAAAAACACCTGGCATAACCAAGTAAAGGCAGCCAGTGCACAGCTTCAAGAATACACATGTAGGGCTTTACATTAAGAAAAATCAACATTATAAATCGTATTGATGTTGCTATTAGAAGTAATATGGGGTGGCTGGATGGCTCAGGGTTTGAGTGTCTGCCTTTGGCTAAGGTCCTTCAGGGATCCAGGCCCACGTCAGGCTCCCTGCAGGAAGTCTTCTCCTTCTGCCTATGTCTCTGCATCTCTCTCTCTGTGTCTCTCATGAATAAATAAATAAAATCTTTTAAAAAATAGGTAATAATATGACCTTGGGAAGACCTTATTATGGTGTGAAAATGCAAGGTAGATTTCACAAGCAACTCAATGCATGCATGAATAAATCCACCTATTCACAAGGGTAGGACTTTGGGATCTGATGAATGAATGTTAAAAATAAGGTTTTAAATAAGAAAAGGACAGCAACTTTGAAAAACCTCTGCACAAACCTTGTCAATAATGCTGATTGACACTGGCTGCTGCTTTGGGTTAGCAATTATTTTGATATCAATCCATTTGAAATATGCTTCAAGAATTCACTCCTTTTTATTGCTGTGTAATCATTTGATAACTGTTTACCCATACACCTGTCCATGGACATTTGAATTGTTTCCACTTTGGGGTTATTAAAAATGTAACTTGATATGGTTATATGCTTTCATTTACCTTGGGCAAATACCCAGGAATAGAACAGCTGGATCACAGGTTAGGCGTGTATTTAACTTCTTAACAAACAGTTGAGCCGTTTCCTCAAAATGTTTATACTAAGTGTTGATTCAAAGTGCTTAAATTCCCACCAGTCCCCTGTAGGAGTTTTAGTTTTTCTATATTCTCACCAACACTTGGTATGACCGGACATTTTTCATTTTAGCCACTCTAAGATGTGTGTATTGATATTTCAATACAATTTAATTTGTGCTTCCCTAATGACTAATACTATTGAGAACTTTTTCATGTGCTTACTTGGCATCTGATATTTGATGTGATAAATTATCTGTTCAAATATTTTGCCCATTTCTTTAAAAATTGGCCTCTTTTTGGGGGTCTTTTTTATAGTAAGTTTGAGAATTCTTTATATAGTCTGGATCCAAATCATATCAAAATATGTAATTTACAAACATTTTCTCCCAGTCTATACTTTGAATTTTCATCCTCTGAATGAGGTCTTTTAAGAGAATATTTTGTTTGATTTTAGTGGACTAGGATATGGATATCTTTCTCTCTTTCTCTCTCTCTCTCTCAAATAAATAAATAAAATCTTTGAAAATTAAATAAATACACATATATGTAGGGAAAATATTTAAGACAATTATGTAAGGAAAATGGTAAAGAGAAATAGAGTGGTTAAGTGGCTATACTTTACTCAAACTGGTAAATGTTGATGTCAATAGACTGTGATAAGCTATCCGTATATAATGTAATACCCAGAGTAACCAATAAAAATACTACTATACAAAGAAATACACTAAAAAAGACTGCAGGTAAGTAAGAATGGAATTCTAAAATAATATTCAAGTAACCCACAGAAAGGCAAGAAAGCAAAAATAGAGACATGAAAAACAGAGTAAAGGAACAGGCAAGATACAAAACAGCAGACTTAATGCCCTGAGATATCAGTAACAATATTAAATCTAATGGTCTACATAAACCAACTAAAAGACAGAAATTGGCAAAGTGGATTTAAAAATATGACCCAACTATATGGAGACTATAAAAGACTCACTTCAAACATAATGATGTAGGCAAGTTGAAAACAAAAGGATAAAAAGATATACCATGAAAACAGTAATCAAATGAAAGAGTGACTATATTAATATGAAATAAAGTAGACTTCAGAGCAAAGAAAATTAACGGAGCCAGAGAATGACATTATAATGATAAAAGGGTCGATCTACTAAGAAAACATAGCAATCCTAAATGTGTACCCATCAAACAAGAGAGCAGCAAAATATGCGAAGCAAAATTGAAAGACACATAAATCCAGTTACTCGGGGATACTTCAACATCCCTTTCTCAACAATTGATAGAATACTAGACATAAAATTGGCAAAGATGTAGGATTCAACAGCACTATCAACCAATAGGATCTGATTGCCGTTTATAGAGCACCCTACAATAGCAGAATACACATTGTTTTTGAGTGTCTAGGAAGCACTAAAATCAAACAAAATAACCTCTTAAAAGACCTCATTCAGAGGATGAAAATTCAAAGTATAGACTGGGAGAAAATGTTTGTAAATTACATATTTTGATATGACTTGGATCCAGACTATATAAAGAATTCTCAAACTTACTATAAAAAAGACCCCCAAAAAGAGGCCAATTTTTAAAGAAATGGGCAAAATATTTGAACAGATAATTTACCACATCAAATATCAGATACCAAGTAAGCACATGACAAAGTTCTCAATAGTATTAGTCATTAGGGAAGCGCAAATTAAATTGTATTGAAATATCATTACACACATCTTAGGATGGCTAAAATGAAAAATTTCTTATCTGTTTACAAAAATTCCTTTAGCCCTTCTTTCAGGGTAAGTCTGGTGACAAATTCTCTTGTTTTCCTTTGAGAATGTCTTGGTTTCCTCTTTGTTACTGAAGTATATCTTTGCTGAATATAATAAGATTTTATGTTGATAATTCTTTTCTTCCAGCACTTGAAAAATGTGTTACTCCATTTTATCCTCCATGGTTTCTGATGAGAAACCCACTGTCATTTGAATTGTTTTCCCCTTATAGGGAAGGTGTGGCTTCTCTCTCACCGCTTACAAGATTCTTTGTCTTTAGTTTTTGGAAGTTTGACTATGGTGTATCTTAGTGTGGATTTATTTGGGTTATCTTGCTTGGGAGGTTTTTCGGCTTCTTGAATCTGTGGATTTGTATCTTTTGCCAAATTTGAGAATTTTCCAGAATCTAGTACTTTTTTTGTTTTGTTTTGCTTTCTTTTCTTTTTTTTTAGCCCTGCCTTCTTTCTTTTCTTCTGGAACTTTGATGACATGAATGTTAAATATTTATTTTATTTATTTTATTTTTTAAATTAAATTAAATTAAATTAAATTAAATTAAATTAAATTTTATTTTATTTTATTACATTACAGTCTCACTGACCCTGAGGCTCTGTTCACTTTTGGTCTTGTGTTTCCCAGGATACAATTGGGTAATTTCTATTGTTTCATCCTCCAGTTCACTGATTCTTTTGTCCTTCCCATTCTTCTGTCAAGCCCATTCACGGAGTTTTCATTGCAATTATATTTTTGTTCTAAAATTTCCACTTAATTCTTTAAATTTTGTATTTATTTGCTGAGACTTTGTTACTTTGCTGAGACATTCCATATTCTCATTTGTTTAAAAAAAATGTTCCTAACTGATCCTTGAAGCGTTTTTATGAGGACTGCCATACAATCTTTGTCAGATCATTCTTATATTTTTGTCATTTGGGTGACAATATTTATTGATTTTCTTTTTCCATTCAGTTTGAGAACTTGCTGGCTCCTGGTATGATACGTGATTTGTATTGAAACCTGGACATTTGAATATTTTAAGACTCTGGATATTATTAAAGCCTTCTGTTTTGGCTGGCTTCTGCAACATCTTCCTGACAGTAGAAGAGGATAGGGCCACTGCCTCCTTACTGCCATGTTTCCCACTTGACCTCTATTGATACTCAAGGGGGGCTTCTCATTATTATTGGCTAAAGGTGGGTGTTCCAACTCCCTACTAGGGTTCCACTAATATCTCCCTGGTTAGGAGAAGTAGGAGTGTCTCATTACTGTTTCCCATGGAGCTTCTACTGATACCACAGGAGGAGTGGTCCCACACTGCCACAGTAGAAGTACTGATTCTGCACTAGGCTTCATCTAACACCACTCCTGCTTGGGGGACCAGGGGTGGAACCTCATTATTGCTGAGTGGAGAGGCAAGGTCAAGCTTCCCACTGGTTTCCACTGATACTGTAACAGAGTTCTAATTACTACCTGGCAGGATGAAAGTTTGGTTCCCTACTTAGCTTTTTCTAACACCGCTCTGAGAAGGAGTTGGGGAGGTAGGGGTGTAGTGTTAGGTGGCCTTGTTACATCCTGGTGAGGGTAAGTCTAAGCTTTCCACTAGAACTTTGCTGGTATGAGTGGGAGTGGGGTCATAGTTTTTTTATGGTGTTTGGTTAGAGGAGAGCAGTTATTATCCAAAAGCTATCTTGCTAGGCTACTCATTTCCTACAACTTTGGCCAGAGGGAGTAGACTTTTGTTGTGGCTTTTTTTGTCTGTGTCTGTTGGCATTTCCAGGTTGCCAGGTTTTCCGCTCCAACTCTGAGATATATGAGATGAAAGCTCACCAATATTTTGTTCCATGGGTCCTAATGTTCCTAGATAATCTGCCTTTTTCCCTCCCACCCTAGAATCTTCTTACATTTAATTGGTATATATTGCCCAGGGGTTTTTGTTGTATTTTTCAATTGTTCCTCTAGGGAAAAATATATCTACTCCACCTTCCTATCAATGGAGTCACTCATTTGGTTTTGTTTGTTTATTTTGGAGTTATTCTCAAATTTTGTGTATGAAAAATAATGTGTTCCAGCAGGTAATATTTTTGTCCTAGGTTTAAAAGAATTACATGGTATTCCTGTTTGAAAGCAGATAGTCACTTTCCAGTTTACTAAACCCTTCACATTGGGTTTTCTTAAAGTGTCACATGCCTGTGTTCAGAAAAAAAAGTGCCTTTGATGATAATGTATTCTAGTAGGCAACATAGCTGCATAATCACTCCCCCCAAAGATTCTCTATATGACAGCTATTGTTCAGACATGGGCTCATCCCCAGAAGTAGTGAATTCAGCAGCAGGTTCTAGATGTGATTATAGTTGATCAGGAAATATGAAGATATTGTTTCAAGACAAGTTACTCTATAGTGAAGAACCATCTTCACTGGCCTTTCTAGGTAGACTGACCACTGGCTGCTATGTTACTTACAATGCTCAGTTGGTTCTTTCCTCATTTCTCTCAACCACAGAGCTTATCAGCCCAAATATGTTTTAACTATTTCTACCTAGTTTTCACCACTAGGATTATGTACCAGTTAAACTTTAGAGTTGGGTAGATCCAAATTTGAATTGTGTAATTTTTCTCACTCCCACTCTTGTGGCTGGATGTAGACTAGACCCTGTGACTTAGCAGGGAGGGAGAGAGGGAGAAAGAGAGAGAGAGAGAAGAAAGAGGAGGGGAGCAGAAAGGAGAAGAGAGGAGAGGAAAGGAGAGGAGAGGAGAGGAGAGGAGAGGAGAGGAGAGGAGAGGAGAGGAGAGGGGAGGGGAGGGGAGGGGAGGGGAGGAGAGGAGAGGAATAGCTTCTCCCTAACAAAGGATGCTCAGTAGCTCAGTGCAAAAGACCATCACACTAGCTCATAAGAGAGAATGTTAGTCCAAGTCTGAGATGCAGAGCTGGTGTGTTGAGGACCAAATTAGTTGATAGGAGTTTTCCCAGGATGGGATGACTAGGCAGCAAAGATGGTAAGGACACCATCAGTATGGCAGTGGACAAGGAAAGACTGAAAACCAGTTCAGGAACTAACCTTACAAACACGATGCAGTCGCTGTGGCATCCCTCTTATGCTCAGCTTACTGTGAGTTGTTAGGGGAAGCACCCCTCATATGAGTCCACGTTTGTCAGTGGTCATACAGAAGAAAGGGAAAGAGCCAGAGCAGGTCAGCAAGTCCTGTGCTGATGAGATTTGTGTCAAGCTGGGTCACATATAGAGCTTTCCCTAGGACTAAGACAGAAAGCTAAAATAAGGGCAAGCAAAGGGCTTTGGTATAGATCTCATTCTCTAAGTCCAGGAAAGCAGTATAAGAAGAGAAAGTGTCAACCTACGTTGCTTTCTTTGGACCTTTAAAACATCATCTCTCTTAAGGAGATGACATTATCCACTTTTTTATCCCCAAACAAGGCCCCAAGAGTGAGTTTGAGACCATTCTTTCAAGGACAATGTCACAAAGACCTCCCCAGACATTACATGGCGTCATGGAAAAGGGGGTGGGTGAGTATAGAACAGCTGCTGGGTAGAAGACCAGTAGAGTCTGTTGTTGGGGCAATTGGGCCATTTCTTCAATTTACTTCCCTCACTGAGGCGAAACCACAACATTTGAAAGGCATTTTAGGAGACATGGTCTGCATTCATGAGATCATGGATAATGCTGATGTTGTAATTCAGAGGCAAACAATTCCATTTTAAAATCCAGCTGTGACTCTCTAAAGAATATTTCCTAAGTTACATGTAAAAGCAAGTCATTAAAACATGTGACTCGCTTTTATTTCTATGTTTAGCACGTAGTTCATCAAACCTCGCCCTCTGGGCTGGGAGCCCACAGATATCTCATAACACTTAATAAAGTGTGTAATAATTTGGATGCATTTGTTTATTTCTTTGCCTCTCCCATCACTTTTACTGTAAGACTCATCTGCCTTTTTTTTTCCATTCTTTCCGAGGCACACAGCCCCAAACCTGGGTAGTCATTCAAAACAAGACACTGAATGAATACAATGAGTGAATGAAAATCTTGGATGCATAAGCTATGAGGTAGTTCTTTGGAGTCCGAAAGGTACCTACTACTATCAACGTCTTTAGCAAATTTTTGTTTAGCACAAAAAAGAATGGTTTTTGATTCTTGCCTCTGTGGGTTCTGATGAGGAGTCCCCTAAAATCCAGAGCACTATGGGGAGAAGGGCCGGCGAAGGCACCCTTCCATAGACTTCCATAAGTGTTTGCAGGTGGAGTTTGGACACAGCAAAAACTGTTGCTTTCTTACCAGTTATGAGAAATAGAGAGTGAATGTTACTCACTTTTGTGTTATAGGACCCTGGTTGAAGGTAAGGGGGGAAGGTTTTGTCTTTCAAACTCTCCAGGGATTTCAAACTTCCCAGTTCCTATTGCTGTGTGCTGAGTTCCCCGAGCTCAGAGGGAACCCCATCCTGAAACAGGTGGGCACCAGCTGCATAAACACCACCCCTTGCTTTCAGGTGGCGGGTTACTTGGATGACCTTCCCTCTCAAGTAGCCAAGCAAAGAGTTGAGTCTCTAGTGAATTCCAGAGAAAGGGAGAATGGGAGGCCTCGAGACAGGCACCTGCCAACTGGGACTTCGAAGACCATGGAATAGCTATGTCTGTCCATTGTTTCTTTACCACAAAGAGGAAGGGAAAGGAAAAAAGAATCAACTAAGAGTGGGAAGGAGTGGGTAGAGAAACCGAGTATGTGTTAGAATCATTTAAAAGAATGACAGCTAAGATGGGAAAATGATGGTGTCTCTGGAAAGTGAGACGAGACGCTGGAAAGTTTACGTCAATAAACCCCATCTCTGCTGCTATTGTTTCTCCAACTTCCCTCCTGCCTGTGGGTGCTTTTCTTGGCTGGGACTCCCTGAAACAAGTCCTAGGGAGCCTGAGAGGTGACAGTAAAGCTGAGGAAGGGAGAAAACCAGGAGGCACTCCAAGAGCTTCTTCCCTAACACTCTTCTTCGCTTCCCTTGTTTTTTGTTTTGTTTTTTAAAGAAGGGGAATATTTTTTTAAGATTGTATTTATTTATTCATGCTAGACACACAGAGAGAGGCAGAGACACAGGCAGAGGGAGAAGCAGGTTCCCTGCGGGGATCCCGATGGGGGACTGGATCCCAGGACCCCGGCATCACACCCTGAGCCGAAGGCAGACGCTCAGCCCCCGAGCCTCCCAGACGTTCCTCTTCACTTCCCTTGTAATCTAGTTTTACAAATAAAGAGCAACCGTGGAAAGAGGTTGTGACTGCAGCCTTCCAAGGCTCCTGCCAGCTGTTTCTTTTCTTTGCTCAAACCATCAGATCCTATAAGGTTCTCATGAGCTTCCTAGCAGAGGCCCTGCTTGGATGATGACTCATTATAAGGGGAATGGAAAACATTATGAAAGGATTTTCAGCTAATGGGTAAAATGTGTAGGACAGCCCCTATCCAAGCTCCTGCTGCCTCGAGGACCCCTTCCTCCATCGCTCAGTCTCCGGCTCATCCTGTGAAAGGATGTTCTGTTTGTCCAGGGCCTAAGCACTCTTCTGGAAGGACAGAATATGGTGGGCTGGACCTGTAGATAGGCAAAGAGAACCCCAGAGGAGGAGGCTGTGGGTGCTTGGCAAGTCTATACAGGGTGGAGAAGCTCGCCTCTAGGTTGCTAGTTCAAGCCCCAACCGAAGGGAGAGGAGGAAGAACGATAGCTGGAGATGGCTGGTCTCCATTGAGCTCCAATTTTTAGGACACCGTACTGCCCTGTGCATCCTCTCCCCAGAAATCAATCAGCCCTCTGGCACAAGGCAAAATGGGGCCAATCCCTCCAGCATGGGGACAGCCCCTTCGTGCAGCAGAAGCAGAATTCAGGGCAGGGCTGATCTCAGAGGGCCCTTCCTTGGACAGCTTCTTTTTTCTCTTCTGCTTCTACTCTCTCTCTAGGGGATCTCATTGAGCCTGTGGCTTTATACACCAACACCCAAAGTGACATCCTCAGTCCCAACTGCTCCTTGGAGTTCCAGCCTTGTTATCTCCAACTGCATCCTAATAATCTCCCCTCGGATGTCTGATAGACATCTCAAACCAAACATGTGCAAACAGCATTTCAGAACCTTCTACCCACACCCGTTCCACCCACATGTTAGTTGACAAGAACTCTGTTCTTCCAGATGCTCAGGCCAAGAACTTCGACTCCTCTCTGCACACAACCCAAACGGTAAAACCTTTTTGTCTCTACCCTAAAATCTCACTGTCTTCACTGCTGGTCCAAGGCACCGTTGCCTCTCACCTGTGTCCCACTGCAATGACTTATTTTGCTCCTCCCTCTCCTCTCTCTATTCCCATCCAGGTCCCTGAGTGACTTAAAATTTAAGTCAGATTGTGTCATTCTTTCTGCTCAAAACCCTCCAGGAGCTCCCATCTCACTCAGAGGAGAAGCCCAAAGGCCTTAGACTGGCCTCGGAGGCCTCATGATCTCAGGCTCCTATCTCATCTCTGGTCTTAGCTCACTCCTCTCCTGCCCCACCAGCCTTCTGGTTGTTCCTCCCAGCTCAGGCTCCCTCTGCAAAGGGCACCTTTCTCCCAGATGCCCACATGGCCACTAGTCCTCTCCTCTGGGTCTCTTGCCTTTGAATGAGAACTTCCCTGACCACCTTCCACAAACAACAAAGCCTTACCCTTGGCACCCACTATCCCACAGCCTCTGTCTTATTTTTCTGCATGGCATTTGCTCATTTTTGTGTGTATTTTCTATCTCTAGCAGGACAGGGCCTTTTCTCTTTTGTTCGCTGCTGTATCTGCAGTGCCTAGAATAACATCTGAGTCATGTAGGTGCTTCATAAATATTGTCAAGTGAATGAATGCATGAATTTCTGATCCACATTCACCCTCTGATCTCAGGATGAGTGTTGTTCCCAGGCCCAGCATGTCAGCATTCTTAACCATAAAGCGAGGGAGGGCAAGGTTTGGGGGTTGTATTTGAGGACAGTGTTTTTTAAAGACCTTATGAGGAAGACATTACACTTAAAAAAAGAATCTGTGAAAATCCATTCATTTTTTTTTCCATTGTGACTGACTCATTTAGTGAGAACAAGAAGTCCACGCAGTGGGGAATGTGGATGGGGGAGTGATGTCAGAAATAAGGAGGGGAGCACATTTTGCCGTTTATTAAAATGAGTGTTACCCCATCATTTCATTTCTTTAGATAAACCATCTGTTTTAAGTACAGCATACACGGAGAAAGGTGCTCAAACTTGAAGTGAGTTATTGAGGAGTTATCTCAAAAAGAACACACCCATGTACCCACCTTCCAGGTCAAGAAATAGAACATTACCAGCGCCCAGAGTTCACCTCCCACCCCTTCCCACTACTGCCTTCTTCTTTCAAAAGATCACTATTCTAACTGGTAACACCATAGATGAATTCTGCTAGGTTTTGAACTTTATATAAATGGAATCAGACAATGTGCAGTCTTCTGTAAATAGCTTCTTTCATTCCACACTATAGGTGTGAGATTCACCAATGTCGAGGGCAGCAGTGGTTATTTTCGTTGTGTGCATATTCCATTCTATGAATATGCCACAGTGTCCTTACTTGTTCCACTCTTGATGAACATCTGGGTTGTTTCCATCTCGAAGGTGTTACGAATAATGTTACAAAGAACATTTTTGTGCAGGCGTTTGATGAACGTAAACTCTCATTTCTGCCGGATAAATATCCGGGAACAGATTTGACAGGTTTTGTACACATTATGTTTAGCAAAGTTAGCATTCTGCAAACTTTGTCCCAAATGACTGTATCATTTTAAATGCCCACTGACAAGGTATGTTTTCTAGTCGCTCCACATCCTCACCAACACTTGGTACTGTTGTTCATCGTTTTCACACTTGTGGGTGGCTAGTGATATCTCCATATAATTTTTATTTGTATTTCCCTGATGACTAGTTGAGCCCATTTCATGTGTTCATTGGCCATTCTATTTCTGTGAAGAACCTACTCAGGTTTTTTGCTTAGTTTCAAATGAGGTATCTTTCTTTTCTTTATATAGAGTTCTTTATATGCTCTAAATTAGAGCCTTCTATCGATTATCAGCATATCTTCCTCACTCTGTAACTTGACTTTTTTTTTATCTTCTTAACAGTATCTTTGGGTGACTAATATTTTTTTACTTTAATAAAATTCAATATATAAATATTCTTTATGGTTAGTACTCTTTTGTGTTCTATTTACTGGTATTTGAAGCTATTCTCCTATGTTATCCATCCGAAGCTTTCATCTATAATCTATAGACCACAGAGGATTGATTTTTCCCTGGGATGAGACAGGAGTTGGGTTTTATTTTTATTTATTTCTTTCCTTTGGATATCCATTTGATGCAGGATCATTTATTGATAAGACTGTCCTTTCCCCACCACTCTGACATGCTCCCTTTTTCATAAATCAAGAGCCTATACATGCATGGCTCTGTTTCTAGATTCTGTTCTGCCTATTTGTCTAGTGGTGTGCCAACTTGAACACTATCACTTTATCAAAAATCTTGATATTCTTGATATCTAGCTGAGTAAGTCCTCCAACTCTGTTCTTCGAAGCAGTCTTGACTGTTCTTGGTTCTTTGTATCCCTACCTTACTTTTACATGGAATAGAAAGCATTTTTTAATGTAAAATGTCTTTCCATTTTGGTGGAGCCTCACTTTGTCTAAGCCACCAGCTCTGAGCTGCCGTCCTAAAATCCATCCCACACTTCATTCCACAAGTTGCCTCTAGTGTGGTCTTCTCTGCCATGCCAGGCACTGCCTGGCCCATCCCTCCTTCTCCTCCTTCCTTTTTTTTTTTTTTTTCCAAATGGCACTTTCCTGTGTGTACAGTAGAGCAGCGCACCACAATGTTCTGCAAATTTCTTCTATTAATACTACTTTTACTTCTAATAATAAATGAAGCATATCATGTTCTTCCTTTTATGTGAAGCATGTGCTAAGTGCTTCACATGCATCATCTGAGTTAATCCTGCCTCTCACCATCATCTCAAGGATCCTACTTCCCCCACTTAGTGTTCCTTCTCTCTCAGCTTCAACGTCTCCATAGGACATAGGTTTTCTGAGCTAGAAGGAATCAGAGAGATATTTGATTTGATAAAAGGGGAAATTAATGCCCAGGAAGGGAACTGAGTTAGATCTAGCCCTCCTTAGCTAGGTAATGGCAGTAAAAGGGCTAGAACTTGGGTCTCTGGCCTCCTAGTCACTATGCTTCTCCCACACACACATTTTCTAGTTCTAGCACCCAGAAAACAGACTCTCAAGCTGTTGCCCACTTGACTTCTTCCCCATTTCCATTTAAATTTCTTCAAAGATTTGTCTATGATGTTAGCTATTTCCACTTCCTCATCTCCCTCTGTCTCCTCGACCCACTCCAATCTTACTTCCTTACAGAAACTGCTCTCGTCAAGGCCACCTGCCACTTCTAAGGCACCTAATCCAATAGTTTCCCCTCTCCTTCACATTGCTAGACCTCTTAGCTAATTTTGACCCACCAGATTGTTTCCATTTCTCTTGCAATGTTCTCCCCTTCTTTTGCCTTCATTTGCTACACCTCCTCAGATTTTCTTCTACCACACTGACTGTTCTTTCTCAATTCTCTTCAGCTGGACCCACCCCCTCCCCTGAACATTAGGCTTCAGAGTGCCTCAGGTTTGCTCTTTGACCCATATTTCTATCCACACACTCTCTCAATGTGACTACATTAGTCCTATGGTTCCAAATGCACCTTCTGATGTTTCCCGAGTTAGTAGTTCCAATCTTGCCTTCCTTCCTGAGTTCTAGACCTTTAACTTCTTAATTGACATCTCTGTTTGGATGCTGTCTTAATTGAGTCCTCCATAAAACAGAGCCTAAGGCAAGGATTAAGATTCTGACAGTTTAATTGAGAGGTGCAAATCCTTAGGTATTGGGTATAGGAGAAAGAAGGAAAGGAGGTAAAGGTGTGATATGATGTGAAGAGTTGTTATTACCATCCTGGCTTCCACCGCAGAATGCTGCCAAGAGACCCAGCAGGTCACTCAGAAGTTGTGTTTACACACCATATGGGACTTCTCTGGAAGAGGTGCCTGAAGATACCGTACGCTTGAGTAGTCCACAGGAGAGAGAAAAACGAAGACTTTGATTCCTTTTTAGCTCCCATTTCCCCTTGTTTATGGTTCACCTCCAGGTTGTAGCTCTACACTTCTAGTATGCATAACCTGAACCCTTGCTGGCTTGCAGAAAGACGCCTTGCAGAGTGATATGCCATTCAAGTCTGGACGTGGGGGAGTGACACAGAGCTGATGGAGCATGGGCTGGGATGGAGGAAAAGAATGAGGCTACACAATGTTTGTGGTCCAATATACATCAGACATATCAAAATGAGCATGATTAAACCAAACTCTTGATTTCTTTCTTCCAACCTAACAGATTCCCTCCTTCCCCCAGGCTTTCTCATCCTAGAAAGTGGCACCATTGTCTCCATTGCTAAACCTTAGTTGAGGAAGCCATCACTGAAATGGCCTGTGAAGGGGTCACCTCACTTCCATTCTTGTTTCCTTTCAATGTATGCTTCACCCTACAAGAGTGACCTTTCTAGAGGCAATACATCAGGGCTCTTCTCCCCAGCACTGGGGCTCCGTTCCATCATTCGGCTCTGTGATCAAAACACTCACTAGGAAAGGCTTTTCCTGACTTTCCTATGGAAAGAGGCTCCTTCCCCTAACACTGCCTGCATTACCCTGTTCCATGCATCCTTAGTACTTACCACTCCATGAAATGATCTCATTATAACATGAGCTCCATTCAGGTCAGACAGTTTATTATATGTCCCCCTGTATCCATAGCACCTTGTATAGTCCTGGGTACCCAAGAGGGCACCATAAATGTTCATTGAATGAAGAAGTGACATAATCAACAGTAGGTGAACTGAGGGCCTAATTGTGTGGCAAGGAACACATCCATTTGCCTGACTTTTCATTCAGTTAAGTCTTTCTATGACTAGAAATTCTTTTGAGCAGGGACTATGGGAAAACTGAAGAGCATTATTTAGGTCTTGCTGGAATTCAAGGTGAGTCTGGGGATAGTCTTTCTGACTCCTCTTGTTTTAAATTAAACTTCTGTTTAGAGATAATCGTAGATTCACACCCAATTTTGAGAGGATTCAGAGAGTTCTCTTACACTCACATTCTGTTTCTTCTAGTGGCACACCTCACAAAAGCTATGGCATCATATCACAACCAGGACAGTGATATTGATACAGTCAAGATACAGAAGATTTCCATCACCATAAGCATTCTTCATATCTTTTTATAGCCACAGCTACTTATCTCCTGCCCCAACCACTGTCCCATGTCCCGTCTTCTCTTAGAGATTCATCTAAGTTGTTGCTTGTGTCAATATAAGTATATCTAATTTACTATTATTATTATTATTTTACAGATTGAAGGTTTGTGACAACCCTTCCTTAAGCAAGTCTATTGGCACCATTGTTTCAACAGTCTTTGCTCACTTTGTGTCTCTGTGTCTCATGTGGTAATTCTCAACAGCATTTCAAACTTTTTTTTTATAACAAACTTGTTATATTGAATTGCTGCAATGCTGGGATAAAATTTGAGTGGATGAGGAGTTGCTTCTTATGGATAGGCAAAGAAAGTGGTCTTGAGATGGAACCTACTCCTGGGGAAGATGCTATGGAGATGGTAGAAATGACAACTCAGGATGTAGAATGTTACATAAACTCAGCTGATAAGGAAACGGCAGAGTTTGAAAGAATCTAAGCTGTGGGTAAAATGCTATCAGACAGCATCACATGCTACAGAGAAATCATTTGCGAAAGGGAGAGTCAATGGGTGCAGCAAAATTCTTTGTTATTTTCTTAAAGAATTTGCCACAGCCACCCCAACCTTCAGCACCCACCACCTTGACCAGCCAGCATCAAGGCATCCTCCACCAGCAAAAAGATTATGACTTGCTGAAAGCTCAGATGATAATTAGCACTTTTTAGCAATACATTATCTTGTAATGTTTACACATTGTTTTTTTCAGACATGATGGTATTGCATATTTAATAGACTACAGTGTAGTATAATAGACTACAGTGTAGTGTAATTTTTGCATGCACTGGGAAGCAAAAATATTCATTTCACTCAGTTTGAGGCATGCCTGTGGCTCATTCCTTTTTTAGTGCTACATAATATTCCATGATGTGGCTATGCCGCAGTTTGTCTAACCATTCACACGTTGAAGTACAGCTGGATTGTTTCCACTTTGGGGATATTACCAATGAAACTGCTATAAACATCGTAGCACAGGTGTTTGTGTGAAAGTTAATTTGTGATTTCATGAAGATAAATGGCAAGTATGGTAGTTGCCTATTTATTTCCTAAGACACTGCCAAGCTGCTTTCCATAGTGGCTGTACCATTTTACACTCCAGCAGCAGTGTATGAGTGATTCTAGATTCTCTACATTCTCACTGCCCTTTGAAAAATCGAGGGGTATTCCTTAGATCCTGCTAGAGTTTGGGGATTCACTGGTCAGCCTTCTTCCTCCCCTATTTTTCTAAAAAGTTTGGCTCAGTTGAAAATTAATGATAAAAGCCAACTATCATCTAGATAGAACAGCCCACCAGGCATTTTCCTTTAAGAGAAAAAGAGAGAGAAGAGAAAGAAGAGAAGAGAAGAGAAGAGAAGAGAAGAGAAGAGAAGAGAAGAGAAGAGAAGAGGAGAGAAGAGAAGAGAAAGAAGAGAAGAGAAGAGAAGAGAAGAGAAGAGAAGAGAAGAGAAGAGAAGAGAGAAGAGAAGAGAAGAGAAGAGAAGAGAAGAGAAGAGAAGAGAAGAGAAGAGAAAGAAGAGAAGAGAAGAGAAGAGAAGGGGAGGGGAGGGGAGGGGAGGGGAGGGGAGGGGAGGGGAGGGGAGGGGAGAGGAGAGGAGAGGAGAGGAGAGGAGAGGAGAGGAGAGGAGAGGAGAGGAGAGGAGAGGAGAGGAGAGGAGAGGAGAGGAGAGGAGAGAAGAGAAAACTCACATATTTCTCAGCCTCCCCAGTCCATTTTAAATAACATCAGAAATGGTGACCATCGCTTGAGGCTTTGGAGGAGTCGTCTTGGGGCCAGATTTCTGTCAAGGCCTTGGTAAGCCAGGAAACCACATACTCAAGTCAAATCAAGCGGGTAGAGGACACCCTGACAAGTCCTGTGTAGATTCCAGGTAGAGAGCTCTGTGGATGGAAGAAGCAACAGTAGAAAGGCATGATGCCTTGCCTGAGCCCACCCTGGGTTAAAAGCTGCTTCTCAGGAAGGGAGAAGTGAGCTCTCATAGGTAGGATTGGGGCCATGCTGGGATTTTCTCTTTGGGGGCTTGACAGGATAAAACTGAGAAGCAGAAAAGTCTGCTGTCCACTCCTGCCATGATTGCCCACAGTGTGGTACTCTTGTTTCCTCCAGAGACCTAGGACCCCTTAGCCCTCCTTTGCCTTGCCTTGCTCTCACCTTCTCAAAGTCATCTGTTTCTAACATCATAGCTCTTTGTATTTTATTCAGCACATACTTTCATATGGTGGTTCCTATTTTCCAGGCATTGTTTCATACACATTAGCTCCACTAAAACTCTTAGTGACTCCATAAGGTAAGAATCATTAATGTCCCAATTTCACAGGTGAGGGAATTTGGATACAAAGAAATCAGATAACGTGCCCAAGGTCACATAGCTCATAAGTGACAAAAGTGAGATTCACACCCACGCAGCCTGGTTCCAGAATCCGTGTTCTTAATCATTATATTATGAGGACTGTCTACCATTGACAAATATGCTTTAAATGATTCTCTTTTTCAGAGCCATTGGTATTTCAGTAAAGGTTGGGGTGCCTGGCAGGCACAGTCCATGGAGCATGTGACTCTTGATCTCAGGGTTGTGAGTTCAATCCCTCACTGGGCATGGAGGCTACTTAAAATAAAGATTAAAAAATAAAAATAAAAATAATAAAAAATTACATGGGTATACCAGTAAGGAAAACAGCTTTTTGCTACAGAAATGAAACATTTAAATGTGGGGCTTCAGACAGCGTAAAAGAGACATCTGGAGGCACCACTGCCTTCTAGGTGCCTTTTATCTATATCATAGCCTGTCTCCCAGGTTAGGGCATGTACAGGACCCCCACAAGGAAGAATTTATTGCATATAACAGCATTATCTTGTGGAGGTTATTTCAAGGAACTACAACTAACATTTAAGTGGCAGAAACTGGGCCGGGATCTGTGTGTTATACCAGCAGCTGTATGGGACACAGGATATTGCTTCCCTTTTAGAGATGAGAAAATTGAAGCATCACGTAGTGAAGGGCCAAGGAATTTGATTGCCATTGCTACGGCAGTCCTAGCTAGGTCTGTCCGAACCCAGTCCTAGGTCTATCTGGTCTCTTCTCCAGATACAAAAAAATGACTAAAAAGTTAAAGCTTCTAGTTTTGTGTTCTTTATTTTTGGTTGGCGTGTCAATTTTGGCAACTGAAGGTGAGACTAGAACCTTCCATCTCCCTACCCATGAATCAGTTACTCTCCCAGGTTTTCACTCTGCAGAGTATGGCACCGCCATTAGCTAGGTGCTCAGATAAGAAACCCAGCATTCGGCCTCTATTACTCCCTTATCCTACCTCCTTTCTGCAAATTACCAGCAAGTTCTATCAATTTTGTCTCCAAAGTGCCCCCCGAGTCCATCCACTTCTGTCCATATCCACCAGCAGCCCGTGAGTCCAGGCTACCACCATCCTTTGCCTCAACATCGTCAGCAGCGCCTTGTGAGCACACACCTCGCTTCACCTGCAATCTACCTCCAAGTGGAAAATGTGTATGATCTTCTTAAGATAAGGATTTGATCTTGTCCGTCTCTTGCTTAAGATGCTTTCTATTAGATTTGAGGCCTGCTCTCTAACTAACCCCCAGCCAGAGAGAAGAGGCCATGCTCCTCCGTACCTGGGGCCGTGGCTGCCACTTTCTCAGAAAGTCCCACTGAATCTGCATTAGACACCCTCCCTCTGCTAAGGTTAAACTTATCAATCCATCCACCCAAGACTCAGACCAGCACCCGGCATACAGTAAGCACTCAGTTAACGCTGGTTCTTGCTACTGCTTTGATCATTGTTCTAGTAGATACTCTAAGAATGTGTGTGTGGGTGATTAGCTCTAATGAAGTAGGAAAGAGGACTAACATTATGATCTGGGCCCCCAGGAGCGTCTACGAGGGGAAGGTCAGCTGTTTTTAGAGGAACATGGGCTTGTAAATTCTTCTCTCTGCCTGAAAGTCAGAGCTCTTACTGCTATTGCCATGCACACAATTACTTTGTGCCTGACGGAAACTTGTAAAACAATAGCAATGTCAAATGTATTTTGAGAAAATACAAGAGTACTTAATATATGGTTAAAGGCAACGTCTAGACTTGTCTGATTTTCTTAAACAAATCTCACCCTGGCTCTTACAGTCCCGCATCACTTGTTTTTCTATTAGCAAAAAAAGTACCTAAAACAAAGTTTGTCCTCTTTTTAATTTTCCGGTATGCTTGTTAACAATCTGAGAAATAACTTCGAGAGACATGAGAAGAGGGGAAAGAGCAAAGAAATGTTGGGTTGAAATCACCCACGAAATGGATCATTGTTCAATTAAGAACTGCTTTTTAACAGTGGGAGAGGGGACAGTCCGGAGACCTCACGCCCACCAGGTGGCCCGGCCGAACTCCTCTTTGGCAGCCTGAGCTCTGCTTTATGCACAAAGATGTCCTGTCCATCGTAGCAGGCCTTGTAATACCTCCTGTCCAGTGCCGGGGCCTGCTTCCATAGGTCACGGGTCAGCCATCTGATGAACTATGACAAAGCCACTAAAACGACACTGGCAAAGACCTTCCAAAACCTTGGGGGAAGCCTCACGTTACAATTAAGTGCATAAAGGCGGCCGGTGAACAGCACGCGTGAAAACCATGCTAGCTGCCCTGTGACACTCACTTTATTGTGGGCATCATTGCCAAGTGTGAGCAGATATAGGACGGGCTTGGAAAGGGGTCAAGGTGGGCACCGTGCCATCGACCCCAAGCTCTTCCTCCTGTAATAGCCAGGATTGGAGACACACTGAAATATGAAAGGTGCACATCGTTGCAGACTTTTCTGTTTTGTTCTTCTGCTTTTTGCAAGTGTTCTCACACTTAAAAAAAAAAAAAAAACACTTTTGGTCTCTTAACATTTCCCTGGAAACATCTAAAAGGCAGCTGCTGTGGTCTCCCATCATCCCCCCTTTCCCCTGCCCCCAGCCCCCCGCAAATGTGTAAATAAAGCACCATCTCTATGGCTTTAATTTATAACAGGCTAAACTTTCCCCCGTAAGTTGAAACTCTGACCAGAAGTCTGTGGGTGGGTCGGGTGTTGTGGGTTTTTGTCTTTTTTTTTCTGTCGTAGCCTCTTTTGGCTGATAAACTAGCACTTAAGTGTTTCCCTTTTCCAAACCTCCAAATGACAAGTGTCTTTGTGGGGAGGTGGCAGGCCAACTGTCGTTGCCAACACAACGGTCCTGGGGACACTTATTTTTAGTTCGCTGTTTAAACAACGGTTAGGCTGGGCAACCAGGGGCCTCGAGGCCCAAGCTTCTAGGATCTTGGGGGCTCTTAGGGAGAGCGCCCGGCAAGGTGGGCAGCACTCTGCGGGAAGGCCCAAGCACCTGCTCCCTAGCTGGGCCAGACGCAAGGCAGGTCTCTTGTCTTGGGTGAGAAGATTGAGACCCACTTTTGACACTGGCGAATGGGATCAAGGATGCTCTGAAACAGAAACATGTGGCCTCCCGTTGGACGAACGTAAATCCAGGCAGCCTCAGGGAACTAATTATAGCACCGAGGCTGATGATGAAACGCAGAGACCGTCGCAGACATCTGTTCTATGGCATGCTCAGCATTCTGTTCATCCTCCCAACAAAGCCTGAGGCAAGGTGTCTCACCTCCTGCTGGTCAAGTGGTTGGCATGTCACCAAGTGAGGCCAATTAACTCTCCCCAGGGAAGAGAGATCCTGAGTGAAGTGACCTAAGGGACCTCCAGCCAACGGGGAGTCCATGCCATTTCTCTGACCTGCTTCCCAGCTTCCTGGCCTGTACAAAGCCAGAACTTTTTATTTGACCCTATGAGTTGCTCTGTGGCCTAATATGTGCGTGTGTGTGGTATGATAGGCGTGTGTGTGTGTGTAACTTTTCGTTTGTTTTTTGATTAAATTAGCCAAAGTAGGTTTTTCTATGCTTGGAATTAAAGAACTCTACCTCAGATGAGAACCTCAAATATTTCACTGTATATGCAAATCTGTCTGGCTCTGGATGGAAGGTCTACTTCTCTCTCCGCCTCCTCCACGCCAATGTCCCAGCCCAGATACTTTCAACTTAGGGGAAAGCGAGTCCCCCCACCTTTAAACAGGAGCTGTGATATGCTCAGTTTTATGAAAGCATCAGTGATTTTCTCCCCCTTCCTTTTTCTACGAATGCAAGCTTCGTACTATTTCCTAACCACAGGCAGCCAGGTGACTCATCTCGAAAGGACCCTTCAGGGAAGAGAGGGAGCGAGGGTCTGCCCAGGACCCGTTTCTCGTATTGCTGCTGTCGGACCTGACTTTGCTCATCCTATAGTCTTTGAGCTGGAAAGCAGGCTCTGGCATTGAGCTCAGAGATTGACCACCTCTAGCAGAAGTGCCTCGGACACCATGAGAGAGGTGTTGGATGTCGAAAAGCAGTGCTCTCGACAACACCGGGTTCTGTCACAGGCAGTGTAGAAAGAACTAGCCTCACCCATCTCAACAGAATCTGGCTCCTCCGTCACAGTACCTGCAGGGGCAACATCAACATAGGTGGCATGGGATGGGCAATGACCCCCTACCACCACCATGGCCACTGCTGCTGTTCCTTTGCACAGCATGGACAAGATCTCTCATCTCCATAGCATATATTTAGGTTTCAAAGCATCTCTTACTTCACTCGATGCACCTCATAATCCCTTAAGATAGGAAAAGCCAGCAACCGTGGTCTCATTTTATGGATATGGAAACTGAAGTAAGTGCTGGAATGTCACATTCAATCCTATAGGATATTATCACTGATGGTTACAATGGTGGTCATAGGTGTCAAGTTATCAGACCTCTCTCCCAGAATCTCTTTACAGCACAACAGAAACAACAGCAGTTCATATATATGCTCTCTATGGACTTCAAATTTATTAAAGTAGATGCAATTGTCCTCATTTTCATGGTAAAGGAACTGGGGCTCAGGAAGATTAAGTAGTCTGCCTACAACCACATAATTGGTATGTGGATGAGTCAGCCTAGGGACTCAAACAGTCTGACTCTGAAGTCACCCCCCGGACTAGAAAGCCACATGTTGGTTGGCCCATTTTTAAAGGGAAAAAAAAAATCCAGTACAATCAACTGGCCAGACCCGGAGGCTTTGTTCTGTTCTAATCTGACCCCCATTTGTAACACTCATTAGTTTGAGAGTAAACATCCCATACCCACCACCGGCAGAAGTGGCTCTTCACAATTATTTTCAGCTCAGAGTGAAAAGGTGCAAGAACTCAAAGGAGAAGATGTCCAAGCCCATCCCAGATGGCTTCAAGGACTTGAGTAAACACTCAGCTCAAAAATGCTAACAAAGTCCCCAGCCTTGGCTGCTTACCTCGGCCTGTGGGTGCCAGGCCAACAGAAGGAGTAGCCTGGAAAATGTCAAGGATCTAATCAGTTCATGCTGAAACCAAACTTGACTTCCCTCTGCAGTGTGTATCTCTGCCATGTTGGTCTGCACAGCCCGGCAGACATCCAAATGTGGCAGGAAACCCAGTGGCCTTGGCCAGCGACATGTTCTTTTCAAAGTGGTGTCCGGAGGCTACGGAGGGAGGCCAGGTCGGACAAGAACTTATGAATAACATATGATCAAAACTTTGCTAAGACTTGGTATCATTCAAATGACACCCACAGACAATGGAAAGGTATTTTGCTCTCACAGGCAACAGAGGGCAACCTGGTGAGCGCAAAGACCTTGGTCATTGGCAGCTCTAGCATCTCTCAGTGCCTGTTCTTCTCTTGGAAAGTCTTCTTCAGACAATCATCGCTCCCAACTAGCCTTTCTCCCCAGAACCAGGGCTTCTCCAGTGTCTTCCACACTGGCTGTCTGTCCTGCCTGGCCCGTCTCTGTGCTGTTTTTGATAAGAAGGGATCATAAAGTGTGTTTCCCTTATGGCTGTTCATTCCTGCAAAGTACTAGTGACTAAACCAAAGCTGATAAGCTATTTCATGGTTTATATGCTGTCGGGTGATAGTAACTTAATCAGGTCTCTCGGGGACATTTTGAAATTTACCCTCTAATAACTAGTGGAACTTTCTGGCGTTCTGGGAGGTTGTGTAGCAGGGCTCTTTCATGCTTGCTTTTATGCATCAATCCTGTCCTTTTAGACAGGGTCATGTGATGACGGCATGTGTGGCATGTATGGACTAAGGCATTTATTTCTCAGCGAGAGACCTTCCAGCATGTTCTCCCTCTGTTGTGGAAACTGTGAGTCATTTGTTGAAATGGAGGTGTCATAGGACTAAAGGCACCTGGATTCCTGAGGTATCATGTGATGTCCCAGAGAACCATCCAGACCCACAATGGATTTTGGGTGAAAGTAATAAGCTTCATTCATGTTAATCTACTAACATCTTTGTGTGATTTGTTAGAGCAACACAGTCCATTATATCCTGACTGTTATAGCTGCTAACTCCTGACCACTTTCAAATCATAATCCATACTTTGGTTCCTGTCTACTGTTAAGAGAGATGTGTATTGGGGGCACCTGGGGGGCTCAGACGGTTAAGTGGCTGACTCTTGATCTTGGCTCAGCTCATGATCTCAGGGTCCTGGGATGGAACCCCATAGTGGGCTCCATGCTCAGGGGAGAGTCTGCTTCAGGATTTCTCTCTCCCTCTGCCTTTCCCCCTGCTTGCTCACATGTGCTCTTTCTCTCTCCCTCTTTCTCTCTCAAATAAATAAATAAATCTTAAAGAAAAAAAGAAAGAAAGAAAGATGTGTGTCACTTACCTGCGTGACTTTGGACAAGCTACTCTCTTTTCTTAGAATAAGTCTCCATATTCTGTGTAGGACAGGATGGCTGGTCTTCTGGAGATATAAGATTTTACCTACACAGCAATCCGAAGTTGCGTGGTACCTGTTCTCTAAAGATAACTACTGAATGTCAAGGCATGCTGATTTGTCCCAAAACAAACAAAAATGTTTCACCCAAGCCAAATACTTTTTACCTGGTTGTCTCTATAAATAAGCATGAGGGTCAAGATCCCACGTTGACAGTACATAAGCACATTTTTAGGAGGCTGGAGATTGTACCAAAAGGACACGATATCCCATTCTCCTTTCAAACTGGCCATTCTAGTACCCTCAGCTAGCACTATTTGTCAAACCAGAGCTGCTTAACTGGAGCATCAAGCAGATTTTTCTCAAGATTTATTTAGAAGTTAAATGGGAAAGTCCCAGTTAAAAGGGCCACATCATCTTAAACAGTATTTCTCAGCCTTTTAAGTGAGGACTCCTCTGCAGTGCAAAAACTTTCCCTTGATGTGTGTGTGTGTGTGTAACTCTTAGTGTTCAGTGATCTAAAAATGCACTATTGAAAAAAGTAAGTTTTAGTGAATTGTTATTCATATGTTTCAAAAATAGCACATATATTATTCAAAATATATAAACATATATATTCAGGCCACAGGCACACATGTGTATACTTGCAGACCCCTGGCAATAACTCTGAGGCTCCCCCAGGGCCATTCACACCCAGGGCCTGGGAGCTGTAGACTTAAGGAATCTAAGAGAATGCTGCAAATTGTATTTGGTTCTCATTCGCTGCCCTGCCCCCCCCCCGCCCCCATCTGTAGTTCTCTGGGAAGAAGATGCTAAGATAGAATTAGGGGTGCAAAAGGTTTGGGATGGGGGTGGGGGGAGTAGCACATAGGAAGAAATGTGAGGAAGCAGGAATGGTCATGAGGAAGACGCCTTATGGGGATACTGTCTCTGTTGGCCCAAAAGGTTGCTCTAGAGCAAGATCACCAGTTGGATCCAAGTCCTCATCAGGTGGAAATGGCCAAGTCGCTATTCCATGGCCCTGTTCCTTTACTGACTGGGGCCACTCAGAACGGAGTGGGGCTTTGGCTCAAAGGTTGCTCACAGAGGAGACTGTGACCTAGCTACCGTCCCAGTAGCTGGGCTGTGAGCCCTTCCTTGAAGGGGGATCTGGGTTGTGTATCTGTATCTGCGACACCCCACCTTCCCCCTAATTCTGTGAGGCAGTTTTGCCCCTCACAGTTATGCATAACTCTATAAATGACAGTGTGAACTGCCCTTGGAAAATAGGCCATCTCTAAACCAGCAAAATCAGAAAGGAAATTATAACTGTACGTAAGCATAACTGAATCAGCTAAAAGGTGAGGTGCCCCGAGGATATGGGGCTGCATGTTGTTTAAGCAGAGTCTCCTTCTGCCGAGGGAGCTCACTGCAAATGTGAAATAAGATCAGAGAGGTGCTTGCAGCTGCAATCTGCTCATCCTCTGCAACGGACGTGAACACTCGTGAGTCCGCGAGCACTGACTGCTTAGGTGGGGGAGTCCCTGTGCTAAGAAAGCAAAACAGTCATGGGACGGTGGGAAGTGGCCTAGAGAAGGCACTTCAGGAGGGGGTCGAGTCTGTGTGTCAGTGCCTTCGCTGGGCCCCGGCTCTGAGAGGGCGTTGAGCACGTGGCCCGAAGAACAGACGGAGAGGGCTCCAGCTGGGGGGAACCATCTAACACATCAAACCTGAGAAATGGGGAGTTGTGGGGGGCATGTTCTGTTAGTGCAGCTTCAAACATGGAAGAGTTAACATCCAAAGATTCATTTTTCAGGAGCTGCCCTGGTGGTTTCCCAGTGAGAGTCTGTGCAGACCAAGGAGAGCAGAGGGCAGATGGAATAAAAGGAAGGCTAGGCCATCCTTTCCCCTTGCCTCCAGCCTCCTTCAGAAGAGTGGCCCCATCTCTATCTGGTGTACATGCTAGGATTTTGTGTAAGGTTACATTTAAGAAAGGTTCCTTGAGGAAAATGAATGAGTCAGATAACTACAGTTTCCACAGCCTCCCCTGAAACTTACTGAAATAGAATCTCCCAGGAATGGATGTGTGCTTCCAAAATGCTGCTCAAGGTTCCTCCGGGGAGGATGGACAGGTGGATGACAGATGACATAGAGACATGATAGATAGATGATAGATAGATAGATAGATAGATAGATAATAGAATAAATTTACCAATATAATAATGTATAATGCACAGTGTGCATTGTGTACAGGCACACAAAAGCAGAAAATTTTAAATAAATATAATAGAGACTCTAGTATTTTCTTTTTGCATCCAAGGGATCATTTTCATTTCCCATGATGCACACACACCTTACACTGGAGCATTCTCAGTCTTGTCTATAAGAGCAAGAATGTGTGGGAAATGAGGGATGACCTACCACTGCTTACAGATGTAAATCCACTCCACTACTTTTAATGGCCTCTGAGACACTGAGATAGTGAGTGGTACCCTCCATCCTGGCCTACTCCCCCCTCTGTTCCATGGCTAGGGCCTGGAATAGAGTACATAGTGACTGTAGTTGATTACTACACGGTGGGAAAAGGGTATGTGTCTTTTTCCAAACCAGACTGATTCTTCCTCCCTCTTCCCTTTGAGCACAGATGAAATACAATTTAAGTGGATATTTCAAGACTGGGCTCTCTTCAGTTACCCATGTTTAGAACAGTGAATGGAGCTGCTGGAATGCCTCTAGCTCAGCTCTGAAAGTCAATCATAGACATGCAGTCACTGATAACTGGGACAACAACTAGAGAAGGACCAGTGTGAGGACCAGTGTGATATCCAGGGCAGCATCCCTGGATATCAACGGAGAGGAGATTTCAAGGCCTAAGCAGGCAAGGGCAAGGTTCATCAACACCCCAGGGTCTAAGGAGGCCTGAGACAGGCACCAGATGTGTTTGTGTCACTTCTGGGACTCAGCTTCTATTTTAGCTACCGATAAATAAAGGACAGTTTCCAGGTATGCTATGTTTGGCTAAACCCTAAACTTGGACATTAAGTATAGCCCTAAGGTTCCCAAGACTACATTGCTCTAAACCACAATTATTCCACACATGTTGGATTGAAAAGAAATTAAAATTAGAAACACAAAGACAATGAAATAAGTGCCTGTGGATTTCCCACACAACCTGCAAATCTCCCTTCACTATCAGTACAACGCAACAGTTCTGCTTCTGTTTTGACAGCTCTTTCCACCTTGGGGACCCATTTTCAGTATTATTTCCCCAATGGGTCTCCCCCTCACACACACACATTTTGTTCATTCAGTTTCTCCCTACCACCACGCCTTTCCCTCCAAATTCCTGGATGCCAATCTGCTTTTCCAGCCCCACCTCCAGATACATGTACAGGCTTTGCCCCAAAGCCTCCCCAGTGAGCAATATCACTTTCTGGGGATAGTAAGCACTGACTCATTGCCTCCTTACCACAGTTTCCAAAACACAGTCTTATTTCACCCTTGTCTCTACCCAGATCTCCATGAGTCTGGGCCACCACGTTCATAAACAGACTCCTAATGGGGGATTCCCTGCTCATCTTCCCAACACCCTCTCACTCCCCATCCCTCCTCTGATGACTGTCCTCCCAAAAAGTTTGAAGAAAGCAGAGCTTAAGGAACTAGGACCCTTCAGAATCTATCCTTCTCTGTATCTCACACTTTTGATCCACAGAGGAAAACATGCTTCTGCTGTTAAAATAAGACTCAGAGATCCTTAGAGAATATGGCACTGTGAAGACAGGATGGTACCCCAGTAAGTTCCATCTTAGCGTCCCCACCTGGGCAGGAACAGAGTAACCTAAAGATGAGCCATGATTTTCACTGAAGTGGGTAGCTACATGAATTTGTTCTCTTGTTCTCTCAGCTCCAGCGAGAAATAGCAAGAGATTTAAATGTGAGTAGTTGAAGATGAAAGTTCTCAATTTTTTATGTGAAATACAAGTATATTTATCCCTTGATCAGATCCACGCAAGACAACTCCTTTATAAGACACTGATCTGAGGGCTGCGTGTCTGAAAGGAGAATGATGCTATACAGCAAAATCCATCAGATTGCTCTTTTAAATGTTCCCAAGTTGAAGCAGCTTGAACTGGGTGTTCCTACCTCTTTCAATCCTCCCCCCTGCCAGAAAACTGGTCTCCTGGTGACTCAGAATTAGTTAAGGATGCTCCCCCACACCCTTACTGTCATGATCAAGCCTGTTCCCTACTGATTTCCAACACTGATCCCACAAGCTCTCAGGTTTCACCTCTACCAAGTGTTCAGAGCTTTTTGTTTGGGAAGCAGGGGGCAGCATGTGTAACAAGCAGGCCGTGCCTTTAAAACCCCTCGAAGTTAATGAACAGCTCTGCCCCAGCCTTCCTGGAGGAATTTATTGAAGAATTCTTTAGTCCACCACACCTTCATTTTCCAGAAGAGGAAGTGCCTTCTTGTTCTTTGGAACTCCTGCTTGTCTTGGCTTAGATTTTAGAGAAAAATGTCACCTAGAACACTTAGAAACGCATGCTCATTATCAGATCACTGAAAAAGAACAAAACCAAACCAACACACACAAAAAGGAGGGTGTGTAAAATGTCTCCTGTGAATAAAATAGGGTGTTGCCCCTGAAGTGATGCTAGGGGGACTGCCATTGGGACAGGATCCCTGCAAGGGGTCTGCTCACCTGGTCACCAGGTCTCAAAGAAGAACTTGCATTTCACAGGGCCTCCAGATAGTGCCCTGCAGATCATCTAGTGTTCCTTCCATGACATGTTCAATCATATTGGGGAATTAGCATCCAACTCAGAGGTTTCCCAGTAACACAGAAGCCTGCTTCAGGGTTGATCCGAAAATATGACATAAGCCCAGTGCTAGGTAGTCATAGTGATTCAAGTAACCAGAGGCAAATCAATCTCTCTTCTGCCTTCATCTACCTCCCAAACAGGGTTCTCAGCCAGGACTCTCTGTGGCTGCCTCTGTTCCCTTTTCTGATGCCATTCCTCCAGAACATGTGAAGGAAGAAGAGCTTAAGGAATCAGGACTCCCAGAATCCAGTTCTCTACTGCATCTCAAGACAGTGACCAAACAGCATTCATGATGTCAAAGAAGACTCGGAGGCTCTTAGGTAAATGGTATCACAAAATTCAGAGTAGTAGGTACAGTCCTCTCGAACTCCAGTTCCCCACCTGGGCAGGAATCTCAAAGATGAGCTAAATTGCTCCAAAGAATGATTTCACTCATTCATGCACTCATTCATTCAATTAACTTTATCTTTGTGGTCATGCAGATCTGAGAATAAACAGCCATCGGTGCCCACAACTCCTCTCATCTCCTTGGAAAACGAAGATTATACAGGCACTTCTCTGGTTTTTGTTGTTTGTTTTTATTTTTTTTCTAAAGCTGGTGACTTACCAGTGCTATTGAGAATTGAAGGTTAATTCGCCCCTCATATGGGGCGAATGATCCAGAATGATCCAGAATTGTATGATCCAGAATCCTTGAGCATAAGCAACAGAAATCAATGCTGGATTAGCTGAAGCAGAAAGGACATTTGTTGGAAGGGTTTAGGGACATTCGCAGAATAAACGGGAAGGCGGGAGAGTGAGACTTGGGGAAATGCAACAACTAGAGCAGCTCTGGGGATAAGGGAACAGTAAGCACCATCGAGATCATGTCTTATGAAGAACTCATTCAAGACATGCTCTTGATACTACCCCTGGTGTAGCTATCACCTCCTGTTGTCCCTGTCATTTCTGCTGATAAATGTATTTCTGTGAGTCCCTGCAGCCCATGCCATGACCAAGAAGACTCCATGACCTGTGGAGGAGCATCTGATTGGGTAAGTGGAGGTTACAAGCCCATGCTGCCAGAACTCAGAAGCTCCCTCTTCCAGCTTCTATAGGAGGAGGTAGGGCACTGGGTTCTAACAGAAAACACATTGAGGTGGGCGAAATCCCCCCCAAAAGGGAGTAGGAAGGTGGACAGCCAAAAAAAATTAGTTGGAATATACCACATATTTCAGTCTCCTCCAAAAAAAGCCAAATCTATAGTCACTTCTTGTTCAGTTCTCTCTCCAATCAGATCTTTTAAGAACCTGATCTTATACATAAGAAAAACCCTTAGCTTGGGACGCCTGGGTGGCTTAGTGGTTGAGCATCTGCCTTTGGCTCAGGTTGTGATCCTGGCGTCCTGGGATCGAGTCCCACATTAGGCTTCCTGTGGGGAGCCTGCTTCTCCCTCTGCCTGTGTCTCTGCCTCCCTCTGTGTCTCTCAGAAATAAATAAAGTAAAATCTTTTTAAAAACCCACAAAACTCTTAGCTCAAAGACCCACTTTGGGCCACAGAGTATAGCCCAACTTCTCTCTCACATTATTTGGTCTCTTCTGCCAAATTCTGGTAAATACATTGTTTGTGCTCATACCTATTATACCCTCAGACACTTCCAATAAAAATTTGATGTGGCTCACAAACTTTAATATGTTGTAAAACAGGTCAATGAAAAATAAGAACAAACCAGTTGGGATCCTGTGTGGTAGCCACTCCTCTCAGTGTTTCCAGGAAAGGGGGAGGCTAACCAAGAAATATAGAGGCTGTCTGGGCTCTTGCATTCTGTTGATGGGTCGATGGCAGTGCTCTGGGCTGATAGGCAAGGTTTTATGAAAACGGAGATGGGTTGGTTGGGTCCATAGGTATGGAGCATGGCTCTTATGTATTCAGAGCAAGCAAGAAGTAGGCCAGTTAAGGGGCCTAGAGTCATGGCAGGGCTTGACCAGGTGGCTAAAGCAAGACCATGGACAATGGGCTGCAGGAGGAACCCCACAGGCCTACTGGTGGTTAATAAGTTATGGCTGAATCCAACAGGGTAGGGATGCAAGGGTTGAGTTGAGGTCAGAGGACAAGGCTGGGATTTCACCCAGAGATAGGTCTCTTCTGGCAATGGGCTCTGACAAGTGCTGATCCTTAGAAGGGAAGCAGGAAGTGGTTCTTCCAACGGTTAACCAAACCCAAAGCCATCGGAATGGCAGTTCTGAATCTTCATCTACATATTACTCTTTAATCAAACACACACACACACACACACACACACACACACACACACACACACACAAATGTTATGTTTTGAAATGAAACTTCCGGACCGTTAGATATGGTAGGAGACCTTTTATTTGAATCCAGCTCTTTCACTAACTAGCTGTGCGATGTTAGGTAAGTCAAATTTCTCAGGGTCTCAATTTCCTTCTATTAAATGAAATTGGGCCAAATATTGCCTAAAGATTCTCCTAGCTTTAGATATTGCTAGTCTACTTTCAAGTGCCTGAGTGTACATGTGCGCACACAAACATATACACACACACCCCATGGGTGATGCTGTAAGTGTGCTCCAAGAAGGAAGGCACAAAACACTAACGTTGCTGTGCATCATCTCTACCCTGAAGCTGGCTCTGGAAGAGGCGGACTTCCTCACAAACCACAGCTGTTGAAATGGCTCCAAGGGAGTTGTACTTAATTCCTGTTTCCTAACATCCTGGCTGCAGGGCCCAGCAGGACCGATAATGGGGTACTTCCCCCAAGTTACTAACCACAAACTGAAAGGGAGAAAACCATGCTACCCGAGGACTCAGCCAGTAGTAGGTAACTGGGGCCAGAAATAATAAGGCTGACCTGGACAGACTAGTTCACAGCTCGAGAATGCACCATGGTAGCCCAGCTAGGATTTCCTTTTTTTCCAAGACAAACCATGTCAGCTCTGATTAATCTCTTGGTTGTGGCTAAACACCTCTCCCTCAATCAGTATTCCCAAGATTGCAGTGTGCTCCATCATCAGGGGTTTTTGAGGAAGTCTTTGAAATTATTCAACCATTCTAAGTGACATGCATTTACCAGCCTCTCTGAGTGACTGGTTGTCTTTCTGTGTCAGGCCCAGTATCAAGCATCAGAAATATTACAGTAAACCAAGACTGACATGGCTTGTGCCTTTATGGGACCTGCAGTCTCACAGGGGAGTTGAAAACATACAAATAAATGTAAATCTACAACGAGTGACATAAAATAAGAAGCAGAGTGCTGTGCAGCAGTAGACAATAATGGGGGGACAAATGGGAAGATATTTGCATAGAGCAACTAGAGGTCTCTTTGTGAAGGCAGCATTAGAGCAGAGATGTGAAGGATGACAAGGAGGAGCCAATTTTATGAAACACACGATAGAGTAGGAGCAGTGTACAGAAAGTGTGTGTGGGGTGTGTGCTCTGAATGTGTGCACGTGTCTGATGTGGTGGCATGTGTTATGTGTATTTGTGCATGTGGTGTGGATATGTGCATGGAGTATGTGTATGATGTGTGTGGCATGTGGTGTGTGTGTGTGTGTGTGTGTGTGTGTGTGTGTGTGTGACACATCAAGAAGGGAGGAGAACAGCCGCCGACTGGCAGAGGGAAGAGCAAGCTGGTAGAAAGCTCCACTGATGAAAAGACTGGAGAGACATCCAGGAGAGACGTATGCCTGGCTGGGGCACGGGGAAGATGATACGAGATGAGACAGGTGAATGGGACAGAAGCTCGATCACACAAAGCCTTTCCAACAATCTGATATGTTTTTCTTAAACTTGTTTTTCCAAATTCAATAGGGAGGCAATAAGACATTTTAGACCAGAATAATGATGATCTTGATTCCACTGTGTTTGTTTTATGGACAACAAAATAAGAATACACATAAAATTTGAAGCAAGAAGTCCAGGTAGGAGATTATTGTAGTTCAGTGAGGAAAGGATGAGAACCTGGACTAAGTGAGTCGATTCAGCCCTCTGGGGGACACTTGGCAGTTGTGTCTGGAGACATTTTTTGATGATCATGCCTGGGGGTGGGGTATGCTGCCTGCATCTACTAGGTAGAGGCCAGGGATACTGCTGAACACCCTAAAAATGCACATGACAGCCCCCAAACAAGCAATTATCTGGGCCCAAATATCAAAAGTACCAATGTAGACAAACCCTAGGTGATGACTAGGAGAAATGAAAAGAAGTCATTGGATTCAAGATGCATTTGTCAGCTGAAACGCCAAAGAATTCCAGAGATTAAATGAAGAGAATGAGAGAAAGAAATAATCCAAAAATGGCTTTCAGATTTCTGTCTTGAGCAACATAACATGAAAACATGTTAGTGGGTTGCAAAACACACAAGGATTCTGTCACTGTCCTCCTATTGACAAAATGAGGATTACAAAGTACCTACTCGAAAGGTATGTGATGAAGGTCAATGATTCCACCATGTAAAGCGTTTCAAACAGGACTGCCATGTGGTCAACAGTCGGGTTTTAGTTGTTGTTACTATTGCTAATAATAATATTATTACAGCCTAGACCCCATGAAAGCTAACCATTCAAGTGGAACATAGGAATTTGGGAGCCATCAGCATAGAGATGGCTCCACCAACATAGACAGCCTTTAAAGCCTTGAGGTGAGTTTGTACATAGGAAAGGTCCAGGGCTGACCTTGAATACCTTGTTGTTAGGATATTGGGGGTATGAGCTGAAACCAGCCAAGCAGACTAAGAAGGGTCAGACGGTGGTGAGAGGAAAGTCAAGGAAAGAGAGCATTTCCAGAAGTGGGTGCTCAACCGGGTTAAGAAGAGGATAGAAAAGCATCTCTTGAATTTCAAGGTCATAGGTGACTATGGAGGAAGGTAATTGAGAAGACATGATCACGATTCACCCATGAGCCGGATCCAAGCAATCGGAGGCACCTCACCTCCCTCCCTGTCTGTGGAACATGGAATGTGGGTTCCACATGCCTTCCCTGCTCCCAGAGACTGCTCCAAAGACACAGTTTAAGATTGTGACGTGGTGTCGAGAATGGTCTATGTGTGCGGTATTGAGGAGGTGACTGAACCCAACTAAAGCCTCTTTATAGACTTAGAAGATTTGGCAGCAGGGATCCATTCATCTCGCTGCTGCCCCAGTACGTCCTCTGCTTATTAGAACTGCCAGTTCCCACTCTTTCTTTGATCTCTTCCTGCCCTCTGCATGGGGGGGCTAGCTTCAGATTAAACTCAGGAAGCTGGGGATCCCTGGGTGGCTCAGCAGTTTAGCATCTGCTGTCAGCCCCGGGTTTGATCCTGGAGTCCTAGGATCAAGTCCCACATCGGGCTCCCTGCATGGAGCCTGCTTCTCCCTCTGCCTGTGTCTCTGCCTCTCTCTCTCTGTCTCTCATGAAAAAATAAATAAAATCTTTTAAAAAGAAATTCGTTTAAAAAAATAAAAAATAAACCCGGGAAACTCCCAGGACGTTACAAACCAACAGTGACATTGACAAAAATGACTTCAGTTAAGAAGTGGGAATGGAAGCCAACCTGGACTGAATTGAAGCTTAAGGGGGAGAAGACATGCAATAGAGTATTGGGAACTTTTGGGGAATTTTGGCTAAGAAGAGCAGAACTGGCAGGGGGCCTGATATATATTTTTTAAAGATTTTATTTATTTATTCATGAGAGTCACAGAGAGAGAGGCAGAGACACAGGCAGAGGGAGAAGCAGGGTCCCTGGAGGGAGCCCGATGCAGGACTCGATACTGGGACCCCAGGATCACGACCTGAGCCAAAGGCAGATGCTCAACCATTGAACCACCCAGGTGCCCTTATTACATTGTTTTTTTAAGATAAACACTATTACATTCTATTTATATACTGATGGGAATAACATGATAGAAGGTGAAACACTGGCAATGCAGGAGGGAAGGCCATAGGTAACGCACCAAAGTCCTTGCAAGGATGAGAGGAGGCAGGAGAGAGTGGTCTTGGGTGAGATGGGAGACAGCAGGTGGATGCCGTGTAGACAGGTTTGTAGGTTTTTTTGTTAGGGGAATGCAGGTAGCCCATGTCTGGCCATTTAAATTTTCTAGTGAAGTAGGGCCGGAAAGGACCCCCAGGGAAAAGTAAAGGAAGAGTGTCTTTCAAGTACAAAACGGTCACTTGGGAACTACGAAGGCTAGACTTCTAGAGAAAAGTGGGAGGCTTGCTTTGAGACTTTAGATCATGAATTTTAAGTGACCCCAGTGAACCTTACTCCTTGCTCTTCCCCTGCAGTGCCTGGTTGTTCCAACGGAAGTGCAGAGAAGGCAGGAGGTCGAACGCTGGATCCATTGAGGACTTGGGCTTTTGCCAGATGAAGAAGGCCCGGGGTGGGGTGGGGACATGGGGATTTGTAAGAGCCTGATTGTAATGGTGGCCCCGGAATCCAAGCTGAGATAAGAAGGGATGAGAGAGAGAAGGAGAGAGTTTGGTTAGTGAGAAAGCACACGTCGTAAAGGGCCAGGAGAGAACGAGAGGACATTTCCTCCCCACCTGGACTGAAGTACGTGGGGGTGTGAGCGAACAAACAGCCTCTGGTTGACAGGACCTGGAAGTGAGTGGTGGACTCGTGAGCTGCCAGGCCTTGGGGCCACCAAGTGGAGTTCAGGGAAGAGGTCAAGTCAGCTCCAACCCCTATTTGCTTTGTACACGGCGAAGTCTTACACAACCCAAGGTCCAAGCTTGCTTGGTTAAAGCCTCTTCACTCCCATCCCCCAACTCCCCACTTCCAGGAAGGGGGAAGATTTTCAAAAGTTTGTTGCTTAAATAACCACAGAGTAAGCTAATTAAGCAGCACCAGTGGTTTAAACAAAAGTCCATACTTAGCACCAATGTGGATTAGGTGGAGGTTGTTTTTATGAAATCCACCTTGTTTTGAGAGCATTCTTGCGCCCCCCCCCCCACACACAAAGCCTTCAGTTCAAAACATACTTTTAAGTTTTGTTTTAAATACTCTAGATTCAAAATACCTTAAGAAGAAAAAAAAAAAGAGAGAGAGAGAGAGAAGTTGTCCAATTAACACCCTGTTTGCTGTGGCCTTTTATTTATTTTTTTATAAATTTTTAAAATTTAAATTCAATTTAACGTACGCTGTATCAGTTTCAGAGGTAGAGGTCAGTGATTCATCAGTTGCAGACAACATCCAGTGCTCATCCCATCACGTGCTCTCCTTAATGCCCATCACCCAGTTACCCCATCCTCTTGCCCCCCTCCCCTTCAGCAATGCTGTTTGTTTCCTAGAGTTAATTGTCTCAAGGGTTCCTTTCCCTTCTGTTTTCATATTTTTTTTTTTCCTTTTAAATGTGATCTTCGTCCTTACATATGGCAGATCCCCCAACACTATTCATGGCGATAGTTGAGATCAGGGATAGCATTGCAATTAAAGTCAACACTTATTTAGCGCTGACTGCCTCAGGCATTGTTCTAGACCATGTTCCTCCGTTATTGCATATGATGTTCACAACATATGCAACATATGCATGGGGTTTTGTCCTATTTTACAAATTAGGAAAATGAGACAACAAAGTGGTAAATGACTTGTCCAAGGTCACCGGTAACGAGGGGTAATGACGAGGTCTGCAGAGCTTGCACTCTTAACCATTTGGCAATGCTACCATACACTGCAAATACACAGAATTTACTCTTCCTTTCTTGTCCAGAGCAGATGCCAGTGGCCTGTCACAGAACCATCCTACCAAACTTGGTCCCTAATCTGTGGCTCTGGAAACTCTAGCTGATGAAGGTTGACACCAGAAAGGGAATCTCTCTGCTCTTCTAGGGTGACACCCTCCTCCCTTGGTTGTTCCTATTCTCTCTCAAACCCTATCTCTGCCCTGCTCTCCAGGTGCCACTTTGGCCCTCTATACTCAGCATATGGCCTTGGACTCTTACAAGTCTGTTTCAGGCTGAGACTTGTTCCCAGGTCCCTCTACCCTTCTGGTTCCTCCTCACTCGCAGCGTGTCCCAGGCTATCTCAGGGAGTGATTGTTGGTGTTGATAAGGCATCTGCAGTGCAGAGGTAAAGTAGTGGCAATAGGCAGGACAGAAAGGGATCCATCCTCTGACTCCTCAGTTCCAATTGTGCTACAAAGATTTCTGTATGGACAGTAGAGATACAGAGCTTTAGGCATGGTGTCCTGTTCCGAAGCTCCTACAGTTGGAAACATACCACTGAATTATCCTGTCCATATCTTCTTACGTGGCCCAAAAATGCTCCCTCCATTTTAGTCAACTGAATTGTAAACACAAGAAAATCTTTTCATTTTGGAGGAAAAACTTGGGATATTTGTCGAGCATTGAAGATATTAATTGGGGTGGGGGGCAGTTGAAAAGTAATGGGTTCTAACTAGCTGTGAATGTTGGGAAATTGTTAAGCCTCTCTGAGCTGTGGTTGGTCCATGAAGCAGGACAATTAAGTGGAGGGCCTCTCAGGTCCCTTCCAGTCTCAGCATTCTGTGTCAGTGCAGCCTGAGTTCCAGAGGTCCTTGTGTTCTCCCCAGTTACTCCCAAGGGTCACCAAGAGCTGCTCTACAAATATTGATGGGGCTTTTGTCAGTTTCCATAGGTCAGATGACATCTTATCTCTCCTGTTGTGGCTCTGCCCTTTCTTTTCTTTTCTTTTTTTTTTTAAAGATTTTATTTATTTATTCACAAGAGACACACAGAGAGAAGCAGAGATACAGGCAGAGGGAGAAGCAGGCTCCTTGCAGGAGAGCCTGATGAGGGACTCGATCCTGGACCCCAGGATCACGCCCTAAGCCAAAGGCAGCTGCTCAACTGCTGAGCCACCCAGGTGCCCCAGGTCTGCCCTTTCTTTTCTCCATGGCTGTTGCCTATGGTGTTCCCCGAATTGCCGGTTCTGTGGGGTTTAAAGTCTCTTTACTTATCACCACCGTCACGGCCACGGGGTATCCATGTCCTCGTGGTGCCAAAGCTCTTTTAGGACTTCTACACACTAGGGCTGAAACCTAAAGCAGAACTAACAAACTCTACCACTGACATCTGAACCCTGGCCACACCAGCTAAGAGGTATTGTCACGTTATTGTGAACTCTTGAGAGGCACCACTCAAACTCTGGGCTGCATGTCAGTCTCTCCTCTATTTACACAAAGAACAATATGAGTTAGCTGAAGACTCAAGACTCAACAAAATACAGGATTGATCTAATCTGTCCCTGGAAACTATTGAGACAATCCCATTATCTGAGGAGCCAGGACAAGTTATAATTAGAAGCCCAGTGAGTCACAGCTCATGGGAGTTAGCTCAGAGGCTCTCGCTCATAAAATGACAGTTTGACGTCTGTTGGGCTCATCCTGGACATCAGAATTCAGCCTTGTACAAGGACTGTGACAATTTAATAGAGACGAGTAAGATTCATGGAGCACGAGAATATTCATGCTGGGCCCAATCTCCCCAGGAAGACAGAGCATCAGACACAGGAAGTAAAGACAAAGTGATAAAAAAGTTTTGCTAGAAAAAAATTCCCTTCACCGCACACAAGTTCTCTTTAATTTTTCTTAAGGAGGTACAGTTGCTAATTTAAGCCCTTCACATACTTTCCCAGCAGTGAATTAAATTTATGAGTTTACTGAACATCCTTCCAGGTCCGGTGGATTCAGGAGAATGAATTTTAGAATTCCAGCTTGATTACCTATTTGCTGCCTTTGTGATTGTGAATAAGCCAGTCAGACTTTTTAAACCTTTGTCCCCTTATTTACAAAATGAGGTTTGTATGAACATTAAAAAAATAAATAAAAATAATGCATGTAAAAAAAAAAATAATGCATGTAAAGCATCTGGCTCAGGATCCCACACATGGGTGTTCAGTCAGTGTGAGCTTCCTTTCTAGTGGAAGTCACCAGATGATACCAGCTCCAGGTCTTCTGTCGGACACAGAACACACCCATGCAAAGTGCTAATGCCGGTTCAGCGCAGCAGACACCTTGTCTCAGGAAAGCCATTAGAAACCCCCAAAGTACTATATTTTTCTCCTGGTAAGTAGCTCACTTCCCACAACTTCCCACCACTTTATATTAAGTGAGCCCAACAAATGAGTCACCACTACTTACAGACGCAAATTTGGGAGCCACACCCAAAACAGAGGCATCTTAACTTTTCACAAGAAGCTGTCAGTCCCACCAAAAAGAAGGCTCAGGGAACCCACAGTTAGAAAATCTCAAACTCCCAAGCTATCTCTGAATTCATATGCAAATCCAAAACCTTAGCTCGTTTTTTTTTCTTGCAGTGAGTTTTTTTATTTTTTTTAAAAGATTTTATTTATTCATGAGAACACAGAGAGAGTGAGAGAGGCAGAGACACAGGCAGAGGGAGAAGCAGGCTCCATGCAGGAAGCCTGACGTGGTACTCGATCAGGGTCTCCAGGATCAGGCCCTGGGCTGAAGGCGGCACTAACCCACTGAGCCACCCAGGCTGCCCCTTGCAGTAAGTTTTAATGACAGGGGAGTCACTGGAGCATTCAAACTTTTGCTGAACTTGCTGTTTGAGGGTAGGTGGTGTGGGTCCAGAGGGGCCCAGGAAGATAGGCCAATCACTTTCCCTCTTAGGTAAACGGGCAATATCAAATTAAATTTAAAATAACACCCTACTTGTTGGATCATTTAGAAGGTGATTATTAACTTTTTGAGAACATCTACCATGCCATAAGTGAGAGTCACTAGAACATTCAAACTTTTGCTGAACTTGCTGTTTGAGGGTAGGTGGTGTGGGTCCAGAGGGGTCCAGGAAGATAGGCCAATCACTTTCCCTCTTAGGTAAACGGACAATATCAAATTAAATTTAAAATAACACCCTACTTGTTGGATCAGTGAGAAGGTGATTATTTACTTTTTGAAAACATCTAGCATGGGATTTAAGGATGACTGATTTTCATGAAAATTTTCAAGAGTTTATCCATTGTACAAAAATACAATTATTTGTATAAAAATACAAAAACAGGGGATCCCTTAGTGGCTCAGGGGTTTAGCACCTGCCTTCAGCTCAGGGTGTTATCCTGGAGTCCCGGGATCGAGTCCCATGTCAGGCTCCCTGAATGGAGCCTGTTTCTCCTTCTGCCTGTGTCTCTGCCTCTGTGTGTGTGTGTGTGTGTGTGTGTGTGTGTGTGTCATGAATAAATTAAAAAAAAACAAAAAAACAAAAAACAGATCAAAGAAGTCCGCCATGTGCCAAGTCATAGCTGAAGAAAAAAGGTGCACTTGACATATAAACACTCTCAGCCTATAGAAAACATAGGTGTATTTGAATTTATACCTCTTGTGTTGTATGAAAATCCTACTCAAGGAATTAGCATAAAACTGGTGTAGAACTAGTGAAAGCCCTAGAAGCAGAAACTAAAACAAAACATTTCTTTATAGGCTCTTCCAAAATCCAGAGGACATGGGCCTTCTGTTGAAGATAAGCTCACAACACCAAAAGAAGAAAAATGATAAACTATGTGAGTAAATAAATACCATTGGAGAGGGTCATTGGGTTCCATAAAGAAAAGAGCACCTCAGGTGTTGGACTTGGTAGATCAATCTAGAAGAGACAACAAAATAAGTATGTTTAAAATAACTACAGAGTTTTAAGAATGGAGGAAGGAAGTAATAAGATCCATAGAGAAAGAGAAAAGTACAGCAAAAGAAGACAGATTTGCAAAAGAACCAAAAGAAAATGCAGTCAGTAAAATAAAGAATATACAGAACATTAGAGCTGCTGAGAAAATTAGTGATGGAAGACAGACCATAGAGTACATTGATTATATCACAGAGAACAGATGGCAAATACAAATGAACAGATAGGAAATATGACACCTAGATTGAGAAAATCCAGCAGATATAAAATCAGGCTGCCACAATGCACAATTCTAAAGGTCATTCCAATCACCAGGAATCCAATATAAATTTTTTTTGACTTTTCAATATATCAGCCTTTATTTAATTAGAGCTCCAAAAGGTGGAAATTGAGAAGACAGAAAAATGGGGATACACTGATAATTTTTTAAAAAGATAATAGATTAGAAATTTCCAAAATTGAAGAAAGATATAAATATTCAGTTCTCAGAAAATGTATATGAGTCCTAGTCAGGATAAATAAAAATAAATGCACACCTAAACAATTTGCGAGGAAAATGAAAAACATCAAAAACAAAGAAAAACAACCAGAAATAAAAGAGATTACCTGAAAAGTAATGAGCAATCAGGATTACTGGCTGTGTGACTGTGAACAAACCTGCTGAACTTTCTAAATCTTGGTCCCCCTAATTTATAAAATGAGGTTTGTATAATGCATGAAAAAAAATTAACAATGTTAGGCAAAGCACCTGGCTCAGGATCCCTGATTTTTTTTTTTTTTTTTTTTTTATCAGCAACAACATATGCCAGGAAATAATGACATATCTTTAAAATGCTGAGGTAGCAGTTCTGTCATTTAAAAATTCTAAATCAAGGATGCCTGGGTGGCTCAGTTTGTTAAGCATCCAACTCTTAGTTTCAGCTCAGGTCATGATCTCAGGGTCATGGGATCAAGCCCCGAATAAGGGTCCTTGCTCAGTGGGGAGTCTGCTTGAGATTCTCTCTCTCCTTCTCCCTCTGCCCCCTCATCCGGCTCTCTCTCTAAAATAAGTAAATACATTTCTTTAAAAAATTCTAAATCCAGAGACATTTCATTCAATAATAAAGTACAGTTCATTCACACAGCAGAAGCTCACAATGGAGAGAGCATTATAATACATTCTTAAGTAAAAAACAAAAGTGTAAAAAAAAAAAAAAAAACCTTTTATGTTAGGAAAGAGGGAAAAAGGGTATATCTTCAGTTTATAGTAATAGTATATAAAACACTAGAAGGCTACCCAACAAATGAATATCTTGGTTACCTGTGGAGGGAGGAGCTGAATAGATGAGGATAAGAGTGCAAGCAAAATTTCTCACCAATTATACCATTGATTACCTCTTTAAAATTTTTATTTAATGGACAAATTTCTGAAACACAAAATCTGTTTCTTCTGAATCATGAAGAAACAGAAAATCTGAACAGAAACCATAACTAGAAAAGAAACTGGATTAATAACCAAACACCTTTCAACAAAGAAAAGCACAGGGCCAGATGGCTTCATTGGTTGATTCTACCAAACACTGAAGAAGCATTAACACTAATCTTCCTCAAGCTTTTCCAAAAAATTGGAAAAAGAGGAAACATTTTCAAATTAATTCTATGAGGCCAGAATTATTCTGATACCAAAATCACAAGAAAAGAACACTACAAACCAATATTGAATATTAATGCAAAAACTTTCAGCAGAATATTAATAAACAGAATCCAACAGCATATTATAGGTTTAGTTTATACTATGACCACATAGGATTTATTTCTGAAGTGTAAGGATGGTTCAATAATATGAAAAGCAATCAGCAAACTACATTAACAGAAGGAAGGGGGAAAAACTCACATGATTATCACAGATAATATAGAAAAAGTCTTTGGCAAAATTTAACACCCTTTCATGATAAAGAAAAAGCTCTCAACAAAGTAGGACTAGAAGGAAATGACATCAACATAATAAGGGAGTATATATAAAAATCCCACAGCTAATATCATACTCAAAGTGAAAGACTGAAAGGTTTTCCTCTAAGGTCAGCAATGAGACAGGATGTGCCCACTTTTGCCACTATTAATCAACACAATACTAGAAGTCCTGACCAGAGCTATTAGACAAGAAAAATAAATGAAAGGTATCTGAATTGGAAGGAAGAAATAAAATTATCTTTGTTTGCAGATGACATGACCTTTTATGTAGAAAACCTAAATATCAGACACACAACTATTGTAACCAGGAAACAAATTCAGCAACATTGCAGGATACCAAAATCAACACACAAAAATCAGTAGCCTTTTTATATATTGACAATGAACAATTTCAAAGGAAATTAAGAATTCCACTTAGAATAGCACCAAAAAGAATAAAATACTTAGTAATCAACTTAACCATGGAGGCAAAAGACTTATACACTGAAAACTACAAAATATTGCTGAAGGAAATTAAAGAGGACATTAACAAGTGGAAAGACATCCAGTGTTTATGAATTAGAAGACATAATGTTGTTAATACCACCCAAAGTGATCTACAGATTCAATGTCTCATTGAATCCCTCCTCTTAAAGTCCCAACGTATTTTCCAGAAATAGAAAAAAATCCATAAAGTGTACATAAAATTTCAATGACCCCCAAAGAGCCAAACAATCTTGAAAAAAGAAGAACTGAGCTGGAAGTCTCATACTTCCTAATTCCAAAACTGATCACAAAGCTACGGTAAACAAAACAGTGTGTGGGGTGGGGGTAAAGATAGACATAAAATCAATGGAATAGAGTCCAAAAACACTCACAAAGAAGATCAAATGATTTTTAACAAGGGTTCTCAGACCATTCAATGAGGAAGGGACATTCTTTTCAATAAATGGTACTGATAAAAAGTGGGTATCCACAAACAAAAGAATGAAATTGGACGCTTACCTTACATCTTCTACAAAAAAAAAACTCAAAATGAGTCAAAGACCTAAAATATAAGAGCAAAAGCTTTAAAACTCTTAGAACAAAACATAGGGGGGAAAGCTTTAAGACACTGGATTTGGTAATGATTTCTTGAATATGACTAAGGTCATAGATAACAAAAGAAAAAAATAATGAGTCTACATCAAAATTTGAAATTTATGTGCATCAAAGGACACAATCAACAGAGTAAGAAGGCAACCCAAAGAATGAGAGAAAAAAAATTTCAAGTTATATATCCAATAAGGGGTCAAGGTGCACAATACACAAAGAATGCCTACAACTCAACAACAAAGAGACAAACAACCCAATTAAAAATAGGCAGAGGACTGGAAAGAAGAGATTTCTCCAAAGAAGATATACAAATGGCCAATAAGCACCTGAAAAGGTGCTCAGCATCATGGATCATTAGGGAAATGCAAGTCCAAACCACAATGAGATAACAGTTCACATCCATTATGATGCTACTCTAAAAAGCAAAAACAAAATAGAAGATAACAAGTGTTGGCAAGGATATGGAGACATTGCAACTCTGTGTGCTGTTGGTGGGAATGCAAAGGGGTGCTGGCACCCTCAAAAACAGTATGGCAGTTCCTCAAAAAATTCAAAATAGAATTACCATATGATCTAGCATTTTAACTTCCAGGTTTATACCCAAAAGAACTGAAAGCAGAGAGTCAAGGAGCTATTTGTACATCCATGTTCATAGCGACATTATTCACAAAAGTCGAAAGGTGAAAGCAATGTGTCTGTGGAAAGATGAAATGATAAGCAAAATAGAGCAAATGCATCCAGTGGAATATCACTCAGCCTTACAAAAGGAAGGAAATCCTGACACATGCTCCAACACGGATGAACCTTCAGGATATAAGGTAAGTGAAGTAAGCCAGTCACAAAAGGACACATACTGTAGGATTCTGTTTATGTGAGGTACCTGGGGGAGTCAAATTCATAGAGACAGCAGGTAGGATGGTGGTTGTCTGGGGGTGGGGAGGGGAAAATGAATAGTTATTTAATGGGCACAGAGTTTTAGCACTGCACAATTCTGGAGACGAATGTGGCGATGATGGCACAACAATGTGAATGTACTTAATGCTGCTGAGCTTAATTTTTCTGGTTATGATGGTAAGTTTTCTGCTAAATGTATTTTGTCATAATTTGAAAAATTATTCAAGTACGCTCCACAAAAAAGTAATTCGAGAGGCAGAGGTTAAATAAAAGGTCAGCTTAGAGGCACCTGGGGGGCTCAGTCAGTTAAGAGTCTGCCTTCAGCTCAGGTCATGATCTTGGGTCCTGGGATCAAGACTTGCATCAGGCTCCCTGCTCAGTGGGCAGTCGGCTTCTCTCTCTCTTTCTCTCTGCCCCCTCCCCCATTTGTTTTCTTTTTCTTTCTCAAATATATACATAAATAAATATAATCTTTTTTCTAAAAAAAGGTCAACATAAAGTATTTCTACCTAAGTGGGAAAAGATGTTTTTACTAAAAAGCTTTAACAACAACAACAACAAAAAAAACACCTCTGAAAATTTACAATATGGTACAAGAAACAAATGTTCATTGTAGAAAATAAAAAAAATATATAGGAAAACAAAAATAATAAGAAAATATTAAAAGCTCTATGGTTTGCCATCCAAATATAACTATGGCTTTTTTGGGTGTATATCCTTTAAATATGGTGTGTGTGTGTGTGTGTGTGTGTGTAAAAACATACCAATTAGAATTGTTATCCATGGATATAGATGCAGCTGAATAGGCAAAGGGGTCCTTTCGACCCTCTGGACCACTATGAAAAGCTGCTTAATCCCCCAACATTTTATTATGAACATTTCCAAACAAACAAGAAGTTGAAATTTCATAGTGAGCACTGAACATCCACCACCTACATTCTACCATTAACATTTTATTATGCTTATTTTATCACACATATATCTATTCTTCTCTCCATCCAAAAATCTGCCTTATTTTGTAAAGTTGCAGATGCCCATACATATTATCTCAAATACTTCACAACATGCATATTACTGTGTTTTGACACATAATTTATATACAGTGAAATGCATAAATCTTCAATTCACTGAGATCTGACAAATCCATAGAGCTGTTTAATCCAAACCTACCAACCTATAGTTCTTGACCATTACCCGAGAAAGTTCCCTCCTGCCCCTTCCCAGCCACCTCTGCCCTCACTCTCCAGAGGCAACACATGCTCAGATTTCTTTCCACCAGTTTAGTTTAGTTTTACCTGTTGCGGAATTTCATGCAAGTAGAATCAGGCTTCTACTCAACGTAATTAACATGTCTTACTCAAGAGCTCAGAGTGGTTTAGGGACAATTTAATTCCTTCTGGTCTCCAGAGACAGTGGGACACCCATTTAATGGTGCTGCCATGCCTTCCGGCCACTTGATGTAGCAAGCTAGCTGTGTGCAGGACTTTCCACAGTCTACAAGATGGATGACTGTGCCAGGCCTCCATTTGCTGGGGTCAGAGGAAGATGGAAATCAGAAATTAGGTATTTATGAATAATGTGCGGGAAATAGCAGTCACCCAGTTAATTCTCCTGGAGAATATCTACAGGGTAGTCGGAATAGCCTTGTGCTGCGATTTTGTCATTAGTCATACAGTATAAATCTACAACTATTTATTTATTGTTTGGCAATATTTTAATTTTGCAATAAATTCTTTTCTTTTTAAGATTTGAGAGTGTGTGAGAAAGAGAGAGAGAGAGAGCACGAGTGAAGGGAGGCCTAAAGGGAGAGGGAGAAGCAGGCTCCCTGACTGATGCAGGGCTGGGTCCCAGGACCTTGAGATCATAACTTGAGCAGAACGCAGATGCTTGACCAACTGTGCCACCCAGGAGCCCTTACAATAAATTCTTTAGGCAACAAAAAGCCATACATTTTTAACTAAACTAAAAGTGTACCTTTAATGAAAAATTAAATACTAAACTTCTGTGTCTCAAGACAATTGATGATGACAAGGTGCACAAAATATGTTTGGCATTTACTATCCATGCAGAGGGTCACAGTGAAATCACCAACCACCTGGAAACCAGAAGATAAAAATCTGCTGCTGAAGACACATCAGCATCTATGCAACCCTAGATGGGATTTAAAGAAGAACGTGCCCACGTTAAGAGTAAGCGGCTACTCCTTCCTTTTATATATATATGTGCAACAACATTGGCTGAGATGTGCCAGCTGCTCAGAAGTGCAAGGGTAGGAATGTAAACTTCATCTACAGTTTTCATGGACCGAGGGTCAAAATCAAAGCATAGCCTCCTGTGTCACACTGAACTTGGAAGGAAGTATAAGATATGTCCTGCAATGTACGAAAGCTGCTGGAATCTGAAGACTCTTCTCCTAGCCAACGATTGCCTTTGAAGTTCACTCGAAGACAAAATGACCACTGGGAACAGCTGGTCTCATAATTTTGAGTATTTAAAGCACTGCAATTCCAGTCCATGAGCACTAATGTAATTTGCGAAAACAGTACACCCACAATTGGCATGGAGCTGAACACTTAACAAGATCTCTTTTCCACTGAGTGTATTGTTGGCTAATTGCTCTCAGCCATTAGCTGGAAGAGACACACGGGGAGAAAGAAGGCTTGGGAGGTGCACAGAGAACCAGGTGATTTAATTATTTCTCACATTTCTTTTTCCATGGTAATTAGCAAACATTCCTTTCTCTACCTTATCTCTTTGTTGAGATTGTATTAGCAAATGTCTGGTCCAATCTATACAAACCTATCTGATTAATTCATAATGCAGAAGAGCTTATCAGGTTGCTTCCATTTCCCTTTGCCCAAGAATGATTAGCAATGAGATATTTCAAACATACAGAAAAATAGGTAAATAAAATCACCTAGCTTTAATAGGTGTTAACACTCCCCTGTACACACTTAATGTGGTATTTTTAATAAAGCTGTTAAGTCATCACTGCCACATTTACAAGAATATTTGGCCTTTAGTTATAACGTAGCATATGAACACATCCTCGTGTGGAAGTCTGACATATTTCTCTGAAGTGCTTGCCTTGCTGTCAGCCCCATGGTCTTTGCTGTTCCAATATGGCCCAGTCTGCAGGCCAAGGATGAGACCAGATGGTGTAGTAGCTGCAGTGTGGCTTTGGGGCCATACAAATCTGATTTCCAATCCTGGTGACCAGCCTAGGGGTGGGCAGATGTCTGTACCTAGTTTCACATTTATAAGATGGGAATACTACTATCTACCTTGTAGAAATGTTGCGAGGTGATGTTAGTAAAGCATTGGAAGGTACCTAGCTGAGGGTAAGAGGCTGTTACCAGCTTGTGTATCTGTTGTACAGGCTAATCAACTCCATAAACAATGGGTCTATCTCTGAGGCTGTATTTACCCTGAAGCAGCCAACCACTAACCAGATAATTAACAACTTATTTGTGGATTAATGCATACTGACTTTCCATGTGAGCCTGGATTTAGCAAGTAAAATGCAGCTGGGGGTGACTTTGCCCCATGCATCTGCTCTCAAAAATAAAACAGAGTTTTATAGCATTTACCTTTATAGAAAGTCAAAATTAGCCCATAAGGTAAGGGAGCAGTTAGTTATAACCATGAAGCAAGCCTCTTTGTGACCATGGGCATTATTTGTTATTTCTGTGAGCATCTTCTCTTCCTGTCCTTAGATGTATCTATTATTTATCTCTAAAGCAAATTGCCTTTAAAAGATCACATTGTTTAACACAGTGGTTCTCAACCATGGCTGAGCCTCAAAAATCATTAGTATTCTAAAAAAAATCTGTCCGTCCATCCATCCATCCATCCATCCCAAGACCCCCACCCCAGCCATACTGGGAATCTCTGGGACTGGAATCTTCATCTCCTGGATGAAGTGGAAGGGATTAATGTTACACCCAGGAGAGGCTGTCGGAGATCCAGGGTGGAGAATCACACTGGGTTAACTACCTAAAGTGGTACCTATCTGAAGGGTAGTTGAAGACTTTGGAATTAATCAGGAAATCTTTTTTTTTAAATGACTTTGCAAGCAAGATGATGCTATTCCAAATCTTCTGTTGCAAATTACGTCTTCCACAGGAACGAAGCATGCTCAGGGTCCATCCAAGCACAATGTAAATCAAAACACATGTCCACAGCTGGAGCAAAAGCATTAGGACCGTCTAACCAGATTCCATTGGAATGAGTCTGTGTGACACCATGTCAAAGTAATTGTGCACGATTCCCCTAAAGAAAGCCACACGAAGGATAGCCAAAACACAAAAAAACAACTGGATTTAACTCAATTTTCTAAAAAAAAAAAAAAAAAAAAAAAAAAGTATAACATACACACTATCTTTTGCAAACAAAGGCACACCAAATGTCAGAAAGCAACGTAAGACTACATCGTTTACCAGACATGAAGCCCAGACTTTTATTGACCAGTGCTTCCAAAACTCACCTTCTCTCGCCCTTTTCTCCTTTATCCCAAATAGCTGTCTGCTCTCTCAGGTAATCAAGCAGAGAAATGCATCTGAAGATGGAGACCATTAAGAAATCACACTTCCCTTTGTTTATTGGTTTCCATGGCAAGAGCAAAATAAAAGACAATTGTGTTTCAAAACAACAACAGTAAAAGAAGCAACATCTGTCTCAGACAGGCAAACCTCAGAGGGAAAGTAAAAGTCACATTGCCTGCCATGCCCTTCCCCAAACCAAGTGGCATGATACGTAATGGCATTGGCTGCATGTAGATGCTCAGTCCAGAGACTAAGCTACTCCTGGAAGGTACTATCTTTTATATTTTCTTTGGGGATTCTGTCGCTAAGCTTCTCTTTCATTTGACTCCCAGAAATCAGATAGTGAAATCTCTGGGGCTTTCCAGGCCACCTAATTCAAAGTAACCAGGAACCTGAGTTGGGTCAGGTTCTGCACTGCAACCTCATCCTTCTGGGTCCCCTCTGCCTCACACCCAACGAGCCTGGCCCAGGTCAACTGCAGCAGTGTGCTTGCCTTTTCAAATAAAGGCTCCAAGTGTCAAGTCATCAGTATCCTCAACCACTCAACACAGTGATAGTATTCTCCTTGATTAGCCTCCACAGCCCTATCTTAGAAAAGTAGGAAATTAGGCACAGATTAGAATGGTGAAAGCAGTAGTTTCTAATCCCCTCCTTTTTTTCTTTTTTTAAGGGAGGAAATTCCCTCAGTGGATAATCCACTTAGAGCAAAAATGGTACTTCAGTGTTGGGCTTGCCCCTACATTCATTCATGTTGGTACTTTTTATTTAAGTTTTTATAGTAGGTTCCCCTCTGCCTAAAAACCCAAGGGAAAAAACCCAGTTCTTTAATTTACTCACATCCTGCTATGTTTTTTTTCAGGCTATTCATTTCCTTACCCAGCCTCATCTTCAGAGGCAAGGAAGCTGTAGTTTGGAAGAAAGGGGGAGGCAGGTCAACCAGAAGTTGTCCCAACCTCAGAGGGAGAGGACCCTGATCATCAACACGAGGGGTGCCCTAGGCTATTTCAAAATGTCAGCAGACTCAATTCTAGAAGAAAACACCATTTACTTCCCAGCGTGCTGGGGCTCAGTAGAGCATAAAGAATAAATTAAGTAAATTAACTGACAAAATTTGGCAATTGCCAGTTCCTGGGAACTTGAGAAACAGTAAGGGGTACCCTCAACCTTCAGGGCCATGAGGAGACTATCTTGAAGCAGTAGAAATAAAGGAATGATGTGCTCTGCAGATTTGGAGAGGTCCTCTCAGGTCCTGGGGGTACTCCTGTGTCCCTGGCTCTAGGAGACCATCCAACCAGCAAAGTTGACAGTTCCTCACAAAAGCAGGCACAGATTAGAACGGTGAAAGCAGTAGTTTCACCCTTGCTCCACTTACCACTGGGGCCTATGGACTGCTTTTATTCTAGGGGTGATTTTTACATGCTTCTCCTCCTGCCATGGTTAGCACACTCTGCCCCATTTCGATCTTTGTATCCAGGTTTGATTACATGGAAATGAACTCTGAGCATCATCAAGGAGCCACAGATGGGGGAAGGAAGAAAAGGCAGTAAAGAGGGGTGAGAATGCCTATTTTGGTTGACAAAGATGGTCATGATCTTGGGGTGGGCTGGGGGGATTTTGTGTAGACAATATGTGAGACAGGATCATAAAATAAAGGCTCCCATTTCACTGCCTGGCTGGTGAAGCCAGTTTCACTACTGTGCCGTCACACTTTATATATGTATGAACCACAGGTTTGTTTGTTTGTTTGTTTGTTTGTTTATTTATTTATTTTTAGTCCTTGCTGGCAAATCCACTTCTAGCTCCTTCTAGGCAGCCTCCCTCGCTCACTAGTTAGCCATCAGTTGCCTCCAAAGTAAAGTTCCATGGCCTTCAAAGTATGGGAGCTCTGGCCACTTGCTATTTGTAATGTTGCCCCCTAAAATGAGCTCACACACTTGGGTTTGGGCATTATATTCCTAAACTATAAAGTCCTCCACATTATGGCCATTCAGTAGGTTTATAAGTAGGTAAGACTAGTTCGTGGAGGAGAAGGCCAGTTTGCTCCATGGAAATCTGTTCCTTGCATTGCCCAGGACCTGTGAATAGTTAGTTCTCTTTCCCTAATAGTCATTTGACTTTGGAGAAAGATCTGTCTTTTCTCTGGATTTTAGTTTTCTCCTCTTTAAAATGAGAAGCTGGCTAGTCGATATCAGTCATATTTCTTTCAGCTGTATGTTCTATGCTTTGTAACTGTGAGGTTGAAGATCAGAGAACTTGCGCACCCACAAAGGGCGTAAAAATAATAGTACATAACACACACTTTTCATGTATTAAGTCATTGAATTCTATGATCCCATGAGTATTCTAATAATTATGACTCCTATTTGTTGGGTGAGGAAAAAGGCATAGAGGTCGAGCAGCTTAAACTGGGTCATGAAGTCACAATGGGGTATGAACCCCAGCTTTAAGCTACACTAGGAACCACAGCAGATACAGGATGAGAATCAATCACAAGTTATCTGCCGGCCAGTAGCAGTTACAAGGGAGCCAAGACTAAAGCTAGCCAGTGCCCTCTCTACCACCTGCTGGATTCTCCTGCATTATTTAGGGCACATGTTACCATAGACAAACACAGGTATTTCATGGCAGTGGTGTAAATCAGGATGATTCTGGCAGCAAAAATCTAGAATCACAAAGATGAAAATGACCAGTTTGGGATTTCTTTGCCATCTACTGACCTGTCAGTGAATTGATGCTATTTGAGGTAGAAAATACTCAAACGATCTCGGGTGAGGAACACAAGAGACCAAGCAAAGAGACCCACCCCCAAGACTAGTTTAGGGAAATAAGCTGGGTCTGCCGGGGTCTTGAAAACACAGCCACTCTTGAGGTCCTGAGTGCCCTATTCTGATGCCCCAGCTGTGCTCCTCAAAAGCAAGTGCCTTTCACTGAAGCCAACTCTAGCCCACAGAGATCTTTGCACAGGAAAGATGACATGCTCACTCATCTTTAAATAGGTTCATTAAGAACCCCAAACTCAACAAGACTCTACCCAGCAAAGTTCTTGCCAGTTCACTCCAGGAAGGTAGTAATGAAAATTTGTAAGGATATTTTGAGTATAAACGCATTGCCAGTAGGGCCTGAGGTTTTGAATTGGGCCTCTCTTCAATGCTTATTGAAACATTACTGAGTGTTGAGTGTTGAATGGTGTTCAGTCTTGTGCCCTTCAGGTTTTTTCCATCTTAAATCCTTTCGGAGCAGGGTGGGGCTGAGCTGGGAACTAGTATAAATCAGGTTGCAATCGTCCTTGTGCAATCTAGCACATCCACAAGTTAACACCACTATTGGGGAGAAACCAACTCAACAGTGCTGCTTGATACAGCTTCAGACCGCTCATGATCACTGACAGGCCTACGGCCAACTGGGTAAGAGTTCTATATATTGATACTTTCTTTGACCTTATCTACCCACCAGCTATGCGGCATACATGCTATCATACTGAAATACCTTTCTCTCCCTAGAGCTAAAAGGACACCATTATAAGAAGCTATATAGATTCTTTGCCACCATGTCACTGATTTACCTACTGTACTTTGTAGCCCAGATCTATGAATCATCCTTCCTAACTTTTCAGCTAACAAAACATGTTCCTTTAGATACAATCTCTTCTTTATCTAGAGTTATTTGTTCTGAATCTTGATGCATTCTTAGGGCATTATTTCTTACTGAAGGCAGCTCTCCCTCAGTGTTTCATGATAATTTTTATTTCAAGCTCTTTATGAATAGTAAGCTTGTCCTTTCTCAAGGCTTTATATTCCTAGGACTATCTGAGTCAGTTGTCAGATTTGTGGCATTCGTCAAGTACAGGCAAAGGGACCATATTTCCTTGCCTCTTTTCCATGGGTCACTGAACAGTGCTAAAGTTCTGAATTTCTTAGAATAGAACTTAAAAGCAGTCTCTTACCTCCCCCCCCTTTTATTCATTAGTTTTAATTTCTAAGTAATGCAACAGATCATTTGTTCATTCCAACATTAATTGAAGAATTACAAATGAGGGAACACAAGCAACCAGGCACTTTGCTGGGGATACAGAGATGAATAAAAGTGGTCCACTCTCAGGAAGCTCACAATATGGTGAACAAGATCAGATCATGATTACAAAAGCAGTATGTGCTCCAAGGTCTGCAAGGCCTTGATGTGCAGATCCCAGAAAATCCATCCAAAGGCCTAGAAACGATGCCTGACCTGAATGTTAAAGGATGAGTAGCACTCACTTTGGAAGAGTCCAAATAGGTAGACTGATGCGGGTGCAGCAGTGGAACATAATTTTTTTTTTATAAATTTATTTTTTATTGGTGTTCAATTTGCCAGCATATAGAATAACACCCAGTGCTCATCCCGTCAAGCGCCCAGGCACTGAGGTGGGCAGCGGAACATAATTAAGAGAGTGGCTGGAGAATCATGGCCAGATCATGAAGGGCTTCATCCCTTGGGCTAAGAAATTTGACCTTTATCTTAAAAAAAGAGATGAACCAGTAAAGGGAAGAGACAGCAGAACTGTAATATAGAAATGGTATCGTGTATGAAAGAAAGAGAACTCTGGGAAGTTCGCAAAAGTCAGTAAGATTCTGTGTCCCCATTTGCTTCATCTGACATTGATTTTTGGCCCTTGGGATGGCATTACAGAGCATGTGGAGACTAGTCCGGGCTCCATGCCAGTTCGTGGTGCCAGTCTGCCTCTCCGGGAGATTTACCGCAATGACCTTCTTCAAACTCGGAGAGAGCTGTGCTTGTTTTGTACTCTGCTCTGTACAGTGATCATCCGGGCAGCCGCCTTCCTGGAACACGACCTCTTTGCATAAGGTCACAAAATAAGGAATCCAGACGGTGGAGAGCAGTGTAAATGGCACTTGGAGACGGGAAGAGAATGTGTGTGCAGAGGCAGACAGTCAGCATGCCCCACATGTGCATCTCAAAAACTGGGAGGCAGGAAAGGAGGTGGGAAACGTGGGGAAAAGCGAGAGGAGAAGATCCATTGGTTCTCTTCCATGAGAGCACTGCTGCATGTTCTATTATGCATTTCCACATAGGAGAAGGTAAGGTACACTGAGATAAACGGTCTCAGTGCAAAGATGGAGCAGTAGCAAATAAAACAAATCACATGGGTTTGCTTGCTTCTTTTTCCAATCTCTGTTCTCCAGGCCCATAGCAGTCTGCCTGTCACATCAAGTTAAACATTCTGCCTTGGAAATCATGCAGTCACAGAGCTTAAGGAAGCTTGCAAATGGAAATGTCATTACTTTAAAGAAAAAAAAAAAAAAAAAGGTCTCAAGTCCTGTCCTAATCACCTCCTATTATTGCTCCTATCTGTAGCATAGCCTGTGCACTAATGCACTTCAGACTCACCAAAGGCCTTGGAAACTGCTCGGGAGAACAATTTGATGCCTAATGATCCCTGAATAATTCCTTTCATGTTTTTCTCTGGACACTGACTTTATATATTTTCCTTGAGAAATTTTGGGTACGGCTAATTAATATACACACCAGAAATGTTATGAGCATGTGGAAATTAGTTTATCTGGTTTCATGAATACTGGCTCCATGCTCCACAGGAAGCCATGTTTTTTTCCTCTCACATACACATTTTATGAGATTTTTCATCATAAATTTAAAAGTTTAAAACTTTCACCCGAGCTGAGGTTCCTCAATTTTCATCAGTAAGTTCATTGGCCAGGATGTGTTACAGCGACAAAAGCGATTTCAAAATTGCTGGCTCAGTGACTCTCAGCATAGCAAAGAAGAAAAGTCTTTCATGTTGTTACTGTCCTCAAACATACCCTTTCTGCTCAGATGTAACCCCTAGTTCCTCTTATTTGGGCCACATTTCCTATTTCACAGCTATACAGACAGGTTCTGGAAACTGTATGGTAAAGGTAAGGGTTCCTACGTGTAATGCAATAGGTGTATTTCTACAAAATATGCACGAACAAGGGTTTTGTAAGCACCATTTAAAACTATTGGAAGGGTATTTTCTAGGGAACTTTCTGTGGATCTTTTCAAAAAACAAGAAGCCCTTTAGAAAAATATCCATCTCTACTTCATGTGTTCTAATTTCAGGTTTTCATGGACTAATTACAAAAACTGATGGAGGCCACCATTCTTTTCCTTGATTGAGCTGACTTCACACCCACATAAGAGCCAATCATGCTTGGCTGTTAAGCTTTACTAAACAAAGATATTTGCAATATAGACTACTGAAACAGAAAACTTCCCCATGAGTCAGTAGCCGACCCCAGCAAAAGATTTCATGGTTCTGACTAACCAGCCCACAACCTTTCGTACCCAGTTCCGCTTTTTTTGGTGGTCTCTACAGTCGAATTTCTAGTTAGGAACTGAAAAATTGGTTTGGTTTCAACTTCCGTAGGGTAAGTAGTGGTACTAGCCATGATACCCTGGGAGTTTCAGGATCTCAAACACGTGAACACTTCCCCTACCTGAAGCCCCCCACTCTAATCTCTGCCCCATGGCGTTCCAAACAGACATTGTATATGAGCAGAGAAGGCCAGGCAACAAAGACATCTTGTTAGTGGGACTCCTGCATCAAACCCTGGGGAGCTGGCCTGGAATGTCAGCACTCTCACTAAAGGATTAGTTCCTAATTCTCCTGAAGCATCTTAATCACCTATGGAGGTCTGGGTTTTGTAGTTTCAAGTCTTGCCTCAGACCAATCTCCAGGCATAGGGCCCTGGATTCTGTATTTTAAAAGGCATATTGGCCACGGTCCCCACTACCCTGTCTCCCCTGTCCCCACTACCATGGGCATTAAGGAAGTATGGGTTGGAGTTGGAGGGTGGAAAGCCAGCGATGTCTGGAAGCTGCCTTATACCAGCTTGGGAGAGCTGACTGTCAAAAGCAGCAGACTGTTTCAAGAATTTTGCAAGGCCTTCTTAAAAGCTAAATCATACAAGCTTATTATTTAATTTAATTAATAAATTATAAATATAAATATAAAATAAATTATAAATAATAAATTATAATAAATTATAATTTAATTATCAAAACCAAAAATAATACCCACAGTTCATCACCTCCTACTCATTTACTATTATCTATGTTCTTGAGGTTTTTCACATCTTTGTATCTGTACCAATGGTGGGAAATGCTATATAATGGTGTACGGCCGCGTGCCTCTTCCCAACTCTGCGTTCAATTACATCACATTGGTAGTTTAAGGGCAGAGCATTTATACAATAGGCAAAAGCTAAAAATCAGGGCTTGATTTATTGTTGACTATCTCTAGGCTTAAGAAAGTGACAGGAAAATGTAAATAATGTAGACTGAACTTAAAAATATGTCACACGTAGGGGTTCAGGGTGGCACAGTCAGTTGAGTAGACTGACTCTTGGTTTCGGTTCAGGACGTGATACGGAGACCTGTGTCTGGCTCCCGGGTTCAGTCAGTCAGGAGTCTGCTTCAGATTCTCTCTTCCTCTGCCCCTCCCACTAGTGCTCGCTCACTCTCTCTAAAATAAAAAAATAATTCTTTAAAAAGCAAAGGTCACATCTACAGCTGGCAGATTGCAAATAGCACAAAACTTCAGGAAATACTCTTCCAGTATCTGAAAATGGCCCAATTTCGGTAAAGAAGTGGCTCTCTTTTCATTGACAAACAAGTGAAATTCCAACATATCCCTTTGTTGTTTTAACTTTCATCTTAGTCTTTCATATAAAGTAAAATCAAGCAACATTCCTGCTGGAAATCATACTTATTCATCAACTGCAATTATAGTTTGGCTATGGATAAAAGAGTTCCATAAAAATCAACGAATGCAGTCTGTGAGAACCAATGAGCTATATAAAATTTATAATAAAGAGGACTGTATGTTCTATTATTATTTATGAATTGCATATTTTATTGCATATTATTAATGTATTTATACATTATTATAATTCATAGTATATATATTCTATTCAATTTAATTGTATATTTTAGTATTTGTATCTCAGTAAAATTTATAATACTTACATTTGATTATATGTAAATATACATTCTCCCCCAGAGAGCCAGTTGTTAAACATTTACAACACACCACTGCCTAAGCCAAGAACAAAAACAGGTTGAACAGCTTCCTTGGCTTCTATCCTATAGGTCCACACCCTTATCTTAGCCATTTAGTTTACCATTCTCCTGTCAAGAAAAACACCAAGAACTGTACAAGAATACAAATCAAAAGGAAAAGAGATTTTCCTAAAGATTCAAAACATAATTTAATCTGCTTAATCCAACTCTTCCAAAGAAGGCTGCTTTCCAAGTAGGGACAGCTTTGGGCTGATCTGACCACATCTGCCACGTGGAACACAAGAAGAACCCTAACAAATGGCAGTTTTGGCATCATAGCCTAATACATATCATCCCCCTTGAAGCTACATCAGATAGTTCCTTGGGAGCAGAGGAGAGGTGAATATGAAGGCATCCAAGTAGGTAGCGAAGAAGAGGAATTTGACTCTTACTGTCAACTGTGGTATATGTTTGGGGTACATAACAAAAGGATCAGTGAGGAATTCCACTTTTCATCAACCAGATTTCTACTTTTCATCATTTACACATGCGTGCCATGCCTCCTTACATATTAAAATTGTCATTGCTTGTGATTTAAAAATGTCTTTCTAAAGGTGAAACAGAACATAGTTACCAAGCCAAGATGTACAGAAATCTTAAAAATTCTGTTACTTTGGGGGCACCTGGGTGACTCAAGTCAGTTGAGGGTCTACCTCTTGATTTTGGATCAGGTCATGATCTCAGGGTCATGGGATCCAGCCCTGTGTCAGAGTCTGAGATGCGCTCTGTGTGGGTGTGGAGTCTGCTGAGATTCTCTCTCTCCCTCTCCTCCCCCCCCCCCCCCCCACCTTGGTGCACTCTCTCTCAAAAAAAAAAAAAAATTAAGAATTCTGTTATTTGGTAGTTTTGTTGTTTGGTAACTTTAGGCCAATGCCAATAGCCAACACTAATCACTAAGGAGTTTCCTTTAGTGTTGGAAAAATTGATTGCAATTAAATTTTCAGGTTTTCTTTAAACTAGAATTTAAATAAAAACCTGAAACAAAAAAGCTTTCTTAAAAAAAAAAAAAAAAAGGCCTGTCCTAGCTCTAATCAAATCAGATTCCTGACTGTCCATATATTAATCTTGGCCCTTGTCTAAGTGTCTACTTAATTCCAAAACTATTTTTCCATTTGTTAGTCTTACCCGCCCCATCTCACCTTCTCCCTAATGATCTTGCTCTTAAAAACCAAAGAAGCAAAAGCCCACCAAATACCTGTTGCTATTGTCTAGGTACCATGAGCTAGAAACCTCTGGTAAAAGAGTCATCCTCCATTTAGAGAGTGTAATTTTTCATTTATGAAAGAAACACAATTGATGCAGATAAGGAGTTTTCAGTAAGTTGCTTTTGAATGTCTTATGTACAGTACTGCAGACATGAATGCACGAAGAGATCCCTCTTGACCTTTAAGTAGAAGACTGCTACCAGCATAAAATGTTCACATATCTATCCACGAGAAAGGGAGACTGGTCTCAGAACTCATCTTCTAGATAGCATGATGTTATGTTAATCCTGATGAATGTTAACATTTTTACTTCATTAGTAAGTTCTTGAAACCTAGTCACAGAACTGCTCCAACAAGATTCCCCAGGCCCTTAAAAAAGGAATGTGTTTGATAAAGGTCAGACCACACATTCGGGGATTGGGAGGAAGGAAGATGTGAGAAATCCAATCAGCCAGGAATCCTACCAGATAAGAGCCTTGTGTGACAGTATTTTGAATTAATAGCCTTGAAGGTGATAATAAGGATGAGAGGGGTGCTGTGATAATACTTCAAACAAAAACATAACCAAGATACTTGCAAAACAATCCAGGAAAAATCAAGATATGTTTCTACTTACCTGGTATCTGTCTGGTATCTTATCTGGTATCTGCATAGAAAGAACATGTACTTTTAAGTACAAAGACACTTACTATGTTTTGTTTTGTTTTGTTTTTTTAATGATTAGATATTTCTTTATCCATGACTTGTTATCTCATAGAAAAACTAAAGAACTCTGGTCATCACCCAAAAACTTGCCCTGTATATAAGAATGTGTAGGTGTCGTCCTGTTTGATTACTCATCCACATGAGCTACCATCCCTTCACGAATCAGAAGATTAAAGGAACACATCACTTGTTAATACAAAAATCTAGAGGACACTAAATGTCAGATTACTCTGGCTTTAGCCAGACTCATTTCTATGATATTCCTATAGGAGATGCTGAGTTCACAGAGAGGCATTTCCTCAACTCGTGTCTTTGTCATGTGCTTAGCTCCAGAATTTCCTGAGACTGGCATCTTTAACAAGAGAATTCTTTTGCAAGGGTCTGGGGCCAGACTGCCTGCTTTGACTCCTGTCAACACCACTTGGTGTCTGATCTCAGACAAGCTACCTAACATGTCCTCTGTGAAGTACTGATAGTTCTGATTCCTATCTCAGGCAGTTGTGAGGATTTAATGAGTTAATAATACTTTATAAAGCATTTAGAAGAATGTGTGGAACACAATAAGTTAGCCATTTGAATCATATTATATTTTCACGCTCAGCATATGTGTGGTTGGAAGAAGAGAAAAGGTCTGCATCTACTTAATGAAAACTAATAACTAGAAAAACTATATCAAAATATCTGCCTGGAAAACATATGTCCTGAACAGGATTTCCCAAGTAAAAGAATACTTTGGTTTTTATTAATATGTGTTTATTTAATCAGTTTTCCACTTTTAAAACACTTTAGGAAGCTATTCCTTCTAATACTTCCCAAAGTTATGAGGATTCCTTTAGGAAACGAGGAAGCACACATACCAATGCCCTAATCCCCCAATGAATACTGAGTTTTCATTTTGCCGAACTCACAGGCTCATATATTCTCAGCATAAAGGAATGATGGCTTCTGAAAAGTGGCCAAAATTGAAATTTTAAAAGGAGAGTTTGAATCTGCTTTCAGGAACAGATATATCTATAAAACTTAGCATATATTTTCACTTTTCTGAAGTTGTATCAAAGCATTAAAAGTATGAGAATACCTGGAAACTCAGTTCTGATTGGCATTTAATTAACAGGTTGAGATAAAATGCATTCTTATTACTTTACCAGTAATTAATAGATGATTTGGTGTCAAAATGAAATGCCCACGGATTGCATAATGTATTAAGTAATGAAATCAAGTTAACTGTGGAGGAAGCAGAGGGGGGCTGCATAGGGCTCATGGGCAAATGAAGTTGGCCTCAGAAACTACTAATTTGATACTTAGCATTAAAGATACTGAATGATAAAAATAAAACTTGATTTTCACTTGTTACTATCATTTTGCTCAGTTAGCTAGAGACGGCAAAGGTGATCATGATTCTCTGAAAATAAATTTAACAGATGGCCCTTGAGATGTGAAACAATGAGCCTGAAGGTACCTAAAGAGGTGTGTGTCCTGGCCGATGACTTACTCCATTATCAGAAGGCATTTGCATGCACAAGATACTTTCAAAAAAGCAGAGGCTGGAGAAGAGGCAGGGAAAGAGGTAATATCAAAATATATTTCAATTAAACCAGGCATGAGTGCTTATTCCTAAACTCACTTAACCTTCTTTAGGCATGAAGACCTTGGCAAGAACATTTTCTTGCAGGTAAAGGGATGTAAAGTTTTCTTTGCCCACACAACTGCCCAAGGAGTAGCTCTCCTTCCAACTAAGTTTCTAAGTTCTGTTGGAGTTAAAGTTACTGGAAGGATGTGTATAGGTACTGGGTCAAGGTCATGCAGGATGGACTGCTGACACTTATACATTAGGTATGTAAAAGGTGCCAAATATTTAGCTACTGAAATTTGAGAAGCCAGAAAACAAAAGGGGAGGTGGGCTAAAAGCACTTAAAACCTGCTTCAAATGTTATCTCCTGAACAAAGTCTACCTCTCAACCCAGGCCCTATGCATATACTTTGAAAATGGAAGTGACCGAGTTGCCTATTGCTTATAGGAGTTTAAGTTGATTGAGGGCGATTTAGCTGTAAATCCTAAGTGCTGATGCACAGGAGATGCTCACCACTACCGCATGAATATTCAATTTCACATTTTACTTTTGTTTCACACTTTAGTTAATGGTCTCTAGGAAATAGGGGAACTTATTTGAAATGAAATATTTTCAATATTACCTCTAGCTTACACAGATTCCTGCCCACAAAGCAGGTCTAACAGAGACTGCTATGCTTGAGCTGTCTTATTATTTGGCGTTATTCCACCACCAAAATAACGACATCACATTTTATCCTCCCCCCCGCCCCCCTTTCTGGTTGGGCTTGTCAGTTACTAGTTCATTGTCTCCCAGCTTCAAATTTACCCTTCAATGCCTGCTCTAAAATAATGAAAGCAATTATTTTAAGCATTTCCCTTTTAACTGCAAGAACGATGTCAGGCTTACCCAGAAGACACACGAGGTACAAGCAGGTGTCTTTGCCCCTGCCATTTGTCCAGAATGGCCCTGCCAACACCATGTTCCCATGGTCCTCTCAATATTCAGATACCGTGGCACCCTGACCCCCGTGGTCTAACAGTCCACTGGGTGAGCCTCACCTGTGCCCTGTAGGGCTGCTTCCTATTTCTCTGGTTAATGTGGGCCTATCTGGCCTTGACAGCCCGATGGACTCTGCCAGACAGTGAATTGCAACCAGTGTTCCCGACTAATCAGGTCAATATACAAGACTGGATCCTGACTGATATGGTTGTCATCACAGAAGTCTGGGGCCTCCACATGAAAAATGGGAGAACTACTTTTGCTTCTGAACTTGGGACCAGATTCTAAGGTATTTATTAAAAGTGAAATGTTCTCTAGATCATGTTTTTATCCTCAGAGGAACTCAGCCCCAAGTTTAAGTCTGTATTGTTCTAAGCCTTCCGTTCAGAGGGAGAAGTTATAATACTGAAGTTCAGCACCTCAGGTGAACAGGAGTTGTCCATATAAAAACAAGAATACCTCAGCACTTTCTGCAACAATTACCAGAAACATACAAAGTGAACTACTACAGAAAAATTAGATGCTGATTTAAGAGTGGTCACATAGCAAACACGCCAGTGTCAGGACTGAGGAATGGGACCTTCAGTTATTCCAAGTGGAAGATGTGTTAACATGTGAAAACTGAACTAACTCGGCAACAGTACTACAATTCACACAGCTATATACTGCACTGTGGCGAGCTTGAATTTGGGTGCTGCACGGACCTGGGTTCATCTCAGCTGTAGCATCTGAGTTGTGTGCCTTTTTTTTTTTTTTTTTTTTTTTTTTTGCGCCACCCTTGTGCCTTTAGCTAAAGGATATAAGCTCTGAGTTGGTTTCATTACCTCGTCTTGCAATGATGATGTCAAAATTGGATAGATCACCTACCTTAAAGAATTGAGAAGATGTTAAACAAGATCAGCAACCACTGTGGTTAGTTTTCCCTCTTGTTTCTTCATTTTATAGGTAAGAATACTGAGGCACAGAAATAAATAAAATTCTTGCCAAGAGCATAGCGGTTTATAGGTGCTAAGTGTGCATACCAGGGGACAAAACATGTACTAAAGCAGTTCTATGGAGGAGAGTAATTTATTAAGTGCTATCCTATACTCTCCTGACAAATGTCATTCATTACCAGACTGTTGATGAGCCACTGAAAATATAGAATAAATGCAATTTATGCCATTAAACATTTAACAATTTACATTTATAGAATACTCTGTAAGTGCTATGACTAGTATTTCACTTGATCACAACAGCCTTATCTTTAAAAGACTGATTTTTTAGCGATAAAAATTCTTTAGTAATAAAGAATTCCACAAATCAAGGAATTTCAGAAAAATAAATTATGTGTAAATAAAGGCAAATCACCACTAATTAATGACTTTGTGAATAATTTCTCAACTTTTAACAAAAGTCCAGGTTTCCGGGGATCCCTGGGTGGCTCAGGGGTTTAGCGCCTGCCTCTTTGGCCCAGGGCATGATCCTGGAGTCCCAGGATCGAGTCCCACATCGGGCTCCCTGCATGGAGCCTGCTTCTCCCTCTGCCTGTGTCTCTGCCCCCCCCCGCCCCCGTGTCTCTCATGAATAAATAAATAAAATCTTTTTAAAAAAGTCCAGGTTTCCTTTAGTTGTATATGCCATATGTAGTAGAGGGTAAGTTAGAAGTTTAAAAGTATCTGCTTCCCGAGGAAGGAAAGGCTGCTTGAACATGTTGCAAAAAATATAGATGAGTGATAGAATGTGAAAGTAAGCTTTTCATATGATCAAAGAATAAAAGGCTGCTACTAACAGAGGCTAATCATTATTTTTCAAAACACATCTTTATGCCTTATAATTTCATTCAATATTACAAGTCTAGACAAACCACACCTTTCCTCCAACCCTGCGCCTGTCCCCATCTGCTGAAACCAATGGAAGTGCTAGAAAACACAACATAAAAGTCCACAAAACAATTTAAAATTATTTTATTGGAAGACTGCTACTTTTTACACTTATAAAAAGTTTAAATGGAGATTGGAGATATACCATCTGCTGGACATAAAACTTAACCTTTTGGAGACCGGTGACATGGGCCATGGGGGACTGTGTTTTGGCCCAGGAAATTACATCATTCTTGCTGCATCACCTGACAGCACATGCCCACCCCATATATTCATAATACACCACAGCAAACTAACATTACAATATTCTTCATATTCTCTCTTCTTTAAAGCCCCCTGACCTAGTGGAGAATTTAGTCAATTCACGCTCTCATTAACGCAATAGCTTCCAGATGGTTCTTGCTGACTGCTGTCCTCTCCTTGTTTTGACCTGCCTTGCACATTGTGGCCAGACTAAACTTATAGGAATTGTGCAGTTACCTCCTTCTTTAAAAATCAACAGAATTTTCCCATTGGTAAGGTCATATTAAAATTAATGGTTAATTCTTACCTGAAACATACTTGTTTCTTTTCCTTCTTCAGGTCACCTGAGACAAAGTCCATTGTGATGCAGTGTGTAATGAGGACACCTTTCCTTTGAACATGAAGATTTAAATGCTATTTTAATTCTTCTCTCACACTCTAACTACAATCCATTAACTCACAGCACCACCTATCTTTCAATTAAAAGGTTAGAAAACTAGGTTTACTTTTAACAGAATGCCCAAATGATGTCTGGCCTACACAATTTACTGTGAAATTAAGTCCAAAATGCAAATACAAACGAAAAAAAGTCTAAAAATAAAAGTTCCATTTGACACGATATACCAAGGTATCTGTTCCAGTCCATATAAATCTCTTAGTAATGTTTCAAACAAAAAAGCTGGGTGAGCAGTATACTGATGCACAGTATACTGATTCCACATCACTATATTGATATTCACAGAATAGTGAACAAAACTACATTTGTTAATGTCAACCAGAAATTGTAATTGGAGAAGCAGGGCCATTTGACTTACAAATTCTAATATTCATTGATATTTATTTTCATGCCCAAGTGTTAACTGAAATGTGTTATCACCCTTTTCTTAGAAGTCTTCCCAATATTTTACACATTTTCCCTGTTTAAATGAGAAAAAAAGATGACCAGATATTAAATTCAATGTTTATGTTCTCTCAATGTGATAACTATCAGTACAAGTAAATATCTATTATATACATACAATAAAATATAACTATTTATAAATAAATACAAATAAATAAATGAATAAAATGGGGGTGGGAAGGGAGCCTGCCTGTGTAGTGCATAGTTTGTTCTGCATAGTAACCCAAACCAAGCTTACCGTTCTTCTTTCTCAAATCAGTGTTATGGCAATTTCCTTACATAATCAATATAAATATTCAAGCAAATGAGCATTTGTACCAAAAGCTAAGATGTCAACCTATGAAAAATCAAAATGTCTCAAATGTACACTGTATTCCTCCTGTGTAGTTCACAACTTAATAAAGCAGGCTGCACCAGGCATTAGCGCCCATTTTACTGATAGGTAAATGGATGCACCACTGCTTATGCACAACAGTGCATGGGAAACAGAATTCCACACCAGCACTTATATATGTCTGTCTCATGTTCTGTTCCTCAGATACAAAAATTAGGAAAAAACAATGGGGCGCCTCCGTGGCTCAGTGAGCTAGGTGTCTGACTCTTGATTTCAGCTCAGGTCATGATCTTGGGGTCATGAGATCGAGCCCTGCCACTGGACACCATGCTCAGCTCGGAGTCTGGTTGAGATTCTCTCTCTCCCTCTGCCCCTCCTTCCTGTTCATGCTCTCTAAATAAATAAATAAAATCCTTTTTAAAAATTAGGAAAAAAACAAATAATTTCAGTTAAAAGCATAAGTAATGTAACTTATAAAAGTTATTTTGAAAAAAGCATTTGGTTATAATTTTCAATGTAACTGTCACTATAACAAAAGTTTTGAAGACTACTTTGGAAGACTACTACTCTTGTTAACCCTGAGTAATTGGGTTACGTGTATTCTTAACAATTGATACATTGGGGCCCTAGTTGTTTTAGAAGCTCTTTTGTCAGAGTCTAAGTAGTGTGGTGTCTACCATGCAACTTGTACCACATGGCCTTTTTTCTTGTGATTTCTGGCAGCAGACACTAACACAAGCCTTTCTGGGAGTGGTGAATTAAATTACTACCCAATTTCAGTACGGTTAACTTGCAAATTGTAGCAAAGTTGTTAAAAGAGAAAAATAAGCCCTTCTAATTTTTACAATAATTAGTGAAAATTTCATACTACTGACAGAATAAAAAGAAGAGTCCTTTGCCTACTTTGTAAACTTTCCCTTCCACTCTCTTTCAAAGTTTTATATTCCATATCCATTGTTTTCCTAATATCATCATATCTTTCCTCCTGTAGAATTCCTTATAAGCTGTTTCAGGCAAATTACTAACTTACTTCAAGGTTCTGCTAAACTTCCATGTCCTAACATTTAAAATACAGTAGAAATTTTTATTTTTTTCTCACATTTTATTGCACAATACAAACTTGATTAAAATGCACTAAAAAAACCAACATTTTGTGTTGAAAGTAACACTAATTTAAAATGTTTGGTAGGAAATAGCATAATTTATTTTAATATATTCCAACTTAATATGAAGATGAATAGTTTATTTCAGAAAGTTTAGATATCTTAACTATAGTTTATTACTGAAACAAATTTTTTGGTCTCTCTCTCGCTCTTATTTTTGACTTTTTAATTCTTCTTTAGAAGTTCACAGTGTCATAGAAGTGAAAAATAAGATTGATAGAAACCACTCTAAGACCTATGGCTTTATATACATAAAAAATTCAATAATGTTGCCATAACCCCTAATACAATGTGATCCTTACTTACTATTATCCAGAATAAACTGTACATATATTAAATTGTTCAAGTATATCTAGAGCAGGGCTTATAAAAAGTGAGGTCCCACTGCTTAAATTAATGGGCTTCTCTTTGAAGATCACTTCTAACTTCAACATAATTAGTTCTAACAATTTTTTGACTTTATAATTTATTATACATTCTCATATTGTCTAAAATGCTCAAATAAGCCAAACATTTAATTTACATCAAGTTTAATTCCACTTTAGTACAGCACCAGAGGTTAAAAATGGATCTGACTAACCAAATGTTCTTTTTTATTAGTTACAGTTTATTTATTTCTACACCATTAAACCCAAACTGAAAATGAAGACAACCTGGGCCAAACTCATTCACCTTTTTTAAATAAATAAACAACTCACCCACATCACGCTTATATACCTAATTGTTTTCCTACAGTGTAGATTCTGTTAACAGCTATACAATTAACTAAGCCAAAGCCAACTTCTTATTTTGGAGGACTAGGCCAGTCGGATAGGATTCTCCAGGTTTGCCTTAAAATTTTCAAGAAACCTGGTAGCCAGTTCATCGTCCACCACTCGGCTGTCACTTGACATTGTGACTGTTATAAGCTGGCGCTGCTGCAGCCTGTCATTCCCCTCTTCATCCTGCTCGAGCTTGAGCACAGGTCGGAATCTCCCAACAGCCAGAATGCAGGCCTGAGGAGGGTTGATCACTGCAGTAAATTCATCGATGCCAAACATGCCCAAATTGGAAATACTAGGGGAAAACAAAAAGCTCTGAAAGTGGCATGTCCTTAATCAAAGAATCCTTTTCCAGAAGCCCATGTTCTCATTCTACTAAAACACTGTGATACAGAATCTTACCAAGTTATTCCAAGGCCAAAGACAAAGATAACTATTTACAGCAGTATCAAAAACAACACACTTATAAATAGTGTATCTAATATGAACATTCATTCAGCATGAACTGGAAGTCCTTGGAAGTGGGTTAGGACAAGAAAAAGAAATAATAAAATATAAGAAGGACTGGAAAAAAGAAATAAAAGTCATTATTCACAAATGAATTGAGTGTATGTACACAGAAAACTGAAGATTCTACAGATAAACTAGTAGGATTCATAAGTGAATTTAGCTAAGTCACTAGATAAAAAGGTCAATATAAAAAACTATTTTATATCTATATACACGTTGCTGTAGTTAGAAAATGAAATTTTAAAATTTACAACAGTAGCAAAAACCAAATATTAAGAAATACATCTAATGAAACAAATATAAGACCTCTATATAGATTACAAAACAGAACTGAAAGAAACCAGAGAACTGAATAAACAATGGTTTATACCATGTTCACTACCTAGAATACTCAATGCTGTAAAGATGTCAATTCTCCTCAAACTGATCAAAAGATTTAATGCAATCCCAATCAAAACTCCAGCAAGGTTGGGGTGCCTGGGTGGCTCAGTCAGTTAAGTATCTGACTCTGATTTTTGCCTCAGGTCATGATCTCACGATCCTGGAATCAAGCCCTGCATCAGGCTTGGAGTTCAGTGTGGTGTCTGCTTAAGATTCTCTCTCCCCCTCTCCTTCTGTCCCTCCCCCCACTCATGCTTGTGCTCACACTCTCTCCCCCCATAAATAAACAAATAAATAAATAAATAAATAAATAAATAAATAAATAAATAAAATGTTTAAAAAAATAACCTCCAGTAAAGTTTCTATGTATGTGTCTATATGCGGAAAGTGATATGTTGAAATTTATTTAGAAATATAAAGAGCCAGGAAAGACAACTGTGAGGGTGAAAAAAATTAGATTTTCCTCGCCAGATATCACCAGTTACAGTTTGGTGGTACTGAGCAAGGGATGGACAAACTAGCCGATTAAAGACAGAATACAGAAGAGACCAAACACATACACAGTCACTTTCAGTGCCATGGAGGTATAAGCTTTTCCATAAGTGAGGCTGGGTCAACATAATATCCATATGGGGAGTGGGGGGGGAGAATCATGACCTTTTATCTTCATACCACACACAAAATCCAGTTTTAGATAGATTGTGATCTACATGTGAAAAGTTATAAAGCTTCTAGGAAATAACACAGAAAAATAACTTCATGATTCTGGGATAGGCAATAATTCCACACATAAAACAAATAGTACCAACTGTAAAAAAAAATACTAATGAATAAAATTTCAAATTCAGAACTTGTGTTCATTAAAAACACCTTGAAGAAAGTTCCTAGAGCAAGGGACAGAGTTGGAAAATGTATTTGAAATAGTATGTATCCTATAAAAGTCTGTGTATCTGGAAATAAGAACCCTCACATTCCATTTTTAAAAATGGACAAAAGGCATCAACAGGTACTTTATCTGATAAGTTACCAGATATCCAAAAGGCTATAAATGAAAATAGTACTCAGCATCACTAATTTGCATTTCCCCAACCACAAAGAGTACAAAAACATGCTCTAAGAACTGTTACAATTTAAAACCTGACATTACTAAGTGTTGGTGAGAATATGAAGCAATGAGAATTCTCATACACTGTTATTCTAAGTATAAATTTGGGAAAACATTCTGGAAAATTGTTGGGCAGTATCCATTAAGGCTTTTAATTCAGGGATTTCACTTCAGGTCAATAAACAAATATACTCACCATAAGACACTAATAAAAGAATGTTCATAGCGCCATTATTTGTAATAGCACCAAACTGTAAACAACAAATGCCCAACAGTAAAATGGATAGTGGCATACTCATACAACATATGATAAAATACTATATACTGCAATAAAAACTGCTTCACACTGCAATGTGGTTAATCTCAGACATTAATGTTAAGTAAAAGAAGTCAGACACTAAGGAATATATTTGATTTATATAAAGACCACAGGGAGCAAAATAAATCTATGGTGATGATTTTCAGAATAGTGGTTACTTTGGCAAGGTAAGGGAAGCTTCTGGGATGCTGGAAATGGTCTATATCTTGCTTTGGTTGGATACACAGGTTTCTCCACTTTTTGAAACATTCATGCTATACTCAGTATACACACTGTGTGTGACACTTAAGAAAAGAGCTGATAATAACTAAAGGGCCTAAGTGTCACTATTTTCCTCCAAAGTACCTTAAAATAAGAGAGCACAAGTAGAAAAAAGTTGAGGTTTATAAATGTATTGTATTTGTAAATATATTTTTTTAAAGTTGCAGAAACTGGATGTCATTCTGAGAGTACCTGAAGAATTAACTAGCTAACCCTAGTGAGTTCCTACTAGCCTTGATATGTTGCTTCAATTAAAAAAAGTGTTTCAAAAAAATGAATTAAACAGATTGATGACACAGACTTCTAGGTCTGTTATCTGTTTGATGCTACTGATAATTAAGAGTTTAAATTTTACCTAAAAGATCCTCCTTGGTATTCTTCAGGTAACAGTTTCCCATCTCTTGCTTTCTTTGATAGAGCCTGGGAAAGAAAAACACAAATACAACATGACAACCAACATCATGTTACAGGGTTCATTTTGTCACTTAAAATATTTGGATAGGGTATGCCTTCATCTCTGATATGCCTTGACTTGACTTTAATACAATTAAAAAATGAATAAGTGCAGAGAGTCTAAGAAGCTAAAAATGTAAATCACAGCTCTACAAAAATTACTTCCCTTTAAAAATTCTTCAAGTGTTAGAATTACCCTGTACGCCATTACTATGTAGAACATTTCAGTGTTTTCTATAGAAAACAATGAAATTTATTCTGTTTACAGAATTTCTTTCTTTTAAGACACAGTAGTAGAAGAAGCCATTCCTGTCAACCCAGTTGGTTTTAAATAATTGTCCATTGGCAAAAATCCTATAACCAATATTAGTTTCCATCTTTCAGTATTTCTTTACATGTGACATATACATATATATAACTTCAGACAGTTGTAAAAAAAAGTAGAGTTTTGTATTTTACTCTCAGTATTCTGAGAATCTTTTGTGTTGTTAGTCTTTATATATATTTTTTTAATTTCTGCTTAACATTCTAAATACTACATCTGCCATAATTCAATCATGTCCCCAGTGTTTTACTTTGGTTCACTGACTTTTCAATTATTTTATATAAATTTTCAGAAGTGGAATTACAAAGTAGTAGAACATAAACATTTTCTTGGTTCTTGATTTACAGCTGAAACATTTCCTGAATGAGCTAGTACAATTTGCACTGCCTTGAGATATAGAAGAACGTAGTAATTTCGTGTCACTATTGGCAAAACTGATTTCTAAAAGCTGACAGAAGACAGATGACACTGAAAGTGACATTAAGTAGTTAAAATTTCCTTTACTTGCACTTGCAATTAACCACACCTATGCTAATTTTTATTTTTAAAATAATGCTTCAAAAACAAAGGAATGGAGGTTGAGTTGTTATATATGAAAAATTAATAATGAGCTAACTTACTATGAACGGAAGAGAGAAATGAAACTACTGTCATTTGGGGAGATGAAATAAATCTGAGGCTTAATTTTCTGTACTATATAGCTAACACAGGTACAATTACAATCACTGTTGGCAACTGTTAAACTTTAAACCAGAGATGACTTAATTTTTTAGAAAAACATTCTTTAAAAGTCTAAAAATGTTCTCAACGTATCACTGCGACTTTCTGACAACTGAGATAACTACATATTTATACCAGTTGGATGTAGTTATTTATAAAACTACTTAGATCCAAAATGAAAACTGAAAAGATGAACTTAGACTTGTATGGTCCTTGGATTATCAGAAATAGAAGACAATCTACAAACGTATTTTTTCTGCCTAAAGCAATGTGACTGCTCACATGATATAAACAGGCATGTATCATATGAACTCTGAAAGGCATTTCTTTTAAGGCAGATGATCTCAAGAATCCTGATGAGTTACCAGGCTAAAAGAAATAGCACAGATATTCATTTAAAAAACTGGATTGCAAGTCCCCATAAAATTTAAAAAAAAAAAAAATCTCTGTAGACCCTAAACATACCAGCAGGACATTCTTAGCAATGAACTTTAAAGGCCTGGAATAAGAGTAATTCTGAGGAGGATCACTGGTTTTGAAAATAGTTAATTCTCACTGGGATTTCCCAGCAATGTAAACTTAAGATCAAAACACATGTTACCTGAAGCCTCCAGCTTGAAAGGATGTAATACAAGATGACCAGCAAATATTTTTACAATAGGTTACATTCCTTACTAATTCACTTAAAAAATTTAACTGCATAAATCAAGTAAAACTTTGCCTTACTTTTAAAATTGTTACAATTAGTGAAGAATTAAGAATGGCATGGGATCTAAGGTTTGTTACTATATTACTTTATGTTTAGAGATACAAACTTGAACTCAGCAGAGGCATGCCTATAGCACCACACAATGACATCCCTGAGATTATCGAGGGTCAAGAAGTAAAAACTTAGAGCAGGTGTTCTTAACTCAGGTCCATAAAAGGAGTTCCAGAAACCTACAAACTCCTTGAAAAATTAATCTCAGTAAAGTTATTTTTTGAAAATTAAAAAAATAAATTCACTGGGCATCTGTGATTTTTATGCACTCTTGTAAAATTGGCTATATGGAAAGAACAAAAAAGACCCTCAAAATCAGACAGAAGGGAGAAAGATCATAAATAAACAAGGGAGCCTCAAAGACTGATCAGTTGCATAAAGATAGTAAAACAGGTAATGTCAGAAAGCTACTTTAGCTATGGAAGCCATAGAAGGCCTAAGAAAGGGGCATCTGAACTGAGAAATGCCCAGATTTAAATAAATCCTCACTTCTACTATTTTCTAAATGCATTACCTTGGGCAAATTTCCTAAAGGCACTAAAACTCTGTTTCCTCAATATTGAAATGGGGAAATGAAGGCTTCAACTGTAACATGGGACTAAGACAATTAAATCAAGTGCTTGGCCTAGTATCTGGTATATCCTAAGAACAAGAGTGGAGTGTTCCTCACAGACAGCAGGGTGGGAGAGAGAATGGGAAGCAGAGAGAAGTAGCCAGAGCACAGTGAACCACAGGATTGGTGGGAATCCGAGGGAAGCTTCAAGGACCACCAGAGAGGCCCTGGGACATTCCAAAGGGTTAAGACTGTCCTTCCCATCGCTGAGAAGCTGCTCACATAGCCTCCTTACCACCGCATCCTAGGTTCTTCCTGAATGTATTAGCATAGTAAAATTAGTAACTTGGTCAAAGTCAAAGAAACCTTCCTGTAATGGTTAATTTTTAAAATTTAATATAAGAAATAGACAAACATTAAAAAACAAGAAAAATATATAAAGAATATTAAAGTAAATTCTAACTCTATAGTTAAATGCAGTCTCATCTGAATTTCACAAAAACCCTAAAATAGATGAATTCTCATTGCTGTTGAAGACTTCTGATGAATAAAAGGCATATAACTATCTCAGTAAACCAATCTATATTACTTTGATTTTTGAACTGGTCAAATTACCGCTCAATTAAGAAAAACAGTTGTATTTTTATCTATAAAAACATACTGCAGATCTTTTCAGTGGGTAGTTAATTAATTTGGGGATGCCTGGGTGGCTCAGTGGTTGAACATCTGCCTTTGGCTCAGGTTATGATCCCGAAGTCCTGGGATCGAGTCCTGCATCGGGCTCCCTACAGGGAGCCTGCTTCTTCCTCTGCCTGTGTCTCTGCCTCTCTCTCTATGTCTCTCACGAATAAATAAATAAAATCTTAAAAAAAAAAAAAAGTAGATTAACTTGTGTTCATGTATTTTGGGCAAGTTTATGTATATGTGTATATACTATCCACTCTCCAAAGAAATCTTATCTTCTACTTTTAATTCCTCCTTATAACTTGTTCATCCACTATGCATATAACTGGTCTTTGGTAAATGAAAAAAGAAAAGCATCACTTAACTAAATGAATCTGAAATTTTCAATTCTAACACTATAAGAGCCATGATATTTCTGTCAAAAAATACCTTTGGAAATTATAGTGGTTGTCAGAGCTGACCTACTGCCTATGTTCCTGTCTATTCAATGGGATATTTTGGGAGAAATCAGACTCCTCCATATGGGAGCTATAAAAACTGCTTTTAAAGAAACTCAGAAAAAAATTCAGTACTTTTGCCTCTGGAATATTAAGTACTTTTAGTGGTTTCCATTCTAGAGAGGAAATGAATAAAATCAATTTTGAAGAATAAAACACTGAGCAGTGAAGTCTCTCCATTACAACCTTCATAGAAATATGGTTTCAGCCTTAACTTTAAAACTATCTAAAAAAACAAACAAAAACTATCTAAATAGAGTTGAATTTTAGACTTTGGGAAATAAAGCATTCACCTGTAACTTGAATATAGTTGATCCTCATTTATCTGTATATTATTTCTGAATTTTTGAATCTTAAATGTTCTTAAAGTAAGTCATACTTGAATAAAAACTTAAAAACTTTCATATGATTGATGGTCACTTGGAAATACATCACAGTGTGACTAGTTCATGTCAAGACTTTACCAGAAAGTAAATACTAACACTTTGAAAGCACAATATTTCTTAAGACATACCTTTACAGAGTCAGCAATTTCCTGTATACCCTTAGCAGCAGCATCTTTTATGATTGGTGTAATTAAACCTTTATCTGTTGCCACAGCCACTGAAATGTCAATAAAGGGCAGTTGCTTTGGGCCCTCTCCATCCCAGCTTACATTAACATCTGGCATTTGCTAGGAAAAGGAAAAAACATGTCACTCTAAGGAAACAGCTTTATTTATTTATTTTTATTCTTTTTTAAGCAGTAGCTTTAGTAGACCAAGGTGGTTACAGAAAAATAACTTTATTACGCTTTTCTGAAAGTGAATATAGGTGGACAAAAGCAAATAAATGAAGACTCAGTTTGAAATAATGGTTTGGATCTCTGTGTTAAATGTCTTCTATGTTCAGGAAAAATAAACACACCATGTTTTTTGAGGCAAGCTTCAAGAAATGCTGATGTACATGTTTTGATCTCTTTACAACAGATGATGGTTAAAAAAAGGTCTCCCTTTGTTAAACCTGATTGCTAAAAAGCATTTAACATTTGTTATACTTCCTGCCTCATATGCTGACCGAAATGGCCTTGAGGAGAAGAGGGGAGGGGACAGGGTAGCGACATTCAACCACATTACTCCTATGGCATGTAGGAAGCTCTATTTTCTAGCACAGCCCTGGGAGAGATATCAATCATCTGGCCTTAATAAGTGATTTCTCTATTTAAAAGAGATTTCCTAGACTTCATAAACATATGACAAACGTATGAGCATGCTTGTATTTAACATATATACACGGAGGATGAAAAGAGCAGAAGAAATCAGTAAACACCTGGAGACAGTATAAACTGACACTGTTGCCAAGTATCAGAGAAATTAAGGTGAAAAACAAATTACAAACTAATTTCTTTTCTCAAAAATTCTTTGCTTTGATAACAGCCTACCTAATCATACTTATGGCCACTCCCTGGAGATGCATTCCCCACCATACATGGGCTTCTCACCGTCCTGCTATGCTCACTCCCACTGCATTTCTTTCTTTTCTTTCTTTCTTTCTTTCTTTCTTTCTTTCTTTCTTTCTTTCTTTCTTTCCTTTCTTTCTCTCTCTCTCTCTGTCCTCTCTCTCTCTTTCTTTCTTTTTCTTTCTTTCTTTCCTTCTTTCTTTCTTTTTTCTTTCTTTCTTCTCTTTTCTTTCTCTTTCTTTCTTTCTTTCTTTCTTTCTTTCTTTCTTTCTTTCTTTCTTTCTTTCTTTCTTTCTCTCTCTCTCTCTCTCTTTCTTTCTTTCTTATTTTTAAAGAGAAAGCAAGAGAGTGAGCACGCGAACACATGGGCGAGTGGCCAGGCGGAGGAAGAGGGAGAGAAAGAATCTTAAGCAGGCTCCACACCCAGCGCAGAGCCTGACCCAGGGCTCCATCTCACAACCCTGAGTTCATGACCCGAGCCATAATCAAGAGCTGGACACTCAGCCGAATGAGCCACGCAGGCACCCTCTACTGCATTGCTTTCAACTGCTCTTGGCCCTTCTCTGTCTCTTAAGGCTCAGCTCATTCATTCAAAGTAATCAAAGCTTGTTTATGTTAAAATAATAAAGACTGAAGTCCCTAACCCCCAGAAAATGTTAAATTATTCATAGGAAACACTATGGGCCTTAAAAGAGGAAAAAAAAAAAAAAATCTTGCCTAAGTGAGAAATATCTGGTAAATAAATGTAATTACAGAACTACGTAACAAAAACCTATGGGTCTCAGTTGCAGTCAAAGGAAAAATTCATATTCTTAAACCTTCTTATTCCTATTCCTAATTATAATAATTACACATTCACATTTTCTAACAAAATATTTTCAAAGAAAAGTCTAACCTAATCCCATTCTAAAGCTAAGGAAATGACAGAAGGAACACATAAGGCAACAATATAAATGGACTGAGGACACAAATATGCAATAATAAAAGACAGAGTTTAAAACAATGCCAGCATTGAGAACATTAAAATAATATAAGAAGCAAATTTAAATGATGGGATAATAAGTTTGGGAATCCAGATGAAGTCAGTGATTTTCTGGGAATATAGAAGTTCCCAAAATCAATTCAAGAAAAAGCTGAAAATTAAACAGTTCAATAATTACAGGGGAAAAATGAGAAGGTTGTCAAGGCTCTTTCCCCTAAAATAGAACTAGACTCATATTTTTGGTGAATTCTATAAAGCTTCAAGAAATAAAAACCTTTATAATATTGAAATAAGCACAGAGAAAGGAAAGGGGAGAAGTACCTGAATTCACCTTAAGAAGCCACTAATTTAAAAAAAGAAAAGCTTGACAAAACTAGCACAAAATTTAAATTATAATTACTTATGTTCTCCTGATACAAAATTATGAAATGAAATGTAATGAACACTAGAGATTCACTTAAGGAGGGCAAGAATGGTTCATAATTCATGATGTAATTCAAAATATTATCTGGTCAAAAGGCAAAAGCCATATGAACACTTAGATATGAATGGCTAAGAAAAGGCATGACTTTAAAATTCTCTATTACTGTACTGTTCAAGAAATAAAAAGAAATATCTTGTAAGTATATATTAAATACAGCACTTAACAAACACAGTGATCCAGAAAAACAGTCCAGTCACAGAAAGACAGGGCAGAAAATGGTGCAGAGCGAGAAGGCAGGAAGCCTGGGTTTCAGATCCAAACCCAATTCTAGATACCTGCCTCAAACCTGCTCCTCTCCCACTTTCCCAATGTCAGTACGTGAAAAACTCCATTCCTCCCACTGCTCGGGCCCAAGTCCTTACCCCTTCTCTCGCATCCCACATCCAATCCATTAGCAAATCTGGTTGGCTTTACCTTTGAGATGCATCCCAAATCTGGCCTTCACCCCAGCTTCACCTCTAGCTGCTATCTTAGTCCAAACCACTGTCCTTGTCCACAGCCTCCCAGGAGAGCACACGGCTGCCCCCTGGCCTCCCCACAGGCTGTGTTCCACAAACCACCAGAGGACCCTCTCCATCAGTTCTCTCTTAAATCCTCTGAAGGCTTCCTTCTTCATCGAAAGAAACTCCCTAGTCTTCCCGGGCCACCAAGGCTTCATCCACTTTAGGGCCCTCGCAACTCCTTCCTCTTTCTTCTGCTTAATCTCATCTGCTACCTTTCCTCCTCCAGAAACACTGTGTCCCTGGCACCGCAGCATGTTTCTCCCAGCCTTCTGCCTGCAGTTTCCTTTGCCTGGAGCATTCTTCTAGCCGAGAGCTCTGTGGCTCACATGCTCTCTTCCAGGCCTTGGCTCCACCACCACCTTGTCAGAGAGGCCTTCCTGGCCAAACTGTGTGCACCGTGATACCCCTACTTATTCTGTAGCGCTTTCTCTTTCTCCCAGTACTTTCACTATCTGACAAATACTGGTCTCTAACAACGACACTATAAGCCCCAGAAGAGCAAAAATGTGTCAGCTTTTGTTCACCACTGTTTTCCTAAATGCACTCAGTACATGACAGGAAATCAGTTACTTACTATTGGCTGAATAAATGACCTTTATTCTGCTATAATTAGCTCTGAGTCCCAATGATTCTCAGTTTCATCTGTAAAACTGAGGGCATGAGATTAAACGACATAATATTTTCAGCAATAAGATTATATAATTTTGGGGACTTAAAAATGACAGTTCTATTTACCATATAAAAATCCCAAGATATGAGTCCATTTTAGAAGCCAAAATGATTTGGGGTCTACTACTTACTTTAAGAGTAACAGCTGCTGCCTTGATTATAAAATCATTCACTGATACTTTAATGTCATCTGAAAGAAAAACAAGCATATCAAAATTAGCGTTCATAATGAAATTTTAACATTGGCCATTACGATTTCAAACTTGTTCATTAATAAATTACAATGAAAAATATTACAGGTTTTTGTTTGCTTGCTTAGATGGTACTGAGTCTCCTAATTACAAAAACTTCTATATTATTTGAGGTCCTGCATAAATAATATTAACCACAAATGTAAAAGATTACTTCTGGACCTTGATTACAATTCTTTTAAATTGCTCAGATATCATACACGAGAACCTGAAGGACACAGTATAAGCATAAATAAAAAGAAAAGAACCAACTCCTATGTCTCTAAAAACACAAATGGTCTCTCTACGGTGATTCATTTTTTTTCCTCTCTCACCCTTTTCAAATGTCTTTATCCTGCATATGCTTTATAATATTATTGATTATACTTGAACAGTGGTAACATACATTTTAAAGATCTCTATATCTATCTACCTGTATCTAGAGAGATTTTTTTACTAATGGAGTGTATACCAAAAAAAATTTAAGACCACTGAGCTGCTTTTTAACTTAACAAAACAGGATATAGCAAAGGCCAAAGATGAAGCAATGTTGGCACAGGTCCTAGTGCATTGAACAAAATGAGGTTTTCTGTCTAGTTTTATGGTGATTCCATTTGAATCAATTTCCTTCCAGTATACATAATGATTTCAAGATAAAGCTAAGGTCCCCTCCCTTCCCACAGAGCTGATCATAACGAAAGCATCTGATTTACACTTTTGCTTTTCCCAGCGGGTAGGAAAGTGTTGCAAAATGTAAACTACAATTGATTCTCTACTGCAAGAGCTTCTAGAAAAAGAGTTTAAGATCAAGATCTACTCAATGGTATGTGGCAAGATACACAAATCCTGTTACTGTAGTATCATGGAATTTAACATGAACAATAGCTCATTCTAAAGGCATGGTGGAAATTTCAGAAAGACATGAAATGAATTATCATAAATCCAAATACTGCCAAACTGTCATGGTAACCACCACCTGCTCATCCAATTTATAGCTCTTTTAATTCAGATTTCCAGAGACATAAATATTTTTGTTTGCTTATTTAAAACCCCTTCAGGAGTAGAAATATCAGTGGACTTCCAGTGCTTACAGAATTTTAATGATAGCCACTGAAGACATGGTCAGTATAAATTCAAGTATGTTGACATATTTTATGAACTTATTATGCTTACCTTTCATAGCTCCCTTAACCTCCTCTGCACTTTATCTACTACCCAGAGGTATCCACAGTGAAGACTTCCCAAACCACCATTAGCCAATGCCAGACCACCTATTTACTGCCAGAGTGCATAATGCTCACGTAAATTCTCTGCCCTCAACATACCCTAACATTGTGTACTCCTGAGCTTGTCACTTTCTTTGTTGTGAAACACAATTCTCTTACTGGCTTCTATATCACTGTATTCTTCTGTTTTCTTCCACTCTTTATCACTCACTCATTTTCCTTCCCTTCCTCTCAATGGTGGCACCATCTCAGGCAAGAACTGTCTGTTTCATGGTTTTGATACCATTCGTACAACGATGAATCCTTCAAATGCTAACTCTTATCCTGATGCATCAGAAGCTTCAGACTTTTATATCCAATTTCTCATATGATACTTCTAACAGGCATTGAAAATAAAAAAAGTACAAAGGAGTTTTTTTTAAGATCTTTTATTTTTAACTTTTTATTATGGAAATTTTCAAGTATATAGAAAAGAGACTTCTTGGTGACATTGAGAAGAATAGGAAATAGTTTGTGAGGGAATATCAAACATTTTCACTTACATATCATTATAAAACAATAAAGACACACTTATAGAATGTTATATAACTATATAAGAAAGAGTACTGGAGATAAATAACGTGGGCTCTTTGAAGACCCCCTAGAAACTTCCTAGCTGCAAGGACATACCAAACTTGATACTAAACTAATTCACCTTTCCACTGAAATAGTACTGTTTCCTGCCTCATGAAAGGAAGAAACCAGAAAAAATACTCTCATAGTAATCTCTATATTATGACTAAGCAAGTACACTTTAAACCTATAGGGAAGGTGCCAGGATTAACTTTTTGAATATTGATAATTTTCTCGGAAGTAAGCTTTCCATTTATTTCCTTGAACTTTTAAAAGGGGTCAGGTTGTCTTCATATGAATTCTTCAAAGTCTGTATCTAAACTGAAATATCAGTCTGTTGTTGCTTGAGATGTAGAAAGCCACAGGAGAAAATTTTTCCCACCCTAATAGGGCAGGGGGAAAAGTAGGGGTTACAAAATCATAACATAAGTCTGTTAGGAAGTCAAGGTTATAAGGCAAACAAGTGACTGAACGTCAAGGGTGATGACTCCCCTCGGAGGATGGACAAACACATGAAATGATTTAACCACTATCAAAGTATGAGAAAGTATGCGACAACGTACGGGACAAGGCACGTGAACCGATGGGGATATCAGCAGATATATGGAAACCATAAAAAACATTCAAATGGACAGTTGAGGAAAAAAAAGCCATGCAGTTAAAGATAAATAATTTTTTGTTAAGCTTCAGAGACTAAACATAGCTGAGAAAAAGTCAATGACCTTGAAGCTAGATCAACAAAACTTATCTAAACAAAAACACAAAGAGAAAAAAAAGGATGAACAAAAAAAAGAATTGGGGCTCTAAGAGCTTTGATTATAAATGTTCAACTGTTTGAACTGTCCAGAGTTCCAAAAGAAAAAAAAAAACACATGGAGAGAAGTGAAAACTAATGGTTAGTTTTCCAAAATTAATGAAAGACAACAAACCATAAATCCAACAAGCTAAGAGAAACCCAAAGAGGATAAACACAGTTTATTTATTTTTGAGAGCCAGTGAGCGAGAGCAAGGGGACGGCAGGGAGAGGGTGAGGGGGATCAGCACAGAGCCAGATGTGGGGCTTGCTCTCATGACACCGAGATCATGACCTGAGCTGAAATAAAGAGTCAGACACTCAACTTGAGCCACCCAGAAGCCCCTCATTTTTAAATTTCTTTAAAGCATAGTTGATTTGCTAAAGCAAAAACACATCGAACATATATCCTGGGGCTCACACTGCACCATATGTAGAAATAAAACAGGACAGTAAGAGCACAAAGAATAAAGGGCGGAAAATGTAATATATTGTGAAGTTCTTACATTATACATGAAAGGGTGTGATAAGAAGAGATGGGACAAATGAAAACAAAGGACAAAATTATTAAATGTGAATGATCTAAATAATTAAAAGACAAGAGTATAGGATTAGATAAAAATCAGAAAAATTATATGCTGTCTGCAAAGTTAGTTTGAATATAAAGACAGAGATAAGTCAGTAGTAAAAAGATACAAAAAGATATAAAAAGATTAGTCAGAAAGAATAACTGTATCAATATCAGATAAGGAAGGCTTTGGGGTAAGAAAGATTACATCAGGAGTGGACAGGGACATCCATGACAAATCTATTCATCAGGAAAACATCAATATCCTAAATGTGTTATGTGCCTAATAACAGACCTTCAAAATGATGTAAAAACTGATAGAACTCAAAGGGGAAATAGATGAATCCATAATTATAATTGGGGGTTTCAATACTTTTTCGAAAAATTGGAAGAACACATAGGAGATCAGTAAGAATATAAAAGACATGAGCACTACTACCAGTCAACTTCACCTGACATTTAAAGAACATTCCTCAAAAGTAGAACACATTCTTTTCAGGGGTACCTGGGTAGCTCAGTCGGTTAAGCGTTGAGTCAATGTTAGCTCAGGTCATAATCTCAAGGTCTTGAGTTCAAGCCCCATGTCAGGCTCTGTACTCAGCTCAATCTGCTTGAGATTCTTTCCCTCTCTTTCTCCCTCTCCCTCTGCTCCTCCCCTCACTCATGCACTCTCTCTCAAAATAAAATCTTTAAAAAAAAGTAGAACACACATTCTTTTCAAGTACACATGAAACATTCATCAAGATAGACCATATTACAACTATAAAGTCTCAAAAAATTTAAGAACATTGAGGTCATACAAAGCATGTTCTCTAAGCACAATGGAGTTAAGCAAGAAATCATAAAAGGCTGAAAACTCCCCAAATATTTGGAAATTATACTTCTAAATAATTCATGGATCAAAACAGATATCTTAAGGAAAAATAGAAAACATCTTGAATGTGAAGAAAAATAAGACATCAGATTTTGTTGAATTCATCTAAAGCACTGCCAAAAGGGACCTTAACAGCATTATATACTTATGTTAGGAATAAGGTTTATTATACTATATATAATATATATAATTATAATATATATTATAGTATAAATATATTTATTATATATAGTATAATATATATTACACATTATACTATATATGATTATAATATATATTATAGTATAAATATATTTATTATATATAGTATAATATATATATTACACATTATACTATATATATCTCAGCTTTCACCTTAAGAAACTAGAAAACAAAAGAGCGAATTAAACCGAAAGCAAACAAAAATTATAAAAACAATTGAGAAAGTTAATGAAATCAAATGCTCATTATTTGAGGAAATCAATAAAATTGATCAATATCCAGCCAGACTGATCAAGAAAATAAGGAGACATAAATTACTAATATTGAAACTAGGGACACCATTTCAGATTATGTAGAGGTAGAAGTATAATACGGTAACATTATGAATAGCTTTATGCCAATACAGTAGACCTCCTTATCTGTGGTTCTGCTTTCCACAATTTCAGTCATCTGTGGTCAACAGTAGCCCAGCAGATGATCCTCCTGACTTACTGTCAGAAGGCCACCAGAAGCCTAACACTGTGTCACAATGCCCACATCATTTACCTCATGTCAGCTGATCACATAGGCATGTTATTTCACAGCATCACAAGGAAGGTGAGTACAATACAGTAAGACATTTAGAGAGAGACCACATTCACTTAACTTTTATTACAGCATATCGTTATAATCGCTCTACTTTACTATTGTTGTTAATCTCTCACTGTGTCTAATTTTTAAATTAAAGTTTATCATATGCATAGAAGAAAACATAGTATGTATGGGGTTCTGTACCATCAGTGGTTGATCCACTGGGGGTCCTGGAATGTACTTCTGTGGAGATGAGGGGGGACTACTGTAAATTTCCTTACTGAGGTAACATAAAAAAATTCCTTGAAAGACACAAACTACTAAAGCTCATTCAAGAATAATCAGAAAACTTATACCTATTTTTCTTATTTTTTTATTTTTAAAAGATTTTATTTATTTATTCATGAGAGACAGAGAGACAGAGAGAGAGAGAGAGAGAGAGAGAGAGAGAATGAGAGAGACAACACAGGCAGAGGGAGAAGCAGGCTCCATGCAGGGAGGCTGACGTGGAACTCAATTCCAGGTCTCTAGTATCAGGCTCTGGGCCGAAGGCAGTGCTAAACCACTGAGTCACCCAGGCTGCCCAACTTACACCTATTTTTAAAAATTGAATTCATGGTCAAAAATCTCCCCACGAGAAAATCACAGGCCTAGATAGCTTCATTGGTGAATTCTACCAAACAATTAAAAACTACCTAATTCTACCCAAACTATTCCAGAAAATACAGGAGAAGGAAACATTTCCCAACTCCTTCTATGAGATCTGGTAACAAACCCAGAAATAAACATCTTCAAGAAAAGAAAACTACAGGGTTTTCTCATGTGTATAGGTATAATGATTCTTAGAAAAATTTTAGAAAATGGGATTAAGAAATAGGTGAGAAAATTAATGACAAATGAGTTTTATATGAGGAATACAAGGTTAACTCAACATCTAGAAATCAACCAATATAATTTACCAAAATAATAGAGTGAAATGGTATATACACAAAAAAGCATGTGATAAAATTTAACATCCACTTATGCTTAAAACTCAGCAAATTAGGAATATGAATTTCCTCAACCTAAAAAAGGAATCTACAAAAAACCTACAACTGACATAAAAGTCTGAATATTTTTCCTAAGACCAAGAATAAGGCAAAAAATCTGCTTTTACCACTTACCATTCATTATTGTACCACAGGTCTTAGCCAGTACAACAAAGCAAGAAAATGAAAGCCATACAGATTGGAAAGAGAGAAAGAAAACATAAAAATTTGTATGTCTCCCAGCAACCTTAGTTTTAAGTGATTGCTGGGAGGTACATTACCAATTTCATAACCTGAAAGTTCATTTTGAAGAAGAAATTAAAAAAACTGTAAAGCAGAGGGATATCTAAAATATGTATGTAAAATCTAAAACACTCTTAAATCATTTGGGGGATTTTACACTAAAATGTTAAGGACTGCTTGGTTCGGATATCATACCAAAAAGTATGATTTACTCAGTACTACGGAACCAGTTTGTTTCTTATAGGCAAAGTGAGCCAATTCTTTTCTCTAGCACTAAAATGCATCCAGATGACAAAATTGAAATAAAAAGCTATACATGTACCTTTATAAGTAAAGGACTTCATGACAGTTAGCACATGTATTAACTAAGTTTAACTTTACTAACCTTTGACCAGACTTTGTCTAGCTTTTAAAACAGCTCCAAGGTCACAGTCAGCAGTAGCATATGCATGCGGCACAGTACTCTTAGATTCAGTTAACCTCTTGGCAATAACTCTTCGAATATTGCTAGCAGGGATTTCAGTGAATGTACCCTGCAAAGAAATTACAATCTGTCCATTAAACCATAAATGGAAGGGGGAAAAACAAACTCCATAACTAAAATATATTCAGTGACTTAGCTTTTGTTAATAGTTAAAGATCAATATAGGAAAGTACCATTAAAATTTCTTAGTATAAGGAGGAATATAAGAAATCCAAAGAGTTTTAACTTTATAGTATATGACTGTAGGAAATAGTAAAACTCATGTTTTAGTTGTAAGTGGGTCATCTTATGTTACTATGTTTAAGATGATCAAAAAGAAATCTCCCAAGTCATGAATAATTCTTCCATTGGTGTGTGTGTGTGTGTCAAACAGAGACAAAGAGATAGACACACACACATACCACCTGTAAGCAGCTTCTGTCACAAATACCATGCCTTAATAAAACTCAAAGCATACAATAATTCAACAAACCAACAGCAGACAATTCTTACTTATAAAAATGGTACACAGTAGAAAAAGATAATTCAATATATTAAATAATCTGTCAAACTATTTCCATTTTGGTTTGTAATTTATATAGAAATTGCACAAGTATCATATTTTCCAAAAATTCGTAACATGAAGTATAAGTGAGATATTAAAATTCTCTTGTAACTTTACTTACTGTAGCTTTCCGTTCTGTTCCTTGAGCCTCTGACAAAAGCAAGATGGACCTTACACTACATGTGATTCTTTCCTTACCCTTCACTCCATTCTGGGACTAGATCACAATCATATGAGAATAATAACTAAGCAGCTAAAAATACACCTGATTTCTTAGGAAACATTTTATGTTGACAGAGTACTTGCTCAAATAGAATAAATGCTCACTCTATACCATAAAACTTTGAAAGTAAGATTTATCTTCTGAATTTGAATAGCCTACTTCTTTTTTTTTTTTTTTTTTAATTTATGATAGTCACAGAGAGAGAGAGAGAGAGATGCAGAGACACAGGCAGAGGGATTCGATCCTGGGTCTCTAGGATCGCGCCCTGGGCCAAAGGCAGGCACCAAACCGCTGCGCCACCCAGGGATCCCCTGAATAGCCTACTTCTTACAAGTATAAGATTTGATTACACATATATTTTTTGTATGTGCAGTAATGAAGTATGAATTTATTAAAAAATTTTGCTTCCCATGAAATTTATACTATCTGCAACTATTTTTGAAATATCATACTGGAATACATTTCTCCACTAGAAAGAACAGGATAGGTTTGTGTGTTTATTTTTTAAGTGTCCATTCAGTTTTACATGAACCTGATTATCCTGCATTTCTTCCAATGGGAAGCAAATGACATGAAAGATACTAAGAAAGGGAGGTAAAAAGAGGCAAAATGGAGTATTTTGACAACAAAAATGGGCTGCTATCCTACCTGTATCTGAGAAAGAACATCTAGGTATGTGGCTTCTATAATTCTTCACAGGGAGACTATCAATTCCCTCAGTCAAAATAAAGCACCCACAGAAGATGGCTAGTGGCACCTACCAGTTAATTAGTACCACACCCAAGGAAGTACCATGATTACAGAGCATACACACATGGCGCTGAATCTGGAAGTTAGCACCACACAAACAAATCGGGTTTGAACTAGGCATCTGCAAAACAAAGCGTATGGAGTACTTTTTTTTTTTTTTTTTTTTTTTTTTTTATCACTTTCAGCTACTACTAAAATGGATTCGTAGAATTACTTGTAAAAGAGACAGTAATGGTTTTATTTTCTTTCTCACTTAAATCTGAAAAATAGAAATCTACTCAAACGGTATTACCGGTACATTAGGTTGTCCAGGAGTTGACAGTGGTGGGATCATCGGCCGTGAGTAAGGTGGTGTAGCTGTGGTCTGTGGGGGCAGAGGCACTGTGGGAGTGGCTGGAGGGGCTGGAGTGGGTCTGGATTCAGTAATCTTGCCAGTTTCTTTCAACTGCACCAGTTTGAGAGCATCCCTGAAGATAAGAGAGAACCATGATTAGCAACAAGGATAGAATGTTTAGTAAGTGGGTATGAGGTACAGAGGGAAGGTACTGAACTAGAGATCTCAAGGCTAAAATACAAAATGAATTATTTTAGATAAGCAAATCTTATCTGTTTTGCTGATTCATATTATTCACGCACTACAATATTTGGACATTTGCAAAAACTGAACAACAATTCAAATTTATCAAAGTATAGGGTGTAGGTATCTTTAAAAAGAAACTGTCTTTTTTTTGGGGGGGAGTATCATTTGGTAGATGAACTATTCATAAATTAAGCCATACTCTCATTCTTTACACTTGGTCAAGTAATTTTCACATGGCATTCAGAAAATGTCAAGTTTATTACGACTTTTACTACGATATTCACTAAATTACTGGATTTTCTAGTACAAATTACCTTGTTTATGGCCAGGAAATCACACCATTTTAAGTATTGCTCAATATGTTATCAGCACCATCTAATGAAATAAACCTAACCCACAGCATCACTCAGAATGAAAGAAAACTAAACTAGTAATAGACTTACCTTGCATTAACGGTATCTTTGTTTTTTAAAAGGATTTAATTAGATTACTATATATATATATCAAGCTTTTGATCTATGTAAGTTACAGTGGGTATGAAGTAATATATTCTCTTAAAATGGCTTTTTCAAAAATTGTAATATTTGCTAATTCAAAAATTCTTTTCAAAAACAAAATTTTATATTTTAAAAACTATTTTTAATCTAAATTTTTTAAAAGGTTCTACATAATATAAAAACAACTTCATGGTGACACAAATTTAAAGGCAAATAATATTCCTTAAATTCCTCAAACATAGTTAATTTTGTTATGGTTTTTTAAAAGAATTATGAGGGGAAAAACCTAGCAACTGCTGGACACGTTTGAAATGACAATCATCCTCTCCTACACAAAACCTCTTCCTTAATACCTTATGGCAACATGGTAGGCAGAATTCTGAGATGGATGGCCCCAATATTCTTGTATATACAGAATTATTACCTGATGTACACACCCATATAATCTCTTGTGAGTATGGGTCGGCCTGAGTATGATGGATGTCTCCCATGATTAGGTTACATTACAAGACAAAGGTGATGGATTTTGCAGACATAATTAAAGTCCTAAATCAGCTGACATTAAGTTAATAAAAAAGCAGAAGTATAATTACCCTGGTGGGATTAGACATCAGATAAGCCCTTTAAAAGGAACCAGGAATTCCTGGAAGAAGAGATCCAAATGGACAGAGTCTCCTGCTGGCACTAGAGAAGGGAGTAGGCATTTGTGAGCAGCCTGTGGAGATGACCATGAGGCAAGGACCTGAAGGATGCCTCTAGGAACTAGGACTAGTCCTTGGTTAAGAGCCAGCCAGGGGCCAGACTCTGACAGCCCCCAAGGAACTGAATTTTACCAACAACCATGCGAGCCTGGAAGAGGGCACCCACCTTTAGATGAGACCCTAGTATTGGCCAAAACCTTGATTTCAACCTTGTGACCATAAGTTGAGAACCCAGCCATGCTAGGCCCGGAATTCTGACCTACAGAATTGTTAGATGCTACATAGGTCTAAAGCTGCTACATTTGTAGTAATTTCTTACACAGTAATAGAAAATTGACCCAGGAATCCCCCCATGTGTATTGATACTGGTTTTAGAAAAGAGCGTTCATCCTTTCCTTATACCTGGTCCAAAAAGGGGTGCATGGAGTTAACCCTAACTACAACTAACTTACTTGTTTCAAAATTAAAGGGGTGACATTTAACAAAGGAGGCCAGATTGATGAAGAAGAAGTCTTACATGTTTTACCATCTCAGATCCCTAATAAACATTAAGAGTGGGAGTAAGTGAGAAAATGAACCTCTTATGCCTACATTGTGTAATTATGTAATCCTATATCAGTCCTGTGAGGGAGGTATTATCACTCCCAATTCATAAGTGAGTAAATAGGCTCAGAGAGGTTAAATTTCAAATCTAAGTCAGTATTTCTCAGTTACCTACTCTATTCTAGGTGTTGAGGATGCACTGTTAAACAAGACACTTTATTCCACAGGACAGTCTATGTTAATCAGGCAAACAAATGGCAGATATAGCTGCGCTATGAAGAAAATAAAGCAGAATAATGATGTGAGTGATAGGTGAGAGGAGGGCTTCTTTTAAAATAGGATGGATGGTCAGGGAAGGTCTGAGGATATGGTGCTTGTGTGGAATAACGTGAATGAGCAAGCAGCCAAGAAGAGCTGGGGAAAGTATATTTCTAGGCAGGGAAAATAACAGCTTCTTCTAACAACAGAAGGCAGGCCAATGTAGAAAGAGGAGTGAACAAGGAGAGGGTTAAAAGATGAAATGGGGGCTGGCATCAAACCCAGGGATGGCCAAGTCCAGAGCCCCTGTGCATTTTCTACTACTCTACTCACACCTGTGCACATAGTACACATATTTTCTCACGTGAACAGACTAGAATAAAGTACATCTCAGGTTAACAGCAAGTCTGGGATTGAAGGAAAAAGTGTGATCTACCTAATCTAAGGCAAAATATAGGACCTCCTGACTCTGGCCTCGAATCCACCACTCAAAAAAGTAACAGGGGCATAACCAGACAGTGCTGGTTCTCAGAGCACAACATTGTGATCGTGGAAAAAATGAGGGAGAAGAAGAGGTGCGTGGCCTAGGGAATGACCTTACACGGTTAACGCTTTTGACAAGCTTACTTCTGTTTGGAAATTAATTTTTAATTTACTTATATTCGTAACCAAAAGTACCATTTTCCAGTTAACTATGATTAACATTTACATGTGAAATAAATGGCTGCCAATATCATTTCTGAGGATTTATGCCATGAGCCAAAACCCTTGCCAGATAAATAAAAATATGAGCATTGAGGGGTGCCTGTTCTTAAGTATCCAACTCTTGATTTTGGCTCAGGTCATGATCTCAGGGTCATGAGATAGAGCCTCACATCAGGCTCCACGCTCAGTGGGATGTGTGCTTAAGGACTCTCTGCCCCCTCCCCCTGCTGGCATGCTCTCTCTCTAAAAATAAATAAAACCTTAAAAAAAAAGAGTATTGATATATAATAAGGCCTTCTGTTGTTGATTCAGAAAAAAATCCCTTCACCAAAAGATATTTAGCTTTTAAGAGCTCTTACAAGTCATAGCCTAACACTACTAGTCCCTTTCCATTATATAAGGTAATTAAATACATCTAACAAAACTAATCTGGCTTTTAAATCAAATTAAAGGGGCACCTGTGTGGCTCAGTGGTTGAGCATCTGCCTTTGGCTCAGGTCATGATCCCAGGGTGCTGGGATCAAGTCCTGCACTAGGCTCCCCACAGGGAGCCTGCTTCTCCCTCTGCCTGTGTCTCTGCCTCTCTCTCTGTGTCTCTCATGAATAAATGAATAAAATCTTTAAAAATCAATCAATCAAATTAGAGTTTAGCATGAGAGTGGCAGATCCAAAACACATCCATACCTTTATATGGGGATCACTAATTTACTCTTAGGCATCAGTTAAAAATAAACAAACAAAAATAACAATTGAAGAGATTAAAGATTAAAATATTAATGCCTGAATATGTCTATTTAAGAAAAGATTCGTCACACTAACGGACACATTTATATTTCACTATGAGCATAACTATTTTATCAAGAAACAGGCAATTTAGTTTTATGGTTGCAGTGATTAAGATTCTTGGGTAAAAGGGCTCTTGGTAAGAATAAAAGTAAGAAGTAATTAATCATAAACAAGTAAACAGAAAATCAATTCTGGCCACTGCTTCACAGTAAATTTTTACTGCTAACTTTACACTTACATACCTAATAAAGTGTAAATGTTAATTATTGTTTAATAACAGCCAACAATTTAGTTTCTATAATGCAGAGAATGCTTTTAATGATTTCTGTCCATGAAATAATTAATCAGATTCTACTTGAAGATTTAGGTAGGCATTAAAAGCTCTAAAAATTAGAAGAAAAACAAATATGCCACACATTTCTGCACAAAGGCAGACAATGCCCTGGTAATTTACTCAAGGTAGAACCTTCTCTACCAGGATCCCTTAGAGAGTAATTCATTTCAGTGAGCTATGACTTAGTTTTAAAAAGAAATAGCACTAATACTTAATACAATTATATATTAATTATAATATATATTATATATTTATTATACTAATATAATACATGCTACATACTCACCTACCACACCTATCAAATTTTTGATGCTGTGATATGAATACAAACATTTACTACAACTATGATGTAAGACACAGATATACCAAAGATGTTAGGTTACAAAGAACGAAAATGTATTGTCTCTGTGGCCCCAGCACTAGCTTTCTTAAAATACACACGCAAAGTCAAATCTATATGCTTTTGTGCAACATATATTCTGAGCAATATGTTTGGACAATATACTTGCTCCACTGCAATATTTAAAATAGCAACCCTAACACTGAGGATTTACTTCATAAACACAATCGATCAGAGGCACTTCCTCAACAGCTGAAACTATTCTACTTGCATTTTTAGTTGAGAATGGAAGAAGGAAGGACGTCCCTCCAAATTTCAAGAATTTGTGCTAAGGTACTTAGGGGAAGCTTAGCCTGCAATTTTTCAATCTTATCAGAAAATGACATTTTTGTAGGTGACAGCAGGTCGGTTTTTTCCAAAGTCCACTTTAAACTTAAAACACAGGCATCTTTAGTAGTATATAAAACGAAAATCCTAAATAATGTATGCTTTCAGGATCTATGTTTCTCATGAAACCTTTTGTAAATGTGTCAGATTTTGAAGACAAAAGGTTGACTTTTATGGTGCAGAGTTAAAGAATAAGGAAAGAAAACTGAATTAGGAGGAGGAAGACGGCAAAAATATTAAAAATAAAACTATTTTAATAGTGGTTCCTTGGTGTATGCAGCAAGACAAATACCATTTTGTTCTCCTTAATAAATGTTACATTACTATTATAACTTCAATTCAGGTTAACAAAAAGATATTTATTTGTTCAACATATAAACACATATGGAAAGAGAAGGGAAAAAGGAAAAAAGGGCTATTTCATTCCTCTACTGTCACACCACAAAATGTCTTCTAAAATATCACCTAATAATTGACTTCCAAAGACTTTTCTCAGATCACACCTTAACTTTTTATCCAGCTCCTAGATAATCCTCCAACACAAGAAAAGCTGCCTTCTAAAAGTTTACCTCCTGATTATCTCAATTATAACTACTGGTCTTCTGCCTACCAAACCTCCCTCTTAAGTTCTGAACTGTCTCCTGCAAATAATCTCCACCTCACTGATCCTGATGCCTACGTGAATTGTCAGCACTGACAAAAGGCTTCAGAGCTAACATGCATTCACTCCACCAAGACAAAGGTCTTATTTATATTTATCATTTGTATTTAATACCTATTATTTGTATTATTATTATTATTTGTATTTATGGAGCCAAAATTTCATTACCCAGACCAGAATCTCAAATTCATTCCTTGATTCATTGCTATCCTGGTCTATGCTCCACATTCTATCCTTTAGGAAGACTTCTGGATCCTGTCCTTATAATACTACCTAGATCAGTAATCTCCCTTTTATTTCTTCCATTTACATTCAGGCATTTTACCTTTTACCTGAATTACTTTATAAGCCTATTTTATCTCCTAACCTCAAGTTTTTTTCTGCTCCAATGTGTCTTACACAATTTGCAAAATTAATCCTTCTAAGGTACAGCTATGATTACTTTATCAAAGATTTCACCAAATCGTGATGAATTAAATACAGACTCTCTCTCTGTCTTATCCCTCAGAAATATAGGTAAGTCTACCTGGTTATAAAGAAAGGTGCTTTATCCCATTTTTATGGAGAGTTTACTAAAACTCTAGATTGAGGGCAGTCTGGGTGGCTCAGTGGTTTAGCGCCGCCTTCAGCCCAGGGTGTGATCCTGGAGACCCAGGATGGAGTCCCACATCAGGTTCCCTGCATGGAGCCTGCTTCTCCCTCTGCCTATGTCTCTGCCTCTCTCTCTGTGTCTCTCTCATGAATAAATAAAATCTTGTAAAAAAAAAAAAAAAAAACATAGATTGGTAGATTAATAAAATAAAGGTACAAATAGTAGGATGAACATGGGGGGTGGGGGACTAAGCTTAACTGGATATGAGAATACTTAATTTTAACTTTTTATGGCTAAGTGAAACTGTTTAAGTCCTTTAACTAAAAATTCACAGTCTAGTATACAACTTTTCAGTCAGAGATCAGGACAGCTGACTTCTGACTCATGTAGTATGGCAGGACTCACAGTATGTGTTTAAGAAAACAACATACACAGGTCTGATGAACAAATCAATAAGGCTGTAACACAGATAAATGAAGCTACCTAAGAATTAAACCTGGATTGCTCATCATAAAAGAAATGCCCCAAAATAAACCAATGCTTTAATGAAGAGTAAAATAAACCCAATGAAAAAAGAAAAAAAAAAAAAAAAAAGAAAGAAGAAAGGAAGAAAAGAAAAGAAAAGAAAAGAAAAGAAAAGAAAAGAAAAGATCCCTTGGTCCAGCACTGCCACTTAATAATTTCATAACCTTCACTAATCTCAACTTAAAAACTTTTAGCCAATATTACTGATCACAGTTATCAACAGTAAATGAGGAATAAGCATATTGCTTTAAAATGTTAACTCAATTTGAAGATGTAATATTACTTCCAATAGAAATGTAACACAAATGTGCCTGGGTGGTACAGTTGGTTAAATGTCCAACTCTTTGCTTTGGCTCAGGTCATGATCTTAGGGGCTTGAAACTGAGCCTTGCTTTGGGCTCCATATTCAGGGCGGAGTCTGCTTAAGACCCTCTATATCCCTCTGCCCCATCCCCCTCCCTCCACGCTCTCTCTTTCTCTGAAATAATACATACCACTATGGCAATTTTACATTAGTCATATGTCTGAAGGATTAATCTTTGTCCTCCCCACTAGACTAAATTTCAATAGAGCAGGGGCCATCTGTTCTCATAAACTCTTGAAAGAAACAAAATGTAAACAAATGGAAAAACAGATCAGTGCTCTGGAATAGGAAGACTTAGCATCATTAAGATTTCGATTCTTCCCCAAGTTAATTGTAAAATGTGATGCAACCCCGTAAAAACACCATCATTCCTCTGTGCCTGAGCTGTTTAAAATTCATTTAGAAAAATTATAAAATAAGAATAAGCCAAGAAAACTGGTCCATTGGAAAAAAAAAAAAAGAACAATGATAACTCTAACAAATTTTAAAACCTACTATAAAATATTTATAATTTTGAGTGTGGTACTAAACAAATTAGGTGCTAACTCATAGATAGTGGAATAGAAAAGAAAATCCAAAAAAATGCCAACAGCATATGGAAATCAGTTTGATTATCCAAGTGACTAAAATCCAAACAGATAAGAATGAAATTATTTTTAAAAGTATATTTCCAGGTTTAAAAAATTTAAATGTGATTGCAAACTTATTTCAAACCAACATAAAAACAATATAAAAAGTTCACTGCTCTGTAATCTAATTTTCTGCATTTATCACCATTTCTAAGGATCCAGCTTAGTGACCAAATTAGAACCATTCTTCATTAATGCTGTAATTACTTCAAAACAACCCTTGCACAGAATACAATTTTGTGCTCACAAAAGCAATTAAAAATACAAAAGAACAGTATACATCCTTTTAAATCTTAACACTGAATAAGCTCTTCTTTAAATACTTTCAGAAAAAGATGATCATGATAAATAATGGAAATGGTTATTATAAAAAAGCACAAACATACTCTTTAGTGAATATACCCCGAGGGCCAGTGGCTGTGCCCTGGCTAGCATCCAGGGCGTGTTTTTCCAGAATATTACGGGCAGCTGGACTTAAACGGAACCTAAGAAGAAAACAGAAGATTAACAAAACCAATAAACACTCATATTTGAATCAAATATACCTAAACATCAAAGGTTTTGCTGATAATTAGAAAAATATAACTTATAATAAAGTTAAAATGACTCCTGTTGATAGTCGCAGTCAAATAAATTAATCTAATAAAATCTAAAAAAAAAAAAACAAATAAATTAATCTGTACTAATCTGGTTTATTTTACTACCAAAACATTTTCATACACATTTACTTAGTTACTATTTCAAAATATTCTTTTAATAAGAGTAAATATTCAAAAGGACAGAGCTTCTATTTTTACTAATAATTTTTCACATGACTCTTCATTAAATATATCAATAAGGAAATAACTGTACTCTTCCTTCACTTTTTTGTGGTAAAATATACAAAAGATTTACAATTTTAAATGTTTTTAGGTGTACAATTGAGTGGAATCAAGTACTATACCTGTTGTGCAATCATCGCCACCATCCATCTCCAGAACTTTCTCTCACACTGAAACTCTGTACCCATTAAACAATAACTCCCCATCCCCCTACCCAGCCCCCAGCAACTCGCACTCTACTCTCTTTACCAATGTGACTACTCTAGGTAACTCATATAAGTGAAATCACAGTAATTGTTCTTTTGTGATTGGCTTATTTTACTTAGCATGTCTTCAGGGTTGATCCATGTCTTGTTATGTGTGTTTCTCAAAGCTGAGTAACATTCTATTGTATGTATGTATATAGTACATTTTGGACACATGAATTGTTCCTACCTTTGGCTACTATGCATAATGCTGCTATATGTGGCTATATAAGTATCTCTTTGAATTCCTGCTTTCAAGTCTTTTGAGTATATAGCCAGAGGAGGAATCACTAGATCATACGGTAATTCTACTCTTAATTTTCCGAGGAACTGCCGAACTGTTTTCCACAGTGACTGCACCAATTTACATTCCCACCAATGGTGCACAAGGGTTCTAATTTCTTGATACATCCATCAACACTTATTATTATCAGCAGCCAATCCAATGAAAAAGTGGTAGCTCATTGTGATACTGATTAGCAATTTCCTAATGACTAGTGACACTAAGCATTTTTTCATGTTTATTGGCCATTCACGCATCATCTTTGGACAAAATGTATTAACTGAGTACTTTGCCTATTTTAATTGGGTTGTTTTGTTGCTGAACTGTAGCCTTCATATATTTTAAAAAGTCATTATTATTTACATGAAAGCATTTTTATATTACATATACTCCAAAAGAGTAAGAGGCAGAAACTTAGGTTGATTGTTAGACATGGAAACTGAAATATACCAAAAGGTGACACAACTACTAAGTATCTACTCTTTGACTGAGACCTTTAGGCAAAGCAGCAAATACAAATGACTATACAGTCAAATAAAGAAAATGAGTCAAAGGGGTTGGGTCCAGAAGTTTATAACCAAGAAATGGAGAGGAACTAATGTGGTACTTGTTGCATTTCAGATAAATAGCTCTAGGTGATATGGGCTCAGTGCCCATATCAGATGGGCAGATTTTTCAGATGAAACTGAAATTTTAGATTTTTTTAATGTAAAATTAACTACAAACAATTCAAAAAATTTATTTAAAAAAAATCACTGTATGGGCCAATAGTGTGCAGTTCACGGGTCTGCTGGCTTTCTTTTAAGGCTCCATATCCAGTGTGGAGCCCAATGGAGGGCATTAACTCACAACCCTGAGATCAAGACCTGAGCTGAGATCAAGAGTCAGATTCTTAACCAATTGGGGTATCCAGGCACTCCAGGTCTGCTCCTTTTTAAACCTACACTTTGGGGCCACACACTCATTAAGTCTCTAATGATGAATCTTCATAGAATGACAGAGCACACACTATGATCTCTGCAAAAGGAGAAGAGTAGTTAAGTACATCCATTACCCCGCCTTATGATTTCCATGGTAAAGAAGAGAAAATAAAGGGAAGTTAAAGCAATGCAGTGAGAAATGCTATGTGTGGGCATGGAAATTTATTAACTCAGTATTTCAAGAACACTGACAAGAACGGACTCTGGTAAACTGAAGGAAAAGATTTGAAAGCGTATGCATTTTTATTCAAGTTCAAAAGACTTTCCTCCATGAAGAGCTTCTTCTTATAAAGGAAAAGTAATTTTGTGTAATTGTGGAGAATGTTAAATGCATGAACTTATTAAAATAAAATCTTCAGACTCCGTCAATTAAAGCCATGTAAAGCTGAAGTGAAATGGTATGCACCAAGTACCTGTGTTATACAGGGACAAAACTGGGCTCAAATCCTCCAATCCATGTCAGACACTCAAATGAAGAATGGCCATAAAGGCATGCATGGTAAGATGCTAACTTCATTTTGTCAGTTATATGTATAAAACCGGAATTCACACTGCGGTAACTAGAATTCCATGGGTGGAAACATGCTATGAAGTTTGGTTCATTGAACCCCATGCTGGAATCCTAAAACTGACTTCAAATTCATCATGGACACAGACTGTTTGCTTTGATCTCAGCTGGCTGAGCAGGGCTTTCATACCTCCTGGAACATGGCAGGTATTCAATAACTACTTGTTTGTTGAATGAACGAAAGGAAAATAATCATTCCCAGATCTCAGTCACCTAAGGGAAAAAGGGAAGATCAGCCACTTCCTACATAAGGTGCAAAGATGTTTTAAATATGGTAATGACTAAAATATCCTAAAAGCTGCTTTAACATTTTTTTTTAAAATCAGCATCCAAATAAACATACTCACTGCAGTTTTCCCAGTATGTGTTCCTTTTTGACAGGAGTAGAAATCTGTGGTTCGGGTGAGGGGGAAGGCACTGATGGTTTTGAAGCTGGTGATGGAGGACCTTCATCTTTGGGGATTTCAACATGTTTCCAATCTTCTCCTTCTTCAACTAGCAAACCAATTAGTGAACCTAGCCGTATATTTTTAGATCCTTCTTCAACCTATATTTTAAAAAGAAAATAATCGCAGAGATGGAAAGGCTTATGACCATATGAAGTAGTTTAGGTAATTCTGTATTAATTAATTAGAAAGATCTCTTAACTTGAGGTAAAATCTGCTTTTAAGTCAGCCTGCCTCCTCCTTCCACCTGCCACTATCCTTGCTTACTTTCCCCCTTTCTTCACCACTTTCCCTATCCCAGTTATTAATGGTACATCCTGAAATAAAAAATCTAGAATTTCTCCTCTGACAGTTTTCAAATATTTAAGAGCAATCATTACCATCTTCCTTTTGATGTCAATCAGGACAAACAGGAGACTGTGGTTTCATACTTCAACTATTTGTCTTTCCCAGATAGTTTCTGTATGATAGCTCAGGAATTCCAAGAGCTCACAAGAAATTAAGTACCCAAAATTAATCCTATTACTAACATTAATGTTAAATATGTTCAGTAAACTTAGTCGCTGGAAAAAAATATATCCCATCATATAAACAGACTTGGTTAACTACTCTGGCTAATGTTGATTTCTCTTTCCTTATACTTAATTTTTTTCCTATGTATCTATTTACAAAACCTGAGATATAAAATACAATCCCATGAATTTTTACAAGTACATCAAAAACACGGTGGTGTCTCAGCTAATCAATTTTTCATAGATAATGCCAATTAAAAGGATAAATAAGATTGAAGTTTTCTTTAAAAAATGTATGTATTTCAAACATTTCAGCAGCACTAATTTATAAAGGGTTGTTTTTTATTTGCTTAGTAAGAGAAGTCCCTAGAGAACCTTCAGATGACAATGTTTTTAAGTTCAGCTCTAGAAGAAAATGTCGTATCTTTAAAATTTTTATTATTCTCTTTCAATTACATTAAATAAAGTTCATTGCAGATGTAATTTAATGAATACTAGAATGAGAGGCTATAGGATATTCACTAATAAAGTAATTATAAATAAGAGTATGACTCCTAAATTGGGTTTGGCATTCCTGATTAACATTAAATTTGATGATTAGTATGTGCACTATTTACGTATAGATGAGGAAAGTGAAGCACAGAAAGGTTAAATGACTTGTTCAAGATTATAAGGCCAGTAGGTATCCAAGCCAGGATTCAAGTGCAGTCCGACATTACAGGTAAGCATTCAACATGCCAAGTACCAAATCTGTAAAAACTGCACTCACAGAAAAAGGATGATCATATAGCAGTTCAACATCATGCTCCTACTTTAAAAAACAAGCTTAACAGAGAAGAAGATATAGACTGGATTATAATTTATTTAGCTTTTAATTCATGGGAAACACAGACTCATTTACCACTTCAATGTCATTTACTCAGTTCAACATGAAAAAATTAGAACTGAGAATATTTCCCACTTAGTAGAATTTGCTCTGAGCTTTGAGGGTTTTCTCAATTAAGAATGTTATAATCTACAGAGGAGAATCAACTGAAGGTCGTCGCACAACTTCAAATTTCAACCATAAACTTTCGAACAATGAAATGCAACTTTGAAGGTGACCAGGCAATTTAATGAAAAATAAGGGGGGAAAAGGGACCTAACAATAAGCCATGTTGAAAAAATACATTCTTAAAAAAAAAAAATACATTTTTTAGAGAAACACCAGTGATAGAGATGCAGCTAAGAAACTGATTGAACAACATGAAAGTTACCAAAAATATATATTTTTTGCTGTTTTTTAATTTTAGGATGATCAACAAAAGGAAACATTTCTTTTTTTAAGCTCTATGCACAACATGAAGCTTGAACTCACGACCCAGAGATCAAGAGTCACATGTGCCACCAACTCACAGCCAGCCAGGAGCTCCTAATGGAAGTTTTTTGTTTTCCTATCCATGGATTTTAGTTTTCAGAAAGAATTCTATTCTTGAAAATTATTCTGAATAATAATGGTCTATCAATGTAATAAAAACCTATCAATGAATGTTTTGCCAGTCAATAAATTTTCAGAAACTTACGTAAGTTTAAATAATCTTAACCCTTTTCACCCTCAAAAACATCCTCGTTTGTAATAAATCATATAGTAACCCTACATATGGTAGAAGCCAAACCAGACAATCCTCAATAAACTCTCCAAATAGGGGTGCCTGAGTGGCTCAGCCGGTTAGTGTCTGACTCTTGACTTCAGCTCAGGCTATGATTTCTGGGTTTGAGATTGAGTCCTGCATTGGGCTCAATCATTAAGGTTCTCTCTTCCCCTCTCTCTGCCCCTCCTCTCCACCAAAAAATAAAACCAAAAACTCCAGATATGTCATCCTAATATTCTACTTTATTGACTTAACATTTAAAATACCTGCTATCGGGGCATCTGGGTGGCTCAGTGGTTGAATGTCTATCTGCCTTTGGCTCGGGCCATGACCCCAGGGTCCTGGGATCAAGTCCTGGCTCTGGCTCCCTGCAGGAAGCCTACGTCTCCCTCTGTCCATGACTCTGCCTCTCTGTGTCGTTCATGAAAAAATAAATAAAATCTTAAAAAAAAAACCCACCCCAAAACACCTGCTATACAATTTTCTGAATAAATTTAAGACTAAGCTTATGAACTGGTACATATGTAAAAATTTAAGGTTATCTGTACTAGTGGCTAAATAAGATATTAACAGCTTTCTCATTAACTGAACTAAACTGGAAATGAATCATAAAATAATGTAACAGCAATTATTCTTTATTAACATTATTAAAAGCTTCTAAGCCTGTTTCTGGATCTAACTGAAATGTAATAAATATTTTATATCTAAAATGGAAATCCAGATACAAAAATTACTAATGAGAACAAAGAGATATGAAATTGGGCAGGGGGAGGTGAATAATACTAAAACCTTTCAAAGCCTATGTAAATGAATCTCCATGAAGAGCAAGATACATAATAATTTCTAATGGTTTCAAAAATGTGTACAAGCTAAAAGCTAGAGTTTTATATGATCACTTGCCTTTTAAAAAGATCAATCTCCAACTCATTGATTTTCAAAGTATAGATCTCTCTCTATATTCTTACTAAAATCAGTTTATTATGTGTACTCAAATGAGGAATATTCCACAAAGAAAGACAAAGGTGTAACTTGCACGGCAGTGGAAGGGCTGAGTGCAGAGTATGGTAAAAGACTAAAAAACCCAATAATATCACCTAATATCACTTTGATTTTTTCTTTTAATCCATAAAACTGTTACATTGTGACATGAATATGCTCCCATTCCTATTATAAAATGCATGTGGAATAATAAGAAAGCCATAAAGCCCTAAAATACACAAACAATCTTTTCTTTGACAAGGAAGTAGCCATTTGTGTTGCTAAAGCCCTTATCAATCATATCTCCCTCTCAGCCCCCTGCCTTTTCAGAGCATTAGAGGCCAGATGAATAGGCACTACTGACCTATAACACTGTTAACAATTTGAAATGCATTATGAAGCAGCTAACTGGGAAAAGCTATCAATTCTGGAAGACTTTCATAGTCAAACAACCCAGAGCTAGGGCCAAGAACACAGCTTGCCGAATGCACACAATAAAATGTAGCTGGGTGCATTACACATGGTGATTCAAACAATCATTTCCTTTTTTCAAAATGCTGCATAAATTAGTTGAAACTGTTTTTGGTATGAATATATTTTCCTTGTTATGAAGGTATAGAAATTTTAGCTTTCCATTCGTATTTCCTCTAAGGAAGTATTTTCAACAATATGTTTTAACATGGCTGTTAATATTGTAGATGAGAATCTACAAAGAAGTTTTGATAATTAGAAGGTAAAAAGCAACATATAAGTGACTAGAAAAAACGGAAAGGATTTTCTAGTAAGAAACACAAATGAAAAACTGTATATAGATCTATATCTAATTAGGCTATAACATTCCAAACTGTAGTCTTTGGATAAAATGTACAAAGGAAGGTGCTGTATCCATTCTCAAAACAGAGGTGAGCTGGTTTAATCAGAATTAAAAAGAGATATGCAGTGTCTCCTCCAAATCAAACTACAGAGACACAAATGGATACTTACTGTTCAGTTGCAAACAACCAATTACAAATTATTTAGATGAACATACAAATTGACATGGGGATTAATAGTCACTAAGAGCTGAGTAATTATAATAATGAAAGTAGCAATATTTATCAATGCTTGGTGGGTGACGGGTCTTATAATGAGCGTATACAGATTATTCTCAATCTCTATTACTGCCCCATGGCACAGATATTATAATCTCTATTTTATTATGAAAAAAAAGGCACAGAGAGATTAAAGAATTTGCCAATCACAGGTGGGGGTGGCACCTGAGTGCCTCACTCGGTTGAGTGTCCAACTTGGTTTTGGCTCAGGTCATGATCTCAGGATTGTGCGATTGAGCCCCACGTTGGGTTTCACACTCAGTGTGGAGTCTGCTTGAGATTCTCTCTCTCCCTCTCCCACCCCCTCCCCCTGCTTGTGCTCTCTCTCTAAATTAAATAAACCTTAAAAAAAAGAATTTGCCAATCATTACATAACTAATAACCAGCAGAACTTATTAACTCTATGAATCAGGCAGTGGGGTAACTCCAGAGCCTACAATCTTAGCTCCTATAACATACTATTACATGTTCTAGAAGTTAAGAAACATAATCCATCAGTGAATATACCATGCAACCCTAAATAGGGTTTAGCATTTCAATTCTCATATAAATTCTAATTATTTCATTATAAAAACAAAATAGCTTTTATAGAATATTTAGACAATACAGTAAAATAGAAAATATAGGGTAGGAGGATCATTTAGTTCCATCTTCCAAGAACAACTGACATTTTTATAACTTTATTCTAATCTTTTCTATACATATTTTTCTTTAAAATCCTATGAGATTATAATCATTACCCATACACAATTTTAAATGCATTTTTTCAAAAAATTTTTGAATTTTTATTGATGTATAACATCATGTAAAGAAATTACATTTTTTCCTAGAAACAATTTCTAACAGCTACATGATATTCCACATTTTCTTCTGTTAACCTTTCTTTTATTGCTAGATATTTTGACTAAAGGTCTGTATTAATGGCTTCTGCTTCTAGCTATACCATTGCAGATCAAGGTATAGCTCCATATTTTAAATCAGTTATAAAGTAAAGATTACCCAGAGAAGAGTATTTAAAATTACTGCATATTTTTAAATTTAGATCGCAAAGGAAATTACTTTGGTCTTGCTAAACCCACAAGCCTATTTTTCCATTAAAAAGCTCACAAAACAGAAAATATACTATCAACAGACAAGACATTCAACTATACTCGAGTATGTGGAATATTCTAAAACATATATTTTTATATTGATAGATTTTTAAATGATTACAAAAATGTCCAAACTGTAAGGATAAGTCAGAACTGGACAGGGCCATTGAATGTGGCTATGAAACCTGCACACAAGAACCTGCACAGGACAACTTAAGAGAACAAAAGCTGAACAGATGGTCACTTTACACACTTCTAATCCTGGGAGTCCTGGGTATAGACGAAGATAGGGTTTCTTGGTTTCATGTGATAAGACTAAAACACTCTTTCTTTCTGATTTTACCAACTACATATTTAGAAATTGCTAGCTCTAAGCTTTAATCTATGGCTTTGTCTTCAAATTCTCCCACAAAGAGCCTTCTCTCTTCCCAGGCCAGAATGGTTCTCATTTTCCACTAGGGAACCCAAAATACTGAGCACCTCTGTCATGGCTGAAATATTTCTATGTTGCCTGATCATCACTGGCTATTATCAGACCTTCAGACTAGAATATTTTAAACATCTGAATTAAAAATATACCATGTAGATTCAGATAACACAACACTATAAATACACTATTAAAAATAAAAGGTGACTTTAATTCAAGGAACTTCACATGTTAGAGATCTTCATCCCGTGGAAGACAATCAAAATGAAAACTTACCACTATTTTGGCCAAGATGCCATCATCACTTGCATCTAAGGTAACCACAGCTTTGTCAGTCTCTATTTCACATAAGGCATCTCCAGTACTCACAGCTTCACCTACAAAACAAGACTGGGTTTGTTTTGTTTTTTTAAAATATGAATATTAGTATATGGGCTGGAGTGTGTGTTAAGTACGTAAAACACGAAAAATGAATACCAAAATATTCAGTAGCTAGCTCTGGGTTGTAGAATTATAAGTAATTCTCACTACGTAAGTATGTGCTTGTATGTGTCTTTATGTATGGTTTGTTTTATTTTCCAAAAGGTCTATAATGGACATAAACTACATTTGTTATAATAAAAAAAAAAAACTACAAAAGATCATTGAGCAGGTATTAAAAATGAAATCACATTTTAGAAACAATAGCAACAAATGCATATTTTCATCCACAAATCAATTCTGGACCCATTTCTTTCTTTTTAATATATTTTGACTATTATTCCACAAAGAGAAAAGTTTTACAATTAATAGCACTTCTGAGTTAACATTGTAGGGTAAGTTCAGAAACCCTGTTGGCACTGTAAAACATAAATAATAAGGCATATTAAACAAAGACACACAATGTCAAAGACACAACTGAGGTCAAATAAGAAACATTTCTGTGCAACAGAAGCAGTATGGAAACTCAAAAATGTTAAGCAAGACCTGACTAGCTGTTTCTGGATCTAGAAACAGGTGGGGGTGGTTAGCAGGGAGAATGCAACAGTTTCTTTTGGAATAAAGAGAGCTAAGTGATTTGCTGAAGACAGGGATGCAAATCAGAACCTCCCCTTAAGGCTCGGGCTGGGTCAGTGCCCCCACTCATAACAGGAGGCTGACAGAGGCGGCAATCAAGACCTGTTGACTAGACTATGACTTTAATCAGAACTGTAGGTCTAGGAAGGTGGGGAATAAAACCACCACCTCAATTCCAGGATCTGAGCCAAGCCACCCTCTGGCTCCATTATACTGCACCTACGGATATCTCCAAAATCAATAGCAAAATCCCTAGACTGGGTGTGGGGAGAGGGTGAGAATGGAGGTGGATGGGAAGACACTGAAACACAAATGAAAAGCCTTCTGCTGAAAAAGAAATGACAAAGTTCCAAAAACATTCCAAAAAATTTAATGCTAAGAAAGAAAACCACAAAAACCAATAATGGAAACAGAAATTTGTTTCAGATGCAATTTACTGAGTGCAACCTCTCAGAGATTTTTAAATAAGTATTTGAGGATGTTTAGAAATACAAAATGGAAATAAAAGATCCATCACAAGAATAAGAGATAAAAAACAATGTACAGAAGTGAAACAAAATGACATCACATAGGAAGAAAAAAACTAGAAAATGTTGGAAATGAAAAATATAGTCATTGAAATAAAAAGAAACAATGGGGATGTACTATCTAGACTGGACATAGTGAACTGAAGTAGTAAATTAAAGGCAGCATTAAGGAACTACCCTGAACTTACTACAGGCAGAGAAAAAGGTTAAAAATAGAAGAGCGCAGTAAGAGACACAGACAGAAGCTGCAATGTTTATTCTGTCAAATGGATTTTCCAGGGCAAGACTGGAGGGAAGAGTGGCAAAGCAATACATGAAAAGAAAATTGCTGATAATTTTCTACAATGGAAAAGAAATACATATCCTCAACATGAAGGAGCTCTGAATGAGTTTAGAATAATTGTAACCTAGGATGTATTGCCTAGAAGAGGGCACTGGGAGCCTTGTAGCTTGCCTGAAAATAACTGTATCTTGACTGGGGGTGGTAACCTGGTTATATGTGCAAGTAAAAATTAATTGACCTTATTATGCTTTATGCAATTTATACCTCACTAAAAAAATTTAGCAGAAAAAAAAGTATCAGACTGTATGAATCCACATTAGATACACTGTAGTGAAATTCCATACAATAAAAAGAATATTAAAAGCTATCAGAGGAAAAACAAAAACAAAAAAAAAAAAAACAAAAAAACCAGATTACTTCGATGGAATGACAGAGAGCCAACTTCTCAGAAGGTGTAATAAAGGTCAGAAGCCAATGGAGGGAAAAGCTGAGGAAAAGTAACTATCTAGAATTTTATATGCAGCCAACCCATCAATCAAGAGTGGAGGAAGAGTGGGCACCTGGGTGGCTCAGTCAGTTATATGTCTGACTCTTATTTCGGCTCAGGTCACGATCTCAGGGTTGTGGGTTGTGAGACTGAGCCCCAGGATGGGCTCTGCTCTGGGGTGGAGTTTGCTTAGTATCCTCTCTCTCTCCCTCTCTGTCCTTCTGCCCCTATTCACCCTCCCTCCCTTTCATTAAAATAAGCAAATAAATAAAGGAAAAGGATTCCTGAGACATATAAAGGCTAAGAAAATTCACCATCTATTAATGAGCTATTAAAAAATGCAGTTCATCAAGAAGAAAAATGGACACAGAGGAGACCCATGGACTATATGAAACAAGCTACTACAGAAATTGATAGAACGGTAACTATGAATCATTTAAAAGTTAATTTCTGAGGGTTTTAAAAAAAATGTAGAACTCAAACTCTAAAAACAGCATAAGCTGGATAAGGAAATGTTTAGTTGATGGGTAAAGCATGCTAAGGACTTTGATATAAATAGGCACAAAAAATGTTTAAGAACTCTAGATATTGGCAAAATTAACTATGTATCCAAAATACTTACTGATGTACACCCCTCCAAAAACCAGAAATATAATCTTCAGCATTCCACAAAGCAGAGGAAAAATTAAATAAAAACTATTATCCAACTGAAGACAAGCACATGAAAAGAAAAAAAATTTTAAAAGCCATACCAAAATTATAGAAATAAGTCTGAATGTATCAGTCATTGTTATAAATGTAAACAGATTAAAACAACCTACTAAAAGCAGCAGAAATGATCAAAAAAATAAAATCTGAATAAATGTGGCTTACAAGAGACAGACCTAAAACAAACCAGGATAAAAATACAGGTATAGAAAAGCATGTAACATACAAATACACTCCCTCACACATACACCAGAAACAGCTGGTATAGCAGTATTCATAGGCACACTCAATAAAAAGACATAAAGGAAAATCTAAAATGCTAAGATAAATATGCTCTGAAAGTTCACTGTACAGAAACTATTTCATTGTATACCAAGATGGTCACATAGATGGTTATATTATCTCAGTTAAAACAGTTTAGAACTGTCAATATAAACTATTTTAATGAAATAAACACATCTGTTAGATGATATTTACGGAACACCTACAAGGTGATTATTGGCCTAACCTCAAACAGATTTTCCTACTCAACAGGTATTTATTAAAAATGCTTTAGGACACTGAGGATACAGCAGTGGTGGTAGTGGTGGGGGTGGTTAGTTAAGATTCTAACCTCAAGAAGCTTGCTTACTTCCTAGTGACAAATTAGAAATTATGGTGGGATTAGATAAAGTTAGGATGCTATAGGAACATTCAGGAGGGGTATCTAATTTAGTTTTTGCAAGGTGAAAGGCTTCCTAAAAAGTAATATATATTTACATAATTATGTATATTATATACATATTATATATAAATCTCATAATATAAACATAAACATATTATTTATATATAATACATATATAAATCTGAGCCTGAAAAGATGAAAAGAAGACAATCAAGTAAAGAAGCAGTGATCCAAGCAGAAGGCACAACATACCCAAAGCCCAGGAGGCAAAAGAGAACAGGAAACTTTGGAGGAGCTGGCTAATAGTACCTGAGAGAAGCAATGAGAGATTAGGCTGGTGAGGTAAGCAGAAATCAGACCAAAAAGGAACCTTGTATGTCACACAGAGAAAGCAGATTATATCATCTTACACACTTCTTTATAATGACAGATGTTTTCATAGTTAACACCTAGAAATTCTGTCCATAAGAAAACAGTATGTTTCATCACTTGTGCTCACCCCCTGCAAATTCTAAACACCCTTTAAGAACCATAGATAAAACGCACACACACACACAAAACCGAACCAGATTAACCATTGATGTCAACCTAAATGACTTTGTTCCTATTCCTGAATTCCTACAACAGCTGTAATTAATTTGAAATGAATCACAAATTGCATTATAAAATGTTATACTGCTACAGTTACTTGTTTTTTTCAGTTGGGTTTTCCTACTTTTTACCAGGCTATGAGTTTCTTCACAACAGCAATAAGACACCTCTTAAGTGTTTTACATTCTACCTCATTACCCTGGACTCCAACTAGTGCTTCATATATAATGAGTTTGAGATTAAAACACTTGAGGAAAAAAACTACAGTAATTTCACAAATCCTCATGTCATCATAAGGTATACATCAAACTATCGCTTGTATTTCATTTGGTTCTAAAATTTGATTTGTAGCATGCTTCTAACAGTAAATATCTTGGTGGCCTATTTCCTTTCTGTGTTTTAATTATATGTACACCTACTCACATAACATAGACATATAGATTAGTTATATGAGAATGTCGAGAGAGAGAAAATGGAAAAAAACACAGAGAAGGGTCGATCCATTATACAGTGAGCTTTCCCCAGAAACCAGAGCAAAGTTTAAAACATTGCATTAACTATATAAGGGCACATTACCCCTAATTTCATGAAACTAAGGTTCTAGCTATCAGTAATCAAACATAATATAAATATCACAAGAAAATTTTGAGTCTAATAATAAGCCATGATGACTCTAAATAGCCTCAGTTTTGGCCTTAACAATTTGGTGCTATAATTGAGAAAAGATGCAAAGCAGAGTGGTTACAAGGAACTTTTCCAACTCAGACACAGGTTTGATTCCAAGCTCTGACACTTGCAAGCAATCTTCACCAAATTACTTAATCTCTCTCTCAGGAAGGTTTTGAATGCACAGCTGTTAAAGAAAAAAGATCATGGAACTGGAAATGTTAGGTTAATAACTCATCACATACATCTTCAAATAAAACACTTCACAACATCTTTAGATAAAAACATTAGGTATGCTATTGAGGACCATCAAGAACCAAGACTCATTCTCACTCCCTAACCCATACTGTCATTTCAAACAGATCATTCAGCAAACATTAGTATAGAAGACATTATACTAAGCACTGTTAACACAATGTTAAGACACGGTGCTGTCCACAAAGAGCCTGGCGTCTAGAGGAGAAGGCCGAAAAGCTAGGCCCGAGCATCATGGATGATGTGAGGTGACAGACGGCTCCGGAGCTGCCATGTTGCAGAGATGGCAGCTTTGCAGTGTCCCTGCCCCATCTCCTTGTGGCGCATGTCAGCAGCCGAGGTGGAGCGGGCCCGGAGCGAGAGTGCGGGCCCCAGGAGGGGCCAGAGCAGAGGCCCGCCCGGGGGCCGCTCCCCAGCACCGAAGCCAGCATCATCGTTGGTTCCTTTGTCCAGATGGGTGGCTGCCGGAGCTGAGGCCTGGAGTTACAGAGGCTTCCCTTTCTCTTTTTAAATTCTGCCTATGAAGTAGAGTCCTGATCAAACACAATGGTCATGTTTATGAAGTAAACACATCCTGTGACTTTAACAAAATAATTCGGTCCTGCCAAAAATTAACAACAAAAGTCTTTATTGATAAGGTGTATATGGTGGTAGTGGTGGGAGCGAGCTAGCTTTTATCAGTAAAACCACATAAAATCACACCTACATGAACATTAAAGGAAAAAACCTCTTCTTAGTGCTTCGTTGAAGTATAGTAGCAGCTAAGATTTGAGAAAAATAATTCAACTGTTTACACAACAAATACTAGGTAAGTAGGTAAATGACACTGTACAAGACAGTATAGTAAAAAATAGTAAAATCAGACAGACCTGCTTCAAGAAGTTTTTAATGGGACTGAAGAGTACAAATAAGCAGGCCATGGCCATCCCACCCAACCAGGGCTTACTGTAGTGTGGGATGACAGACCAGGGGCCCCTAGTCACTGTTTGCCAACCCTTTTCAACTCATCACACAAACACAAAATATTATTTGCACAATCAAAAACCCCAGGCAACTGTGTTCCTAGGCCACGTGAGGTCCTACCCTGAGGGTTAAAGGCAGGAGTAGCACTTTGAGAAGGGAACAGCTGGTCAAAGTTAACCTCCCTTATATCCTTCTGACCCCTTACATTTTATATGTTGCCCATTTCAAGCGCTCAACACACTCGCGGCTAAGGATTTCCCACTATATGGGACAGGGCAGACAGAGAACCTTTCCATCGGCAATCAGTAATTGCACTCACTAATTCTAAAATACTGACCTAAGAGAAATATTAACAGTAAATGTAAAAAAGCACAGATGGAATGCTGTTCAGCAATAAAAGGAAGGCACTGCTGAAACAGGCTACAACATGGTAGATGGAAGAAGCCAGTCACAAAAGACGGCACATTATAGGATTCCATTACAGGAAATGCCCAGGAAAGGCAAAATTTGAGAGCCAGAAAGCAGATCACACTAGGGATAGGAGAAAGAAGTGACTGCAGTCAGGCACCCAGGATCTTCTGAGTAACAGAAATGCTCTGAAATTGGATTTTGGTGATGTTGCACCACTCGTTCTACTTTAACTAAAAATAAAAATCATGGAATTGTGCCATGCAAAATCACCAAAATCTACAATATGTAAACGGTATCTCAATAAAGCTGTTAAAATTGTAATATACTGGAAAAAATGGTGAAGCTACCTATGAAATGCATGTTTCAAAAGTTTTCCATTTTAGCACCACCAACATGGATACAAATCCCCAGAAATAACAGATATCAGAGCTCTTCTACAGGAGAACCCAGACCCATTACAGCACCACAATGGTACCTACGGATAACACTTCCAACACTGATAAACTCCCTCAAAACGCTTTACTTCAGAATCTTATACTCTACAATGAGATACAGTCTAAAGACTTACGCAAAAACTATCTGAGATAGTCGTAATTTCCAGTCACATGACAGAAGGAACGTCCACATAAAATGACAGTCCCTGAGGGAAAACATCAAGAGCCGTAAATATCACTGACGACACACATCCTTGTCTATGTTCCAGTACTGGAACTAAGTACGTACTTGCCATACTGCCTCAACCTAGTTTTGTTCCAGTATTTCATGGTATGCGCTGAAATAGCTCAAGAAAGAAAACAATGTTTTTCATACCCTCAAGTAATCGCTCACAAAGGAGGGGAACCAAAATGTCTTCTTCCTTTTGTCATTTTAGCAGATTATTTCAACTGGTGAAAAAATAAGCTATATCCATGTCAATTAAACTGAAAATATCTGAAACACATTTTTCTCTCCAAATAACACACTTGTAAACAAAGATGTGGAATTACAGTTCAGTTCACCTTTCAAGAGATTCTAACATTGTGCATGTTACCTATCATTGTGTCTTCTTCACAAATTTTATAATCCATATTCTTTTCTTAACCCCAGACTGAAATTAGGTATTGTAATACTTGTTATAAAAATGCTTCGCTAACAACATTCATTAGATCAGCAAAGATGGGAAAAATTTATATATTATTGCATATTATCAAGACTTCAACAAAACAAAACAAAACAAAACAAAACTGAGTTATCATAGAATTCTGAAGTCAGGGATATATCTTAGATTTCAACCAGTTCAACTCACCCCCGGATATTTCAGGGCAGAGTGGGAACCCCAAAGGACAAACCATGATTCCCAGGCCAGAGTTCCTTTTGCTGCATCTTTATCACCTTAACTTAAAACATACACACCCCTAACTGCCCCTTCCCCCGATGACATTAGTAATTGTGAATTAGAGTCTCCAACTTTCAGGAAACATTTAAAGTCTGTAAGACCGAACTGCTATCCATTAAAGATTATCAAATCATTAGCCTTTGCTTAAAAATAAACTAGACTTCTAATTAGATATCACTATTCTTTATGAAGAAAAATTCAATCCTCTTAATGTTTGAAGGTCTAAACTAATTGTTTCAAGTAAGAGTGACCATGCATTAAAAAGATCTCAAGATCAAATTTTTTTAAAATGCAGCTAATAAGAGAAAATAGCATAGTCTGAGGCAAGATTTTAAATGTCTTTAATACAGAATGACTGAACCAAGCTATCAGAAACGTATCAAGCACCAAACTTAGACATACAGTCACATAAATGTACTGTACTGTACATAAATGTTAATGAAAAAAAGTAAGTCATGCTCAAAAGTTCACAATGAAATCATAAACATGGTGAACTTAAAGAATACTGTGAATTCCTGAGGACCAAAAATTAAGATTACTCTCATTTACAATATATTAGTAAAGAAATGTTTCTCTTCAATTGGCAGAACGCAATTTTAAGAGCAACCTTCAGGGAAACATGCTCCAGGGGCTTAAGCACATCCTGGCTTACCCTATGTGAAAACAGCACAGTGTAATCAAAAGGAAAAAAGAACAGGATGATGAGACCATATGTCTCCATATTCTAGTGGATGTGAAGAACTTATCAGATTGCCAGTGAGCCAGTTGCCAGTGAGCTAGAAGTCTAAAAGATAAATGTGGTCCAAAGAATCCCTCTTATCTACTTGCCTCAAAATGTGAAAAAATTTAATCTTTTTATAATAACCCAAAAAGGCTGTTCGTGTCTGAATCATTATGTAATGACACCAACACTCTGTCATATCGAATGTGGAAATAGCAAAAGCTCTGTAATTCATCAGAAAAAAGAAACCTAAAAATAGACTCCAATTGATTACATTATTTATAAAGGTGAAACTTTCTTAGATACTGATAATTATTTTTAAAGATAGCAGCCATGCAGAGCCAATTGCTCAGAGTGCTTCCTAATGAAGCACTGGCTCTTTCACTTATGTGATCTATGTCTTCCTCAAATTCTAGAAAATTCTCTGCACTTTTGTCTTGAATATTACCTTTTTCTCATTCTCTTTTTGCTCCTAGAATTCTTGCTACTGGATTACTGGATGATTTTCATTTGATTCCCCATGTCTCAACTTCTTATTCATATTGTCTACTGCTTTCTCTAAGCTGCATGCAAACTAAGTTGCATGCAACTTCTGTTCACTAATTCTTTTCTCAAACTTTAATCCATCCTTGAGTTGTTCGTTTTCTAGTTTTAAAGACAGTATTTTTCATTTTAGAAGTTCTGTTTGTCCTTTTCAAATCTGCCTAGACTCTCTGGAGAATATCTGTCTCTTTTCAGATTTTCCATTCCTTGTCTTACATGTTTAGTCATTTTAAACATATATTTTCATGTATCTAATAATTCCAATTAACTGAAGTTCTAGTAGGTTTAGTCTTGCTGCTTGTTATATGCTTCATGACTTTTGCTCCTAAAAGACTGCTTCCATGTATGTTACTAAATTTGATATTGTGAACTATTTGTAAGTGGAACTTTATCTGGGAATCTTGTATGGCTTGGACTGGAGGCTGTGTCCTTCCATAATAATGGCCTTTGCCAGGTAACTCAGGAAGATTATCTGCCCAGAACCACTTTACCTCTGCTGTGGGTTCCCAGAAAATGCAAGTATTCTAAATGTGAACCTGAAAGCCTCATGAGGACAGGCCTATGAGAGCATATTTTCAAGGAAGTAGGCATTCTTATTCCATACAGATCCTAAATCAAAAAAAAAGAATCTGCTTGTTATCATATGGCATTAAATTCCATCCATATGCTGATGACTCTCAAATTTCTATCTCCGAGTCAGACTTCACTCATGAACTTCAAACCCAAAACCAATTGTCCATTCAACACCTTCACTTCAATGTCTAATAAACATCTCAAATTTACCACATCCAAGCCTAAACCTAATTCTTTTAATCGCACCCCCACCCCCGAAAAATCCTGGTCCTAATTTCATTTATTCTTCTTTTATCTCAGGCCCAGTGGAGCACATGGCTCCAACTCCCACTCATCACTGTGGATGCTACTAGCATTTGATGATTCCCCTTTTTTTGTATTTAAGCTTTACTTACTATTAAGAAATTTGTTTTATAATTTTCTATCCAGTAGTGAGCAGAAGCCTTACCTCATTAATTCGATGGTCATACTGACCCAAAGTCCTCAGGGAATTGTGAATGAGCAAAAGGGACTACTTAAATCATCTACAGTTTGCTCTTGATATCAGAGTGCCATTAGGGCCTGCTCCATTCAGTGTAATCTAACAAGACTCAAGAAAACACACAGAAATCACCTCCTATAAAATAATCATGAGTGTGGATACACCTTGGCTTTAGGATAAGGACCCTTACAGACTGATAAGCTAACAAATGGTATTCGAGATCCTTCCTATAATCTATCTGACTTCACACACATACTATGCCTTAATCCAGCCCAAACTACCTACTATTGCCAAAATATATGTCATAACATCTCACTTTCAAGATTTTGCCAAAGTGTTTACATTACTCAAGGTGTCTTTTCTCACTGTTTAAAAAACAAACAAACAAACAAAATCCATGTATTCTACAAGGACCAGGTCAAATAGTATCTCATCCGTCACATTTCTTGCTTTTGGCTTACTCTTCCCTTGCCAACATATTTACTGATCAACCACTCATGTTGCCAGGTGTGTTCCAATTACTATGCTAGTCATAAAAGAGAAAGACATACCAAGCTATATTCCCTGAGGAACAAAATTAAGTAATGCTTCCAACCAGACATGATACATTGCACAGCAAGAGTCATAGTCATCTGGATAGCCTCATTGTATCATACTCCTAACCTCCATGCTGGTCTAATCCATGGTCCCAAGCTCCTGCTGTGAGGTCCATTTTGTAATCTATCTTGCTGCCTTTCCTAGCATCCCAGTCTCCCTCAAAGAACTGAGGCCTTCTCCTAAACTCTCAAGTTCATTTAGCTACAGTTCAGAAGTTAATATCTGTAGTCTTCTTCCCAGTCCCCATACTTGTCATCACTGGGAAAAGTGATACCATGAATGGCTCTCTCTCCTGGAATCACAGCATAACTGTTAGACTGAATTCTTGCCCACTACCTAAACTCATTCAATGTTATTTTACAAAGCAATGGACTGGACCACTCAATAGCAGCATTTGTCTGGATGACCTCTGTGCCTGGTGAGTCACATACAAGTCCTTACTAGGCCCACTCTCTGGAATCAGACATGGCATCCTAAGCCATGTCATCCATAGGCTCCCCTCATTCTGTTTTTAACACCTGGTTCACCACTTCTTAAGCTGAAGTATAATAAAGACTACAGGGAACCATCTGCTCCATTTTTCTGTATATCTAACAATCTCTAACAGGGACTAGAGATTCATCCTCTTTCTTCCACAAAAGTTTAACATGTTGCACAATGAGTAAAGCACAGGGAAAGATGGTTGTATCGAATGCTGAAAAAGCTACCCCCAGTCAATACCTGCATGGGAGAAGGTTACTCTGACACATTTGGCAATGACCAGAGGTGGGGAAAAAAGGGGAAAAAGCAGCCATGAGAAATATAAAGCCTCCTTCTTGAGATGCCTTCACATGAATTGTTCCTCTGCCCCTCTGTATGATAGAAATATAATACATTTCACTATCGAGTTGTGCTAGAATCCTTGTCTACTGCTCTTCTTTTGAGAGTTTTATTATGCTTACTTATTTGTTCTTGTCAATAAAATTTATAATCAACTTGCTTTGCTTCAGGAAACACACACACATATATAAATAGCATCATCATAAAGCCACAGTGAACTTAAGGGGATCAACAAGTTTATGATGTTGAAACTAAAAGCTAAGTATAAAAACTTAAAACAAATGTCTCAAAATATTTTACCATTCTCTGCTTGTGAAAAGACAGAGGCTAAACCCAGAAAACCTTTGCTACATTATGTATTACCATGGGGAAAGTTTATTTAAACAAACTTAGTGGAGGATATGATTTATATCGTGTTGTGCAATACACCTGATTGGAAAAGAATCCAAAACTATGAAATAACACAAGGTGTTAGTAATGTACCCACTCACCTTCCTTTTTCAGCCATTTTACAATGTTTCCTTCTTCCATCGTAGGAGATAGCGATGGCATCAGTATCTTAATGGGATCAGCTGAAAATGAAGAAAAGTAAGATTAGCCACAAAAAAAGAATGTACCTCATGAGGCATCAATAAAAAGTTCAAATACATTAACATTAAATTCAGTTTGAGAAAGAAAATATTTCAAAATCTAAAAGACTCAAGTGGTCAAACTAAGCATCCAGTAAATAGTAAGGAAATGTAAAATTCTCATTTTTTTAAAAATTAAAACTCTTTTTGGAATACTTTCAATTTCTTTTTCATAGTTCCCCAATCCTTTACATGTATTTTCAAGCCAGATGCTTGTAAGATTAAAAAAAAAAATTGATTTATGTTTTACCTCCTTCTCCTTCATGGTTGTCACTGCAAAAAAATATTTACAAGGAACAAAGGAAAAGACAAATAAGAAAAAAAGAAAAACAACTAGGGTTCTGATAACCTACAACAAAGTAATCAAGATTAGACTTTAAGAAATTGATTGTATCTTTTATTTTCCTCTACTATTACACTATCCAAGTAGCAAAGGTTCTTGCCATAAGTGTGAAAGATTTGCCTTGTTGAACAGGACCAGGCAAGCAAACCTGCATGGTTAAATTAATCTCAGATTGTGTTCCATACAACATTTCAACTGGAATCCAAAAAGGTAGATTCAAACCAGGGTGACCCCTCAGTGAAACACAGCTACTTTCTCCTTAGATATCAAAAAAAAAAAAGCACACTCTAGATATTTGTCCAGATGTGCTTTCCCAACAGTTAGTTGTCCAGTGTCCAGGACCATACTCCAAGAGCACATAACTGGTATAACTCATAACTCATATAACGTTTATACTAATAAAGCAGTTAATAGCATATACCAGCTCCTTGCAGTAGTCACAGTAAAAAATTACAGTCCCTGAAACCTTCCACAGAACCTATTTATTCTCTCCTCAGATTATTCAACTCTCTGACCCAAAAAAAGCAAAACACTATATATAGTACATCTAACATATTTCAAATGTGCAAGAGCACAGGATAGGGGTTCTTTTTTTCCCACTGACATTTTAGGATTAAAAGCAAGGGAACTGACCACTAATGTTAGAGGAGGTTCAATATTTCCTTTGGGAAACTAAACTAATTTACAGTAACTTCAAGCAGACAGTTCCTATGGCTTCATGGTAAAAGGAGTTCCATCTCCGAAACATTTGGAGAAAAGTTTCTATCCTCTCTCCACCACACACACAAACCTGCTTCAGTCTCCTTCTCATTTTCTCTTAAGAACTGCCTGCCTTGGGGTGCCTGGGCAGTTCTGTCGGTTAAGTGTCTGCCTTCAGCTCAGGTCATGATCCCAGGGTCCTGGGATCCCTGCTCAGCAGGGAATCTGCTTCTCCCTCTGCCTCTGACCCCCACCACCACACACATGCTCTTTCTCTAGCTTGCTCTCTCTCGTCAAGTAAATAAATACCATCTTTTAAAAAAAAAAAAAAATTGCCCCCCTTGAGGAACTTGCACTTTCCTTTCAGCTCTTCCATGCCCAAGGCATAAGTGGACCTGCCTTTCAAAGGCAGACAACAGGCCTACCTCTGTTCCTGCCATCAGGGCCCACTCGGTGTGAGGAAGCAATTCAGATATGTGTGTTTGCTTTCTATACATAAACTCTCCTCAACAGAAGCTCAAACTCTAAAAATGGGATTATACTGGGAAGCCCAACTGTAAAAGGCCAGAGATCTACGTCACATCCTCTAATCCAACAAAACCATCACACTGAACTGTGACTTTGAGCTCCATCTGACTTTTCTGCCTCTCTCTCAATGAATATCAAACTCTAAGGACAGAAAAGTAGAATTATCACTCCTAATACCCCAAAATCGGTGGAGCCCAAACCAAATTCTAAGTCAACACACCTATTTTGTCAATGAGACAAGTACAAGCCACCAATTAAGGGCTTTGAATTCTTCTTGCCTAGCTCTCAAGGCTATACTCTATACACTGCACTACTTCTCACCATTAATTTATGATCCTTACAAATATGGACCCTTACAAATATGGATCATCAATTAATCACTGATTATTCATAGTCAACACACCCAGAAATTCAAACACAGAAAATCCAGTATCTCAAGTCCATCTGAACATATATTCAGTCAAATGTCCCAACAAACACTTTCCCTATCTTGGGCTCACAAAAATTCTTGTATTAAACCACTTATACTACTGACAATGAATATTTTGTATGTAGAAGAAAGCAGGTACTCATTAGGTGCATCGTATCTTGAAAATAAGGGTGGAAAAACAGCCACAGTGACTTTCCTAATTCCTGATAAATCTTTAATTATTATCTATTAATAATTAACGTATTATCAGTAAGCCATACTTATTATTAAAATCTGATTTATTGTTAAAACACAGTTATCACAGAAGAGACTGGTGAACATGGGCCATCAACTCCTGTGTTTTATATCCCTCAAAAACTTTCTCAGGGGACACCTGGGTGGCTCAGGGCGTGATCCTGGAGACCCAGGATCAAGTCCCACATTGGGCTCCCTGCATGGGGCCTGCTTCTCCCTCTGCCTGTGTCTCTGCCTCTCTCTCTGTGTGTCTCTCATGAATAAATAAATAAAATCTTTAAAAAAAAAAAAAACTTTCTCAGGATGCCTGGGTGGCTCAGCAGTTGAGCGTCTGCCTTCAGCTCAGGGGGTGATCCTGGGATCCTAGGATCGAGACCCACATTGGGCTCCCTGCGATAAGCCTGCTTCTCCCTAGTCTCTCATGAATAAATAAAATCTTAAAAAAACAAAAACAAAAAACAAAAACACTTTCTCAACAGTTTCATTTAATTTCCCAGCTACACCTAGTTGAAATTCAAACCACGACTGTAGTATGGCTTAAAAACATCTTCGCATTTTTTTCTTCAGTAAAATAAGTCCTCATGGACTAAAATAGGCACATTAAATCCTGAATGAGTAGAAAAGAATGCAAACTACTATGCAAGACCTTGGTGCAGTGCCATCCATAGTGCAAGATTCCTAAGTGAATTAGAATTCAGGGATGTGCATTTTAGGAAAACACAATACACACAGGCAAACTTAACATTAGTGATGCATCTCCAAATCTAAACCATAACAAGCCTTTGCTTAATTACAAGAATTCTTAAAAAGTTCTCAAAGCCTGATAAACTAACCCCACTTAGAAATAATAAAATGAGCTTTCTTATCCCCTACATTATATGCCTCTTTCATTTTCTCATGGCTTGATGTAGAAAATAAAAACATTTACCTTCAAAATATTTAGCAAGTCCAAGCCTCCACACTTAATTTTTTAAAGCTCATAGTGACAAATGGGGTTGGAAAAAAAAGCAAACAAAAAAATTACCTTCTTCTAGCACCATGATAAGAAGTCAACCTTTTCTTGAAAAACACAGCTTCAAAAAAAGGCCCACCATATTCTTTCCATCAAAAAGTTCAAGGCTGGTGTTATGAGATAGAATATTTCATAATCACACACATATAAAATTTATATCAAATAGAGTTCTACTTTAAAGCAACAAAATAAATGAACTTCAATGATTCTATATCCAGATTACAATCTATGACAAACACTAAATCAAGTCTTTGAAAACAAAATCTCGTTTCATTTTTTTTATACCTTGGTTCCAGTTGCCATGATACAATTCATATTTATTTTATGATTCTATCTCTATTATAGTCTCTCACCTCTGAGACCTTCACTTTTCCATTATTCCTGACATTACGGACTACATTATGAAACTTCTGTATTTATTAAGGAATATTTTCCAAATTACCACATCAAGAACTCAAAAATTTTCATATTTTAAAAATAAAAAGAACATAATCATTCCTCATACAGCCACCCTTCAAGGATGAATTGAAATTGCTTCTCTGAATAATGACAATAAAATATAAAAATTCTGTAATAGATCACTATCCTTACTCTGAAATGAAGGTGACAAAAACCAAAGAAAGACATTTTGGACATCTCTCTAATTTGGTACTATCTCTTGACTGATTACACTAGCTTACTACAGAAAGTAAAATGTGCAATGTAGTTTCTGATTAATCTAGCCAATCTACCCTCAGATTTTCATACCAGAAAACCACTTCAAAACATAAACATTAGTTTACTAATAATGGTACATGTTGCATTCTAGTATATTCTCTTTTGACTGGAAGAGTATACATATATTTTCCAAATATATTTTTCTAGTGGGAAAGTAAGCATGCAATCAAATCAGCTTTGAGTGACAGGCTGAACAAAATTAATATCTCCCCTTTATAGCTGTTGTCAATTCTATTCAGATAGTATGGGCTTTTTTCTAGACTTCTTGGAACTTTGGCCTACACTTGGTATTTTTAATTTCGTTAGAAATTAAATATAACTTCCCTTTTCATTCCAGTAAGTAGTGCGTCCTACTATCTTCCTCCTGTCAAACTGAGGCAGCCTTGAAATGAGCACCAATTATATTTCCTACTAATAACTGAGGACAACTATGAATAAGAATAAAGGAAATGTGCTTTATTCTTCACGAATCATACCAGTTATACTCAATTAATACTCAAAAATACACTCCAATTTTAGTGAGAATTTACCTCTTTGGTAATCATTTTAGTGTTAGCCTTTTATTCCTTTCTATCAAACTAACAAATTCATAGCTAATGGCTTACAAAGTCTGTCATTCTGTAGTTAAAAATGTGTTTTAAAAATTTTAAGATGACTACAGCAATGTACATTTCCTGTTTGTATTTAAAACAATGATTTTTAAAAGTAGAGAGAGTCTCAAAAGTCACTAAAACTGTCCTAATCTTTTTCATTCTTTAACAGAATGACACAATAAATTAACATTTTTTGCTTTGTGTATTGCTGCTCTCCTTGTCCTATCACGCACACAAGCAATCTACCAGTCATTGAATTTTCTAAGTTTCAAAGGAATTTCTACATTTCTCCAAATCTGCTCTTTTAATCTTTGTGCAGAATAATTCTATCTTCAACTTCAAATATATTAATCTAATTCTACTTCTTGTCCCCTAAAAAACTTCTTTTATCCTATGAACAAAACACTCATACTTCAGTAAAATCAATTATACCAAAGCTTTAAAATGATGATCTATACATCAATTCTAAAAGATCTCCAGATTAAAAAAAAAAAAATCAACATAAGCAAACTCTTAAAATACAAAAGCAGAACAGATTGCTTTATGGTTAATATGAAGCAGATCTAATTCTATCACTGTGACTAAAATAAAGGAAATTCATCAGTTTACATGTGACACCGCTTGAGCATCAGGCTTTCTAGTCCATTTATACGACTATTACCCAAATAAACAAAAAATTCTGGACAGACCAAGTGAAGAATTATACAATATTTTCTTAGTGTGCCTCTCTATTCTTCACATTAATTTGCTTCTTCACTAATAGGGAGAGATGCTACTCATTCAATCACCTTTCTTTCCAATGCAAGAACTCATTAAATATAATTAATCTTTAAAATATCTGTCAAAAATAAAACAATCCTGCCATCTGCAGGCTGGAGGAAATAAAGCACAATGAAGTACAAGTAATTTAAAAATCATCACCAGGGCCCAAAAATAGTATTAACACTGATCTTTGAATAAAGGTGGCTAAAGCAAATTTTTTAAAAAAATGAGTGCTTGTCACATGTCTTCTTTATTCAAACAGTGATTTTGGTATAGTACCAGCATAAGAATAAATTAAAATGTCAAAGGACTGCAGAAAATACATGCCTAATAATAGTTTGTAAAAATAGCATTTACAGCTCCTACCATGGTAAAACGTAGCCCACAAACGTATATATGGCATAATCCATTTCCTACCTGCTTAGCTTGTACACACACAAAGACTGAAAGGATATACTCCAAAATGGCAAAAGTCGTTCTCTGGTTGGTGATATTATATAAGTGCTTTTTATTTCTTTTATTTCTTACAATGTACATTGTAACAAAAAGTCAGTCAGTCTCAAAACATTAGCTATTTGTTACTGACAGGTGGCACAAAAAAGGTGAAGCGGGTGGACTCTGCAGACACCCAGAGGTGGCTAGATGGATCATAATATCCCACTTTACAACTCCTTCCTCAAGTAATGGAAGACTGAATCAGTTCCCTTCAAATCCCCTGCCTAAAGGTGAAGGTTTCCTTTCTACTCTACTCTCTCCTTTACCTAATCCCGCCTCATTCTCACAGCTGCTCTAAGTCTTGATCTGCTTTAACTGTAGTACACATCTGAAAGCCAAACTCTCATTGAAAGCCAAACTCTCATTAAAATCATCAGCAAATGTTGTACCTTCAGTGGTGCTGTCAGAACATTCTCTACCACAGCTGAGGAGCCAATTAGGTCTGAGCTCCTGTTATCCTAGCCCCAGACCAATAGGAGGCCAGAATCTTGACCTCAAAAGGATTATGGTTTAAAGGGTCAGTCAAGATATACACACATGTACTAGAGGGTAGTAGATAGAAATGCCCTAGGAACACTGCAGAGGATTGAGAGCTGAATACTAGCTGATCAAGAAAGGAAAAAAAAAATCTGTGCTAGTACCACTTCATACACATTAGAAGGGCTATCATAAAAAAAAAAAAAAACACAGAAAACAAGTGTTGGCAAGATGTGGAGAAATTAGAAACCTTGCACGTTGTTGGTGGGGAAAGTGAAATGGTACAGCTGCTATGGAGAACAGTGATTCCTCCGTGAATGAAACATGCCATTACCATTTTATCCAGGCCTCCCATGTCTGGGTATATACCCAAAAGAACTGAAAGCAGGAACTTGAACAGATATTTGTACACCCATGTTCACAGAGGCATTATTTGTCACAGCCAAAAGGTAGAAGCAACCCAAATGTCCAACAACAGATGAATGGATAAACAAAATGTGGTAGATACATTCAATGAAACATGATTCCACCTTAAAAAGGAAAGAAATTCAAATACCTGCAACAAAACGGATGAATCCTAGTGAAATAAGCTAAACACAAAAAGACCAATGTTACAGGATTCTACCCATAGGAAGTACTCAGGATATGCAAGTTCCATAGTGACAGAAAGTAGAATGGTGGTCACCTGGGGCTGGGGAGAGAGGGGGAAAGGGGATGTATTAGGGGATACGGAGTTTCAGTTTGGGTGGTGAAAAAGTTCTACAGGTAGAAGGTGATGATGGTTGCACAGCAATGTAAATGTATTTAACGCTACGGAACTGAATGTATAAAAATAATTTAAATCATGAATTTTATGTATATTTTGCCACAATAATTTTAAAAATTTGTGCTAGGCAAAGAGAACAAGGTGAGGGAATGAGCAGATATTCCAGATGAGGGGAACATTATTTGCAAAGAAGGTGAGAATTATAGTTCAGTTTAGCTGGAGAGTAAAATATAATGAAAATGAAAAGTGAGCAGGTAAATTAAAAAATATGTTGGGACTAATACCTTATAGTAGTCTATAGTACCTTACAGTACTGTCGTAACTTAACCTTAATACCTCATTAATGGGTTTGATGCTGTTTAAACAGCAACGGAAAGCCACAAAAATTTTTTGAGCAAGAGAAGTAACCACAATTAAAAACAGAACTTGCTTGCATTTCTATATAAACAGCTAATGTTCACAAATCTATAATTTACAGGAAAAAAAAACTGCACATGCTTTGGGACAGTCGCAAGTATAAGCTTCACAGAAGAATTGAAATAAAGGCTTTTAAGCACAAAGTGAAGCTACCCATTTGTACCATTAAGTACAAATGTTTATTACCTATTCTTCTCTATCCACTTAGACTATTTGATTTGAGAGATTGAAAAGGCACCTAGGATCTTCCATTAGATCTTCCAAATGGTAGGCTTTACTTCTAGCAGTGGTACAGAGAAATGAGAGACATTTCTGGAAGATCAATTTCATGACACAGGAGTGAAGTAGAGAAGGAGAAAGACAAGGAGATCGGTTTGTTCATTTATTCAACAAATATTTATTCAGTGCCTACCAGGTGTTGGGGTTCTTCCAGAGGTTGGAGATAGCAAAAGTGAATAAAAACAGGCAAAACCCCTACCTTCATGGAGTTGACATTCTAAGAGGGAAAACAGAAAATAAATATGACATGTCTGGCAGTAGTAAGGAGTAAGAAAAGAAAGGCAGGTAAGGGGACACAGTGATAGTGGAAGAACTATTTTATTTTTTTTTTTATTTTTTATTTTTTTAATTTTTATTGGTGTTCAATTTACTAACATGGAAGAACTATTTTATCAGTTAACCAGAAGAGGCCTCCTTTAATAAAGTGAGCAGAGCTGAATGGAGAATGCCATCCCAGGATCTGATAGAAGAGCTTTCTAAACAGAGGAAAAAAGCAAGCACAAAGAATGAGCAGAGTATGCCTGGTATGTCTCAAACACGGAGCAAGCCAGCATATGGGAGTGGAGTCAGCAAGTGAGGACAAGTGGTGTGAGGTCAGAGCTGAGGCTGGGGGAATGGAGGGTTCCTATCATATGGGACCCTGTAAACTACAGTCAGGACTTCAGATCTCATTCTGAGTTTACGGAGAAGTCCTGGAGGGTTTTTAGCAGAGAACTGACATGATCTGATTTATAATTTAAAAAAGTACTCTGGATGGCTCAATTGGTTCAGTGTCCGACTCTTGATCACAGCTCAGGTTTTGATCTCAGGGTGCTGAGTTCAAGCCTTGTGTTGGGCTCCACACTGGGCATGGATCCTACTTAAAAAAAAAAAAAAAAAGCAGCAGCAGCACTCAAAGCTGTACGGGGAACAGTCTGTACTGGGCCAAGGGTGATGATAGTAGAGATCTGTAAGACCCGTACTGGGACACTCCTGCAATAATCTAGAGTAGAGGTTGTGGTAGCTCGGACCAGGCTAGTTGGTGAGGAGTGGTCACATTACATTTAAAAAGTAGAACCAACAGGGATTTCTGATAGACTGGATGCACCATATGAAAGTCAGGAGTCAGGGATGACTCTAATGAGCACATGTGAAATAACAAAAACCAAAATTAAATGCCACAGCTCCAAAAAAAAAATCTTTCTTCCTATCAAAAGTGCCCAAAGAGCCTTATAAACTATGGAGACTTGATATTCTCAAATGCATACAGAAAAATCCCATTAAACACCAGGTCAGTTATATAGACCCCGTGCTTAATCTTGGGCACAGCACTACTAGCCTTGGGCAACAATCCAGGGAAACTACACTTGCTTCTTCCAAGAATAAAAATCATACTCGTTCTTTCCCCCCATCTCAGCATAAGAACCATCATATTTATAAACAATACAGTACTTGGTTGCTTCAGCACTCACCTGAAGTATAAAGTACAATGACTGAAAGGTGTGAGTCAGGAGGGTAGGGAAAAGATCTCCCATTTGCCATTCTAGAACTACTTGTCAGCTTTCCTGATACCACTGTGTGTACTTCATCAACAGGCTTGCTTGTGCTCAGGCTTCCACCTGGGTTTAGCCAATGGGCAGCATAAGCAGGAGATGGGAGAAAGGAGAGGGAGGTCAGGGAATTTATTTCCCCAGCTCACTCCCTATGGGGTCACCCTGGCTGTTGGATCCTTTAACTGAAGGATACCCCTCCACTACAGGTCCTGCCCACAGGCTCCATCCTTTCTAGCTCTGGCGACTTCTCCCTTCCCATGCCTCTTCATGCCTGGGAGTGGGGACAGCATCTTGCTCTAAATGCCCCTTAGTACAGCATCATCTCTACAGCCTGAATTCACAGAAAGTTGTCGGTAAGTTCTCCCCAAATTACCATTTTTAGACTGCCATCTATTCTCTCAGGACCCTACAAAAAGACTCAGAAGGGTAGCACTTAGGTAATGAGAAAAATTTCAAACCACAGGGGAGGTCAGTCCATTTGATGAAATAGTATAAATCCAGATTTTCAAATTACTGTCTTTATATAAACGTATTTTCTAGCCATTTGTTTATAATGGGAATCCCTACACAAAATCATACATTTCTTGTTCTCAGATATGGTAAATATCCTTGCAAAGAAGCACTATTTTCGACAGGAAATGACAGAAATGTTTATGGAAATAGCCTGGAGACTAGGCAGTGTTTATAGATAAATTACAGGGAGACCCAGGAGTTTCCTGGAACTACACAGAAAATTTTGCATGTACACATTCTTCTCAGAAAGTGGTAGAGCTTTTATCAGTTTTCAAATAGATTTGTGCCCCCCAAAAAACCAGCACTAGAGATTGCCAAAGAAGCTCTCCTGAATTATAAATATGCCAACCTGAATTCTTCCCTAAAATGTTTCATGTAATACAAGAAAGCCCTTGATTGCAGTAAAGTATTGAGCAGATCACTAGCTATAGTAAATGTACTGCCTACCAAGTACAAAGATAAAATAAAATAAAATCACTATTCCTTCCATTTTGTTTAAGGAATTTGCTGATTCTTTCATACACTTAGTATCCAATGGTGCATCTGGAAGGAGGCTGGCCAGAACTGTCGGTAGCCCATGGTGTAGAACTACTTCCTCTAAGTGTGAGAAACCAAACATGACAGAAGAGGTTTCAGCTTCCAATACCAGTCTTCTTGCTATTAAATTATAAAATTAAAATTCTACTTGAATCCATTTATTCTGCAATCTTGGAACAGGACAAAAAGAAATCACCATTCAAGAGTCTAGCAAAAAAAAAAAAAAATGAACACATGCCTAAGTTTGGGGGTTTACACATTTTGCTGAAAAGGCAAATGAAATCAAGCTCAAGACAACAAGGCACACTTACGAATATAGGTGGCCCACAAACAACACGTGTTTGAACTCTGCAGATCCACTTAATTGCAGGTTTTTAAAAAATAAGTATATTGGGAAATTTTTTGTAGATTTGCAACAATTTGAAAAAACTCAGAGACAAACCACATAGCCTAACCAAAAAATTTAAGAAAAAGTTAGGTATATAAGAATACAGTATATGATACACATCACATACAAAATATATCTTCATCAATTTTATGTTTTCAGTAAGGCTTCTGGTCAACAGTAGGCTACTGGTACTTAAGTTTTGGGGCAGCCAAAAATCATACACAGATCTACAGTAGAAAAGTATACACGGTCAATGCCTCTAACCCCCATGTTGTTCCAAGGTCAACTGTATATCAATTAGAAACTCACAGATGGGAGGGCATTAACACATGCTCTAACTCTCTTAAATGGTTCCGCCACCCTTTATACACAGTTCAGAATTTAAACTGTTCTTAAAAACTTATGATTATCAGATTATCACAACTATCACTGAAATACTATTTCATAATGCATGTTACTAAAATATGTTTCACTTCATTAAAAAAAAAAAAAAAGCTGTTCACACAGAATATATACATGGTGAACAAAGCTTCACCATGCTGACACTGTTCTGCTGATGGCTATGGCTCAGCCACCACAGACACTGAGGTAGACTGGGATTGAGGAAACAGGCTTCGGTGTCAGGCAGCACTGGGCTGAAATTGTTCTATGTTCTATCATCAGAGCACAGCTTTGGTGGCTGGGAGGACTAACCAAGCTGTCATGTAAAGTGCTGAGAAGGAAGGGTACAATGGTACATCCTTAGTGGTCAGTACCATTTGTTACACTCAAACCCTCTCCCCCAACTTCTTTCTTGCTAGAAAAGATCAAATTTTATTCAGTGGTATACCTTTCTTGTGAACACGTGCTCTAAGTTAGGACCCCATTGCCCAGTGTCTTAGTCCCTTCAGAATGCTGTAACAAAATACTTGGTGGCTTATAATTATACAACATTTATTTCTTACAGTTCTGGAGGCTGGGAAGTATAAGATCATGATGCTGGCAGATGTGGTGCGGTGGCTGATGAGGGTCCACTTCCTAATTCACAGATGGTGCTAAGTACAGGGCATAGGTCATTGCTTATGAAAATGCTGCCAATACACACCATTTAAGGAAACCAAAACTCCAAGGGTGACTCCCATGGGCAGACTTTAAGATCCTGGATGGATGGATGAAAGTAGAATTTTTTCAGTAAGTGCACTTAATTCATATAGTCTACAGATTACCAAATAGTTGCTTCATTTTATGAAACTACAATTTCTACCAAGCTCAGAGAAAAATGAGCCAACACCATGTAATTCATGCTTTGTAAAACAAGTAGCTCAAGGACTGCCACATGTATTCACCATGGCAAAACAAAAACCTGTACATGAAAGGTCAGGAAACAAACTTGGATTCAGCATTAGGGAAAAAAACCCACAAAATGAAACAGGATGTCCAAACACCCAACAACAGCTACTGGGGTAGGCCAAATAATACCCTTGCGTGCCCCCTCGGCACCCCTAAAGATGTCCCACATCCTAACATCCAGAACTTGTAAATATGTTATGTTATGTGGCAAGGGGGAATTAAGGTTGAAGAAGGAAATAGGTTGCTTAAAGAACAGGCGTTGAGATGGGGAAAAGAATCCTGGTGGGCCCAATGTAATCACCAGGATTCTTATACATGAGAGGAGGAACTAGGAAACTAAGACGGCTCCGCTGGGATAGTGTCCTCCCTCTAGCAGATGACGTTCGGGTGGAGTTAGATATGCTGCTCGTGGTGTGCAGGAAAGGAGGTAAAATGTCGTGATGCTTCAAATGAGGATTGCCTAAGTGAGTTTCCATTTTCCTTTAAACTGGTTCTAAAGAAAACCCCTGAAAACTGCATACACTTTTTTGTCTGTCCCTTTTTCTGTAGAGAGGGTCTAAGGCATTCAAAGATTCTCTAAAGAATCTATTTTACAAACAAGGTTAAGAACACTCTTGTTAATGCAAATTGGGGTAGCCACTCTGGAAAACAGTATGGAGATTCCTCAAAGAGTTAAAAAAATAGAACTACCCTGACTCAGCAATTGCACTACTATGTATTTACCCAAAGGATACAAAAATACAGATTTGAAGGGGCACATGCATACTCATGTTTACAACAACAATAATCAACAATAGCCAAAGCATGGAAAGAGCCCAAATATCCACTGCCTGACAAATGGATAAAGATGTTTTTTAGGGATCCCTGGGTGGCGCAGCGGTTTGGCGCCTGCCTTTGGCCCAGGGAGCGATCCTGGAGGCCCGGGATCGAATCCCACATCGGGCTCCCGGTGCATGGAGCCTGCTTCACCCTCTGCCTGTGTCTCTGCCTCTCTCTCTCTCTCTGTGTGACTATCATAAATAAATTAAAAAAAAAAAAATTAAAAAAAAAGATGTTTTTTATATATACGTATATATGTCATGGAATATTATTACTCAGCCATTAAAAAGAAATCTTGACATTTGCAACTATGCGGGTGGAGCTAGAGTGTATTATGCTAAGTGAATTTAGTCAGTTCTATAAAGATAAATACCGTATGATTTCATTCATATGTGGAATTTAAGAATCAGAATGGATGAACACATTGGAAGGAAAAAAAAAAGAGAGGGAAACAAACCATAAGAGACTCTAGAGAACAAACTGAGGGTTGATGGAGGGAGGTGGGTGGAAGATGGGGTAAATGGATGATGGGTATTAAGAAGGACACTTGTTATGCTGAGTGCTGGGTGCCATACGTAAATAACAATTCACTGAATTCTGCTCCTGAAACCAATATTACACTATAGGTTAACTATCTAGAATTTAAATAAAAATTTGAAGAAAAAAAAATACTCTTCCTAAATCATTCCCAACACTAAGCTTTTACCGTTTCATGATTTTCTAAGGTGGTGCGTCTCAAGGGGTAGCCCATCAGACACCAACACAAAAACATCAAGACTCTCCAAAGGTTGTTTGTAAAATGAAGACGGCTGAGCTCCACCCGGGACCAAGTATCTGGGAGCTGGAGGAAAGCTCAATATTTAATAAAATGGGGAAAGGCAGTAACAGGGAATTCTATACACGGTGAAAGTAGTACCACTCCAAGAGGTATTTTTTAATGAAAAATTAAGCTGAAGAAACTGAAATAAATTGCTCCCATTACCAAATCTTAAAATCTCAGGGTACCCATCTCACCATGCGACTCTGTGTAACTGATATTTATTTATCTATCTATCTATCTATCTATCTATCTATCTATCTATCTATTTTCTGAGCCTCAGGTAGCTCAGAGTATGTAAGGCATGCCTAGGGCACCTGATTTTTTTTTTTATATTAAAATTCGTACTGCGGGGACGCCTGGGTGGCTCAGCAGTTAGTGTCTTGCCTTCAGCTCAGGGCGTGATCCTGGGGTCCCGGGATCGAGTCCTGCGTGGGGCTCCCTGCATGGAGCCTGCTTCTTCCTCTGCCTGTGTCTCTGCCTCTCTCTCTGGGTCTCTCATGAATAAATAAAATATTAAAAAAAAACTCGTACTGCGGCGTGCCAGGATGGTTAGCATGTAATACATCATACAGACACAAAAAATGTCAGCCATATCCCCTGCCCACATGTAAAAATAAAAATAAAAAAATGATGATGATGGCCTGATGATGATGATGATGATGCCCGGTATTCTATACTGTTAAATACTAAAAGGCTTCTGTTAATAGCGTTCGTGTCATTACTTAATGCCAATTTTCTATGATAACTTCCCTCTCCTAAATTTCCACTCTTTCAGGCGCACGCTTCTCCCTAAAGCATCCTTCCGGACCCCTGTCGGGTGACGCCCCGGACACCTGCAAATTAAGTCGGCGGCGAGTGGTCGCCCGGGGCAACCCGAGGGGCCTGGAAGAAAAGACGTCCCCATGGAAACGGGCCCAGAGGACGGCGACGAGCGGCTCCCGGGGGCGTCCGAACCCCAGCAACCCCGGGCAGCGGGACAGCTCTCGGGGGGGCCGGAGGCGAGGCTGGGAAGTGGCTCGAAAAGAAAAGCACACCTAGGACCTCGTCTCCGCGCGGCGCAGGTCACCACACCCCGGGGCAAGGTCACCGAGAAGCCCTCCCGACCGGGGGCCCGGCGGCCCGGCGGCCCGGCGGCCCGGGGGCCCGGGGGCGGGCTCCGCTCCCCCCCGCCGGCCTCCAGGAAAGCCCCCGCGGCCAAGTCCCGCGGACCCCGTCCCCGAGAAGAGGCCCCGGCATCACACACCCAGCTGGGCCCGGAACCGACGAGCGCCCGACCCACAGGCCCGTTACTCCGCTGCCCAGAAGCCGAGCGACCCCGACCACTCACCCCGCAGCCGCTGCGTGCTGTGAAGCCATCTCCAACTGGCCCCGCGGCCGAGAGGCCACCCAGAAGCGCCCCTCGCCAGCGCCAGTCTCCGGCATCCGCCGAAGCCCAGGAGGTAGCGCAGCCCCCGAGGGTCACAGCCCAGCCTCCAGGAGGCCGCCATCTTCCCGGCCGCGTCGCGGGCTGCCCGCCGCGGAGCCTGATCGCCCAGTCGTCAAGGCCCTCCCAGGCCCCGCCCCCTGTCATGTTGGCCACGCCCCCGGGACGCCGGCGGTGCCTGCAGAGGCGCGAGGCCCTCCCAGGCCCCGCCCCCTGTCGTGTTGGCCACGCCCCCGGGACGCCGGCGGTGCCTGCAGAGGCGCGAGGCCCTCCCAGGCCCCGCCCTCTGCCATGTTGGCCACGCCCCCGGGATGCCGGCGGTGCCTGCAGAGGCGCGAGGCCCTCCCAGGCCCCGCCCTCTGCCATGTTGGCCACGCCCCCAGGACGCCGGCGGTGCCTGCTGAGGCGCGAGGCCCTCCTTAGTCCCGCCCCCACCCTCGTTGGCCCCGTCCCCCGCCCGGATGTCCGGTCCGCGAGACCCTCCGAGCCCCGCCTTCCGCCGTGTCTGCCCCGCCCCCGGGCTGCCCTCGGCGCCGCCTGATTGCCGTTGCGGCCTCCCCGCGGACTGGACGGTCGGTGGCAGGTGGCACCGAGCGCGGGTCCCGAGGCCGCGCGAAGCTAGGAGGCTCGCGTCGTCCGGGCCATGTCGGGCTGCCACGCTGCGGAGGGAGACCGCGGCTCGCGCGGGTGCTGCGCGCAGGTAGGGGCGGAGCCGCGGCCGCTGGGCTGGCGGGCAGGTGCGGCGCAGGTGGGCGCGGCGACGGGAGGCGGGCGCGGGGCCGGGGTCGGGGCGCGGGGTCGGGGCTCCCGGCCAGAGGCACCTCACAGGGGGAGATGCCAAGGGAAGCAGCCGGCGCTGGAGCGGAGGTGAAGCCGAGACCGTCCGCACGAGCCTTGGATTTCCTGCGCCCTTGGCGACCAGCCCGGGGCTCGGGGCTCGCAGGCAGCGGGCGGGCTGCAGCCCCCCCCCACCCCCGCGCTCTGCCTGCCTCGGGTTCCAGTGCTCATGGGATGATCGCGGAAAACCCAGCCTCGGGCTGCATCATCTCGGTCGCCGGGCACGCTCCTAGCCCACGGTGTCCTGGAACACCCACGTGCTCAGGGACACAGCAACGGTGAAGACAAATGGCCTGGGGTCCGCGGGAAGACTAGGCGAACACACAGCTACAGTGTGCGGAGCCCTGCTTTCAGAAGCAGGGAAAGCCCCCCCACCCCCACATATCCCCTCCTCTTTTATTCCTTCTTAAGACTGAAGGTCTGTCCCAATTAAAGAGTAAGAATAACATGATATGTTGTAGTGAAACACTTGTCAGATCGCGTGCGAATAAGTAACTCCCCAGGTTAGCAAAGACTGTGTGAGGCTGGCGTGCTGGACTTGGGGGGGGGGGGTTGGATGGGGAGGAGGAAGACCTGGCATATAGGACACCTAGCTGGGCAGGTGAGGAAGGGAACCTGTTAGTAGGATCGTTGCTCAGGGGTTTCAGCAGCACATGTGCTGATGCCCCCAGTAGATAAATCTTGGTGAAATAACCATCTACCTGAGCATCAAAGAGAGTCGTCTTCTTCAAGGGGTCTGAGAATGAACAGGAATTCTCAAACCGAGCATAGCCGGCAGCAATTGGGCGAACAGGCCTGTTTTTAGTTCAATCATTGTTCATTTAAAAAAAAAAAAATTGTCTTTAGAGCCGACCTTTCAACATGGGGAACACTTCAGGCTGCTCTTAAAACTTTAGAACATCTAATGGCCCTGGGCTCATCTATTCCTTCATGCAATCTGGGTTGAGCTGACCAGTGAGTACCAGGGACATGTATGCGCTTGCCAGGGTACCACAGCTCCACCACTCACAGGTTTGCAGATTTGCATATGCACTTAAATAATCCTTCTGTAAGCTTGATTCAGTCCGTGGGCCACGGTTTGTAACCTGTGATGTAGGACTTTTTGTAACGTAGGAGATGTAATTTTTTTTTTAAGATTTTATTTATTCATTCATGAGAGACACACAGAGACACAGGCAGAGGGAGAAGCAGGCTCCATGCAGGGAGCCTGACGTGGGACTCAATCCCGGGTCTCCAGGATCACGCCCTGGGCCGAAGGCAGTGCTAAACCGCTGAGCCCCCCGGGCTGCCCAGGAGATGTGATCTTAATCGAAACAGTGCTTATTGAGCAAAGCACTGTGACAGGTGTATCTTTATAGCAAGGGCATGTTCCCTATTCCCTACCCTTTAGGGGTAGCTATGCTTAGCTGGGAAATAAACCAAGAACTACTTCTATTTTGTAATTACACCTTAGCTGTCACAGTGTCCTGTATATATTCACCCTGAATAAATCTTTGTTTTTTGCTATTACTACAACACAATACCCTTCCCTCTGTTGTCCTTGACCTCATCAGTTCTCCACCCTCCCCTCCACTCTAGCATCCTATTCCCAGGCAAAATCTTCCCCTGCCCAACCACTGCCCCTTCACCCCACGCTTTTTTAGGGTGAAGAACTTTTCTTTTTTCACTCACACAGTCCCCTCTGTGTAGCCTCTATCTTAGGATCCTCCATCCTATATTACAAATAATCACCTTTATTTAAATGCCTCCCACTCAGAACCCTCAAGGGACGGGGGAGGGTGTCACTCAACTACATACATTTGTGTCTCTACAAATATTATTGTGTCCTACTTGCAGCTAGCTCCTGAGCACCTCGTGGCAGCCCCCTGAGGAGCTTCCCTTCACATAGCCTTAATTGACTATCCCCCAAACCTCACCATCTTACCTCATCCTCTCCCCTTAAGCCAACTTCGAAGGTAACTTTGGCTCCAAAATCACAAAGAAAATTAAGCTATTGGGTGTGAACCTCTTAACTTCAATCTCTGCCTCTTTCCACAAATGTTATAATGTAAAGGTTAAGCACAAGACCTCTAGAATCTGGCTGCCTGTGCAAATTTTAGTTCTGCCGGTTGCCATCCAGGTGGTCTTCGACACAATAATCTTTCTTAGAGTAATACAGTTGTTATAATGATTAAGTTAATTGCGCAGATAAACCCTTTGGAATAGTACCTGGCATAAAAACTCCATAAATGTTAACTATTTTTGTAATTACTTACATTATTACATATTTTCCTGCATTATTCTTTCTCCTCCTGTCTAAGGTAAATACTTCCCTGGTCCAATTCCAGCCATTCTGTCTCCACAAAGTTTGACCTGTTAGTTAGGCTTTTCTTTCCCACGTCATTAATCTCTCCCCCCTCCTCCAACTTTACCTTTTAGTGTGTAAAGAAAACTAACCAGTTTTTTTTTAACCAGTTTTCCCTTCTGTTTCCCTATCCAGCCTTTCACAGCAACACTTTGAAAGAACTCTCTGCCTCTAAGTTTTATTCACTTCTTAACCCACTGAGATCTGACTACTACACCCAGTCTCTTGAAGCAATTCTTTTTTTTTAAGTTTTTACTTTTTCTTGAAACAATTCTTAAGGTCATGATTGACCTAATTTATAAATATAGTTGGCCTAGCAGAACCCCAACGCAAAATGAACTCTAGTAGCCATTGTTTTTGCAGTTGCACTGAGCTGCATTCCTAGAGAAAACCCACAAAACTACCTATATATGAAGCCTTGCTTCATATTCAACATTTCAACCTCAGACTGGCATGTAACACTGCCCAACAACCATCCTGGTTTCCCCAGTACCTTGCTGCCCCACTCCCCGAGATGACTTATACCTTTTATTATCTTTTCAGGCCTCCCATACCCTGTCCCCACATTGTTACTCAACTGATAACTTTGTTTATACTTAAGAAAATAGAAGACAGGGACGCCTGGGTGGCTCAGTGGTTGAACGTCTGCCTTCTTCAGCTCAGGCCATGATCCCGGGCTGGGGATGGAGCTACACATCGGGCTCCCTATAGGGAGCCTGCTTCTCCCTCTGCCTAGGTCTCTGCCATTGTCTCTGTTTTCTCATGAATAAATTTTAAAAACAAACAAAAAACCCGACAACAACAAAAAAAGAAAATAGAAGGCACTGGATATGAATTTACCTTTCTTCTACAAAGCTTATCGATCTGCTTAAACATAAACCCTTCTCCTTTCTCAAGACTGAAGAAGCCCAGTCCCTCCACTCATGCTCAAGATCTCCTTCCCTTCTCACATTCAGAAATTGTTTCTCTCCCTCTCCCCACCTGTCCTACCATGGATCAGTTCCTTCTCAGCAAGAGCGTTCTCAGCAGCTTGGCTTCCAAGTCCATGGGTGATCCGGCCTTTCTATTCCTTAAGCCTGTCAAGCACTGTGTCACTCCAGGGCCCTTACGTCTGCTGTCTTCTCGACCTAGGGTACTTACTTGCCATTCCCCGATACAAAACCTTGTGTGCGCAAACACATTCAGCACACACTCAGGTTTTTTTGTTTGTTTTATTTTATTTTTTTTTACAGTCTGTAGGCTTTCCTTAATCACCTTAATCAAAGTCAGTCTCTGCTGTTTCTCTAAAGTTCCTTGTTTGGAACTTTAAAGTTCCTTCTTCCTACTTATTATAATTTATTCTTTGCTTTTTAAAAACTATCCCTCAGAATGTAAATTTTTTTAGGGCAGGGACTTTGTCAAGTATTCATGGCTGAACTGCCAGGAAATGCATGGCGTATTCCCACTGTGCTCAGCCATCCCCCCCCACCCCCACCCCAAGCTGTTCCCAACTCCTGCTCCCTCACTAGCTTCTCAACCCTCCTCCAGTAGCTTCTTTGGACTGCCTTGTATTATATATTGCTTTGTTGCTTTGTCCTTTCATAACTTCTTTATTAGATTGTGAGCTTCTCAAGAATAAGGGTTTTATCTTAGTCATATTCATTTCTTCAGGGCTTGCAGTAAAAATTTGCTGAATGAATGAGTGAGAAGGTTCTATAAGTACCAAAGGAGAGGTACATAGAACAAATGCTGTGGTATGGAATTAGACGAGGGTGTGAGTGATCCCTTCCTGCTGGGATGATGAGAGAAGGACTCACAGGTGAAGTGGGTAGGGAGTGTGGTATCAAGGCAGACAAGCAGGAATCTGACAGCTAGAGTTGGGATCATTAATAATCCAGCATAAGCAGTAATAGTGCAAAGAAAAAAAAAGATGCACTTAGTTAGCAAGAAAATATGTCTTATTTAACTAGTGCTCCATAACAAATACTCCCAAACCTTAGGAGTAGAACATAAGTACTTACTGTCTCACAGAGCTTCCGAGGATTAGGGATTCAGAAGCATTTGGCTCAGGGTTCTGGCTCCAGGTTTCTCATCAGGTAGCAAACCGTCTGCTGGAGCTACTGTTTATCTCAAGGCCTGATTACAGCTGGAGCGTCCACTTGCAAGTTTGCTCACATAGTTGTTGGCAGGCCTCCATTCTTCACGGATATTTGTCCATACACCTCCAGTTCTTCACCACGTGGCCTTCTGCGTAGGCCCAGTACCCTTACTATGTAACACCTGGCTTGCTGCCCCAGAACAAGTGATTCAAGAGAGAGCACCCAAGACAGCAGCTGTAGTGCTTATAAAACACTAAGCTGATCTCAGAAAGTGATGTACTTTCACTTCTGTTGCACTGTCTGTTGGTCATGCAGACCAGCCCTGGTACAATGTGAAAAGGGACTACACATCGGGGTGTGAATACCAGGAGGCAGGTATCATTAAGAGCCATCCTGGAAGTTGACTACCCCAGCTGGGTTGACTAGAACTGAGAGATTTATATAAACATAAACTGAATGGAAATATCTGAAAGACTAAATTGGGGCAAGAAAGCAGAAGGACTGAAATAAACAGACCAAGGATGTGGCATCTGAACATTATGTGATTGGAGGAATGGGGTTCAGTGATCAAAGTAGTATATTCTTTTAGCTAACTAACAGGAGAGTGGAGGGTAAGCTAGAGGAAAAAAGAGAAGAAGGAGAAATTTTAGGCAAGAAGACTAATTAGGGAAAGATAACCTTATTCTTCCCCAAACATCAGTCCCTTGAAAGAGTTTTTACTCAGCTGTTGCAAAAAAAGAAAAATAAGGACAATGAAAAAGCGAATTTCACAAAATTAATGCATTCACCTTAAAGGACTGCCTTTTATTCTGAGACGATCTTTCCTACTTTATGTTAAAAATGTGCTTTCTTTTTTGAAAAAGGTGATAATAGATGGATAAACGTAACAAATGTGATTAACTTGGCAACCTTATATTGGTCCCTAAAATTGAAACAACAAACTGCTGGCCTATCTAGGGAAGTCTGGGAATCAATGATTCAGATATTCAGCATAAGGAAACTGATCGCCGGGAAGGGTCACTGATTTGCCTGGGGGCACCCAGCTATTGGAGGGGGTCAAATCTGAAGCCAGGCTCCAGGTCCTCTCATTTCTTCTAATCAGTGCTCAGCTGTTGTGAAGAAGGCAGAAGGGAGAAATAGGGCTCTGAGTGGAGGCAAAGTTGCAAAGAAAACCAGTATGCACAGAGAGGAGAATGACAGAGAAACAAAGCCCAGAGACGGAGAAGATGCTGACAACCTGGCTGTGCCTGCATCAGATCCCTTCCTTAGACCAGTATCAAGAATTTTGAAAGACAAATGAGCAAAACGAGATCACTAGGTGTCTTAGGCCCATCTCTGAGCTGTTGTGCACTCCGTAAACTGTAGAATGCTGACAATGCAGATGATCATTGATCGTAGAAATGTGAGCAATATTCTACCCTTCCATTTGTTGCTGCCTGGTGGATATTGTGCAGTTTTTCCTTATGTGTAAATCCAGGATTCCTGATTACTTTATAGGGATTTGTGTTTTGCATTCTCTTTGGACCAGCTGTATCATCTTTCTGATTCCGTCATTAGTTGATGGGTTAAATAATATCTTTGATTTGTTTATTTTGTATTTGTGTGAGAGCCTCCCAGGAAAACCTCTGTCCAAGCAATACATGTCTCTGTTATGCTTAAATTGAAAGAAAAGATGGGGGAGGGGATTAGAGTCATTGTTAGCTGTGAGCAGGTATCTCAGTGACGTGGAGTTGATTTCCTTAAAATAATTAGGTTGAAAGATTAGAAAAATAAAGTATTGACTCAACAACTTTTTAGGCTTTAATGTTTTTAATGTATACAAAATACTGTTAAATGTTTCCCCCTTTTTCCTTTTTGTCTATTCTTATTGAAATAAGTATTCTGGTATTTACTCTCTTACTGTTCTGAACAATTTAGATGACTGCATTTTACCCAATATATCTGTTAGTTCTCACTGCTCAGTGATTATTTTCCTGGAAATTATAATTTTGTGGGTTTGAACAGTTGAATGAAACTTTATTAACAGCTGCCTTATCATTGTTATTCCTGTAGCATGAGCCGGCTAATTGCTGTAATAACTCAGTACTGGAAAAGACAAAAGGAAAAGGGGAGAGACCCATAATAACAGACCATTTTCTATAATGTTTGCAACTTGCTATGCAAATTGACGGTTTTAACAGTTGGAAGACTGCAGGAGTCTTCTCATTAGCTGTACTTTAATATATAATTAAAATATCATTTGTATCACTAAAAAAGGAAATAGTAAATTATACAGGGCATGGATAATTCTGGCTAGATTTTGTAAGGACAGATATAAGGAAAGCCAATACAGCATTATTATTTTTTTTTAATTCAAGAATTTTTAACACTTCAGAATGGGAAGGAAGGTAAAACTTCCAGTTATAAAATAAATGGGTCACGGGGATGAAAAGTACAACATAGGGAATATAGTCAATAGTATTAATAACATTATATGGTAACAGATGGTGGTGAGCATTGAGTAATATATAGAATTGTCAAATACAGTATATTGTACACCTGAACTAATATAATACTGAAAAAAAATGAGAGGGAAACTAACGTTTACTGTCACATGTTATCCTGGATGCTTTATCTTCATTATTTTCTCTTTAAAAAAATGACTCATCCCATACCTGGAAACCTGTAGCACTATATCTCATTTTACCTCTCACAATGTTTTCATTTTATGGATTAGTAAACTGAAATCCAAAGTCCTATATAAGCAATAAATGGTGTAATGTAGGTTTGACTTTATGTCCATTAACTCCTAAGCCTGTGTTGAATCAGAACTTTAAAAATTTTGGGGATGCCTGGGTGGCTCAGTGGTTGAGCGTCTGCCTTAGCTCAGGTCCTGATCCTGGGGTCCTGGGATTGAGTCCCGCATCAGGCTCACCGCAGGGAGCCTGCTTCTCCCTCTGCCTGTGTCTCTGCCTCTCTCTCTCTGTGTCTCTCATGAATAAATAAAATCTTTAAAAAAAAAGAACTTTAAAAATTTTTAACATTCCCATGTCCTTAATTTTATATTTTGAAGTCCACTCCATCAAATTATCATTTATAACAAAATGCAGTGTATGTATATGTAAAGTATTAACAGTGAATTTGGAAAAACACCATAATTTCAGAAAGCCAGTTAAGTAGCTGAAAATTTGGTCTGTTCGATAATCATCCCTGTTCGGACTCAAAAATGTTTTTCCCCTTTACTCAGTGCCAACATTTAGCTAGGCAAGATTCCTTGCTGTGCTTTTGTGCACAAAGGGTCTGTTTCTTGTTCACCCTTACCTGGAGTGTGTAGCTCCTTGTCTCAAACCTATGGAGGGATTTTCTATTAGATATTCCATTCTGAGCACATCCTAGGTTTAATCTCATGTTTCTAGCAGCTTGCATAGCTATCAGAATTGAAGCTTAAGCTCACCGGAGTTCTGCAAATACCTTCAGGGAAATTATGACTTCAGAGCTTCCCTCCCAGGTAGACTCTCACCCTGGTTTCTTTTATGGCCCCTGTGAAACCGTACTTCTTGCCAGCTCTGCAATTTATTTTGAAATGTTTTTAAAAACTGTATTCAGCATTTTTGTTATTTTCAAGTTAAGAGTCATATTTCATATTGCTAAAAATAAAAATACTGTTTTTTGTTTTCATTAATTTTGATTTTTAAAAATGGGGGAAACATTGAGTTTTTTTTCCGAAAGAAGTAATCATTAGCCTTAATAAAAATAACCTCTTATTTTAACTAGACTTACTGTGCTGATCATTTCACAATATATATAAATACCTACTCTTTATATTATCCACTAATGTAATGCTATATGTCAATTCTACCTCAATAAAAATATGTAATTAAAACTCAGAATTTATCCCAACATATATACAGTTGTTCCTGTGTACACATATCTTCATTGAAATGGGCCCAGAAAATACTCATTATGATTGCTTCTGAGTGAGTCCTTTCCATGTTATTTTCTTGACTTTATATTCCATAGTGAGTATACATTGTTTTTGTAATAAGAGAAAACAATGTAATCACTGTGGAAAAAAGATTTTAGAATAAAAATAAAACTGAACTAACACAATAATATGAACACATAGCTCTCATATGTATATCGTGACTTAATTGAATGTTTTGTGTAAAGAAATTCACTGGACAGACTGAAGCATGTTCCTCTCTGCCCTAGATTCCGTTTTATTTCAGCCACTGTAGTAGACATTTATATATACTGGGCATTTCTCCACCTTGTTCTTACAGTCTGTCCCTTCATGCTGGACTAAATGGCCTTATTCTTAATAATTCCAGGTTGCAACATAGTAGATCCACTTTCTAAACATTAAAAACAAAGTATGTTTTATAATAGTTTTCTCCCCGATGGTACCTTCTCTATGGTAGATTTCCTTAAAATTACTTACATTAACTTTTTAAAAAAAAAAAAAAAGGATTTTATTCATCTATTTGAGAGAGCACAGGTGGACTTGGATACACGCATGAGTGGGGTTTGGGGAAGAGGGAGAAGGACAAGCACACTCCCCGCTGAGCAGTGAGCCCCCTAAGACAGAGATCAATCCCAGGACCTTGGGACCATGACTGAGCCAAAGGCAGATGATTAACCAACTGAGCCACCCAGCTACCCCTTACATCAACTTCTTAACAGAGACGTCAGCTAGAAAATTCACTTGATAATATAATGTCTCTTGGAAAAATCATTATCTTCTTTTTAAGGACAAAGAACATCCAAGATACCTGATCCCAGAGCTTTGCAAACAGTTTTACCATTTGGGTTGGGTCACTGGGACTGGAGGAGGAATTAGCTTGAAACATGGGTAAGTTTGGGGCTAATTTCACTTCTGGGAATTGTCCAAATAAGTAGCACATGAAGAGCCTAATACGAGTTCTATCCAAAGAACAACTGGTGCCCAGTTTTATGTGATACTAAAAATGCTTAGTTTCTAAATGGAGTAATGAATATTTGCATAACTAAATAAGTGTGCAGAAGTTGTAGATACAATAAATACCTAAGGATTTAAGAACCACAGTTTCTAATCAGAATAATTTAGTCCTCAGTCTTTGGAGTACCAAAGTTAAATAACATGCTGCAAGTATGTTCATATGGCTAGAATTAGAAAAGGTCCCCTCTAGGTAGACAGGATTTGTTGTAAAGGTTCAAATACATATTTTAAAGTCACTTAAATATAGATTATGAACCATCAAAAATATTAAACAATACATTTTATTGTCAAAAAGCAATATGCCTTTCTACATGCATCATCTGTCATCATTAATAGATAGCACCTGCTGGCCTTTGTTGCTTAGAGGACAAAACCAGGAATGAATAGCATCTGATTGCTCATGAGCTACATCTAGTATTTTTCCTCCAAGGGGAAGTAGTATGTAATCTACTGACAATGAAAATGCAGGTTATGGAATCTCATTCTTCGCAGTGTTTCTGGAAGAGGATGATTTTTTTTTCTCCTGAAATGTTTTAGGAATAGTATTGTCTGAAGGCTGAATGTTAAACTGAGTAACTTGATTTATTTTTTTGCCCTAATTCACTTTCTTTAACAAAATTGAATTACTGTTAACACTGATCTAATATTGAACATATATAAGTAACAGCCCCTAGGAGGCTGCATTTCCCAGAAAGGAACGGAATGCAAAATTTAATCAGAACGTCTAAAACAAAAGGGTTTTTTCCAGCATACCACAAGATGATGCCAGTGAAATTTCATCTTTTTTTTTTTTGTATATTTTATTAGAGTTCAATTTGCCAACATGTAGTATAACACCCAGTGCTCATCCCGTCAAGTACCCTCTTCAGTGCCCGTCACCCATTCACCCCAACCTCCCACCCACCTCCCCTTCTACTACCCCTTGTTCATTTCCCAGAGTTAGGAGTCTCTCATGTTCTGTCTCCCTCTCAGATATTTCCCACTCATTTTTCTCTCCTTTCCCCTATAATCCCTTTCACTATTTTTTATATTCCCCAAATGAAATTTCATCTTTTTCAAATTAACAAGTAACTCCTGGAATATATGCTTATCTGTGGACAACACCGGTAGCGGCCTTAACTGTGGCAGTTACGTATGTAGGGATGCACTCCATCTAGAAGAAGCATGTTCCTCATGGGACATCGTACATCCCTCCGTGCCTCCTCTCTCACCATCAACCCAGTGCTCCTTTGTCAAGTCAGCACTTCACAGGTTTTCAGGCGATGCTGCCAAAACTTCCAAGTTGACTTGTTCAGAGCAAAGCCCTATGGTAACAGCATTTGTCTTTGTTGTTTCATTTATCCATGTAGTTGAGTTCCTAATAATTTGGTTTCTCAGCTGTATTTGTGATAAATCATACTCTGAACATTGTCTTTAGATAATTGCTTTTTATTTGCATATACAGAAAGTTTATGTAGGTACAAAATAGAGCCTTCTACCAAACTGAGTTACTATAACCATTTGCTAAGTAGGTCTTTTAAAAATGGAATCTAGATAAGAGGTTATTGCAAATCTGGAAAGGGATTTATTTTTTTTAATCATGAAGACATAAAAGACTGTGTTCTTTCTAGAATTTTGCTAACCCATGCACTGAAATTGTGTGTGGTCACTCTAAAACACTCACTGGTACCTTTTAAAATGAAATGGTTTTACAACACTACAATAAATTTATGGGGACATTGCATAAGCTAAAATGCTTTGCCCTTACTTAGATTCTTAATGGGTGAGGAGCTCCTCCTGGAGGTCACGGGTGGAAACAGCCACAATTTTATGGCATGGTTTGGAATCCTTAAATTTGTGCTCTACAGAGTAAGATGGGTAATTTGTAGTAAAATGTCTAATTCTTTCCCTAATATTTAAATGACTTCATAAACCCACATCATTAACTTTATTCCCTATGTTATTTTCATACTGTTAGTGAAACTCTGGTTTTCTTTGTCTGATGCTTAAAGCAAACTATTTTGGAATGAAGGATCAACCCAGTAGATTATGTTTGGGCATAGAAAATTATTTACTGATTCCAAGGTTTGGCCCAGACCATTCTAGATTATGCTACTAGTCCCAAAAGATGTATATAAAAGCTTAAGATACATATGAGGGTTAAATCAGAAGGAAGAAATGGAAGGCCAGGAAAATGACAGTAATCATAAGCAATTCCAGGATACTCAGTAGCCATTGTGTTTAGGTTGGTCACTGACATTCACATTTAGTATTTCCTGTTTTCATGGTATGATATCAGCATGTGTCAGACACTAATCATGTGGCATGCTGTCAGAACTAAAATTAATAAACATATACTGTAGACAAGATAATTGAGGTATAGTTAAGATTTAAATTTTTTTAAATAACTAGACAGTCAATAAAAATAGAAGCAACTGACCACCGATATATTATGAACTCTTGTTCATGTGTCCCCCTCCTTACCAATGAGTGAAAGAGCAGGGAGTATAGACAAATTCCAAAACTTAATGCCTTCAAATTCAAAGTGCTTTGTATTTGCCTCTTACAGCACCAAGTAAAGACTTTTAGTCTTTGGCATGTTTCCCTCCTAAAATAAAGGCTTTATCGCCTTCTTATTTTTATCCAGATATCTCTTTTGTAGGTGTGAAAATACTTTTTCCACAACCTATTTATTTATTTAGCTAATCTTTTAATTACCCAAATCAGTCTAAACTGATTTCTGTTTTCACAAAGGCAGCAATAAAAACATTTTTGATTACCAAATCAGTTGAATGAACAGAATATCCTGGGTTTTTCCACTTTGTGGATGGATTTTATTTACCAACAGTCTGTGTTGAGCTTTATGTGGGTCTGTTCCTAGGATTGCATAAATCTCTCCCCACACAAGAAGAGACTTATCCCACAAGTCCACTCACTTCATACCACACATGATTCTCGAATTTCTTCCACATTACCCAAGGACAAAAGATGTGGATACCTGGTATTTGGACAGGGCCCTTTTTAACAGTATGATCGCTACCAACTCCACTGTTTACAGAGGAATGTCACTTCATGGTTTTCTTAGGCGACAAAGCTCTAAAGCAAGCTACATCCTGAAAAAAAATGACTGAACGTAGCTGGCTATGCTTTGGATTTCATTCCCATTATCAGGCATTTGTTTTGTAGACTTTAGTTTACAAGTGGACCCTTAAAGGAACTTTCGTTTTTATCAGTCACAAGTCTAGGTTTAATAATAACCCCAACTGGATTGATAGCTTGATTCAATATAAGCCATCATCCTCATTTTCACTAAGAAACAGTTAATATTCAGTTGTCCCTATATCCATGCCTCAGTGGCAGAAGCTGGAGTTTGCAGGTGCTGAGATTTCCTTCATTGGCATGTATGTGGCGGCTTCTTAATACCCTCTGGCAGCAACTGAAACTGATAAAGAAGCCAAAGGACCTTTATTGAGGGTGGAGAGAATTTAGAGAAGATTTTGAAGTTAATTTCCAAATCCTATTTGAGAGTACTGTCTGATAAATGGTACATTATAGATCTCCCTTAGCACGGTATTCTGTAACAGAGATCTCCAGATGTAACATGGCTTTTATATTTTTAACTTTCCGCAGTTGTTTTAGCTTCATTACCAAATATTTTTACAAGAAAGATGGGCTTTTCAAAGAGGAAGCGTTTGTTCCACCCAAAAAGTAGCCCTGTGTTGATGCTGTAATTTAATAAACTGTCCAGCAGGGGTCCCTGAACTTCATGTTTTATAAGAAGAGCATTTCAAGCAATAAAATTAAACTTGATCCCCTGCAAGACAGAGATCTACTCCTCACGAGCATATTTTCTTCTGATTGGATTTTATAATAACTATTCCACATTTAATAGGATAAACTGCTACTCATGCTTAAAGATGATAAAGACCTGTGTTTTCAGAGTTGCTTATTTCCCCTCACCAGGTAAGTCTGGTGACCATTGATTTTGCCCTGTAAAAAGAAATACATGTGAAAACTATCAACATTTTACTGTGCCACCAGCATTATAAAGACATTACAGTAATTTGGTATTCTTTCTATACAGCCTATACTGTTAATTAAATCAAGCAGCTCTCTCTATGACTTGATTTATAAAGAAAATTGATGATTGGGACGCCTGGGTGGCTCGGCAGTTGAGCGTCTGCCTTCAGCTCAGGGCGTGATCCCGTAGTCCCGGGATCGAGTCCCACATCGGGCTCCCTGCATGAAGCCTGCTTCTCCCTCTGCCTGTGTCTCTGCCTCTCTCTGTGTGTCTCTCATGAATAAATAAATTAAATCTTTAAAAAAAAAGAATATTGATGATTGGACTGCAAGAATATACTTGCCTTTGGTCAAAAGCAGAACAGTAGAGCTAAATAAATGCAATTTCTGTATTTTGTGTTACCAGCGATGAAATCTACATTGCTCCTTCAGGAGTGCAAAAGGAACGGATTCAGGTATGTTAAAGGGATGCTTCTTGACCCCAAATATCTTTTCTTCTCTACATGACTATTGTTTTGTGAAATTGAATTTTAAAAGAAGTTTTAAGGGGGGGGGGGTAATATTGTTGACCCCAAGTATCTTTTCTTCTCTACTTGACTGTTGTTTTGTGAAATCAAATTAATTTTTAAAAAAGTTTTGAGGGGGGTAATATTGTTATAATTTAAGTAACTAATCGATAAACATCCGTTAACTATTAAAAAAATTTTAAGGTGATTAAGTAACCTCCATGAAACTAATGTTTTGAATTCTCATTCGGCCTCTAGAGGGCACAAGTGAATAGCAATCTTTACACAGTTATTATAATTTTGCAGCAATTGTAACACCATCTGTATCAGGCTAGTAGGGTAATCACATTGATAGTCTCAAATGGACCGAACTGGCTCATTTTTAATAATAGCAAAACTATTCCAATCTAAAATTATAAAGACATTTCAAATTTTTGAGAAGTCTCATTCCATATTAATGCTTAGAAGACTCAAAATCTAGTTAAAACAGACATATAACACTTAATTTTGATCTAAGGCATAATTCTTCACTAATGAAATATATATATTCTAGTTTGTAACAAACCCTGGCAAAGGAAAGTCACAAGTCGGAAGCATGCATGCCCTACTAAGAAAAATCTGTGGATATACTTAACTGCTTGAACTTTAAAATAATATACCTTATTGAGGTGAACATTTCTAAGTGCCAGTTAAATTTCTCAGGAGATTAGAAATTCTACTCTATATTTTTCCTCATATCATGAAATATGAACAAGAACTGTAGCACCCATCTCAGAATGATGATTTCTTTGTATAGCTTCTCTGAAATAATAGTTGTGAAAATGTAGGGAAGAATCTAAGAAGCTACATTAACGAAGTAACAGCAATATCATTACATACATATGAAATTTTCCATATCAATTGTTTCTTCAAATTCTAAAGGAAGACTTTTAACTCTCTCGAGATTATTTTTATCAGAAAACATTTTATTTCTCAAAATGGCTAAAACATTTTGAAAGAGAAATTATAGATATTTAAAATATGAGTTAAATATGTATACATATATGTTAGCACACACAAGAAAGGGGACACTTCTAACTGATAATGTATAAGCCTTTTTTTTTTCTTTTCCCCCCTCTATAAACAGCCTGAAGACATGTTTGTTTGTGACATCAATGAACAGGACATAAGTGGACCTCCACCATCTAAGAATCTTAAAAAAAGCCAGTGTACTCCTCTTTTCATGAATGCTTACACAATGAGAGGTAGGCAGAAAATGGATTCAATGTAAAGAATATTTGCTACAGAGTAGGTTCCCTAAATTGTAATTATTGTTGTATTTAACATTTCTTGAATACCTACTATGCATAAGAATTTTAAATATATTAACACATTCAGACCTCAAAATCAGCCTTGTGGAAGGTCCATTGTTACTCAGTTTCATATACTGGGAGATTTTCCTAAAATAAATAGCTCATGAGTGCCAGAATTCCAACCTAGTATGACTCCACTAGATTGTCTGATTGATTAAATACTGTATTTATAATCAGATTCCCCCTTCTAGTTTGAAGTTATACCTCTGGGAACTTATAGTAGAAGTAAGCCAAATTACAAATGAGGGGATATTGTAGCCTTTAGTGGGACTGGCCCTCTCTTTCTTAGAAATGTACTGTACAAGAGGCACCTGGGTGGCTTAGGTAAGCATCTGCTTTCGGCTCAGGTTACCATCCCAGGTTCCTGGGATCGAACCCCATGTGGGGCTCCCTGCTCAGCATGGAATCTGCTTCTCCCTCTGCCTCTGACCCTCCTCCTGCTCATGCTCTCCCTCTATCTCTCTCTCTCTCAAATGAATAAATAAAAAATCTTTTTTAAAAATGTACTGTACAGGGACGTCTGGGTGGTTGAGTGTCTACCTTCAGCTCAGGCCATGATCCCAGGGTCCGCCCTTGTAGGAAGCCTACTTCTCCCTCTGCCTAAGACAGAGACTCTGTCTATCTGTATCTCTCATGAATACATAAATATATAAAAATATTTTAAAAAATAAATTAAAAATGTACTATACAATAAAAGTAGGAGCCTTATTTTAATTCCCAGAATTTTTGGTAGAAAATCAGTCTGGAAAGGTCAAACCTAGAGGACAGTGTGAAAATAGAAAATTACAACTGGTTCAACCATAGCAATAAAGCCATAAGAACCATGCTTTAATATAGCCACTGAATGAATTGAGTATGTGATCATGCTATATTCTGTTCCTGGACTTTGTCAATTGCTCCTAAGAGGGTACAACCTCAGGGACAGATTCTAACATCATGAAGCACCTTTCCCAGCAAAAAGCTAAATAAACATCCAATTGCAAAAATGGCCATTACTGAATTTTATAGCATACAAATCCTTTTCAGGTAAATCCATTACACTTAAACTTAAAATCTCTACCACCCCTTATGCTACCAGGACGTGGTCTGCACTAAGAAGCCTGACTTGATGATTATGGGTCACATTGACCTCGGTTCAAATCCAAGTGCTGCCACTACTGTCTGTGAACCATGGACAGTTATTTCACATCTCTGAGCTCCCCACTTCCTTGACCATTAAGGCGGGGAGATAGAATCTACCTCTCTGATTGTTGTGATGACTCAAGATCAAGAAGTAACATATAAAGGGGATTTGTGCAGTGCCTGGCACAGAGGAACCCCTAATTAAATGGTAACATTTTCACTATGATCTCCGTGATTTTTTTAAGTTTTTTTTTGTTTGTTTTTTGAGAGAGAGAAGAGAGAGAAAGCACAAGGATGGGGAGCAGCAGAGAGGGAGAGGGAGAAGGAGACACCATGCTAAGCAAAGAGCCCAATGCAGAGCTCCGTCTGGGATCATGACCTGAGCTGAAGGCAGACGCTTCACAGACCGAGCCACCCAGGCACCCTGATCTCCATGATTATTATAGCTGTACTTCAGACCACCTAAAGCTACATCTTGAGCTCGTGTAAAGTACCGGGCATTACCCTGATGCAGATAAATCTTAAAACGCCTTTTGCTTTGCAGCTCTTCTCTTACTATTTCTCTCTTCCTCCCTCCCTTCCTACCCTCCTGCCTACTGCCAACTTACGATTCCATGCCAAGAAAAACAAGTTCCAAATTATATACAAATAAATATATGTGTATTATATATAGATTTTTTTTTCTTTAAAAGGTATCATTTAGTTTTCACTGATCATGTAACTTTTTTCTTCTTCCTCCAGGAGCAGGTGCAGTGATTCATACTCACTCTAAAGCTGCTGTCATGGCCACCCTTCTCTTTCCAGGACGAGAGTTTAAAATTACACATCAAGAGATGATCAAAGGAATAAGGAAATGTACTTCGGGAGGGTATTATAGGTATTTTTTTCTACTTTTGCTTAAGTAATTTGTAAAGTATTTTTATATCTTTTGATAAAGAGGCTATTGATCTTTTCATGCCTTTAATGAGATATTGTGGAATCTACGTTAAATAGTAGCCCATTTACTATTATAGTATTATATACATCTCTTCTTCTCAGTGACACAAATCGGATGCCTCTCCTCCTCCTCCCCTACCCCAGTCCCAACCCCAACCTTGGTAAATTATTAGCAACATGAATAATGAAATATTTGTCAGAGTACAGTGAAAAACCCTTGGCTGAGCTTTCTATAGAGACGGAAAGATTATGTTCTGTAAGGAAGCACCCAGAGAGCAAGATCCCCTCACCTTCACTTGGTATCCGTGAAGCTTCAGCCCTGACTGAAGTTTCTGCTTCATTTTGTTTAATTTAGTATTTCTAGAATATTTTCGTATTTATTCAAGTCGTACAATTATTTCAATTATGTAGATCTCTATATTTTTATAATTTTTCAGTATGGAAAGTGACATAGATGGTATGGAACCTTCTAGATAAAATCAAATAAATCCACCAGTCTACCAAAATGTAGCAATTATTCACCAATCTAGAATATAGAGATGGGAAGAAACGTGTCCTCAGTGCTCAGGTACAAGCTAAGTAGTTCACTTGAATGTATTGGCACTCTTACTTCTGAGCTTTTTAATTTGCTAAAGGACCTTATCTTGCTTAGAGGAAATGGGTGCCAGTTTTTCTAAAGTGTTCTAACAGCAATATCTTATTGTTACTCCACGTAGCAGAATGTACAAGTTTAAACTAGTATGCCGAGAACTTAATATGGTTTGATTTTGGTTAATATTTATTGTATGCCTACAGCATTCCTTAGCACTGTCGAATACCTATTTACAAAAGTTAAATGTTTAAATTGTGAAAGTGTACATACTAAAGAAAGTATAACCCCAGATTGCCTTTCCATTCCTGGTCTCGAAGGAAGCATTATGTGTGCTATTTACGTCCTCAGCATTTGATGGCTTTGGTAAAGAAAGAAAAGTAGGTCAGAAGGAGGTATGAAAGGGTGCCTAGAGGAACAGCACAGTAGAATTCCACCGCCTTTAGAATTCTGTGGGGAAAAGAATGTCATGAAGGAAAAGATGCCATTGCTTATGCACCATAACATACACATTTCATAGATTAGTCTAAATGTTTCAGAATTTAAAGAATACAAACTTTTTTGAGATATCCTTTGCAATTCTATTTGAGCCTGGCTGGTCATTATCACCACTCAGGGCACAGAGCTAGTTCTTTTTTTTTTCAGTCCATCTTGAAAAATAAAACTTTCAAATACATACCTAATTCTCAGGGGAGGTTCCCATATATAAGTGTAGTTGTCCTTGCTTCTGGCAGCAGCACACCTATGGTGGTGTGAAAAGTTCACCGTGTAATGATCAAAGGACCATCCTGGCTCTGTTCCTCATTCAATTCAGAAGGATCAGTGTTCTCTCTGTAAAGTGGGTGGTTTGGATTGGATCGCAGGTCTTATTTGCTGCGATATGATTTTATCCCCGAAAAGATATCTGATTATTCAGTATAGACCCAAGGAAAACATATGTTTGTGATTCTCTTGGCCAATATTAGGAAAGATTTGGGATTAGCAATTCATATCCATATTTAAGAATTTTTTTTGATTACCTCTGTTTTAGTTAAATGAAATAAAATCTCCATACTGTTAACGACAGTAGTTGGCCAAGTTATTTATCATATGACAGCTACTTAACCTATACCTGTCCTACAGTTGCAACTTTTGATAAAACTCTATGTAGACCTTTTTTTTTTATTAAGTTTGGCCATTACAGAGGTAGTGAAAAAGGCATATGTTGTATTAAAGAGGCAATTCATGTAAAAGGGAAAACATGTCCGAGTTTGACTGGGTATAAACAACCTCGAAGATGGACTTAATTTTACCAGTAACTAAGTTACTCACTTAGATATTCTTAAACAAACAGAAAGGAAATGCATATGCCAATTTTATCACATGTATTTCCTGAAAACAAGGTGGAAACAAAATAAGTTCTAATGCCATAAACTTGAGAATGTTCTGAAAATACCATACTTTTAATAGTTATTTCCAGAAGGTTCTTGCTATCCCAGTGCCACAAACTACACCTGTATTTATTTATTTTTTTTGCCTGAGACACTTTGGGGTCTTGCAGAGATAAAATGATTTTGTATCTTTGGGGAAATTCATACTTAATAAGTAGTTAAATTGTTAATCCTTTCTATGCTTTTGGTTCTTGGATCTATCATTTCTCCTCTCCTATTGAAAATATTGTCATTGCTTCAAGGAAATACTTGTATGATCTTGATAATTTCTTTGTTAGGTTTTGGTATCCTATACAAATTTCTGCCACTTATACTTAGAATTGGAATAATACCTGCCAAATTCCCAAGGCGTCTTTTGATACAGCTGTTTATGCAAGATATACAGAGTAACATGCAACATCTTGTCCATAATTTGGAGTGGCTTTCAGATATAAAGAGAATGTCTGTTTACTTGAAAAAAATTATAAACTTTACATATGAATACCTTTATTTGTTTTAATGGAGAAGAAATTGCTTGTTTTGCCCCATAGGTATGATGATATGTTAGTGGTACCCATTATTGAGAATACACCTGAGGAGAAAGACCTCAAAGAACGAATGGCTCGTGCGATAAATGAATACCCAGACTCCTGTGCGGTCCTGGTCAGGCGTCATGGGGTGTATGTCTGGGGAGAAACCTGGGAGAAGGCTAAAACCATGTAAGTATCAAACATAGGATACTTGGGACGACAAGTCACATACTCTAAATGTGAAAGGGAATGAAGTCTGTTTTATGATTTTAAAGGAAGTATGATTTTTGGTTGTGTGTTATTGGTCAAATAGGTTTAAATTTTAAAAGCTTACTATTTCTAGACACCTGACTTGAATTGTGTATTCATTTATTAAGAAATATTTATTGGACAAGCTAGTATTTGGCAAGGTGCTATGCACTTGACAAAGAAGTAAACACAGATCTCATTCTCCAAGTTTAGGGCTAGAAGGAAGAATAAACTTAACCCAAGTTATATAATGATTTGCTTCACTAATTTCAAAAAGGGACACGTGGCAAAAAAAATTTAACTTATCTAAGTAGTATATTTTTTATTTCCTGAGAAGCATGTAATATTATTGCATGGTTCAGTATGATTCTTTCTATGTTTTAATGCTGGAGGCAAAATGAGAAGAATTTGGCCTGGAAGCGAGAAAAAAAAATGCACGAGGAACAAAGTTGTCTTGATGGACAGGAGAAATGTGATTGATAGGATTGGAGAACTCTGTTTCTGTGAGACCTTCAGATCTTTGCCTTTTCTTTATAGGTGTGAGTGTTACGACTATTTGTTTGATATTGCCATATCAATGAAGAAAGTAGGGCTGGATCCTACACAACTTCCAGTTGGAGAAAATGGAATTGTATAAGCCAAATGAAAGTTTAATGATATACACAAAGTTGATCTTAATTATTACTCAAATGAAACTTGACTATTATTTTTAATGAATTGAACATTTCCATGATACTACTAACTTGTCACTAATGAAGATGACCACCCTGACTCTCTTCTGACATTGGATGATATTTGCTTATATTCTTGTAATTTTAAATGACAATGCAGTGAAATAAAGAATTTCATAATGAATGGGTTTTTTTTTTTTACTTTTCCTTTTAAATCCTTAACAGTGAAACAGTATCATTTAAACTAATTCCTTTTTTATGTACACTCCCAGAGAACTCTGCTTTACTCTTTAAAGTTACTGATAATAGAGAATTAATGAGAAAACTTCCATTCGTTATGAAATAAGCATTTTCATATTTTAGTATTGGCATCGTAACACTTAGGTGGAAAGTTAAAGCCAAATGTATCTCTCAGTATTGATGTCAAAACAATTTATAGATTTCCCCTGTATGATCTAGTGCTTCCCTGTGATAAAACATAAAGCACTCATTATATTGGAATCAATTGTGAAGTTCCCACTAACTCTCGTAGCCAAACAAAGCCTGACTAAACCAGTGATATAATCAGAAAGTGCTTTCTTTAGGGTAGCCAAAAGCAACATCACCTTGATCATAAAAGTTTCACTTGGTTAAGGCTTTTTTCACTTGAGGGAGAAAAATCAGTAATGCACCATGTCCACAATCTTAATCTCATACACCCCCTCTCCGTTCCCAGTCCTCTACCCTTTGAGTTCATTTACACTGGTTCTTTCACTCCAGCCTCTTGATCATACCCTTTGTCATTATCCAGAACCCCGTTCCTGTCCTTGCTTCCTCCCTTATGAAGCCTGGATGGCAGCCCCACATTGGCACCACTTTACCACAAACATCCTAACCCCCTTGTACCTTGCTCCCTCACCTGGACAGCCCTCAGCCCTTGTGAAGCCGCGTGCTTGGCACCTGTACCTGTGCAGCAAGGCTTGATAGAGAAACATTACACAATTCTGTTGACTGATCTCACTTCAGATTTAGAACCACAAATCTCAGGCACTCGATCCTGCCAAACAAACTTTCTGTAATTCCTTAGTAAATTCATTTTTCCAACCTCATGACTGTTCCTCCTAACCCTTTCATCAGCTCTCCAGCATTCTCCTCCTCCACCAGATGACAACCTCTCATACTTGAAAAGATAAAAAGAGAGTCATTCCAAAGAGAACTAATCTTTCCAGCTCACGTTCCCACCAAACTTCCTGCCTGCAGCCTTCTTTGCCACTTCCCTTGTACAGAGTTGGTTCTAAAGCCAGTTCTTAAAAAAAATAAATAAATAAATAAAGCCAGTTCTTCCACTTAGGCCTTCGGACCAGTGCCCTCTGACCTTCTCAGGGGCTTTGCTTCTGCAAGGATCACCACATTTATCCCACTTTTGTATTGGCAATTGTTTACCCTCTTAACAGGATTTTTTTTCTTGGTATAAAAACATACTAAAATATCTATCTTAAAACACACACAAACTTTGCCTTCAACCTTCAGCTCATCCAGCACCTTCAGAGCAAAAATTTTGTAAAGAGTTGTCCATTTTTCTATCAACTGTTCTCTCACTTGTTCCTTGACCCACTCCCTCCAACCAGGCCACAGCACTCCACTGAAACAGATTTACCAGGAGTAACAACCCCACCCACCCACCACCACCATATCCTCAGCCTCTTTGAAAGCTTCCTTTACTTCTTTGCTCTGAATGAAACCTGTCTCTTCCCTAAGACCCAGCTTCCCCTGAGGCTCTCCTTTCAAAGGGTGTTACTTCCCACTTCCTCTACTCCTAGGGTGAGATAAGTGAATTTCTTGAATGTGAAATGTCTTTCCCCTTCTTTCATTCCATCATACTCAGCAAACCTTTAGTCACAGCTAATTCCAACTACACATCTGCACCTGTGTGCCTTAAGGTGGCTGAAGGAAAACACTTAACCATGTTAAGGTCCAGTGGGCTTTTAATGCTGCCCGGGGAATTTTACTTCCCTATCCTCATCCACTCATCCCCCACTCTCCTTGACAAAGGTCTCTTCAAACTTTAAACACTTCCTCCCTGCATATTCACTCTTGGCCTATGACCCTGAGTGCTATTCATTGAAAAAAAAATAGAAGTCATCATGAGAGGGCATAGCATAATATATAGAGCTGTCAAATTACTAAGTTGTACACCTGAAACTAATGTAACAGTATGTCAACTATACTTCTATTTAAAAAAAAAAAAATCAATTACACAGAAGAGCTTGCATGGGCTTGTACCTGTCTGCCTGGACTCTGATGATGAGCTGTCCATGCTTCCCACTAAGGCTAGCCTCTTCACTTAAAGAGATCTCCACCTCCTTCACAAGTAAGGACAATACCCACAACAGAATTTCCAACTGCCTGAAGTCCTCCCAAGCAGTTAATGGTAAAGCCATCCTTCCAGTTGCTCAGGCTCATAATCTTGCTATGGTAGTTTGTTTGACATGCTATCCATCTAGCTAATCAAATCCTATGTGCGTTAGATTCAGACTCTCTCAAAGTCAAACCGAGGGAGGACCAGCCAGGGCCTGACGAAGACCTAGGGAAACGATCTGAGAAGGATACTGTGGCCGTTGTCTTTGGACAGGGCTGCTCCCTGAACCCGTTTGAAGAAGTGCAGGTCACAGAACCTGAACCTGACCGATAGCTCACGTTTGAACCCACACCCCCCGTCGGCTCTGCGAGGGCACCGCAAATGAAAGCTGTCAAGCCACGACTGGACGTGTCTCCAGAGGCTCCAGCCAGAATCTCTCAACTTCTCACCGGGTTCACTGTTCACCACTGTTAATGGTGCCCAAGGAACACCATTTCTTTTTTTTTTTTTTTAAAGATCTTATTTGTTTATTCATGAGAGACACAGAGAGAGAGAGAGAGAGAGAGAGGGAGGCAGAGACACAGGCAGAGGGAGAAGCAGGCTCCATGCAGGGAGCCAGATGTGGGACTCGATCCCGGGTCTCCAGGATCACGTCCTGGGCCAAAGGCAGGCGCTAAATCGCTGAGCCACCCAGGCTGCCTGGAACACCATTTCTCACCTAAACGATCGCAGTTGCCTCTTAACCACCTTCCTACTTCAACCTTTGCTCGGCACCCCACTCCTGTCCCCGATAGTCTACTCTCAACACGGCAGCCTGCACAATCCTGTCAACATGGAAGTCAGCCAGTGTCACTCCTCTGCCCAAAACCCTGGCTTCCTGTCTCACAGTGAAGGCTCCACCCAGTCTCCCCCATGTCTCCATTGCCTCATTCAATTACCCTCCTCACTTAACTCTGCTCCAGCCACATTGGTATCCTAGTGAGTCTAAACTTTACAGGTAATTTCTTTGGCAGGTGACTTCCCCCTTTCAATGCTCTTCCTCCAGACATCTGCGTAGCTCATTCACACCCTCTGCTCAGTCAGGTCTTCAAATGTCACCTGTGTGGTTCCCCACACCCACCCACCACCCTATTTTAATCACAACCCCCTGCCCTACCCACCTCATCTCGAACTCTTCTTCCCTGCTTTAGTTTTAGTTGTAAAGCACTTATAACCAACTAGCGTGTTTTTGTAAAAATTAATAAGGGGGACCCTCACTAAAAAAAAAAAGTCAGGAGGTTTCCACAGGGGGAGTGATCACACCCTACCACTTGGTAGTCAACTGCAGACCCAACAGGAAGCAATGGACTTGACCTTACACGTGAATACTACTCTACTGCTCCAGCTGGGAGAGGATAAGCTTTCCTTGTCCCCCCAGCAACAGCTCAGCCAATGAGGAGCCACCACACTTTAGACTCCCAGTTTACTCCAATGGACTTTTAGTTGCTAACATCCCTTCTGAATTACCCCTTTTCTCCTCAAACAAGCATGTCTCTCCTTTGTATCCCTGCCCCCTTGCCTATGGTTTTGCTGCAGCTTGTTTGTCCCAGATTGCAATTGTGTTTCTTCACCCTGGAGTAAACCTATCTCTTGCAGGTAAAATAACTGGTAGCTTTTACTTTTATGGTCAACACTGTGATTTAATTGTTCACCTTTCCCCCCTCACCAGAATATGAACCCCATGGAGGATAGGGATTTTCATCTGTTTTGTTTACTGGTCCCTTGAGCAGGATCGACTATAGAGTTGGTACTAAATAAATATTTGTTGACTAAGAGTTACCAACTTTTTGCCAATACCCATGATCAGTTCTCTGTATTTTGTCTGACTTTACAGTTGCAAATTCCTAGTGATTATTTGCTCCTTGAAACGTTTTCCTCTAGGCTTCCATGACCCTGGGATTTGCAACTTGCGTGATTTTATACTCACCTCATTAGCCAGGTCTGTGGTTCTTTTCTTCAGTATTTCTCCTCTATCAGACCACAGTGTTGGAGGGCCCCAGGGCTGTCTGCCCTTAACCATGCTCTTTATCTTTACTTTTTTTCCTGGGAAATCTCAGTCAGCTCCACAGCTTTAAATATTACCTACATGCTGATGACTCAGTATTCTATCTCCAGCCCAGACCTCTCCTTTACATTCCAGACTTGTCTCCACCTCCTACTCCTTACCCCTTAGATGTCTAACAAGTATCTTCAGCCCATCATGGCCCAAAACAGTGCTATTGATTTTCTTCCCTATAAGTCATCACCCTCCCTACCCACCCCCAAACATTTTCTGGATGCTTATGCTAAAGAACTCTTTGAGGCAGACCTGTCTTTTTCACTACAACCAAGGAAAATGCCTAACACATGTTAAGCCCCCAGTAACTATTCATTTTCTGGGTCCTAGGTTTTATAGTTTTTGGTTACTTCAGCTTAATATCATTTTCCTCATTTTTAAAATGAAGCTAATGAATGAGATAAAGTACATTAAAGAGCAAACCACAGTGTTTGACCTTTAGTAGGTATTCAATACTTCAATAAATATTAATTATCCTTCTTTCTGTAAGTCCCATTTAGTTCTCATAAGAGTGTTTTGAGGGAAGTATTGTCCCCCCCCTTTTTTTTTTGATGAGGAAATGGAAGCTCAGATAGGAAAAATAAATACATAGAATATAAGAAAAAGTATATCAATGTCTTACCACAGTGCCTCAAACTATAAATGCACCCAAGGCATTTAACTCAAACTATAAAATCTGTCTCCTGAACAGCCCTCACTTAGCTATCCTCCCGGTAATTGTAATACAAGGAAGTCATTGAAGTCCTACTACACTGTAGCACCTCTCCCACTGTATGTTTCTTATCACTGGAAGTGCAGAAAAGATTTGCAAAACCTGATTTTGAGGCTGAGAAATAGCTGGTGGAAATCTGTATCACCCAGTTGATTTTTTTTTTTTTTTAAGATCCCTATAATGTGGATTGCTAGGAGCTGAGGTCCAAAAGTAAATACAAATACAGCTCTGGGGGAGCTTATTCTCAGCATCTGACACATGGGTGTTGAGTGAATATTTGTGCACAGGGGCAACAGGCATTCTTCAAATGCCCTTGTGACTAGTGTTCTCTCTATTATTCCTACTTCTTTAAATAAGGAGGGAAAAGGTTAGTTATGAATGAAGGATTAAACTTGTAAGAGATCTAGATCAAACACTTTTATTTCATTAAGTGCAGGACATTCCATTGGCTCTCAGATTGAATAAGGGATTAACATATTTTCATCAAAAGTATGTCATTTTGTTTTTCAACTGATTTTAGAGCTGTTTTGTCCCACCCAGCTCTCTTTTGTGAGAAGTACCTCAAAATAATATAGTTCCCCAGAGAATGTCCCAAACAAGTAGAAAGGTAAAGTTATTGCCTAAACGAGAGTTTTCATCTTGTATTTCAGTTTGCTCAAATACTCCGCCTTAGATGAAGAAAACATATTTCATCAGCAATTCTAGTCAAAGTGGTCAGATATGGGACTCACAATTGGCAGCATTTTTTGAAAAACAATTAGAATTCTCCCTCCAAGGTCCTTTAAAACAGAAAGAGAAAGAGAATTTAGTTTTATTTCATTGATCTATAATCTAAAATCATCGAATCATCACATTTTCAGTGATAATCACTGAAATAAGTATCCTTTTATGTGGCTATAAGTTATAAGCAGTGTTCACCTCTTACACTGTCACAGTTCTGATTGTATAATTTTGGAATTTTGTGTTGTTGGAAAGTATATTTTCTGAAAATTCAATAAACTTGGCTTAAAAAAGAAATACAGTTTTCCACCATTTACTACTGTTAAATTATAAAAATTCAATCAAGTAAATTTCAAGGACTAACTTAATGGCTTTCTTAATCGATTCATGAATTGGGCAACATCGCATCTAGCAAGTAGAGAGAAGTTCAGGAGTTGTATGAAAAAGCAGGTTTATATTGGAAGGATAGGCAAGAAGCTATTAGCCAAAGGAAAAGATTGTTTCAGGTAAGATCATCTTTGCTTAGGGAGAAGGGCAATAGGTTTTATCAGGCAAGGTTGAGAGGGTCCAAGTGACAGATTGCCTCGCTGATGTTGGTCAGAACATTCCTGACTCATGTAGTTAAGACTATATTTCTGGGGAGGTTGAAACTGAAATTAGGTTAGGTAGGTATTAAGCCCACTTTGATGACTTGGCCTAAGTCACATCATTTGGTTATGGGGCCTGTGGTTTTCTATTTAACACTGTCTCTTTATTTAAAATTCTATGGGATTTTCATTATTAGACTTGTAGAAGCCAGAGAATAAGCAGGGAAATTCTTATCATAAATACTATGTTAATTTCCTGAATAATTATTCTTGAAGCATCCTCATTTACAAGTAAAGGTTGTGAGGATAAAATGAATGTATTCATGTCATTAGAATAGCCAGGTGCAATTGTAGTAATCATAGCAGTTTGTATTTTTAGGAGTCTAAGCACTGTGGTAAGGACCATCATTTTATTTTATTTTTTCATGATTCAACAAATTTTAATTTGTATAGATGAATTTATTATAGCATATTTTCAATTTCTCACTACCCTGAAGGGAATTACCTTCTCCTGACACCAGTATACAATTTTTTTTTCTTTTCAGATTTTTTAAAAATCCTGATTAATTAACATACAGCACAATATTATTTTCAGGAGTAGAATTCAATGGCTCATCACTTACATACAAGACCCAGTGCTCATCACAAGTGCCCTCCTAAATACCCATCACCCTCCAAGCCCAATTCCCACCCACCTCCTTCCATCACCCCTGTTTGTTCTCTGTCTTTAAGAGATTCTTATCGTTTGTTTTCCTCTCTCTTTTTTTCTCCTTCTCCTATGTTCATCTCTTTTGTTTCTTAAATTCCACATATGAGTGGAATCATGCATTTGTCTTTCTCTGACTTATTTCACTTAGCATAATACACTCTAGCTGCAACCATGTGGTTGTAAATGGCCAGATTTCATTCTTTTTGATGGCTGAGTAATATTCCAGTGGGGGGGGGAGGGGGTGTACCACATCTTTATCCATTCATCAATTGATGAACATCTGAGCTCTTTCCATAGTTTGGATATTGATAATGCTGCTATAAACATTGGGGTGCATGTGCTCCTTTGAATCTGTATTTTGTATCTTTTGGATAAATACCTAGTAGTGCCATTGCTAGGTTATAGGGTAGCTCTATTTTAACTTTTTGAGGAAACTCCACACTGTTTTCTAGATGGCTGCACCAGTTTGCATTCACCAACATCTATTGCTTCCTATATTGTTAATTTTAGCCATTCTGATATGTATGAAATGGTATCTCATAATGGTTTTGATTTGTATTTACCTGATACTAGTAATGCCGAGCATCTTTTCATGTGCCTGTTAGCCATCTGGATGTCTTCTTTAGAAAAATATTTATTCGGATCTGCTGCTCATTTCTTAACTGGATTATTTATTTTCTGGGTGTTGAGTTTGATCAGTTGTTTTAGATTTTAGATATTATCCCTTTATCAGATATATCATTTGCAAAAATCTTCTGCCATTCTGTACGTTGCCTTTCAGTTTTGCTGATTGTTTCTTTCTCTGTACAGAAGCTTTTTATATTGACATAGTCCCAATAGTTTATTTTTTTGTTTGTTTCCCTTTCCTCCAGTGATGTGTCTAATAAGAAATTTCTGTGGCTGCAGTCAAACAAGTTTCTGCCTGTGTCGTCCTCTAGGATTTTGATGGATTCTTGTCTCACATTTAGGTCTTTCATCCATTTTGAATTTATTATTGTGTATGGTGTGAGAAAGTGGCCCAGTTTCATTCTTCTGGATGTTGCTGTCCAGTTTTCACAACACCATTTGTTGGAGAGCCTATCTTTTTTCCATTGAATATTCTTTCCTCCTTTGTTGAAGTTTGGTTGACCATATAGTTGTGGGTCCATTTCTTAGTTTTCTATTTGGTTCCATTGATTTATGTGTCTTTTTTTGTGCTAACACCATATTGTCTTGATCACTACAGCTTTGTAATAGAACTTGAAGTCTGAAATCATGATGCCTCCATCTTTGCTTTCCTTTTTCAGGGTTGCTTTGGCTACTCAGGCTCTTTTGTGGTTCCATACAAATTTTAGCATTGTTCATTCTAGCTCTGTGAAAAAATATTGGTGGTATTTTGACAGGATTCCATTAAATGTATACATTACTTTGGGTAGTATAGGCACTTTAACAATTTTTGTTCTTCCAATTTGTAAGCATGGAATGCTTTTCTATTTCTCTGCGTCCTCTCCAATTTCTTTCATAAGTGTTTTATAGTTTTCAGAGTACAGATCCTTTACCTCTTAGGCAAGGTTTATTCCTAGGTATCTTATTGTTTTTGGTGCAATTGTAAATGGGATTGATGCCTTGATTTTTCTTTCTGTTGCTTAATTATGGTGTTTAGGAATACAACAGATTTCTGTACAATGATTTTATATCCTGCAACTTTGCAGGATAAATTCATGTATGAGTTCTAGCAACTTTTTGGTGGAAACTTTTGGGTTTTCTACATAGAGTATCATGTCTGCAAATAGTGAAAGTTTGACTTCTTCCTTGCTGATTTGGATGCCTTTTATTTCTGTGTCTGATTGCTGAGGCTAAGACTTCCAGTACCATATTAAATAGTGCTGGTGAGAGTAGACATCCTTGTCATGTTCCTGACTTTGGAGGAAAAGCTCTCAGTTTTTCCCCCACTGAGGACGATAGTAGCTGTGGGTCTTTTGTATATGGTGTTTATGATGTTGAGGTATGTTCTCTCTATCCCTACTTTGTGGAGGGTTTTTATCAAGAATGGTTGCTGTAATTTGTCAAATGTTTTTTCTGTATCTATTGAGAAGATCATATGGTTCTTATCCTTTATTTTATTAATATGGTATTCCATGTTGATTGATTTGCAAATATTGAACCACCCCTGCAGCCCCAGTATAAATCCCACTTGATCATGGTGAATAAATCTTTTAATGTACTGTTGGATTCGATTTATTAGTGTCTTATTGAGAATTTTTGCATCTCTGTTCATAAGGGATATTGGCCTACAATTCTTCTCTTTTAGTGGGGTCTTTGCTTTTGGAATCAAGATAATGCTAGCCTTGTAGAATGAGTTTGGAAGTTTTCCTTACATTTTTATTTTTTAGAACAATTTGAGAAGAATAGGTATTTACTCTTCTTTAAATGTCTGGTAGAGGGATGCCTGGGTGGCTCAGTCTGTTAAGCATCTGACTCTTGATTTTGGTTCAGGACACAATCTCAGTGTCATGGGAATGAGCCCTGTGTTGAGCTTTGCACCCTAAGTTGGACTCCATGCCCTACACAAAATCTGCTTGAGATTCTCTCTCTCCCTCCGCCTCTACCCCTCTATCCTCCCCCACCCCAAATAAATATAAAAAGATATATATAAATGTCTAGTAGAATTCTCCTGGGGAACCATCTGGCCCTGGACCTTTGATTGTTGGGAGATTTTTGACTACTGTTTCAATTTCTTTGCTGGTTATGGATCTGTTCAAATTTTCTTTTTTTTTTTTTTAAGATTTTATTTATTTATTCATTAGAGAAACAGAGAGAGAGAGAGAGAGAGAGAGAGAGAGGCAGAGACACAGGCAGAGGGAAAGGCTGTGAAGCCTGCTTCATGCAGGAAGCCCGACATGGGACTCAATCCTAGGTCTCCAGGATCACACCCTGGGCTGAAGGCGGCACTAAACCACTGAGCCACCCAGGCTGCCCTTTTTTTTTTTTTTAAAAGATGTTCAAATTTTCTATTTCTTCCTGTTCCAGTTTTGGTCGTTTCCATATTTCTAGGAATTTGTCCATTTTCTTCCAGATTGCCCAGTTTGTTGGTCAATGTGGTAAGGACCTTTAAATACATTATATCCAGCTTTTATAATAACCCTTTAAAGTATTATTTCCCTTCCTTTTACAGATGAAGAAAATTAAATTCAGAAGTTAAATTACCCAAGTAAAAAATTTACCAACCAAGCTCATTCAGTAAGCCTTCTGCACTTTCCCACATTCACTAACTTTATCTCATCAATGTAATATCAATTGCTTTTATGGGCATAAAGAGAGTTTGCCTCTTAAAGCATATGTGGCTTCTGAGATAGGCATTAGGGACTTAGGAATCAAGAACTTTTAATATGTTCACAAAGAAGTATCTTTGTCTTTACTGACCTAATGCTTCCCAAATCTTCTTTGGGGATCATTTATCAATGATGCATTGAGTTTCCATTTATTATTCAACTCTATGACTAATTTTTATCCCTTTAAATGTACATATAGTGTTCTATTCCTTCTATTAGTTTACTTATCCTTTTACTTTCCTACTTGATATCATTTTTTTTATCTCCAGAAGGAAAAATAAAACTAAGAAAGCATTTTCAAGTGACCTACATCTTAGGTTTGAAAGTTAGTGAATAAAGAGAAAATTTCCAATAATCAAAATTACCTTAAAAATGCTTTCAATCACCCATAAAATATAGTACCATATATGTGATTTGTGAACTTAGCCTAGTCTTTTTCATTCTTTCAACAGTAAGTATTTATAGATGGCCCTCAATCATACCTATTTCCCATCTTGAATATATGGACCAAGTCATCCCCAACAATTTATCTACTATTTGAATAATGTGGGTTTTTAAAAAAGATTTTATTTATTTATTTGAGAGAGCCAGAGAGCACAAGAAAGGGGAACAGCAGAGGGAAAGGGAGAGGGAGAAGCAGGCTCCCCGATGAACAGGGAACCTGATGTGGGGCTTGATCCCAGGACCCTGGGTTCATGACCTGAGCCAAAGGCAGACGCTCAACCAACTAAGCCACCTAGGTGCCCCTAAATAACGTGTTTTAAAATCACTCAAATATTTTTCCCATTGGTTTCACAAATGCTCATTGTTGGTTTCAGGTTTCATTGCATCCATCACATTTAAAATAAGAAAAAAGGGATATTGCCCTGGTATACAGCCTCTTTAACTTTTTCATATATAATACCACTGGAAGTGGAACTCACTAGCTAGCTAAGATTCCTTCTCTTTCTTCAGGTATGAATGAATGATTCAATTAATAAATTTTTCTTTCCTATCCTCTAAATATAAAAAGTTGTGTGGGAGTGGGTGTGTGGGGGTGTGTGTATAATCTTATGCTCATTTTGGCTTCCATTATTTAATAAAAACTAGGTTAAAAAGCAAAGTATCCTATCCTAAGGAAATACAGTATATTAGTGTAATAAGTTCTCTCTGGAAGCAGGCAGTTCTGTTGGTGTCCAATGCAAGGCTCTCCCAGTTGAAGCATTGATGGCCATCTGTAAGCCTATCTGTTTGATATAAAGGTACTAAAAGAAGGATACACCAAAGGAATGAAATAGATAGACATCCCCAGGCACTGAATGCTCCTGTCCAACCCTAGATGGGAAATCCTGATCCTTCAAATGACATGGCTGCAAAACTAGGAAAATAAGTAGATGTCAATAGATGTTGAATGAATGACTCTTGCCCCCCTCCCCATAAATATTAAAGCAGGTGGGAATTTGGAATAAAATGAAATGTCTGCCTCACCTCCTCCTCCCAATTCCACCAGGAATGTAATGAACCTAAGAAGAATGAATGCCATATTAACTTTCATATTATGGACATAATTGATCATGATAGTTAATGGGCTAGGACTGGGAAAGTCTTAAATCCCTGCTTGGGACAGCACTGAAGGGGGAGTTATAAGTAAACAAATCAGTCAAATATTACATCACAAAAGAGGAGATTAGAAAGAATAGGATTCCAAAATCTTGTTGAGGCAATAAAACTTATCTAATATCTTTTTATTGAAATGTCTTTAATTTTTATGAGTCTTCCCATTAGCAAACTATGAATCACTTTATTCATTAACTATGTTTAATAAAAATAATTGCATAAAATCTTGTAGTTTAGCAAACACTTCCATTCTCCTAGTTATCTTCTCAACAGCCCTGTGATTGCACTGTTACCACCTTCCACCCACACATAGAAGTTTCTGGGGAACTAGCACCCTGTCTTACTGATTCCCATAGCTCTGTGCCCACATGTAGCAGACAATCAAAAAGGCTTAAAAAAAAAGATTTATTTATGTATTTGAGAGAGAGAGAGAGAGCAAGCTGCAAGGCAGAGGGCGAGAGAGAATCCTCAAGGGGAGCCCAATGCCAGGCTTGATCCCAAGACCTCGAATCATGACCTGAGCCTAAATCAAAAGTTGGCCACTCAAGCAATGGAGCCACTCAGGTGCCCCCAAAAGGCTTGTTTTTTAAGTATAAACCTTAATATTACAAATGAAAACACAGATTCCAAAAGGTTACCTTGATAATACCTGTAAGTCGCAGAGGTGAGAATTTGCCCTAAACCTTTGGCTCTAAAGTCTGTGACATTTGTCCGACCTGGATGAACAAATAGTATTTCAGCAAATACAGATATATGCATTTGATTTCTACATTTTTAAATCATTCAAACTTAAAATGCACATGGGGACATTTTTAGGTTGACATCTGTTTTTATTCCTCATATAAATTCTTTCTGGCATTTTAGTAAAACTGCATACATATTTTAACAATATTCATAGAGGTGGTTAACATCAAAATATTAGAATATTAGGATGTTATTAAAGAAACAATTATTTTCCTTTCCCTACAATTAGCATAGGCTCCTGATAACCTCTGTCTCACACAACTTAGAAATGTGCTGATTCTGTTTTAAATTCAAACTTCTAAGGGCTCTACACCTAAATGACACTTTCCAGTGGCACTTTCAAAACCATTCGTTTTACAGGATGCCAGACCGAACTCTGCCCTTTAAATTCTCTTTATAGCAATTATTGCAGTTAATTTAATCACATGGTGTCTCTAACTGGTGATCTTATCACACAATGGAATGAATGAACTCATTCTAATCTGTGTTCATCAATGTCATAGCAGCAATCACTGTGTGCATAGAAAGCCTCTGAAAAAGACTTCTTTCCTCCATTCTCCTAAATTTCAGGACCTCCTGTAATCTTCTCCTTTGCCTCTTTTTATCCAGAGAGCAAAATCGAACTCTTACCTCATTAACCAATTTCCCTTCCCAGCCAAGAAGGACTGTTAAAACCCTTATTCTGTTGTGAAAGCTGGCTGCTGTGAAGGATATTGCTTTTGCCCCGGGTGACTTCCTAAGAATTACCTTTCAGCATTTACAATGATTCTGACTCACCATGCTTACAAATAAGTGTGATTTTTAACCCAGGCCTTAACTACTTCTAGCTGTTAATCTTCAATCATTCAATGCCATTCCCATATTCTTTAGGCATTTTTCCTATTTACTTAAGAAACAAATCACCACCTGTAGTCCCAATATGAAATAAAAACTTGACCCTTAAACCAAACCCACAATATATGAAAGTGTGTATTATCACTTCTAATCTTTCATAATGCTTTCACACCCTGAGATTGTGGCTGTCCTATTTGTTCTCCTTTTTAATTTCTTCTGCCCACCTTTTACATAATAAAGGAGATTTTATTTGCTGCTTTATTCCCCTCTCCTACTCGCTGGGGGGACTTTTCTTGTTTCTCTTTTTTATTTGTTGAACATGTATCTTTTATTCTATTCCTTTTATCTTCTGTCCTGACTTACACTTTCTCTCTGACACATATTCTCAGCATATGTGCTAGCTAGCACTTTTACTATTTTACATGAACCTTGAGCAGAATCACTTCCCTTTCTTCCATTGTTTGACTGACATTGCCTAGGAATCTTTTTTTAATATTTTATTTATTTATTTGAGAGAGAGAGAGAGAGAGTGGGGTGGGGAGGGAAGAAGGAGAAACAAGACGTCCCGCTGAGCAAGAAGCCCAATTGGAGGGGAGGGGCTCCACCCCTGGACTCTAGGATCATGACCTCAAGAGCCAAGTCAAACCTACTGAGCCACCACCCTGCCTGCTATCCCACAGAGTTCTGGAATAACCGAAGGTCACCAAGTCCTACCTGCCCTCTGGCTGCAGGAGTCAGCACATGACCTGGCCATCGTGGCACACCATCCCCCTGTCCACAGGGAAGGTTCCAAGTTTGAGTTTCTTGACTCAGGCAGAGCTGCAAAGGCCATCTTTCCTGCCATACAGAGGAACTCTGTCTCTGGTTGAAGAGAACGAAACCAACCAACATTCAAAGAGAAATGTAAAAAGCAGATATGAAAATCGAGCTCTGACAGAGAACTATCTACTGAAATAGTGAGTTTCAGTACCAGGATTCAGCAGTGCCTCCGATTCACCTTCAGCCTTTTGAGTCACAAGGGGTGAACAAATTAGCTTTTTTTCTTTTTTAAATTTCAGTTGTTTCAAGATGGGTTCTTTCATAATAGAATCTCAACTGATACAATGTCTGACTAATAACAGAAGCTATACAGTCCTGTGAAATAAAAGGTTAACTCGGATGTGGAAGGGATGCAGGCTTCTCTGAGCACAATTTCCTCCAGGATTGGCAAGCAGAAAGGATGCTGGTATATCCGTGTAGCTCGGAAGCTGGGTTGGTTCATGCACAACTTTACCCACACATTGTTTTAAAACCACCAGGGCAAGCTCTCACAATGAGAATGTTCTAGAAACATATGAAAACCTTGGGGAAAAGCTGAAAATCTGCAGAAGTTCATTCTTTAATGCAAAGGAAAAAAAGATGGCAGGGGTGGGGGATGGTGAGAGTGGGGCTGATTTAATGATCTCAAAAGCTATTCTTGGGGATCCCTGGGTGGCTCAGTGGTTTAGTGCCTGCCTTCGGCCCAGTGTGTGATCCTGGAGTCTCAGGATCGAGTCCCACGTCGGGGTCCCTTCATGGAGCCTGCTTCTCCCTCTGCCTGTGTCTCTGCCTCTCTCTCTCTCTCTCTCTCTCTCTCTCTCTGTGTGTGTGTGTGTGTCTCATGAATAAATAAATAAAATCTTAAAAAAAAAAAAAAAAAAATCTCACTTCGTTCAGTTGGCCAGGGGGGCAGGTGTCATGAAGATACAAGAAATTTCCCCTGACATAAAACAACGGATTAATGAGGAAAGCTTCAGACTGAATCAGATTTTAAATTTGCTGAAAATAGAGTCTTTTAGAAGCAACACCTCATAAGAACTACATCTTAGAGGAATTCTAAGGAAATAAATGATTAACTAATGGTGATGCTCAGTGTGAACGCTGAAGAGAGCTAACCGTGCTAGCGTTTTTATTATTACTTTTACTTGTGCGCTGATGTCATGGTCCCATAAATATAGTAACATGAGGTGCTTTGCCTCAGCCTTGTTGATTCCATATGCCACACACACACACACACACACACACATATTTAATGTATAGCATTTATATTTTATTTATATATACCTACACTCATTCTGAAAAGGATTGAGGACCATATACAAATTTACATAATAAGATGATTTGTGGGGAAAGGAGAGGAAAAGGAAGAAATATAAATATAAATAATTAACATTGAAGATAAAGTTGAGACTAAAACAAAATGCATGTTTAAAGCCCAGTGTTTAAATAAAATCTTTAAAAAGGGGGAGAGGGGGAATCCCTAGGTGGCTCAGCAGTTTGGCACCTACCTTCAGCCCAGGGCGTGATCCTGGAGTCCCGGGATCGAGTCCCGTGTCAGGCTTCCTGCATGGAGCCTGATTCTCCCTCTGCCTGTGTCTCTGCTTCTCTCTGTGTGTCTCTCATGAATAAATAAATAAAATCTTTAAAAAAAAAAAAAAGCCCAGTGTTGGTGGATATACTGTTCAGATTTTGTGAAAAATCAGATGGCAGTTCCATAACAAATCAATTTATTAATATTACTATTCATCTCATGCTGCCCACCTGGTTCTGTTGGCTTAGATAAAAAAAAATAAGAATATAAACTCAGTAGAATTTAAATATTTTTACCCATTTGATTAACAAGAGGTACGGTAGACTTTTAGATCCATAAGTAGAGGAGTTTTATTTAGCTTTCACTTTTGGAGCTTGAGGATCCCGGTACATAATAGGTGCTCAATAAATACTTGTCAAATGAGTATTTTTTAAAAGACATTATATATCCTTAGGTCTTGAATTCTTAATTTATTTCCATTTTGTTTATTGAGTAGATTTTTCAACTTAAATTCATGTTTGCAAGGTACATATACATTTAACATGATAAAAATATTCAAATAGTGCAAAGGTGCATATCCTTGGAGTATTTATTCCTTCCACTCTGTTCTCTCTTGGCTGCCTACTTCCTCTCTTTGGAGGAAACCAATTACCAAGGTCTTGTGCATCCCTCCACAGACAGTAATGCAAGTATACGAATATGTCTACGTACATTTATCTTGGACACAGGGATATAGGACCAGATCCCTTTTCATGAAAGGACTTGTTGCTCCAGCTTCTGAGTGCTGCCCATAGACACAGCCTTTAGCTGTCAGCCCCATTCAGAGATCATCTCTGTTATAGAGCTGCTTACCTAAGGCCATGATCTTCCCAGGGCAGCCCACATCTAATGACTCAAAGAGAAGGCCATTTCAGCCTGACACTGGCCATTTGTGATGGAACAATTTAATTCCAGAATTCTTTCTTCACAGGGTGACTTATCCCTCTGTTCAACACTGCTTCTGCACCCCCACCTGCCACAGGTAGGATTGCTAATAGTCCTGGTTTTCTGAGGACACAGGGGGTCTCCAGGATGCTGGATATCCAGTGCTACAATCAACATGCCCCAGGAAAACCAGGATAAATTGATCACCCTATCCACATGTGTTGATCCTAAGGATACCAACAAATCAACATTCTGTACACTAAACCTGATCTCCAGGTCTGTGTCCTGGGCTACTCAGCCTGTGACAGCAGCAAGAGTGGTCTGAGAAAGCAGGTATAAAATAGAGATGGTGAGCTGAATCTCTTATCACCAAGCTGGCATCTAATGGTAGGTGGATCCAACAGCCCCTGGTAAAAGGGGATGGTCCAACTGTGAAAACCTTCACTGATGGTAGTTTGGGTTAATATACCAAGGAAGAGAAAACACTAGCACATACAGTTTTTTGGGCTTTTGAAAATTATGGATGTAGCAGTCATTATAAGGACAGTAGGATTGATGGCTACTGTGACCATCATTCTGGTAAAAGATAATAGAAGGCTGACAGCGATTAACAGTCAATTGGAAGCCAACAGTAAAGTTAGAGGCTCCCATGGCAGCCAAGAGACCCTTATCAGCTAGAGTAGAAGAGCCAGAAAAGCTGAAGAATAGGCTCAGGTTTTAATTATCAGAATATCTGAGATGCAAAGAATGTTCAGCTACCAACTTGGGCCAGTCTACCATCACAAGATCAAGGTTCTTGATGGGAAAGAACAGACCTGGGCATATTGGATAGGAAATCAGCATTGAGATCAGCATTAATGTCCCTGAAAATCTTTAATTCCCAGATTCCCTGAATTTTCTGAGCCTGCAAAAGTCAATTCTGCTTCCTATTAAGAGCTAGCACTCCTGCTGGCCTCTCCCTCTCAAGATAGTATCCCCCAAGATCTACTCCCACCTCCCCCTCTTGGCCATTGAACCAGGATTAAGTTGTAGAATAATCCAGCCAAGGTTGTGCTATAAGAGAGGAAAGGGACCCTCAGGGAGCAATAACACCCAGCTACAGGTATAGGCAGGATCCAGGGCTGTGCTGTGGGATTCTAAGGACTTAATGTGGGGTACCTGAGTGTCTCAGTCGGTTAAGCATCTGCCTTCAACTCAAGTCATGATCAAGCCCCAGATTGGGCTCTCCACTCAGCGGGGAATCTACTCCCTCTGTCCTTCACCCCATTCTCTTTCCTTCTCTCCCGAATAAGTAAATAAAATATCTAAGGACATAAGGCTAAGACATAAAGCTGGTTAGAGGAGACTTAATTTATTTTCCTTGGCAAAAGGGGATATATCTAAGCTCTCAGTAATTGTTAGATTCAGAGTCCGAGGTGACAATGATAGCTGGAGACCCAAAGTGTCATCATGACCCTCTGTTAGAGTGAAGTCAGAGGGAGCCAAGTTATAAATAGATTGTTGACCAAGTTCTGGCTCACTGAGGGCCCAAAGGGCCCATGGACCCACCTACTGGTCATTTCTAAATATATTAAAATAGATGTAGTGGTACAAGCCCCACATTGGATTCTTGGCCTTTGAAGTACAATCTATCAATCACAGTACAGAAGGCTAAGTAGAAATCATTAAAACTGCCACCTACCCCTGTCCTACCCCCAGCCAAGATACTAAATAAGAAACAAATTAATATCCTTGGAGGAATAACAGAAATTAATGCTACCCTTAAGGATCTAAAAGAGGCAGGAGTGGAGATCCCTGTTTTATCTCCACTTAACTCCAGATTGAGTCCCTACAAAAATCAGGAGCATCTCTTGATGGATGACAATAGATTATCACAAATCCAACTGCAGTTATCATACCAGATGTAGCATCTTTGCTAGAGAGGATTAACATAGCCTCAGATACTATGGAGCCATTGATTTTTGTATCAGAAAAGAGGGTCAGAAAGAGTTTGTCTTCATGCACAATGGGTAATAGTTAGAGCTTTCCTCCAGGGCTATGTTAGCTCTCACTTCCATAATATAGTCTAAAGAGATTTTGACTTTCTGTATATTGTACAGAACATATATTGATCCACTGCATTGATGTCATTATGCTAAATGAGCTGAAGGAGCAAGAAGTAGTAGCTTGGATGGGAGATAAACTAGATTCTGGGACTTGACACATGAGGGGAAAATGTAAAAGTCCAGTAGTTAGAGGTGTTCTAGGATATCTCATCTAAAGTGAAAGACAAATGATTACATCTTGTACTTTCTACTAAAAAGAAGAAGACACAATGCCTAGCAGATTCCTTTGGGTTCTGGAGGCAACATGTTCCACACATGGAAATACTACTCTTCCCGTCTGTATACTGAGAGTCTTGGAAGGCTGCCAGCTAGGAGTGGGATCCAGAGCAGAAAATAATTCTACAGAATCTTTAGGTTGTGGTGCAGGCAGCCCCGGTGCTTGGGACACATGACCCAGAAGATCCCATGGTATTGAGAATCTGTGGTGGAAAAGATGTCATGGATAGTTTATGGCAAGTCTCATTGCAAGAGTTACAGTGCAACAAGTCCTGGACTTCTGCAGTGGAAAATTATTTGCCTTTTGAAAACTTTAGTGTGCTTTTGTAGAGTTGTAGAACTTGTCTGTGAGACAGCAATGGTGATGGTTAGTTTTATGTGTCAACTTAGTCAGGCTATGGTGCCCAGATGTCTGGTCAGACATCAGTCTAGGTGTTTCTCTGAAAGGTATTTCTTTTAGATGTGATTAACATTTAAATCAGTAGACTTTGAGTAAAGCAGATTACCCTCCATAATGTGGGTGGACATCATCCAATTAGTGAAAGGCTTTAAAGGGAAAAATTGTGGTGTCTGAGGAGGAAACAATACTGTCCCCAGACTGCTTTCAGTCTCAAGATTGCAATGTTAGTATTTCCTTGCATCTCCAGACTGCTGACCTGCTCTGCAGATTTTCTACTTGCCAGGCCCTCAGTCATGTGAATCAGGTTCCTTAAAATAAATCTCTCTCTCCATATGTATGTGTATGTGTGTATGTGTGTATGTATAACATATATAATATATAACCGATATGTAACCAATGTATCCCTCCTATTGGTTCTGTTTCTCTGGAGAACCCTGACTAATATACCACATGACCATGCATCCAGAACACCTGTCATTGTGTGGGGTTTTCAGATCCACCAAGTTGCAGTGCAGACAGGCCTAGCCACAATTCAAAAGAGAGCAGTGGAACACCTGGGGCCAGGCATGAGTTGGCCCAGAGGTCACAAGAAAGCTGCCAGAGGTTATACACTGAGTTGACCCATAGGTTACATGGTGGATTCTGTACCACCAACTGACAGAGAAGAAAAAAGCCTGGACTTGCTTTATGCATGAGTCAACTCACTATATGGGTATAAGCCAAAAGTGGCCAGCAGCTGCACTCTATTTCCATCTAGGGGTGGCCTTGAAAGACAGTGGTGAGGCAAAAATTCTTCCAGTGGACAGAGTATGTAGTGATGAATGTGTCACCCACTTTGTATGGACAAAAGAAGTGGTCCAGCCTTTAAATATATAGACTCATTGGCAGCCAAAAATGGCCTGACTGGCTGATCAGATGCCTGGAAGGAGAAAGATAGGAAAATTGGGATCAAATTGGTTTGGAATGGAAGCATGAGGATAAACATGTGATATCAGGCATGAAGTGTGCAGATTTTTAAATCACATGTTAATGCCCACCAGAAGCACATGATATAGAAGAAGCATGAAACAAGTAGACAGCATGACTCAGCCAGTAGATGTCATCCAGCCTCTAAGTCTCTCTGATTATACCTCCCACAAATTGTTTGATTAATTATTTAAGAATGAACAAATCCTCATTGGACCACACCCCTAGTAACTAAAACCAGCCACCAACTTTGGCATTCACAGCCAAGTTTTATGGAAATATTTGAAGACTCACAGCAGGAAACAGTAACCAAGGGACAGATCTAGAGGCTCTGATAGGATCATGACTCTTCATGGCTATGAGCTCATTCTTCTTCCATGCCTAGACTTGACCTGGAATTAAGTCTCCCTGGGCATTCAATACTAGGATGCATTTACCCAACGAGTATGGTAATATTGTCACCTTCAAATGAGCTACCGGTCACTTCAGACCCAGTGATCCTTCAAGGACTCCAGTCAGTAGCCACACTGACACCCTCTCAAAGGAGCTCAAAGTCACATCGTTGGAAGAAACCAACCTTCTCCCCTAAAGAAAGTTTATATAGCTGCCTTCACTGGGAAAACATGAGGGAGTCTAACTAGTATGGCTGCCCCAGCAAACTGTCATTTTTCTACTAAACTTTTACTACCATTTTATAGCAATGGCAGGGTACTCAGGTGGAAATATCCAAAAGGTAGCTGGAAAAAAAGGTCTAAGCTTTGGAAAAAGAGTAATCTGAAAGATCTCAACAGATCAGTGACTCACTCATTCATTCACTCATTCATTCATTTATTTAACAATATTTATTGATCACCTACTATATGTCTAGCACTCTGCAAGATGCATGCGATTTTCAGTAAATAGGACAGAGCTGGTCTCTGTTGTCACGGTATTCAGAATCTGGTGAGATCATATAAGGATTAATTGAAGCCGTGAGTATAGGTGATCTTTCCAAAGGCGAGGAGAAAGATTGAGTTTTTGGGGGGCACATTCTGGAGTCTAAAAGAGAAAAAATAAACCAACGTGGGAAACGGAGAAAGAGGGAGTGGAAGAGTGGAAATCAGAAAAGCATAGCATCCAGTTTAAAATGTGAGAGTTTCAAAAGGAAAAGAGAAGGCAAAAGATCATCTGCTGTAGAAAAATCAAGAGTGAGATTGAGAAAAAATATATATAGCATGATGTTGTTAAGAATATGAACTTAATTTCTGAAAAATAAACTTTGGGTCCTGTCTCCTTTGTTTACTGTTGACTTTGGTGGGCACTAAAATGTCTTCTTTAAGGGCTATATAAGTGAGATCACGTATGCAAAGTACTCAGTATACTGCTTAATAAATAGAGGTTTGGTTTTTTCTTCTGCTTTGGGGTTGGTTTTTTTTTGACACCTTTGAATTTGGCAAAAAGGAGAATCAGTGTATTCTAAAAAATTTGCCTGAAGTCCTTAAACTTTAAAATCCAACAGGCTCTTCATAAGAAGTTCTAGCATCTGACTGTATCTCAGACCAACAGTCCTCCACTACACACCTCTCTGATAAGATGTAGGCAAAGGGAGCAATACAGGGGACATTTGTGATAATAATTTAGGGCCACCATTCAGCGCTCAGATGCCTCAACCTTATAGCTTAGAGGATGTGGTTAGTCACACAGCTGGAAATCAAAGCAAAGTATATATCCAGGCTCTCACAACTCAGAACTTGGGGCTGAACTGGACTCTGTCTCACACAGCCAGTGTAGCACAGGAATAAATCAAGCATGAGACTCACTCCAGGGTAGAAGGCCACAAAATCTTTTTCTCTTGCCCTTGCTTGGACCTTGGAGGCAGGGTATTGGCACAGAACTGTCAAAAGAAACAGTAGGGCCAGCATAGAAAGCACTGACAAACACAGATCCCAAAAGGGATCTTGGGGATCCAAGGGCTGCACTTGGGGAAGACTGGAAAATGAAAGCCTGATGTCGGAGGGTTAAAGATAAGCCCCTTTTCTGAGAACACTCAGAGAAATTCGGTAGTGCAAGAACAGACACAGGGATTTCTGGTTGTGCTGCTGTCAACTTCAGCTCGAACTTAGACCAATTAGGTCCTGTTTGATGAGTTGGTTTCTCAAACAAGCAATCTGTCGCAGCTATTTCCCAGGACCTGACTTTCTCATGTTCCATAAGCAGAGAGGATCATCTGAGATGTCAGTGGAGAAGGCTCTACCTTCCAGTCTGCCCAGTCTGCAGATAACGATCTTGTCCAGAAGATTGCCAGGCAATTAAGAGCAGTTAGGGTTCCAAATCACACAGTCCTTATTCCAACTGGGGAAGGACCATTCTTTCTTCCTTCCTTCCTTCCTTCCTTCCTTCCTTCCTTCCTTCCTTTTTCTTTCTTTCTTTCTTTCTTTCTTTCTTTCTTTCTTTCTTTCTTTCTCTTTCTTTCTTTCTTTCTTTCTTTCTTTCTTTCTTTCTTTCTTCTTTCTCTTTTTTAAGATTTTATTTATTTATTCATGAAAGACACGAGAGGCAGAAACATAGGCAGAGGGAGAAGCAGGCTTCATGCAAGGAGCCTGATGTGGGACTTGATCCCAGGGTCTTGGGATCAAGCCCTGAGCCAAAGGCAGATGCTCAACCACTGAGCCACCCAGGCGTCCGATCTTTCTATGCCTTAGCTTAGGCAAATAGAATAAACACTAAAAGCCTCATTCTCTACCATGACACTTTCCTAAGTCCTCCCTCCCATCCCAAATCTATTCTAGAGCATCTTCTACTGTGTTCCAGTTGGTCCTAACTCTTATCCTAATGAACTAAGGGGGACTGGACCTTCCATTTCTGAAATGGCTTTACCAGCCCATGTTCACATGGCTGGATTTACCACTGGGCCTGCCTTTGACCTACTGTGTGTGCATCTGAGCCAGCCAGGGCAGTGGAGGGGCAGGAGTGGAATTGCCAGAATGTTCATCCCAACAGAAAGGAAGAGGAACAAGTGTTTATAGTGATGTCTAGCTGGTAGATCTTAAAGATCCCTAAAGCTTGAGGTCCAAATGTTACGTTAATCTACATATTAGCCTCATGGCAATACAACGAAATTTCAAGGAGAGTCCTTGCCAGGGCCACCTTCTGAGTATATTGATACCTGGTATAGGTCATTGGCTGGTCTTGGAACAGTCCAGCCCATTACAGTGATAAAATGTGATTTTTCTACAGATTTCCGCCGTGGGATTTAAATTTAAAAAAAAATCTTGACATTAGGTTGCTGGATGGTGAGGATAGGAATAAAACAAATATTGCATTTTAATTTTTTTTTTGCATTTTAATTTTTGCTCATCCATTTGTTCAACATGTATTTGATGAGCATTTGCTGTGTGTTGGTTATGGTGCTAAGTGCTGGAGATGCAGTGTAAGCAACAGCAGTCAGGTTCCTGTCCTGCCAGAGCTGAAAGAAATTAGGCAAATCATCTTACAAGTAAATAAAAAAAGTGTAATGCTCCAAAACAGGGCTATGGGGTAGTATGAGAATGTAGGAGAAGGAAGTTTGACCTGGTTTTGGTGGGACTGATGGTGGCGTTAAGGCATATCTTAAAGTTTAATTGCCAAGAACCCAGAGGCATTAACAGCTCATCTCACCTGGTAGCCTTGGGAAAGCCTTCGTTATGGTGTCCTCCTCTATTCTCAGGCTGCTCCGTGTTTCTTTCTGGGTGACAAGAGAAGACTCTGAAGTATCCACACAGGTTTGGGGGCACATTTGGATAAAGAAGTCATCCAAGTAAAGAACATGATTTTTTTGATTTACTAAATTCAAGGCTGACTATGCTCGTTGCTACTTTCTAAACGAACACCTATCAGCTAGAATCACAATACATCCATTCTATTCAATCCTTTTGACACATAATTGTGTCAAATTCATATGGTTTGGGCTAGCTGTATAGAGGCTTCAGAAAAAGAACTTTTAAGTGCTGACACGAGAGAACAGGGCTGACCCTTAAAACCATGCAATGAGGAACCGTGCCCAAATGGTGTTTTTGCAATCCAAGGTTCAGGGAAACTCTGCAGTAACACAAAGGTGTAAAAGACCGCTAGACTGGGTCAGGAGGCTTTGGTTCTAACTCCAGTGAGACCACGAATATTTCCTCTTTGACTTCACCTAAGCTGCTTTCTGCCTCTGAAGCAATAGTGCGCCATCTGGGAAATGAGGGGTTTGACCTATAATGTTTAAAGTTCCAGCCCTTGAGACTCTTTTCTACTCCTTGCTACTGTAAGAGCAAGACTGAACAGAAACACATTTTTATAATCCCCAGCTCTGAGTACAACTGTCTCTCATTTGCTGTGGCTCCCTCTGTGGACAGGTGCAGACAAATTGCAACACGGCCCATATCTGTCCGCCCATTGCATGTGCTCCATGTGGACCAAGATGGGAATAGATGCACCTTTCTTGGTCAGATGATTTGTGAGTTAAGAACTCAGATTTGGATCCAAGTTAGCTGGCCTTAGCCATTTACTCCCTGTGTGACCTGGGTAGCTTATTTCAGCTCTCTGAGACTCTATTTGCCCATCTGTAAAGTGGGGATGACAATCATTGTGTCTCAGGGTTTCATGTGTCTGGCATGTGATAAATGGAGGTAAATAACTTTGTGGTTATGTGCTAAAATGCTGGATCCAGACACCTGGGTTTGAATCCCACGTCCACCATTTATCAGCCTCACGTCCTTGGTCAGATTACTTACCTTGCCCTGAATTTCACTTCTCAGTCTGTAAAATGGACATGATCATTACAGCTGTATGCTTCAGCTGCAATAATCCATGAAGCACATAGAACAGTACCCAGCTCTTGTTAGAACTCAATAAATTTAGCTATTATTGTTATTCGGTGGTAGATAATATTTAGAGTACACATTACACATAAAAAATGCAAACATTGAGCAAGAAACCATTATTGAGAACATCATCCAAGGAGTCAGAAAAACGATTAACCTAACTACTAGCTAAAGCAGACACACATTAATTACTGAGCATTTTGTTTTTCACCCTTGATGAAAATAGAGACACTACTGATCAGCCCTTAGAAGCTAAATCCAAAGGAATCAGCCGCTTTCTGAAGTCCAGTTGGGCCAGTGGCCCGCACCGTCTCCACTCTGCTCATCAGCATGACCATGTGCCAGCCCGCAAACCCTCGAATCTCCTGACGGAAGAGCAAGTGGTAACCACACAGGGCTTAGGCCTGCCGAGAGTGAGGTCATGATTCAGGGCTTTGACTCCGTCAAACAGTGCTGACAAAGACACCCTGTTTTCCCTGACAGAACAGAATCATATTACTGCACACACAAGTGTCTCACACCTGGGAAAGATGAAATTACACTAAAGCTTAATCCTCCGAAACCAGCTCAACAAGAAGTCACTTAAACATTTAGGTTAGGAGTTGTCTCCTGGCAAAGAAAATATTGCAAGGCCACTGGGCAGTTTTGACTAATTAGAAGGGCCTGGCTTTGTCAGTGGAAATAATGTTTGATCCTTTATTCTCTTTATTAATTATACCTTGAGAGGTCCCAACACAGCCTCTTTTAAATGAACACACTTGGGTCTTCTGCACTCATCTTATTAAGGGAAGAAATCAGTCCCTCGGTGGTTACATAAGCCTATGAAAGCGAAGGACATTGATACCACATATTTCATTAAAAAGAAGTATATGAATTCATCCCTTTCAGCAAAACTGAGCTTTGCTTTGATGAGAGCTGGTGACAATTATTTACATGCTAGAAAGCACTCGTGAGTATAAACCCAGTTTTGGTTAGAACCAAAACTGGCCAGACAGAAGTTTCACAGTCTTTATCTCTGGGCTTAAGTCAGAGAAGGCCAACATTTGGAAGGGCGTTGAGACAGAAATCTTCCAACGAGCTCCACTGCACACCTTCGCGGGGACACACACCATCTCTTCCAGTGGCCTGTCCTGCAGGAAGGCCGATGACCGGCGTCACACAGAGAGGTCAAGAGGTTTTAGTTTGGAGTTTTATGGGAAGTTAAATCCATGGAATATCTACCAGTTGATCTTCCTACCAAATGCAAAACAATGCAATGGTGCGGTGGGGGGATAGAGGGGCTGGTCAACCAACATTTTAAAACTTAACAATTTGGAATCAGATAATACAAAGCAAAATATTAAAATAAAAAATGGGAGTTGGGGCCCTGGGTGGCTCAGCGGTTGAGCATCTGCCTTCTGCCCAGGGCGTGATCCCAGGGTCCTGAGATCCAGCCCCACATCTGGCTCCCCACAGGGAGCCGGTTTCTCCCTCTGTCTATGTCTCTGCCTCTCTCTGTGTGTCTCTCGTGAATAAATGGATAGAATCTTTTTTAAAAAAATAAAATAAATAAAAAATAGGAAACACATGACAAACACTCAAAAGACACCAAACTTACGCAACAAAAAAATAAATGTTCATAATCTCTCTCTTCCCAGCTGTCCCCGTTTCCTTCCCAAGGGGCACCCAGGGTTACCAGCTTCTCGTGATTCTTCCAGAAGCATTTAATCCATTTCCATTTCCCGAAACATGCATGCACATACAGATGGTGAAAACCTAACCCAATATTCTCTATCTTGCCTTTCCCACTGTATGTGGAAGATTTTGGTGCATCAATAGGTATGGGACAGACTGGCTCTTTTTAAAGACAGCAAAGAATTCTATTGTGTAGTTGCCTCATAATGGATTTAACCAGTTTGTTAGTGGAAAAGATGTAGTCCCCCCCCCCCATCTCTCTCTATCACAAGCAATCTTGTAACATACATGTCCTGGTATGCACAACACCATATCCATGTGCGGATGTACTTGCAGAATGAATTCCTAGGAGTAGAATTGTCCAGGGAAAAAATCCGTATGTGTGTAGTGTTGAGAGAATCTGCCCAATTATCCTCACAAAGGTTTTGCCAATTTGACCCTCCTACCAACAGTGTCTGAACATAGCTGTTTCCCACACACTGGCTGGGCCAGTGTGTTACCAAACCTTTTGATCTTTGCCAAACCAACAGTGACAATTATATCTTACTCTTGTTTGCATTTGCATTTTTCTTTTAAGAAGGCAGAGCACCTTTATAAATGTTTAGATGGCTTTGCTTTAAACTATCAGTTCATGTCCTTTGTCTCTTGATTTGTTGGCTTTTCCCCCCCTATTTTTAATTAAATTTTTTTTATTTTGAAGATTTTTACTTATTTTTTATTTTTAAGTAATGTCAACACCCGAAGTGGGACTCAAACTTACACCCTCGAGATCAGGAGTCACATGCTCCACGGACTGAGCCAGCCAGGCACCCCTGCCCTTATTTTTTTTTAATTGACATATAACATTGCATTAGTTTCAGGTGTACAACATAATGATCCGATATGTGTATATATTGTGAAATGGTCACCTCAATAAGTCCAGGTAACATCCATCACCACACAGAACTCCCTTATTGATTTGTAAACACACTTAGTACATTGAGAAAAAGGACTGTGCTGTACAGTGCAAATATTTTATCCCCGTGTGCTGTTTGACTTTTGACTTTGTGTCATTTCCTTCCATGCACATTAAAAAACTTTTGTTTTGCATTGTTGAGTGTATCAAGCTATTCTTTAATGGTTTGGGTGGAGGGAAGTGGGGAGAGGCCACCAATATTCAACTGACCAAAGTCAAAACTGACCAGGGACCAAATTCCTCAAAATGACCCACACATTTATGTTTTCCCTGCTTGCCTTTCAAGCCCCATTTCTATAAATCCTCCCTGGCGCATTGAATTCCAGCCATATAAACTATCTGCATCTCCCAAAACAAATCATCTTTCCAGCTTGTTTGTTTTATACATACAGATGATGGCATAGGCCTTTCTTTCTACATGGAATGTATGTCTTAATCCTGTCTTCTCCAATTCATCTGTTGGGCAAATTCCTGTTTGATACAAAGCAATTCAAATATCATCTCCTTTGTGAGATGCCTGTTTCATCTTACCTGTACACAACTAGTTATGTAGCATTTTCTATGAGCCCCTTTGGCTCTGATTATACGGTTCAATTCATACCTTAAAAACACCAGTGATGTGGGCTCTCAAGCTAGGCTGGGTTCAAATCGTGCCTCTATTCCTTATTTGCCGTGTGACTGACCTTGAGCAAATTCTTTATCTGTAAAGCGGGGATGATAATAATACCTCACAGGATTACTCTGGGAATTAGATGGGTTAATCTTTGCAAAACTGTTAAATAGCACTTGTGTTGAGAACAGCACTTAATGCACAGAAAACGCTTACTAAATAAATAAAAACCTATTGAACCCAGTGCCTCTCTAAGCAACAGACAGTAAACCTGCAGAAGGCAGCTGTGCTCCAATTTATCTTCTTTCCTGTCTATCTTCCTTCCCAGACCTTGAAGATCTTGAAAGAAAGGGCCAGATACCATGCTTTACTCAACAAAGTCCTTCCACGAGAGATTGCTGTGGGAACATTCAAGGAGATAAGTGGAGTAGAACCAAGCGACGTCCTTGGGAACGTTTCCTGTAAAGATTTAAGTCAGTGGAAAAATACGGATTGTAGATACAATTCAAAAGTATCCTAGGAAGGGGAAATGACCCTCACATGGAGCCCTTTGAGCCTTGGAAGTCCTAGGCAGCTCTTACCAAACATATTAACGTATACCCGCAACCGTCCCAATTTGGAGGCAAAAACATTTGAAAGGCTCTTTCTAATTTGGCTTTCAAAATTATTTCCGACGGGTAACTTCTTTGATTCACACTCGTTACAACTTCTCAGCAATCTTTGGGTACAGAAGGAGAAATTTTAGGTCGGAAAATCCAATCCGCATGTTGTTTTTCGTTGTAATGAGATCCTTAGGAATATCAACTTTCATAATTGATGAAGTTGACAGATGCTGTAATTTGCAGCGATGCCAGTCAACATTTTAAGATTCTGATTTCACAACTTCCAGAGTTTGGAAGCATAACATTTCTTTCTTTCTTTCTTCCTCTTTTTCCCCAGGTCACAGGTATTTTAATTGGTTCTGCAAATGTTCTCGCTGCGAGCCCAGGCGCTGAGGCCCGTAGTGCCTAATGGGCAGAGCCACCCAGCTCGCTCCAGGCCCCAGGGGCAAGTGCGATCCAGCTTTATGCTGAACAGGGCAAGCTTATTTTCTCTGTTGAAACCAAGTATTTCTGTGGAGGATTAGTTGGATACAGCCTTCCTCAGGAACCAGCTGTTTTTGTAAGTGAATGCCTAGTTCATTCAGGAGGTGCGGCTGGAGGGGAGATATTGTCCTTCTCTCAGGAGGTGCGGCTGGAGGGGAGACATTGTCCTTCTCATCTGTAAAAGGTCACCAGATGTAGGCCCTCATTTCAGCTCAAAGTCTGTTTTTTAAAATATTTTATTTATTTATTCATGGGAGACACAGAGAGAGAAGCAGAGACACAGGCAAAGGGAGCCCTATGTGGGATTCGATCCCAGGACCCCGGGATCACGACCTGAGCCAAAGGCAGACGCTCAACCTCTGAACCCCCCGGGGGGGGGGCCCCTCAGCTCAAAGTCTATTAACACTCAGCCCCAGATACAAGATCCAGGATCAAAACTACTGTTTTCCGTCACGAGCCAGTTCTTCTGGCACGAATGTCCCAGCTTCTTTGACACCTGCCTTAGAACCTTTTCTCTTTCATTCTCAGGTCCCCCTGGTGCCAGATGTCACCTATCACACCCCTGGGGACTGGCTGAAAGATCTTATCTTTGAACCAAGAGCAGGCAAAGGTAAAAACAAACCGAGGTGAAAGACATCACTTAACCTGATCCAGGTGGTGGGAAAAGAATGCCAGAAGGGACGATCCAGCAAGACGTGAACATCATGTTTGGCAGGCAGTTATATGAACCGCCCCGCGGTACAGGAGTAAGGATTGGTGTTTTGCACAACTCGAGGGGGCAACATTCACTCGCGGAGTCGTGCAATCTCCTGGGCCTGAGAGCAGTGGTCACCTGCCTCTTGTGTCCAGGGAAGGGAGACGCAGAACCGTCCAGGAGAGGGGACAGTACCCCAGCAACTGGCCCGTACACTACGGGCATTCCCAAACAGCCCTTTGATTTCATGCCCAACTCTTGCTACACCTAAGATTTGCATAACCCCGTCCTGGGGAGATTTGGGGGGAAAACCAGGATTGAACCCTGGAACCCACGCCAAAGCCTTCAATCGCTGGAGACTGGGAAAAGGGCCTTTTTTTTTTTTTTTTTTTTTTTAAATCTAGTTTCTCTTTCCCAATAGCATTTAAAGGACCAACGTGTTCTGTTCTGCAGCCCTGGAACTCACTATTCATGGTAAGTCATTACCTGTGAGGACTTTATAAGGGTTATTGGAAGCTCAGCTTTACAGTAAATTGAGTATAATTTACACAATAAAATGCAGTCCCTTGCTTAATTACTTACCTCACCTATAGGGAGTTTTAACTTGTTTCTCCGGTCAAGGGTTTTACTTAGGGCCATAACTATGGAGCTGACATGGCTATGAAACACTTTTGAACCCCCCAGAATAAGACTTCTTGACTACACCTAGAGAGCAACTCGCCAAAAACAATGAATGGTGTTTCACAATCTGAGTAGGTGTACTTCATCTAGCTAACGTGTAAACAAAGGAGTGGTGAGTTAACAGCTCTGTAGTTGGGGGGGGCAGGGGGGTGGCTCAAGAGCAAGCTCAGCTGCTGCAAACTCAGGGCAGCTTCACTCAAATCCTGTGACACTGCAGGATGTAGGCACAGCAAGGTGGCTTTGGGTCTGGACCAAGGGGGGGACAAAAGCCTCCTTTCTCTCTCTGGAGCTCACCCATGTCCATGAGGATGTGATGCCAAGAGGTGGGACTCCAGAGCGGACTCCGAATCCTTCCATGTAGTGTTTTGATTCCAGACTTTTTTTGTCGTCTGTTTAAAACCACCGGAGACTTGCGGGTAGTCCCAGGGAGGAGAAGATCAACGTTGCACTTCCACCTTGTCCTCTGGTTACCATCGGGGGGATTGCATAGCAGGAGGCCAGCTTGACTTTAGGGAGCAGAACCACCCAGGCCCAACCAGACAAAGGAAAACAGAAACCTTGGAAGAAGAAAAATAATATTGGAAGGTACTAATGGAATCACTGGAAGAGTAATGATCCGCATGTCGGTAGCTAGCACTTGCCCATGCTTGCTTAAACGGGGACCGCAGACCCTAGCAAGTTCTGACCCCCTTCCCAGCTGTTCTGGAAACCCCCGGCTGATGTGCCATGGGCATTCGTTTTCTGTTCCAGCCTCCGTGTTGACATCCAGTTCCCAAGATCCCCTCCATGATCTCTGTGACAGTCCTGGTGTCTGGGCTCCGGCTGTCCCTTGCTGCTTCCGGAGCTGCTAACCCGAAAGGGGCCAACCTGGTGCTGGCTCTTCACCTGGGCCTCAGAGTATCCCAGGACTTACAGAGCCCCCTGTGAAGACAGCTCCTTCAGCTTCTCCTGCATCCCTTCTCTCTGGAAGACTTCAGACTGGACTCCCACCGGATCAGCCCAGTCCATGCGGGGACTGGTGTCTGAGACAGACACGATTCTCTTCTCTGCCTTTCCTTACCCCTTCTTCTCCTCCAGTCCTCCCTCCGCTCATGTCAATACATCAGAGTGAACCCCAATAATCTGCATTCTAATGAGTCCCCACAGAGGCCAGATATGACCTGCTGAGAAGCAACACGGTGTGCATGAAAAGGCTGCATAGCCTGGTGGCTAAAGATGAGTCAGTCATATCTAGATCTGAATACAGGCTCTACCACTTACTATGTCCTCTCAGCAAGTGACTTAATCTCCATGACCCGGTCTCCTCGATTATCAAATGGAGCTAATAATAGGACTTAGCTCATAGGGTTGTGGTTAGAATTCCACGAGATCATTCATTTATGTATTCCTTACATAAATACTTTATTGAGGGCCTATATTGTTCCAAGCACTATTCTAGGTACTAAGGAAACAGCAGAGAAAACAAAAAAATACAAAACAAACCCAGACTTCTGTCCTTGTGGAGCTTAAATTCTGGTTGGGGAAATAAACAGTAAACAGAAAAATAATATAACGTTGGTTGTGATAAATTCTATAAAGCACAGAGCCTGGTTAGGGCATGGAGAGTGACAAGGGCTGAGAGAGCACAGTCAGGAAAGGCCTCTCTGGGGGGGTAGCATATGAACACGATCGGGATGCAAAATATTTAGCCTAGATCAGACATGGAGTACTCAGTAAGTGAGACCGTTCACAATAGTACTTTCCAGGCTCATGTTCTTGAGAAGCTCATAGACTATGTGCCTGGAAGTGTGACAGGCCATTTATTTTATTTTTAAAACTACGACTCTAAACATTAAAAACAACATGTCAGCTCATTTCACAAATGCAACTGCTTTTGTGAAAGCAGAATTTTAATAGAATTTTAAATATTCTATCTCAATAGAATTAATAGAATAGATAGAATTTTAATTATTCTATCTCATTAATTCTTGGTGTCCCACCCCTGACCACCTTTCTACTGGGGGCCAGAGCAAGGTGCAGGACTGGATGTCTTGACCACTGGTCCGCTACCCCACAAAAGTCTGTCGGTGCTTGAGAAGGGTAGCAGCATACTTTCCAGCATGGGGTCACAGTTGGCTTACATGGAATCTGGACTATAGATGGGGAAAGAAGGGACTGGGAAGGGACTGGAGCACATTCAGTAGACAGCTCTACCACTCAGGACCACAATTCTGTTGGTGGTGGATGAGCCAGTGTACATAGCATCATTGCAGTATCATCTCAAGTTATCAGGAAACTTTGAACCTCATATTGCTGTAAGGCAGACTTTTTCAAGGTATGTTCCTGGAAACATTTGTTCTGTAGGGTTCCATGCTCAAAATCTTTGGAAAACACTGCAGACCAAATTTCTCTCCTGGAGATTCACAAGGCGTATTAACAGAGTAGATTAACAGACTAGAGAAGGTCTGTGGTAAAGAAACTTGATGAGCCTCAACTGACCTATAATTCTCTGGCTACAGAATCCCTTTTTTTCTCATTAACCTGCACTTTTGGAAACACTAACATAAAGAAAGGGCTGTACATTTTAATCAATTCCTCCCAACTCATCCTTCTAAAAATCTTAGAAATAGCACAGGCGTAGGCAATCAGTAATATGGGGTGAGTGGCTCCATATATAGGGATCAAGATCAGTTGAGGCTGTATCAAATACACATTCAACTCATATTCAAACTTATGGGCTCTTGCTTCAAGAATCACAGTAACATTCGATATTTTAGAAAGGTTTTGGAGTTCCTTTTTTGGAAGACCCACTCTCAGAATTAAAAAATGTGGTGGTGGAAAGTAATCTTCAAGAGCATATGAAACCATGAGTTCTGAACCATGTCGTCAAGACATTGTGTGGTTTGTTAAGAGTAGTTTTTAAAACACGTGATAGCATTACAGATTGTGAATAATGTTTCAAAAAACGAACTAGAACAGTGTCAAGGTTATCGCTACTATATTACCCCCTTTTACTGCATTGCATTCCAGTATTCTTTTTTTGAGTGAGAAGAGGAGGTGGAGTTACAGCCAGCCTGCTGGGAATTGCCCAGAACCCATAGCCTCTCTTACTGGTGCCAAGGGACACACCCATGGGAGTGTGTCCTGCGTGTAAATCTTATCTGTCTGTTATCTGATGGCAGAAGCTGAAAACATGCTGAACTAACACAAACCCCACATTTTACGGATGAGAACACGAAGGCCTAGAGAGACAGAAAACACGCCTAGACCATTCAATCAGGAGACAATCTATAGAACCAAGACCTAGGTGTTCTCTTCTGGCCCTGGACAACTTGGTCTCTTTGGAAGAAGCTGCTTCACCTCAGGTTCCTCAGAGGAAGAGCCTGAGATGGGAACTATAGTATTAGGGACTTACTAATTTATGTTATAGGTTCTTTTTTTTCTAAGATTTTTATTTATTTGAGAGATAGAGAGAGTGAGAGAAAACATGAGCAGGGTGAGGGACAGAGGGAGAACAGACTCCCCACTGAGCAGGGAGCCTGATGTGGGGCTCAATTCTGGAACCCCAGGATCATGATCTGAGCCGAAAGCAGACACCTAACTGACTGAGCCACCCATGCTTAGTCCTCTGTACATTATGTGTTCTATCTATAACATAAATATCTCGTTCACTCAATCCCCACAGGATCCTTCCGTGTCACCCAGTAAATGGCCCAGTATTCCAGTGTGGAATATATTACCTCCTAAACCCAAAGAGGTCCAGCAAGCACTATGCCCTTTTCTTTGTTGTATAAGGTACAAAGCACAAACACTTGACCTTTCCGTTAGATAGGATAATCCAGTATGGATCTGATATTATATCCAAATCACCGGATCCCTAAAAACTTCACTAATGTGGCAAGAGACCTCATCTTGCCATCTAATGTGGCAATTCTTAAAGCACATATATATGTGTATATATATGTGTGTGTGTGTGTATATATATATATATATATATATATATTTATATTTATATATATTTGCAAAGTTATCCAGAGAATTTGTCATCTCTCATCAGGTTTGATTAATATGTCAATATAGTGGACAAAGGTGATGTTCTGCATAATTATCAGATGGTCTACATCCCTTTGGACTACATTGAGACTGGAGGGGGGTGGAATGGATGTGGTCTTAAGGTAAAACTGTGAATGTATATTGTTGCTTGTAACATATGCACGTCCATTGCTTCCAATCCTCCCTTCTGATGGGTATTGAAACCACATATTTGCCAGGAAATAGCTGAATACCATACACATGAGGATGTGTCAGTCTCCTCTAGTGAAAAACAGCTGAAGTTGGTGGGTATTACTTGGTTACGTTTCAGCAGTACCTAGTTATACCTCATGATTCTGTTTTTCTGGGGCCAGATCGATAAATTAAATGAGGATATAATGGGGACTACCACCCCTATATCCATTATGTCTTCAAGGATGGTAGTAATCTGTCGTTCCTCCTACGAGGCAGAGTGGGTATGCTAAATTCAGCAAAGGGTGTAGTTTGGGAGACTGACTCATGGCCTTTCCTACTACAATTGCTTTCACACTGTAGGTCATAGAATGAGTATAAATATTCTGCAAATTGCTGAGAATATCCTTCCCATTTATACATTTGGGAGCTGGGAAAAAGACCACTGGATGGACTCATGGGCTCGGTTTATCAACTGTAAGACAAATCTGGGTTGGGGCTCGTGTATTACCTGCCTTGCATAAGCCTCTTCTCTGAAAAGGGTCCTGATGACACTTTGGGTTCTTTAGTATCAGGACCACTTCTGAACTTGTATCCAACACACTAGAAAGAACTGGATATTTCCCGTTCCTTGGTGTATAACTACCTGTGTAAAGACCTACAGGTCTTTTTGGAGAATCGCTACAGTACATACTTGCTATGATGCTTCCATATCTTGTCACATGAAGACCCAAACCCTTTTACAGTGGGATCTGGATCTGAGAATTGACTGAGGTCTGGTCCTGGGTAAGAAATCCTGGGACAACATGACCTATCAGCCACCTTCACAGATGACTTCAGGTCGACCTCCCTGGATGCCATTCTGACGTTGCTGCCCATTGCAGGAACTACATTCACCCTGGCTTCTGATAGTGAAGTGTTACCATCTGGCCCCTGCTTTTCTGGGATGTCGTTATTATCATTGATACTAGGGAGACTGGTTCTGGAAAAGCTTCTTCTATTATCATCCCCAGCTGAAAGAGAGCAGCCTCTACGGAGCTTCTCAATAGTACTGGCACCTTCCCTCAGCCCCTCCCAATGCACTCCTTTTCACATTGGTAGATGGAGGAACAAAGTCAGCTTTGGGACTTTCTGTCCCATGTAGTTGACCTATTCCAGCATGCTTAGTTCTCTGAGATTTTTCATCTCTTTCCCATGGTCTACCAGACAGTCTGGCCTCTCAGTCTCGTTTAATGCAACCTATCACTCATTCTGAGATACTGACAATGGCCACAGCCATCTATCAAACACATCTCCTGAGGACCTTAATCCCATTTTGACAAATATCCTCTTGTGCTCCCACCTCCTAGCATCCTCATGACCCACTCTTAGGCATGCCCACCCAATCCTTGATGGTACACAGTAACCAGTTCTTGAACCCTCTTTGGCATATAACTCCTCTCCTCTCTTTGCAGGCTTATCACTTTCCCCATAGTGTTATGCTGAGATTTGACCCTAATTATAAGGCAGGTGGCCAGGTGGTAGATGATCTTAAGAAGGGTCCATATTACCTTATAAGGCACTAGCTTCATTTGAGGCTATTACCTTCAAAAAAAAAAAAAAAAAAAAAAAAAGGAAGGGAAATCTATCTATCTTCTGACAAGGGGAAGTGCAATCATTTATGTAGGCCAAGGGGGGGGGGGGGGTCAAGGTTGTCAAGTGCATGTTCCCAGATGTCTGTATTCCAAATCTTAGGCTCCTACTCTTTTCCTATCATCGTTTTGTCTTTGGCATAGACATTTGCCTAAACTCTGAATTCAGCCTGCTTTGAAGTTCTGTTCTCCTCACAGTAAAGTTCTGTTCTTCCTCTTCAGCTCGACCTGCCTCTGGCTGCAGAAGATGAGGTCTCTAAGTGTCACCAAAAAGGCTCTCAGCTTTAAATTGCTGACTTATATATTTAATCCTTGCATTTCCTCTCTTCAGGGAATCAATGGCACTTAGCACCAGTCCTCCAATTCTACAGTCTTGGATTTGCTCTTTGCTCCATACCTCTCCAATGCCAGAGACACGGCACTGACTAATGCAGCCCCCAGTTCACCACAAGTGGAATTCTTAGCCACTGTATGCTATAGTGTGCCAGAGACTCTCAGTACTCCCACCTACTGCCAGGAGGATCTTTGCTGTCATTGAGTCGGTGAGCGATTCACTTCTAGGTCCCCATCTTTAGAGTCTATTTTCTACTTCGTATGCAAGGCCCATAAGGGAGTTCTGGATATTTTTTATCAAGTGGTATTCTTATTAGATTAAGTCTTTAAGTGATAATTCTGATGTTGGCAACACTCACTTTGGGGCATAAGCTCAAGAATGTATGAATAAAAATCAGGTTCATCTTATATGATAAAAACAGATCATAAGGTGAATGATTTATACTAGAATAAATTTAAATCTGCCAAAAAAAGATTTTTAAACGATGTTCAGCTTCCCTTGAGATTAAAGCAAGGGGCTCTCTTTCCTCTGCCTATCACATTTGCAAAAATGTTACTGAGGATGAAGTGAGAAAAACAGTCTTCAGGTATTTGTGGTGGACCTGGGAATGGGTATAGACTTTTGGGAACATAATTTGGCAATATGCATCAAAACTGAAAAAATTGATACCTCTCCCAACCTAATAACTTCACTTCCAAGAATTGATTACAAGAAAATAATCAGTGATCCAAAAAAAGCTATGTGTTCAAGGATACTCCTCTAGCATTATTTTATGCTAGTGAAAAATTGAAATCTTAAATGTTAAAACAATATAAAATGAGGACTTAATGCTACAACATTTAGATGATGAAATACTGTGCTTTATGATTACCTAGGCGTGGATTCCAATTCCGTATTTCCCTAATGTTATAACTCTGGGTGAATTAATTAACATTAATTAATTTTCTTAAAATGGAAATTGTCATAGTTCCTATCTCAAAGGGTTGCTATGTGCAGTACTTAGAACAGGGACTGGCTCACAGAAGTGCTATTACTATTGTTTAGGAGATACGATATAAGGATATGTTAATGTATTATATAAATATTTACATATAATATATTACCCAATTGAAAAAGTAGTTGTCTACCTACAATGTGGTGTCAGTTTTTTATGATTAGCCATATTCATAGGTCAAAGACTGGAAAAAGTAAACAGGTAAACCATAAACATTTTGCTCTCTGGCTTCTTTTATGCTCTTGGAAATTATTGAGGATCACAGACAAGTTTTGTTCATGTGAGTTATAGTTAGAGAGGGTTATTATATTCAAAATTAGAAGTAAAAGATGGAAAAGCACAGGTGTGCACAAGCACATGAGCTGCTAGAACAATCGTGTGATCATGTGTCATGTACCTTCTGGAAAACTCTGTTCTACACTCATGAAAGAGTAAGCCATGAACCAAACAAATAATGGTTTGGAATTATTATTAAAAGAATTCAGACTCTGTGGACCCCCTAAAAGAGTCTCAGGGACCCCCAGGGGGTCACACTCTGAGAATGTTACACTAAACCATTAACTATTAACATAAACCCTTCATATACTTTCCTTTATTGTCTTCTGTATTATTGAACCTATCTATAATAAGCATATATGAATTTATAATTATAAAATATAAGAACAATTTAAAAATATATTTGTCATAGTCATGTCACATGAACACACATTCGGTTGGATGAGGGGTTCTTCTACCTAAATGGGAGTCCTGCATTTTCCTGAGCTCTGAGACAATTCTTAGAGATGTTCAAGAATGCAGGAGCTAGTGGTTCTATGCAACTGACTTTATTTTGGATGCTTCACAGAGGCAGACCATTACCTAAAGAAAATGCTTTAGAAACTCTGAGGAGGAAGCCAGCTCATAGACAGAGGGATGGCTAATGGCTAGTTTTTTTCTGACATGCTTATGCCCAGAGTAGGGGTGTTGCTTCACATAAACAGTTTAGCCACTGATCAAAGAAGCCTGTTCTGGACATTGTCATACATGGTGATCACATGGTCTCAATGATGGTCACCTTGTTTGGTTCATTTCTGGGTGCTCAGGGCTGAGCATAGCATGTGACACGTAGTAGGCATTCACTCTTTGCTAAATGAACCATGTGTGAGCAAGAGCAGCCCACAGGCGGCCTATAAACTGCCAAGGAGTGCTGTAATAATAGTTTCTTCTTCTTTTTTTCTTAAGATTTTATTTATTTATTCATGAGATACACAGAGAGAGGCAGAGACACAGGCAGAGGGAGAAGGAGGCTCCTCACAGGGAGCCCGATGTGGGACTCCATCCCCAGACCACAGGATCATGACCTGAGCAGAAGGCAGAATTCTTCTTTCTCCCCCTCCTTCTCCTTTTGCCCTTCCTCCTGCTCATGCATGCATGCACTCACTTCTTTTCTCTCTCTAAAATAAATAAATAAATCTTAAAAAAAAAAAAAAAGGAACTAGGGGTATCTGGGTGGCTCAGTTAAGTATCTGCCTTTGGCTCAGCATCTCAGGGTCCTGGAATCAAGCTGCCTCAGCATGCCTGCTCAGCAGGGAGCCTGCTTCTCCTTCTCCCTCTGCCCCTCCCTGCCCCCCTCCTGCATCTGCTCTCTCTCAAACAAATAAAATCTACATATCAATAAATAAAATAAAAATAAAAAATAAAACTCCAGCCTTAGGAATCCTTGCCTCTGACTGAAGCCTGTTAGATGTGGTTTTCTGAGTATAGGTTAACAAAGCCTGTGGGGACTAGAGGTTGGCAGGAGGAAGGAAGAAGGAGCCTGGAGTAAGTTGAAAAGGGGAACTGGAGAGGTTGGGACCCAACGTAGGTGTGGAGAGGCCACAACAACGTGTGGCTGGAGGAATTGAAGACCCACACAGCCACCCCAACTGGAATCTGAGCCAACAAGGGCAAAAGCTCTCTTAACAGGCTGAGCTGACACCAGAGCTGCCTGGAAACCATGTTTGGGAAGGATAGAGGATGCAGAGGGGCTCAGTCTTCTGTTAGTAGGTCAAAGACCCTGCAAAGACCTCACTCATTCAAGATGGCAGTTTTCATCCTCCTCACATCTCAGCAGAACCTTAAGCAGCAGAACAACATGCTTTTGGCTTTCTTTCTTTCTTTCTTTCTTTCTTTCTTTCTTTCTTTCTTTCTTTCTTTTTTTCTTTTGGTTTTCAATGAATTCAAGCAAGATGGAGTGCAAGGAACATGACTAAAGTGTCTCCTGGTGAGAAGGCACATTCTCCATAAAGAACTAGAGAGTGAGGAGAAGAGGTAGGAGTAGACGCCAGCCCAAGGCAGGTGAAAAAAGTCAAGAAGAATGTGATCAACAAAGCGGCTGAGTGACTGGAAAGGTTTTTTTTCTTTTCTTTTTTTTTTTTTTTTTTCAGGCACTATAGACAGAGACCACAGTAACTTGGTGAAAAATGTTTGCTGAGTGTGTATTAGAATGCTACTCCGTAGCCGGTACCTATAGAGTATCTGCTTGGAATGTTACTTTGGCCCTACCTCCTGCCCTTTGCATATGCTGTGTCCTCTGTCTGGAATGCCTTTTCCACTTTACCACTTACATCAAATTCACTCTTTAAGACCAAGCTCAGAAACTCTCCCCTCCAGGCCGCCTCCTGTGATTCTTTCCACCCTCCCACCCTTGAATGCCCAGCAAAGTGTGAATTTTGCTGCAGGGGATCCATAATATCCTATGCTGGGTAGCCATAAAATGTGCTTTTTTAATGGACAGGACTCAAAATAATTTGCCTCTGTGACCATCGCCCTGGCTGAGCTGATGTTTCTTTTCTTTTCTTTTTTTTTAAAGATTTTATTTATTTATTCATGAGAGACAGAGAGAGAGAGAGAGAGAGAGAGACAGAGAGAGGCAGAAACACAGGCAGAGGGAGAAGCAGGCTCCATGTGGGGAGCCTGATGTGGGACTCAATCCCAGGTCTCTAGGATCATGCCCTGGGCTGAAGGTGGAACTAAACCCCTGAGCCAGCCGGGCTGCCCTGATCTGGTATTTCTTCAAGGGCTAAATCTTGTTCATCTTTGCGTCCCCAGGGCTTAGCACTTAGTAGAGGCTCAGTAAACATTGGTTCCATTAATTTTGTTGATTGTCTACTCCCCTTGCCCCAACCATTGACTAATCATAGACATTTAAGTGAGAGGCAACTCTTAGAGCACAAAGAACAAAGTCTGGGAATCAGAACGGATTTCTAGTCCGGGCTCCATGACTTTCAAGATCTCTACCCTTCCAGGAGTTACTCAAACTTTCTGAGTATAAAAGGTCACACAAGAGTAGGCAGGGCTAGGCTGTTGTCTGGGCCTTGATAAGGAACAAAGTCGATTGACCCTGGGGATTCCATAGAGCTGAACGTTCAATTCTAAGCTGCAATCCTTAGTGGTCCCTGAAGGGGGCAGTGGGGAACATGTCCTGGGACATAGCTGAGAACCCATCATGCCCTCTAGGGCAGGCACACACCAGGGCAGGCTAATGACAGGGGGCCTTTGTCCAAAGTACCTTAGGTGGAAAGACCCGAGATGCCCTTGCAGGACAACAGGAGTGGCTGAAGGAAGCAGCTTTCACGCAGCTGGCGCATCCATGTCTGAGGAACTCTGCCAGAGGCTGGCCTCTGGAGTCCGGTTTCCCTCACCCCCTCCTGTCTGGAGCATGGCCATCCTAAGGCTTCTCATCCTAAGAGCAAATGACCACAACACTAAAAACCTAATGGAAAAGAGTGGCTGAACAACCAGACTTTAAGGCCAAGGAAGGGAAAAGGTGGGAATGAGGAAGAGACTAGAAGGGTTTAAGGGGGTCGGGACTCATGGGGGCTGGATGTTGAAGAGGCTGCCCAGAAGACAGGGTCCCCTAAGGGACCAGGAGAGAAGCCCTTCAATAGGTGGCTCGGTCAGAATCCATTCCCAGATTTCAGTCTAAAGGAGGACTCTGAGGGACCACAGGGCAGTTGCAGACAAAGGAGAGAGCAGCTCTATATGTCCTTCTGGATTCACCATTAGTTGTAAGTGAACTATGTTGAGCAATGAATGGGCTGTGCCTTCCTGCCCTTCCAATGTTTCGAGCAAAGTCAGGACAGTTGGTAAAGGTGGCTAACTGTCCTCTTAGAAGAGATATTTCCTTCTTTCCTTCCTCCTAAGCAATAGACTCCCCTCCACATTTCAGCTGAACATGCAGCTATCTTGACTAAAGATATTTAGTTTCCCAGCCTCCCTTGACGTTAAGCTTGACCATGAGACTAAGTTCTGGCCCAAACAATGGATGCAGAAGCAAGCATGCAACTTCCATGAAATGTTCTTTAAAGGAGAGGGTGTGTCCTCCCTCCTCCTTCCAACTCTCTGGGAATGCAGATGTGATGGCGGGGGCTAGAGCAGCCCTACTGAGGCTATGAGGTAGGATCTTCATGTTGAAGATAAGAGAGTAATAACCTAGAAGAATTCTTGGCCTTTGAAGACAGTGAAGTTGCCACTGTAGCTGGCAATGCATACCTCAAAAGGGAAACAAACTTGTACCTCTTACTTTGGGTCTTTTGTCACTCACAGCCAAGCCCAGTCTTAACTGATACAAGGTGTTCCACAATAGTTTCAAAAGCCAAAGTCCTCTGTTTCCCTGGGGCAGGGCGGGGGTTGGGGGGGAGACATGCAGGTCAATGATATGGAGCAACATCTGTTGAGGGCTTACTCTGTCTGACACTGTCCTAAGCACTTTACATGCATTAGTTCATTTAATCCTCACAATAATCCCATGAAGTAAGTGTCATATTGTTCTTAGTTTATAGATGAAGAAACAGGAATGAGGCAAATTAAGTCACTTGCTCAAGTTCACATGGTGAGCAGTAGAACTGGTATCTGAACCCACTCAGCCAGGCTCCAAACTTCAACTCTTAACCAAACTTGTGTTAACTAAAATTTAATCATACCAGCAGTCCAAATCAAATCAGTTTTGCTTGTTCCCTGTCCTGCTTCAGACCCCCTGGCCTTGCCGCTCACAGCCCCATTCCCTTCCCCTGGTGACATTTACCATGTCATGATAACTCCTTTCGTGACCGTCTTCTCAAAAGACGGACAGTCAGTGAAGTCGAGCTCTGTGTCTGTCCTGTTCATTGCTGTATACTTGAGACCTAATCATCCTTGGTATTCAGTAAGCGCTCACCAAGCATTTGTTTATGGGGAGGGATAGAGGGAGAAAAAGAGGTCGAGGAGAAGGAAAGAGAGAGGGAAGAGAGATAGGTAAGGATGGGAAAGGGGAGAAGGGGAGGGTGAGGAGAATGGAGGGGAGGCATGGGGGGAGGTAAACGGGTGGGAGGGAGAGGATTAATCAGAGCCCTTCATCCCCTTGCCCCCCACCCCCAGCTCCTGGCATTATACACCGGTAGACCCCTTTCTGGACTATTTCAGCCCAGCAGATCCCAGTGCCCCCTTGAACCTGGTGAGCCCTCCATGGGGAGTAGAGAAGTAGGATGTATCCATCGATTCATCAATAGATCCAATAGGACTTCCTATGCACCAAGCAACTTGCTCTGATCGGGGGATATTAAGGTGATTGGGAACAATGTCCTTGACCTTGTGCAGCTTAGAGCACGGGGATAAACATAAACAAGAGCACAGAAAAATAATGACAACTAAGATAAGTACTCTAAAGAAGGGGCATGCCCTGAAGATGGCATCATCTGGTAGGCCTCTGCTGTAGTGGTTGAGGGGTGAGGATGGCAGGAACTTTCCGTCAGAGGCGGCATCCCTTGGGGAGGAAGTGATGTTTGAGCCGCAGCTGCTGGGTCGGGTGAACCCGGGCAGGGTTTGTCAACCTCAGTACTATTGACTTCTGGGGCCAGTTCATTCTTAGTCTTGGTGGTGGGGGGAGGCTGTCCTGGGCACTCTACCATCTGTAGCAGCAGCCTTGCCCTCTCCCCACTAGATGCCAATCATAGCACCACAACTACCCAGCTGTGACAATCCAAGTGTCCCCAGAAATTGCCAGATGTCTCCCACGGGGCCAAATCAGTTGAGATCCACTGAGCAACGCCAAGAGGCCGGGTGCTTGGGGGATGGAACTGGGTGGGAAGGGGAAAGATATGTCAGCAAGGAGGCCCAGGGTGGGAGAGCAGTGCAGCCAGAGGGGCTGGCCATGCACTGAGAGGCAGGCAGGGCCAGATCCTGGAGGCTGAGAAAGAAGGAAATGAATTTTGTCTCCTCCCTGGTGAAGAAAACCTGCAGAGAGAGGGTGGGAGCCTACAGGGCCAGTGACAGGATCTCCTGACTCTAATCACTGGGATCCAAACATGAAGAAAGAAGCCTCCATAAATCTGGAGCCCTGAGACAATATTAATGGAGCTAGGTTAGCACATGCAGCCCATCCACCAGCTCCAGGGCTGACGAGGGGATGACAGATGAACCCCAGTAGGGCATGAGGATGTGCCAAGGGCTCCATTTAATAAATCAGCTGACACTCCCCTGCATTTGCATTGCTAATGGCGAGACCCAAACCTCAGCTGTTGCTGCACGAACTTGTCTGCTGCCATCCCATCTGTGGCTTCCCAGGAGAGTTGGCAAAGGGCAGCCGGGTGCTGAGAGGTTAGGTCTGAAGCACATTGCAAAACCAGCCTGGGGCTGGAAGGTGGGTAAACTGTCCAAAAGCTCTGGCCACGGATATGCAGGCTTGGTGTCCTAAAGGGGCACCTCGAAGCTGAGCCAAGGGGCCCCTAAGGCAGAACCACCCTGGAATGGGACACCCAGGGCATCTAGCTCCCACATGCATCCTCTTCTGGCTCTGGAGCAACCAGGCATTTCACCAGGAATTCATTTGCCAACTAGCTGTGACCTCCAGGAAGTCTAAGTTAACTATTTGGGAGCTGTTTTCTCCAAAACATGCTGACTTTTTTCTTTTCCTTTGTATTGGGGGTAGGGGGAGGGTGGGGGTGGGTGTGACTGGGCAGCGAAGGCCAAATGTCAGAATCACCTAGGAGCCTTTTCGATGATGTATACTCCAGGCCCCATCTAGCCCTAAGGTTCCCACGAGCACTCGATGGAGTGTGTCCTTCAAGGATCTGTGCTGCCGAGTCTTCCTCCTGAGGCAGATTCCAGGATAAATTGAAGCCACCCTGCCCCTGATCCTGTCTTTATTTAAAAGGCTGGTATGTTTTCCTTTCGGACTTTTTTTTTTACATTAATTTTTAGTTTTAAAAATATTGCATTGGAATATTACCTTGATGACCAAGGTTTTCAGTGCCCCTTAAACGACTATTATATTTTAAATTGTGGCAAAAGAGCCATAACATAGAATTTAGTGTCTGAAGCATTGGTAAGTGTAAGTGTAAGCTTACGTGCTCGGCGGCATTAGACACATTCACACTGTTGTAAAACCAAGAGTGCCACCCGTTTCCAGAAGTCTCCATCTTCCCAAACTGAAACACTATATACTCATTGACCAGCAACTCCCCAACCCCTCCTCCCCACAGCCCCTGGCAGCCGCCATTCGTTCCGTCTTTATAAACGTGACAACTGGAGATACCTCGCATAAGTGGAGTCCATCATATGGTACTTCTGTTTGTGACTTGGCATGACGTCCTCAAGGTTCATCCATGGGGTAGCATGTGTGACAATGTCTTTCCTTTTCAAGCTGAGCAATTCTCCACGTGTGTGTGTGTGTGTGTGTGTGTGTGTGTGTGTGTGTGTTTACCACATCTGCGCAGCCATGGATCTATCCATGGGTAGTGGGGTTGCTTCTACCTTTTAGCTTTTGAAAATAATGCTGCTATAAACATGGGTGTACAAATATCTGCTTGAGATCCTGCTTTCGATTCTTTTTTTTTTTTTTTGGTAGATACCCAGAAGAGGAATTGCTGGATCATGCGGTGATTCTCCTTCATCTCTTGAGGAGCCGCCATATTGTTTTCCAGAGCAGCTGCCCCAGCTTACACTCCCACCCCCAGAGCACGAGGGTTCAATTTCTCTTCATCTTCCCTGACACTTGTTCCTCTCTTTTTTTATTTTTTTAAGCAGTAGCCAACCTAATGGGGAAGGTAGTAGAGCTCCTACCACTTTGCACCTGAGGAGGTGTCTCACTCACCTCCCTGCAGTCCTGCCCTGTGCCTTTGTTACAAGTTGACACTAGTGAGTGATATTAGTGAGCCTCTGATCTTTTTTTTTTTTTTTGGAAAGATTTTATTTATTCATTCTCCAGAGACACACAGAGAGAGGTAGAGAGATAGGCAGAGAAGTAGGCTCCCTGCAGGAAGCCGGATGTGGGACTCGATCCTGGGACTCTAGGGGATCGTGCCCTGAGCTGAAGGCAGATGCTCAACCACTGAGCCACCCAGGGATCCCCAGCGAGCCTCTGATCTTGACAAGCGTGTTTACAATCCCGCAGGTGGGCTGGTTGGGAGAAATATACTGTGCATCGGAGTTAGAAGCCTGGCTCTGCCTCAGGGTCACTATGTGACCTTGGGCCAGATACATAACCTGCCTGTGCCTTAGATGCCTCGTAGATGAAAAGTATGACAACAATTTTATTGTCACAAGGATAATTCTGATAGAATTGTCACAAGGATCCCATGGAATAGTTTACACAAAGCTCTTAGACCCAGTGAATAAGCGACAGGTACTATAATCAGAGATCTCACCTATGGAGGTAGCTGTTTTTGTTTTTGTTTTTTAATAAACATCATTTTGGAATAATTTTAATTTACAAAAGAAGTTGCAAAGATAGGACAAGAGAGTTCCCAGGTACCCTTGACCCAACTCCCTCTATCATTAACATCTCACACCATTGCGGTACACTTGCCAACGAAGGCATTAACATTGGTGCACTACTAGAAGCTAAACTGCAGACTTCATGTGCACCTCACTGCTTTTCCATGAATGTCTCTTTTCTGTTCCAGGATCCCAGCCAGGACACCACATGGCATTTAAAGTGTAGCTATTCCTATTTCCTTATTTCACTCTGCTGGTGTTTCTGGGTTTTTTGTTTTGTTTTGTTTTGCTTTGCTTTGTTTGTTTGTTTTTTGCTTTCTGCCTGAAGAGTGTCTTCAAAAGCTGGAATTTGGATGTCTTTAGAGGAGGCAAGGCTGTCGTTGCTGGCCTACCCGGTCACACCCCCTAGGTCATGTGCCTGCTTGGGACATCTGCATTTACCTGCCTGCCCCAGACCTGAGAACATATCCCCTCTGAATTCAATGATGGCTCAGCCCTTCCCTTCTGAGAGACTGTAGTTCCATGACTGATTGTCCTGAATCTGCAAAGATCTTGGATTGAAATTCCAATACAGTCAGGCAGCCAGTCTGCATAAGGCAATTTATGGATAGACATCTTAGCAGAAATTAGGTGATAGGGAGGAAGGCCTCATGGGAAGTCAGTGGAGTATTGGAAGTTGAAAGATGAGGCGGGGGTTGGAGAGGCCCTTCCAAGGGCAGGCTGGCTGGGTACGGATGGTAGACTTATCCATCTTATGTCATGGTGGGGTGGGGGGAAGCCCTGCCCCTTCCCACTCAGCCCTGTGCCTTCCCTCCCACCCCGTGCCCCTGGCATCATGGGTCTGTGAGGCTCGCTGAGCCCACCACACTGCTCCTCTTAGGCCATCCCCCTGGCTCTGCCTTTTCCCTTTCCAGGATGGAGGTAACTCAGATCCTTGGTGGTTGGAAAGAAAGGCTAGAAAAAACTCAAGCTACCGAGAACAATTTACGAAGGACCTTGTCTTTGCCCAGGGCAAGGCAAAGTACCAAGCAGGGACTTGAGAGTGAAGGGCTCACACCTAAATCCAGCACAGCAGTACTTTCAGTCTTGTTTTTGACTCAGAAATAGACGAAAGGCTATGAGCAACGCCCTACCTTGTTTTCTTTTCTCCTTCTTTACATATGTGGATGTGCACACTCAGAATCTCACGTAAGAGTCGCATGACTGGTACCTGGACATTTGCAGAAGTCCACTAATCAATAGCACAGATGAACAGAGAGAGGTGACAGGTTATTAAAAATAAAACGTGGGAATGTCTTCCTAACTTAAATTCTTGTCCTTGCTTATGGGCAGAGCTTACAAGATGCCTCCAATCTCAGCCACACAGTCTCCCCACTGCCATCACCCTAGTGCCAGTCTTGGTGCGACAGCATCGTTGGGTCAACAGAATGAGGTCAACAGAATGAGGTCAAACAGACCTCATTTTGAGTGCCGGCTCCCCCACTAACTCTCTGTGTGACCTTAGGCAGGCTTCTTAACCTCTCTGTGCCTCAGCTTCACCTGTGGAGTGAAGAGAATTGTAGCCCCTGCCTTCCAGGTTTGTTGTGAAGTTAAATGAAAGGCAGGGAAAACAAAGCGTGCCTGGTGCTGGTGTGTAATCAGTGCCCCAAACGTTTGCCTCTTCTCTGTGTAGAAGGCCCCGACATGGAGACAAGCAAAGGGAACAGGTAAGCATGAGCAGAGAGCTCTTGTGGGTGCTTTAACCCCTAAAGGGCTTGTACCCACAGCAGCTCAGTATTTCTGGCAGGAACCCTACAACACCTCCATTTGCCAAATAAGAAGAGTTCAGCCCAGAGAGTCCAAACGATGCATCAGCGGTCACACAGCAAAAGAGACCTATAACTGGCCTGGACATCGTGGGGTGGTTAAGAGCAGGAACGCTGCAACCTGTACTCTTGGCCACCCTTTCCCCGACCCCCCACCCCTGCATCTGGCAACCACCAATCTGCTTTGTTTCTAGGAGTTTGGGTTTGTTAGGCTCCGCAGGTGGAGATGGTAGAGCACTTGTCTTTCTCTGTCTGACTTATCTCACCCGGCACGATGCCCTCGAGTTGTGATCACGTTGTCCCGAACGACAAGACTTCCTTCTTTTATGTGGCCAAGTAATATTCCATTATATTCCACTACGCCATCCCACCGTGTTATCACATTTCTTTTTTCCATTCATGTTCAGCGATGGGCACTTCGGCTGTGTCCGCATCTGGGCTCCTGCCAACATTGCTGCAGTGAACGTGGGGGAGTGGATGTGTCTTCGATGTGGCGCAGTGACGACAGGGCCCAAGACTGTGTTGGATACTTGAAAGCTGCTAAGTGAGTAGATTTTTTAAGAGTTTTCACCCACCTCCAAAAAAAAAAAAAAAAAAAAAAAAAACACAAATGGAACTATGTGAGGTGATGGATGCCAACTAAGCTCATTGGGATCATTTCACAATACGCACCGATGTCTGCGCTCGCTCTGGCAGCGCGGATACAACATGCACACGTATCAAACCAGCACGTTGCACACCTTGAACTTATACAACCTTCTATGTCAGTAAAGCTGAGGGGGAAAAGGAGTATGAACCCTGGTGCTCAAACCCCGCCGGCCTGCCTGCCACCTGGGACAGGCTGTGTGCTGGGGGGGACACCTGGGAGGTCTATCTCAGTTGCCTCCTGTGTGAAGAGGAGGGTATTGATAGTGCCCCGAAGGGTTATGAAGACTCGGTGAGGAAAAGAGTGTGGCACGTGGTCCCTGGTGGTCCATAAATATGGACAGGAAAAAAATACCTTGAAAACTCAGACCCTCTGAGTCCAAACCTCCTGCTCTTTGGACACAGAACTGATGGACAGAAACCCCCTTCCTCAACCCCCACTTTACGGACAAGAAAACGAAGCCCAGAGAAACAGAAGGCTTTTTTTGGTTTCAGCTTCGGAAATGAAATCAGGGGAAATACAAATCAGGAGATTTAAAAAGTAATAATAAAGCACCAGCAGTGAAAACCCAAAGGGACAGAAGATCGGGGGCCAGGCCGACCGGAGGTGGAGGGAGCAGCCCCAGGCCCGAGAAGGCTGACGAGGTTAGCAAGAAGGCGGGCTCCCCCGGACAGAGGCCAGTGGCCCACGGCAGGTGGCAGGGCCTCCGGGTCCCTTGGCTGCTCTGGGGGCCCTGGGGCTGCGCCCCTTGAGGAGGCGGGCTCCCCAGCTGCCTCCCTCCCAGCTGGCTCTGGCCCCAGGCTCCCCGACACCCCCCGGTGTAGACTGGCGAAGTCGGGGTGTTCAGGAGGAGCTGACTACACAGAGAGCACCTTCCTTGAAAGCCAGGGGCTGGGGAACCAGCCTAGGCTGTACTCTGCTCTAGATTCTTCCAGAAACATGGCTTCTCCTCTCCAGGCATCCCTGTATGCCATGGCTTAGGTCTTACACACACACACACACACACACACACACACACACACACATGCGGGCGGGGGGTGCGCAGGGGCAGCTGCCAGGGGTGGGCGTGGGAAGGGCTCCAAGACTGTTAGCTCTCACCTCTTGGAACCCTCACCCTCTGTCGTGAAACAAGGTGTGTGTACGTCTCTAACCTGTCCCCGCACCCCTACCCGCCCAGCCGTGTGGTGCCAAGTCCACTGCCCCTGCCCCTCCTGCAAACGTGAGGCCTCCTCGTGTGTTCCTCCCTGGCGTCCGGGGGCCACTGGCAGGTGTCCTCGAGTGGCCTTGGCTGGGGGCCAAGCCCCCCAGGCTTGTGGGCCCAAGGTGCAGCCTCTTGCTGCTGGCAGGGGAGCCCGGCTCCCGCTAACCTTGCCAGGTCCCAAACCAGATCTCCCCAGCCAGCCCGCACCTTCCTTACCTCATCCCACTTCCGACGGGCAACGCTAACTGGGCCATTCCACCTGCTGGGCTCCCCGTGCTCTGCTGGAAGGCCGCATGTGGCTGAATACACACAGCAGGGAAATAATTTTTTCTGAAAAGATAATCCTTGGGGCACCTGGGAGGATCGGTGGATGAGCATCTGCCTTTGGCCCAGGGTGTGATCCCAGGGTCCTGGGTTCATGTTCCATGTCAGGATCCCTGCATGGAGCCTGCTTCTCCCTCTGCCCGTGTCTCTGCCTCTCTCTGTGTCTCTCATGAATAAAATAAATAAAATCTTAAAAAAAAAAAAAAGATAACCCCTCACCACCACAGATGCCTGGAACACAGTAGAGTCAGGGCGGGATGGTAGATGGGAAGAGCAATAATCTTTTGAAGAAAAACCTGGGAGATCTGTTTTATTTTTTTCTAGTTTTAAAAATTAAATTCTGTTACATGCAGTCACATGTACCCTTGTTGGGGTGCAGTGTTAGGCGTTTAGACTAATGCATACGTACCTGAGGCCACCCCCACGATTAAAACACGCAACAGTTCCACAGCCCCCCAAAGTTCCCTTGTGCCCCTGTCATGGGTTGAATTGCATCCCTGCAAAATTCATATGGTGAGCTCCTAAGCCCCGGCGCCTCAGACTGTGATCTTAAGTGGAAATCGGGTCTTTACGGAAGTAATCAAGTTCAAATGAGGTCTTCAGAGTGGGTTCTAATCCAACATGACTGGTGCTTACAAAAAGGAGAAACCTGGAGACACACACACAGCCAGAGAGGGCCATGTAGACACGAAGACAGCCAAATGCAAGCCAAAGAGACAGGCCTGGAGCAGTCCTCCCCTCTTAGCCCTCGGGAGGAACAGCCCGGCCAGCACCTTGACTGCAGACTTCTGGTCTCCAGACCCATGAGACAGTTAATTTCTGTCATTTAAGCCACCCGGTTGGTGGCACTCTGTTATGGTGGCCCTAGCAAGGAACGCGGCCACTTGAAGATCACCCCTGCCCACCTCAGCTCCTGGCACTCGCCGATGGGATTTTCATGCCTATAGATCTGCTTCTCCCATAAGGTCCTGTCAGTGGGATCATGCAGGACATAGCCTTGAGCCTAGCTTTCTTGGTTCAGGACAATGCTTCTGAGATGTGCCCATGGTCCTTCCCCCCACCCCCCATTCCTTTTTATCGCTGAGGAATATTCAATTTTGTGGATATACCACAGTTCATCTATTCAGGCCCTAGTGGAAAGATATTCGGGTTATTTCCACAGTTTGGTTGTTGCAACAAAAGCCCCCATAAATGTTCACAATGTATCCCCACACCCCCCAGCATATTAATGTAAGTTTTCGTTTCTCTTGGATAAACACCTAGGGATGGAACCTTAGTCCTACGATACATGTATGTTGGCATTTGTAAGAAGCTACCAAATTGTTTCCCAAGTGGCTGTTCCATTTTTGCCATCCTCCTGGCCACGTGTGAACATCTTAGTTTCCTGCGATCTCTTCGCTGAACTTGGTGCTGTCCGTTGTTTTGTTTTTTGCCAACCTAGTAGGTATGTACAGGTATCTCATTGTGGTTTTATGTACACTTCCCTAACCTCTCAAGACGTTGGGCATGTTTTTCTGTGGTTATCTGCCATCGGTATATTTTTTTTCTGTGAAGTCATCTATTTTTAAAAGTTTTTGCCATTTTTAATGGGTTGTTTTCCTAAAGTTGAGTTCGAAAGGATAAAAAAGTCCTCTATCAAGCATGTGTTTTGCAAATATTTTCTACCACAGTATGGACTGTCTTAATTTTCTTAATAGTATCTTTTGAAGAGTACAAGGTTTTAATTTTGTATTTTCTTACCTATTTTTTTGTTGATAGATCTTGCTTTTGGTATTGCATCAAAATCTTTGCCTAACCCAAGGTCACCAAGATTTTCAGAACACATGCTTTTCATCTGACTGAGCAGCTGATTCTGACCCTGGACAAGTCACTGTGCTCCTCAGCCTTCGTTTACCCCTCTGTGAAACGTGGGTATTGAAGGGACAAGTATTTTTTCAAACTTTCTGAAAGTGAGGGAGCTGAGACTAGGCATGGGACCCTGGCATAGGAAGTGGGTACAGCGTTTCTGGGGCCCCAGCTTTCTGGAGTCTCTTGAGCAGTGCTTCCTTGCCTTTCCTACGTTAACCAATCACCCCAATCACCTATGTTCACCCCTTGTGAAAACATACATTCTGATTCGTGGGTCTGGGATAAGGCTGAGATTCTTTAGCTCTCACAAGTTCAGGTCTGCATGCACTGCTGGTCCAGGGATCTCACGTCAAGTAGCAAAGCTCCAGAATCCTCTCCGGGACAAGATGGGGAGTCCACCTTTGTCACTTAAGACTGAGGATTTCTACAGCTTGTTCCTTCCCAGGAAAGCAAAGTTCTTCCGTAGCAGTGATTCTCTTTCCCTCCTTTCTATCTGTCCTGTTACACCCCCGCAGTTAACTGATGACCACGCCAAGGCCCAGGTTTGAGCCAAATTCACTAGAATGCAGCAGAATCAGGTGGAGAAGGAGGGTGCCAGCTGAGGACTAGCAGCATTGTGAGCCATACGATAAAGTCTGTGTTATACTTAGAACTTGTTCTGTTGCATCAGAAACTCAAACTGGCTTAAGAAAGAGGCAGACGTTTTTTGGCTCAAGCAACCGAAAAGTCTGAGGTTGTGCTGGCTGCAGGTGCAGTGAGAGCCAGGTGTGCGAATGCTATCATAAGCAGTGTGGCTCTCTGAAAGCTTTGATTCCATCCTCCTCTGAATTGGTTTCACTCCCAGGCACATACCTCATGTGTCATCATAAGATCACTAGCTGGCTTCTGTTCCATCAGCTTAGCATGACCAACAGAGAGATGGCTCCTTCCCCAGTAGTATCAGTAAAAGCCCTACATTTGAGTTTAAATGGTTTAGCACAGGCCACATGCCTGTTGGTCCATGTAACAGTGACGGTAGCCAGCAGGACTATGGGGTACAACAATGTGGTGGTCCAGGCCTAAAGGGGTGAAGTGTGGGGGTGAAGTCAGCTTTCCCTGAACCACATTGACGTAAAAGATGGAAAGAATGGTCCCCCAAAGAAAAGGGAATGTTGTTTTGTTGGATGGCCAAACAACAGTGTCCACAACAGTCATTGTGAATTCATATGCATGGAAGTCTATGGGTTTAAAAAAATTGTTTTTGTGCCTCTCTCAGGGGGAAGAGGAAACAAGGACCTGTAACTCTGGCCCCTCAGGAAACACTCTCATTGTGCCTTGGGTGCCATAACTCCTCTTTAGCACTCAGCGTACATCAACTTCTTGAACTCCCTCCCCCCAGTTCTCGTGTGGGCCCGCACCTCCAACACCCAAGATTTTCATGCTACCTTTCCCAGGCTGATCAATGTATTGCAACGCTAAAAATTTATATTCCTGCCCTCCTAGAGGGTTTTCTTTCTTCTTTTTTTTTTTTTTACTTGAAATGAGGATTGTCACAGAGGGTAATGCTCAGCACAAAGTGTGCACTAAAGATGGAATTTCAGGCTTGAGGGACTTGATTCTCCTAGGAGGACAGGAAAGGATTATCCTTCTTGGTCTTATCAGATTATCCAACTGGTTGTGCTGTCCCACAAAGTCGGCCCAGTTCACAGCCTTCTGGCCCTAGAGCAATCCCCTCTGTCTGGAGGTGGCAGTGGAAACAGGTGGAGTCACAGCTGGGCTGATTAAAGGCGATGTCAGGACTGTCTCGGGAGGAACCTCTAAACAGGAGTGCAGGTGGCGAGCCTTGCCTAATTATCAATGTGACAAGCCTGTAAACTGAGACCTCAGGAGGGGAACATTCTTGCTTTGTCTCTGGCAGACAGAAGAGGCTGGTTGGGGCTTGATAGCCATCAACTGCAGTCTTTCAGGTGTTTAGAAACACCCTCCCTCCAACCAACCGTCAGTCTGCAGGCAGGCCCACACGACTCCCCAGCTGGAGGAGGATGGCTCTGGCTACAAAAGAACCGGTTCTGGCCAGGGACGGGGACTGTTTTTGTGTGTGGGATCCGGTTGACGTGCTGTAATGTCAGGTTAGGCTGATAGGGTATTTTACCGAATGACACAAATTCCACTTTCGGTAACAGTACCCCAATGTCAATAGTGAAGGTAAATAGATTGTCTTAGGAAATGAGAAAATAGGTGCATGGTGTCCCAGCCTCCCCGCTCCCGAGTGTGCGAGCTAGGAGACCACGCTTGGCACCCATCCGTAGGTACCTTGCCCTCCCTCCCCGGCGCACACAATGACCCCCTTATGCGCTACCCGCCAGCCTCCCATGGGCAGGGCGCTCGGTGTGTGGGGAGTTTGACTACAGTACTACTGTACGTGGTAATAATTAACTTGAAATGGCATTTACGACCATGAGATGTGGTGTGTGCCGCTCTACCCTTCATCCCTCCAGCAAACAGAACGTACTGACTCTAAACAGGTAGGACCAGTTGCTCCCAGGCCCTCAAAGACACAGTGTTCTGCTAGGGAAGGAGCTGAGCATAATGGGCCCATTGAGTCTGGAGGCAGGCACTTTCCTCTCTTGGCCGCATGGACCCAGGGGTCGGGCCTCGACCCCAGGGGCTGGTGGGTAGGTTCGGGTTTCTAAATGGGCCTTGTTCACTCACTGGAAGAGTGAACAAAACTCCAAAGCTGAGCATGAAACTCTGGGCACTGAGCAGAAAGCTTCAAACAGTTTCCCCGTAGAAGTCAGGGGCTGAACTATCCCTCTGAGTGGCTTCATCCTTAAAAAAAGGCTTTGTCCCCTTAGGGCCCTTTGTATAATAACTAGTAAGGTGGGCGGAAGTCAAGCTTTCAGAGTAGCTGGGGTTGGGGTGGAGTAAAGGCACAGAGCAATTAGGTAGTTCACTCAAAACACACAGCCAGCTGGGGTTAGAACTGGAAGCTACACAGGTCTCCCAGTTTTCATGTTTTGGCCTCATTGGAAGCAAAGGGACAACTGCCTTTTCTTGGGTCATTTGATTCCAAGCAAGGCTCTTCGTGCTAGGAGTCCAAGGGTCACCTGGACCTACCTTGTGCACTACTACTTACCCAGTAGGAGGGAAGAAGCAAACAGAGTAAGAGAAAGCAGGTTCCAGTCTGGCTCTGGGACCCACAGCTGTGCGACAGTGGGTGGAGCCCTTCCCATCATTGGACCTTGGCTTCCTCATCTGCAAAGAGAGGGAGCCGGGACAAGTGTCCTCCCGAGTGGCTCCAACCACCCATGTTCAGTGGGTAGACTGCTGCATGGGCAGGTGCCACGAGCAGGTTCCCCTCCTACCAGGAACACCAGGGAAAGCACGGGGTGGTGGCGGGAGCTGTGGCAGGAAGATGCTGGAAGGGAAAAGAAAGCCCCGCAAAGCACACCAGTAATTTGGAGCTTCGGCCTTCCTTCCAGGGACTAATAGGAACCCTCTTGAAAAATGATAAAGTGCTAATTAAGATCTTAGAGTTTGTTTTATTGAATTTTTTCATTTTTGGGTCCTGGGTCTTCAAATGTAATGACCTGGCCAAGGTCACAGAGAAAAGGGGCAGCAGGTCTCCTGCTTCTCTGCTGCTCTTTCTAGGTGCTCAGTAGCTGGTGACGAGACCAACCCTCAATGGGCAGCGGCAATGGTCAGAAACAGATTCCTGGGGACATTGTCATAGTTAGGCTGTGACCTCAGTGGTTGAGCTCAGACCCTGTGCTATGCCCATTACTTACATCAGAGTCATTTTTTTTTTTTTATTTAAAAGCTGATGACAAGTATGCCTAAAACTAAAATAATGTTATCTGCTGATTAATGTCTCAGTTTTTTAAAGAAATATTTTATTTATTTTTGTGCACACCTCTGAGAGAGAGAGAGAGAGAGAGAGAAAGCACAAGCAGGGGGAGGGGCAAGCAGACTCCTCACTGAGCGGGGGGCCAAATGCAGGACTCGATCCCAGGACCCCAGGATCACACCCTGAACCAAAGGCAGATGCTCAACTGCTGAACCACCCAGGTGCCCCTATAATGATGGATTTTAAAAAATGACTCCAGCTTTCCTGACTAGAGAACCAGTTGGAGAAGAGGGCACCTCCTTATGGGCTGTGTGGTCTTTTCTTGATTCCCTGGGGCGAGTCCTGGAGACAGAGACCTAGTCATCCTTCTTTCAGCCTCCAAAAAGGGCTTCTTCTCCCTCCACTGTATTACTGGGATTCTAATACCCTGATCCCATCCAGAGTGAGAGTTTATCTGGAATCCTCCAAAGAGAAAGAAAGCAGCGTGGTCCCTTTCTGCCGAGGCAGACAGGAGGTTTGCCCCAAGGTCGACCGTGTTTCTGTGTCTTTGTGTGACCCTTGGGTGGGGAGAGGCGGGCAGATGGAGAAACTGAATTAATCACTTTCAAAAACAACCCAGAGCAACTTGAAATGCTTATCTCTGCCTCTCACTGCAGAGACTCATTCCTGACATAATCCTCAAGAGTGGCCATGAAGAAGGGTGCCTATTTTCCAACCGGATAGTCCAAATCCAATGCCAGCAGTGTCGGCCAATGGCCTTCCCTCCCAGAACCCTAGGCAGAGGCAGAGAGAGAGAACGGGGTGCCTGGTGTGTCACCAGATGCCTGTTTCGCTCTGGGGGATCATGACATCCGGCCATAGGATATGCCCCCGATGACATTCAATTCTAGGAAAAACGTTCAGCTTTGCTGAAGTAGAACTAGCAGACCTCAAGGGAGAATGTACCCAGAGCCGTGCGGCCCCTGGGGCAGGCCTGCGCTGGAGTCACTTGTCTGTGACCATGAAGATGACCAGGCCTTGCAAGCCCAAGTTCACAGGACACAGCCTATGAGGGTTTTGATTTGCCTTCAACAGACGGCGCCCGCACCAACCACCACAGCCGGAAGGCCAATCAAGCTGTGTCCCCTGTCACTCTCCCTAGTAGTTCTGACCACAACAGCTAGTAACCACTTCCTTGCACAATTATTTGTTACCAGCAGCTGCCTCTCCCAGCCTGGCAGCTCCCCAGAGGACATTGAGTGTCTAACAGATCCATCAGCACCTAGTACAACGCCGGCGCACAGTAGGCATTCAGCAAATCCTTGTGCAAGGAAGAGCTATGTAGAGAGCATTACATCAAAAAAATCTATAGGATGAGGGTGCCCGGGTGGCTCAGTCGGTTAAGCACCTGCCTTTGGCTCGGGTCATGATCCCGGGGTCATGGGATGGAGCCCTGCCTCAGGCTCCTGGCCCTCCCTCTGCCTCTGCCCGCCCCCCCGACTCGGGCTCTCTCACTCTCTCTCTATCTCAAATAAATAAAATCGTTTTAAAAATCTATAGGACAATGTTAGAAATTGAAGTGATCTTACACATTTATTTCAACCCCAAAAAGTGAGGCCAGGAGTGATAACGTGACTTGCTCAGTCACCTGGCTGGGTAATCAGAGGGCTGGAGCTAGAAGCCAAGACCACCTGCTTCAATCTGCTCATCCAGGGGATTTCCTTTAATGACTGCTCTTAACTAAAAGTTATGTGAAATACTAGCTCTTGTGTGGAGGGTCCCAATCCCCCTGCCTCCAAACACAGCTGGGGTCTCTACCCTTCTCTGCATCCCTAGTACCATTACTCTAGGACAAACCACCAGCTTCTCCTGCCTGGAATTGGATAATCTCTTTATTGTCACTTTCCCTGTCCCCGTCCTCCTGCCACCATGGGCTGGAGGGGCCCTTTAGCCATGTGCATCTTGGCACGTCATCCCCCTGCTTCAACCGCACCATGTCGCATGTCCTGACTGCAAGCGCAGTCACTTCTTACAAGGCCTACAAGCCCTGCATCATCTGCCCCTCCCTCACCTCCCTTGCTCCTAGGTAGAGAAAAGCTGGCCTTTTGCTTCTGTCACTCAGACATCTCAAGTTTGCAGCTCTTTGTGCCTAGAATGCTTCTTGGCAGGTCTGCTCATCAGTCTTCTCACAGAGTGCCATCTCTGACCACCATGTATAAAGTACGTGCCTCCCATGTCCCCCTTACCGCTGTCTATACCATGAGTCCATTTTGGGAGTTCCACGGCACGTTTCGCTCTCTGAAATCGCCTCCTTCCCTTTCCACATATGCATCCAATTAGCCAACACAGAGCATGTCATTAGTTTCAGATGTAGTGTATTCATCAGTCTTTTTTTTTTCTAAAGATTTTATTTATTTATTTATTCATGAGAGACACACAGAGAGAGAGAGGCAGAGACACATGCAGAGGGAGAAGCAGGCTCCATGCAGGGAGCCCGATGCGGGACTCGATCTCGGGACCCCAGGATCATGCCCCGGGCTGAGGGCAGACGCTCAACCACTGAGCCACCCAGGTATCCCAATTCATCAGTCTTATATAACACCCAGTCCTCCTTCATGCCCATCACCCAATCACCCCCCCAACCTGTCCCTCAACAACCCTCACTTTGTTTCCCACAGTTAAGAGTCTCTCATGGTGTGTCTCCCTCTCTGGTGACTTCCCATTCAGTTTTTCTTCCCTTCCCTTATGAATCTCTGCACTATTTCTTATATTCCTCATATGAGTGAAACTATATGATAATTGCCTTTCTCTGTTTGACTGATTTCACTCAGCTTTTTTCCCTTGTTTTCTTGTATGTTATTTACCAAGCCATACCCCAAGGTAAGCCCCATGGGAGTGGGAACGTGGTCTTGTACACCCCTGTACGTCCAGCACCTAGGTCAGCACCCATATACATTCATTGCATTTGTTGAATGAATTAGTGTCTGCAACCAAAGTGGTTTAATTGGAGGTACTATCATGGATTTATTTTTGAAGGTTGTGGTGAAGAATCAACTCATAAAATCCAAAGTGTTCGCTTGGAAAGGGAAGACACTGGGTGGGTAAAATATTCCCACAATTGGCCAGCATTAGAATCACCAGGAGGGCTGGTAAAAAGAGAGCTTCCTGGGGCCCACCCAGCAGCTCCCCATGGAGGAGGACACCCAGGCTGAGTCAGGAAGCTGCTGGCTACTGACAGGAAGTGGACCCGATTGGAAAACCACGATAGGATTGTGGGCGATAGGATCCAGAGCCAAGTACATGTTCTTAGCTTTGACCTTGTACCTGCACTTCTGGGAAATAATCCTAAACACAGAAACAACTTTGTGTACAAAGATATTTATCTCAGCTTGTTTATAAAAGTGAAAATTTTACAACAATGTAAGTATTCCAAAGTAGGGGAGGTGATTAAGGAACCCATGATAGAGCCACATGATGGACATTAAAACAAATACTTATGATCATGTTTCTACATAAAAGGAATTCTTGCCTTTGCTCTAGTCTGAATGCTTGTGTCTGTTGGTACCCAACCTGAGGAGTTTCCTGGGAGAAATTTGAAACTGGCTCTTGTATACAGAGCTCGGGGAGAGATGGAAGAAAGAGGCAGACACTCCAAATTGGTAGGCGGCAGGTGTGATATGCAAGGGAACTTATGGTGGAGGCTTGTCTTGGGTGGCTATGAGAGGAGTAGCTCTCCGCACCTACCTCACAGAACCGTAAAAGTTTATGCAGAGGCCTTAATGGGATTCCATCTTGCACACAGTTCAGATGATCTTAACAACACATCACTATCTCTCAAGGCTGTGTCCTTGAATCAGCTCCTAGTGTGGGCAGAACATATATTCCAAGTACAGGGAAGGGGATAAGAAGCCTCTGATTGCTCCGGTCCCACTCACACAGGTCTACCTGTGGTCACCTCCTCTCCGTGACCTCCTCCAACAGTGTCCCAGCTCCAAAGTCATAGATTGAAATCCTAACCCCAGTGTGGTGGTATCAGGAGGCGCAGACTCAGGGAGGTGCAGACTCAGGGACGTGCTTGGTTCATGAGGGCAGAGCCCTCGTGAATGGGATCAGTGTGTTTATAGAAGAAACCCCAGAGGGCTAGCTCTCTCCTTCTACCACACGAGGATACAGTAAGTCGGTAGGCCACAACCCTGAAGAGGGTTCTCACCAGAACCCAACCGTGCTGGTACCCCGACCTTGGACTTCCAGCCTTCAAAACAATAAATTCCTGCTATTTAGAAGCTATCCAGTCAGTTCTATTTTGTTACAGCAACCTGAGTGGACTAAGACAGCTTCCTGCGAGAATGTAAAATTGTTCATTTGCTATGATAGCACAACACGTACTGGCAGCTGACTCCCTGGGTTCCAGTTCCAGCTGTGACCGACCAGGTATGGTCGGGAAAGCTACTAAGCCTCTGTGATACGGTTTTCTCTTCTTAAAATGGAGATCAATAATAACACACATGATAGGTCCTCAATAAATATTATATATATATGGGGGAATACTGAAAGGAATTATATTAAAATGCCTGCAGGCCCTATGCTGGCCTTGTTAGATATGAATGATTTTTCTTTTCTCTGCTTTCCAGGAGGTGGTTCTATGATTTCTATAACTGATCAAACATCATGACAGTCAATCTCCAGTGCAATGCAAAACCGAGCATTTTCATTGAGGCATACAGGGCACTACTGTAAGCACAGGGGTAGAGGGCAGGAGTGGAAAGAAAGCAAATGCACCAAGGAATCTTTTCAAATGTAAATCTTTTCAAATGTCTTATATTCCAGTATAAGACACAAGTGAATAAAGATGGTAGCAGTTGCTCATACAACACCTATTTTCCCAAGCTTGTCCAGCTGCCCTATGGCCAAGCTGCATTTAGGCCCCAGACAGTCCAACTCCAGAGTACATGCTCCTCACTCTGAGCCACACTGTTCCTTTAAAAAAGGACTTACAAAAAAGATGCTTTCACATCTCCTGTTCTCTTTCCTCATAGGTCAGTCCTACAGGGTGGGTTTTAGCTATTCACATATTCATTGCATAAATATTTATTGAATGTCTGCTTGCAGGAGAACAGCTCTCCCTGGTGCCCAGGCAGCTTTGCATGTATCTACACAGCCCATGCAGGTTCATGCCCCAGGTGCAGCTTGTCTGGGTCTTTTTTTTTTTTTTTTAGCTTGTCTGGGTCTTGACAGAAGGCCTTGTGGTCCTCCTGGAACCCAAGAGCGTATGAGGCTTTCAAAGAGCTGCTCAGAGGCTGTCTCCCCTCCCCTTTCTCTCTCCAATGGGAGGCTATCGTTAGACCATTTCTTATCACCTCCTGGGTTCTGATGACTCTTAGGGCTTCCTGCTATAGCCTCTTCAGAGTAGAGCTGCAGAATATAAAACCACTTGGGGGCAGTCTAGAATCCAGTCCTCAGCAATGGCATCTCCCAGAACTCACATTCTATTCATCAGTCCTCTTTGGTCTATAAGGACGAGGATCATGGAAGACTGGCTCCATTGGCTTTCTTCTTTGCTGTGTAAACCTAAAAGTGGCTCAGTGTTACCTTTACCAGTCAAGCGACTCAGGCTGTGACTCAGCCTTACCTTATCAGGTAAGATGCATCTGTGGATAAAGCTCTTATGGGGCTTATATTCTAGAGGAGTGACCGACCACAAAGATGGGCGGAGTAAATAGGTGAAGCCTTTCTTATAAGAGAAGGTGATAGAGATTGTAGAAAACAGTAAAAGGAAAGGGTTAAGCTAAGGAGGCAGATGGCTGCATAAAACAGGGCACAAAGTACTCCTCGTACTCTTCGTCAAGAACAGGAGATCTGAGCAGACTTGACGAGGTTGAGAAGATTAGCCAGAGGGAAGAGCTGGAGCAACATGTCTGGAATGTTCAAGAAAGGGCGGGGGGATGACGCTGGCTAGAGTGTTGTGAGGAAAGGTGGGCATAGTGGAGGCAAGGAATGATTCAAGAGGCAGCCATGGGTCAGGTCCGGTGTGGCCTTGTGAACTATTTTAAGACTTCGACTTTTCACCGACAGATGGGGGGAACCATGGCAGAGTTTGTGTTCTCAATCTTTTCGTTGTAAGATAAAATACACAGCATCCCACACCAAACAAATGTATAGCTTGGTGAATTATCATGAGGTCTAGACTCTTTTAACCACCTTCCAGGTCAAGAAGGATACCTGCCAGTCTCCTCAGAAATGCTTCCAGGGGCTCCATCCCAATCAGCATTCCCTGCCTCTGCACAAATATAACACCCTTTGGCTTTTCTGTTGGTTAGTTGCTGGGTTTCTCTATGTTTACACCTCATTCTGTTAGTTTAATCCTAACGTGTTTCTCTGTTTGCATCTCATCACCTTACTTTAATCCTAACGAGTCTCTTAAGTCACTTTTAGCCTGTGGGTCCTCCTCAGCCTTTTCTTTCTCTTATAGTTTATGTGTTGGAGTTCTAGGTCAGTTGGACCTATAGTTTTCCCCCTGCTGGATTTTGTTAACCATTGCATGATTTTGAGCAGAGGAAGGGCATGATCCGACCTAGATTTTAAAAGACTTACACTGCCTATTGTGTCGAAATTGTAGGAAGACAAGGATAAAGCAAAGAGATCTCTGAGGGGCTACTGCAGAAGCTCATGAGAGACAATGTGGCTTATACCTGGCAGGAGAACTAGAAGAGGCAATAGGTAGTTGGATTCAGATTCTGTTTCGAAATACATGAGCCAACAGGATTTCCTTATATGCTCGACATGGATTGTGAAAGAAAGTAAGGAGTCAAGAATGATTTTTTAAAACTGCTTTATTGAGATAGTCACATACTATAGTATGGAACTTACCCATCTAAAGTGTAGTGGCTTTTAGCATATTCAAAGAGCTGTGCAACCATCACAGTAATCTAATTTTAGAACATTTCCATCAAAAGAAACTGCGTGCCCAGAGGTAATCAGTCCCATTCCTACCTGGCAGTCCTTTCCCTTCCAGACTCTGGCAACCACTAATCTATTATATGACTCTAAGGTTTGCCTATTCTGGACATTCCATATGAACAGAATCATATAAAATGTGGTATTTCATGACTGGCTCCTTCAATTAACATCATGTTTCCAAGGTTCATTCAAGTTGTAGGAAACATCAGTACTTTATTCCTTTTCGTTGTTGAACCATATTCCAGTGTATGGATATGTCATATTTTGCTTATCTATTCATCTGTTGATGGAGATTTGGGTTGTTTCCACTTTAGGCTATGAAAAATGCTGATATGAACATTTGCGTACAAGTTTTTCTTTGGACATATGTTTTCAATTTTCTTGGTTATGGACCTGCAAGTATCATATGGTAGGATTGTACAGTAACTCTATGTTCAATCTATTGAGGAAGTGCCAAACTGTTTTCCACAGTGGGTGCATCGTTTTACATTCCTACCTGTAATGTGTATGGATTCCAATATCTCCACATCCCCACCGACACTTATTACTATTTGTCTCTTCGATTATAGTTATCCTAGTGGATATGAAGGGCATCTCATTCCAGCTTCTATTTGAACTTCCCTAATGATTCATGATGTTGAGCATTCTTTCATGTGTTCATTAGCCATTGGTTTATCTCCTTTAGAGAGATGTCTATCCAAACTCTTTGTCCATTTCTTAATTGAGTTATTTACCTTTTTATCATTGAGTTGTAGGAGTTCTTTTATATTCAGGTACATGTCCCTTGTCAGCTGTATGTTTTATAAACATTTTCTCTCCTTCTGTGGGTTGTCTTTTCACTTTCGTGGCCTATGAAGCAAAAAAGTTTTTAGTTAGGATGAAGTCCAATTTCTCCATTTTGCTGTTGTTATTGCTTGTGCTTTTGGTGTTAAGAAACTGCCATTTAACCCAAGTTCATGAAGATTTACTTCTAAGTATTTATCTAAGAGTTGTATAGTTTTTGAGACCTGTAGTTTAGACTTTGTATGTTTAGGTCTATGATCCACTTTCAGTTGATTTTTGTGTAAGGTGAAAGGTAAGAATCCATTTGGACCATTGATTTTTCAATCTTTGGCAAGGGGATATCCAATTGTTCTAGGACTATTTTTTGAGAAGACTATTCTTTCTTTCTTTTTTTTTTTAAAGATTTTATTTATTCATTTTACAGAGAGAGAACACAAGCAGAGGGAGAAGCAGGACCCCGTTGAAGAGGGAGCTCAACTCAACACAGGGCTCGATCCCAGGACCCAAGGATCACGACCCAAGCTGAAGGCAACTGTCTAACCAACTGAGCCACCCAGGAACCACAAGACTATTCTTTCTTAATTGATTTGTCTTCATCCTTGTTGGAAATCAATTGACTGTAAATGTGAAGTTCTATTTCTAGACCCTCAATTCCATTCCATTGATTTATGTATCTATCATTATGCCAATACCACATGGGCTTGATTACTATAGTTTCTAGTAAGTTTGGAAATTGGGCAGAGTGTGTTCTTTTACAAGATTGTCCTGGCTATTCTGAATCTCCTCCTTCATTCCTGACTTTAATGATTTGAGTCTTTCCTCATTTTTCTTCTTGATCACTGGAGGTAGAGTTGTGTCAATTTTGTTTGTCTTTTCAAAGAAACAACTTTTGAGTTTGTTGATTTTCTCTAAGTTGAATGAAATGGATAAATTCCTCAAAAGATGCAAACTATCATAGATTACTTAAGAAGAAACATGTTATCTGCATAGGGATATACAAGCCTTTCCCAAAGAAATTCCAAGATCAGATGGTTTTATTGGTAAAATCTCCTAAATACTTAAAGAAGAAATGAAACCATTTTTTAATGAATGTTTTCAGAAAATAGAAGAAGAAGTAACATGTCTGAAGTTATTTATGAAGGCCAGAATTACCCAGGTAACCAAAAACAGGAAGACAAAATTATAAGAAAAGAAAATTACAGACCAAAGGAACACAACAATACTCAATAAAATTTTAGCAAGTCATATCCAGAATATATAAAAAGATATTAAATACATCATTACCAAGTTAGATTTATCTCAGATATGCAAGTTTGGCTCAAAACTCTCTTTTTTGGAATCAAGGAATCAATTAACAAACTAAAAATGAGAAATCATATGATCATTTAGATCAATGTAGAAAAATAATGTCCTAAAATTATTTTTAAAAGGTTCAGAAAACTAAGAACAGAAGGAAACTTCAACTACCGAGTACCTACAGACAGTACCATACTTAAAGTTTGATGTTCAATGATTAAGGGTTTGTGTAAAATTGTTTTCATTTCTTCTTTATTTATTTTTTTTAATCAAAAATTTTATTTATTTTTTAATTAATTTTTATTGGTGTTCAATTTACCAACATACAGAAAAACACCCAGTGCTCATCCCGTCAAGTGTCCGCCTCAGTGCCCGTCACCCATTCCCTTCCAACACCCGCCCTCCTCCCCTTCCACCACCCCTAGTTCGTTTCCCAGAGTTAGGAGTCTTTATGTTGTCTCCCTTCCTGATATTTCCCAACATTTCTTTTCCCTTCCTTTATATTCCCTTTCAATATTATTTATATTCCCCAAATGAATGAGAACATACACTGTTTGTCCTTCTCCGATTGACTTATTTCACTCAACATAATACCCTCCAGTTCCATCCACGTTGAAGCAAATGGTGGGTATTTGTCGTTTCTAATTGCTGAGTAATATTCCATTGTATACATAGACCACATCTTCTTTATCCATTCATCTTTCGATGGACACCAAGGCTCCTTCCACAGTTTGGCTATTGTGGCCTTTGCTGCTAGAAACATCGGGGTGCAGGTGTCCCGACGTTTCATTGCATCTGAATCTTTGGGGTAAATCCCCAACAGTGCAATTGCTGGGTCGTAGGGCAGGTCTATTTTTAACTCTTTGAGGAACCTCCACACAGTTTTCCAGAGTGGCTGCACCAGTTCACATTCCCACCAACAGTGTAAGAGGGTTCCCTTTTCTCCGCATCCTCTCCAACATTTGTTGTTTCCTGCCTTGTTAATTTTCCCCATTCTCACTGGTGTGAGGTGGTATCTCATTGTGGTTTTGATTTGTATTTCCCTGATGGCAAGTGATGCAGAGCATTTTCTCATGTGCATGTTGGCCATGTCCATGTCTTCCTCTGTGAGATTTCTCTTCATGTCTTTTGCCCATTTCATGATTGGGTTGTTTGTTTCTTTGGTGTTGAGTTTAATAAGTTCTTTATAGATTTTGGAAACTAGCCCTTTATCTGATATGTCATTTGCAAATATCTTCTCCCATTCTGTAGGTTGTCTTTTAGTTTTGTTGACTGTATCCTTTGCTGTGCAAAAGCTTCTTATCTTGATGAAGTCCCAATAGTTCATTTTTGCTTTTGTTTTTTTTGCCTTTGTGGATGTATCTTGCAAGAGGTTACTGTGGCTAAATTCAAAAAGGGTGTTGCCTGTGTTCTCTTCTATGATTTTGATGGACTCTTGTCTCACATTTAGATCTCTCATCCATTTTGAGTTTATCTTTGTGTATGGTGAAAGAGAGTGGTCCAGTTTCATTCTTCTGCATGTGGATGTCCAATTTTCCCAACACCATTTATTGAAGAGACTGTCTTTCTTCCAATGGATAGTCTTTCCTCCTTTATCGAATATTAGATAACCATACATTTCAGGGTCCACTTCTGGGTTCTCTATTCTGTTCCATTGATCTATGTATCTGTTTTTGTGCCAGTACCACACTGTCTTGATGACCACAGCCTTGTAGTACAACCTGAAATCTGGCATTGTGATGCCCCCAGCTATGGTTTTCTTTTTTAAAATTCCCCTGGCTATTCAGGGTCTTTTCTGATTCCACACAAATCTTAAAATAATTTGTTCTAACTCTCTGAAGAAAGTCCATGGTATTTTGATAGGGATTGCATTAAACGTGTAAATTGCCCTGGGTAACATTGACATTTTTACAATATTAATTCTGCCAATCCATGAGCATGGAGTATTTTTCCATCTCTTTGTGTCTTCCTCAATTTCTTTCAGAAGTTTTCTATAGTTTTTAGGGTATAGATCTTTTACCTCTTTGGTTAGGTTTATTCCTAGGTATCTTATGCTTTTGGGTGCAATTGTAAATGGGATTGATTCCTTAATTTCTCTTTCTTCAGTCTCATTGTTAGTGTATAGAAATGCCATTGATTTCTGGGCATTGATTTTGTATCCTGCCACGCTACCAAATTGCTGTATGAGTTCTAGCAATCTTGGGGTGGAGGCTTTTGGGTTTTCTATGTAGAGTATCATGTCATCGGCGACGAGGGAGAGTTTGACTTCTTCTTTGCCAATTTGAATGCCTTTAATGTCTTTTTGTTGTCTGATTGCTGAGGCGAGGACTTCCAGAACTATGTTGAATAGCAGTGGTGAGAGTGGACATCCCTGTGTTGTTCCTGATCTTAGGGGAAAGGCTCCCACTGCTTCCCCATTGAGAATGATATTTGCTGTGGGCTTTTCGTAAATGACTTTTAAGATGTCAAGGAAAGTTCCCTCTATCCCAACACTCTGAAGGGTTTTGATCAGGAATGGATGCTGTATTTTGTCAAATGCTTTCTCTGCATCTAATGAGAGTATCATATGGTTCTTGGTTTTTCTCTTGCTGATATGATGAATCACATTGATGGTTTTATGAGTGTTGAACCAGCCTTGTGTCCTGGGGATAAATCCTACTTGGTCATGGTGAATAATTTTCTTAATGTGTTGTTGGATCCTATTGGCTAGTATCTTGTTGAGAATTTTTGCATCCATGTTCATCAGGGATATTGGTCTGTAATTCTCCTTTTTGGTGGGATCTTTGTCTGGTTTTGGAATTAAGGTGATGCTGGCCTCATAGAACGAATTTGGAAGTACTCCATCTCTTTCTATCTTTCCAAACAGCTTTAGTAGAATAGGTATGATTTCTTCTTTAAACGTTTGATAGAATTCCCCTGGGAAGCCATCTGGCCCTGGACTCTTGTGTCTTGGGAGGTTTTTGATGACTGTTTCAATTTCCTCCCTGGTTATTGGCCTGTTCAGGTTTTCTATTTCTTCCTCCAGTTTTGGTAGTTTGTGGCTTTCCAGGAATGCGTCTATTTCTTCTAGATTTCCTAATTTATTGGCGTACAGCTGTTCATAATATGTTTTTAAAATTGTTTGTATTTCCTAGGTGTTGGTAGTGATCTCTCCTTTCTCATTCATGATTTTATTAATTTGAGTCTTCTCTCTCTTCTTTTTAATAAGGTTGGCTAATGGTTTATCTATCTTATTAATTCTTTCAAAGAACCAACTCCTGGTTCTGTTGATCTGTTCCACAGTTCTTTTGGTCTCGATTTCATTTAGTTCTGCTCGAATTTTAATTAACTGTCTTCTTCTGCTGGGGGTGGGGTCCATTTGTTGCTTTTTCTCTAGTTCCTTTATGTGTAAGGTGAGCTTTTGAATTTGAGTTCTTTCCAGTTTTTGAATGGATGCTTGTATTGCAATGTATTTCCCCCTCAGGACTGCTTTTGCTGCATCCCAAAGATTTTGAACGGTTGTATCTTCATTCTCATTAGTTTCCATGAATCTTTTTAATTCTTCCTTAATTTCCTGGTTGACTTTTTCATCTTTTAGCAGGATGGTCCTTAACCTCCACGTGTTTGTGGTCCTTCCAAACTTCTTGTTGTGATTAAGTTCTAATTTCAAGGCATTATGGTCTGAGAATATACAGGGGACTATCCCGATCTTTTGGTATCGGTTCAGACCCGATTTGTGACCCAGTATGTGGTCTATTCTGGAGAAAGTTCCATGTGCACTTGAGAAGAATGTGTATTCAGTTTTTTTTTTTAATTTGTATTTATATATGATAGTCACACAGAGAGAGAGAGAGAGAGAGGCAGAGACACAGGCAGAGGGAGAAGCAGGCTCCATGCACCAGGAGCCCGACGTGGGATTCGATCCTGGGTCTCCAGGATCACGCCCTAGGCCAAAGGCAGGCGCCAAACCGCTGCGCCACCCAGGGATCCCAGATTGTGTATTCAGTTGAGTTTGGATGTAAAGTTCTGTAGATATCTGTGAAATCCATCTGGTCCAGTGTATCATTTAAAGCTCTCGTTTCTTTGGAGATGTTGTGCTTAGAAGACCTATCTAGTATAGAAAGAGCTAGATTGAAGTCACCAAGTATAAGTGTATTATTATCAAAGTATTTCTTCAGTTTGGTTATTAATTGGTTTAAATATTTGGCAGCTCCCACATTCGGGGCATAAATATTGAGGATTGTTAAGTCCTCTTGTTGGATAGATCCTTTGAGTATGAGATAGTGTCCCTCTTCATCTCTCACTATAGTCTTCGGGGTAAATTTTAATTTATCTGATATAAGGATGGCTTCCCCTGCTTTCTTTTGAGGACCATTTGAATGGTAAATGGTTCTCCAACCTTTTATTTTCAGGTTGTAGGTGTCCTTCTGTCTAAAATGAGTCTCTTGTAGACAGCAAATAGATGGGTCCTGCTTTTTTATCCAGTCTGAAACCCTGCGCCTTTTGATGGGGTCATTAAGCCTGTTCACATTCAGAGTTACTATTGACAGATATGAGTTTAGTGTCATCATATCTATTCAGTCCTTGTTTTTGGGGATTGTTCCACTGAACTTCTTCTTAAAGGGGAATTTTAAGAGTCCCCCTTAAAATTTCTTGCAGAGCCGGTTTGGAGGTTACATATTCTTTCAGTTCCTGTCTGTCTTGGAAGCTCTTTATCTCTCCTTCCATTTTGAATGAGAGCCTTGCTGGATAAAGTATTCTTGGTTGCATGTTCTTCTCATTTAGGACCCTGAATATATCCTGCCAGCCCTTTCTGGCCTGCCAGGTCTCTGTGGAGAGGTCTGCTGTTACCCTAATATTCCTCCCCATAAAAGTCAGGGACTTTTTTTCTCTTGCTGCTTTAAGGATCTTCTCCTTATCTTTGGAATTTGCAAGCTTCACTATTAAATGTCGAGGTGTTGAACGGTTTTTGTTGATTTTAGGGGGGGATCTCTCTATTTCCTGGATCTAAATGCCTGTTTCCCTTCCCAGATTAGGAAAGTTTTCAGCTAGGATTTGTTCAAATACATATTCTGGCCCTCTGTCCCTTTCGGCGCCCTCGGGAACCCCAATTAAACGTAGGTTTTTCTTCCTCAGGCTGTCATTTATTTCCCTTAATCTATCCTCATGGTCTTTTAATTGCCTGTATCTTTTTTCCTCAGTTTACCTCTTTGCCATCAACTTGTCTTCTATGTCACTCACTCGTTCTTCCACCTCGTTAAGCCTCGTCGTTAGGACTTCTAGCTTGGATTGCATCTCATTTAATTGATTTTTAATTTCTGCCTGATTGGATCTAAATTCTGCAGTCATGAAGTCTCTTGAGTCCTTTATGGTTTTTTCTAGAGCCACCAGTAGCTGTATAATAGTGCTTCTGAATTGGCTTTCTGACATTGAATTGTAATCCAGATTTTGTAACTCTGTGGGAGAGAGGGCTGCTTCTGATTCTTTTTTTTGAGGTGAGGTTTTCCTTCTAGTCATTTTGCTCAGTGCAGAGTGGCCAAAAACAAGTTGTATTGGGAAAAGGAGAAAAAGAGAGAGAAGGAAAGAAAAGAGAAAAAGAAAAAAAGAGAAAGAAGAAAAAAAGGGGAAAAAGAGAAGAAAAAGAGAAAGAAAAAGAAAGAAAGGAGAAAAAAAGGGGGTGGGGTGGGGGAAGCAATCAGAAATCAAGAAGAAAGAAAGAAAAAAAAGCACAAAACAAAACAAAAACAAAAACAAAAACAAAAACAAAAACAAAAAAACACGGGGGAGTATCTTCCGATTCTGTATACTTTAAGTCCCTTGACTTCCCCTGGAACTGGTCCGTCTCGCTGGTCTTCTGGGGGAGGGGCCTGCCCCTGCCTGGTGCTGATTCTCAGGTGTTAGCACTTGGGGGAGCTGCTCTGCCCCTGCCTGGTGCAGGGCTCAGTGGGGGTTGTTTACCCCGTGAGGCCCCGGGAGGAAGCCACAGTGGCGGGGCGGCAGCTCTGGGAACCTGGAGTCAGCTCCCGCAGTAACTCCGGGGCTCTCCGTCTGCAGGTTCATTTCTTCTTTAAATATTAGAGTTCACCAGGAAAACCATCTGAGCATGGAGCTTGGTGGAGAGGGGAAGGCTTTTCATAAACAATTCAAGATTTTTAATAAATATAGAACTAAGGCAAGGATATTTATTCACTTCTTTTACTTAACATTTTACTAGTAGTTGGAGGCAGTGAAATAGGGCAATAAAAAAATTTATAAAAGACGTAACGATTGGAAAGAAACAAATAAAGCTATCTTTGTTTGCCAACAACATGATTGTGGACGTAGAAAAGCCTAAGGAATCTAACCAAAAAAGCCAGTAAAACTGACAAGTGAGTTTAACAAGGTCATAAGATACAAGATCAACATATAAAACTCAATTTTATTTTTAAATACCAGCAAAGAACACCTGAAAATTAAAATGGAAGCCCAATCCTATTTACAGTAACATCAACAAACATGAAATACTTAGAACTCTCCTGAAAAAAATATGTGCAAGATTTGTATGCTGCAAATTAACAAAACCCACGTCTGAGAGAAATTAAATAAGGTCTCAAATAAATACAGATCCTTCTCAGGCTCATGAATTGGAAGGCTCATTATGATGCCAATATCCGTCCTAATTGATCTACAAGATTCAATGTAATCCCAATCAGAATCCCAGCAGGCTATTTTAATATAAAAAGACAGTCTGATTCTAAATGTATATTAAGTAGCAAAGGATGTAGAATTGCTGAAACAATTTTAAAGAAAAGAACAAAACTGGAGGACTCACATTACTTAATTTTAAGGCTTTCTACCAAGCTATAGTAATTAAACAATGTGTTCCTGGCAAGGGTAGGTATATGGAGAAAGGAACAGAATAGAGGGTCTAGAAATAGACTTATATATCCATGTAAAATTGATTTTTGACAAACATGCCAAGGTTTATGCAGAAGGAAGAACCTTCTTAAATATACACTGAGGGAACTAATGGGCAGCCATATGCAAAAACATTGAACTTCTGCTTTTCCTTGTTCCATATACAAAAACTAATTATGAGTGTATCGTAGACAAAAGTCAGACTTAAAGCTATAACATTTTTAGAGGAAAGTATGTGATCTTTGTGATGTTGAGTCATACATAGATTTCTTAGATATAAGAAACACAAATCATAAAAAAATGGATAAATTGGGCTTCATCAAAATTAAAATTTTTTTTCTCTTTGAAAAGATAGTGTTAAACATATAAAAATGCAAGCCACAGTCAGGGAGGAATGTTTGCAAAGACCTGCAAATGTAAATGCTGTGTAAGCTTTATTCATAATTGTCAAAACCAGGAAACAATCCAAATGTCTATTAACTAATTAACAGATAAACAGATTGTGGTACATCCGTACACTTGAGCTCTACTCAGCAATATAAAGGAACAAGCTGATGTTACACGTAACAACATGGATAAAGCTCAAAGGCACTGTGCTAAGAGAAGGACGCCATACATAAAAGGTTGTAGGCTAGCAGGAATCCATTTATATGACATTCTGGAAGAGGCAAAAATATAGGGACAAATACAGATCAGTAGTCACTAGAGGGGAATAGAGAGAAGGGATTGACCAGAGAGAGGCCCAAAGGAACTTTTTGAGGCAATGGGTATGTTATATCTTTTTGATTTGGGTAGTGGTTATACGACTCTACACATTTGTCAAAAGTCATAAAAATGTGCACTTAAAAAGGATACATCTCACAGTAGGTAAATTATGTCTTAACACATGTGACCAAAGGAAAAATAAAGGGAATGATGAGTGGAATTATAGACGTCAACAAGAGACAACTCTGTCAAGAAGCTTTCCCGAAAACAAGAGCCATGCACTGGGACATTTGCTGATAGGAGTAGAGTCAAAGAGAGACAAAGATTTTAAAATTTATTTTGCAATTATTTGTTGATGATGGAAGCACGAGCAGTGGGTTTGTTTGATGAAGAGAATAGCTCAGGAATGGGAGAAGACAATTATTGGATCAACGTCCCTGAATCAGTGAGAAAAAAATGGGATGGGGAGCACAGTGGAGGAACTGGCTTTAGACTGGAGCACAGACAATTCTCAAATGGTGACAGGACAGAGGAGGGCACAATACAGGAGTCTAGTGCCAGCAGTTGACAGATGCTGTGGTGGGAATCTGGAAGTTTTCTTCTGATGGCTTTAGTTCTGTCCATGAAGTAGAAGGCAAGGTCGACAGATGAGTTTACTCTTACTACTCGCTCACCTGAACCCGGCCACCTGACTTCATCTCCACTAGACTATAAGCAGGAAAGGACCACATCGTGTGTATGATAATATGCGATACTTCAAGTTCAGCGGATGGATCAGGTCATTGGACCACTCAGTGTCAAGTAATTCCATTTTTTTTTGTTGTTGATTTGTTTTCTAGCTGAACTGATCAGGAACTTTGGGATCAGATTTTTCCCCAAAACCCATTTTCCTCTTTATCAAGTATCCCCATTTCAGTAAATGCCATGATCATTGGAATTCTGTTTCCTCCCTTTACCCCCATCCCTCACTGCCTTCGTACTCTTCAGGCCATGAGCATGTCCTCTTTGTTGTTTCTTCAGGAACACCTCAAGGAACTGACCACTTCTCTTCATCTCCGTTTCCCATTGCCTTAATCCAGACCATTGCACTGCCATCCTTCACCCGGATGACTGCACAGCTTCCTAAATTTTCTCTTATTTAATCTGCCTACACCCACAGAATCTATTCTCCCTCACGGCATTCACAGTTCTGTTCCCCCCCCCCCCCCGCCCCCCGAATCGTGCCTACTTCTCAAACCTCATCTCACACCTCTTCCCGTACTTACTTCTGTCCAGTTGCACTGATTGTTTTTTCATGTCTTTGAACATCCCCTGCTCTTTCTGGCACAGAGTATTTTTCTCTGCCCTTCTGCCTGGAATGCTCTCTGTCAGCCTCTCGAATGGCTCGCCTTTTCTCATCTTTAAGATCTGTGTAGTTGTCACTTCCTCAGCGATGCCTTCCCTGACTACCTCATATGCAGGAGGTCTCCCCCACCCAATCTCTTTTGTTCTGCTCCCATCTCCACAATCTCTTTTAGCATATTTCTCTGCTAGATGAAAACGGACAATAGCCTGATCATGTGTAAAAATAAAACTTTGGCTTATAAGCTGCAGCAACCTGCCCAGTAAACCAACCCCCTTACCTACAATAAACAAATGAGGAAGCCAACCTGTTTTAAGTCAGACTTGCAGGGAGCCAGATTGCTATCTCTGATGACAATCCAGGAAGCTGAACAGTAACTTCTGTGAAAATTGGCCCCCAAATAGCCAAGACTTGATTAATTACTAAAAGCTTCTCTAATTTTTGTCTCTACTTCAACCTTGGAACTAATCAGAGGAAGCCTCATATGGACCCCCTAACCAATCTTATAGGATGTCCAGCTTCTAGATTGTGAGCCTACAGAGGAAAATCACTGGTTAGATGGTCAATCCTTCCTCAGCGTGGCTTTAAACTTATTCCTTGCTATGTCCACTCTTACACCCTCCATGCACACTTTTCTCAACCAAATCTTCCCCTGTGATCACATGATTCCCCTGCTATATAACACGATTTGAAGTCCTTTCTTCTCTATGAAACTTTTTTGCTTAACCCCTTAGTAACTCTCCCTTCCCTGAATTCATAGAGCACATACCAACTTACTTGGCATTTAATTTCTTTTGGTTCATAGGGTGTCTATTCTCCTTGGATTGATGGTTATATTTTTTTTGTAGAGTTTCTGTGTCTAGCACACACTATAAAATAAAGATAATTATGATAACAAATAACTCCAAAGGATATATTCTGCTACTATTCCTAATTTATAGATGAAGGAACTGAAGCACAGAGAGATCAATTCTCTTGCCTAAAGAAATGAATTGGTAAGAAGTAGAGCTGAGACTTCAATTCAGTTCTGCCCAACTTATACGGTATATGTCAGAGCTCTAGACCATGTGAACTACTTTTCTTATACCATACACATGTTAGGTTATCAATAAATGGTTCTGAAAGTAAATAACCAAATGCAAAAGTTTCATAAACAGAAGAGAGAAGGGGGCCGAACTCTTTAGGATGGTTCCAAAAGGTTGAATGGAGCAAGGGACTTGGTGACCTACCCCAAAGTCTGCATTCTACCCCTAGCCCCTGCTGTGATCGGAGGGCAAGTGCTTTTGTCTCCAGAGCTTCTTCACTCATCTCCTGTTACCTTGTTCCTTCTACCTGCTTTGAGGCTGTTTCCCAAGACAGAACCAAAGAGTGGCTGTGGGATATCTGGTGATAAAAAATTAGAAGTTCTTTTCTTGGTGGTTACGTTAAAATGAACTCAACTATCCTTTTTGAGGTATAGTGCCGGCTGCCAAGGTGAGAGGCAACATCTAGCAAGCACCAAGAATGTCCTCTAGCAGACTGTGATAAGGAATCGTGGGATAGTAATTCAGCAAAGACATAGACCTTCCCCAAGCCTGCTGCATCAAAGCCAGGATTAACAACTGTGTCATGTGCTATAGAGTCCTATGTAATTTTGAATACACATTGAGTACAAGGGTTGGGAAAACTTTTTCGACCAGCTAAACAAGAGATGTTCCAATACTGCTGTACCTGCAAAGATGTCAAGAACCCATTCCAGAGGAGATTTGAAAGGACTTGCAAAAGCAGAGTTGGATTAAACAAAAATAAAGGTAGTCTTGTTTAGGAATGCGTCTTTGAAGGGTAGCATCATACCTGCTCTGGAAGCATGGGAAATTGTGATGTATGGCAAGTAGAATCCTTGTTTAGCTGCTGCAATGAAATCTGTGAGCTCACCAAAACACCTGGCACTAGGAAAGTCCCCAGGGATGGCTAACTCCAGACAAATGCCCTTCCACACTCAGACCTAAAATGGCAGCAGCAAGCCTTGCTTGATGTGGTGCTCTGAAGGAGCTGGAGGGATGTGTCATCACTGAATCACTGAGAACTATAGTCCCAGTGTGATCTCAACTATAACAATAGATGTAAATATATAACATATATAACAAATAAATACACAGAGATGTGCATGTACTCACCGAATTGTTTAGGAAAACACTCCAGAATTCTGGGTACATTTAATTTTCCTTCTCCATACTTTTCTGGTTTTTAAATTTCTTCTATAATGAGCATCAATTACTTACATTAGGGGAAAAAAACTTGCTTCTCATATTAAAATATATTGACACAGATATAGCAAATTCCTCCTGAGAGCAGCTTCTGAGAAATATTCTCTTATTCATATGGTGTTTAAAGCTCGTAGATTAAAAATTTATTCTGAGAGAGACACAGTAAATTTGTTCATTTACTACCTGGCCAGCAGCTGCCAGTTTAAGACATGTTGGAGAACTGACGATAGTTTTTTTTTATTAAAAAGGAGTAGAAAGTTGCCATTTATGATTGGAAAACTTGTCATCAAGTTTTGCAAGGCAGATTAATATTTCCTATGTGTCTATGGCTTTCTCTGTATCTCTGTACAGTTGACAGTCTCTCTCTCTCTCTCTCTCTGTCTGTCTCTCTGGGTTGAGAGGGACCTGAAACTCCTCTGTACACATTTCACTATCAGCTCACCAAGATAGATGCAGGGATGATTACTTAAACAAAGGTGCCCTCCCCAGAAGCTGTCAGAAGCTCTCTGATCTTGGGAGGATGTTATTAGGAAGGGATTTTCATAGTAAGCAGGCCTGAATTCCCACAGTCCGATTGACATTATACACCAAAGGGTAAGTTAGCGAAAAAGAATTTCAATCAATGTCTGGGATAGGGTCAGGATTAGTTTAAGTGATAATTACTGCGGGTAAAAGGCAATGAGGAAGGCATTAGTTATCATTAAAATAGAGTTATAGGAATTTGGATTTTGAAAGTAAACTTGGAAACAATCCAATCCGAATCTTTTATTTACAAATGAAAAAAGGGCAAAACAAGCCCAAAGAAATTATATTTTAAATGAGGTCATACAACCGCTTTTTTGCAGAACTGGCCTGGTACCAAGGTTTCGAGTGTTGTGGTCTTTCAGGCACATAACACTGCTTCCTATTGCGAGTTAATATTTCTTATGAAAAAAAATTGACATCATAGATATAATTTTTAATGGTTTTTCTGTTGACATTAATTCATAGCCAATATTCACTGTTTTAGTCTTTTAAAAACCCTATATTTATGTGGGAAAAAAAGCAATGGAAGATTAATTTCATTTAATTGCTATAATTTAATTGCTGAATTTCATTTAATTGCTATACCCTGTATAGTTTAGATCATAAGACCCCCATGGACCAAGGCACTCAATGTCTTTTAGAAGCAGAACACTCAGTTCATCATTTTGTTTTTACTGACTCATGAAGAACCCACTTGAAATTCAAATTTACAAACTGTTGTCATCACCAAAAACAGGCTTGAGATTAGAGTTTAAAGTTTGGGAAAAAGAGTGATGGTTTCATTTGGCAGGAGACAAAGAGATGTGAGGAAGAGAGATTTCTTGTTTTCTTTGGCAGAAATTAAGAGATGTCCTTTTTCAGAATCTAATGGCAATGAATTGAATTCTCTCCTATGCTTTTGGGTCTCAGCTGTGGGAAATTCTTTTTTTTTTAATAAATTTATTTTTTATTGGTGTTCAATTTGCCATCATATAGAATAACACCCAGTGCTCATCCCATCAAGTGCCCCCCTCAGCGCCCATCACCCAGTCACCCCCACCCCCTGCCTGCCTCCCCTTCCACCACCCCTAGTTCATTTCCCAGAGTTAGGAGTCTCTCATGTTCTGTCTCCCTTTCTGATATTTCCCACTCATTTTTTTCCCCTTTCCTGGGAAATTCTAATGAGAGAGAGAGAGAGAAGGAGGGAGGAAAAGTGTGCATGTGCACATACGGTGTAAGGGGTAGAGCTGGGGGCTTCAGATTTATTGTCTTCTCCTTTCCATCATGCCTCTTCTCTTTGGCATTACTGTGATCACATGCAACCATATTTGACAATTTTTCTTTTATTCTTTTGGCGGACTAGGAACAGAACAAGTTATTTCCTGTTGGTTTGGCTCTAAAAACCTAAATTGTCCTGGTAAGAAGCTTGGTGCAGTTCTTGGAATCCTAGGTACCAAAATAGCCACTTAACCCCTCTGCCATGCCCTTGTGGTAGCTGGTAAGGTTTGGAAGAGTGAAGGAAGCGAGGAAGAACAAACTGATAGGAATAACCCCAGCTGTCCGGCTAATCTCACACCTCTGGGTCATATGAAAGCACACGCCTTCTTTGGAACCAAATAGTGTGTTGGGTTGCCAGAGTTAAAAAGTGCTTTCCCCCTTTGACTTGTTTGGACTCAAAGGTGTTCTTTGAATATCTTATGATGAGGAAAAGAAATACAGCCATTGGGCAGCCCGGGTGGCCCAGCAGTTTAGTGCCACTTTCAGCCCAGGGCCTGATCCTGGAGACCCGGGATCAAGTCCCACGTTGGGCTCTCTGTGTGGAGCCTGCTTCTCCTTCTGCCTCTCTCTCTCTCTCTCTCTCTGTCTCTCATTAATAATAAATAAATAAAATCTTTAAAAAAAATACAGCCATCATTAGAGCCCAATATACACAAACAACTCCTTTACCAACCAGTGAGGAGCACACATGCAGCTCTCCTAACTTAAGGGTATGCTCCTTATCTCTCTTCCAATCTAGGGGAACATGAGGGTTAATTCCATCAGTAACATACAAAGTCAAGCCCCTGGGTCCGGGGGTGTCTGGGAACCAGGGCATTTTTAGAAATCAAATTCAAGAATCACAAAGAGTATTAGTTTGGGGGTGCCTGTGTGGCTCAGTGGTTAGCCATCTGCTTTGAGCTCAGGTCATGATCCTGGGGTCCTGGGATCAAGTCCCGCATCAGGCTCCCCACAGGGAGCCTGCTTCTCCTTCTGCCTGTGTCTCTGCCTCTCTCTGTGTGTGTCTCTCATGAATAAATAAATAAAATCTTAAAAAAGAAAAAGTATTAGTTTGGAAAGAGACCCAGTTGGGAGCTGACTAATGAGAAAAAGAACCAGACTGAGGCTGCTGGTGGTGAATGGCCCACTTAAGGTCACTGGAGTTTTCAAGGCAAATCATGATTTCAGCTGGACTCTTCAAGCTTCTGATTCCGTCCTCTAATGAGCACAACACAGAGATTTGGGGAAAATACTAAGAACACTTATGTAAAAACTCAGATATTTTCCTGACACCTCTGGGTTGACCAGAACTTAGTACTGCTGCCTTGACCTGTTAGTCAATAACCTTGAAGCATAGACATAAATCAGAACAACTCATGTGAATCAGTTTAACCTGAAGATATTAAAAAATAGTCAGTGCACCTGGGTGGCTCAGTTGTTGAGAGTCTGCCTTTGGCTCAGGTTGTGATTCCAGGGTCCTGGGATCGAGTCCCACATTGGGCTCCCCACGGAGAGCCTGCTTCTCCCTCTGCCTGTGTCTCTGACTCTCTCTATGTGTCTCACATGAATAAATCTTAAAAAAAAAAAAAGAAGTAGAGAAAAATCAAATGATTAAGCCTCTACCACAAGTAGTAACGTGTCATTGCTTATCTGTGCTTTCCCTTAGAAAATGGCCTATCTTGGTTGGACAGGCTTCTCTTGGTGGAGAGCTCAGCAGAACCCGTTGGATCAATTAGCTGTTAGGAAGAGCTCACATAGTCAACATTTTGGGGGCTGAGTTATAATTACCCGGGGGACTGTCTTCCAGCAGGTAGCACGAGAGATTATGTGTATGGAGAAATGCTACATGGGACATTTTTTTCCTCTCTGAGCCTCCTGATGTGCTAGTACATGTATGGACAGAGAGCAGCGCTTTGGCTGGACCGTCCCCAGCAGCTAGCACAGTGCACTCTTGGTGAACTTGCTGAGGGGATGAATAAGCCACTGATTTCACTGTACCCCACAACTGTGAGGCAAGGCACAGTAGAGGTAAGGACACAGAACAGATTTAAAGGAAGATGATCTCTTCGGACCCAGAATGGAGATGAACTAAAAAAGGTTATTTAGGGACTAAACACTGGTTCTGGCTCTTCGTGTAGAAATTCAGGTGGGCTTTTCTCCAAATTAATGCCTCTGACCTCACCTGTGGCCCCTCCAAGCCTTGCCTTCTCTCTGAAAAGTGGGATTAATATCCAATATCATGGGGTTGCTATAAGGATTAAGTGTGGGAACCTAGGCGAAGTGCTGAGAATGTCTTGGGTTAAAGATACTACGAGTGCCTCCCATGGACTAAACATTATTCAAGGCACTTTGCATTTATTACTATCCATTATATTAACCCAACGAGTCAGATACTGTTATTATTCCCATACTGCAGATGAGAAAATTGAGGTTCAGACAGGATCCGCTCAAGGTCACACAGCTAGTAAATAGTGGAGTCGGGATTGGAAGCCAAGCAATTAATTCAAGAGCATTAACCGCAGGGCTACACTGCTTCTCGCAAACACAGGAGCATTTAGCACCGTGCCTGGCATAAACCACATGTCGATTTATCATCGATCAATACATGCTGCTCAATAAATACTGATGGATACAGCTATTTTTGTATTCAGTTAGCTGAATGATTTGCTTATTTACATTTTCTAACTGTGACTATAGTGTCATTGGCAAATCCTGTATCTATTGTCTCCTTAGCTTTACTGCATCTATTATCCATTAATAATCCATATTATCCATTTTATCCAACAATAATATTATCCATTACTGCTTTTGGTAGAAAAAGCACTAGTCGTGCAAAGCAACTCTCACTCTTGATAATCACAGTGGAATCACACCACATGTGATTATCTTAGACTTAACCCATAGGAATTCAACTATGTATGCTTGGCAGGAAGGTTAAAATCCCACGTTAACACGGTAAAAGCGAATTCTGCATTTACAACTTATAGGACGTACTGTAAATTGTTGACCGCACGGTACATTTATACACAGACATTAATTTGTTTTTAAAACTGAGGACTCAGTACTTTGTGGGGACTGAAAGGTATTTTCAAGGGGAACCTTGAACAACTGGGACTGTCGCCTTACATGCTCCCCTTGCAGCCTGACTTGTGTGCAAAGTGAGGGTCCCCTTGACCCACGCACGCATCATATTGTCACCAGTGGAAATGAATGGGAGAGTGGGGAGAGCCAGTAGCCGCTCCTGCTACTAGCGACAATGGCAAGGAGTCGGGGATTGTTTAGCTCCATCTGTGTGCCAGGAGCCACCGTGAACCCCGAGCACGGATAATCTCATTTGATGCCCACAGCAATCCTCTAAGCAGGTGTGATGGAGATGGTCCTGGGGCAGATAAAGAGCAAGGCCGAGAGGCTTTATCAAAAGTGTGTTACACAGCAGCCAGCACATACTTTCTGATTTTCATCAGAACCTTGCAAGAGAGGTTTTATCCTCCTTTCACAGGCAAGGAGCTAGAGGCCCACGGGGTTAAGCAGTTGGCCGAGGTCATGGAGCCGGCGAGTGACTGAGGCAGGCATCGCAGCCCCAAGTCTGTGCTCACTGCACCCCACAGCCCTCTCTCCAGGGAGGAGCCAGCTCCCAACCAGAAGAGGCCTTCATGTCTCCTTTTGGCCATTTCGAGGGCACGATGAGGCATTGGCCTTACCGGCCATCATGACGATCATTGGCTCTCCTATTTGTCCCCTCACCTCTCTCTTAATTGCTGGGGATTTTATGAAGATCATTGTCAAGTTTATAAACTGCTTTGACCTCCTTGCAAACAAGACACAGAGTAAACTCCTGGCTGCCCGTGGCTTTGGCCCCAGTGCAAGACATTACTTACAGTATTTGCCTAAAATCCTAGAAGTTACTACAAGGTGAGAAGGTGGCTTCTTTCCCGCTGTTCTTGGTCAGCTTGCTTTCCGCCCAGAAAAGCCCAAGGCAGAGAAATGAGACAGTCTTTTCTTTCTCAGTAGAAGGCTGATGCTTCTGGTTGCAAAAGCCAGAACTGGAGAGTCTGCCTTTTGCTTCAGCCTTTAGTCCAGTCCATCGTCAGAGGCCCTCAGTCTCTAGGCCTCCACACCCTTCCACTTGCTGTGCTGGCATCTGAGACATCATCAGGTGTTGCCCGGGAGGGGTGCTGATCTCTCCCTGTTTGCCTGGGACTTTCTAGGGTTTAGTATTGCAAGTCCACCTCCAGGGAACCCTTCAGGTAGAGGCGAATGGGGCCGGGTGACCTCTCCACTGGGCTGGGCAAGCATAGTAGCCTCCTAACAGGCCCCCCATTCTGCTCTCAGATTCTTTCTCCACCTCGCAGCCCCCAGCCACTTTCTGACACCATAGATGGTTGTGTCAGGCCCCCCCTACTTGAAATGCTGGCTTCTGAAGAAAATTGCAACGTCTTACCTCAGCCTACAGGGTACTCCCCGATTTGGCCCTTTGCTCTTTCTCTCATCTCAATGCCATTCTGAATGCTCCTCCTTCCCCAGGCTGTTGGGTGTCAGTTCCTGACCTCTTCAGGCTCTTCTCCCCTGGCACTCTTGCCCTTGCTATTTCCTTTGCCTGGAATGTTCTTTCTCCAACTCTTTGTATGTTCACCATGTGTAATCATGTATATGTGTGATAATCTGATTACTATCTTCCTCTCAGCATTATGGCTCCATGACTCCCCAGGTTATCACGAAAATCCCCGCTGTCTAGCCCTGGGGCTGACATCTAATCCAGCCATATGATATATTCACAGAATGAATCAATGAATGGGTGAGGGAACAGATGGAGGACTACGGGTTTGCTAATTGGATGTGCTACTGGGATTCCATGCTCTGAAAGGTCAGGGTTGCCAAGACACAATGAGGAAGGTTCCATGAGGGTCGACAGGAGACAGAGGCCAGGGCATGAAGAGCTTCACAGGCCATGCCAAAAGTTGTCCAAAGGACCATGGGGGAACTTCTGAGGGACTCTGAGCCAGCGACTGCCATAATCCCACATATATGTCGAAAAACTGAAGGTTGGAGAGGTGGGGAGAGGCCCACTCAGCAAGCAGTCCCTTTAACCTTGGGCAGCTGCAGGAATTAGGGTGTGTTGGTGGCAAGGCTTGTGGAGCCAGCTGGATATTATTGTTCTCTTGATTAATTTTCTGGAAACAATCAGCCAATTATGATTCAAAGGCTTCTGCAGCTCTGGCCCATAACTAATTGCATTTTTAAAATGTGTTTAATCACAAATCAGTGATTAAGTAAAGGGCCTCATTGATGACAAGATTGGCTTCCTATAGGAGCGAGCCAGTGGTGACATTTGTCCAAGGTTGAATTTTATGGTGTATTGCGTTGCGCTCACATTCAGGAGCGATGGCTTCTACTCAATAGCGCATTGTACTAGGTTTACGCTCAGGAGCAATGGCGTCTATCCAATTGTGTACAAGCCTAAGCTCACACTCAGCAGAGCAAAGGCTTCTATCCAATAATGCACAGCACTAGGTTCACACTCAGGAGCAAGGGCTTCTATTACTCTGAGGACCTTAGAGCCACAGTTTAATACATTGAAGGGGGGGGGGGGCAGAAAAGCAGGTGCAAGGGGTAAGCAAGTGCTTCTCTGTCCCCACGGGAGCTCCTTAAAGTCAGGCACTGTATTTTGTCTCATTTTTGAATCCCTCTATAGTACCTAGCACACTGTCTTGGATGTAGCAAGTGCCTAATGAATACTCTTTGAATTTAATCCAAGGTCCTTTTCACCCCCAGAATTCTATGATCGTATGAATTCTTGTCCAGGCCATTCTTAAGTGGTCTGTTGTGTGGAAGTGTAAGGCTCTCGGTGTAGTGTTTCCTAAGCACCCAGGAAGCTTGCAAACTCTAGAAGCACCCGCTGGCCGTGGCTTCCATCTGAGCTCAGTGGTCTTCTTCAAGAACAACAGTGGGTTAAGTCTATCCTTCATCTCTCAACGAGGCTGGGCCAAGAGCCCCTACCCTGAGCTTCTGCAGCATGACTCTCATACCTTTATCATCACATTAACTATATTATACGGAATTCATGTTTATTCACCCGTCTGCCTCACAAGACTGTAGCCTCAGTGGGATACAGGGCGTGGCATGCTATAAGCATCCAATGCAGATGATTATGGGGACTTCTGACTCATCTGCTACTTGTGGTTAGCTTAGGGATGTACAGGCCTGTGGGACAATTCATTGCAGCAGCTGAAGTGTCCCTGATCCTACAGGACACCAGAGGCAAGATACTCTTCTTCCCCTCCATCTTTCCGCCTTTATCTCCATCTGCTCATCCCACCGGCATTTCAGAGTCAGTATATTCTCACCCTGAACCAAACACTCCCTCTGAAACTTGTTTCTCACTTTGTTAAAGGCTTTGCCACCAAAGCCTTACACCACTTTCAATGTTTGCCCTTGAAAACTGCCCCCTGCATCCAAACAGTTGACCAGAGACTTCAAGTTCACCTTTACAGTATCTCAACTGTCCTGGCTTTTCTCCTCCTACTGCCCTGATCCAGGCACATGATTTATTTTTAACACTTTACTATAGAAAATCTCAAACATATACGAAATAAACAGAATAGTATAATGAACCAACTATCACTCAATTTCTACAATTATCAGTATGCCCTCTTCCACTACCTCCTCAATTATTATTGTATTTTTACAGCTATTTTCTAAGAAAGGTAAAATTTAGGCAAAGTTTACACGTCACAAATCTTTGCTGTATGATTTGAAAATTGGGGAGATCCCTTCAACTTGTGCTTCTATCATAATCTAGAGCATTTTTATCTCCCAGTTTTGTGTCCCTGACCACTCTCTCCCTTCCCCAAAAGTGACGCACTGTTCGGATTTTTGATCTTAGATTAGTTTAGCTGTTCTAGAAGTTCATATAAATGGAATCCTACACCATGTACTCATTTGTTTCTGGCTTCTTTCACTCAAGATGATGTCTGTGAGATTCCTCCACGATTTTCATTCATTAGTAGCTCATTTTTTTGATATTGCCAAGTAGTATTTCATTGTATCAATAAACTATAATTTGCGTATCTATTCCCCTGTGCATGTGAACAAAACTACAAGGAACATCTATGCACAGCATTTTTATGGACCTACCTTTTCGCTTCTATACAGCAATACGTCCTGGGTATAAAATATCTGAGTCACCACCTGAGTTTTTTGCTGGATGACTACAGTATTCTCCTAGCTGTCATGACTGCCACCTGGTGTCAGCCCCCAAGTCTGGCCACCAGGCCAAGTTCCTCTTCCCAATGCAGAACTCCATCCATGTCAACAATCCACTTAGGAAGCTCTATTGTCTCCCAAGTGAAGTCAAGCCTGCCTGGCCTGACCTTCAAGACTCCCCACAATTCTGTCTCAACTCTTTTCCCATGTTTACTTCCTATGTTTTCCATCCTGCTCTTGGAGCTGATGACTTAGTCTCTTTGATCTTAAGCTCATGTAGGACTGTTGCTCAGAGAACCCCATCTTACTAGAGTCTATAATCCATGGCAATGTCTGGCTCACAGTGGGACTCAAAAAAATTTGCTGAATGGATATCCAATGCTGCTTCATGTAGAGCTCATACCTCTAACTGTAGGTTCAAGAATATGCCTATGATGTAACTATGGCTCTCACTCTAGCCTTCTAGAAGGTAGGAGATGAAACCAGGTGACATTTCTCTGGAAGTGAAGATTCTGGGATTCTGGGAATATTACCAAATCCACTAAGTCCAGACATTCCACATGGCTCATGCCACTGATCTATCAAGAATAGGGTACTGAAGCATATAATGGAAAGAACACAAGAATGACAGTCTGCTGTCCCAGTTTTAGTTTTACATATACCATTCACTGTGTGTCCTTGGGTAGGTTCATCACCTGAGCCTCCATCATGCCTTCTGGGACACTGACATGGCGAAGAGAAGCGACCTTGGTGATCACTAAAGGTAAAAGTAAATTCACCCTGTGAGATGAAATTTCACAAGTAAACTGGGTCTGTTGGCTTTTTGTTGTTGGAAGGCCCTTTGGCCCTTTGTATTCTCCTTGTACCCTCAGGTATCCCTAAGTAGAAACTGACATTACCACTTGCCCCAAAATGTTGATACCAGCAGCCAGAGTATATTTGGAACACCAAATTCCTGCTAGCAGGACCTCACCCACTGGTGGGAAAAGTTGGTATCTGGGAACATTTTTGCCTGAAGCAGAGATATTTGCTTCAGAGTACATCATCGGTAAAAGTGACTCCACAGGTCATAGATTATTCATCTAGCAAATGACAGTTATAGAGTTGTTGAGAGTCATATCACCTTTTTCTACAGATGAAATAAAATCTCTATCACCACATCAGGGACACTAGTCACCTTCTAGCTCTGTGACTTAATTTTTCTTTGCCTCTATTTGCTCATCTCTAATATAGGTGAAAGGAAGGAAAAATTCTTCCTCTACCCCTCAAGGTCTTCCAGCTAGACTAAAAATTAGATTTGCATGACACAGATTAACAGGAGAAAGACCCAAAATTGGATTATGTGCACACAGAGGTCTAATAATAAAATTGAGACCCAAAGAAATGATCAAGACAGCCAGTTTTAATACATTTCAGACAAAGAGACAATAAATTTGTGAGGAATTGACAGGATAATGAAAAATAGATGCTTGGGAACTTTCATTAGTAAGGAATTCTAAGCAAAATTTGGGCTAAGGTAGTAAATTGGAAAAAAGCAAACAAGGTTTGTTTTTATAGCTTCCTGGGCTTTAAAATCCCTATCTCTGGTGATAAGAATATCTTTTCACATCTTAATACAGAGAACGTATTTTTCACACAGGCGATTTGTTCCCTGCTTTCTGGGGGATACAAGAGGATCTGAGTGTGCCACCACTGGCTGTTTCTCAAGTAGCTTTCATTTAAAATAATCCATATGCCAAAGTGGCATATTTTGGGGCAGCCTGCCCTTGGCTGTGACATGGGAATAATAAAGTAATAATGACATAATAATGCCATTAGCCACATCTTAGGGGACAGATGCCTTGAGGAATGTGGGCTCCACACCACATTCTGTTAGGTTTTAAGGGTGGCTCAGCAGGTTCACCATTTCTTCACTCTTCAAAACACATTCCAAATGCAAACAGCCTAAGTGCAAGCAGCCCTTGTTCTCTGTTTTCTTGGAAATGGAAGTTCCACACTAGAAAGCTCTTTTCTCTGAGTCTCCATCCCTCCCATCCCATCCATGCTTTTCCTCCATGGGTGAAAGCACAAGTGGGCAGTGGACTTCTTGTACCCTCTTGGGAAGAAGGAGAGCAAACTGGCAAACCCTGGGGAGGGCAGAAGCCTAAACCCCTTGAGCATGCCCTTTACCATAAGTGAAGGAAGGAGCGAAGACGAGAGCAGAGTGGCCACAAACAAAAGCCAGAATTGTTTGAGACATGGACCCTTTTCAGGAGTCTTCAAAGCCATCCTTTCACCAAGCCTGGCAGGAGTACAGTATCGAGCCTGGGTGCTAGCCAAGCCTGGCCTGAGTTTATCCTTGCCAAACTGTTTGTTGTCTTTATTTGCCAAGACTTAACTAACCGAACTTCTGTTGGTCTGGCTGCCCCTCCGGAGAACTGGAGCTATTGTTACCTGCCACATGATCCTTCCATAGAACGTGCCAAAAACTTGACCCAATGCAAGTATGGCTGATTCTCTTTCCCTGTTCAGGCTGCTCTTTTTCTTTCAGGCATGTTGTTGTTATCGTCATCGTTGTTGTTGTTTTGCTTTGTTTTGTTTCATTTTATCAGTCACAACTCAGAGCTAAGTGTTTGGACTGAAGTGGAACAAAGTTCACTGACCCAAGGGGAGGATTCCTGTTGGGGGTTCAGAAAGGTCCCTAAAAAGGCCTTCATGGAAACTCTCTTCCTTGATTTACTCACCATGCCTCGGAGAGAGGCACCCGGTCTCTGTTTCTCCCACACCAGAGCATGGAAGCCATGGACCAGGGATTCTCAGAGTGCAGTCCCAGGGGCAGCATCGGTTTCCCCTGGGAATTTGTTAGAAATGCAAATTTGTGGGCCCTGCTCCAGAGCCACCAAATCAGCAATCTGTATTTTAACAAGCCTTCTGGGTGATTCTGATGTACACTGAGGTCTGAAATCAACACTCCAGGCTATGGATTCTCACCTTTGACACAATTTGAGCCAGATAGTTCTTTGTAGTGGCAGCCGTCCTGTGCACTGCAGGATGTTTAGCAGCATCCCTGGCCTCTACACACTAGATTCCACTAAACCCTTACCCTCATCCAATGGAACGACCAAAAATGACTCCAGCCCTTGCCAAATGTCCTGGAGGTGGAGGGAGGAGGTAAAATCATCCATGGTTGAGATCATGGACAAACTGCTTGTGGTTCCTCTAAGCTCTTGCATCCTTTGTACCATATTGACAAACAACTGCCAGCCTCTCTGGGTGGCTCCTTAGTGCACACTAATGAGAAGCACAAAAATACATAACCACTTAACAGCAGATCTTGTTTTTCAATCTTGATAAAACTCTCCTTGATCAACCCCCAGGCAAGAGCACGTGACTTTGACTAGTTCTCTTGCTCATCTGGGTTTGTAGTCAAGCAAAACAAAACAAAAAAACCTTCACAGTTGGATCTCTCCTCATCCTTTTATTTGTTTGCTACCCCCAGGGCAGAAGAGGTAGAGGAACCTAGTTCAGAGATTCAGGGTATACCTGATGTCCAGAGTGAAATGAATGGTTCATCTGCTCATCTTTGCTCTCACCTCCAAAACGAAAGATTTCCTTGCTCACTCCGGATGCTCTTGTGGTGGAATTTCCATCCTTGGGTTGTTAGTGTTGTTGCATTTGCGACTTGGATTTGAAGGGAGCCCAAACCAGGAAATTTGCTATTGGGCTTTATTCCCACCATTGTCATTTCAGGCTTTTGACAATATTTCCACTTGAGGAAGCTGGATCTGGCAAAAATCAGTTTGGACTGACTCAGCCAAACCTAAAGTCAATTGCTCAAACTCCAACTAAAGGTCACAGTTAATTTGCTCACTTGGTTGGAATCTATTGAGCATCTACTATATACCTGCACTCTGCTAAGTCCTCAGGAGGTGGAGAGAGAAACATAGAACCTCCACCTGGGGACTGTTCATTGTCAGACAGAGGTAGAAGCCATTTCAAACAGAATGCAGAGTCCTTGACATATAAGAGGAAAGCACAGAACCTCCTGGGAGTATGCTTCAGTGTGGAATCCTCAGTGTCTGGCACATAGTAGGGGCTTAATAAATATTTGTTGAATGAATCTTAGAGGGGAACTATTCTACATGGAAGGTTCAAGAAAGATCTAACCAAACATAGTGCTACTTAGGTTTGCCAGGAAAAAAACAAACTTGAGTCATGCAGAGGAGTGGGAAGGGTATTTCAGCCCAAGAAAGTAGCAGGTACTAGGAGAGTGGACAGAAACAGGCATACAGCCTGGGATAGACTTTAGGAAGGTCTGAATGAATTGTCTGAAGAAATGTTTTCTGGTTATATATTGCTATATAACAAATTACCCCAAAACATAGTGGTTTAAACCATTCATTTTGCTTCTGTTGTAATTTTATGGGTAAGGGATGTGGAAAGACTTGGCTGGATGGTTCATCTCTCATTCACTGGCATTAACTGGGGTGAGCAGGGCTGATGATCCACTTCCAAGATGGCTTCTTCATTGACATCTCTGGTGCCTTCTGCTCTTTGGCTTCTCTCTCTTGTTATCCAGGGCACTCCACGTGGTCTGGTCTTCTCGTGACATGGTAGACTCAGGGCAGTTATGCTTTTCACATGATGGCCAGCTTCTTCCAGAAAAAATATTTCAAGAGTGCGTGCTCTAAGAGACCCAAGTGGAAGCTGCAAAATGTCTTATGATCTAGCTTTGAAAGTTCTAGACTCTAAGTATTCTTTGCTGTATTCTAATGATCAAGCAAGTCACTACAGGCAGCCCAGATCCAAGAGGAGGAGAGAAATAGCCTCTTCACTTGATGGGGGAAATGGCCTGTTTACAGAAGGAGAGGAGAAATGTAATAAAAGGGAGTCATCTTGGAGAAAAGTTTCCTCAGTGGGTACCAGGACTCGAAGTTGGGACTACAAAAATCAAGCCTAAAGGACTTGGATCAGCAAGCTAAGGGGTGAGCCATCTACCTTGGATTGTGTGAGAAGTCATGGAAAGGTTTAAGCATGGAGTTAAGGTAGTGGTATGATCAGACTTATCTTAAAATTATCCATCTCGGATAGCTATGGCAAGTGGGGTAAAATGGGATGAGACTGGGGACAGGGAAGCACAGTGAGATGTTGGCAGCCTTGAAGAGCAAAAGTGACTTGGGGGTGGGGAGCTGAAGCCTGGGTGATGATGGTGACGGTGATGATGCCTGGGTGATGATGGTGACGGTGATGATGCCTGGGTGATGATGGTGACGGTGATGATGCCTGGGTGATGATGGTGACGATGATGATGCCTGGGTGATGATGGTGACGATGATGATGCCTGGGTGATGATGGTCACGATGATGATGCCTGGGTGATGATGGTCACGATGATGATGCCTGGGTGATGATGGTCACGATGATGATGCCTGGGTGATGACAGGCAGGGGCGTCAAGTAGTGAGACTCTGAGGAATACTCTCAAGTTATCTGAGGCCTTCTGACACCTTTCCCCACATAACCCAAAATAGCTTCCTTCAACAGGAGAGAAGAAAGGTATCGTTTTTCATTCCAGGAACTGAATGTGGGTAAATGGCAGCTGGCAACTGAGCTTGTCTTCAGAGGCTTAATGGCCACACTTTTTCAGGTTTGTTAGGAGCTGCCACTGAGGAAAACAAACAGGACTGGTGTGAAGCCCATTAGAACAGGCCCTCAGAACAAAGGCTCCATTTGGCAGCTGTTGCTCAGAGCTGAGTGAAATAAACAAAAGAGTTCGTTGAGCAAACATAAAAGGAGCTTAATTGATGCAATTAAGGTGAAATTAAATAAAGGAAGGTTTTAGCCCGAAGTTCATGGAATATTTTTCACAAGGTAGTCACTGGAATAATCATTTGGGGTTTTTAAACAAAGAGAAGCACAGGATGTGGGAAATGGCCCAGTTGACCCTTGGGAGTGGACCAAACCAAGTGTGGTGATGTGGCTGCACGTGTGCAATTGTTTGGCCCCAGCTGTCCAGTCTTGGGGTGAGCGGGGTAGTAGGGTGAGGCTGGTAGGACTCAAGAGGGTGGGGGCAGACGCAGCCACTACGCGAACAATTCAGCAGGACCCAAATCTCTTGGTTATCACGTTACTCTGCTGTGTTTACTTCATGCCGCTATCTGCGGGTATCCTGTTCGTTGCACGCTTCTTTACTGCCCGTCCTTCCCATTCACACACACACACACACACAGGCACGCATGCACACACACAAACACATGCACACGCACACACATACACATGCGTGCACGCTCAAACACACATGCACGCGCACACACAAACACACACATGCATGTGCACACTGTGGAACTCTGGGTCTTCTTGGAACTTAGCTTTGGAGATGCCTATCCGGCTGGCTTAAGACCCGAAATACTGAAATCAAAAGCAAATATTTGTACCTCACACATGTTCCAAACCACTGCCCCGACCCCTCCAAACTGTCCCATGGGAAAACTATGCCTAAAATCAACTCAAAAAAGTACATTTATTTAACAAACAATTACACAGTACTTACTATAGGCCAGGTATAATTTCAAGCATTTTACAAGACATTAACCTCATCCTCATTACGATCCTATGAAGTAGGGATACCCTTATTTCATTTCACAGATGAGGAATGCTGACAGAGAAGTCAAAGAAGTTGTCTGAACCTGTACTGGGGAGCCAGGATTTGAACCCAGGCCTGTGGACACTAGCAGCCACACTCTTTAACCCTACACCAGAGCCCCTAGAATTACAGTCCAGGAGTAGCTACAGGAGCTGGGTGTCAAAGCCCACTGGCTGTGCTAGTGGGACCGTGAGTCCTTGGTCTGCTTCCTACATAACTAATACTCTCACCAGCACTGGCTGCTAAGTGCAAAGCTCATCCTCGTGCCCTAATGGTGGATCAGAAGAGAGACATCCAGGATGCTTGAAAGCACACGCTGATCAACTGACACTGATTAGAAAGGGGGTCTTTAAGAGTGAAGAATGAGTACATGGTGAGAAAGTTCCAGCCCTTTACAAGTAAATGTATAAAACGTATAAAATTTAAGACACTGGGACACCTGGATGGCTCAGTGGCTGAGCATCTGCCTCCAGCTCAGGGCATGATTCTGGGGTCCTCGGATCGAGTCCGGCATCGGGCTTCCTGCTGGGAGCCTGCTTCTCCCTCTGCCTGTGTCTCTGCCTCTCTCTGTGTGTCTCTCATGAATAAATAAATAAAATCTTCTCACACACACAAAAAAAACTTTAAGAATCTGATCAGAGAAAATTTTTAAAAAGGTAAACTATATGGATAATAGGAAAAAACACAAACATATGGGGTTAAATTTTTTTTTCTTTTAGAAATCATTCCAGTTTAATTACTTCATTTCACAAATGAGGAAAGCAAGGAGTCAAGAGTTGTTAAATTTTAATGTTCATTAAAAATACCCAAAAACCAAATACCAGAAACGCAGACACTGAATCCCTACCAGACATCACAGATCGGTAAATACCTGATACATGAATTCCAGTGTGGTCCAGGAATCTGTTATTCACAGATTTAAAGACAGGAGTTAGTCTCTAGGTGACTCTGATGCAGGTGGTCCAGGCATCACACTTAGAAATACACCAACCTAGAGATGAAAGACTTTGTTCAATTGAATTTATGTAAAGGTCTAAATTTTCCTATAGCTTGAAACATTTGTAGACTTCAGTGAAAAACGTTCCATTTCAAAATGAGTCTTGAATTCTTTTTTTTTTGCTATTTTTTTCATTTGACTTATATAATATTTTTGTGTAGATGTCATGTGATTAATTGACTTGCGTCTAATATGACTAACTCAATGACCCTTAGTCCATTTTCCGTATTATGCGAATGAAGCTACCAATTATAATACAATTTCTTTATTTTTGGATGACAAAAAAAAAAAAAGAAAGAAAAAGAAAAGAAAAAAAGAAAGACTTTGCTCAAGCCTCGTATCTACTCAGTGACATGTCCCTCCAAGCCGGCCCCAGTGTCTGTTTGGTTTTAAACACTTCTTACAGATCCAGAGCCACTTTTAGGAATATTATCTATAGTTAGCATATTACCTATAGTTAGCATAGCCTTGTTTAATTATTTTTTCTGTGTTTATGATTTAGAAGAAAGCTCAACACACAAGCTACCGAACTTCAAGGAAGCTTCCCTTGGTATTTGCTATGTTATGATTAGCACCAAAAGGGTGAAACAGAAAGCATGAGCACATGAGTCAAACACTTGTTCTCTGACCCATCTGTTCTCTCACAGAGTTAATCTGAAAGGGAAGACATCTATTTCCAGAAGTGGGGCAAAGGGAAGAATGATAGCCCAAACTCAAGTATTATAATTTGTTCCATTTAGAGCTTTTGGGAATCATTTTTACTTTTTTTTTTTTTTTTTTTTTTTACAATTTCACCGAAGTTTAATTTACCCAACGTTAAATCCATTTGTTGTATGTGGACACCCCAGTGAGTTTCAGTAAATTTATACAATCCTACACCACAGTCCAGTTCAAAATACTTCATTCATCCAAAAGTTCTCATGTACTCATTTGCATTCAATCCTGCTCCCACCCTCAGGGGCAGGCAACCACTGATCTTTCTGTCTCTACAACTTTTCCTTCTCTAGAAATATATATTAATGAAATCATAAAATAAGTAGTCTTTGTACTTGGCTTTTTCACTTAGCGTAGTATTTTTAAGGTACATCAATGTTGTTGCACATATTCCATCTTTTTATTGCTGAGTAGTATCCCACCATGTGGATACTCCACATTTTGTTGATCAGTTCACAAAAAAAATTTTTCCAGTTTTTTGCTGTTATGAAAAATGCTGCTTGGTCTTACTTATACGAGAAATCTAAAACTGTTGAGTACTGTACATAGAAAGAAGGGATTATAGAAAGGTAGTTATTGGGGGTGGGATGGTGGGGGGATTTGGGAGGATGCTGGTGCAAAGTTGTAGTGATGTAGAATAAATAAGTCTGGATATCTAATATCTAGCATGATGATCATAGTTAAGAATACTGTTTTGAGAACTGGAAATTTGATGAGAAAGATTTCAGGTGCTCTCATCATACACAAAAAGATTATATGAGGAGATGATACACTAATTAGCTTGGCTGCAGTAAACATTTCACTATGCATATGTATATCAAATCGTCATGTTGTACACCTTAAATATATACAGCTTTTATTAAGAAAAGAAAAGGAAAAAATGCAGCTAGAAATTTTTAGGCACAAGTCTTTGTGTGGACACTTTTTTTCATTTTTCTTGGGTCAAATTCTAGGACTGGAAATGCAGGGTCATATGGTAAGTTTATGTTCAATTTTAATTTTACTTTATTTCTTTTTTTAAAGATTATATTTATTTACTCAAGAGAGACACACAGAGAGAGGCAGAGACATAGGCAGAGGGAGAAGCAGGCTCCCTGTGGGGAGCCTCCCCTGTAGGGATCCCAATGGAGGACTCAATCCCAGGACCCTGAGATCATGCCCTGAGCCAAAGGTAGACACTCAACCACTGAGCCACCCAGGTGCCCCATATGTTTAATTTTTAAAGTAAATTGCTAAACCATTTTCCCCCAAAGTGACTGAACCATTTTGAAGTGTCACCAGTGATGTATGAGAGTTGTTCCATTGCCTCCTCAACACTTGGTATTATCAGTCTTTTTAAATTTTTGTTACTCTAGTCAGTATGTAGTGCTATCTCTGTAGCATCATTTTTCCCTAACAGAATATGATATTCTGCATCTTTTCTTGTGCTTATTGCAGTTCACGTGTCTTCTGTGGTGAAGTGTCTGTTTCAGATCCACTGGCCATTTTAAATTGGGTTGTTTGTCTTAATATTGAGTGTAAAAGTTCTTTATATATTCTAGGTATAGCACCATTATAAGATATATTATTTGTACAATTTTCTCCCAGTCTATGGCCTGCCTTTTCATTTTCTTAATGGTGCTTTTTGAAATGCAAAAGTTTCTAATTTTGAGGGAGTCCAATATGTAAATTTATCTTCTTTTATAGACTGTGTTTTTTTATGTAATTTCTAAGAACTATTTCCTTAACATTAGACATGAAGATATTTTCCTGTGTTTTCTTCTAGAAATTTTATACTTTTAGCTCTTAAGTATAGATCTGTGACCCATTTTTAATTAATATTTTATGTGTAGGCAGGGTCTCTGTTCATTTGTTGCATATGGATATTCAATTATTCCAGCTTCATTTTTTGAAAAGACGATCCTTCCACCCATTGAATTACCGTGGGATAATTATTTCCGGACTCTATATCCTGTTGTGTTGGTCTACATGTCTGTCTTCATACCAATACTGCACTTGATTGCTGGAAGTTTATAGTAAGTCTTGAAGTCAAGTGGTGTAACTTAGTCCTTTTTCAAAAGTATTTTGACTATTCTGTGTTCTTTGAATTTTTATATTAATTTTGGAAATAAATTTCTCTATACAAACAAACCTTCTGGGATTCTGTAGGATTTTGTGTTGAATTTGTAAATCAATTTGAGGAAAATTATCATTTTAATAATACCAAGTCCTTCCAATCTATGAAAAGGGTATGGATTTCTATTTATTTAGATCTCTAACTTCCCTCAGCATATTTTGTTGGTTTGAGTATCTTTCACTGCTTATGTTAAATTATTCCTAAGTATTTTTATGCCATTATGAATTACTTTATTTTCTTAATATTACTAAAATTTTTGTGTTATTATTTCTTCTTGAGTCAACTTTAATAATTTGTGTCATTCTAGGAATTTTTCCATTTTTCTAAGTTGTTAAGTTCATTGGCATTAAGTTCTTCATAATATTCCTTATAATATTTCAATTTTTAATTTCTGTAGGTTCCATCGTGATTGTAGAATAGTGGTTTTATTCGAGTTTTAATACTTTGGGTATTCCCTTTTTTCTTGGCAAATCTAGCTTAAGGTTTATTAATTTTATTGATCTTTACAAATAATTAACCCTCAGGGCACCTGATTTCTACAAAGAAAATAATTGGGGCTCAGTTGGTTAAGCGTCTGCCTTCAGCTCAGGTCATGATCCCAGGGTCCTGGGGTCAAGCCCCATATCAGGCTCCCTGCTTAGTGGGGAGCCTACTTCCCCCTCTCCCTCTGTAGCTCCCCCTGCTTGTGCTTTCTCTCTGTCAAATAAATAAATAAAATGTTAAAAAAAAATCATTTCAGCATCATTTTTTTGTTGTTTTCTATCTCATTGATTTCCACTCCAATCTTTGTTTTATCTTTCTTCTATTTACTGTGGATTTTATTTACTTTTCTTTGTTTCTTCCTTCTTCTTGGAAGCTTAGATTATTGATTTTAAGTCTTTCTTTCTTTAGAATATAAGTATTTAATGCTATGAACTTTCCTTGCAGCACTGCTTTAGCTGCATACCATAAATCTTGATATATTGCATTTTTCTTTCAGTTAAAGATATATTATTTTCTTTGTGAATTCTTATAGCCTGAGACATTTACAAATGTGCTAATTTCCAAATAGTTGCAAATTTCCAATTTTTTTCTATTGCTGATTTTTAAATTACTTACACTGTACCTGATACTTTTACATTTATTGAGAATTTTTTTATGGCCTAGAGTATGATCTATCCTGGAAAATATTTCATGAGTTTGCTGCTTTGGGATAGAGTATTTTATGAAAGTGCATGTGTTGGGTGGAAAGTGGGGGAATAAAATGATGAATAAGACATGATTCTTGTCCTTTAAGTTTAAATCTTGCAGAGCAGTGGTTCTCAACTCAGGGCAATTTTGCACCCCAGGATACATTTTGCAATGTGTGGGAACGTTTTTGTTTGTCACAACTGGGTGAGGGGAGTATGCTATTGGTATCTAGGAGCTAGCTGATCTGCCAAACATCCTACAATTCACAAGATAACTCCAACAGCAAAGAATTATCTGGCCCAAAATGTCAATAGTGCCAAGATTTGGAATCCCTGTTGCAGAGTATATAAAAGGCATTTTGTTAGAGCTTAGAGCTTGAGACAGTAATTTCCATGCTATAGCAATTACTGTACTGTGGCTGAAATCAATCAACCCCTTAGCAGTTGCCACATCTCTCATGTGTTTATTTGTTTGTCTTTCCCACTAGACTGTGAACCTCATGAATGTTGAGATCCACCCAAATCTTTATGGTGGTTAAAAGCAGAGAGAGGATCTGGAGTCAGACAGACTTGGATTTCAATCCTATATCTTATATTCACTAGATATTTGACTTTGGGCTAGTTCCTTGACCTCCTTAAGCCTCAATCTTCTCAGTAGTATAATGTGCCTACAATAGGATTACTGGGACAACTAATAAACTAATCAAGGGAGGCAACTGGCACAGTCCTGGCATATATAGTCATTACCTTATTATTGTTATTGTTATCTCCAGCACCAAGCCCAGTGCCCTGGAAATATGTGTGAACACATGAATGAGTAACCGAGTCACAGTCTCTTGCCTTTCTTCCTCCAATATAGGGAACTGGCTCTACAGAGTTATTTTTACTGAGATGAAGATGGCCTCATCTTACTCCTGGAATAGGGCTTAGTTTCCACAGAGGAAGTCATGGATGCCCATAGAATATAGGCAGAAGCCAAAAGAACAAACAAGTGTAAGCCAAATACACACTGACCTCAGTTCCATCCTTGAGACCCTTTTCAGCCACATATGAAGTAGTCATATGTGGAGGGAGCAAGGTTCATGCCCCCAAAAAGCCCCACAATACTGTTCAACTGGCACCACTCTGGGCCATCTTTCCCATTTTTGCTTCAGAGAAGGAGGTCTCTCTTCTTCATGTCCATCACTTGCCATGACACTGTCTACCCTACTTCTGAGTCTCGGATACTTCCTCCCCACTAGGAACCTCTCCCAGATATTCCCAGACAACCTTTTCTGATCAATGTTAATAGCTGTTGGACCCTTATCTAAGCACATCATCTCCTGTCACCATCTACTTCTGAGAGACCTGGCAAAGATCACATCTGCGAAGCAGTTTGCTAATTAATGTTTAAAGTGGTGGATGAGGGCAAAACTTTAACATCCTGACTTCTCCCTGTGTTTGCTTTTAAGGAAGGAGTTCCTGGTGAAAGAAAAGACACCTCAAGCTTCTAAAGAACCCCATGGTATATAAAGCAGGACTTGTATGGTACCTGAGAATAGCTAACCAGCCAGGAGGATGATGAGTAAAGATAAAGTTTACGAGAAAGGAGGGTCAAGTCCATTTAACATAGTGTACATGACTCCATTTTACTATCTAGTTCCTACTGTGGCCTGAGTTTAGCAAACATCTCAGGAACAGACAAAAATCTAGAGCCATCCCTCTTAATGAAATTGATTTATGGGTCATGGATTGCTGTCTTTAATACTCATAACCCCCCCCCCAAAAAAAAGCCATTATTGCCTTTATGGAGTTTCTCTATATATTTACCTAGAAACTTGCCTTCCCTGATGACAGTATACATCAGAGATCAAGGCTAAGTAAGAACAAAGTGATCTGAATGTAAACAAGATAAAGATATGAGCAGCAGAGAGCATTAAGAACAGAATGGTGGCCTTATTTCCCAAAAATCATGACAAGAATTTCCATCTTCTGTTGTATTAACACTATGACTTAGAATAAGTATTTCTACTTTGTTAACTCCAAACATAACAAGGAAAATAGTAAAAACTGACATTTAAAAAAAACTAACATTTTTGAATGCTGCATACGTTTTGGGTACTTTTCTAAATCCTTTACATGTATAAGTTAATTTCATCCACTCATTTAACACAATTTTTTGGACCATGTACTAGGGGCCAGGTACCGTGGTATGTTCTGGGAGTATAGTAATAAACAAAGTCCTCAAAGAGCTCTGTCTCCACGAACTGTACACTCCCTTGGGGAAGTCAATAAACAAGTAGATGATATAATATGTTAGAAGGCAGAAATCAATGCTTTTGAGACAAATAAATCTGGGCAGAGGGACAGAGAAAGTTGGGTGTGGGGTGCTACAATTTTCAACCAAGCATTCAGTGAATGCTTCACTGCAAAGCTGTCATTTGACCAAAAACTTAAAGGAAATCTCACAATTAATAAGACCAAATCCAAATAATGTTGCTATAGGGTGCTCTTATTTGTTTGTTTGTTTTTTACTGAACCTTGGGCCAACACCCTAAGCCCCTAGGAAATCTGTATGAACCTCTACATTGTGTAAAATTATTGAGCCATGGCCAAGCACCAAGCAAGCCAAACATGAAGTCACTCATCCAGTCCCTGGTCCCATTTGTGAGGATCTAAAAGCTGTTGATTTTCCAGACTACTTGGAGGAACTCAAGGTGTGCCTTTGAGGGAGTGTTGGCATCATGGGCATCTGGAGGAGTTTTCTGTAGACCCTTTTTCCCCAGATGGATCACAATGTGTCTCCCCTTCTTGTAATTGCCGTATTCCCCAAAATAGGAATTTCTTACTGCTAGATCTGGATGATGATGATCAGAGAGCCTCCTTGATGTGAGAAAAAAACAAAGGGAGAAGGCCTTCCAAGGATCTGGGGAGCCCCAATCCCTGAGCCTCTGAACTGCCTATGACTTTGCTTCTATCACATTGTCTGGCTTCAACCTAGGCTCTTGTTTTCCAAGTTCTTTCAGACTCCTTCCCCATGTCTGTCAGTTAATGTCCCTTCCAACACCACCTCACCGACTGCCCTAGGCAAAACCAGCTTTGACAGATGTGAATCAGTCACATATACCTTAGTTTGACTTTTAATCTAAGGGGCTTCTCTCAGACCTAATTGTGCTTTAAGACTTTTTTCAACTCTGTGAGCATAACTTTTAAGTATCAAAGGGGCAATAAGCAAGTGAGAAAGTATTTGGGATGGATGGCTCTTGCTTCCTATATAAATGTGAAATTGCTATTAACTTGTGTTTTATTACAATTTCCATTAGCTACAGTCACAAGAGCTCAATGATCACCATTATTTTTAAATTGATGGAACCCTAAAGATTCAGAGTACCCAAGTTGGAAACCACTGAAATGATTTCACCTTCTCCTCTTATAGATGTTGAATGTAAATTTTATTCTACTACTGATTCTTATGGTTTAAGTTCCACATTTACTTTACTATAAAAGGAAGGAAGGAAGGGAGAGAAAGAGGAGGGAAGGAGGGAGGGAGGGACACAGAAGGGAGGGAGCAAGGAGAGAAGGAGGAAAGAAAAATTGAATAAGCTTTCCACAAAAATGTCTGGAAATAGAGTACTTTAGAAGAAGAATTTGAAAATAGAAATGGACTGGTAATAATGCAATTTTCCTTTAGAATAAACCACGTATGGACTTTTCATCAAATAATTTAGCAAATGTAACTACATGCAAGGTGCAGTGCCTAAGGCAAATAGGTAAATGGATGCTCAGTATCCTAGGGAGTCCAGCTCAAAGCAAATATGTCAGGGAGGGATTTGAGGAATGTAGGCTCCACCCCTGGGCATTACCACCATTTTATTGTTCTTCTATCTTTCACATTATTGCTAAGTACTGCTACTTATCTGACTATTTCCTTAGGTAGGGCAAATATTTCAACAGATGTGAACCATGACAATTACTTACAAGGGAGAAAGTAGAACATCCTCACCATAGTGAGAGACTTTAATGCATGTATTTTGATAAATAGAACAAGCAGACAAAAATTTGGTGTGGATATAGAAGTGTGAATAAAATAATGAATAAACATGACCTAATTGAAATATATACTACACTGTACCAGATAGCCACAGAACACCCATTATACTCAAGCATACATGGAATATTTACTAAAATTGACCATATTTTAGGTCATAAGGCAAGCTGCAAGAAATTTCAAATGGCTGAACTAATATAGAATATATTCTCTGGCCACAGTGTAAGTAAGATTATAAAACACTTTTTAAAAGAAAAATGAAAAGGAAAAAAGATAAATGTCCAACTGCTTGGAAATCAAATAATACTCTAATAACACATGAAATGAAAAAGGATCACAACTGAAATAAAAAAATAGTTGTAATGGAAAGGTAGTAAAAACAAAATGCATTAAAACTTTCAGGATGTAGCTAAAAAGAGTGTTTAGGGAAATATATTAATGAGTATTAAAGAGTACAAGAATGGCTAAAAAGCAATGATCTCAGTTTTCATATAAAAAAGCTGGAAAAAAATTAAACCCAAAGAAAATGGAGTGGAGGAAATTTTTTTTTTTAATTAAAGAAGTAGAAAGCAAAAGTATAGTAGAGAAAATTAACACAGCCAAATGTTAGCTTTAAAAAGATTTAATAAATTGACAAATTTCTAACAAACTACAAAAATAAGAGAAAAAGCACAAATTATCAAATTGAGACTGAAAAGGGGGATATCACTCTAGATATTAGAAAGACAGTAACATTTCTTATGAACTACTCTGTTTCAATAAATTTGACAATATGATGGACAAATTTATTGAGAAACAAGTTAGAAAAACTAACAAGAATAAATTAAAAATCTAAACAATCCTATGTAATAAAATTGAATCAATTATAAAAGTTCTTCCTTCTCATTAGGAAAACCTTGTTTTAGCTTAAGTTGGTTCACCAATTCTTCCAAACATTTATTTTTTTTTCTTCCAAACATTTAAATGTACCAAATAAACTAATCTTACAGAAGCTCTTCTAGAGAATAGAAAGAGAAGAAACAGTTCTCACCTCTTTTTTAGGAGTTCAGAATAACCTTAGAGCCAAAATCTGACAAGAAATTTATAGCAATGGAAAAATTACAAACTACTTTCCCTCCTAGATATAACTGGAAAAATTCTGATCAAAACATTATTAGAATCTAATATTATATAATAAGGATAATACACTATCACCAAATTGGGTTTATCACAAGAATACATGGGTAGTTAAACATTTGAATATGAATCCATGTAACACACTGATTAAAAAAAATAAAGGAGGAAATCACCTGATGATAAAGATACAGAAAAGACTTTGATAAAATGTAAAACCAATTCATGATTTAAAAAAAAAATCCTCAAAAAAAAAATCCTCAGAACACTAGGAATAAAATGAAACTTTCTCAGTTTATAAAGAACACCTAAAAAACCAACAGTAAACAACATAATCAATGGCAAAATATTGAAAGCTTTCCCCATGAGATCAGGAATGAGATAAGATGCCACCATATTTCTACTCTGTATTGTTCAGGAGAGGACGATACCCAGGCAGGTGAATTTCTACATGCTAACCATAAAGAAATTTTTAAAAAGCTTTAAAAAATTACCAACAATTTACTAACAATAGCATAAAAAATTCAGGTACCTACAAATCAATCTAATGACAGATATCTAAAACTCCTACACTAAAACTTATAAAACTTTATTGAGAGAAATCAAAGATGACATAAATGAAGGAATATAACTTACTCATGAACTGACTCCATGTTGTAGATATGTCAGTTCTCCTCAGATAGATCTATAGATTGAATATAATCCCAAATCAAATACCAGATGGATTCTGAAACTTATGTGGAAATACACCGGGCCGAGAATAAACAAGGCAATCTTAGGGACAGAGAATGAAGATGGAAGACTTACCCTACCAAATATTGAGACCTATTTTTTTTTAAGATTTTATTTATTTATTTGAGAAAGAGAGCATGAGCAGGGGCTGAAGAGGGGGAAGGAGGAGGGGAAGCGGGGACAGGAGACAGGGAGCAGGAAAGGGACAGGGAGGGGTGAAGGGAGTAGACTCCCCCCTGAGCAGGGAGCCCACTCAGGGCTGGTCCCAGGACCGTGGGATCATGATCTGAGCCAAAGGCAGACAGTTAACCAACTGAGCCACCCAAGTGCCCCTATTGAGATCTATTTTTTTTAAAAAACAGATTGTTATTTGTAGGAGGGTAGCAAAGAGACCAAGGGAAGAGAACAGAAAATCTAGAAACAGTCCCACATATAATCGCCCAAAGATGATAAAGTTGTTACTGTAAGGCCAAGAGGGAAAAGATGGTCTTTTCAAAAAGTCATGCCACATAAAAAATCATTAGAAAGCCACATATATGGATAAAAATAAATCTCGCTCCAACCACAGACAAAAGTCAGTTCCAGATAAATTTTTAGATGTAAATGTGAAAAGGAAAAACAATATAGCTTTTGAAAGGAAACAGAAAATAATGTCTCCATTACTTTGGGGTAAGCAAAGATTTCCCAAGTATGATTTTTCAAGGCTAATCATAGGGACGCCTGGGTGGCTCAGCTGTTGAGCCTCAGGTCATGATCCCTGGTCCGGGGATCGAGTCCCACATCAGGCTCCCTGTAGGGAGCCTGCTTCTCCCTCCACCTGTGTCTCTGCCTCTCTCTCTGTCTCTCATGAATAAATAAATAAAATCTTTAAAGAATAATAATAAACTGCTAATCATAGGAGAAAGAATGTATGTTAAAAATACCTTAAAATTAATAACTCATTCAAAAACGACACCAGGAAAAGAGTGTAAAAGACAAGCCACGGGGTGGGAGAGGGATTTGGTATGTACACATACACAAATAATTATATTTTTACAAGACTGTGTATCCAGGAAATATACACATCCCTGTATCTAGGTCTAATGAAAGCCTCATATCCAGAAAATATGACTGGCATCTACAAATTAATTTTTAAAAGACAAATTTTTAAAAATCAAATAAGCAAATGAGTTGAATAGGCTATTCTTAAAAGAAGATATCAAGGTGCTTAATAAACACATAAAAATGTGTTCAATAGCATTCATCATCAAAGAAATGTAATTAACACAGCCATGTGACTCACCTACATACCCCCCTCTCTCCAGGGTGGCTTCCTGAGCAGGTGGCTTGTACAGTCACGGAGGACTCGCCCTTAAAAGGACCCTGCACTTAACTTCAGGCCTCACTGTCACTTTTCGAAATTCCTAATAACTTAAAATAAGGTCTTCCACATTTTTATTTTGCTCTGGTTCCACACACTGTATAGCCAGTCTTGCCGTCCATAATGGTTAAAAGGAAAAGACAGACACTGGTGAGGATGCAGACCAACTAGAATGCTCATTTATACCTACTGGGTGTAGAAATGTAGTCAAGTACTTTGGAAAACAGTTGAACATGTGTATAAAAGTGAATATAGGCATAACACATAAGCCAGGACCTCCACCCCTGGATGTGCTCCGACAAGATGTGGGCTTACATTCACCAAAAGATACATCCAAGAAGAGTCACAGTGGCACTATTCATTATAGTCCCAAACTGAAAACAACCCAAACGTCAGTCAATAGTAAAATGGATAGATGCATTTTGGTATATGTATATAGAACGCCACACGTCATTGAGACAACGCAATAATACGAGTGAATCTCACAATAAAAATCTGAGTGAAAGAAGCCCAACACACACCTAAAACATACAGTGTGTGATTCCAATGATAATAATTTTCAAAAGATGCAAAAATAGATTGATCGCTTTTAAAAGTCAAAACACAAGTGAGGGGCAGGAATTGGAGGAGGATTCAGGGAGGACTTCTGGGTGCTGGCACCATTGTTTCTTGATATAGGTGCTGATTACATGGGGCTGTTCACTTGGTGAGGCTTCATTGATCTGGAGAGTTGATTTGTGTGCTTTTTGGTTTGTATAAATGTTATAGCTCAACAGAGTTGTTTTTTTTTTTTTTTTTTTTTTGAAAGCCAAGCACAAATTGTAGAGACCCGGGGAAGACCGCCCTCAAATGCACCACAATGGCATATTGATTATTTTGTTTTTTTTTTTTTTAATTTTTTATTTATTTATGATAGTCACAGAGAGAGAGAGAGAGAGGCAGAGACACAGGCGGAGGGAGAAGCAGGCTCCATGCACCGGGAGCCTGATGTGGGATTCGATCCCGGGTCTCCGGGATCGCGCCCTGGGCCAAAGGCAGGCGCCAAACCGCTGCGCCACCCAGGGATCCCCATATTGATTATTTTGAATTGAAGCTACTTGGGAAAGAACAGGTGCAGGGACACTCAGATGCCCCTCTTCCCGCTACCCTCCCCCCCAAAAGAGCAAGCAAATCTCCCATATGAAAAATACCCTCTCTGTACTAAGAAGTAAAAAATCATCCTCATGACCAGAGATAGGGACTTGAAGGTCCAGAAAGCTATAAAATAAACCAGTTATCCTTATATATTTTTTAATTTTTATTTATTTATGTATTATAGTCACAGAGAGAGAGAGAGAGAGAGAGAGAGAGGCAGAGACACAGGCAGAGGGAGAAGCAGGCTCCATGCACCGGGAGCCCGACGTGGGATTCGATCCCGGGTCTCCAGGATCGCGCCCTGGGCCAAAGGCAGGCGCCAAACCGCTGCGCCACCCAGGGATCCCAGTTATCCTTATATTAATCTCCTTTGTCAGCCCAAATTCTGCTTAGAATTCCTTACTCTTTATTTTTTTTTTTAAAGATTTTGTTTATTCATGAGAGAGAGAGAGAGAGAGAGAGAGGCAGAGACACAGGCAGAGGGAGAAGCAGGCTCCATGCAGGGAGCCTGACATGGGACTTGATCCCGGGTCTTCAGGATCAGGCCCTGGGCTGAAGGCAGTGCTAAACCGCTGAGCCACCAAGGCTGCCCAATTCCTTACTCTTTAAAGCGCCCATCAAGTGCCCCGTCACCCATTCACCCCCACCCCCCGCCCTCCTCCCCTTCCACCACCCCTAGGGCATTTGACGGGATGAGCACTGGGTGTTATTCTGTATGTTGGTAAATTGAACACCAATAAAAAATAAATTTATTATAAAAAAAATAAAGCTCCCAAACACCTGTCCCCCTTATTATGTACATTCCTCACAGATCTGTCAATTCTTCGTCTAAAACGTATAAAAAAACTGCCTGGCTTGGTCACTTCTTTGGGTCTTGATTCCATTAGTGGACCTCAGTGTGTACATAATACAACTTTGGGGTTTCTTCTCCCATAAACTTGTCTCGTGTAATTAATTCTTAGCCCAGCTGGGAGACCATGTGTGTAGAGGAAGAACTCTCCCTCCCTGACAAAAGCAAATGTTTTTGTTTTCACTACCATTGTCTCTGCCATAAACCTAGTTTAGAAGGCAAAAGCTGAACATCCAATCTCAGGCCTCCACCTTTCCTAGCTCTTTGATCTTGCGTAAGTTATTTACACTCTCTGTGCCTCAGTTTCTCCAGTCAGTAAAGAGATAACAATAAAGCTCTTCTCATAAGGTCGTTGAGATTACAAGAGAGGACAGGTGTAAAGTGGTCAGAACAACGGCAGGCACCTAGGAAAGTCTCAATAAATGTACGTTGTGGCCGTTTCTGCCCATTTTTGTCCAACCCTCTTCTGACAACAGATGGTTGTTGCTTGGGGAAGCAGAAATAAGAAATCATAATATGTTTTTTAAAATCATCTTGCTGCATCCTTAGAATCCAAGACTTGATGTTTACAAAGTCTTCTTAGCCCTTGTACCTTGGAGATACTAATATTCAAATGGAGGAGAAAATAGGAGACAGGATGCTTATGCCTTGGGAGAGGTTCCTCCAACCGATCAATGAGATCCTAACCAACTGAATCCTAAATTAGAAAGAAGCGTGCTTTCCAATGGTCCCATCTTCAGGAAGATGGCCCTAAATAGGCAAACTGAGGGACGAAGCTCTCCTGTTCTTGGAGTAGACTCATTGGTGATGCAGTGCTTTTGCTGGGGGAATTCGGCCCCTGGGATCTCACCCTTTCTGTGCTCTACCCGTTGGGATTTTGAATACCGTAAAAGCTACTTCTGTTCTTCTCTTCTTGGCCATCTGCCAAGCTAATCTCCTGACATTGAAGAGTATTATGAAAGTTAAGCTGCATGAAGAAGAGTAATAATTTTGTCCTACCTATATGGCTTAGGGTCAGTACTGCCTTTATAAATTTGTGTGTTTTTTTTGGCAGATACCAAACACTTTTCCTGGCCACCATGACTTTACCCCTGTGTTACCACATCATTGAGCTATTTATTCAGTCTAGTTGAGTTGGCTGAGGAACTATGCCAAAAATTGTTATTAGGAAGCTAATCTTATTTACCCCTAAGCAACTAAAAGATTCTCAAAGTGGCTCTCTCTGAATTTTTTTAAGCCTTAAAAAAAGTCTCACTTTTCTTCCTCTTGTTGAAGCAAGATAAGAAAACAGAATTCCAAAGAGGTGAAGTCACTGAGTTAGAGTTGATGATGGAGCCAGAACTAGAATCCGCCATAGCTCTTTCCATCTCTCAGATTTTAAGATCTGAATTTAAGTGAAAAAAATTATCAAGTGAATGAAGAGTGCAGAGTCAAAGGTCTGTCTTCACTGTGAATAACACAGGAGGAAACTTTTTGTGTGTGGATGATTCTACAGTATGTCATATCTATGTGGGGGGACGCGGGTCCTTCTGGACTTTTCCTGGATGAAGCCTGGAAGAGGGAGGCAGACCATCCCTGGCCTGACAAAGGAAAGTTCTCCCTAAGGTGCTTTAACCACCGACATCACATCCTTCCATTTGAATCATCTTCAAAAGCAGGTTAATAAAGACTGTTGAGCTTCAGGGGTCAGACTGGAGTTGTGTGAGATTCCTTGGACCTGCCAACAAGAAGCTGTTAATAATTCCAGTAATTTGATGAGCATGCCTGAGGGGCTCTGGGCTGCCCTGGGAGTCAATATGTCCAAGGGTTCTGGAGACGGAGCATTTCTCTCGCCAACATGGTGCATTGATGTCATGCCAGCTATGGTGACTCAATTTCTCTACATCAGGGCACCTTCTTTTCTTTCCCTCCTGAGAGGAACCTTTCCTTATTTATCTCCTCTTCTTTCTGTATTAAAAAAAAAATGTCCAACAAGTTCTCCTGATAGGTCTTTCTACTCCAAAGAGTAAATATTTCCAGTCTGAAGGTGTATAGATTTCCCCCAAACTGCGGGGAAATGAAGCTCATTTGTAGAACCACTCCTACTCCTTGTCCATAGATGGTTTAGAATGAGGAATGTTGATCCCATTCTGTCTACCAGATATCATTCCATGCAATGGGGGGAGGATTGATCAACTAAATTCTCACAGAGAGCATGGGCTCTAAGGAAAATTAAACCTCAATTTATTACAAAATGTGTAGCTTTCAGCAAGCACGGAACATCCCATAGTCTCAGTTTTCTCATCTGTAAAATGGATAAACTACTACTACTACTACCACTATTACTAATGATACTTGCTTTATAGGGTCATTGTGAGGCATAGATGAGATCATGCATATAAGGCAAAGGAGTGAATGTTGCCACTTTGTAAGCATCAGTGCAATGCAACTGGTACAGTGTAATTATTAATTCTTCCTGAGGAGTCTGGGTGGGGAAGGAACAGAAACGTCTCCATCTTACAAGGGCAGAGTAGACTCTGTTAGAGGAAAGTGCCTTCTATTAGCCAGCCTGTTTAGCCTCAGATCAGGAGAAAAACCTTTTACATCTTCAGATTATTCCTTATTCTTTTTTTCTTTGACATAGAGCCAAAGGCTGGCTGAGGCTTTATCCTCCTGTTTGTGACAGCTCCAGTCCAAGTCCCCGAGGGCCCAGCTCAACCACTTTTCAGCTCTGAAACCAGATCACATTCCCCATTTCCACTTCTTAAATACCCAGAGAGCCAACTTCTGCTGTTATTTTTCCTAGGAATTGGCAAGATCTGATCTTAAACAGTCCTGCTGTGATGAAGGGTACTTGCCTATGGACTCAGGGGCCTGGACGTCCTTCTGAGAGGCAGCATAGCACAGTGTCTAGAAGTTGGATGTGACAGTGTGCCGTGTGTCCCGGCTTTTCCAGGACATCTTAGTGTACGCATACAGTCCAGGACTAAATATGATATCGCCTTAACTCTAGAGTTATAATGCGACTCAAATCCTCAATCCACTACATACTATTTGCATGGCAAGTCACTGCACTGTGCCTCAGTTTCCCCTGTTATAAAATGGAGATGATGATAATAAGAGGAACTGCCCATGAAATTGTCGTGAGGTTTAAGTGTGTTAATACCTATAAAATGCTCAGAATAGCACCTGTCACATACTATGTTCTATGTCAGGGTGAGGGACTATTAATCTCTTACCAGCAAAGCCACTGGATAAAAATGTGTTAAATGAGAAGGGTGACATCTGCTGTCCTTATAGAGTCCAATAGGGGTTGGGGGAAATATTGCGGTCAAAACATATGAAGAGATTTATGACTTGCGACATTATTGTTTTTCTGGGAGTATGAATAACGAAGCAACAGAGTATGAAAGAAAAAGCACTAAGCAAATTGCTAATTGCTGTGGATCCCTTTCCCTTATTCCCTTTTTTTTTTCAAATTACTCTTTAAAAATGTTAATTGATTGGACATTTCAAAATTCTATTTATCTCCATACCCCCTCCCAGTCTTCTCTCATCCCTAGACATCATGCTAATGTCTTCATCTTTTCACAGGTGTGTATTTCCGTGAAATCCATAGTGTTGTGTAGTTTTGTGTTTTTTAGGTTCATTGGTTATGTACGATACTATTTCTTAATATTTTCACTAAGCGCTGTATTTTTAAAGTTCATCCATAATTTTTTTGTGAATGCTCAATTTTACGCAAATTTTAAGCATTTGTGAATGCTTAATGTTACGACTGCTAGCAGCCCACCGTGTGTGCCATGTTTCATCAGCGATGGACCCTGAGGCTGCCCCCGACTGTCTGCCACCATGAACAGCATTGCAGTGAACAATGAGCTCGCAGATCCCTGTATTAGTTTTGCTGCTATAATAAAAGCAAAACAAAAGACTTCAGCGGCTAACAACCACAAAGGCTCCTTTCTTGTTCAGGCCACATGTTCCAGCTGCTGGCAACAGGCTCCTTCCTGTTCCATGCATCCTCATCGCAGCAGCCAGGCTGAAGAAACAGCCTTTATTTGGGACAAGTCCTACCCCTGGCAGAGGAAAAAAAGAGCTAGAGAGATGGAGGGGAAAAAAGCAACAGCATTGGAAGCTTCTGCACCGATTGGCTTTTAGAACTTCCACTCCTGTTCCACTGGCCAAAGCAAGTCACGTGGCCGAGCCTGACCTCACCCCCATCCCTACCCCCTGCCCTACCCCCTCAGGCTGAGAAGCCCAGCATCCTCCTCAAAGTCCTGCTGAGGTCTGAGGTCAGTGGAAGTCCTTTTATGGGGCAAGGAGAGCGAATAATTACAAAGAATAACCAAACCTACCCCTCTCAGAGCTCAGTAAGAAGCACTGGGTGTTATACTGTATGTTGGCAAATTGTATTTAGATTTTAAAAAATGTAAAAAATAAATAAATAAAAATAAATTCTACCCCTGAAACTTAAGAATACACTCTATGTTAACTAAATTGAATGTAAATAAAAAATAAATTTTTTTAAAAAAAGAATTTCTTGGGATTTATGCCCAGGAGTGGGATTGCTGGGCCCTCCAGGATGCATGCATATTCACAATCTCATTAAATAACTCAGACTAATGCAGATACACTCTCGTCCGTGTACATCAGTGTATGCGGGGTCCTTTATCCCTGCACCTAAATGACACTTGCATTTTATAGTTTTCTAATTGTTCAGTCAATAGGTTAAAGGGACATCTTATTGCTTTAACTGGCATTTACTGACTATTCATGATTTTGAGCATTTCTTCATTTATCTATTAATTTGTAAGCTTTCTTCCTTGTATCTATTAGGTTTTCTTTTCCCATTTTCTTACAGGGGCTGCTCTCCTCTGCTGGGGTAGCAGGAAATCATGCCTGCTGTCTGTAAATCGTACCTGCCTTTGCAATTTGAGATATCACAAAAATCTTTATCTTTCCTGTCACCTGTCTAGTGACTTTGTCCCTATATTCTTTGTTGAAAAGTGATCCTTATTTTTGTTCACGAAAACTCTTCCTTCCCCTAGGTCATAAAAATGGCTCACTTTTTTTTCTCTAATATCTGATATTTTATCTTTCACATTTAGAACTTGAAGTCATCTGGAACCTTCTTAAGAAAGGGATCCTATTCTATTTCCTCTCCAAATAGTGAACAAGTTTCCTCTACTCCATACACTAAACAATCTGGTCTTTCCCTACAGAATTGCAATGGCTCCTGTGTCATATATATATTAGGGTCTGATTACATATGGCTCTGACTCTCCTCTCTACGAAGATTCACCAATCCATTTGTCTATTCTTGTGCCAAAACCAACTGCTTTTTATTACTTCCACCTTCTAATGTCTGAGTGACTTCCAGCCAATTCTCCCCTCTCTTTTTTCTAAAGTTAACTTAGCTATTCGTGGACCTGTCTTCCTCCAAAGACATTTTTAGAATTCAGTTTTCAAGTTCCTCAAAATGCCCAACTGGTCTCCGCACTTCATTTATGAATTAACCCGAGAATAATTATTACCATTATCATGTGAAATTGCCCACTCAAGAGCATTGAATATTTCCATTCTCCACTTATTCAGATCACTTATGTTTTTCATTAGAATTTTAAATTTTGGTTCTCTGCTCCTCCCTGTTTGACAGACAGCCGCATCTTCTGTGCAGGGCCACCCACGTCCCTGGGACACGATGGTGAAGGTTGGAGTGAACGGATTTGGCCGTATTGGGTGCCTGGTCACCAGGGCTGCTTTAACTCTGGCAAAGTGGATATTGTCACCATCAATGACCCCTTCACTGATCATTGATCTCAACTACATGGTGTACATGCTCCAGTATGATTCTACCCATGGCAAATTCCACGGCACGGTCAAGGCTGAGAACGGGAAATTTGTCACCAACGGGAAGTCCATCTCCATCTTCCAGGAGCAAGATTCCGCCAACATCAAATGGGGTGATGCTGGTGCTGAGTATGTTGTGGAGTCCACTGGGGTCTTCACCACCATGGAGAAGGCTGGGGCTCACCTAAAGGGCAGGGCCAAGAGGGTCATCTTCTCTTCTCCTTCTGCTGATGCCCCCATGTTTGTGATGGGCGTGAACCATGAGAAGTATGACAACTCCCTCAAGATTGTCAGCAATGCCTTCTGCACCACCAACTGCTTGGCTCCTCTAGCCAAAGTCATCCATGACCACTTCGGCATCGAGGAGGGCCTCATGACCACCGTCCATGCCATCACTGCCACCCAGAAGACTGTGGACGTCCCCTCTGGGAAGCTGTGGCATGATGGCCGAGGGGCTGCCCAGAACATCATCCCTGCTTCCACTGGCACCGCCAAGGCTATGGGCAAGGTCATCCCTGAGCTGAATGGGAAGCTCACTGGCATGGCCTTCCATGTCCCCACCCCCAATGTGTCAGTTGTGGATCTGACCTGCTGCCTGGAGAAAGCTGCCAAATATGACGACATCAAGAAGGTAGTGAAGTAGGCATCGGAGGGCCCCCTCAAGGGCATCCTGGGCTACACTGAGGACCAGGTTGTCTCCTGTGACTTCGACTGTGACACCCACTCTTCCACCTTCGACGCCGGGGCTGACATTGCCCTCAATGACCACTTCGTCAAGCTCATTTCCTGGTATGACAATGAATTCAGCTACAGCAACTGGGTGGTGGACCTCATGGTCCACGTGGCCTCCAAGGAGTAAGAGCCTCCTGGACCACCAGCCCCAGCAAGAAAAAGAGGAAGAGAGAGGCCCTCAGCTGCTGGGGAGTACCTGCCTCAACTTAATCCCCCAACACACTGAGAATCTCCTGACCTTCAATTTACATCCCAGGCCCCGAGGAAGGGGAGGAGCTTGGGGACCCTTACCTTGTCATGTACCATCAATAAAGTATACTGTACCCCGCCCAAAAAAAAGAATTTAAAAATTTTCTCCATAGAAATCATGTAATCCCATAGCATATTTCTAGATACACTATGATTTCTGTGGCTTTTTGGTAGCCACATCTTAATTTCGATGAGACTTGGGTTCTAGATTTCGCTCTGTCACTGATGACATCATATGATTTTAGGTAGGTCAATCACTGCTTCTCCATGTCAGTGTTCTCATTTATTAAAAGATAAAGGGCACCTGGGTGGCTCAGTCAGTTAAGCATCTACCTTTGGCTCAGGTTATGATCTCAGGGCCCTGGGATTGAGCCCTACATGGGCTCCCAGCTCAGTGGGAAGCCTGCTTCTCCCTTTCCCCCTCTTCCCCTCCCTGCTCGGGCTCTCTCTCTCTCTCAAATAAAATCTTTTTTTTTTTTTTTTAAATGATTAGATTGAAGTTGTTGGTTCCCATGACATCACAGATAATAATAACAATGACAGACCCAGATGAAAATCTCACAATGTGCCAGTTCTTGCAGAGGGAGGTGACTACCATGTGCAGTGCTTAGCATGCCTGATGCCTCCTAGGCACTGAACGTGTGTTAGCAACCACGGTCAATATGCACGTAGAGGACGGAGGAGGTGGACGCTCGGAGAGGGGAGGCGACTTCTCCAGGCTGGTCCAGGGAGTAGGCAGCACGACCCCCTGCAGGTGGGACTCCTTGCAATCAACAAGGAGAGCGGGCTCGGGGCGTGGGCTCCCAGGTCGAGCCAGGCTGCTGGCTCTGGGGCGCACAGGCCTCAGCGGGGCCACCGGGGTCACCGGGCCACGTGCCTTCGTCTTGCAGAACATTGTTTTTCCTAGAAGTCCCCGGTGTTCCTGGATGCCACCTGCCGATAGTGGAGTCAGATAACAGCCCAGGAAGTGCGCCCAGGTCTGCGGGACAGGAAGCGGGTGCCAGCCCGCCAGCTGACCGACTCAGGGCCTCGGTCGGGGGCGCGGGGAGGCGGAGATGGGGACGGCCGGGAGCGGGGCTGAGGCCGGACCCCAGCCTGCGCCAGGTGTGGGAGCCCACGGGCGAGAGCCTCCTGCTTGGAACCACAGGCCTCCTCAAGACCTTGCCAGCGCGAGAGATAAGAACTAACTCAAAGTTGCTCAATAAAAACTAGTTTCAACTGGCTTACACAAAGCCAGAAATGGTAGCAGCTTAAGTTACTCCGAGGGTTTTCTGGTTTTTGGTGGAAGCCAGGATGTTAGTGCTTTGACCAGGCTCTTCCCCCAGGCCCCAGGCCCCAGACCCCAGACGCCAGGACCTAGGCCCCAGGCTCCATGCACTAAGCCCCAGGCCCCAGACCCCAGACCCCAAGCACCAGACCCCAGGACCCAGACCCCAGACCCCAGGTCCCAAGTCCAGACCCCAGACCCCAGGTCCTAGGCCCCAGACCCCAGGTCCCAGGCCCCAGACCCCAAGACCCCAGGCCCCAGGTCCCAGACCCCAAGACCCCAGGCCCCAGACCCCAGGCTCCAGACCCCAGGCCCCAAGCCCGAGGCCCCAGACCCCAGACCCCAGGGCCCAGGCCCAGACCCTAGACCTCAGGTCCCAGGCCCCAGGCCCCAGGTCCCAGGCCCCAGACCCCAAGACCCCAGGCTCCAGGCCCCAGACCCCAAGACCCCAGGCTCCAGGCCCCAGACCCCAGGCCCCAGGCCAGCCCATCTACCAGGCAAGCTCTCTCTGCAGGAGGAAAATACAGCTACTAGCAGCTCCCTGGATTTGCATTGTCCTTAGGATGGAGTCTTATTCGGCATCCGTATCAATCACCCCTGCAACAAGGGACTCTGGTTCTGCTTGGGTGGAGGTCCACCTGCAGGACATGGAAGGTTGGGCCATGTCACTAGCAGACCCGCAGAGTGAAAGGAGCATTTCTCCACGGAGCCAGGGGGCCTAGCTGACTCCATGACCTGTTCTGTGTCATTTCCCGCCACCCCCTGTCCTCCCACCAGCCCTGCTGTGCTCTGGGCACCAGATCATGGGCTACTCAAGTCCTCTAACATCTTTTCCTTCACATCCCTGGGCCCCCGTGCTTCCTGTTCCTCTTCCTATTGAATGCCTTTCTTTAACAGTGCGGTTAGCTGCTTCCTAGAACTTTCTGTGACCCTCTTAGGCTAGTTCAGTAGCTTTCTAGAGCAATATATATCTCTTGATTATTTTGTGTAGTCATCAAAGTTTTGGAGCAAGTCACATTTGTCTCCGGGTTAGACCTGAGGTGATTGGGAGCAGGGATTCATTCCTGTCCCACTGATCGTGGTATGAGTACCCGAGGCTCTCCAGCAGATCTTGTTTGTTCGCCCCAAGTCCACCCCTCCTCCCTTGCTACTGGGCCCTGACTTGGAGCACTTTGTACCCAGCTAACTGCTGACTTTCTCAGCCTTCCCTGCAGCCAGTGATGGACAGATGACACAGTTTCTGGTCCAGGAGATCTACCGGGGGACATCTTTTGGGGTGGGAAGCCGTCTCGGAAATAGCTCTTGCTATCTTGTTAAAAGGCTGTGTCAGATGAGGCTGGCACTACCAATTCCTCCTTCTTTCCTGCTTGGCTCTGATATTTGAGACTGTAGCGGGCATCCTGCAAACAAGAAGAAAAGGACAAAAGAATTGCCTTGACGGTCTTAACACTGAAGCTTTGAACCAATGCCTGCACTCTCCTTCCTCCAGATTTTAGGTCAGGAGAGTTTCTTCCCAGCTCTGTGATTTGGCCTCCACGTGGAAGACCTCAGATGGTATGATAGTCTCAGTTTTGTGAAAATCACTGGAGGGACACCTGGGTGGCTCTGCTGTTGAGCATCTGCCTTTGGCTCAGGGCGTGATCCTGGGGTCCTGGGATCAAGTCTTGCATTGGGCTCCCTGCAAGGGCCCTGCTTCTCCCTCTGCCTGTGTCTCTGCCTCTCTCTGTGTGTCTCTCATGAATAAATAAATAAAATCTTAAGAAAAAAAATCACTGTGGAATAGGGAGTTAGGGTGGTGGCACCCAATGTGATTGCAAAGTTGGAGAAGTTGTGCAGCACCTAAAAGGCACACACATCTCATTGGTAAGTAGTTGTGATGGTTTAAGAATGAAACTTTTCTTTTCTTTCACCATATGTGTATTATTTTTTTGAACAGCTACTAGGTGGTTAGCACATAAATGCTGATTAGGTTGTACGGACCTAACTACTCGCACTCTAACTGTGAGGTATTTCTTTTGGCTTAGGCCACTGAGAAGTTTACTGAGACACTAAGGGTCCCTTTCGTGGAAAACTTTGGGAATCTCTGACTTAGGAAAGAAACGAATGAACATAAAGTGAGGGTTGTGTGTGCAAAGTGGAGTGAGGAGCTCGTCTGAAGAATAGTAGAGGAATTCTCTTTCATTCTTCCTCTTAAAAAAGAGAGTCCCCCTCTTCATAAAGGAATCCTGGATGATTCTCCTTCTTTTAAATACCAGATCACCATTGTCCTATCAGTTGCCAGTGTGTTTATGTGACCATGTGCTTAGGCTGCCGTTTCCACGTTGAAAAAGTTTTCCGGCTTCATCAGTGCCTCCCTTTCCCGCTCTCATAGTTCTCGGAGAAGCATGCCTCCTCCAGGCAGCCCCCTGTGACTAGGAGGAGGTCATGTGATATCGTAGCTTCTTCCTTATGTTGTCACACTCGGGAACACTAGCTCCCTGCCTGGGCAGCAGCTCTAAGCCAATGAACTCAGGTGGAATTGGTGGCCTCAAGTCTTATAGGGAGTGACCGTGTGTTTTCCATCTCTCCAGCATAGATGTCTTTATTCCAGACCATAAACTCTTGGGTGACTGCTCGAACCAACAGAAAGCCAAGCTCCTTTTTAAAAAATATTCCATAACAATCTATCAGGCTTATCTTTTCTGATGACTGGTTTGCCAGGGACAGCCCTTGCCTTCACCTAGGCAGCCAGGGCCCTGCGCCTCTCCAGGGCTGTGATTCACTCAGACAGCAAAGGCAATGCCATGTCCCGGAAGTTGTGCATCGTGGCAACCCTGCTGGCAGTGCTTGCCACTCAATTTCTAATGAACATGAGATAATTAAACACCACTGAATACGACGATTTAAAGCTTAGGCTTTGGTTCCAGAGCCCAGCTCACTCATTTACCTGCAATGTCACTCAATGCTTTGAGCTCTTTTTTTTTTTCCCCTCACTTGGAGAACAGGAATTCTGGAGCCTCAGAGGATTACCGAGAGGATTAAATCAGGTAACATCTGTGTAACAAGCTCTCAGCACTGCTGTTGGCACCCAGAAAGGACTAGATGCACGTCAGCAATTGTTATCCTCAACCCTGGCATAGAATTGACAGAGGAAACGTGCTGAGGGTCTTTTGAGGGCAGGAGAAGTCAAGACAGCAGCATGGCCTTTGGCCTTGTTAGGATGAGTCTGTCTATCCATGTCTGCGTCCCTAGCCTAGCCCAGGGTCGGCACATAGTAGGTGGTCAATAAATGTTTGCTGAGTGAATTTACTGACTCTTACTTCTCCCTAAGTCTTTATAGATTACAGAACATGATCATACCTGAACTTTAATTCCATTCTAGTGGTCACACCATGACAAAGGGGAAATAAGAAGGGCCTAGCGGCGGGTGGGGAGGTACTGCTAGCTTTTCGGCACTGTGTTTCATGTGCATTATTTCACTTAATACTCAGCACCTCATTTTTGACCCCATATTATGAGTAAGAGATGTCAAGAGGCTAAGTGACTTGCTCAAGGTCACTCTAACAGCAAGTAACTATGAATCAGCTAATGGCTGGACAGGAATAGTGTTCACCATTCGGTAAAAACTCATTCAACCCCAACTGCGTGGCGAGCAGAGCTAAGGCCTGGGACTCAGGTTCTGGGGGCAGGGGGCAAACAAGCTTCGTGAGGGAGCAGGTGAACAGGTCATTTTTCTTGGCCAAACTGTTCTTCTGTAGCTTTATGCTGGAACATTGTTTGGAAAACGCATCATGGAACTGGTTGCACGGAAGCACTTTGAACAGTGGAGCAAATTAGCTCCCGTCCATATCACCAGCAGGAGAGTCAGATTTATGATTTTCTTGATTCACCATTTGTTCAAATCTTTCCATGATGGGTTTGGAAATACTTCTCCATTTTATTTTATTTTTTTTTCTCCATTTTAAATATATCCTCTTTCATGCATCTGCTCAACAAAGATTTATTAAACCATTGCCTAAAAATCTGAAAATCAAAAAAAAAAAATAGAAAGAAGGAAAGAAGAAGCTCATGTTCTTTGCACAACATCTGGAAGATCTGTATGTAAAATTGGCTGTATGATCATACGGTGGGGGAAAACCCAAACAAGCAAAGCGTTTAGCCAAGACCACTGAGTACGTGATGACTCCGGCGCAGCTCAGGCCCGGAGCCCTGATCCCTGACCAAGTGCAGACAGAGGTGCAGAGTTTGAATCAGGGCACGGGCATTAGAATCAGGCTGGTTGGGTGTAGGTTCTGACTCTGCGACTCACAAGCTTGAGTGAGTCACTTAAGCAGCCTGGAATTTATGTAAAGTGGGATCATAAAACTAGGTAACCCACAACAAGGATGAATCTCTCAAGCATTATGCTAAGTGAAAGAAGCCAGAACAAAAGGCTACATACTGATTCCATTTGTGTGACGTTCTGGAAAAGGATGTAAAACAGATCGGTGGACACCTGGGGTTGAGAGGACAGGATTGATTATAAAAGGCCATAAACATACTCTTGGGAGTAATGGAAACATTTGGTGTTTTGGTTGTAGTGTAGTTATACCTGTGTATATATTTATCAAAACTCAATATGTACACCTACATAGTGGGAATTCTACTGTATTTAAATTTATCTCAATAAAACTGACTTTAAAAAAGAAATAGGGACGCCTGGGTGGCTCAGTCAGTTAAGCCTCTGACTCTTGGATTTGGCTCAGATCTAATATCAGGGTCGTGAGATGGAGCCACACGTCAGCCTCCATGCTCAGCAGGGAGTCTGCTTGGGATTCTCTTTCTCCTTTTCCCCTACTCCTCCCCCCACTCACTCTGGCTATCTCTAAAAAATAAAAATAGTCAATGGGTTCTTATTACCATCATATTAAGTAATATCTACAAGGCACTAGGGACAGCAGGAAGGAGAGAGTCAGCCCCAGGTGTGCATTTGCACCTCTTACTTAGTTCAGTCAAGTACGCACCTCTCCGGAAGCCAACAAGAATTCTGCAGAATGCTGGATGAAAAAAATTGAAAATTTCTTCATGAATTCATAAATTTTGATATTTACCACTTAAGGGAAGATGACAAAGGAAATCTTAAATTCGTTGGAATAACTGTGTAATCGTTTAATGCACCTTTAAAAGACCAACATATAGCACCAAAGTGAGACATACAGATGACTAATGAATTATAATGGCAGCTTAATCTGTAGTGTTTTCTGGCTGTGCACAATTAAGTACTTGTTTACGAGGATAAAAAAAAAAAAAATACTTGGGCCAGCCACATATGTAGACGACTGTCTCCCTTTTCCCAGAATCAGCTGCAAGTTGCTGGATTTCTGAAATTTCCTTACTTGCTTTTGTCCCCAAACTCTGGTGTTAACCACTCCAGGCATGTCCAACTGCTCCACATGCTATAGTGGGACGGCCTTGAACTGCTCAGGAGTCTCACAAAGCTGTGTTCTCAACCTGAGGTTGAATCTCACCTCCTCTGCCACCACCTTCTGGTGACCAGGGGCAAGACCCCCATGTCTTTGAGCTTGGTTTCCTCATCTGTAAATTCAAGGACTAGACGCTCTGCTAAAACACTTCACACTCCAACTCCCAGAATTCTAGTGAAATAGAAAGGCAGACATGCTTTGGTTAGTTTTCAGTGTCTACGAGCTATACAAATTCTCTGGGCCAGAATTTCTTCTGTGTAAAATGAGATAACAGTGCCCACCTCTACAGGCTCTTTGTGAAGAGCAAACAGAATTATGCATGTGAAATCTAATATAGTTTCTGGCTTAGTGATTTGATCTTTCCTCTCTTCTATTTCTTTCTTTCTTCCATCCATCCTCCCCTCCTCTCTGCTGGAGTAATAGACTTTCAAATAATATGAAAAATTTATATTCTTGTTCCTTTATTTGAAAGCATATTTGGTCTTGAACTTGTGTGTTCACAGTGTCATATGCCACGTACGGTTGCCTGGTGATGGTGCTCATTATTTATTAGAAGAGAGTTTAAATGAATTTGCAAATATAACAAAGGTAAAATAGCTCAATGCTAAAACTGGCTTGTTGCTTTTTTAGAAATCTCACTGGATTTTCTGAAGATTTCTTTACTCCTGTTATTCATTTCATTCATTCATGTATTCATTCAACAATCAATTTTTGATCCCTCTGTGTGCCAGGCACCAAGCTACATATTGGGGGTACAGAAATGAAATAGTGTTGTTAAGCTCAAAAAGCTTCCAGGTTAAAGGAAGGAGGCACAGGGCTATCAGAGAAGTCTGTTCAGGGTACATTCGAGGCCTAGAGAAAGGTGCAGGGGGCTCTTTCAGGAGGAGTTAGGAAAGGCCACATGGAGCAGTGGAGGCTGGTTGAGGTGTAGATGTTCACCAGATAGAGGGGCAAAGAAGGGGACTGCATGCAGAAGGAGCAGCGTGCACGAAGGTATGCACAGTAGTCATGTGTAGTCTGGAAACCACGCCTAGGTCAAGGTGGTAGGCACGTAGAGCACAGCACAGTGGATCCAGTGAAAGTAGGAGCTGGAAGTCCCAGACATGTTTTCTTTAAACAAATGCTGTTCTGTTTGGGAACGGAGGACGTCAGATGCTACACAATTGTTGGAAACAACAGGAGAGGAACTCGCTGTGTCCCAACTCAACTGCCAATCGTCCACCTTAGCAGATCATAGCTCTGTTGTGGATGATGGGTGGACGTGGTTCTCCAGGGCTTTCCAGGGAGTCAACTGTGACTGGATCGATTTCTTTCTAAATGGGGTCGTAGGCATTACAGACAGCACAAGGTGGAAGCCATCTGATCAAGTTTTCAATAGAAACGGGTCAGAATTTTTTTACTGACTGTAAGTCCATTGTTCAAGTGTCACATTAGGAGTTACAGGTTAAGAAATAAAGTTGTTTTTTGTAGGACGATGACCCCCATTTTTTTTTACTGTGATGAAATGAGCTGTCAATTAGGGAATCAAGAGTTATTAAACACCTAAAATGTGCTAGGCACTTTTTAACACCTCAGCGCCTGCGTGATGTTCAGGTGTACACCCCTCTGAGCCCCAAGCTGTGCTCCTCCTACTACACCACCTTGCCTCTAAGTGACCTTCTCAAGGAAGCTTGGGTAGGTCTCAGATTTCTACTTCTAAGGAGGCAAAATGAAAGAAAAGCAATGAGGAGAAAGTGGTCTTCTCCCACTCTCCTCACATCATGGAGGCCCCTGAGAGTTCCAGGTTTAGGTTTGGATGAAGGGAAAAGTCTGGGTTTGGAAGCTGATGAAAGAACATTACTAGACTATTCCAAACCTCCAACACTCACAGAAGCACCTCAGACATTTTGACTCCTACTCTTAGGTGGAAAGAAGAAAAGAAAAGAACACACTTAGAGACACAGCAATGCCTTGGAACAAAGGTAAGCAGGAAAGAAAGTTGCAAAAAAGAGCAAAGACATTTCATCTCTTTCCTGTTTTCCAGAAAGACCCTTCTTTCATTGAATGGGGCCATTCCATTTCTTGTGCCTTGGTTCTTTCATTCCTTCCTACGTGTCTTCCTTTCATGCCTCTCTTCTCCCTCTTGCTTTTCCTTTCTTGCTATTGCTCCCGTTCCTTCCATCTCTTTCTTAAAGTTCAAATTGAAATACCAGCCTTAATCCCTGAGAAGCAGCTCTGTTCTCCCTGCCCTCGCCTTGCACAACTTGTGGTATGGCTCTGTGCCACCATTAGCTACGCGGCGAGGTCTGACGTGGCCAAGGAACATCTTGTACAATGCCACTTTTTATCAAAACCAAATAGCATAACAATGAATACAGGGCCCCGTTCACATCACCCTCATAAGATTTCGCCATGATAAAAGCAGTGGAGTTGAAATATAAAATCCATCTCCATTTGAAAATAAATAGCCCCGGTAGTCCATCTCCCTGCCCCGCTCCCTCCCCAGGCCTCCTCCTAAAGCCCCCATTCCTCCTCCACTGGCTCACCTCCCCACCCGTTTGTCATCAAGTGCTTCCTTTGGCCTCCAACTGTTCAGGTTTCACCAGTCTGGTGACCCATTAGGATGGGGTTGCACCACACTGGGGTGGGGCTCGAGGGGAGGAAAGCAAAAGCTTGAGCTGAAAGCCCCACTGAAGCCAGGCTTCACTCCCCTGCTATCATGGGTCCCCAGAATCCTGGCAAGGCAGGAATGTCTTAGAGATGAGTGTTCTCATCGTGGGGATCAGAATGAGGGAAAGGGAGAGGAACATTTACACATATAGGTGGGTTTCAGCCCTTTGTTCAAAAGGTGCTGGCCCTGCTCATCAGCTTAGAGGTGTCCTTAGCCAGGGACCTCTGAAGAGAAGAACAGGAATCAGGAAAGCACTAAATGGATAGCCCAAGATCCATGACACAGGCCAGGTCATCACAGTTATTACATGGCCATTAGATTAGGGAGGCATCTGTGAAGGACGAGCCCCCACCCAAATGGTTCCCAACAATAGGGCTAAATGGGACTCAGATATCCCTCTGCCTGGACATAATTGTGGCCTTAATCCCCCAGAAGAGTCCTGGGTTCCCAATAAGAAGGCTTCATACTCTCTCTCTGAGCACGGAAGCAAGGTCTCCAAAGCTAGGTAGGCAGAAGGGAAGACTGGAAATGGGGATGACTGTGGAGCCCAATGAAAAAAATAAGTCCCCCAATAGAGAGTCTTGCGGTCAAGACTGAGCCCTCCTACTTATCTAGTTTGTGGATATCATTCATTCACTCATTCACGCATGCATTCATTCATTCAAGAAACAGTCACTGGATTTGCACTCTATTATCAGCACTATTCCAAGCTCCAACATAATGAAATTTTCACAAATTCATGGCAGAAGGAGAGGTAGACAATAAACAAATAAGCAAAATAAAATAATAAGTAAATTCAGCTAGTGATCAACGCTAGGAAGGTTTTTATTTTTTATTTTTCCCCAAAACAGGATATGGAAAAGAAACAAGCATGGAAAGTATGGGGCTACTTTACACTGAGGCAGACAGGTTGGCTTCTCTGAACAGGTAACATTATGGTGAGACCCATGTTCGGAGAAGGAGGCAGGAAAAGAACATTCTAGACACAGGGAACGGCAGGTGCAAAGGTTGGGAGGCAGACACAAGCTTGGCATGCTGGAGAAATAGAAAGACATTGCATTGAGGCCAGAGTGAGTGGCAGGTCGGGGGCGGGGGGGGGGGGGCGGGGGGGGCAAGCCCGGAGGTTGTGGAGGCAGGGCCCATCTCTAGCCTCCTTCTTGCCCCCACCCCCAGCACCCCCACCAGCCACAGGGCACTGCCCCTCACTGCATGCCTGGGTCCATCCAGTTAAAGTGAATCTGGGGCTGAGTTGGTGAACCTCTGGTTTCTGCATGTGGAGGGGCTTGCTTTTGGCTTCCAGTGGCCTCTCGAGGGGAAGCCCAGCCCCTCACCTCCCAGCCCAAGCACCAAGCTCAGAGATTAGTGAGCGATTTCTCCGGGTGTCAGCCCTTGGGTGTGAAACTTAAACTCTTAATTCCAAACCATTACGACACGGGTGTCCGGTTGCTGCTGATGACTCCAAATGGTTTGCTTGTGTGTGCCAGACATTTTGTCAATGAAGGATTTCTCTCCTGGCTTTGGTTTTAGGTGAGTCTGATGTTTGCTGAAGCTCCAGTTTAATTAAAAACAAACCAGATGGATGAGAGAATGAAAGGGCGTAGAATACCTCATTGAAGGTCTCCATGAAAGGGGATTTGGGAGCGTTTAAGGAAAAGGAATATTGGAGTGTGTGTAACAGGGGAAGGAGGGAGACTGTTGGAAGCGTGAGCTCTGGGCTCAGCTATAGACGTTCAAATCTGTCGCTTGCTAGCCATGTGACCCCAGGTGTGTGGCTTATCATCTTTGTGCTCCAGTTCGCTCCATCTGGAAAATGGGGAGAGTAGCAGCACTTTTAGTGTGGTTTTGATGAAGGAAGGAGTCCGTGCAGGTGAGGCGCTGAGCACATTGCCTGGCAAGTTACAAGGATGCAATGATCGTTAGCTTTTGGTTGCTAAAGGAGTGATGTTGGTGTTTGGGCTCACCATGGCTTAGTTCAGTCGGGTAGGGTGGTGGGATGCTGAGGTAGAGTGTGAGCAAGCTCAGTCTCTGGAATCACACCACATCCCAAATTCCAAATCTTTTCTCTCACAGACACAGGCCTCCAGACCCAGAAGAGCATAAATTGAAAAGTGAAGAGAGTTCACCATGAATCCATTCTTCCTTCTGGACAGAAAAGCTCAAGGCCATTGTGGTGAGAGAGGGTCCTTCTCCTGCATGAAGGACAATGCGTTACATCTTGCAAAGGAGTCCTTGGGGTTGGCACATGGACCCCCTGGCCTATTAAGGAAATCTAGTCCCTGGAAAATTATGTCCAGGTCTGTGCTTACAAACATCAAAAAAAAAAAAAAAAGTTCTTAAAGCTATTGATCTTTAAAGAAAAATGTCGTCTCACCAGCAACCCCAACACATAACTCTCCTTCTGTGACTGTCCCTAAAGCAACCGTAGGAAACATAATTTAAATAAAACAAAACAATAAAAAGTACAGGCTTTACTCTTAAAAACCCCTAAGAGAAGTCTGCAGCACTTCTCTCCGTGACTCATCTTCTAGCACTTCTATTCATTTAATTTTCCAAAATTATGTATGTTCATCATTTTTTAAAAGTCGGTCTTATGGTGAAAACCAGCAGCGCCTGCTGTACTCCTTCCTCCCTCTAAGTTGCTCTCCCGGAAGGCAATAACTTTCAACCTTTTTAGGTATTTCTTTGGCAGGTACCTCTCTGTCTGGAAATGACAAGCTTATCCTGCTAGTTCTTGATTTTATAATCTTGGACATTCATCTTTTGTTCGTCTACGGTGGAGGGTAAGGACCCAGCTCTTGACACCTCCTTTCTTCCGCTCCTTCTGTAACCCCCCAACACACACACTTCCCCTTCCCTGTTCACTCACATACAACTACATCAATATTTTGTTAATGATCCAATACTAAAAATAATAATAATAATAATAATAATAATCCAATACTAACTGTTTACCTGGTAACATCTACGAAAATTTTGTCACCAGAGAGCTATCTGACATAACATGGCTATATTCCCTTTCTTGTATATTTTTTCCTATATATATATATTTCCAATTGTTTCATTTTTCCATTGAGGCTCTGTGTACCTAACATTAATTCATCCCCCAAACCCTCAAACAGAGCTATAAAACTTCACCCAGTCATCAAAGGGTTTCATTTTCTTTTGGTGGGGGGCAAGGGGAAGGATATCTCCCTCCTGGAGACCTTGTGTCCTCCTCCTACAGTCTAGGTGGCTCACTCTGCAAGTCTGCTGTGCTAAGATCTTCCTCTTATTGTCATCCTAAGAATTCCCTGTGCTTATCTCCTGGGCGTGATCCCTGGATCCCAGATTCCATGATTCTATTCCCCCTTTTTCAGTAAAACACATCCTTCTATAGCTTCCCAAGAAAAACTGCTTGAGAATCTATTCTTTTGAGACCATGCCTATCTGGAAATATTTTTACTGTGTATTCACACAATTCATAGTTGGCAGGTCAGTCTTTTTCTTTACTCTGAACTTAATGGTACTTGTTAGAACCATGCATTTTGCTCTTTGCCTGCCCAAGAGTTGAAGAATGGGCGTGTATCTATCTGTATATATGAGGCATTATCTTCCATCTCTTTTTTGAAAGGATTTCTGGAGACATAAATATCTGACTCTGGGTGCGTGACATGCCATCTATAGCAAGATAAGGCAAGAGATAATTAACACCATCCTTCATCTACCATCCATATTTTCATTTAGCAAACACTTGCAGAAAAAAGTACCTAATAGTATGTGCCGTGTTCTGTGCTCAATGCCGGGACTTGTTTTGATTTGGGATGATTAATTCATATGGATTTATTTTGACAGGTTCACATGGAGCCTTCAGGCCATATAGCAACACTAAGACTTTTCTTTCAAGCTAGTCTCCTCAACTAGGTCAGCTTCCCTGACTTTAGTCAGCAGAAGCCAAACTCAATAGATGAGCCTGCCAAGAGAAGGGCATGACAATGAACGCCAGACTCTTGCAGGTGTCACTGTGCAAACAGAATAGAAGACCTATTGTCTAAAGCTGAGGGGCTCCGTGGGGTCAGGGAAAGCTTATCTCACCTGTTCAGACAAGGAATGTACTAGAATCTCTTTGCTACACCCTATTGTAGGTCAATGGGGCCCTCAGCAAATGGCCCACTTCTCCCTCAGGATCCCAACTAGAGGGGATCCCCCAGCAGGAAAACACCACAGAAGACAGTAAGAATAGCAACGACTACAATAATAATATTAGTTGTTATTGTTGCCACTGAAGCCAAAAGGGAAATACCACTTTAATATGACTATTTGGAAGACTAGCACTGTGCTAGAGACTCCGAAACATTAACATACGGCTCTCACTTCTGATTTGGTTCCCAGAGATGTCTTTCATGATCAGTTAGTGAAATTATAAGAAAGGCATCCCACCAAAACTAAGAGCTACTGTCCTTGAAAATGCATTTCCTTCCCGACCCTGCAACAGCACCGATAGAATTTATCCCAAGGAAATAATGAAAGATTTGAACTCTTGCTGCTAAAAGTTACAAAATGATGAAAGATGTGAGAAAAGATACAATCTAAAAAATATTTACTGAAATACTGCTATGATATTAAAAGCTGGAAATAACCTAAATAGCTCCCTAATCAAAGCTTTGAGCAGCACCCTCATTCAATGAACTACCATCCAGTCATTAAAAATTATCTGAAAGAAATGTGTCCATTGGTGTGGAAAGATTTTTATAATATATACTATTTTGTGCATGTACACGTCCCTATACACATATGCATGTGTGTACATATATACACATATATTCAGAAAAAGATTGATAGAGAAAATAGCAGAGTTGAAAGTGGTTATCTCTGGCTTGGGTTGGTGGAATAATGTTTGGTTGGGCTATCGTTGTCGACATCACCATCTTCTTCTTTTCTTCTTTTTCTCCTTCTTCTTCTTCTCCTTCTTCTTCTTCTTCTTCTTCTTCTTGTTTTTCTTCTTCCTCTTCTTTCTTCTCCTCCTTCTTCCTCTTCATCTTCTTTTTCCTCTTCCTCTTCATCTTTTGCTTATCTGTGTTTCCCACCATAACCCTACTTTGCTTTTGTAATAAGAAAAAACAGCAATAAAAGGTATTTTGAGTATGTTGGATAAAGAAGAAAGGGGAAATCTTGAAAGTGGTGTCTCCAAGTGTGGTGATTTCCCAAAAGCCCCCTCTTTGTAGTCATCACTCTAGAAATTTATGGTTTCTGACCTCCTGTAGCATAGGCTTGAACAGACCTGGCTGCAGGTGGCCAGGAGATTAACTGTTGGCTGTGGCCACCAGGGTCCCAGCCGCCCACATAATGAGTGAGTCAGGGCTTGCTTGTGCTGTTGCAAGAAGCATCCAAGCATTGAGTCTAGAGGTCACAGAGAGGTCATCTCCCATCAGAAGCCCTTACTAAAGGTGCTGATTTGGTAGAGGAAGCTTTTCCCAAGGGCGGATTCTGGAAAACACCCCACGGTCCTGAACTATATTTCACCTGCCTTCCAGTCAGCTCAGCTCACAGCTTACGTGCAATCACCCTCAAGTCTGTGCAACATGGCATTATCTGCCCAAAACTAACTGCTCATTCTCTGAAGGAGATGCTATCATTGCCATTTGTCGATCACCTACTATGCACCATACATGATACTAGACTTTCTACGTGCATGGTTTCCCAATCCTTGGAATTCTGCACATAAGACGTCATTATCTCTATTCTTCAAAGGAGGAAATTGAGCTCAGCAATGTGTCCGGCATCTCATATGAAGGAACAGAGTTGAGGTTTGAACCAGGTCTGTGTCACTCCACACCTGCCAGGCTGCTTTTCAATCCTTTCCCCCTTCTGTCGGTAGCCCGCATTGAAGCATCAACCTTATACTGCCTTGTGATGGATCCCATTGTCCTTAGCTGTGTCAGGAGCTATGCCTTCCTTCCTTTGGGTCTCACTAGGCGCCCAGCAATGTCCTAGACCATTTTGGATGAACGAAATTCAAGTTCTGTGCTAGTGAAATCACTTTAAGGGAGAATTGTAGCTTTTCATCCACCTCCCACGACCTTCAGCCCCATCATCTCCTATCAGCTTTGGAGTAGGAGTTGAGTTCCTAACTGCCTGTGGTTATATTCAAAATTTTTCCCAAGCTAGAAGTTGTTCGTGGGCTGTGGTGGAGGAAGACATGAGGATCTCCTCTGGTTGTTTCCCTAGATGCCGGTCTGGCCTTGTCACCCATCACTCCCCACCTCAGTCCTCAAGGCCAGTTAGCCAGGGCTGCCTTTCGGTCCTGAACATTCCCACCTCCAAGGCAGTGTCTCCACCATGTCCACTGTCTGCAGTGCCTGACTCTGAGGAGGCATTTAATAGTCACTGATAAGTTAACGCATGGTAAATGGATGAGCAGATGCTTTCCAATTCACCCACTTAAGCTCTTCCCTTCTTCCAAGGTCACGCTCCAGCACCATCAGCTTTGCCCACATGGCAAGCTCTTCGCTCAGAACACTGAACACACATGCAATTGCGATGCTGGTCTGTCACTCAGCATGGGCTGTCATACATGTAAGCTGTTTTGTGTGTTCTGTTTCATGAAGGTAGGGAATGTGTTGCATTATTCAGTGACTCTGGCGCCGGAGAAACCAGGGTTCAAGTCCCAATTCCATCACTTGTCAGCTGAATGACTTTGAAAAGTTTGCTTAACCTCTCTGAGACTGTTTCTTAATCTGTTAAAAAGGGACAATGCTTACCTTCTACGGCGTCATGAGAGCTAAATGCCCTTTCTCACAAATCTCAATGAGTCAAATTACAAAATAAAGTGTAGAACATGATCCCATTTTCACAAAACTAGCATATTTTGGAGATTTACATATTTATAGGTGTGTTTATATGTGAAGGTATGTGTAAAGTCTGGAAGGGATACACACACTAAGCTATTACCACAGTTAATTCCATGACTGTTCTGTATAACATTGTGTGTGTATTTTTGACTATTTTGTGTGTCTTTTTATTTCCCTCCCCAACGACTGTAAGGATCTGAAAGACGAAACAAACCTTGGCAGTTCTGATGGGCTAAATTATGCAGTGGTAACTACCTCAAAATCTCAGAGACTGAAATAATGTCATTTCTCACTTGTGCTACATGGTCACAGTGGGTCTGGCAGGCTTTGCATATCAGAATCACTGAAGAACGCAAGCTGCTAGACCACTGCCACCTCGAACATCACCAGGTGGTATGTTGAAGGGAAAAGAGAGAATTTGCTCATTGCTCTCCACACCAACTATATATTTTTTTCGTATTACCGAAGTAACAAGTAGTAATTTTAGAAAATACGGATTGCTAAGCAAGAAAAAAAGAAGATTCACGTGTAGACCTGCTTCCTAGATAAAACTACAGTTAATGTTTCCTAATGTCCTTTCTGTTTTATCTCCACACACTTTACTTTTTTTTGTTAAAGACATATATTTATTATTTTTATAACTTTCTTTTTTTTCTTTAATAAATTTATTTTTATTGGTGTTCAATTTACCAACATACAGAATAACACCCAGTGCTCATCCCGTCAAGAGTGCCCGTCACCCATACACCCATACACCTATACCCTCAGTGCCTGTCACCCATACACTTTCCAATTTAGCCAAAATGGAATGACTTTGCACATCCTACCTTGAGAAAAACGAATATTCATGAAGCATCCCTGTGTCACTTCCCTGAAGCCCTTGTTTCCTGCCCTGTATCTTACAAGGTATCTGTAAACTGGCATTAGAAATGTAAACATATTCAGTACACATTGACAATTATCATTATCATAAACAAGAATCATAATTATTTTTATCTTGCTTAATCATCACAGCAACCCTGCCAAATTACTACAGATGTGGAAAAATAAAAAAACAAGTCTTAGAGAATTAAGTCATTAAGCCAAACTACCTAACTTGTAAGGGAGAAATTCAGGATTTGAACCCACCCTTATTTGGTTCAAAACCCAATCCCAGTGCTGCCCCAGAAGATGAGCAAGGGGAGAAAGCATATTTCCCACAGGAAATTTTTGGTCTAGGATAAGACAGTTTGCTCCAGAATCTTCTTGGTGCATTAGCTTAACTGATTTGTAGCCAATTGTTTCCACCCGGATTAATTGCTCCAAGCCTCCCCTTTGGATGAGGAGCTGCAAGGAAACCACAACTATTCAGAATGGCTTTCCCAAACCCTGGGCACCTCTAGTCCTGCCTACTCTCTTAATTTCCAATTACAGCTGATTCCTTTTCAATAATAATAGCTTGAGCACAAATAAGAAGTCTTCCTGTAACCAACTGGCTCCTCCTAAACCCCTTGTAAATGCTCTGGGATTAGTCACCGAGTCCCTGTGCCCCTCGCCCCCCAGCCCTGCATTAGAACACATGAGAACCCACGGTCACTGACCTCCATCTGCACTTTATTAGACTTCATTCATTTGGTTCCCACAGGCCTCCCAACTGGACCGGCTTGGGCAGGATCCATCCCTGGGGTGGCCACCACTGCCTCCCTGCCTCACTCGCGGGCACACGTGTGCACGCTCACACACATGCATTCACACGCACCTTTACATGCATGTGAGTCATGTGTTGGAGAATCCCGAAATCTGGCACCACATGCTGGGCCGGCCCAGATCACACCAGGGTAAAGGGTGGCTTTGCACACAGCTTGGCTCTCGGAGGGACGTGACTTCAGCTGGGATTAATTAAGGGAGAACTGGCTTCCAGCAATTAGTCTGTGGGCTACATCTGCCACCAAGTTTGCTGCTCCTTTCCAGTCCCTCGAGAGTGCGCTACAGACCAAGCCCGGGCATGACTAGGGGGTGTCGGGGGGGCAGCACCAGCAAGATCTTCAAGCTTACCTGACCTGCAGGGTTGCATGAGAAACTTCTGCCCAAAAAAGCCCCATTGCTAAATTAGTTTGTCTACCAGGGGTAAATTCTCCCCTGAGAACTTCGTCTCGTGGACTGAAGCTTTGGAGATGCAGAAGACCCTCTCTTAATAGGCACATACCTATGGAGAAGAGTAAGACTGCATTAACTAGTAATGCAGGAATATGAACGATTGCATTGGACTGTTTTCATTATTTAACGTGGCCCTCAGGGCACCGGGACACATAATGTGGATGGGAGGCTTCCCCAAGGTAAGGGGAATGGGGAGCAAGGCAGTGCAGGACACTGGACCCTGGGGAGGTAGGTGTGAGCAGAAGTGACTTCATAACCTTGATTTCCACTGGCTGGCAAGACACTGCTGGGTGTTCTGAAGCAGATCCCTAGCCTGTCTTGGTGACTCAACCACACCCTGAAGGTGATTAAGGTGACCTACAGCTCGGGGCAGCTGGGTACAGAATTAATTAAGGACATGCAAGGCCTGATTATTAAGTCATTAGGAGGACTGATTAATTATCATTTCAAAAGTTGCTGGTGGAAGGTGGCAACCACATGTTGCTTTAGATGGGAGAAGGCCTCTAGAGAGCTAAGAAAAAAGATGGGGAATGTGGAAGAGATACAAGTGTAGCCTCATCACTTGCTCTCAGCCTGTGCTGGAAAACGGAGTCTTTCTCTATCCAGAGTACCATCCCATGGGACAGTGGTGGACAACGGTGGAGGTGTGAGGAGCAGCAGGCCAAATGGGCTTTCTGAGTGTCTGGCCAGGCTGTTGGTCTCTTCACTAGGATCCTACCCGGCAATTAGCTCCCCCAGGAATTAGGAATATCAAGCACTAACAAGAGGAAGTAGTCTGGTAGTCTGTGGTGGCTCCACACCTACCATCCTTTCTTGTGTGGCCCATGTGGCAGGTGTGATCAAGGGCTCTGGTGACCAGGAAGGGAAGAGGAGCCCAAGAGAGATGTGGCAAAACTCAGCCAAGAGAGGTGTGTAACCTTGGGTGAAACCTCCTGAGCCAAGGTTTCTTCACTGTGGACCACAAACCCCTATCTCAGTTTTCTCCTCCCACAATTGATGTAAAGATTGAATGAGACATATCACACACAAAAGTTCTCTGTGCAGCATAAAATATTGGCCGGGTATTATCTCTATTCCTATGATCTTCACTGTCAAGGTCTGAAACTCTATTTCTCCCAGAAGCTTTCCAAACTTTGAGGTTAGAGAAGTCATCAAACTTGACACAATGAGAAAATGAGGGAGAAGATGCATCTAGGGTGTCATATGAGGAAGCCTTATTTGGTAAAGTGAATCTCACCCAACAGGTTACCGCAGCATAAAATTTGGGGTATTTGTCAGTGTTTTCATTAAAGGATTTTCCCTCCCAACGGTTCATCTTTAAACCACCTATATGACAGCCAACACAGTAAGTGGGTGGGAGAAGAATGGGGGAATTCATGGTTATCTACTGATAGACCAAATCAGCCCACCCCCTTTCTAGTAAGATCTTGACATATGGGACTTGGTGGGGTAGTGTGTGGGGGTCACTTTTGATGAATGGGAGGGAGAGCTCAAGGAAGCAGGAGACCTGGAACCAACAATAGCCTGTTGGGTGCCAAAAAAAGTGCAGAGCTGGGGGGAATTGTCCCAAGAGAGGGTGAGAAGTAGAAAGAAACATGGTTACTATTGATGTAAAGACCTTGCATAAGCCTTTGCAGATGAGAGCTTTGGTCTTATTTTCTCTCCTGATCCTCACAGCACCCTGTTGCATTATTATTTACTTTTTTTTTTCTTTCTTTCTTTTTTTTTTTTTTTTTTTTTCAGAGAAGAAACAGAGACTTACAGAGCTTCAATGACTTGCCCAAAGTTACAATCCAACCTGTGGTAGAGGCAGGACTCAGAGGCAGATCCTGAGTCTCCATGCTCTTTCCACCACACCTTCATCCCTGCACTTCACATTTTACCTGCAGGTAATACTCTTTTCTAATTTGAATTTACCCAGCCCTAAAGATTTTATCTTCCCTACAGAGTGCCTGAGATGTCGGAGATGCTCAGTACGTAACTGGCTTCCTTTCTCTCCTCTCTCTATGTAGTGGGTCATGGTCCAGTCTGTCCGAAGGAGCAGTTGTATTAGCTGATATCCATGGGACATTACTGTGTGCTGGGTGTCTTGCATCTAATATTCCCAACTCTCACCATAATCTTTAAGATAGTCTCACATCCACAGTCTACAGAGGCAAAGACCGAGGTTTACAGACCAGAAACAGCTTGCCCAAGGTTGTGCAGGTAGTAAACAGGTGAGTCAGGATTCAAACCCGAACGTGCCTGTCTTTAAAGCCCATGAAAGAAGCATTGTCATCAATACACAAATGCTACCATGTCATATCTTTATATTTTTTCTTTTTCTTTAACTAGCTGTTCTCAAAATCCCATTTATATATGTTAAACCCTTAGAAGTTATTCTTACTCAAAAATAACTTTATTCAAAAAAAATAACTTTGTTCATGTCTTTAGAGAAACCATGAGTAAGAGTTTCCCTATATTATATACCTAGAAGTAAAATCTCTGTTTCCTCAAGGGATGGAACTTTCTAGCTTTATTAGGTAAAGTGGTACCAACGTACAAAACCACCTGTGGCATACGGAGAACCATTGCTTGCTCTACTTCCTAGCCAAAAATGGCATTGTGAAGGTTTACGATTTTTTCTAATCTAGTAACATGAAATGGTATCTCACTGTCCTTGTAATTTCCATCGTTTTGGTGACTAATAAGGTTGAGCACCTTTTCATAGGCTATTGGCCATTTGTGTTCCCTCTGTGGTGAAATGCCTTTTCATAGCTTCTGACTGCTTTTCCATTGGGTTATTTGTCTTTCTTTTGGAGTTTGGAAGTTCTTTGTAAGGTTGTCTGGATACTAAATCTCTGTGAGTTGCATGTTTAGCATATATTTTATCCTGATTTGTGGCTTGTCTTTCACTCTTTAAGTGCCCTTTGGTGAATGCATTTTATTTATAATACATTGAATTCATCCATTTTATAAGGTCCCACTCTTTGTGTCTTGTTTAAAAAAAATCCTCTGCTCCTCTGAAATTATACAATATTTTCCTGTATGACCTCCTACAAGTTTTAAATACATACAGCAATGTTTTCATTCTCATTAATTTTAATAATTCATTGGTTAATGCCAATTCATTAGTTAATTCATTGGTTAATAATTCATTGGTTAATGGGTTTTCTAAAAAAAATTTAAAAAATGGGTTTTCTGATAGACTAATAATATTTGCATTTCTGTCTCTGAATATTTATAATTACTGTATGTATGTATTTTTACAAGATCCTGGAAGTAGAATGTTCAGTAGAGATGAAAATAGTGGGCACTCTTGTCTTATTCTGGATTGACCATTGAATAAGATGTTGGCTAAAGGTTTAGGTCTGGTAAGCTTTGTTCAGGATAATGAATTTCCCTTGTGGGCTAAATTTAGTAAGATCTTTATACATGAGTATGTGTTTACTTGTATCAGTGCTTATTCTGTGTCCATGAAGGCTACCCTAAGTTCCTGGTTTTAAAGTTAACGTGGTAAACTACATTAATAGTTCTTCTAATGTTAGGCCAGCTTTGCATTCCTGATATGAAGGTGCGTCATTTTTTATACATGTGGTTTACTAGGACGTTGCATCCACGTGCGTGAAATTAGTTGTACTTCCCTTTCCTATATTGCATTTATCTGACTTTGGTATTAGTAGTTATACCAGCTATAGAAAATGAATTGATGAGTATTGCCTCTTAGCCTTTTCTCTAGAAAGTTTTGTGTGATGGTTAGAATAATGGATCCCTTAAATATGTTTGACAGAACTTCCTGTAAAACTATCTTGTATCAGATGTTTTCTTTGGGGGAAAGTTTTTAATTCCTGATTTATTTTCTTTAATGGTCACAGAGCAATTCAGATCTCTCATTTCCTTCAGAAATTCCATCAGTCAGTTAAGCATCCAACTCTTGGATTTGCCTCAGGTTGTGATCTCCCGGTCATGAGTTTGAACTCCGCATCAGGCTCCATGCCCAGCAGAGAGTCTACTTGAGATTCTCTCTCTCCCTCTCCTCTTGCCCCTCCACACTGCTCTCTTTCTCTAAAATAAATAAATCTTTTTTTAAAACAGACATTGGTTTTATTATTTGCATATTTTGGTATTTATAATTTTGGTCTGTGTTGTCGAAGTTTTCAACTTTATTTATCTTCTATTCATCGGATCTTTCACTGCATCTCGGTGTGGTCCTTTCTGTCATTTCTAATTTTTTTTCAGATGTCTTTCCTATTTTCTTCATCCATCCTATCTTCTCCTCTTCCTAGGTGACTTTAACTATTGATTTCTTTATATTTATCTTACTTGTGATTCATTGGCCTTTCTGAATCCGATAAAGCATACTTCTTAAAATATGGAAAATTCTTAGTTCTCAAATCCTTCTACTCTCCACTTGTGCAACTTTAATCAGATGTATGTTAGCACTTCCCAGGGTTCCACCAGCTAGATTTCCCTTTTTGTCATACCATGTCTCTTCAAAGTTCTTTCATATTTTCCATATTTTGGTCTCTGCTACATATCTGGGTAATTTCCTTAGATCTATCTTCTCAAGTCAAATAATTAACTGGACAGCCAGCTTTCACTTTCTGTAAGGATTTACAGAAAATCCTGTTGGTACTTTTGTTTTCATTTCTTGAAGTCCTATTTGTTTATCTTCCAAATCTCCCTGGTCACCCTATTCTCTCATCATATTTTTAATATTCAATTTTTATTCTGTATCTGTGAGGCAAATACCTTCATTCTTTGTAGATCTAGATTTCCTCTTTTATTGTGGCTTGTTTTCTCATGTATATTGGGATTTTTATTTAAGTGAGCATAAAAACATTACCTATGGGTATTCTTTGTGGTTGGATTTAAATGGCAATCCACCGGAGAGGATTAGTATTTGCTTCTGCCAATTACTTGAGAGAACTAACTCAGGAACTACTTTTGATATTTGTTTTGAGGTATTTTGTACCACACATGTAGTATGAATTTGAATCCAGTTACACATGAGGACTTGCTTATAGATAGTAACTCTTGGAGAAAGCAATTTTTCTCTCTACTCAAAGACAAAGCTGAGACACACTGCCTTCTTTTTTTTTTAAGATTTTATTTATTTATTTATTTATTCATGAGAGACAGAGAGAGGCAGAGACACAGGCAGAGGGAGAAGCAGGCTCCATGCAGGGAGCCTGATGCAGGACTCGATTCCAGGACTCCAGGATCACGTCCTGGGCAGGCACTAAACTGCTGAGCCACCCAGGGATCCCGACACACTGCCTTCTTTGCCAACCCTCTTACTGGTGCATCTTATTTTCCTAGACATTGTTTCACTGACCGAATAGCATTCTCAGGGTCCTAATTTTATGTAGAAATCTCCATTCTGACATCCATCTTGAGCATACTCAAGTCCTGTTCCTATCTTCAGATGTTACAAGTATGGCTGCCAAAAATACAATGTAAAACAAAACGTCGAGGGTATAGGTTATTGGAGAAGCCGCCATGCTTACATCTATCTATGGGTTTGTATTCCAACTTCCAACTTTGGGTTTAGAGGGGTTTGCTTCTTCTTCTTCTTCTTCTTCTTCTTCTTCTTCTTCTTCTTCTTCTTCTTCTTTTTTTTTTTGCAGTATCAGCTAGGCTTCTCAAAAGATTTTGGCTTTATATTTTATCCAACATTTGAAATTTTTCCCTTTTTTTTTTTGAAGGATTTTATACTATTCAGTTTTCTGTATTGCTGGAGATATGTTTCTATAATGCTCTTCCTCCCAACTTTTCCCACCTAAAAAGCCCTCATTAATCCTTAAATTCTTCACTGAGTTGTTGGTTCTCCTGGGGAGCTTTCACTATCCCATTCACCTGCCAGAGCAGAATAAATTAGTCTATTGTCTGTGTTCTCCTATACTTGGAACATACCTCTAATAAAGATCTCCCACATTTTTATTATAGTTATTTGCTTATCTGCTTCCTCCTACTGTTCTGCAAGATCCTGGCAGAGTGTTTTCATTATCATTTTATGTTCCATATTTAACACAGTGCCTAACATAAAATAAACAGTTAAATGGATATTTATTTGAATTTCAATGCAGAAATGAATAAAACATAATTATTTACCAAATGAAGTCCAAACTCATTAGTGTGTCACTCATGTGCTTCTACAACCTAACTGCAACCTCCTCTTCCAGGCTTATTACTCAATCAATGCATTGTTAATTAATATATAAGTTATCTATTGTCATTCATTAATACACTTATTTGTTATCCAAGCATTTTTAAGTGCCTGTTATGTGCAAGACTCCATTCTGAATAGTGGAAATATCTCCATGAATAAAGCGAATGTGATCTATGTCTTCATGGAATATGTTAGCAAAGGATGGAGCAAATATTAAGTGATTATGTAATTATTTAATTATATTGTGATAAATGTTATGAAGGAAAGATAGAAGTCCTATGAGATACTCAGCAAAATATTTTGGAGCACTGATGGAACAGCATCCTGGGCATATGGAACAGTCAACCTCTCGTTCATTCTGTTCAGCAACAAAGAACCAATCATTGTCCCCTGGAACGTGTCCACAATGATACCTGGGCTCAACTGGTATCCTCTCTCTGACCTGTCCTTATCACTCATCTATCCTTCACCACCTTTGTCTGTCAAAATGGCAAGATCCCACTTCTTTCCCAACGGTTTTGTCCATTAAGTCTCCCTTAGTATGGAACTTATTTTACTGCCTTTTTTCCTACTTGGTATCTCCATTATGGTATTGATCTCAAAATTCCACTGTCTATGTAAGTGAGATATGTGAAAGCAAGGGATATATTTCATTGAGCTTAAAAGTTTCTGCTATGTAGAATCTCAGTTTGGCCACAGTTTACTTCTGTGGCAAAGTTACAACCAGATTATGCCAGACGAGAAACCGCAATGACGTCAGGAAAGAACTACAAACTGGTTTACCAAGAGGAGAATTTTTAAAAATCAACCGTGCCAAACCATAAGTTCACAGGGTTTTGGACATGTAGCCAAGACCTCGGACCTTTTCAAGCTTCCCTAGCACTGTTTAACCCACCGATCTGGCACAAAATAAAAAGCCCTGAACTATACAACTTGATTTGGCTATGTTGGTTAACACCAACTGTCCAAGCTCTACAGGTAGGAAGCTAGTATGATATCAGTTAACCCCTTCCCTGCTCTTTCCATAAGGAATGGAGTCCAAAGACTATGTGCTCCAAATCATTCTGGGTAGGAAGACAAGGTATCTGGGGTGGGAGGACACTCAAGTGAGCTCAAAGCAAGAGTTAAAGTGAAGACTCACATGCCATATTTCCAAATATTTAAAATTTATAATTTAAATTTGCATATCATTAAAAAATATGTTCCATTCTACCACCTTGATATATACACCTTGAAAACAACATAAAAAAACAGGTTTTAGTTTAGAATTCTCTAGTACATTGCAAGATGGTAGCACAAGAGGATCTAGTCTCTGCCATTCTCCAAGAACACTTGTCTTCCCACCTTTGACTCCATCTTATACCAAAAGTGTCTTGCATATATATATGGATATCCTAGCTCACATATCCAAGCTCCATCATACCTCTTACAAATTGGTGCCCCCAGCTTCCTTTCTTAGGGGCACAATCTATCCTATGATCCAAGAAAGAGGAACCAGAAGCAAATTCAAGACCATTTGGGTGGGGAATTATTGGGTCTAGAAGCCTGGTCTTGAGGGAAGGATACGGGCTTCAGGTGAGCCCCTTCTTTTGGTCCCATGTACCCTTCACCCTACAGGGAGAGTCTTAGCCAGAGAAGAGCCAGAGTTGAGTCTTCTAAAAGGATAAGCCTGGATCAAGAGTCCTTCTCACTTGCATCTAAAGAGGGTGTCATGGAAAGGGACTGTGATTTGTGTACTAAATAATGGTAACAAATACGAATGCAGTTTCCAATACTTCAGTATGATACTTTAATAGGAACACTTCACTTTGATGGCATGTGAAGAGAAATGCACAGGAAAACAGCCAAGTGATGATGGAGGCAGAGACCGGAGTGATGCATCTATAAGCCAAAGGGTATCAAGGATTGCCAAAAAGCACCAGAAACTAGGAAGAGGCAAGCAAGTATTTCTTCTCTAGAGCCACCAGAGAGCATGGCTCAGATGACACCTTGATTTCAGAATTTCAGTTTCCAGAACTGTGACACAATAATTTTTTTGTTGTTTTAAGCCACCTTGTTCGTGGTACTTTGGTACAGCAGCCCGGGGACACTAATACAATCCTTATGCGTGACTTTGTTACAGTAAGTTTTAAAACTTTGTGTGGGTCTTGTGGGTTTGATTTTTTTTCATAATTACTTTAGACATTCTAAGTCATTTACAATTCTATATACATTTTAGAATTGCCTTGTCAATTTCTACAAAAAAAAGTATGCTAGGATGGTACAGAATCAATAAATCAATCTTGAAGGATTGTTTTAATAATGATGAAATTTCAGCCCATGAACATGGTATCTAATTCCATATACTTAGTTAGGTCTTCTTTCATTTCTCTCAGCAATGTTACATAGTTTTAAGTGTAGAGATCTTGCACATCTTGTAAAATTCAATTCTAAGAATTTTATGTTCATGATTTGTTAATATATTTTTAAAGTTTTTATTATCCATCTATTTGCTCATACTATGTAAAATGCAATTTTGGGGTATATAAATCTAATATCTTGTGACTTTGCTAACTTCATATTCATTATAATGGTCATTTTGTAAATTTCTTAGGATTTCCTACATAAGAAAATTTTTCATCTGAAATGAAGTTTTTATAACTTCCATTCACTCTATATGCCTTTTTTCTCCTTTTATTGGATATTATTATCACTACACAATTTCTGGGTACAGAATTCATTCTCTCAGCTCAATGTGTGATCTTGAAAAATGGCGAATTTTCATGGGCTTACTTGCATTTTCTGACGTCCTGAGATTATGCAGAGGCGGGAAAGGACTTCTTTTTCATTGATGTTTCACATAACTTTCCTTACACTGTCTTATACTGACTCATTTTGCTTCTTCCAAGTTGGAGAATCATGGTAAAAAAATCCCAAGAATGTGTCTGCTTACGTTCTTTCTTCAGGATTGCTTATTCAGGGCAGAGGTGACATTAAAAATGATGCTGAGCTATTCAAGATTTTTTCTTTCTTTTCTTGTCCTTACCTTTTACATTTTATAATGTACATTTTCTAATATATTATATTCTTTATTTATAACTATTGAATTTTTTTGCTGGATATCCAGTCAAATTTAAATTTCAGATAAACAACAAACAAGAAACCATTTTTAGTATAGATATGTCCCATGCTTATTTGTGACATACTTACACTAAAACTATTGCTTATTCATTGTCTAAAATTCAAACATAACTGAGATAAATACCCCTCACAAAAATTAACTCAAAATGAATCACAGACTTAAATACAAAATACAAAACTATAAAACTCTTAGAAAATAACATAGGAGAGGGACACTTGGGTGGTTCAGTGGTTGAGCATCTGCCTTCAGTTCAGGTCATGATCCCGGGGTCCTGAGATCAACTCTTACATCGGGCTCCTCGCAGGGAGCCTTCTTCTCCCTCTGCCTGTGTCTCTGCCTTTCTCTCTGTGTGTCTCTCATGAATAAATAAATACAATCTTAAAAAAAAAAAAGAGAGAGAGAAAAATAAAATAACATAGGAGAAAACCTAGATGACCTTGAATATGGCAATGACTTTTTAGAACAAAAGATAAAATCCATGGAAGAAATAATTCATAAACTGAATTGCATTAAAATTTAAAACTCCTGCTCTGGAAAAGACAATGTCAGGAGGATAAGAAGACAACCCACAGAGTGGGAGAAAATATTTGCAAGAGGGCAGCCCGGGTGGCTCAGTGGTTTAGCGCCGCCTTCGGCCCAGGGCGTGATCCTGGAGACCCAGGATCAAGTCCCACATCAGGCTCCCTGCATGGAGCCTGCTTCTCCAACTCTCTCTCTCTCTCTCAAGAATAAATAAATAAAATATTTTAAAAAATATTTGCAAGAGACACATCTGATAAAGAACTGTTATCTAATATATACAAACAACTCTTAAAAGTCAAACATAAGAGAACAAATAACCTGATTTTAAAATGGGGCAAAAATCCTAACAAACACTTTATCAATGAAGATAAACAAAAGGCAAATAAACATGTGAAAAGATGCTCCTCATATATCATCATGGAAATACAACTTAAAACAAGTTCCTCCTACACACCTATTAGAATGGCCAAAGTTCAGAATACAGACAACACCAAATGCTGGTGAGGATGTGGAGCAACAGGAGCCTTCATTCATTGCCAACGGAAATGTAAAATGGTACAGCCACTTTGGAGAACAGTTTGTTGATTTCTTACCAAATCAGCATATTCTTAGCATATTATCCAGTAATTGTGACACCAAGAATGAACCCTGAAGTCAACAATAGGCTTTGATGATGATGCTGTATCAATACATGTTCATTGATTGGAACAAATGTATCACTCTGGTGATGGATGTCAATAGTGAAGAAGGCTATGCATGGGGAGGGATGAGGGCTGGGGAGTAGATAACACATCTCTGTCTTTCCTGTGAAGTTTGCTGTGAACCTAAAGCTGCTTTTAAAAAATTGCCTTTATTTTTTGAAAAAGTTAAGACATGTCCTAAGTGTAGAAACATGCAATGTAGGTAGCCAAAATGGTCCATATTCCATTTCTTACAGAGCAGTAAGAAAAACAATCAATTCAGTGAAATAAGCCAAGGATATTAACAGGCAATTTTCAGGTATGAACAACCGGAAAGACAATAAACATACGAAAATGGCTCAACCTCATTAACATTTGTGGAATGCAAATGATAATAATGAGATACCCTTTCACAACTATTATATTTATAAAAATTCAGAATTGTGGCAATGCCAATTATTTGTAAGGACATGGAACAGTGGTACCACTCATTCCTGCTGATAGGAAGCTAACCTGGTATCATTGCCTTGGAGAACATTTTGGAATTATCTAGGAACACAGAAGGCGCTCTTATTCTCCAGTATATCATGCTGGAGAAATCCTAACATGTACTTAAGGAGACATGAGCAAGAATGTTTATCGCAATCTTTTTGTTGAAATTCTTTGAATGTCTATCAATAGAAGAATGAATAAATTGTGATCTATGTATATAATGGAATACTATTCACCACTTAAAATGAAGATGAGTGAGCACCATTTATCAATATTGATAAAATATAAGTTACAGGATGGCAGATAGCATAAGGCCATCTACCTAAAGTTTTTAAATGTGCAAAACTTCTACTTCCATCTTAGAGATAGACACATAGATAGCAAGAGCAAAAAATTAAGCATGGGAATTCAGGAGAGTACTTATCTTCCTGGAGTGAAGGAAGAAAATAGGACTGGAGAGTCTCCAACTGTTACTTGTTGTAATCTTATATTTCTAAAACAAACAAACAAATAAGAACCACCACTCTACACATTTCTTTATGCTTGATATAGCCACAATTATTTAAAAAATTCAGAAGCAAATGTAACATCAAGATTTTTAACAGTATGTGTATGTGAATACAGTATGGGTATGTGAATATATTCTGTTGTTGTTCTAATATTTCTTTTTCTTTTTCCATCTTTGCTATTGTTCAAAGGGGCAATCTTTTCCTGAATATGATATAATTAGGCTTTTTGTCTACCTGAATATTTGGACCTGTGTGTCTATGTGTGATATGGTACGTAGTCCTTCATAATAGCAATGACAGTTACAACTGGAGAAATTTTGCTTCCATCAATCATCAAAAAACGTTTGGTGGAAAAGTGATTTTAGTGGACGATGCAGATAGCAATCTCACAAAAGTCTTGGCATGTGTGGAATGACCTCACCCACGGTGGTTTCCAGGGTTTGGATGGGAATCAGTTTCTGGCTATTTCACCATCTTAGGAGAAGTGAGAGGTGTTGCTCCCGGGGCACCCGGTCAGCACTACATCTACTGAGAGGCCCTGCCCAGCCATGCAATCTTTTCTGAAACTAATGAGATCAGCAGTTTTTCACGAAACCATGAGTCATCCCTATTGGTGAGGTTTTCCAGGAGCCTGAGGAGTACCTTGAAGGGCAGGCTTCACCAGATGTGCTCGCATCACCAACCCTTCCCCTAATGCCAAGCACGGCATCCAGCCCATTACCAACGGTCACAAGGTCACCAACAGCCAAAAACACTCCTGGGCTTCAGGTAAGGACCTGTAAAATTAATGCAATTCCAAGTACAATGCCGGTTGGACTGTTTTTCAGGAACTTGATTATCTAATATTTATGTTGGCTCACAACTAATCAAAACATCATTAATTTTAAGACATATCAGAAGACCAGTAATAAAAGCAGTGTTCAGAATAAAAGTGTTCAGAAACAGACAAGTCAGGCAATGGAAGAGAAATTAGTGCCAGATAAAGACAGATAATAGATAGATAGACAGATGATAGATTTATTGACAGATTCATAGAGAAAGTCACTTGTTTAATAAATAGCATTGGGACACCAGAAAACAGATTGTTATGGGAAGAAAATTAAAGCTAGATTCCTGTCCAACTTCATAACAGGGGCAGATCCTGGTTGGTCTAAAGAACCAAATGTGAGCAATAAAACTATAAAATAAATAGAATAAAATGCACAATATCTTTGTAACCTAGCAGTTAGAGAAGCATGGCAGGTAATAAAACTTCCAGTGTACAAATTCTATGGTAAAATAAAAGGAGAGATGGATTTGACTATAACAAAATTAAGAACTTTTGTTCATAGGACACCATGAACAAAAATAATAGGTAAGTAATAGAACTTGCCGTCTCTGAAACCAAAACCAACAAAATGTTCAAGGAAATTCATTATAACACAGTAGCCCTAATGGAAAAATAGGCAGGGGGTATAAAAAGGCAGTTTACAGAGAGGAAACGTAAAGGGTAACTTAGTATTTGAAAGACTCAAAATTATTAGTGACCAGGAAGCGCAATTTAAGACAAGATAGCACTTTATTTTTATTTATTTATTTTTTTTTAATTTATGATAGTCACAGAGAGAGAGAGAGGCAGAGACAGAGACACAGGCGGAGGAAGAAGCAGGCTCCATGCACCGGGAGCCTGATGTGGGATTCGATCCCGGGTCTCCAGGATCGCGCCCTGGGCCAAAGGCAGGCGCCAAACCGCTGCGCCACCCAGGGATCCCAAGATAGCACTTTAAACCAAATATTTCTCTCCAAAGCTGGACATTGGCAGTCTTGTGAGGACCAGGAGCCACAAGAACCTTTGCGCACCGTGGGTAGGAGCTTCTTCCAGCAATTCCACTCTCAGGTATATATCTCACATGAACTCTACCCAATTCCATAAAAGCCCAGGTACAATAACATAACTACCGTGTGATTGCAGTGGTGGCAGAGACTTGGACACACCCAACAGATCCATCAGTAAAAGAGGAAAGAGTTAAATTGTGGGAGAGACTTACCCGGGGCATTGTGTGGCAATGAGAAGCAATGGATTAAGTGTAAATACGGTAACATGGAGAGGATTTTTTAAAATGCTATACTGAAATTTAAAAAGAGAGAGAGAATGAGATATATAATTGAATACAATTTACATAACATTGAAAAAATGCAGACAAAAACATATATTTGAAAAACACATATTCAAAAAAGACCTAAATATGTACCACAACAACAAACATGTTACTTAGACTAGAATGGCTGCCCATGAAAGTGGGGATGAAAAGAAAACACGATAAATAAGTAAGTAAAACCAGAAAGAGATGCTTAAGGGACCAATAACAATTGTGTTCCATAAACTGCAGTCTGATTAGCTCATCACGAAAGCTATCCTTACCTGACTACAAAGTCAGACATTTTACATTCATTAAGGAATTCATGTGGCAAAGAGATGTTTTTATACAGATGTTCCTATCAAGCCAAGTGGACTGTGATAAAAACTGTAATACAGGATGTATTATAGCATAATATAGAGTGACCATCTTTTTGTTTTTGTTTTTGTTTTACAGACTAAACGCTCTAGATTTCTCCTTCTGGGAGTATATTAATTGCACAGTTTATTCTGAAAATCTAAGCACAAATTATGTGAGACAGCACATCACACAGATGCATGTGTAGGGGTTGGTAGAAACGCATTAAGGGCACTGTGCTCACTGCAAGTTTCACCAGAACTTTGGACCATGCATTGATAATGAGGGGACAGAAAGATGCAAAGGTGTTATATGTAATATCAATAAACCATTTATCATGTATACCTGCCTATGTTTCTAGAATTTAAGATGACCGTGTACAAGAAACAACGTACCAGGGAAAAAGTGAAATTTCCCTTCTGCCCTTTCTTCCCCTGTCTCTAGAATTCTTCCCCCCATCATCACTGAAACATTGAAATAACAGAAATGTTCAGGGACAGGGGAATAATCCAATCAAGATGGAGCACCATGGAGGACATGGATGGGCCTTGGCTAGGAAAATGGGTTCTCAAACACAGAGCTCAATTTCTCCCCCATGAATTGTTTTGCTGGTATCCTAGGGATTTGTCTCCTGTGCTTCACATACAGTGTTTAGTTTCACTAATTCCACACCTCTACCAACCCTTTGGGAATTCAGAATGATCATTGCTGACGATGGCAGGTCACACATGGACAAAAATATACAATGAGATATTTTTGCAAAATTGATTGGGCGAGGGTGTGGAGATTTGTAGAGGTATAATGAGTAATGCTGGTATGATACTACTAAATTTCATCTATGCTAATTGATCATAAGATGTTCCATTATTTTATGTATCATTAAGTAAGAAAAAACACTGTCGGTTAAACTATGATATAATGACATCCTTTAAAAAAAACAAAAAACAAAAAACAATGTGTGTTCAGCAGCCTGACAAGCCAGGGTTTATATGCCAGCTCTTTCGTTTGTAGCTGTGCGGCTATGATCATGTGACCTAACATCTCTAAGATTCAGTGTCAGCTTTTGTAATAGGAACACAGTAATACTACCCGCTAAATAGGGCTTGTATGGGGATTAAATGAGATTGTAAATGCAAAGTATTTAGCATGGTATCTAACACATACTCAATACTTGAGATATATTAACAATTTTAGGATTAACAGAAAGTTTGTAACAATACTATGGAATGTTCTCATGGTATAACAATAATAAAAAAGCAAGATAAAAAATCACTATTATTTAATCTCAACCATGTTCAAAAGAAGTAATGCATAGAAAAAATGCTACAAAGAAATATGCCAAAATGTTAACATGTGTTAACATATATAACACACATTTGAGGCAAAGCTATGGGTTATTCTTTTTTCTTTATTTTTCTGGCTTCCTAAATTCTCTATTAGAGTCATTTTAATGGTGAAAAAATTTTGATTATTTTTCGATTTACTCCTAGATGCTTCTTTTACGCATCTTTTGTCCCTACAAAGCATCTGTCCTATGACGTCTCATTCCAGCCCAAGAAGGACAGTGCTAATCAAGCACAGCCTCCTGTGATTCTCCCCCGGAATCCTACCCGAGATTACAATCCTTCTCAATACAATCATCCCACTCTCTCTTTCTAATCAACTGAAAGAGCACAGTGGGTAAAGTGTGTCTTGGTCTCACGCATCATTCCTCCCCAGGATATTTACATGTTAACTGTTGACATATTTCAATACTAGATCAAAACTTTAGGCCAAGAACAAAAAAACCCAAGGTGCCCAATATTTAGGAGAGGAGATTTGGAAAGGAGGGGCTTTCAATCCCAAGAACTTCATTTCCCTTTACCAAAAGATGTAGAATTAATGGCTGAGTCCCCTGTCTTGAGCCTATCACAGAATTCCAGATTTTCCTAAACAGTCCATAATGCTGAATATTCTACTACTTGTGCTGGTCAGGCAATGTGTTCCAACCTCGGTTTTGCCTCTAAGTTCCTATCCCTTTCTGTATTCCAAGCACCTGGCTCTCAAGAGGTTCTAACTCAACTGGTTGTCTAATGACCAATTTCTCCAAGTGAAAAGGAGACCTCTTTCTTTCCCAGCAAAGCCATGAATTCTTGCTTTCATACTTCGCTCCTCACCTCTTCAGATCTACTCTACCACAACGGCACAGCTCAGGTGACGGACACATGAATGAGTCCTCCCAGGCATGTCCTAAGAGCCCGTTTCCCAGGAGACAGGACAAGGGGTCGGGCCATGCCATGCCCAGGCTTTGGAAGTGACTGGTGGGTGAGTCATGTGGCTGTGTCACTGTGTTTGTTTACAGAGACCAAAGCCACATTGGTGTCCACGCTTGTAGTTTCAGAGAAGAAACAATCTCATGAAACAAAACAAAACAAAACAAAGGCTCATATTATTCCAAATTACCTGCAAGAGATATAGAGTGTTAGGCTGCCCTCAGAGGGAGGTAGGATAACCTTGAAACTCCATTGAATGGCTGCAAGGTCCAGTGTAGTGAATAGTTTACAAAGAGATGTTTACCTCTGAAGGAAAGAGGATATTTTGTCCTTCTATCACCCCGAGTGGAGATGGGAAGCAGTTCTAGGACAGCCTGTGGAATTGTTCGTTGGTATGGCAGAAAACATGTGACTTGGTTTTAGAAAACCTACGTTCAAGTTCCACTTCTGTCGCCTAATGACAGTATGATCTTGCATGAATCTGAACTCCCCTGAGTCTCAGTTTTATCATCTGTACGATGGTGGCCATAATTATAGGGTGTCCATATGAACAATTGAGATAGCTTATATGGATCTCCTGGCATGTAGTAAATGCTCAATGATCATTTCATTCCCTATCCAGTTTTGTCAGATATGGAAAGTAGGGCTTGGAGAGATTTTATAATTTGCCAAAGGCCTCCCACATCAATGGTGAATGACACACATTGTTTTCCATCTGGAAAGTGGGAGAACTGGGACTTCAGTTACTTTTCTGATTTAAAATCTAATTTTCTGAAAATTCTTTTTTGCATTTGTGTCTATCAAGGCTAGCTGGTGGGGACCTAGAGGAGAAAACCCATGAGGAAGAGCCAACAGAGAAAAACCCTTGAGCTCTGTGGCAGCATGGTCCACCCCAGCCAGAGAATTGGGCAGAGGCAGCACGTGGGAAGGTACAGTCAGCACCATCGCGTGTGGGAACTCACTATAGTCACCTGGCACTGCTGACCTAACACCGTGTCACTGTAAAGTAATAACCATATAATGACAACTCCCACTGACTGATTGCTTCTCAGGGAGCCAGTCATGGGCCAAGTATTCCCACCTCACAAAGTTGTTGTGCTGCAATAAGGCAACCCATCTGAAAACACTTAGCAGAACTCATGGCATATAGTAAGTGCTCAATAAGTGTAGCTGCTGGTACTTTACATACATGGTCTCATTTCGTCTTTCCAACAACTGATGAAACATGTATCACTACTCTCTGTTTTACCAATGAGCACAGATAAAAGAACAAGATTAAGGAACTTGCTCACAGTCAAAAAGCTGCAATCAATGGAAAATAGGACTTAAGCTAAATATATAGGAGTCCAAAGCCTGTGCTTTTAGTCACCAGGGTATACTGGCTTTTAGCTTGCTAGTGGGAGTCATGACCTGCTAAATAATCTCACTTTAAGGTTGCCCAGTTTTCCCATTTCCCATAGGACTGAGCCCTGAAACTGAGCATAGCAGGAGGGCAGCAAATGCTGCATTGAGCCAAGGGAAGTCTGGATCCATACTCATTCTTCATTATCAGGAACCCCCAAGACTGAAGGCTGATGGTTCAGAGGGAAGGACCTGGAGTGGGTTTTTATAGTAGGGACTTTAGAGGTTACCTAATCAATAAGGTCGGTGGACCTGTTCATTCCAAGTGGACTTCATTCGCTTTGGAAAGCTTTGCTTAAATGAATATTATAGGAAAGTCCAAAGTGTAAAATCAATAAAAGTAGAACCCATCTGTCAAAAATGATGGGGAGACCCAGAGCCTCACCTTCTCCAAGGAGCCCTAACATATTCACCCCTTAATTCAAGATGGTTGCCAAAGATGGTGCCTAAAAGACTGTGTCATCGGTGTGTGGGTAGTGGAACGTGTAAGGGGCTTTGAAATCCTCAGTTCATATCTTATCTCTACCCTTTCTGATGGATGTGGTTTTGGTGAAGAATCTTCTGAGCGTATCTCCTCCTGTGTAAAATGGAGCTCTGATCCCAACCCAACAAGGCTGAGAGAAAAAAAATGAAGTCATAGATAAAAATAGCCTCAGACGGTAAAAGACATACAGAAGAAGAGAAACAACTGCTAGCTATTAGATCACCAATCTGAGTTTTAATTTTGTTTTTTGTGGTATGTTTTCTTTTGATTTTGCGGAATGAGGAAGAAATTTTTAAGGGTTAAAATGAATAAAGAAAACATATCTTAAAACAAGCATACGTAGTCTCTGAAGCTGAAAGATGCACATCATTGCCTTCACTCAACATTTACCTTGTCCCTAGAACTGTGTGGTACTGACATGGAATACACAATATGACTCTTACCTGCCCTGGAGGAACTTAACGGTCCACTGTATGCACAATCGTACACACACAATCACACACACATACAGGAAATTTCCAAACTTTTCTCAGTATGGCAAATCATGACAGCACAGCAGCTTGGAGTACCGAACCCTGGGAATCTCTATCCTGGTTCTCATTGAAGCAGGAAAAACACCAGAGGCTTCTCACATAGGTTTTCTTAACAGGCTGTACTTTTTCCTTGATCTGGTTTGACCCTAGGATTCATTCCCAACCTCTGCCTTGATTTTTCCCAGGTCCTGGTGTAATGGGATGACTTGAAAAGGCCTTTTTTTGGTTCCCACAAGTGCCTCTTCAACCCCAGCCTACCCTCTGGTAAGGAATATGAAAATCAGAATGGAGTCATTTTAAAATGGTGCTTCCTTCAAGAGCTCAGATATAAGATTTCTGTTAATGTGTTGAAATTTGTAATGAAAACAAGCCGGAGGGAAATAATTCCCATAGCTTCTGGATGCATAAAAAGGTCAGGATTATTCTCTCTTAAGGAAATCAGGCCCAGTCATTGCAGTGGAGAAGAACCAACCCAAGTCAAGGGACCCACAGTCTAACCATCTTGCCCCATCAGGCTGAAAGCAGGAAGAGCAGTAGAAAGACCTGAGGAAATGCCATGACCAAAAAGCAGAAAGATGATTCACTGGTATGGAAGAGGCAAGTGTGGTATCTTGGGAAAGTTAATACATTGAACTTAGGATGAGAAAGCAAATGCAGGTGCATTAAATTACTCCACAAATATTTATTAAGCATATATAAGGGGTGTATTAGTATTTATTGCTGTATTAATCTAAAACTTAGCATCTTAAAATTAGAAACATTTATATTCTCGCATGGTTTCTGAGGATCAGAAGTCTAAGAATTGCTTAGTGGGGTAGGTCTGGCTCACAGTCTCTCATGACATTGTAGTCAAACTACATCATCTGAAAATCTTGACTGGGGCCAAAGGATTCACTCCCAAGCTCATCAAGGTGGCCATGGTCTAGAGACCTCAGCTCCTCACCATGCAGGCCTCTCTGTGAAGCTGCTCACAACAGGGCAGCTGACTTCTTTTAGAGCAAGTTGTTCAAAAGACAAAGAAAGAGAATGCCCAGGAGGGAAGGCTTGATATCTTCTGTAGTCTGACATTAGAAGTGACATACCATTACTCTGCCATTTTCTATTGCTCCCACAGACCAAACCTGGTAAACTGAAGGAGTTGAATATGCAAAGATGTGAGTTCCAGAGAGTGGGGATCACTGGGAGGCCATCTTAGAGGTTGGCTACCACAAGGTGATACAATCCTCAATCCCTGAACCAGACTATTATACTCCCAACTTAGACACTGTAGAATTCTAAGGCTTTATTTATCTGAACAAAGATATTTTTGTTGTCATTCATTCAACAAGAGCAGAAAGGCAAAGATTTTAGATGCAATCTAGTGACAGTGAAAATATCCCTTTCATTTATTACATGGTCATCTGGTGTCAGGCAATGTGCAGACTTTATACCAATTACCACTGGGCTCCAGGCATCCCCAAGAGCAGGGAATTTTGTGCTCCCAGAGATAGGAAAAGACCAGATGGTCTTTTCATGTCCTTTCCAGACTAGGATAGTTTTTCTTCTTCCCCCAGACCTCCTTTTAGTATTAATTTTACTGTAGGTCTGTTAGTAGCTCATTTTAGTTATTCTGGTTTGTTTAACGTCATTATTTGGCCTTGACATTTGAAGGATATTTTTGATGGGTATAGAATTTTAATTTGGAAAATTTTTTCAGAACTTCATAGAAGTTATTCCAATCTGAAGTCTTCTGGGTTCCATTATTTCTTAAGAAAAGTGATGGAACTAATTTTTTTTTCTCTACTTAGATTTAAAATTTTCTTTGTCTCTTGTCTTTGTTTCTTGTTTATAGAGTGTAGCAGTGAAAGCCTAGGTGTGGTTTTCTTCTGCTTCCTTCTTCTCAGAGTTTACAGAAATCACTGACTCTGTGGGTTTCATGCATTTTGGAAAACTCTTGCCTGTTACCTCTTCAACATTGCTTTGGTTCATTCTCTCTCCTCTCATTCTGGCACTCCAATTATACAGCTTTTAGACCTATTTACTGACTCCATACATATTTTCTATTGCCTAGATTTTTTCCTAGATTTTTGTTATTTGGCCCTAGTAATATTTTTTGAAACATGTCTTTTAAAAAAAGAAATATGTATGAAAAACCATCAAGATGTTGAATAATGTTATCTTCTCCTTGAAAAGATTCACTCTTTCTTTCGTAAACCAGACAGATTAGGGTCTATCAACTTCTGCTAATTAAGTACTTAGCTGATTTGAAGTATATTTGCAATTATGGTGAGGAGTTACCACTTTGGGTTTATCTCCACCATCTGGAGTTCCCAATAAAAGCCTCAGATGTTTATTGAAGATTTTTCTACCTGCTTGGTCCTGAATCCTAATCCTTAGCCCTTTAGCATTAGAACACTAACAGCATTTTCTTCTGCTTTTCAGAGTCTAGGTTTATTCATCTCTTACCATAAGCAGTTTCAGAATTTGGCAAATCCTGATGGGTGGGGAGCCCTATGGAGTGTTGGGATTAGTTCTCCAGCCCTGTCTTCTCATTGTTATTCTAATTCCTTAAGCATCTGCTTTTTTGTGTCACCAGTCCTACAAGACTATTAAAACCTCTATGGTTTCTCTGCCTCTTGGTAGCTGCCTCCTACCTAGGCTTTTTGTCTCAAATCCAAACTTGAAAAATGACCTGAAATTAGAAAGTCACTCAAAATGACTCAAAACTCACTCAAAACTCACCTCATATGATTCCCTCTTCCTTGGGACTTTGTCTCCTGAAGTCCTGATTGCCTTATCAGGTCTCAGTGTCCTTCAACCTTTCTAATCCTCCTGCTATAAACTACTATATTATAGTTGAAAATAGAAGTCTACAGTTTTATTTAAAATTTGGAGAGTTAGACCATAATTTTATTTTATTTTTATGAAGGGTAAGAATGGAAACATGCAGCTAGGGTTTGATTGGTAAATAATAGAAAGATTTTTTTTCAAGATTTTATTTATTTAAGAGAGAGAATGCCAAGCCCAAGTGGCCATAGGTGCAGAGGGGCAGAGGAAGAGGAGAAGCAGGCTCCCCATTACACAGGGAGCCCAACACAGGGCTTAATCCCAGACACAAGGGATCATGATCTGAACTAAAGGCAGATGCTTAGCCTACTGAACCACGCAGGTGCTCCAATATTGGGAAGATTTTGAAGATGTTAATGCCCAGTGAGTGGTTGCATGACTGGAGCTGCATATTACATAGAGTTTCCTGGCAGGAGTGTATGGACTATAATAGAGGTGAGAGAGGCAGAAAATGGAGATACTGGCAATTATTTCCCTACCTCTTGTCTCTGCTTGGGAAATAACCCAACCTTTTAGGCTCCTATTCCCTGCTCTAGAAAAGTCAGAAAAATGTGTTCTTCCTACAACAGTGAGCTTATGAGTGCCATCTCCTTAACAGAAGTGATAAAAGGTAGTTGAGGGATAAAAATAAGGACTTTGAAGCCAGATTGACCTGACTTAAATCCTATCTCTGCTACTAATTGTATGAATTTGGTAACATCACAAAATCTCTGAACTTCATTTTTTAATCTGTACAATGGAAATGCTAATACTGCATAGAGTTACCTTATAGGTTAAATTAGATTTTAGGATCATGCTTGTGCCAGGATTCAAACTCAAGCAATCTGGCCCTGGAGCCAAGTATTTAAGTCCTACAATATACTGCCTCTCTAAGAATCAGAGATTGTTGTTGAAATTCCCTAAGTCAAATATTCCCAAAGGCAATTGCTTGTGCAGGTCAGTTTAGGGGCAAGAGGAATCTTGCACAGTCATCCAAGTCCTGTGGTTGTTCTGGCTCATAGTTTCAACCAGATCAGAGATCAATGGCTCCAAAGATGGACTCTTTCAGGAGGTTAGAAAACAAGGCTTTGTCCTGTAGATAGACAAACTACCATCAGACTTTCTGATAAAAAGTCAACACCTTCATTGGTATGAGTTAAGTTTGTTCTTACTCAGGATTTTGTCTCTACTTGTCCCAGAAATGAATTGTAACCAATGCCTTAAAACATTCCACAAGAGAATGAAATGAGCTTCATCTATTTGCCAGGACAATTCCTTTCCCTCATTTCCCAGCTCCCCCATCAAGTTCTTCTTGGCTTCTTCTTGGCTTCTTTACATTTTCCCAGCACCAGGTAAGATTTTCCTATAAGGAGGGTTCCCTGGGTGGCTCAGTCAGTTAAGAGTCTGACTCAATTTCAGCTCAGGTCATGATCTCAGGGCCCTAGGACAGAGCCTCATGTAGGGATACATGCTCAGTGGGGTCTGCTTAGGGGTTCTCTCTCTCTCTCAGTCTCCCTTTGCCTCTCCCTCTACTTGTGGTCACTCTTTCTCTCTCTCTTTCTCTAAAATAAATAAATCTTTTTTTAAAAGAAAGATCTTCCTATAAGGAAATATACTGTGATAGGCAAGTTTTCACTCCAAGGTTCTACTCCTCTTTAACAAGAATAAGATCCCTTGTAACCTGAGAAAAACTAAGCTTCTAAAGACTAAGTCAGGGACAGCCCCGGTGGCGCAGCAGTTTAGCATTGCCTGCAGTCTGGGGTGTGATCCTGGAGACCCGGGATCGAGTCCCAAGTCAGGCTCCCTGAGTGGAGCCTGCTTCTCCCTCTGCCTGTGTTTCTTCCCCTCTCTCTCTCTATGTCTCTCATGAATAAATAAATAAAATCTTAAAAAAAAAAAGACTAAGCCACATGCTGTCTGTTCTCTGGCCTCTGAAGCTTTGTTCATGCCTTTACCTTTATAGGAATGCTCTTGTCATTAGTTCCTGTCACCATCTATCATCACAATTGCCTTAACTAGTACTCTTCATTTTGCAATCAAGAGAAAACTCAGAAATCTAAAAGAAAAACTTATGCTCCTATAACAGAAGTCCAGTGGTAAGAGGGCATCAGGTGCAGCCCAATCCAACATCCATGATATCATCAGGGATCTAGTGTCAGTTCTCTGAAATTTGGTTTGTGCTACCCCTCCTCAGTGTAGTGACTTTATCCTCAGGCTAACTTTTCCTTTATGGAAGGAAAGATATAGTTGCAGTAATTCTGTGATTCACATCCTCACATCACACAATCCTGAGGAAGAGAGTTCCAATCCAAACTTTCCCAGAAAAATCTCCTGAGACTCACTCTGAGTGCAGCAGGTTATGTCATAGAGATAATCCTCATCAAGGATATAGAATACTCTGATTTGCTCAGCCTGGGTCATGTGCTCCATACCTGGAGTTCAACCAGGAGCTAGTTTTCTCAGAACTACATGGATCCCCAGTGGAAGTCGAGAACCTCTAGAAAGAGAGAAGAATGCATACACAAGAGGGATTCATAGGAATCCATTACATTATGAAATCCAGACATCTGAGAGGTGAATCCAAATAAAGAAATAAATAGAAAATGGATAACCAAGGTAGAAAACTGGTAGCAAACATTTAACACACCTAAATTTAGATCTAAGACTAAACAACTTTGGAGTCTGGGTTTTGATTTTATCAAAAAGCATAAAACTATTTAATCTTCAGTGATATGAAAATGCAAAAATACTAATCAAATGAGTAAGTGGGGGAAGGGAAATATGAGGGAAAACACGTGAATTTTATCATCTTTCAGAACAAGGAGTCAATCAATTCCATCTAATATGGGAGGAGCCCTGGAAGTTATACACAGCTGACGAATTATTGAAAACTACATCTAAAACTAATGATTACTATGTTGGTTAATTGAATTTAAATTTAAAAACAGAAAAAGAAAAAAATCTAAAAACTAGAATGGAAACCTGTACCTTTAGAAAGCATAATTCCTCCAAGGTCAATATTCTTACTTTATTGTCATCAACATAGGAGTATCTTTTTGAGCTAAATATTTCATATTAAAGAAACATTTATTTGAATTCAGAGATCCTTTTCATTTCTTTTGCTTCATACTGAGTTCAAGTCAAATTGAATGTTTTTTATTGTTAAATAATACTTAAGATCACATGTTTATAAAATTCTGTCTACACACCTATTTTTTTATTCAGTAGCTAATATATGAATATGGTTCAGATATAGAGTTTTACAATGAAAAGTCTTGTTCCCATATCCTCCACCCCCCTAGTTCCCAGCTCTCAATCCATTTATCTTTTTATTATTCTAGAGACCCGAAATAGTGTCTACCAAATGTGTACACTGGTTATTTTGAGGTTGGAATTTGAGGAGTTTTTTTAACTTTCTTTATATGTGTGTGTGTGTGTGTGTGTGTGTGTGTTATCTGATATATATCTTAATATATATCTAATATATAATATATGTCTTTCTTACTATATATAGTAAGAATATATATAATGATTAGGCATCATTTTTAAAGTTATGTTAGACATTTTTTAAAGTTATATTAGACATTTTTAAAGTTATATTAAAAATGAAAATACTTTCTCTCCTTCAATGGCCAATTAAATCCCACTCTTGTGAAGGCTTTGCAGGTGGTTGGCACCAGAAATGACCATTCTCTTCTCCATTACCTTGTATCCCTTACTTGGCACCACTCACACAGCACACACATATTCTCTGAGACCACCAATGTTTGTAGACATGGAATGCGTGTCTCCTATAGGAGCTCCCTGGGAGTCCAATCTGTCGTTCCACCGTTAGCATTACTAGGACCAATCAGACTCAAGAAAAGACAATATCTCTTGTGAGTTTTGAATCTCAAATTGCACTCAATGCTGCAGGGACCTGTTTATTTTTTGTACTTTTGGCAAAATCCCACTTCCTGTTTCTAAGAAAGCCTACTCAACAGTTGAAACTTCACTTCCTTTAGTATTGCTTCCTTTAGTAGCTTCCTTTAGTAGTTTAAGAATTTATGTGATAGAAACATCATTGCTTGGGAGCTGGGTTCAAGTCTTAATTCTGCCACTTGGCCAATGATGTAATCCTTCTGGTCCTCACTATTCTCATTCCAAGGGAAAGATGAGAATAATGATATTACCTACATCATAGGATTAAATGAGATTATATAAGCAAAGCGTATGGTACTTTGCCTGACACAGTAAGTACTAAATAAATATCAGCCATCACTGTCACTGATGAGCCATTTCCCCAGGGAGCAGCCTCACTAGGTGGAGACACAGCTCTTAGATCTGGAAGGATGGCTTCTGCTGAAACTGCCTACATATGTCCAGGGACCCAGACTCTGCTGTCTGCACTCCCTTCCCACTTCCATTGTCCTATAAAACCACCAGAGACACCTCCATGTTCACTATAGCAACCCCACCCATCCCAGGGCAGAATCATAAACATTTAAATAATATTTGGACTAGACTCAAACTTATTTTCATAAATTCCTGGAACTTTCTATTTGAAATGACTCCAGAGATGATCTAGTCTAACCTGCTAATTTACAAATGAAGTAACCAGAGCAAGAGGGTTTAAGAAATTTTCCAAAAGGACATGGCTAATTGGTGATGAAGCCATGATAGGATCCCAGGACTCATCTTCTTGTATTTTCTTATCATTGATCACATTGCAATGTAATATCCAGTCATTTGGCTGTCTTCCCCATAAAGCATAAGCTCCAGCTTAGGAACTCCTACTTGTTCATGAGGAAGTTGGGCTGTAAAGTGAGAGGTTAAGTAAATTGGCCAAAGTCACCCAGCTTATAGGAGAAGAAATGAGGTTTGGAGCTGGGGTTGCTCCCACTCAAAAGCCTATGTGTGCTTTTTACTCTGTTGGCCTGTTTTCTAGTCCCAGTGCCTTCCTAAAGAAAACATGGACATTGATGGAGACAGCACAGTAGAATAGAACTGGAAGCAAAATGAGCTCTCATACTATCTACAGTGTGAACCTGGACCTGTCATTCGATTTTATCTTTAGTCTGTCTTGTGTTCTGTGACAGCACCTGGTACAGTACCTGGCACCTTGGCTGTAATCATTATGGACTTGGAAACAGGTGAAGTACTTTTTCCTCTGCACCATCCTTTACTTCTTGCTTTCCCTTTCACAGGCAACCTCAGTGGAAAATCCAACATGGACTCGGGATCCTATGTATCCCCATTCAGGTGAGACGTGTCCTCAGGTCAAACTTAAGAGATCACCTCTGTTTTCACAGCTTTGGCAGGGATCACTGACTCTATCAAGTGTGAATACACTGTTTGTTTTCCTTCTTCTCTTTCTGTTTGCCATTGGAAAAGTCCATTAATGCTGAATGACATGACTAAACAGTCAAGGGGAGAACAGTTGATGTGTTAATAACTCTTAGGTAAATACCATTTGTTATTGTCACCACTGAGGCTTTCAGAGAGGTGGCACTATTCCTGGTCCAGGACTGTCCTCTTGTCAGCCCTCTGTCTTTCAACAACCTGGAAAGACAGGTTTGGAGCGGGAAGGAGTCTGAAAGGGACTGTTGAGGAAGAGGAAGGAAAGGTATGGGAAAAAAATGAGAACTCTGAAAGAGACACAGAGTAAGAGTGAGGAAGGTGTGTGCACACACACACACACACACACACACAATGAAGCTGAGAGGTCAGAAAGCTGATGATTCCTTGGATCTTTCACTAGATTCTCTACTCTCCCGTGCTCCTTCCTCAGCAGTGCCAGGGACCTTTGCATTTATGGTTCCTTAGCAGCTCTAACTTGGTCTCATCTGCTCTTCCACTAACATCTAGGATGTGTGGATTTTTTTCCTCCCAGACCTGGCTGGGCTCCAGGCAAGAAATGATATTGACTGGATTCAAAGAATCAGCATAAGAAAGTTGCATGACATCACCGTGAAGGCAGAGGAAAAGGAGCTTCCTTGAGGAGGTCCCCATGTTGGAGATGGAAGATTCCTGTGATTAAAAGAACCCATAACATGGGATTGCAAGGATTCATGATTCCCCTCCGAGCTAAAAGCCTGTGTGACCTTGGGTCTATGCATTAAGCTCTCTGTGTCCTTAGGACAGGGGTTCGCACCAAATGATCTTCTAGCTCTAAGTGTGATTAGGAAAGGCAAATTTTGAACTGAAATCTGCATGACTGGAAGTTGCCAGCCACATGAGGCTCAAAAGCACATTTTAGGCAGAGAGAAAAGCTAAAGCAAAGTCCCTGAGGCAGCAGTGAGTTTGTCCACGACCTTCAATAGAGGATTTTCAGTGACTTGATATGAACAGAAGCCAGATCATGCTAGTTAATAGAAGAGATTTGATTTATAAGGAAAAAACCAGTGGGTCAACTAATGATTTGAGAAATGAGTCTTGGAAAAAAGGAAGAAAATGGCATTAGTGTTATTTGTAGCAGACAGTGGGGGTGCCAACCGTTCCTACTTAAGGACTTTTCATTTCCCCACCAATTTCAGTGATCTTCCCACAATGCCAATATTCTCAACCAGAAAGCCACATCCTTGGAACACTCATATTAATGACTGTAGGGTATGTGTGGGGTTTGGAGATAAGAATAATAAAATCCTCCTACTCCGAGACTCCACTGACAGCGTCAAACTTGTTTGCACTCGCAGATATTGTCACCATTCCAGCAAACACAGAGATATTTGCTTTGGATCTTTATTTTTATTGTTCTCTACAATTCAGGGTCACCTTTGGTTTCTAAGGCTCACCGGATCTAATTTCAGCTTGGGTTAATTTTGCTCACTCCCCTTTTCACCCTCACCTCCTCCTCACAGTCACGTTCTCGAGCACACAAAATGAAGCTGCTCGAGTCGTTCTCTGCTGTCTGATAGATCTTTCTCTGATTATGAAAATGTTCTACAACCGCACTGTCCAGTAGGGTAACCACTAGCCCTTTGTGGCTGGCCAGCACTTGGAATGTGGATAATGTGATTAAGGAACTAAATTTTCAATTTCTATATTTAACTCATTGAAACTTGAGTTAGCCACATGGGGCTAGTGCCTGTAGTTTGGGACAGGTCTAAATAGCTAAAATCCAGGAGGGTTCACAAGTTCCCAAAGAAGAGTCACTTGGCAAGTTCGCTGTGATTGCTGAGAAATGCATCCATGCAAATAATGCCCAGGGCAGGGAAGGAATTTCTTCTCAATGAGAAAAAAAATGGAATATATTCAAAGTTGGCCAAGTGTGATGCGCATGGATATTATCAGCATATGAATTTGGCCCAAACATGAAAATACTGTTTCTTCTAAGTCAGAAAAGTAATCTCTACATATCTTCATTTCCCTGGGAATCTAAAGGGTGCTGATGTCATCAAGTCTGCCTTGATAAAAAAAAAAAAAAAGGTCCATTTTACACATGTTTTGGGAAGTTGGGAACACTTTTCCCTCTCTTATAGATGCATAGTGCACACCATCTTCATAAAGGCTCTCAGAATTCCTGCAGTAAATAACTCCCTAAGACATTGCTTAACTCAGTATCACTCCAATATATTTAACCATGAAACTGTGTGTGCATGTATGGTGCAATGCTAGCATTTTGATGAACTTGAGAATATTAGAATTAAGAATATGGGCTTTGAGGGTGCCTGGGTGGCTCAGTGGTTGAGTATCTGTCTTTGGCTCTGGTTGTGAACCCAGAGTCCTGGAATCGAGTCCTACAGCGTGCTCCCGGCATAGAGCCTGCTTCTCCCTCTGCTTCTGTCTCTACCTTTCTCTCTGTGTGTCTCTCATGAATTAAAAAAAAAAAAAAAAAAAAAAAAAAGAATATGGGCTTCAGGGGAATGAGGTCTGGGTGAACATGACAGCTTTACTGCTTATTTCTAGCTGTGTGTCCCTAAGAAAGCCATTTAACCTTTCTGCCCTTGGTTTCCTTCATTTGAAAATTGGAGATCCTGTCTATATATCAAAGACTTGTGGGAGGATTAAATGTAATAACGTAGATAAATCATGTATCACAGTTCCTGGCACCAAGTGGGTCTTTCCCAAATGATCACCTATTATTATTTTCATATTATTTTTTATGAAGTTAAGAATCGAATGACTGAGACTTTCTGGGCCACAGGAGAAATATGTTATGAATTCATAGAGCCTACCTACTGCCTTGAAATATTTGTTAAGTATTGTATGGGGAGCCTGGACGTGAGTGTGAGCTCTTCTACCTTCTTTTGTTCATCCTTCAGTAAGAATGTATGCTCGGCATTGAATGCCTCCCTGCAATTCGTTCTCAACACTACAGCCGGAACAGGATTCTTTTAGACCAGAAGTGAGAGCATGTCACTTCTTCATGGCTCCCTACCTCACTCAAAAGAAAACCTGGAGCCTTCATAACATTCTCCATGTTCTATGTCATCTCGCCTGCCAGTGCCTCTTTTACATCATTTCCTACTGTTGCTTATTCTGCTCTGGCGAGTAGACTTCCTTCCTGCACCTTGGACATGTCAAGAACACATGTGAAGAACCTCAGGAACTTTGCACTTGCTGGTCCCTTCAGTAAAGTCTTACTCCCTGTTACCTGCTTGGCTCTTTTCCTTACATCCTTTGGGCCTTCACTGAAATGTTTCCTCCTTACCCTGCTGAAACTTGCATGCATCCCTACATACCCCAGCACCCTCTACTCCTCTTTGCTCTACATTTCTTTACTACACATCTGATATTTGCTTGTTAGTGTTTTGTTTCTTATCTGCTTCCATCCAGTGAAGCATAAACTTCATGAGAGTGTTTTGTCTTTTTCATTTTTATCATAGCTTAGTGTCTAGGATAGTGCCTGACACGTAGCAGATGCTCAATAAATGCTTATGGAATAAATATATGCAAGAAGTGCGTGCATTCTGTTGCTATAGGCCAAGTGCATCTCCTCAGAGCCCAGTTTTGGATGGTTTGTTGAAGCATGAAACACAATTACAGCCTGGTCTCTAGGGTTTTTATTAGTGTGTCCTGGGACCCATCAAACAAACAAAAAAAACCCATACTTTGAAAAATATAATTCTTTCACAAAACAAAATACTCAGTTTGAATTTCACATAAAGGGCAAGATTTCAGATTTTTTTAAAAAAAACAGTGGCAGTAGGATTGTTTCCCACAAATTCTGTTGACCCAGAAGCCAAGTGGGAAGAAAAGCAAGGATTATGCAGATAGCTACAGAAAGATTAATCCCAATTAGGCTAAACTTGTGAAGGCTTATACATTTTAGTGGTTCCTAAGGCACAGTCTCAGTGGGTTTTTATTAAGTGCTCTAGCTTCTATTCCAGAAAAGGAATCCTGAGAACCAATGCTGAGGTTAATTCAGTTCTGATATTGTGACTGCTGTGCTGTTCCTTCTTTCATACCGTATGTGTCCATGCATTAGGGTCACGTGGAACATCTCTTACATTCTGTATAATTAAAGAAGCTCTTCACATATATGGCTCCATGCTGTGGAGTAGGCACAGTAGGCACTCAACAAATGCTTTTTTTTTTTAACGATAAAAGAAGATATATAACTGCCTTTCCCTCTTACTATTTTACCTTTCCCTCTATTTCATACGTTTGAAAAACAGCACACTTGCAAAGTTAAGATCTAATGTGCATGATTAACCTTATCAAAAGATCGCTTTTTTTCCAAAAAGACAAATATGTATATAAATCAACCCCAAAATACTAAAACTTAGAACTGCTTTACACTTAAATAGCAATTTACATCATATAAACACATTCATAACCTTCGTTGGTTAAAACAGGTCAAAGTTCCATCACTGGCTTCTTGTACCAGATAAATCTCACAGCTCCCATTTAGGCAACAAAATTTTCATCCAACATATGTTGGCATGTAGAACCAAACAACTTGTCTGGTTTCATTTCAGGACAAGTAGGAAGGAAAAGGAAAACGTCTCACAGTAGAATTCTCATATAATAGATAATATGTCCTTGATGTTTTGGCCATTGTGCTCTTATTCCAATGAAGAAATGATCTACATCTTAATTATGGATATGAAGAAGGCTTCCAGAAGACATTCATTCATTAAGTCAACATATATTTACTAAGGACCTAGCCCATGCTAGGTGCTGGGAAACTAATATGGATAAGATATGGTCCCTGCCTTCAAATTGCTTACAGTCTAGCAAGGCAGTAACTTTGAAGAAGGACCAGCATGTTCAAAGAAAAACTCATCACCTGGTCTGCCCTGTTCAGAGGCAAGTTCAAGAAGCTATAGGTATATGTCTCTGGCATCCAGGGCCTTGTTCAAATTTCGTCAAGTCAAACATCCAGGAGCCTCAGATTGGTGTGAGTCTGGCAAAGTCTTAGCAACACATTTCCTGCCTCAGATTCCCATGAAAATGGCAAATTAAAGCCTCACCCTTGAGAGCTCAAGGAGACCAGGTGTAGAGACCATGTGATCAACCAGCCAGATAAGCTTCTTGAGTGAGAAGCTGTGAGTCTCCATGAGAAGGGGGGCTTCACCTGATGCTGGCTTATCTCTGGGATTTTACTCTCCCTTGCAACACCGTGGTGGGAAGTATTCTGTTCACACCCCAAGTTGGCATGGCTCAGTTACCTAGGGTTCTCCAAGTCACGAACAGCACATAGAAAATGCATCAACTCAAGCCAAGACAATAGAGAGATATGCTGAAAACTTAATACTCCAGCCTATTTAAGCAGGAACTGGGTGCCAAGAAACCATCACTTTCAACAAATAGTACAATCTGTTAATTATCTGCAGAGCTGTTCCAATTGGTACTCCCCAGATTTACTTACTACCTAGCAGAAATTGCTGTTCCATGGGGAGGGTGCAGAAAGAGCCAAGGCCAGTTTGGAGGACTATGAGAAACTTGCAGGTTTGGAAATGGGTGAACTCAGGGCAGAATCTAGGCCCCTTAGATGATGAAAAGGAAAAGCCCGGGAAGAAAGAGCAGACAGCGAATCAGCAGGTGTCCCTAAAAACTCCACACAATTCAGATGCACACAGACATGCAAACATTCATGCATTTGCACCAATTTGGATATTTGTATGTTTAATTTGTTCTGGGTGAAACATAGTAAAACGCTGGGAAAGCCTCAGTGTTCTTCAGCTCTGCTTGGAAAGCAAGGTGTGTCTTTTATGCAGGCATGTCTCAGGTCTGTGTTGCTCGTTGTTATTTCTCTCAGTTCCCTCAGTAACTGTTACTTGACGACACTAAACAACACCTATGTGGCAGTGACCAGGCCAGGCAGAAATAAAAATGACTTAGTTATACCTTCAGACGATCATCTCACTATGCTGGTGCCCCAGGGTCACCATCCATAACAGTTCTCATTATAGTCTGGACAATTCTTAATTCCTACTTCCAACTTCCTGAATACATTACAGACACTTTCCAACTTTTGACTATGAATTGCCCTCCTTCACTGGCTAAGACACCAGGGTAGGTGCTCCATTAGTCAATGAGATTAGTTGTCTTTATCCCCATATTATTACTCAAAAGATAGAGGGGCAAAAAGAGGGGAGAAAGCTAGGATAAGGGGAGCCAAAAAAAGTGCAAAAGGAATCTGGGTATTTAAACTCATTTTCAAAGTGTCTACAGGCTCCAGTTCCTCCCAGACTACAGGGTCCAGCGATATCTCCAGGTACCCCAGAACAATTCCATTCCACTGAAGAAATCCCCAACTTCTTTCTGATCATAGCTCCTGAGCTAAGCTCTCTGTTCCTCTTCCATCTTACTTTCTTTTCTGCCTTAGAAAAAAGAATGTATATATATATCCTCAGGACACAAATCTAGGTAATGCACCATTCACTTTGGAGAGTCTAGATAAGACAGGAAAGAGATTATCCAAAAGAGGAAAGCCTTTAAGAATTAACATCTGCAAACATTTACCCTGGAACATACACAGTCTCTCTCTCTCTCTCTCTCTCTCTCTCTCATTCTTTTCTCAGCATTTCCTTTTGCAATGTATTTTTTACTCTACTTTGTCATTCTAGTGAAACGCCTTCTATTATAGTTCTTGCTATGTTACTATGTTTAACTTCTCTGACTTTGGCTTTTATCTGGTCTCCTGAAAATCCCCTCTGGATGTCCCATTTCTGAAATTCCCATTGTCCCTAACATTTTAAAACTTAAAAATTGGTTGACTTTGAAATCTTGCTTTTACTTTACTCTAGGGACTAAAAGATCTACACGTATTTTTGTTACGAGAGCAAATCACCATCTTCACCTTGAGGGACTACCTCAGGGGTTCTCAGTCAAGGACAACTTTGCCTCTCAATGGATATCTGACAATGTCTGAAAATGTCACAACTTTGGGGACGAGAGTGCAACTGGCATCCCATAAGTAAAGGTCACGGATAATGCTAAACATCGTACAATGCACAAGACCGCCAAATAATGCACAACAAATAATTACATGGGCAATAGGAATACAAGAGCAAACTCATCACCGCCTCCTTTTTCCCATTTATTTTGGTACAATCGGGACAAAAACAACCAAGGCTAAACCCTCTCTTAAATACCTATAAGTGAGCAGAGATGGCAATTGAAGTTTTTTTTTCCCCCCAACCATTGAAGAGGGAAGGAGAGAGACAGCCTTGGCATCAGGTAAATCATTCTTGAATGAGTAGAAAGCCCTCACCATTATTCTTGCTGATTTAAGCATTGCAAGTCATTGTGATTATGCAGTGATTATAGTCCACTTGGATTTTGGAATTCTTCATGCTCCACTCACCGGCTCCCAAAGGTCAGGTTAAACTTCCCAGCATCCTCGGGTTCATCCTGTCAATCTCAGACCTTGGAGTTCATCCTAGCAACCAAACCCACCTGTCTTGATGAGGCCACGTGAACGCTCATGCGCAGAGGACACATCACCTTTTCCTAATCATTTTGCATATAAAAACATTTAATGCCCTCTAATTTTTTTTCTTTCTTTTAGCAAGAAGCACAAGGCCACAAATCCTGCTCTTCTTGCTGTGGAAAGGAACTTCACAATAGAGGCAAAAACAAATCATGACCACATACAGCATCATATTTCACAGAAAACTGTGTACATTTGTTCCCCATATAGAACATACTTCAAAGTAACAAAATAATTTCATCAACTGTAGTGTTCCTTCTTCCCATTAGAAGTGGATGTTTTTCCCTCTCAAGGTACATAAATATCAGAGAAAAGTAGTCCTTGGGATACTTATGTCCAGGAGTTCTTGACTTGCTATCATTTGGGGAATGTTTTGGTTCATGTTCAAAGGGTTGGCAGGTTCAGTTTTCATTTTCTCGCCAGCCACGTGCATTCTTCCCAAATTTATATACCAGCCTTCGTCCATCTACACGTTCCAGAATTTCCCTTTTGTAGTAATATCTGTAACAAAGGACAGTGCATAAGGTGGCCGGTCAGACTAAGACTGCCAGGGAAATAAGTGGTCGTGGTCGGGACTGGAAACTCCTCACCTCATCGCCCGGCTGAGTTTTTCATAGGTCATGCTGTTGTTGTTTTTCTTTTTGCCCCATAGCTGAGCCACAGCCTCTGATTTCAAGAACCTGAAGATGCCCTCAGACCGGTCTTCCCACTTGATTAACCCTGGGTTCTTGTCTGGGTTCAGGAGGATGTCGCGGATAAATTCCCACAAGTGAGTTCCTCGTGGATCTGAGGACAAGTTGGAAAAGGAATTTATGAATGGCCTAAGTCACAGCAAAGAAGGCACAGAGGAAGCCTAGAGTGGCAACATCTTCCCTCAAGGAGAACAAATTCATTTTTCCCCTCTCCACCAGCAAAGTCAGATCACAGACTCATCAAATATTGGATCTAAAAAAAAATAAGCTTTTAAAACAATTTAAAAATTAAAAATTAAAAAATAGGCTTTTGAGAATGAAATAGCATACTTTTTTAGTTTATACATCAGGAAACTGAGACACGGAGAATTTAAGTGATCTAACCAAGATCACCCAATTAGCTAGTGGCAAAGCTAAGATTAAGGAATAGGTCGTAGACCTCCTATGCCAGGGGGTGTCTCTTTTAATTACTCTTGACAAATTGCTCAGGATTCCTTGTAATCTGCCATTTCCCTGAAGAGCAAATTTCAACCACTTTCATTTAGTACCTCAGCCCAAGTACACCACTCTTTAAAAAAAAAAAAATTACTTATTTATTCATGAGAGACACAGAGATATAGGGGGAGGGAGAGTCCCTGCTGAGGAGCTGGATGCAGGACTCGATCCCAGGACCCCAGGATCATGCCCTGAGCCAAATGCAAACACTCAACCACTGAGTCACCCAGGCGTCCCCCAAGTAAACCACTCTTACCCAGTGACTGTACTTCAGTCCAATGCACAACAACAGGACTCTAGAACATTAAGTCCTAGAATATATTGGGACGGGATCTGGTAGGAGTTAAGGGGGACAATTTGAAAGTGAAGCAGCTACTCTAATCAGATTAGCAACCAAATCCTATTTCACTCTTACTAGTCCTGTGCTACACAACACCTCCCCTCTATTTGACGTGCTGTGTTCATTCAATTCTGTGGAATGGCATGGAGTAGCAAATAGTAACAATGTTCAATTCCAGTGATTTGTAGATTATGCCATCCTGATTTCTTTCTGAGCCCTCCCCTCAATGTCTCTGAGAGTTCATATATTTTCATAAAGTTTTATTATTGGGGGAAAGACAACTTCCAAAGGGCACTGTTGAATATGAGGAGTAATCACTCATTTCTTGAATCAGTAACTCAGCAAAGGTAGGATGCCAAGGGTCAACAAGAGAAAAAAAGAATACATCTCGGTTGTTTCTTCCCATCTTCTCTTCCCATCCCTTTTTCTGGAGAAAGGGAAATTGCTAACTTCATGCCTACAAGAAGTTCTCATTCACGTTCTCATTCACTGGGTGTCTCAGTTTTAGAACAAATAGAACAGCACAGGGAAGAAATATCCGGTGGATCTCCACTTTAAGAAACTTTGCCAGCGAGTGATGCCCCCACTGTCTTATCCTAAACAGGCTGAGATAAAGAAGTGGAGATGACAGGCCAAGGCGGCGTTTGCCTAAAAACTGGTGGCCTCCAAGGACACCCACCCTAAAGGGAAGGGGCAACAGCCAGCCAACTTACTATGCTTTTTGGTGTGGGATTTTGCAGGGTGCTCTTGCTCCTTTTTCATCTCAGGTGACTCTGCTAAAAGGAAAAATGAGAGCTGCTTAATTCACCTATTTCCTACAGTCATCATTTCCATTCATTCATCCACTCATTTAACTAATATTTATTGAGCACCTACTATATGCCTGGCTCTGTTTGCATATGTGATATACGAGCAAAACAAAACAGAGAGGCTAAGTACTATGAAGAAAAATCTTACAGGGTAAGGAATGGGGCTAGAAGCGGGAATGTGGGAATAATTTGCAATTTAATATAAGGTGCTCACAGAAGACCTCTCAGAGCAGGAGACCAGTAGATGTGAGAGAGACAGCTAGCCATGCAGAGAGCTTGCAGAAGAACCGTCTATGAATAAGAATAATAAATGCAAAGTCCTGAGGTCAGTATGTGTTTGGAACATTTCACAGAATAGAAGGAAGCCAGCATGACTATGAACAAGGGGTAGAGGCTGAGATCAGTAAGGCTTTGTGGGACTCTTTTTGGATTTTTAGCTTTTATTCTGAGAGAGATAGGAGCCATTGAAGGATTTAGGTCATTGAAAGAAGTTATGTGTGTGTGTTTTTTTTACATAATACAAAATGTAAACATTTATAACAAAGAAAAATGGCTTTTAAGCCAGAGGAGTGCCCTTTTTTGGCATGCAAAGTTACATTTTAATCAGTCTGACAAAGGGACCATTGACTGGCCTGAACTCAGTACAGAGGGCCACCAGTGGACTATGGAAACTCAGATTAGTTTAACAAATGACTCATTATGGTAACCCTTGTGAGTATCACCAAAGAGAAGATGTCAGAGGCAGATCAAGTGAAATAAAACTTCTTAAGAAGAAAAATAAATGGTCCGGCAGTGTGTGTGTGTGTGTGTGTGTGTGCGCGTGTGTGAGAATGGGCATGTCAGGTGTTGGGAAGACCAAGGCAGATGTTACCAAAAATCAGTCATCACCAAAATCTAAGAGTAATCTCCCAATTCGAATACAGAGTAGTCCCTCAATTGCAAGTCAATCCTGCTAAGAAACTGGGCCAGTAACACACCTCTTCAGTGCACAGTACATCAGGGCTTCCTAAGCTAAGGTTCACTGGCTCCCGTGTGGCCTTCAAGGGCATTATGGACTGGCTGAAACTGCATGCAGATGGACGGGATCCATGGCACTCATTTAATTGTCAAGAGTGGTTCATTATTCAAAAACATTAAAAGAACCATTAGCTCCTAAATCAAGTGGTTACGAAGAATAGCTACTGTTCACTGAGCACTTACTATGTACCAAACACTGGGCTAAGCTTTTTACAGGAATGCATTCACGGACTTCACTCAACAACCTTATGAGGTGGGTACTATCATGATCCAAAGGTTTGTGGAGTTGCTGAGACACAGAGAGTTCAGGTGACTTGTCCAGAGGCACCCAGCCCAAGCGTGGAGCCACCATGTGAACACACACAATTTGCATCCAGAGGCTGTGCTCATAACCACCCTCCTGTGCCATTTCCAGAGACGATGGCACGTAACAGACTTCACAGAAGCAGCCTTCCCTGCCAAGAATCAGGTTCAGATCTCCAATGCTCTCGTTAGTGGGAACCAGTAATTCCAACTTGATGATTCTCTTTTCCAGCGTGCATGGGCACATTCAGCTACAAGAGCGCCCAGCTTGTCACGACTCAGCATTCCCGGCAGTCTCTCTGCAAGCCACGGGGGCAGGAGGACAGGGATTTCATAAGCGCTGGTTCGCCGAGAAACCTCTTATTCAGGTGAAGAATCTGTCCCCTGGCACTGTCAGCAGGAGAGCCTGCACCTGACTCGGGCTTCTCTGAAACCTGGAAGGGCGAATTCGCAGGAAACGCAAGGAGACTCCACTCTCTCTCCCTGTAGGTTTCAGGGTGAGGTTGCGACATCCCATCAGGATGTGACAATATTGCGACAGGTCTGGCACCCACCCCGGTTTCCAAGTGATACATCACTCTGACAGGGCCACGTTGTTCTGCAGACAAAGAGTGGCATTTACCCAGTAGGCCACAAGCAAAGCTCTTTTTCCAGTGGCATCCAGGAGGGATGGTGGCCCATGATTTTAAAGCCAGGACTGAATTCAGAAAAACCCAAGCGTTGCTGGGCTTATCGGCCCCACCACTGTTTAGGGGTTCCCAGCTGACACGGAATCAGTCATGTTGGGGGTTAGGGGACCTTTGCAAATAAGACGGGATCGTGGACCCACTGCCCCAGAAACGTGCACATGCGTGTGCGCTCGTGACAATCTGTAAACTGCTCCCAGGGCTTGGGCCCACTTGAGTCCCTGGCCTCCAGACTGCAAGACCCCAGACCGGACAGATCACGGGGGAATTTTCTCTGTGAGATGTCGGCCACTTACGCAGCTGCCCCTCCACCCAGCTTCCAGAAAAGAAACACAGCTGGAAAACCAACGACACCCCCCCCCCAATACAAAGGTACAGGGAATACGCAGCCAAAGGCAAAAGAAAAACTCGGGTTTCTTGCAGCCTCCTCTCCGGGCCCAGCTGCAGAATCATCCACAAAGTCCTTTAAACTGAAGCCTCACTTTACTGCGATGGCCTCTCCCCCTGTGTCTTCCCCTCGCCCCAAAAATAAAAGTCACAACCTTTGAAGTGAGCCGTGTGGTTAAGTGATTCATTCTCGTAAAGGAATGGCCTGCTCTGGGGAAGTCGTGGGGCCCGGGCTTTCTCTCGCTCTGCTCCCAGGCACGGCCGGCCAAGGTCCAGTCTGGGCAAGGGGAGCACCAAGCCACAGGTCGGTGACGCAAGTTCCAGACTATGACTTCAGCTAAGCCGCTTCGCAAGAAGCAAAGATTAGAAGCATTTGCATGTGATTCAGCTGTGAGCCATTCCTTTACGGGATACACAAATGTCCGTGTCCTACCAGGGCGAGCCTCCCTAGCTCAAGGCTCCACAAGTCAGTGAATAAACACGTCGGGCCCGAGCTGGCGTGATTGGCTCGGGGACTATCGGGCCCATCACGAACCCTGGCAGCGGCCACTTTGTGACCTGGGCAGCTGACACAGAAGTCCAAACAAAGCCGGCTTCCCCACCTGCCTTAATCACAGAGGGCATCAGTGTATGCTGGGCCCTGCCTTCGGCTGGCTTGCAGCTTGCATTAAAACGTAGAGAGAGGCTTAACTGCACTCGATTTCCTGGGAACTTGAAATCTAAAGACTCACACAAATGGCAGAGGTCCTTTTTTTTTTTTTTGAGATGGGTGGTGTTCTGGTCCCCTCCAGTAGAGACTAGGCCTTTCTGGAAGGAACGGCCCCCTACAAGGCTGTAATCGACTACCCCTCTGGAGGGGGCTGAGGAATAATGACTCCAAAGAAGCTGCCAGTTCCGGATGCCAAGTTGGTTCTATCAGTAATAATTCTGGTCAAGGTCCTGGCTGGCTTCCCCATGTCACGGTTGTAGGACGGGACCGGGAGGCCGGGGGTCGGGGGAGATGGGGATCCAGGGGAGTAAAGAATGCAGATCTGGAAAGGCCTTCTTCAGGGTTGTTCAAAAATGGAGTAAGGGCACCGTGAGTTCTCTGTTACTGCAAATAGAAAAGCAGAACTGGCCCCTAGGGAGTCTGAGATTCTAGAAAGTGAGTCAGGATACAGAAGAGAGAAGGGTGGTGGGGCTGTGAGAGCAGGAGAGCTGGGACTATGGCTTTTGATGTTTTCCAGGTGCCTCAGGACCTACCAACCCCCGAGGCTCAGGAAGTGGATGGTGCAAGTTTATTCTCAGCTGCAATCTTTTGCCATAAGCCAGAGACCCAACCAGAAAGACACGGGAGGCGCCACCTTACAAAGTGTGAGAGGAAGTCAGGGTGCGATCGCCTGGTTTCCTCCTCTCTGAAAGCCTCAGTCTTGACTGGGTGGCAATGACTGCTGCAGAAATTTCCCCCCAATTGGCTCAGTTCCCCCAGAACAGCAAACCCACTGCAGAGCCTTTCCAGTATCTGATCTGTTTCCTCAGTTCAACTTAGAGTGACACGGAACTCTGTGGCCGCTGGGGGCGGGGGACGTAGATAAATAAATTGGCCTTATTCCAGATTCTTCATCCCAGCCCCGCTTCATTCAAGGGTTTGACCCAAACAAAACCTCAAACCTCGTTATTTCAGTTCTCGAAAGCACACTGAACAAAAGCAAAGACAAGGTGAGGTTCCGGTGGGGGGGGGGGGGGCGTGGAGAGGCTGTACAATCCCAAATTCTTTCACAAGCGCTCATTTAAATCCCCAATCCTGAAGATGCCCCAAGTTCAGTTCCGGGAAAAGAGCAATTGACTCATGACAAGTCTAAGCTCCAAATTTCACAGACCCAAGCAGATCTACGAGTTCACATCCAGGTCAAGGGACATCACGAAACCCTTGTACGCTCATTCTCACGGGGCACGTGCCAATGCGCCTCTCCGTAAAGGGGGGGGGGGGGTGAAATACCATCCGAAAGCTCCTCTCCGGTCCGACGGATCAACTTCTCAGGGGAATCTTGTGTAAGCGTCAAGGACAACCCCGGGGTGCACCCCATTATAACCCAACACAACTAATGTGAACATACTTCATGAAGCGCAGGTGGTCTGACTAATCAGAGAGTCCTGATGAACCATCAGGGTGAGGCTTAAAAGCTGATCTGTGATAACCAGGGTTCTAGAAAGTTCTGACAGCTACCCTATTACCCAGCAATCATCACTGCAGTTTCACTGATCTCTGAAGGCCAGTCTTAGGTATTCTTTCTCTAGAGTCAGACATAGCGTGTTGAAAATTAAACATAGCCTTCTTCCCCCAAAAGTATACCCAAGTCTGAATAGTTCTATCAGATAATGTCCTAAGAGTAGGTTTTTGGTAAAAAAGAGTTTTTGTTGTCACTTGGTTTCACAGGAGACCAACACTTTTCCTAGAGGTTTCCTTGCCAGTCATCTTCAATGCACAAATATTAGCTCAAAAGCAGATCTTTTAAAAAATAGCTAACTCCATTTCTTTCCTGATCTTTTCACGAGAAAGGCTCTAACGGAGTGGAAATGTAGGGTGTTGTAATTCTCATTAATCCTCAGTCAGCACTTGCACGAGGCACGCTCAGCCCCTGATGTCAGGATGTCACTTACCCACAGGAAGGTGACCCGTGCTTGTCATGGAGATCTGGGCCCGGCAGAAAGTCTTGCTGTCCAACAAATCTGCAGCAATGAAATGATGAAGGACGTTAAGAGCCCCCTCCTTACACTATGACTCTGTGGCTGTTAGAAAACAGAAGAAGAATGTCGAGGGCCCTTAAGTGTTGGGGAGTTAGTTACCTACTGTGCTACCATAGTTGGTGTCATATAAATAGTTCTCTTCTTTCCAGGTGTTCATGATGGAAGGGTCTACAAAAGATAGAAAACGGGAATGATCAGCAATCATCTTTCCCTGGGTGATGAGTTTGCATCTTCTGACTCACAGCTCATCAGAGAGGTGGGTGGTCCTCAGAGAGAAAGGTCAAGCTTCTGCCTCTACCACATGTTACTTTATAAGATTGTGAACTCATTTTTTTCTCCCAGTGTTCTGTGGGAAATGGGTTTGGTTACGGCCCCCACCATGTACTCTACACCCATTGCCTCTTTAGGGAACTGAGGGAAGTTAACTGTTTTTGGACAGTGAGACCTGTCCTAGACCAATGCTTTGGCTTCCAGGCAATTTTCCCAGGATGCACACAGTGGAGGGAGGAGGGAGGGGGAGCTCAGGAGCCTGGCATCACCTTGTGTTCTACTGTACAATCACCAGAATATTTTTATATTTGAAAAGAAATTGTTAGCGACAAATAATTCCTAATTCATGAGCGTTGTCCTAGAAATATCTTCCTGGGAGCATTAAGGTTTCTTTCAGGAAAGTCTAGTCAGTCTTATCATGGTTGTCTTCATGGCTGAAATTCCGAAGTCCCCCCTTCAGTCGGGAGACAGCCCCTGCCCCCTTCAGGAGTTCTCCAATTAACTTATGGGATGGACATAAAATTCTCAAAACAAAACAGAGAAGGAGAAGAGAGTGTCACCAAATCAAGGAAACGACTTTTAAGAGTGGGGCCCCATTGCCTCATGTTGGACAAGAAGCGTGCACCCTCTCCCCCTCTCACCCCACCCCTGCAACGTGCTGGGTAAGCATGTCTGACTCTTCAGATTCCAGATTCAAAGGAAACTCCCGTCCACCTTCCCCAAATGAAGCCCAACTCCTACACAACCCCCACGTCTGGGCTGATCTCCAACAGAAGCATTTTCTTTCCTGGCCAAGAGCTCTGAGACCTGGCAGGAGCTCTCACCTCATCCCCACCAGGAACTTCCTGCTTTCCCCTCTTCACAGATGGAAGCTGCCCTCAGCTCCCCTGCTGTCTGCATTCTGAATTTCAGGGTCAGGGTGGTAAGCCACTGGCCGAGTTACATTTTGTTTTTATAGCATAAATAGTATAAAACCTGACTCACTGGCTAAGTCCTCCTGTTTACGACATAGGGATTTAGCTGGTATTTTAACTAATAGCTACGTGTTTGGGCACCCCAAGCCCAATCTCATGGGGTTACACCCTCCCTCCTTGTTGGGTCACCTCGTACACCTGTTGTTGTCTCTGAAAACAAACTGAACCGAAAAGGTTTGGGGAGGGGGGTGTTGGTCCCTCTATGAGCCTCTTCTCCCCTCCTCCTAGGGTGGACCTTCTTCTCCACCCCTTGGCTCAGCTTTTCTGAACTGGCGACACAAGAATGTCTGGATGGTCAAGGAGGAATTACCAGGTTATTTGGGCCCTCTCCAATACCAGCTGGCTCCTCCACTGGGACTATCTGTCAGGTCCCAGGGGAGCTGGGGGTGGAGCACCACCTCTGGGCCAAGTCCTGTGTCTGCCTCTAGGGCAATCAGGCCCAGGAACACAGGCCATCCAGAGAACCCAACCCCTGGCCTCTGCAGGGGGAAGGGCAAGCCTAGGAAAACCTAATTAACATGCTTAATAGCGATTGCTTTTTCTTTAATAATGGTGACCAGCCCCTTATAAAAGAGTAAATAACTGCATGGGGCCAATTTCAGCCCCTAGCAACTCACAATCACCCCGGGTCAAATTCTGTCCTTGGTGGCTGGCACGCAACCCACAGGGAGACCTGTGGCAAACTCAGCCATCCCACGTGGCTCACAATCTCACTGATGGGGATGTGGGGAGTGACCCTGGAACGGTCACGGCCAGGGGATTCTAGGGGCTTGCATAGTTCTCCCCAGCCTGAGAGGCCATAGGCCAAAGGTCAATATGCAAAGAGCCCTGATGGGTGTGAGGCCCTGGGGCACATTTCTTCCCCCCACCCCTGCAAGTCCAACAGCCCCATAGAAGGTCCCCAGGGAGAAAGATTTGGGACAGAGAAAGGAGAGGTGATTAGACTGGGGACAGAGAACAAAAAATAAATGTAAATACTATGAAACTGCAGACCCTGCTCAGAGCCCCGAAGAGTGTCATTTGCCTAAAACTGTACTTGAGGCAGGGCATGGGTTCTACAGCTGCTTTTGGATGTCCCCCTTCCTCCAGCCGGCAGGAGCTACAGCAACTACAACAGCAAGTCTGTGGCTTCCTCCTTTTTGTGAAATGCACTCCCACCAAGGGGGGATGAGGGGAGGAGACAGTGGACGTTTCTCTTCTCCCCCCTTGCTTCTCCTAACTTGGCCCAGCCCAAGGCCAGGACTCCCTTGATGTGAGAAGGAGGCCCTCACTTGATGGGATGAGCACTGCGTGTTATTCTATATGTTGGCAAATTGAACACCAATAAAAAATAAATTTATAAAAAAAAAAAAGAGAGAGAGAGAAGGAGGCCCTCCTCGAAATCTGTATTTTCCCCAGCTCCTGGACCCAAGCCCAGGTGATGCCCCAACCAGCAGTGGGAAACACAAAAGCACGGAGAGCTTCAGTCTAGATTAGAAATACTTGGCAGTCACTGGTCCCCAAGGCCAGGAACAAGACTCATGGCAGGGTGGCCCATCGGAGGCAGCCAGGGAAGAGCATCCCTTGCCTTCCTGCCAGAGGCCTGCTCCCACACTCTGCTCACTTCCTCCCAGCTGCCCTCCCCCGGGCTTTGCTACCAAGTTGGCTCCCTTTGCTGCTACTCACCGCTTTGTTCCGTCTTGACAATGACGTTGTGTGTGGACTGGAACAGGTCGCTGCTGCACTGGCCTGTAGGGGACAGATTGGGAAGGTCAGAGTCGGCCCACAAGGAGCCCCAAAAGCTTAAACAGGAACACGGCTGGATTCTTGGAAGAGCTTCTGTGGGTTCCTGCCACTTGTCCACCTCTGTGTGCCTATGTGAGAGGGCTTCCTTCTCAGCATCTCCACACGCGAGCCTAGAGCCCCTGGCCCAGAAAGTCAGTAGGTACAGGGCATCTACATCCGATGGAATTATCTGGCCTGGTAGTAGGGGAGCCATCCAGGATGGTGGAAATAGAGCTGAGGCCGTCAGAAGGCCAGTTTTCCCACTCGTAGCCACAAGGCACTTTGTCTTTCTGGGTCTCAGCTTCCTCACCTGTAAATTTAGGGGATTGAACTAGATAAAGTCAGATAAATCGCCCCTAAGGCGCTTTCCCCTACTAAGATATGATACAAGATGAAATGGAAATATGGAAGAAAGAACCCATTTTAACCAGCTTGATTCTTCTTTGATCTTAAATGTAATCAAACCATTTTGATTAGATCCAATCTATGAGCTATGTCTGGATAAATGAAGTAATTCCCCTCTTTTTTATGCCTTGCAACTCCTCTCTCAGCTGTATATATATATAAAATATATTTTATGTATATAAAATACATATAAAAATGTAAAAACATATATACACACACATGTGGATGAGTTTAGTATGTTTTTTCCTCCCCAGACAGATTATAAATACGTCAGGAGCAGAGGTCACACCTTTAACCTCTCTGACCTTCAGGTCTCTGATCTGTAAGATGGGTACAGTGTTTATTTTTTTTCATCAGGTCATTAAATGAATCAATTCACTTCGAGTGTCCAGTATAAATAAACACTCAGTGAATATAAGCTAATAGAATGTCCACAAAAAGGCAAACAGTGAAGCAAAGGAGAGAAATCTGCTCAGAGGCACCAACAGCATGTAGCAAGGCCAAAGAAGTGATGGAAGGTCAAAGACAGACAAAGGTGGCCACAGCCCCTTTGCTCTTGACCTCCCAAGTCTCTCGGGCTCAGGCTTCAGTCAGGGTAAAGCTTTAGAGGAGTGGATCTAAGTGGAGGTAGGAAGGCCAACACATTTAAGTCTTCAAGTGTAAGTCTGCGTCTCCTGAAGATTCCTGGGAGTTGTTTATAGAGCTTTGTTTGGTTTGCTCCTCATCAAAGAAAAGTGAACAACCACCCCTGTGAGGTGGATGGGGAGAAGGGAGTGCCCGGGAGCTGAATGAGGTCGTCCAACAAGGCCACCCCAGCTACCAGCTTCACGGCCAGACCGTGGGTCCTCCTAGTGATGATGGAGCTGTCGGGGTCTGAAGCTGGTTCCTAGCCCTGGAACTCATGGTTCCCAAAGTTCCAGCTGCCTGCCCCAACATAGGTTCTGCTAAGACAGACACGCCCGTTCTGACGTGGACAGACCAGCTCACTACTCCTGTATAATACCACCGCCTTCCAAGGTGCCCTCAGTTCCCAGAAGAGCTCATTGCTTTTACCAGCATTGTCAGGAGAACCTTATGTCAGTGTCAGAGACATTCTGCAGGATGGGCTGTCCGCCCTATTGCGTCTCACGTGCCAGGATGGACCATGTGCGAATAAATCATCACCGATGGGCACCGTTTGAAGTGATAGCTTGCCTGTGTTCCAGGCGGGGCCTCAAGAAAGACACATCTGGGGCTCTAGGGCACCTCTAATTCCAGGAATCCCTGCAGAAACATCCCATACATGTCCAGACCATTATTAGTTCTAACCCTTTCTCTCAATCTCTCTCTTTCTCTTTGTGTGTGTGTGTGTGTGTGTGTGTGTGTGTGTGTGTGTGTGTTGAACCTTTAAAGAACCTGTTGAGATATTGACAGCCTCCTCTTCCCCAAAACACACACAGACCTAATTCTGCATCTTCTTACCACGTGTAGGTCCCATCTTAAGAACCTCAGTCTGGAAGTTTACAGAAAAGAAAAAGCTCCCGTGATGATTTTAACAAGCCAGTGACTGGGGATCAGGCTATCAAAACCCATTTGCGGGGAGAGGGAGGAAAGGTTTTCTGAGAGCAAGTCTCCTGTCAAGACCCAGCTAGCCTCCGTCTCCTTAAAAAATAACCCTAAGGAGAAATGAAATTACTTTGTGTTTCTGTGGGATTGGACACACCTGGACCCCTAGACTTGTGCCCGTCCTCTCGTCCCCCTTCTCCTTCCCTCCCTCGGGAACCAGTAATTTGGAGGTGAGACCATCCTCTGACGTCCCTGACAAGGAGCCTTCTCGAGGGGGAGGCCGAGATAGTCACCGTTCCACTTGAGGTGCTGCAGGTTGCTGTAGAGGAGCTGCCCTGCCGTCCCCGCCGCCCGGGTGAACTCCTGCAAACTCATGCTGCAGAGGTGCTCGCCGTTGACGTCGAACTCCTGGAAAGGGATGCAGCTGGCATCCAGCTGGTTGGTGTCCAGGAGGTGCTGGAGCCACTCCCACACCTGGTACTTGGTCCAGTACTGAGGATGGATTTCATGCCACTGGCCTCCGAAGAACCCGCTAGAGACTGCAACATAGGAGGTGGTCCTGTGAGTGACCCATGGTTCTTCCGGGACACACCCTCAGACGTGGGCCGCCCCACTGCTGCCAATGACAGCGGCTGGGAGTCAAGGTGCCAGTGGGAGCATGGGACAGGCTCTAGGGAGGAGGCTCTCAGAAACGGGGTCCTTCTCCCCAAACTTTAGCCTCCCTGCATCATGACGTCCTCCTTGGTACAGTACTTAGCCTCGGTGCTTCACGGGGACACAGGCCTGGAATGTTCTGAGATCATGAGCTCACCCCCTGCAAAGCACCGTGCAAGCTAATGAGTCGCTATAGTTTCAGCAACGTATTAGCCTGTTGTTCACACCGACACGGTTCCCTTCCTCTCTTTTCTCTCTCCCATTTTTAACTCTCTCTTACATGCACACGCACACACCTCATCTGAAATTCAGACCATTCTCAACAAAAAATGAGGCTTGAGAGTAAGATTCCTTTTCTCTATGATGCCTTTGCTTCTCACCAGAGTGGCCTGGATTAGCCACCTGCTAACTGTGCGGCTCTAGCTCAGCCCCGCAATGGTTATTCCAGCCACTGTGACGTCACTTCCCTACTCAGCTACCTTCAGGAGCTTCCCCTTTATTCACCAAAATTAGATGCAAAATGAAAAAAAAAAAAGAAAAAAAAATTAGATGCAAAATGGCCAAGCCAAGTTTTGAGGCTCCTCAGTGACTATTCTTCAAGTGACCTACCAACCACTTCTGCCTTTTTCCTCCGGTGTTCTTTCAGCCTGGTTTGTATCCTGCCAATCACTCCCTGTTGAATACTTACCAGCCTGCAGACTCTGGCCTCCCCATAAAGCCATCACAGACCCCCACCCCTCCCCAGCCTGATGTCCCCGGAATCTCTAACGGTTGTACTTGGTTATTTCTTCTAATGGCTTTTGTCATGTTCTGCTTTTCTTTACACATCTCTAGGTTTTGTCTTACTCTCCTTTGTAAATTGTAAACTCAAGGTCATGGACTCTATCTTAGTCATCTTTGCATCTCCTACAAAAACTACCTCAGAGACTATGCCATCGTCGTTGCTCTCTCACTATTTCTCTGTTGGAATTTATTGCTGAAGGAGAGATACTGTAGAAATCTAGAAGAGTTTGTGGTGCCCTCACAAGATGGTTGTATTAAATACCAGTGAAGCAATCGAGTTCATCCAAGCCAATAAATAGTACTGGACTGGGTATGAGCTAAACTTGTGCCTATGTGACTCTCCTGTGCTCACTTAAGAGAACATCACAAAGTCAGCCCAGAAGTCCTGGGAGGGGAGGGAGAAAAGAGAGCCATCCTCTGGGGACATGGTAACAGGGCTGAGACCTTACAGTCCCCTTGAAAACAGAGGTCAAAGGGAAGTGCTTTCATCCAGGAAAGATGGGGGGCAAGGAATGAGGGGAAGACACTACTGTAGCTCACCAAGCTGAAGTGGAGGAAATCGAATTGAACAATGACATAGAGATACTCCCACAAACTGAATGATGGACCAACAGGGGAAAACATAGTACAAGAAAACTGTCCCTGATTCCTTTCTTCAAAGGCCTGCTAGATCAGTACTTCTCAAACTCTACTGCAATTGTCAATCACCAGGGAATGTTGTTCAAATGCAGACTCAAATTCCATACATCTGGGGTGAGGCCTGAGTTTCTGCATTCCTAACAAGCTTCTACATGACAGTGATGATGATGATGATAATGATGATGATGATGGTCCATGGATACAGGTTGAGGGGCCGGGAGCTAGAGAGCTCTAAAGTTTTGATTCCTATAACGGCCATTACCTAGCCTCAACACCCCAGAGCGGCTGAAGGGGGGAATGTTTCCAACCCAACCCCACTTGTGCTCACCCCCTCTAAATCCACCCCCTGCTTCCAGACCTCAGGAGCGCTAACATCAGGAGATGGAGGTCATTAGGCACAAAGATGGGTCACACCTACCAGTCTCAGTTTGTGCTTCATTCCTCACATAGCATGGCCAGACAAAAGCAGCCCTAAACCCTCTGCTTGGGCCCTGGAGGGAAAGCCAGTTGTGGTGGGAAACAGGGGCGAGGATTGGAACAATCTAGTCCCAAAATTTAATCACATAGAAATATTCCCAAATATACAAACACGCACCTTAGACAGATATTTCCATGTCCCTCTCATTTTTTGGTGTCTCACAAAAATAGCTGTTTAAGGATAGGATGTATTTTTGTGGCTCCCTGGGGCTTTGGTCTTTTTTTTCCAAAATAATTACACTGCTATGACAGTATAACTCTGAGTCTGCAAATAAGAAATAATAACTCTCAATAACCCAACAACAAGCCTTTCTATTTTCTCTCCCAGCTTCACATGATCCAGAATAAAGGACAGCTCCTGATAATCGTATCCTGTTAGAGCTTGGGTGAACCAGAGGATTTCGTCTAAAGTTGACTGGAGGATTCTTTCCACCTGCCAAGGGGACTCCTCAGATTGCCGAAGTTTTAGGAGAATATGTGAAAATCCTGTGAGTTCAGCTCTTGTCTGTTAATCAACTGACCTCCCTCACCCCGTCAATCATGGCCAGGAGCTGGGCCTTCTTGGGGGCCTCTGTAAGTTAAGATGTGAAAGGGGCGCCCAGATTCTCCTTGCTGCTAAAACCCACTGCCCCAGCTTTCTCCAGCGCAAGCAGGAGGAACGCAGCCTTGATCTAGGGATACCAAAGGCATTCCAGTCTCCAGGAACTTCCTACCCTATTTGGAATGTTCCTTTGAGGTCCTCACAAGGAAGCTGAGGCTTGCAACGGAAAATGTCACTGCCCAGAAGGGATGGCAGTTTTGCGGACAGGTGAGCAAGTAAGGGAAGGTCACCTGACCACACTTCCCAACCTTGTTTGACTGGGGTTCCGAATCGAAAGGGGGTGGAGCTGCACTTGCTCATTGGAAAATGCAACCCTTCCATTACCCTCCGGCCCCTGCTTTGCAGACTCCGCTTACCGACGGGCCATTTTCATTTCATTTCAGGGCCCTTTGCAAGCAGATTAGCTGCAAGTATGGTGCGGGAGAAGGCCCAGGGCTTCTTTGACCCACAGCTGTCTGATGTACAGCCGTCTGCCTGGACCTGACACCTTCCCGGGGCGGTGTGTGTGGGGGGGTATGGGGCCTGATTTGTCAACATCTGGATTCTGTGTGCTTCTACAGTACACCCTGGGCTCCATCTCCAAACCCCGCCCCCCCCCCCCCCCCCCCCCGTAAGCCCCAGCGGGCTCCAAATCAAAGCACCAAAGGGAGTCTTGGGGGCTCCTGACAAATCTCTCCCTTTTACAAAGAGAGGTCACTGGAAGATGAAACAGAAAGCATAAGCTGCTCTATCCCCATCTTCTTTAAGAAGGAAGTCAAGGAGCTAAGTTCCATGCGTCTGCACAGCACACATGCACACATGTGCACACGCACACGTGCATGCGCACTCACACAGACACACACCTTTCTCTGCCATCCTATCCTGATATACCAGCCAAATATTGTTAAGAGCATCAGCAGGTGGCCTTTCCTTTGGGCAGACCTTCCACCACCCTCTCTGCCAGGCTGCCTTGAGTATTGGGAGGAAAAAATGGAATATCTCGAACAGGCTTCTGTCCCGAGCCCCAAAGAACCCGTCGGGACCTCCAGCATGAAGCGTTGCCCATTTCCCCTCGTCCCCACACCCCTGCTGAATAAAACCTGTATTTTTCAAACACGAAGTTGGAAAACCTAATTAAAGCAAGTGGGGGTAGCTCCAGGGGGAGTGACACTGACCCCTCTTGGTCCCCTTACCACTGCACGTGGAGTAGCTGTCTGTCCAGGCTGGCTGCTGGTGGAGGAGGTTGTTGCTGGGGTTGAGATTCATTACACCGCTTCCTTCCAGAATCATGATCTGTAAGGGGATCAAAGAGTTCATTCAGTCAGCGCCTTCTGGACAAACGTCACTGGAGACCACAGATCATAGAGTTAGTTCGGGAAGAAGAAAAAGAAAAAAAAGAAAAAGAAGAAGAAGAAGAAGAAAAAAAATAATTTGTCCTTCCATCCATCACCTCCAAAGCATGTTACCACAGCCCTTTCAGTAAAAGCAAAACTCACTGGCAATTAAAAATTTCCAGTTTCAACTTTCATATGCATGAGGCAAGTTTTTACAGCCACCCATTCATAAATGAATAATCTCTGATCAGGAATGAAGCAGGAGGAAAATGCAATACCTGCTCATAGGGCGAGTCTGGCCAGCAGCCACGATTTTTTTTCTTTTCTTTTCTTTTCTTTCCTTTTCTTTTCTTTTCTTTTCTTTTCTTTTCTTTTCTTTTCTTTTCTTTTCTTTTTCTTTTTTTTTTACAAAAGTGAAAATGCCAAAGAGATTTTGCATAAAGTGGAATTGTAATCAATAAAGATCCAGGCGGGAGGCGGCTGGCCGGGCCCCTGGGCAGGAGCTCGGATCTGAAGTCTGGCTTTGGCGGGGCGGGCATCGGCGGCCCTGCTCTCAGCCACTGCCGGGCTCCGCGTCCGCAGCTCGGTGGGCAGGCCTGTGTCCCCAGCGCCCCTCCAGTATTTAGCTCCCTGATAACATCAGGAACCAGTCAGGTTCCCTGATGAGACACTGCCCCTCTCTTTCCTTCCTGGTGAAAATTCTGATGAGCTTTCTCTGTCTGATCAGAGCCCTGGAGACTCCCACGGGAGTGGGAGCCCACCTGGGAGGGACTCTCTCATCTCCTTGTCTCAGTAAAGGGCACAGGGGAAGAAGAGCCTTTCTCACCAGAGACTGTTTGGATGTTTGTAAATGCATAAAAATGTTGCATTTTAGAAATATTGACCTCAGTCTTCCAGCATTTATGTGTGCTCTACCCTGAAGCTGGACACCCTCCTCCTTTCCCACTCGAGCCCTACAAGTCTGTTCAATCATTCAAAAGAAGAGTGGCCTGTTTCCAGAAGGTGACTGAGTGTTACCCAGGGCCTGAAAAGATAACTTGCTCTTTCTACTTTTTAAGTACTTCTCTTTTTAATATAAGATTGCATTTATTTATTCATGAGACACAGAGAGAGAGGCAGGGACACAGGCAGAGGAAGAAGCAGGCTCCCTGTAGGGAGCCCAATGTGGAACTAGATCCCAGGACCCCGGGATCACGGCCTGAGCTAAAGGCAGACCCTCAACCACTGAGCCACCCAGGCGCCCTAACTTGCTCTTTCTTAAATGTTGTGGTGGGGAGAGGAGGGAGCCTTATAGCAGCAGCTCATGGCAATTTTTCTGCCTGTTTGAGGGAAATCTTGCATCCTTGGGTGTCACCAAGGTTCCCAGGCTTGAAACTGCTCAAGCAGAGTAGTTCCAGCCCCCCAAGCCCCTTCTTCTAACGCAGCTCCTACCTCTCTGGTTCTAGGTGGGGCTTCAGAGGGAAGAAGAGTTATAGAAATTCATTCCTGTATTGATTTATTCAACAAAGATGTACCAGCCCTACCATGCACTGGGTACACGTTCCAGGGACCCGGGACAGAGCAGTGACTAGGAATCAAGTGAGGCCAAACAGGAACATTTGTGATGATTATTAACGTTGTCATGGTTGTTTGGCAAATAATTAGGCCTGAATCCAGCCCAAGTAGAAGATGGAGAAGGGACCATAGGATCACAGCAGGCCACGAGCCGGGAAGAGTGCGGAGCTGGGTTCCGTGTAATGGCACCATGTATGTGGGCCTCAAAGCCAGGCTTGATTCCAAGCTCTACCCCTTACCAGCTAGTTAATTAACTCAGACAAGTCATTAACCTGTGTCCTCATATGCAGAATGCAAATCACCATACCTACTGTGTGCGTTGGTTGGAGATGAAATGAGTCTCTACACCTGGAGCGCTCGGTGCAAAGTAAGGCACGGCTATATAGCAGGTGTTATGATGAGGAGAGTCACTCCCCCACCATCTGGTCACCCCAACCAGAAACAACCTTGGGCCTCAGTTTCCCCATACGAAAATTTAAAGAAGGTGACTACGCCGATTCTTAAATTCCCAACCAGAAACCTCTTTGCTTCTCACTCTCAGAGAAGGAAAACCAACCCAAGGCAAACTTTCCTCTTCTTTTTCCCACTGAGCTTTCTAAAACAGTCGCCTTCAGCTGAGAAATCCAATGGGGGACTCCAGGGCAAAAACAAACAAAAATAAAAAAAAAACAAACCCTGCAGGTCCCCAGAGGGGTGGCTGGGGGAGGGAAGGGGCATGGCTCGGTCTCCTGTTTGCTCAAGGCTGGGCTTGTTCCTCGCCAGCATTTGCTCAACCACAAGCAGTAGAAAGGTTACTGTTTAACCCTGAAAGAGCTGAAGCTCAGGGCCCAGCCCAGCTGCACCGAGGAGGGAGGAGGGTGGAGGGATGGGGGCCCTTCAGCCTAGGGTTGGGGGGGGTGGGGAAGGCTTCCCTGAAATGCTTTCAGAATGATTTGCCTGCAGGGCTGTTTCCAAGTGGCCATTCAGTGGGAGCAAGACCTGCTCTGGGCCAACCACAGGCTACTCCTCAGCCAGTTGTCGGTTTCTGTTCCCCACTTCCCACAAATCTAGAAGGCAGGTTGATGTGAGGGCTAGGTGCCCTGGCTTTGGATTTGGGGAGAGGTGGGCTCAGATCCGAGGCCCCCCGCTTGTCGTGCATGACGTTGAGCAAATTCTAAGCCCACAACTTTCTGATCCTCACTTTCCCCAGCTATAAAATGAGAACAACCCCAAACTCAAAGGACTGAGGGAAGCAAATGAGGTCGTGCGTGTGGAAAGCTTGGCTTGTAACAACAAGGAATTCAATAAATGTCGCAGGACCACACAGGCCAGTTCTCTGTGACCCAACGCCCACAAGCCCCCTCCCTGGGGGCAGGTGTCTTTTCTCTCCGGGATCTCCTGAAGGTATCCAGAACGCTCTCAATCCCCCAGAGAAAGCCTTTAGGACCAGGAGGAGGCCACAGCGGCCCCATCACTACCTGCCCCCTCCCCAAGAGGCTGGCCAGTGCTCCCCAGCCCTGCTGGCACCCCCTTTGCTAGGGAAAGCAGCCAGCACAGCGAGGGGCCCTTTTTTACAGGGCACCGTAAATGGTTACTACTCATAAAAGAGTTTATGTGTCTTAACCCTTACTGAGTCAGAGTTCACTTGAGCTCACCCAGGCTTGTGAGAAAGAAGGTCAGCGTCTCCACCGTCTCCACCGCCCAGGCGGGCCCAGAAGGCCCAGGGGGGTAGCTGCAAGCCTCCCCCCCAGGCCCTACTCCCTCCAAGGCCCAGTTCCTCAGGTGGAAAATGAGGACATTTGCCCCCCACGGACAGCCTCCCAAGAGTCTTGAGGACATCAAATGAGATAATAGATAATAAATGTGCCTTGAGAATTGTAAAAAAGCATTATTAGAAGCAACTCACCCACACTCCCATATACACTAATGTAGACTTTCTACGGCACAGAGCGATTACTTTATGGGGTATAAAAAGCAATCCTTTTAATTAAAAAGTTGGGGGATTTTTTTAATGCTCCCCTCAAGCTTCCCAGTTTACCCACAGCATAGTTTTTATTGTTTGTTTAAGAAAAGGTATCGCGTAGATACAGGCAGAGACTTTGGAACCTTTGAGGTCTGGGTTAGAATCCAGACTCCCCGTCTATAAGCCATGTGACCTTGAGCATGATAACCTTTCCAAACTCAGTTTTCTTTTCTTTTTTTTTTTTTAAGATTTTATTTATTTATTCATGAGAGACACAGAGAGAGAGGCAGAGACACAGGCAGAGGGAGAAGCAGGCTCCATGCAGGGAGCCTGAAGCAGGACTCAGTCCCAGGACCCCAGATCACGCCCCGAGACAAAGGCAGACGCTCAACCACTGAGCCACCCAGGCGTCCCTCAAGCTCAGTTTCTTCTCTGGCCTTAGAGGGGCATGAGGGGAGTGACGATGCCCTGCTTTGAAGGATGAATGATCTAATGGCCTTGAAGATGTCTAGTCCAGAGGGGCACACATGCCCTCAAATTAGAAATCAGTTTCTTCCCCTTTCTTTAAATACCGCTTCTAAAGGTGTTTCTCCAACATGGTTAAGTTCTTCAACTTAAGAGCCTGAATAGGAATGATTCCACCTTTCAAGTCAAAAGCAAGCAGGGAAAAGAACCCCCTGGTTCTCCTCAGCCACCCGTGTTGGGGGTGAGAAGCAAACTTTCTCAGCGTCTGCGTAACTACCATCCTGGGCTGGGAGGGCTCTGGGGCCGTCAGGTACATTGCAGGATGTTAGCTGCATCCCTGGGCTCTGGCCACCATGTGCCAGACACAGACCCCTCCAGCCCCCTCCCCACCCCCCACATGTCCCCTGGGGCCAAATCACCCCCAGTTGAGAACACTGGTTAAAAGGGAGCCCGTGGAGGCCGCAGCTCAGGCTTTGATCATGCTGGCGTGGTGACCTTGGGCTGTCTGCTAGCTTTTCTGAGCTGTTGTGTCCTCTCCTGGGAAACAGGCATGGCCTTAGTACCTACCACAGAGGTTTGCTAGAGGATTTAAAAAAGATAAGGGGCTTTAAAGCCCCCAGTGCAGTGCTTGCTATAGAGAAAGAGTAATTGCCTCAGAAGTGGAGGCGAAGAAAATGCATGGGGAATCCAGGCACCTTTGTCTAGTCCTAGGTGCCGTGTGTCCCGGGAACACAACATCAGTTGTGACTTGGGCTGTTACAAACTGCACACACACACACACACACAATCTGTGCATTTTATTTCAAATTCAAAGTAAAATGCAATGTGCATTATCCAGAACTTTTTTTCACCTGCATTCTCTTATCCCTTCCTCCATGGGCAGCAACAGTCAGAGAGAATGGTATTTGACTGCACCCCCAGGGACTGAGCGGACTTCCTCATTCACCCAGGACATCACCCTGGATAGGTGATGCATAGCAGTTTGTTTCTTTCACTCTCTTTCTTTCTTTCTTTCCTGTTTTTTAAAGATTTTTTTTTTCAATAATCTCTACACCCAACACAGGGCTCAAACTCACAACCCCAAGACCAAGAATCGCATGCTCTTTCAACTGAGCCAGCCGGGCATCCCCTAGCCACTTGGTGGTTTCTAAGACTGACACTTCTGGAGATAGGAGTTGTTCTTTATTTGAAGAGGAGGAGCCGTGCGTGCTGCCCAGTAGACCGTACAGATGCATGCCTCATGCTAGCCTCCCAGTCAGGACCTATTTGACCTGAGGCATCAATTCCCCTCCAAATGATGAGCCACTAGGGTTTGGCCAATCCGCAATGCAGTTTTACAGAGACAGCACCTGCAAGGTGCTGGGGTGGCCACAGTCTGGGTTCTGGGGGGCGAGACAGACCACTTTCTGCTCCCCATTTTGTTAATGGGAAGCTGATGGTAAAACACAAACCACCACAGTGCCTCAGTTCCTAAGGATTTAGACCATTTCTGTGCCACTCACACAGAGACAAGTCACTCTCCTTGTGGCCAGTCCTCCTCCAGACTTCCATCAAAGGCTAAGTTCCCATCTAGCTTGACCGCCATGCAGAGGGTAGGGCAGGGGGCGGGGAAGGGGGGTAGCCAATGGGTTAACAGGGTGACGATGGAACACTTGACCTAAAGTTTAAGAGTCTCACATTTTGGCGGCTGCTCAGAGATACACATGGGAGACGGTGGGGCCTAGCCACAGAGACTGAATCTCTCCTATATATGCAAGGTGTGAGGAGCACCAGACCTAGCTTCTCATTGCTCCACGTCTCGAGAGTGGCTCTTAAGAGGAAGAGCTCATGCCTCAGATGCTAAGGGTTGAAATCTTGATTCTGAACCTTGGCAGGCTGTGTTGACCTCAGGGAAGCACTATTTTCTCTAAAGCCTCAGTTTCTCCATCTGATGAAAGAGTGTGGGGGCGGGGAATAGAGCTAATAAATAGTGGGGGGAAATGTGTGAGTAAAGTGAAGATATCTGTAAAGTTCTCATGTATTAGCTCGGACACGGTGAGTGCCCCCCACATGTCAGCTCTAAAGTCTGTCCCCGAGTCTCTCTTTCAACTGTGTTCGTTGGCTTCAAGGACACTCTTGGGGTCAGGGTAGACCCTTCAGAGGCAGGACAGTATAATGCTTGGGAGCTCCAGGCTCTGGAATCAGGCAAACATGGTTCACATCCTGACTTTGCCAATTTACAGATGGGGCAAGGTTGGACAAGTTATTCAGTTTCTCTGGGCCCTAATTTTCTCATTTATAAACTGGGGATGATATGAAAAGGGTTGTTGAAAGACAAAATGAGACGATACCTGTAAAATCCTTGGAAAAGTGTTCCACACATAGTGAGTACTTGGTGAATATTAGCTGCTTTTTTATCATTATTACTATTATTATTTATTGTGTTATTACTAGGATTTTATTGAATCTCCGAGGACAAAATTGACAGCCGAGTTCATTTCAAGCAAGGCCTGGAACTTCTACCATCTATACAACACTTTGTAATTCTGGCTTTGGCTGGCACAGTCACGTTCAGGCGGGATCACCCGCCTCCCCACCTCCCATTCCGGGGCTGCTGTGTGGAGATGCTATGAGGCTGAGCTGTGAACCACACCTCTTGGCCCCTGCTCACAGAAGCCGTCCTGTGCTCCTCAGGACTCAGTGTCCGCTCAGGGACTAAAAGCCATCCCTCCTGCTCCCCTTCCTCCCTGCAGACACACCATGCTTGGGGCTGCCAGGAGCAGTGGCTCTGCATTCCCGCCTCAGCCTTGCACTTTTCACACAGTTTGCAGGTGCAAAGGGAAGCAGCACGTCTGAAACATATCATAATATGCTCAGGGAGGAATGTGTTAGTGGCTTAAAAGCTGAGCCATGATACTTCAGCCATTAAAATAGACCTATGCATATATACATATATGCACACAAATACACGTGTACGGACATGTATGCCATACATACATACATATGTGATATAAATACTTTACCTAAGACTCAATAAAGGTATTTTTCTTTTATATTTTGGACATAAACTGGCCCATAATTATTTTCTTCCTCCACGTTAGAGCTCAGGACAGAAAGTTGGTTTTCTCTGTGAGGGTAAGAACACACCAGGAGCAAGAGAAACTCAGGCTTGGCCTGAGTTTCCTGTCTCCAGTCCCAGAGGACTGAGAGTCAAAGTCACGGTCTGCCTTCATCCTCTTCACGTCTGAAGAGGGTGGCCAGAGAGAGTCTCTATCCTACAAAGTCCCTTTGCACAAGGAACGCCCAATTACTGCAACACTGGGATTCGAGCTTGCAGGGACAGAAAAGCAATGGGAAGGAGGCACCACTGTGACTCTGGCAGGGAGCTGACACCATGCAAATGCACCCCCAGAACCCAGAAGGTATGCCCAGGCTCAAGGCCCCCGACAAGGCCAAGGATGGCTCGACTGCCCACTCTTCTTAATCATAGAGAGAAAAATCTGCCAGCATTGACAAACGCAACCCGGCTTGGCTCTGAGGGGGGTATGTCTTCGGCTCTGTGGTGGTGCTACCGAGATCTAGGACTGAACACCATGAAAACAAACAAACGAGCAGATAAATAATAGCTATACTATAGTAGCTAGGGCTTATTGAACACTTAAAGTGTGTGAACTCTGGGCCGATATCTTCAAAGCGTTATCTCAGGCAATACGCACAATAACTGTAAGGCATGATGTCATTTATCAGATGGCCTATCTAAGGCTCAGAGAGGTCAGGTAACTTGTTCAACATTACACAGCTCAACAAGAATTGAATTCTTAGCTAGAAGAGACCTAGCAACACACCCTGGGAACTGAGCCATTTTCTACGGAGAGGAGGGCGCTTTGCCAGAGAACAAAGTTGCCTTCAACCCATCCTCACCACCATCCCCTTTCCATACACAGTCACATCTGGGGCCTTGCACCTTTCTCAGGCTTCTCCAAGATTATAAAACTCTCTGGTTCATTCCGTCACGCAGGGACCCCGATTGAGCCCCTCTTCCCTCTTTGTCGGATCAACCCGAAGCCATGCCTCTTGGCAGTATATCAGAGGGATCCTTTAGAATGAAAGAATAGGAAGCTGCCTTCATTTTGCCACTTCATAATATGCTCAGGGAGGAATGTGTTAGTGGCTTAAAAGCTGAGCCATGATACTTCTTCAGCCATTAAAATAGACCTATGCATATACATATATACACACAAATACACGTGTACGGACATGTATGCCATACATACATACATATGTGATATAAATACTTTACCTAAGACTCAATAAAGGTATTTTTCTTTTATATTTTGGACATAAACTGGCCCATAATTATTTTCTTCCTCCACGTTAGAGCTCAGGACAGAAAGTTGGTTTTCTCTGTGAGGGTAAGAACACACCAGGAGCAAGAGAGCAAGGCTTGGCCTGCATTTCCTGTCCCCAGTCCCAGAGGACTGAGAGTCAAAGTCACGGTCTGCCTTCATCCTAACAGCTTTATTCGGTCAACCACATCATCCCTGAACTGCCACAGAATTGGCTGCCTTGTGGGTATTTTTACTCCTCAAGCCAGAGGAGCAATTAGACATTTTAAATAATTACTTCTGTGATGACAGTGATATCCAGACCATTCTCAGTCCTTAATCAAAGTTACCAGCAGGTGAATTCACAGCATTTGCCCTAAGGATATTGCAATAGCTTTCTGACTTCCTATTTCAATCTGTCATTTAAAAAAAAAAAAAAAACTACTCCCAAAGAGGAGAAAAGAAAATCCATGTAGATGTGAAATTTAACTGAATGTAAGGCGGGCAATAATTCGTGTTTTCCAAATGAATCAAAATGTGAATCAAGCTTGGGGAATGTATTTGATCCTCTCGGGATTACATCACAGGTAATTTCATACCCTCATAATGTGTTTTGAAATAGACATTTCATGTTCCCAGGGGCAACATCTGAAGTATTATTCCTGGGCTTTCAAGCGTTTTCATGAGTGATGATGCAGTGTTGGGAAGCCAAGTGTTGATCCATTATAGATACACTTTACTGACTGTAAGCCATTTGGAAATATACATATTATGCTGATCTTTATCATTCTTGGTGCCAGACCCAGACAAAATGCAGATACTGGCAGAGGACAGGCAACAAAGTTGATCAAAAGACTAGATTGCCTTACATGACCTCCAGGGCCCTTATCAGTCCTTTTCAGATGTGACAAACTAAGAATAGGGCAAGCTTTGACTCTTAAAAGGTCATAGAGCTATTTGAAACTCACCTACCAAAAATGCACATTCATCCATACATTGCTTTGCATATATTTTGTGGGTTCCAGACCCTCTGAAGACCATCTCTAAAGACCATTGACACCTACAGATCTATGAACACCATGGATCTTTCAGAAATCTCTCTGACACTCACGTTGGATTGAAATTTAAAGAAAACTTTGTAGTAGAGTTAGGGTTAGGAGACATAAGTTTATTCAGACCTATGACAGAAAGCCTCAGAGATTTTATTCTTGTCCTCTTCCTTAGCATGGGTATTGCCCTATTCCCCTATCCTCCCCTACGGTGACACCAGGAAGAGCCCCATTGTCCCTCTCCATTGACAGCTGAAGTAGGAACCTGGCTACATCCCACAGGGCCATTCTGGACCTCTGTTGGGCAATACAGTAACAAATTCACCATTTTCCCCACATCAGTATCTGTCTCCCTGCTAATCCCCTTTCTCTTTTCTAAAACCAAATAATCCTAAAATAGAGAGGAAGTGAATAGTGGAAGAAAAAGAGGCCTCACTTCCTATTACAACCATAGGGCTCTGTAGGTCTTTGGAAAGGCACCGGTGTGGAGGCTGGCACATAAGGGACTACTCCTAGGGTGCTTATTTTCCAACCAAGCTGAAGAGGCCATACAGGTGCTTCTCAAAGTTCAATCTATAGACTACCTGTATCATCATCATCACCTGGAGGGGTTAAACTTCAAGTTTTCTGGGGTCCCACCCCAAACCTGTGAACCAGAATCTTCATTTTAAAGAACCTCCCTTAACCAACCCTTAAGCACTCTCATGGTTGAGAGCTTTACCTACTTGCCTTCCCTCGGTTTTCAAACTAAGATAACTGACTCCAAGAGATATTAACCTTGAAGGAAACATCTATGAATGGAAATCCTTATAAAGTCAAAGACAACGCACTCAATCCAGAGAACTCAAGCTCCAAACCGTCTGTGGAGTCTGTCACCAAATTATTTACCAACTTGAAATAAAGCAGTTCCTACTGCTCAGTACCACCAAATTGTGAAATTCAACAATGCTCAACTGCTCACAAGTATGAGTCTTTGAATGCTGAACAAACAAATCTGGCCTCAGAACACAGCATTTGCCAAGGATTTTTACGACAATCCCTTCCATCCAGAGAATCTCGTGGCTGGCTGAGTCACCCCTTACCCAATCCCACCCCCATCTCAAGCCTTCAAAAGATGACTTAACCACCCCAGATTTTAAGCCACCTACTCAAGAAAATTGATGTCTTAGCCTTCAGTGGAGAGAAATGGTCAAGAAGTGCTTGTCTTGCTAATATAAATATTTATTCATCCTCTCCAGTTAACATATATTTATTGAATGTGTACTAGAGCTGGGCACTCTGTTAGGTGCTGGGGACACAATGATGAACGCAACACAGATGCCGCCCTGCCCTGATGGACTATTCAGCAGACACAGCTTCCAAAACAACGGTAGCTCTTTCCAGAGTCGTCTGAGCTCATTCCCCACCTCCTGTTGGGGATTTAGTGAAGCCAGTGCAGAGGGAGCCAGGCAGCCTGTTGGCCTTTGGAAACAACCAATCTTGGAAAGAACTGTGACTATGTTTGAAAGCAGGACCGGTCCCCTTCTGTCCGGCAACCCCATGCTCTTGCCTTCACAGAAAACCCTTACTAAGACATCGAGTTGGCAGACAGAATAATGTCCCCGAGTTTCACAAAGCAACCTCAGCCAAAACCAATCTCCACTCAGGACAGAATAAAGTAGTAAGTTGTCTGGATGGTTGATTGTCTCTCCCTGAGACAATGGCGTGTTTATGTGTGGGAGGGTGAGGAGCAGGTTGTTAACATAAAACCCACCGTAAACAGAGCTGTTAATTCAGTTGCTGGCAGGGTCTTCTGTTATCTTCTGAATACCTCCCAGAGGGTATAAGCCCTACCTTTTCATTTGAGTTGGCAGCAGAGTTATTTTTTTGCACCTGTTGCTCTGCTCCAATAACAACGCAGTTAAGCATTGATTTGTTGGAAAATAAACAGAAAAAAGCAAAGAAAGGCATCTGCCCAAACAGCCTGAGCTGGTTTGACTGAGCATTCATGCCAATTTGTTTTTCCTATAAAAACCAAAGAAAAACCTGTGCTTTCAGTTTGGATGCTGCCTCCCCACTCCCTCTGAAGAAAAGGAGGTATCAAATAGACCGGCCAGAGCTGGCAGGGCCAAGAAGCCAGAAGACACTGTACTTTTCCATTGGCTGGCTGTGTGAGGGCACTGAGGGGTGTCCGAGATCTGCAGAATGACATGGCCAGCCTCCAGTCAGCCCAGGTTAAGATCATGAATCAGATTAACAGGAGCAGAGAAGGGGCTGCCAGGATATGGTCGAAACCCAAACCACACTCTTCCCAATGGTTGACTTCTGAAAGTCAACATGGCTCAGGGAATAGGTGTGGTCTACAGGTAACCTAAAGCAGAGACTCAAGCGTGCCGAGTCTCAGTCTAGCCTCTCCCACAGGCTTCCTACGTCCAGCCCTGGGCAATAAGCAGAATTGGAAAACCTCTGGTTCCTGGACCAGTTTTTCCACAGGAGAAGTGAGGCTAGCCATACCTACCTCAAAGGTGGGCTGTGTAGACTCACTCATGTCCTGCCAAGTGACTTGAGGTCCCACGTCCCAGGTAGAAAGGATCTGAGATGTTCAGGGTGTGATTTCTGCATTAATTCAAGCATCATTGCACTCCCTTTCTCATTAGTTTGTCGATATCACATGATGAGCTCAAGCCAGAAAGGGTCACAAAGAGCTAAACAAATCACTCAAACGCAGATCACAACAACACTAATTAAGCAATGGCATCATCACCCAGTCTTCAACACGCACAATCAGGGAAAGCCTCTCAATGTCTCTTTTCAAGCCCTGAGAAGAAAGCACGGGACATGGGCAATGTGTGATGTTCCCCTAGATTACCACCTTCCCTTGGCTTTCTCTCAGCCATTGGGTATCAATTATCACCAAACCATTGGCTTGATGGGGGAGTCACAGCAATCAGGGGAGGCCTCAGAAATGCTGCTTCTCAAGGAGCATTAAGAACAGGGTGTTCCGACAGGGGAGGGACATGGCTGGCTGAGCATTCCCCAGCATTCTTGTCATGAGCAGGGCAGGGAGTGGAGTGCCTCGGAACCAAACCGGGCAGCCAGAAAAATAAAAGATTTAACAACACCCTCAGTTGACTGAAAAATAAATAAGGCCAACTGTGCAGGAATGTGGGAAGGGTGGAGAGAGGTAAGAGGTGGGGATTGGAGCCAGGGAGGGATGGGATGGACTGCAACAATGGATTTGACCATTTTCAAGATTCAAGTTTCTTTCCAGGAAAAACCAAGACACTCCAGCAAAGAAAGATCAATAGCCACTAAATGGAATCTCACAGACTAATTACAAAACAACAACCAAAACTATGACAGCGATGATAGTTTCTATTTATCGTACATTCCCATTGTGCTAGGAATTGAGCTAGGCTTTACATAAATGATCTCATTTAATCCTTGACATAACCCCTGGAATGATACTAATATTATCGCTATTTTACAGGTGGGGAGGCACAAGAGGTTAAGCAACTTACCCAGGGGCACAGGACTAGTAAATGGACTGGATATGTTACAATAAATATACTGGGGAGTTGACAGGGGTGGAGTGGGGGCGGGGGGGGGGGCAAGGAATGACAGGATATGCAAAATAGTTCTCTGTAACTGAAAATGGATCCTTGTATTTCTTTCTTTTTTTTAAAGATTTTATTTATTTATTCATGAGAGACACAGAGAGAGAGGCAGAGACACAGGCAGAGGGAGAAGCAGGATCCCTGCAGGGGCCCAATGTGGGACTGGGTCCCCGGACCCGGGATCCCACCCTGAGCCAAAGGCAGACGCTCAACCTCTGAGCCACCCAGGTGTCCCGGATCCTTGTATTTCTGAAGCAGAAGAGGATATCTTTTAAAACACCACACTTTTGTTTTGGAAATTGGGATCCTTTAAGAAGGATGGCTCCCATCTTTTTTTCCCTAAGTGTGAATAGGAGGCACACCAGTCTTCCCCGTGCCCAACTATAAAACTCCCCTTTGGTGGCCATCAGTCCCAATGCTACAGAAGCAGCAGTTCATGGCCACTCCAACCCATCTATCAAAACTTTAGTCTGGCTTCTTATTGAAAATCCCGGATTGACTCAGGGGTTGGGCTTGGCTGCTTGAAGCCACCTCAGACTTATTAGCAATGATAAAAGAGCGGTAACAATAACAAGGAAAAAAAAAACCATTGAGAAGTTAAGGGGAAATTATGGCTCCTTTGGCAGAGCACCTGATGCCTGAGCCATCACACATGGATCCTGATGATAGACCTGCTGTGTTGTAGACATCACACCGATGAGAGAGAGACTGTGGGTGTCTTATTGGGAGCCTCAATTCCATCACTTTGATAAATAAATCTAGGAAAGTTCCTCCTTCTTTTACCACGTCCACGACCCTGGAACAATTTGTAAAAACATAGCTGCAAAATGCAGACAGAACCTCTAAGATTTATTCCATGATCATCTTTGGACATGAGAGGCAACTTCTATCTGAATTTCCTCACAGTTTAGAGGATCTCCTCTTTAGAAGAAGCAGGGTCTTCTTTTTGCACAGATAATCACTAAATGACATTAGGCAAGAAAGCAAAGTTCATTCATATCACCTCCCTGCAAGAATGATAGACTCTTGGCACACCTGGTCTCATTTTCCCTTCCAGAACACGCTTTGCTCTGCTTCTCCTAGCTCCCTGTCCATGTAGTAAGTCCCCCTGGAAAATAAAAAATGAAAAAACCCAACAGCAAGATAAGCAGTTCCCTACCAGAAAGATTTTCCAAGGAATCAGGTACCTTCCAACCAGTTATTCAGCTATTCCTCCAGTTGATTTGGAGGAAAGAAACCTTTGACATTCAAAAAAAAAAAAATCATAAAACTCACCAACTCAGAAACTACAGCATCCCTCTTTGACAGGCCTAAGCTTTCCACCAAAGGTCAGCTAGATGAGTAAGGGGGATCTCCAAGCAGATTACCAGCTTCCAGTATCAGGAGTCGTCACATCTCACAACTTCATCACATCTAGAGACCGACCAAGCTACAGAATTTGCAGGGCTCAGTGCAAAAGGAAAACGTGAGGCCTCATTTTCAAAAGCTGTTGAGAATTTCAAGACCATAACAGCAGAGCATTAAACCATGCCCAAGGCCCTTCCAAGTGTGGAGCACTGTGTACCCAGGACCCTGGCCCTGTCCAGGGGTCAGTCCCATCCTTTGCCTTCACCTGCAGCAATGCTCTATCACCGTGCGGAGCAGGGGGAAATCTTTGTCTTTGCGCCATGAATGACCTCCTGAAGTCATTGATAGTATTAAACAAAATATGACATTGAACATGTCTATAATAACACCTGGCTTACAGCAGGCATCCAACAAATGCTGGCTGTTATTACTATTATCATTATTAATTATTATCAATCATTATCTTCATTATGCCAAAGTCCCTCCGCAATCCAGAGCCTCCACAGGCAAAAGCAATGAGTGTGGGAAGAACATATATGCTTCTGTTTTGACGGAGACCGTCTATTAGCCGATGTCATTCAGAAATCATTTCATTGGCCCCAAGCAAAGAAAGGCTAGGAACCTTTCATTTATATACATGGACCCATTTTGCAGTCTGGTGAGACCTGTGGATCCCTTCTCAAAATAATGCTTTCAAATGACAAATTAAAATAACAAGATTAGAAAGGAAATTTATATTGAAATACAATTCTCAGTATACTTTTTAAAATTAATGTGTGACATCATAATAATATATGTGCTTCTTGACTAACACATTAAATAAGAACATCTAGCGCAGGTCGAATGACCTCCATGAGGTCAAAGTAGTGATGAACATAGATATTTTGAGACATCGGCAACTGGTGTAACATGATATGAAAATGTCTATTAATCTCTCTTGGTGACAGTCACAGCTAATGCTACTGGAGAGTCTTGCCTACATTTACATTGAGAGAAAATGTTAAATTTTAGCCAGATTATTAAGAATAAAAGCATCATTCTTCTACACACCCAATTTCACAAACTCCCTGAATTTTTTCCATGGACATCAGGAGCCTCTTGGATCCCAGGTTAGTCTTGCTGTTTTATTAACAGCAAAGACTGCCTGGTCAACTCAAATAACTTCTAGAAACCACTTCCATGTGACTACGAGTGTCATTTGAACAATTTACCAAGAGGCCGACCCCATGGTGTCTTGGCAATTTTTTTGAAGCCCCTAGAATGCCAAGGGTAGTAGTCAGTATACATCTGGAGACACTATCAAGAGTTTTAGGGGTGGGCAATGGTATATGATGTGGTGGTTAGTCAAATGACCTGCCTGGAGGGGAATCAGTTTCTTCTGGAGGCCCCTGACATGCCAGGCATCAAGACACATGGATAGGAACATGCTGTGTGCCCACACCAGGTCTTCCTTGGAACTCCTATAAGTTGTGGTTTGAAGCCAGCTCAAGACAAGCTCAGTTTCAAGGTTCTTCATTAACATAGTTCATCCCATGTCCCTGCTGCCCACCTTCTCCAGTGAAAACCTTATTGCATATTTTCCCCTAGGTCACAGTGCAGAACCAATGTTGATCGCTTTGAAAAACAAAATTCCAGAATTATTCATCCAGTCTGATCCATTCGAGACTCTCTGAGAACACCCATGTTGAGGACTTACCCTCAATTTCCATTCGATAAATTACTAATTGTTTACTCACAAGCATTTGTCCAGGTGTTTTCATATTTTTTTGGTTTAATTTAATCCTGACAACAGCCATGTGCAGATGCTATTAACCTCATTTTCCAGATGAGGAAACTTAGTTAGAGCTTATATAGCTCACCCAAACTCACTCAGCTACTCAGTGACAGAGTCAAATCTGAACCCAGGTACTCTGACACTAAACCTGATATTCTCTGTACCACATTCCAGCTGCTTCCAGGCAACAAAAAACTCACAGCCTCCTGCTCATTCAGACACACCAGTGGCCAAAGTCTACTGTTCATCAACGTTGTTTAACCCACAGCCTTCTAGTTGGTGGGAATTAAGATGGGTCAAAGGTGAGCTAAGTGCTGTCTGAGTTTCTAAGTGAATATTTGATGGAACTTGGGACCAAATCTAAAGCCCACTGCAAAGACAGAACAAGTCTGATGAGTAGTCCCCACGAAGGCAGCACCGGAAATAATCTTCACCTTCCAGACCTCACTAACCTCATCCACTAGAATATATCATTCGCCCTACTGAGGGAGTATTTTCAAAGGTTCCCAAGAGGGATCCCAAAATAATCTCTACAAGACATCCATGGTCTCCAAGCTCCATTGTCATGTACAAAAAGTAGAAGGTCCTCTTTTTATTCCAAAAAAGACCCAAAAGACTTTTAGAAGAAGTTTGTATCAAGCTGATAAAGGGCTGGCAGAGTGACGGAAATTTCTCTTATCCATAGTTGGGCCAAGGAGGGCCCAGCCCCCAGGATTGCTTATTGTGTGTCTATGACATAGAGTGAGGGGGAAGTGAGAAAAGACACAATTTTAAGGTTATCACAATCACAACGACGTCAAAAGAAGTGTGCATTTAGATGAGGTCATTCAAAAGTAAAAATAAGTAACTATGTTAAAATAATGGGGTTAATGAGGTGGTCTATTAATGTAATAATCAAAACATTATAGTAGGCATGTAGGTTCCTTTTTATTTTTGGCTTTGTTTTCCTTAGAAAACATGTTTTTTTCTTTTAGTATATGTGCTGCCAATGCAAGCACGGAAAACATGTTTTTATATGCGCACCTATGCTGGCCATATTTTAAAATAGGCAGACACTCTTAATAATGATGAAGATGCTTCTAAGAAAGGCAGGGAAGGAGGCTGTAGGGGCCAGGGTGTGCAGGAAGATTGGAAGAGAAGAGATAACATGAATCCAATGAACCAGAACAAGGGGCCCAGCCCATAAAACAAACCAAAGACAGAGTGTGGCTAGGAGTGAGCGAAATCCATTTTCAAAGGAGTATTTTCCAGGATGTCTCTTTTAAAACAAGGCCAATTAAACCCCCTGGAGCCTCTTTAAATGGGCCACTCTGTTTGACTCTGTTGCAAGCTCTGGTTGCTCTAGATTCAGGCCGAAACCCTCTGACAACACCATGTCTCCAGGTTGGCTGCCCAGTGGCTGGGCCAGCCTTGCTCTCCTGATTATGTCTTGGTTCTTCCTTGAGGAGAAGTGAGTCCATATCCATCCAACTACCCAGTAATCCACTGACAATCAGTGAAGCAAGGTGATTAGTACCCCACAAATGGAGTAGATTCCACGGGTGCCTAAATTTTTTTAGCAGGCTGCTTTGGGTGTTTTATAGAAGATGTCATTAGAGTGCCAGCTTGTGTACAGCCGACTGCTCCCTGTGGCCACAAAACAGTTGGTTTCATCCACTTCTACACTCCCACCAACTCTGGACACATGAGACAAATTGATAAAGATGAGATGTTGTCATGGGACAGACGCTGATACCCTTAATAAAGACTCTAGGAAGCCGGTCTTAGTATCTCCACCAGACATATGCCTTGAGCCAAGTTCCAAAGACCTTAAGAAAGCCATGGAAGGGCTCCTACGGATCTCTTTCCTGGCTCATCCTTAGGAGGGTAGCCCCTACCCCTACTCAGCTGTTGTAGACTCCAGCTAAACCTGACCTCTAGGCTTACCTGCTTTCTCCCAGTCATCAAAATCTGAAGGCAGAAACAGATCTTAAAGATAATCGGATTCAAACTCCTTTGTCTATATGAAGAAACTAAAGCCCAGATAGGTGGAATGTGCTGCTGTGTGCACACAGCTTTGCCAGGGCTAGAAAACCAGGTCTCCTGACTGCCGGTCCTGTGTACTGCCTTGTGCACACTGTGCTCTAATCATTCAAAAATGTAAGTCTGAAATTCTTCAGGGAAGATTCTTGAAGAAATATCCTTTTATTCCCCCTCTGAAGCCCAATGGATTTTTTATCAAATAACTCTGAGGGATCCATGGAAATTTCCACTCCAACGCATCTCAGCTTCCTGATATCAATGCCATTTGGCTTGAATGTACGTCCCATCCTAATAGTAGCTACTGTGGGAGCCATTCTCCCCACTACACTATTTGTCCCTGCACAGCCCAATAGTTTGGTCCTTCAAAACTCCATCTAGGGCACCTGGGTGGCTCAGTCACCTAAGTGACTGCCTTTGGCTCAGATCATGATCCCAGAGTCCTGGGATTGAGCCCCACATCAGGCTCCCTGTTCTGCGGGGAGCCTGTGTCTCCCTCTCCCTCCACCTGCTGCTCTCCCTGCTTGTATTCTGTCAAATAAATAAGATCTTACAAATCAATCAATCAATCAATCAATCAATCAACAATAAAATAAAATCAAACCCCATTGAACAAACATAATAGTCACCTATTTCTAACAAGAGCCCATCACCTACACCATAAAACAAATCATATTATTTAAAAATCATATTACTAGAAAGTAGACAAGAAAGCACTAAATAAAATTTATCATAGTCCCCATATCTTCAATTATTCAGCAACAGATTTAAAAGAACACTGGCAAGACATGACTGCTGTCCTCCCTCTGTCTTCAGATGCCAGTCCCCTACCGCAGCCTCGGTTTACTCAAGCTGAAAGCCTCTGGACTCCATCAGTTACCCAGTAAAAAAGCCAGGGTGAGAATGCATAGTCTCGAAACACAGAGCTCACAGTGGACTCCATCCCTCTGATCAGAGCCCCATCCACAACAGAAACGACTGTCATTTCAGTTTTGTCAGAAAGAGATCTCAAACAAGAGAAACGGGCTGAAACAGCTGCAAAAAGGTGTCACCAAATATCAAGTTCCAGGCTCATATTTGGTTTCTTAAAACCATGGCACCACTCCTCCAACTCCTTAGCAGTTTCTGCCGTGGTATACTTGGTATCCACCCCACCCCACCCCATCTCCCAGAGGTCTCTCAAAATCACATCTGATGGAAAGGGCATAGAGATGCCTCCATCTGACAAAAGGGAAACAGACTGAATGGCTTTTTAATGATTTCTATAAACCTCTCTGCCTGTGCCTGCTGCTCTCCCATTGAGCAGGGCTCTCCCACTGGACTTTCAGGCAAGGGAGGTGGTCTAAAGCATACAGCTTGGTGCTAAAATCCCCTAACTTGGGAGGTAGCGGGAGGAAGAGGAGGACATAAAACATTACAAGATTCTAGAAAGTTAAATTCGACGTCCTAGAAGTGAACTTTGGCCCAAAGCACTCACATGCTGACTTAAGACCTGATACGTTTCCTTCCAGTTTCCAATTAGCTAATTGACTAACCTCTCAGTTTCCTTTTTGTCTCAGCCTCTCAAGGGGTCAAAAAGACATTGGAAGAGGTGATTTAATGGGAGCATAAACACAGGAACATAAGTGTGAATTTAGGGTTTCTCAGAGGTCCTGAAAGACCCAAGACATTTCCATTTGGGGGAGAGAACTCACAATATATCAAAAAAATGGAAAAAGAAAATTTAAAAAAAATTGAATTTAACAAATAGATGCTTTATAACACAAAGATAATTGGATTTGAGCTCTTCTGTACATATGTGGCCTGAATCAAATCATTGCCCTGCCCACAGTCACCCTAGAAGGGACCTGACAAGTGCTGCCACCCTGAACAGCAACACGAGAGAACCTACAGCAGTTCCTCCCTCCAAGTTATTTTCTTTTAAAATGCCTCTGTAAAATACTTCAGAAATGTGAAGACGGATTGTCTCTATTACATTTGCTGTTTTTTTCAAAAGTGATCACAGACTCCTCGATGACCCTCATTTCAGGTTCCCGTGGATTTTCAAATCTATCCCCATCAACCATTAGCAGTTGGTGTAGAAACAATAGATTCCACACAACCGTGGGTTATAAGAACGTGGGATGGATGACTTCTTTCATAACCTCAGAATTCTAGATCTCAAAAAGAAGACAAGGGAAGCCTTGAACAAACTCCAAAGACAGCTGTTAAAACTATTCTTGAGATCTTTTCAGAGACATTTTCTGGTGGCACCTCTTACCTATGAAGTGCTCCATAACGACTTCATCTTTCCTATTGCAAATCAACGTGTCCCCTGACCTCAGTGGCATTAGCACATGGCCACTCGTGATCCCTGACCATCCTTTTACACAGCGAAAGGCTCTGTCTGAACACATTCTCACCCCCATACCTGCAAAACCAATTCCTGACTTAGTCCTTCCATTGGGAAGTTCTCAGTCCAAACCCTCACTTTCTCCCCTTTACTGAGGTCAGTGCAGATAACTAGCAGAGACACCTGTGACGGTAGGTGCCGAGTCATCCACTTCATCTTAAACAGACACATGCTTCCACAACCCTGGGGGTAGACTAAATCTGCTCAAAGACAGATGGTGGAAAATGTGACTTTCCTGACCTGATGTTATTATTTACCAACAAGATTAATTCCACACTGTTCCCAGTTCTACCCACATGGAGGCCAACACTTCTCTACAGTGTCCAAATGAAATTAAAAGAGCCCCCGTTTTGGAAGGCATTAGACGGGGCTGATTCACATCTGCCTGTCTGGTCTTAGTATCTCATGATGGCACAGACGAAAGATGAATCTGTCCCCATTGCAATATAGCAAAATTATTTGTCATTTTTTTTCCTGGACAGACCCATTTTTAGGTGTGCAGCTCTCCCTACTTGGGCTGCCTGGCCACTTTTTCCAGTGTGGGTGCATACGCCATTGCCTGTTTCCAGCCATTTCCCAACGAGAGATTATACCAAAGTCAAATCTGCCTTTCCCTCCAACCAGTGAGTCAGAAAAATTACCAATAGCAGACATCGCTAGAAAGCGAGAACATGTGCTCTGAGCCCCAACAGCTAACCCACTTTTCATTGAGTTTTATCAGGGGCAACTATCCCTAGCTGCCTTTTTCTTTCAGAATTCAACCCAGGGAAATGGCTTTGTCACACAGATAGAGGGAAACCAGGGAGCTTTTAAATTCACAGTGGTTGGAAGTCCAGACTGAATGCAGCGAATTCACAGATCATATCCGAAGAAGCCCAGCTGCCTTCCAAAATAAAATTCTAATAGGACCCAGTGAGGTAAGCACAGGTGGGGCGAGCTGCACTTCCTGCCAGCTGCCTCCGGGAGTCTGTTTTATTTTCATCTCTCTGATTCAAGGCAGGCTTCTCTTTCCACTCAGGTGTTTGAATTCCAGATTCAAAAGAAGGTTTAAAAATAAGGACTTACCTCATTTACCTAAAGATTCTGGGTGGGAAATCCAATAGCTCTGGCTAATGGAGGGGAGGCAGCAGGCAGCGCGCACACCAGCTCCCACGGGGATAGGGAAGCAGGGGTGTTATCACGTCTGAGCCCTCATCAGAGTGAAGATAAATGCATATGACAATAATTTTAAATCATTTTGTAGGATGTTAAGCAATAAGCCACCAACCGGGAATTCCCTAAGTCACTTCCCCCTCTTCTGATTGGCTGCCGGGCTCTTTAAAAAAAATAAAATAAAGGATTACAAACATTGGCTCATTTGCATTTGGCCAACTCACACGTTAGTGTTCAAACAAAACAGGTCTAACCAGGTTATGCCTGTGTCTCAAGAACAGAGAGACGACCTGTTAATGGATGAGGAATTGATTTGGTGGTGACTGTTCTTTTCAGCTTAGAGGCTGTTTCAGGTGAAAAGCGCCATGCCAGGTCCCCAAAGACACTATCTCCCCAAAGACACGTAAAAGCAAACTAAACGGAGGCTCGTATATGGAGGAAATGATGGTATCGGGGAGTGGGGAACCTCTTAAACACCTGTCTCGTGTACTAATCTGTAGTTAGTCGACTCTACTTTGGCATCAAGATCTGTGCCCTGGCCATGGTTCCAGGTACCAGGTTCTGAAGGGGCTCTCCCCAGGTGCCATGACTGCCTCTTTGACAGTGACCCTTGGCAATCTTAATGGATTTCAAAGAGCCAATCTGTCCCCCCAGATAAGAGCTTTGGGAAGTTTGAAGGGAGAGTCCTGAGGGGGAGGGTCCACTCAGTGTAGTTCAGGTGGAGCAGTCAACTCTCAACAATGCAAGGGCTGACTATCTGGTTGGTGGATTATCCAGGTTCTTTATTCCTTCTTGACACTTACATAGTCTTTTTTATGTCGACACTCCCTGTAGGAAGCAGCTAGAAAGAAAAATACCAAGATGCTGAAACTGGAAATAAAACAACACGGCGTGGACAAGAACAAAGTAGAATCCCAGAGAATATCTATGGATTTCAAGTGCTCTTGCAACCCCCAGCCCCCTTGGGCCAAGGGCCAGCTTCACTGGGTCACAAACACATCCCACCATGTGGGTGAGAGATGGCTCCTGGCAAGGAAAATACCATCCCCTAACCATTAACTTTCTTTCTCGGGTCTTCCTGGATACTGGCCTGGCATGAGCTAAGCATCCAAGCAGACTTCTTTAACTCATCAGAACTCCCCTCTGTGGGAAAGAAAAGGGAAATTGAGTTTTGGCAAAGAAACAAAGATTTTGTGATCAAAACCAAGAAGTTCCTTGTATAAAAGAGAAAGTGTGTGGGGGGGCAAAGACTCAATAGACTAAAAAGCAAGTGGTTGTTCCTACTCAGGTGGAATGGTGAGTGAGTGGTGGTAACATTCCTTTCTTGCCTGTGTTCCTAGTTTATGTAACATGAATGCAGAGGTTTTTGAATGTGTGGAAAAACTTGGTGGGAGAGCAGGGGTGCACTGGGGAGGGTCTTGGAACTCAGGCAGGTCTCTCGGAGGTTTGGAAGGTTTGAGGAGCGCAATTTAGGCAGCCCCAAAAAGCCCCTTTGCCTCTGAGCCTTTGCCAAACATTGCCACCCTCTCCTATTGTCAAGCTGTGTATTTCCCAAGGGCTCTGTTAAAATGCAAATGTCTGATAAAAACAGTAAATGTCATTATTACGCATTATCACATTAGCCCCAATTAGTCTATCGGCTCCAGATCTGAGAGCAGGGCCCTGAGGGAACAGACTGGTGACGTTTTTGCTTGAGAGATGAATCAAGAGCAATCTAAAGTAGCACCTCCACCCACTCCAGGGTATTTGTGCGTGCCCATGTGTACGTGTGCATGTGCGTGTGTGTGTGTGTGTGTGTGTGTGTTCTCCTGCATGTGTGTGTTGGGGGTGGGGTGGTGTGGGCTGTTATTACTGCCACTGTGACTCCCGGAAGTAAACTTGGGCTTCTTTGCAATTTTGCCTGAGATTGACCTGAGGCAGCAGCAAGGCAGGTGGCAGCTAGGGTTTGTGTGGTCAAGAGGTAGTACACTTCAAAGGCAACCCCAAAAGTGAGGAAGTTCATTGGTCCAGTCCCAACCATTTATAATTTATAGTACCTTTCATTTCTAGCTGAATATCTCTGGTTATATCTCCATTCCTTCATCCGCTCTTCCCCTGCCTAATTTAGGCCAAAGGACTGCGCCATTAAGGCATTCCTAACACGAATCATTTGGGGATGGTGGTGGTGGAAGGGGATGGAAAGAGGTCACCTCACAATTATGAGCTACTTTATTTGTGGAGTCTTCATGCATATAAAGTACCTAACAGTGTGTCTGGCACTTAGTGGATTCTTGTTAAGCATTGGTTCTTTCCTTTACCTGGGTCTTTCTTGAACCTTCTAGAAGAAAAACAAAAGCAACACCTCCCCTCTCCAAAAAACCCCAAAAAACAAATACACAACTATATTTTTTAGCATGTTAAATCCGTAGAGAAATTCCTTCAGAGTATAAGGTCTTTCACCCTATGGTTAACTTCAACAAGGTAAGACTTACATCAAATTAGAATGATTGATAGATGATAGATAGAAAGGTAGATAGATGATAGATAGATGATGATGATGATGATAATAGATAGATAGATAGATAGATAGATAGATAGATAGATAGATAGATATGGATGGAAGCCCTAATTTTTAAATGAGAACACTACAAGTTGGATTTATTTTATTTTATTTTTTTTACAAGTTGGATTTAGTGCTGAGATATTCTGTTGCAAGAGTCTCAAATACTTCAAGCATGTCTCTCATGGATGTGAAATTTAGAAATATAACCACAAAAACATCAAGTGCACCAGAACCTTTATATGGATACATCAGTTGTTTCCTAAAAGTCAACCTTCTTGAGGATGAATCAGGCAAGGGTCTCATTACCATGTCAGACCTCCAATCCTAGCAGATTCCTTCCATTCTGTATTCCTGGGCAATGCAGGTTGCCCTGAGGTCAAGATCAAGATAATACTGCAAAAAGAACCAGCTCTACAGACCCAATTACTCTTCTTGGTCTTCCCTGCAGGCCAAAGCCCTATCCCTGTCCCAGATCCACACAAAGACACTTGAATCAAGTCTTGATGCTCATTCCCACAGAGGAAAAGGAAGGCAGAGCAAAATAGACCACATGGTGTGCAATAGCCCGGGGACCCTGAGTTCAGTTGGGTTGTCTACTAGAAGACTCCACCTTTTCTAGTAGACATAGGAACCAAAGAACCCCAAGAGACCTTACTTCCTAAATCAAGGCCAAGACAAAGAATCTCTTTAAGCCAAGTATCAAGCCCTAAGGGGTCTGAGCCTTAATACCAACACAGGCTGTGGTTACAAGGTTAATGAGAGTTACGTGCTTGCTTTGCAAGAAAGAGGATGCTTGCTTACTTTACACAGTGCCTTTTAACTAGAGGCCCTATATTTATTTTTGAAAGCAAGTGTGTGTTTGTATATGTTTCTGTCTATCATCCCCTCTTCATTACATGGAGTTACCTTCAGGCAGATTGACAACGATTTAGTGAGACCCACACAAGGCCTATTACAGTAGGCCTGACAGGAATGAGAACTGTCTGGTGGTGGAGGGGAGGTTATATAGCACAGAACATTATCATCGATCACTGTGGCTTGGGTCAAATAAGGAACAAGGATTAATAAATATTATCTTGCCTCTTACCTTACCCCCCTCTAAAAGCCATGTTTCTAAAATCCTGAGGAGAAGCTGCATGGACTCTGAAGGTAGCTCCTGAGTTCTCTCTGGGAGGTCTGATGCTCGCAGCTATCCTAACAGATTTGCATGGCACCTCTGATCATGTCTTTTGCCATCATATCTGTGCCTACATGCTGAGCAAATCTTCCACCAATGGCACATACCATTGAACCACTCAGATGGGGGACAAGACAAACCCCATGTTGGAGTGGGAGAGGGTGGCTTACCATTTCTGGAAAAAAAATGACCCATTTCATATATGCATGTATGTGTACACAGAAAGAGAAAGAGAGAAAGACATCTTCGGGCATCCAAATAAGTCACCAGTCTTAGCTATGCACGGACTATGAGTTTTCAGAACTCCTCCTTCATATTTAATTATTCTCAAGACTCTCATTCTTGCCTAACTTAAGTCACCCTGCTCTGTTCCTTCACCTATATGTTATCACACTCTTTCTTACCTTATCATTCCTCACAAACAGCTCTACACTCAGTGCCAACCTCATTGTTGAGATAAGCACTTTGGTTCTCGAACCAAACTGCTTTGAGTGTCGAAACAGTATTCTCATCAGGGTCTCCAAGAAGGCACATTTCTTAGTCTCAGGGGAGGAAGGAAGACCAGGTAGAAGTTGGCCACTTCCAGGCAATCTGTTTGCAGCCGGTATTTTCTTCTTCTTTTTGTCTTGGGAAGTTTCTTATAATTATAGCAGGTGTTTTTATGTATTGTTTTGGCATAAGAACTTGTTTCCCATGCTCCTGGAGCCCTCAGACAGAAAACAGAATGAATAGATGCTGTCGTGTATGGATTGGGGGTGACACAGCTGACGTCTCCCCAGTCCATTGCCCTTCCTGGCATCCACTGGCAGCACACAGCTTTCTCTGCTAGATCCTCCTTCTGACTCTGTTCCTCGCCCTAAGCCAATGGAGCATCAGAACCACCTTCACAGCTCAGGAGTCTCTCCTCATGCCCACCAAAGTAACACCTGCAAGGGTGGGTGACAGCAGAGAAAATAATTTTTTGATCCTCATGTTCTCTTTATATTTTGTGGGCTCCCATATTATTGCACTAATGATAAGCCAGAAGACTGGGTTCCTATCATCTAAAAGAACATTCTAATGGAGCTGACCTTGGGTGAAGACCTTGGCGCCTGGTCCCTTTCACCCAGGGACTACAAGAGACAGCAGACTCTTAGATCCAAGGAGAAAATGTGTAAAATAGCCATCTACATGCCTAAGTATTTAGGAGAACGTGTCATTTTGGAAGACTAGGGGTGCTCAGAACCTATTCTCTCACCCTAATAAAACAAGATGGCTCAGCTTTCTCAGGAGCAGCCTGGTATGATAGAGAGGACATGGATTTGGGAACCAGGACAATCTTGTCATATCTATGTCAGCCTTAGATCTCAGCTTCCCCATCTGTCCTATGGGAATGTTGACTTCTCAGCGAGCTGTAGGGAGTTAAATGAGAAATTGTACAAAGCATTAGCAGAGTGTCTGGCACTTAGTGGGCTCTCAGGAAATGTTTATTGTCTCCTCTAAGAATGAAACTTCAATCTTAAGTGATCCCCTTAGGGACACATGAGGCTGCATACAGTGGTCAGAACACTAACCCTCCATGTTTCAAAAGACAAAAGAGGAGAAGGGGGTGATATTGGAAACATCATAGGAAGAACAGAGAGTAATAATGACTACTCACATTTATGAAGCTTTAACCATGTCCTGGTCTCTAGACCAAGAATTTAATTTGCATCTGCTTATTTAATCCCCTCAAAATTCCATCAGAAAGGTGGTATTACTATTCTTACTTTAGAGATGAGGCAATTAAACCTCATAAGCCTCAGAAGTAATCTGACCAAGGTCACACAGTGAAGCCAAAGGCTGGAGCTCAGAACCAAAGTCCGCGTCATTCTAAAAACGAGACCTCCTAACCACAAGCCTCTACCAAAAAAAGAGAAGCTTAACAACTTGCTGAAATTTGGACTATAATACCTTATGTAGGCTTGGAAAACCAAGCTCCATTCTGAAAAGCAATTGGAAATGTGACTATTTCTTTTTTTTTTTAAGGTTTAATTTATTTATTCATGATAGACATAGAGAGAGAGAGAGAGAGAGAGAGAGAGAGAGAGGCAGGGACACAGGCAGAGGGAGAAGCAGGCTCCATGCAGGGAGCCTGATGCGGGACTTGATCCCGTGTCTCCAGGATCACGCCCTGGGCTGAAGGCGGCGCTAAACCGCTGAGCCACCCAGGGATCCCCAATGTGACTATTTCTTGGAAGGATGAGATAGTAACGTTGAGATGGGAGAAGCATGAAATTAGCAAACAGGTCTGGATCTTATTATGAAAGTCCTCAGCCCCTGCCCTTCGGTACCAAATACTTGAAAAGCTAAGCGCTCAGAGTAAGAGTTGAGGGGAAACCCATTGGAAAAGTTGTGACTTGGTCTCGCCTGGGAAATCATGAGAATCTTTTGACACAAAGGTCATCCTGCCACCCACCAGGCTTAATAGCACAGGGAAGGTTAAATACCACAGTGAGAAGCCCGTAGGCATCTGGATCCAGAAATGGCAGAGGCACAGATCAAAGAGTGATGATGACAGCATTAAGTATGAAAGTTGAGTGGAATCTAATTGAAGGTGCAAATTGCCATCAATTCCTAGTTTCTTCCATCCCTTTTTTTCATAAGCAGTTGAGAGAGTCTCAAGGTAACATGAATGCTAATCAACTAGATTTTGCTCCTAAGTGCCTTCCGGATAGACATTAGGAATTCTGAGTCTGCTCATGCCTCTGGAAAGAACGCTTCTAGACACCTCCTGGAAATGATATCTGAGAGTTGACAAGCACATCCATTAGGACTGCGCAAAAAAACCTCATTTGCATAAATACATTATCCATTCAGTCCATTCAAAATGTGCACCTGCACATTGGTGGAATGTCAAGAGAGAAGCCCTGAATAATTATTCAGAAATAATTCCATATTTGGGGAAAGTCCAGATGAAATTTTCCCTCATGTATCATGGCATATCTATGGTTTTTCTCCCCTATCTCTCCCCCACCCCCATTCTTAGCAACTACATGTGAGCTCAGGGCTTGAAATTAGTCAATCTGTCTTCCTGGACAAGGACAATATACCAAACAGTCATATTTTGACTAGTCCTAGTTTCTTTTATGACAGTGCCCCAGGAAAGTTTTATGAGAATACAGATTTAAGGTTTGAGGTTAATGGCTCTGAAATTCTGAGAACCAAAAATTATTCTGTAGGTGGGTGTACAGTAAAACTGAAATAAGGAACTCCTTCTCTGCAAACTTAACCCCAAAACTGCAATGTTGGCTCCTCTGAAAACTGCTCTGTCGGAGAGGACAGCCCTGCTTTGAGAAGAACCAGCCACGGTCTACACACTTCCTTACAGTGGAAAACATGGAAGCCGTTGGGTTCTATTATGGTAGAAAGAAGGGGATATGGAGGGTGAGGGGCGGGAGCCACCCCTGACAAGGTGACTGCATGAGAACGTCAGTCTTGCTAGGAACATTCTCCATCAACAGCAAAGTTTACTGTGGATGGATTTTCTTCTCAAAAGACATCAAAGTCTGCCCAAGGCTCACAGTCCCCAGACTCACCAGTTTGTGGGTCTCCAGGCTGCCAGAGCCACCAGAGCAGAAAGCCTCAGGGAGTCCAACTCTAGATCTCACAATTGTGTGTGGCTGTAGTGGAGGAGGGGTACCCTTGGCAAATGTCTGATTTTTGCTGATCCTTTTCTTTCCAGCGTGGCAGGTCACCTTAACTTGGAAGTTGAATGCACAGCTGGGGAAAATAGGCTGGTTAAGGGATGGGTCAATGCTCTGCGAACTTGAGCCTTGGCCGGGGGTAACATTCTTTGAACAAACAGGTAAGACAAGTCCAGGAAGCCACAACATTGTGTTAACGTGGATACAATCAAGAGGCGACCAGCCCCACCACGGGTGGCTACACGGTCCACAGCCTCACTCAGAGTGCATCATTCGTTCCTCTTACTGCAGTCCTCCATTCCCCGCAGAGCTGCTGGAAGCCAGCATTAGGCGGTAGCGCTGAGCTGCTAGGAAATAGGGTGAGGTGAGATCAGGAGGGAAAGAGCAATTTCTGCATGTTTTATCCTGATGCCCTTAGACTGACTGGGAGATGCCCCACAGTCTCACCTTGGTAATATTTCTTACCATTTTTGTTACGACTGTACCGGAGTTTTAGACACATATTCCCATTCTTTGTGTTTGCAGCCTTCCCAGAAAGCCACTAGATCCTTCCCTCTTGCAGAAATCTCCGCTCCCTGGAGGTGTTCCTCAGAGAGCAGTCTGCCTTACAGAGAGGGTAGTAAGCAAGATGACTTCAAGTGCAAATAATAATTTTTATTTTAACGGTTATATGTTTTTGATGCAAGAACAAACTTAGTAAAGTATAAATGGTATAGGTCAATATGAAAATTATTAAGTGAATAAATAGGAAGGAATAAATAGGAATAAATAGGAAGACATGGCAAAAATAGTGTTCAGAAAATGTTACGTGATGGAAATCGGAGAAACAGTGGCTTCAGGATGGACACATCCTGCTTCCCTGAGGGCACACCACTTACTGGCCCTCCACCACTTGGTCCCCACCAATGCCTTAAGTCCGCTGGTCCCCAACTATACCTCTCGGGGTGCATCCCAGACATGGTGGACCCACATCATTCCTGCGCATGCATCACGTGCTCCCCAGCTTCCTGCTTGTTCCTCCACTTGGACCATCCCTTCCCCATCTTTGCCTGCTGGGATGCAACCTATTTCCTCCCTTTGGTCTCCTACAACTGCTAAACTAGGATTTAAATCTCCAGGGACAGTCTGCTTGTACAGATGGTTCCCAACTTTCCATGGTTCAACTCAATGATTTTTCACAACTTCATGGTAATGCAGAAGTGCTACACATTCAATAGAAACCACACTTCAAATTCTGGATTTGGATCTCTTCCAGGCTAGTGATATGTGGTCCCATCCTGTCTAGTGATGCTGGGCAGGGCAGCCACAGCTCCCCATCAGCCACACAATCACAAGAGTCCCACCAATACACTCACAACACTTCTGTACCCACATGACCGTTCTGTCTTTAACTTTCAGTACAGTATTCAAGAAATGGCATGAAATGTCCCACACTTTATTACAAAATGGGCCTTTTGTTAGATGATTTTGCCCCCACTGTGGGCTCATGGAAATGTTCTGAGCACATTTAAGGTGGGTGAGGTTAAGTTAGGATGTTTGGTAGGTCAGACTTATCAAGTGCATTACTGACCTCACGATTTTTTTCAATTTCCAATGGGTTTATTGGGATGTAATCCCACCTTGCACTGAGGAAGGGCTGTATTTGGAACCATTCAATAGCTGACAATGAACAAATGTTTATTGAACTTCTCTCATGTACCAGGCTCTGAGCTAGAGATAGGGATGAAGCCATATTGGTGGGGGGCGGGGGGAGGCACAACCCCTGCCATCACAGAATGTAGATTCTAATGAAGCAGGATGTCAGCGTGTTTCCTATTCTGACAGGGGATGGGGGAAGCCCACTTTGGACCACTGCTTTTCCCTCCCCCAGCCAGGCTGCATCATCCGGACAGACAGACAGGGTCTTCATTGTCCTATCCTCAGAAAGACTTGACATGACTCCATCTCAAGGAGCGGGTCATTGAACTGGCAGTTTCTGGAGGTTGAAACCCCAGAGTTGGGGCTCTGGTGTCTAGAAGCTGTGGTATAACCCACACGCCCCATGTATCTATGGTGGTTTTGAAACTGTTACCTCTGTGAATCTCCTTAGATCCTCCCAGCATCCCAGAGATGTGCGATGCACACAAGATCATTAAACTGATTGACCCTACCGGGCTCAGCATCTTTCCAGAGTTCATGCAGTTAGTGCATGGGGCAGGCAGGGGCCTGAGGTGAGATGCATGGCTCCCAGGGGCTCCTCCTGCCACCGTGATTGCTCTCCTCACGCCTCAGAGAGGGACACCTCCAGACACAGACAATTCTACTTCCCAATGGAAATCAACTCCACAGAAGCTATTGAGCCCCTCTGTGCAAGGTTCTGTAGCAGCTGCTGGAAAGGAGAACCTCCAAGAATCCTGTCAGGAGCAGGAAAAGCTCTGGACATCTTTCCAGAAACAGTGCAGAGTTGTTCCTGCTGTTTTGTCACTGCATCTCCCTCTTCTCCTCTCACCCCCCTGCCAAGCCACACACAGCAGGGAGGCTACAGGTAGAGTAAACAACCCATCCCAGACTTCCCCAGGTTTATCAGGAAACCCTGTGATCCCAGATGCACCAGGGAAGCCAGTCAACCTAGCTGAATGTCACAAAGACTGTGCTCCCATCTGCTCTTCTCTAAAGGCTGTGTGTCCTTGGACAGTTACTGACCATCTCTGCATCCCTATTTTCTCATCTGCAGATGGAGATGATACTATCCCCCAAGGCTGCAGCAGGGATGAAGTGGGGGATGGAAGAGGTCTCGGGGGCCAGCAGTGCACCGTAATGGTTGCTGTGAATACTTCTGCAGGCGGGCTGGAAGCAGTGTCAAAATGGATCCTACAGTTGCATCAAAGGATCTATGAGCCTGTTGATGGCCACTGAGTGAATCTCTTTTGGAGACCCATGTGCCAAGGACCTTGTAGCCAAAACAGACATGGTCCCACCAGGTCTCCTGAATGGGCAGGAAACAAAAAGACTTGCCCGCAAAGCACTGTAAGCCAAACCCCCAGCTCTGCCTTCTTCTTTTTCCTAAGCACTTATTATGTGCCAGATACTAAGAACTGTATTTCCATGCAATTTGTCACTTAATCCTCACACAGTCCCTCAAGGTAGCATTGTAATCCTCTGTTTTAAGGATGAGGAAGCTGAAGTTGAGAGGGATTTGGTAACTGGCCCAAGGTCACACCACTGGAAAGGACCAACAGAAGCCAAGGCTGCCTGGCTTCAGAACCTAAATCCCTAGCCACCACCTGCCTGTACGTAGGAAGCATCCTCTCCCGGGGCCTCAGCAGAAGCAGACTGGCACATAGAAGGAAACTGGCATTTGACCGGGTGCTGAGCAATCTGATTGGCCTTGGAGAGAAGGGGAATTAGCAGGTGAGCCCTTGCTTGCTGGGGGATGGCTTACCCTATACACTGCTGGGCTTCCCAGAATCCCAAATAAATATTTACATAATTGCATTACTTTGCTTCTGGCTTCAGAATGAGAAAGGAACATAGAACCAACCCACACCAAATTGGCACCAGATTGGACAGATTGTTTTTCAGCCCTCATAGTTTGATACTTAGACTTATTCCTGTGGACTGTCCATCACAGAAGAAAGGGTTCCTGCCTCAGAAACAGAGGGTTTTTCTTAAAGATTTGTTTACTTATTTGAGAGAGAAGGAGAGAGAGAGCACAGGAGAGTGTGGGGAGAGGGAGAGGGAGAGGAAGGGAAGAGGGAGAGAAGCAGACTCCTTGCTGAGTGCAGAGCCCAAGGTGGTGCTTGATCTCATGACCCCAAGATTATGACCTGAGCCAAAATCAAGAATCAGTCTCTTGACCGACTGAGCCACTCTGGTACCCCAGAAATACATGATTTTTATCCCAACTCTACTACTTACTAGTTATGCCCTTGGGACAATGTGAGGCTCAGTTCTCCCACTTGTAAAGTGGGTGTGAATTTTGTCCTAGGTTCATCAGCAGTGGCATCAACCCTCGTGGAGGTCCCACACTGTGCTAAGCATGGTACTTGCATCTTTGCATCAACTCCTCCCAAAAACCCTTTGATGCAGTCACTATTTTAATATTTTTAAAATATTTTTAATATTTTAATATTTTTAATCTCTGTTTCACAGTTGAAGAAGCCGAGGCTCCAAGAACTTGGGAAATTTGGCCAAAGTCATATCTCTAGTAAGTTTCAGACCCAGGCTGCCCAAGACCCCTGCCCTCTCCTCTTCCTTACCTCCTTACCCCTGTGTCCAGTCTCCTGTAGCATGTGCCACACAATTTTCCATGAGATGACCTGTATGAACATGCCCGACTCACAGGTTCCCCTGTGGTCGCATCCTCCTCCTGCCCACGGTTCTCAGCCCATCCGTCCAGACAAGGGCCTGGAGAGAAGAGAGAGAGGTCTGCCGTGGGAGCTCCTCCCTGTTCCCAACTGTGTTGCCCTCCCATGTGATAGCAAGCGTCTCCCCCTGTCCCAATAAGCACCTGTGAGCTCAGGAGTGCCTGGAATCCCAAGGAACCAGGGGAAGAGCATCTCACTGCATAAGATGGCCAGGTAGGAACCCGTGGCAGAGATCCTTACAGTCTGAAGAGGCACCATGAAGGCCAAGGGCTGACTAGTGACACCAATGGATCACGACCCAAAAGACTTGGAGGCCTAGAGCCTCCACCAGACCTCTGAGAGCCCAATTAGAATTTTAAAAGTAAAAACCTCCCCCATCCCGACCAGCACACTGCACAAGCTTCTTGCCTCTCTTCCCTCTGGAAGTCCATGCAGAAGAACTCAATGCTAATTACTCCACCTCCGCCCCAGCCTTAATCTACTATTCTCAGAAAGGATGGGAGGACAGACAGTTGGGGTCACATTGTTGGGAGCTTGATAGAATTGTCAAATATACAAAAATCAGCAATGCGGTTGACAAATGGAAGTCCTGGTTCTTCCCGTTGCCCTACGACTGGGTAGAAACAGATCCTTTTTCAGGATTGAAAATGAACACCTGCCACTATCACATCTAGCAATCCATGACAGCATCCTCCACCCTCCAGGGGAGCCCTGCCATGCCCGAATAGAGGGTCTACTCGCCTTTTTTTTTTTAAGATTTTATTTATTTATTCATGAGAGACACAGACAGAGAGGCGGAGACACAGGAGGAGGGAGAAGCAGGCTCCATGCTGGGAGCTCATCGCGGGACTCAATCTCGGGACTCCAGGATCACATCCTGGGCCAAAGGCAGGTGCTGAACCACTGAGCCACCCAGGGATCCCCTGTCAGTTGTTTTATGCATTATTCCTGCAATGCTGATTTCTGTCTCCTTATTCCCCAACGCTTAGCCATTCGTCTTCCACGGCTTCCCATGGATCACCATAGCCCCATAGACCATTGGGCTTGACTCCCTGCCCCTGCCTGTGGGAGTTTTAAGATGGAGCCAGTTGATGGAGCAGTCAACCCCTGAGTCCTTGGTTATCCCACACATGCCAGCAGTGGGGCCGTGTTGTCGGTAATCCAGTCCTGAAAATTTCCAGTGGCCCCTTGTTTTAGGTTTCACAGGCTAAAGACGCCCCCCTTCCCCCACCCCCTCACGTTCCTCTTGCTGCGAGTGCTCACTCTCTCACCTGCACACAGCACCCGAGGTCACAGGCTCTTTCCATGGAAATGCTATTTGGTTACCTGGTGTTTGCATTTTGTGACACCCAAGGTCTGCATGTGACCAGCACGGCTTGACAAAGGCACACTTTTCAAAATGAACACCTCAACCTCTCCACGTCGACCTCTTCCAATGACCATCCCTCCACGCACAACTAAGGTCCATGAGTCTGAACGTTCTGTTAACGAAAACCATAGTGAATATATTGCTACGTGCTTAAAGTAGATTCCTCTATTGCTCCTGAACTTTGTGTTTGGAGATGTCGATACTCTGTTTAACCCTCAAAGCAAGCTTTCCCGATATCCTTGGGCCTGGTTCTTACCATTTTATTGGGTGACCAGTTGTCAGGTGGCACCTGCCCACAGCTGTCATGTAGCACTCTGGCAGAGGAGCAGTGGCACAGGGCTGGCTAGTGGCCCACCAGACCAGTGCAGGGAGGAGTAGGGCTTTAGCTTTAACAGCCCCAACAAAACAGGTAACGCCCATCCTTGGATCAGGCATGGGGAGGCAGGAACACTGTGGGAGGGTGTTTGTGTGCAGTCTCTATGGAGCGCAATCTGGAGGGATCTATCAAAATGTTAATGTTTATATTCTTTGACTCAGCAATCCCATTACTTGGAATTTCTCCCATGGAGATATGTGCAAAGGACCCCAGAAGTATGTGACCAAAAACTGAAAATAACATTAACGTTCACCAGTAGGAAGATACGTAAATAAACCATGTTCTATTTACACCGTGAAGTCATACTAGGGAGACAGAACTATATGCTAGGACATCAAACAGTGAAAAAACAAGCTAAGAATAGAGCTTCAAATACGATGGCATTCTTTTTGTTTAAATACATATATCTTAAAAAAAGAAAAAAAGAAAAAAAACACATGTATCTTATGAACAAGAGAGTATGTGACAAACACAGTAACAGTTGCTGCTGGCGGGGGGTGGGATTGGAGAGAAGTTGACATTCTTCTTTGCTTTAATTTTGTGACAGGTGTATACTTACCTGTATGTATGTCTATATGTCGAAAATATCCTGACACAATGGACCTCAATTTTTCTCCTTGCCATCCCTCCAGTAGAATCTTCTAGCAAAGAATGCATAATCACCCCTAAATACCTACTCAAGTGCTTTGCACTTTCACAAATAAAACCCCTTATAAATCTCCCACCAACCCCACGAGATTATCCCCATTTTTCAGACAACAGGCTTCTAGAGGTGAAGTGCTTCTTCCCCATGGCAAATGGCTGGTGATTGGTTGAGCCAGGATGAGAAACCCAGGTTGTCCACCTCCAACAGGAGGCACCTTCCCAGCCCTCCCAGCTGATACCTACCACGTTCCTTCCGTGGCCCAAATCAGACATCGCTGGCCTCAGATCTTCTCTGGCACCAGGTGAAAAACAGAGTACCTGGGCATTGCTAACACCAGGCGGGCGATGCGGGGGAGGAGCACAGAGAGCGTGAGGGAGGGGAAGGGCATGGACACAGTACGCAGGAGAGATTAAAAAGGTTTGAGAAGGACATGATGCTTGGCATCCTGCTTGCTAATGACCTGTGTAGTCCATCAGCAAACCAGGTAAGCACAACCCTAGCAGGTACCTCCTTCCCACAACTGCTCCGTTGTTTGGGGATGAGTCATCTGTCCCCAACTTGCTCTAAGTTGTATGGGAGCAGACCCTAAACCCAAGGGTGGCAGTGGGACCACTCCCATGCGGCATCCCAGGTATGTCACATGAACTTCTGCTCAAGTGGCCCGTAGGAGTCTGTCTTCAGAGCCACAGTGGGAGAAGAGACCTCAGAGGCCTTTCTATAATGAGCACCTGCTTGTTTAACCTGCTTCGGAATGAAATCCAGCCTCCCCAACATAACTGACCAGGCCTCTTGTGATCCAGCATCCCCTGGTTTCCTCAGCCGCATCTCCAGGTATTCTCAGCTGGCATTCCGCACCTTGACTCCGTTCGGCACCTCAGCAGGCAGGCCATCCTCCCCTTCTCTCCCCCTGTCTGCCTTCCCTCCCTCCCCCCCCTCCCAATCTATTCCATATGCTGGACCATCTGCCCAGAGCACACGTACTCCCCCCCTCTACTGGCTAACTGCTCTGTATGCTTCCGGCTTTAGCCCAAACATAGCTTCCTCTGGGGAGCGTACCAGATAGCCCCCCCCAATCTCCTCTCCCCGCTTCTTCCCAACTCCTTTCTCTCTCAAGCACTTGCCACGCTGCATTGTAATGGCTTCTGTGCTTGTCTCTCTCCCCAGCTGGACTGGCATGGTGTGGCTAATGTGTTACAGGAATCCCTAAATATATAATTAATGACTGAAGAATGGCATGGTATGGCTGTCACCCGGTGGTGGATGACAGGTGTCCAGATGGCTTTAGCAATGGAACTTAGTCTTGGCAGCCCTGGTAGGTGTCATCTAAATCCTGCCTCCTTGATCCATATGGCCGGCATCTCTTTGCCATTGTCTGGCAAATCTTAAGCCTTGGATGACAAGGGATATTATAAAGGGCAGTGACTGTTGGGAGGTGTGTTGTGAGAAATTTCTGGAATGTTCCAACTGCAATTCCTTAGGGAGGAGAAATAGAACACCCTAAGGTTTAGAAGGCAGTAATAGAACCAGAGGGCTGTGACCAGGCTCAGGAGGTCAAGAGTCCATTCCCCTGCCTCTAGGCAAGACTGGTTCAATCACAGACAAATGGATACCGCCTTACATTGTTAATAGGAGTCTGTTTATTAATATTATTATTGTTATTATTATTATTGTTATTATTAGCAGTATAATAATGGTTCCACTGAAAATGAGCACTCACAGGGAAGATGGTGTCACAACCTCCCAGTAATCAGTAGAACGTGGAACCAACATGGTCTCAACAGTGTGAGGTCTGACTGTATCCGTGATGTTAACACGATGGTCCAATGCCAGGAGAGAAGCAAGTGGGTTCTCCTTAGGAAGAGGGCACAGAAAATGTTCTGGAGTCAGGCTCCAGGGACTCAAAACATTGGGATCACAATCAGCCATCTCCCTTGCCATTTACAATCACCTCAGCCCATCTCCCGTGCATGGGGTTTACTGCACCCGAAGTCCTCACCCACCCATGATCTCACTGGGTCCTCATGACCCCAGGATGGCGCATGCACCCTAGCCCTGGGAAGAAGCTCAGGCTGCTGCAGGCTTTAGGTCAGTTTCCCAGAATTCCCAGCCCTAAACAGGTGGCTGGGCTAGGATTGAGGGATCAGGACTTTTGGTTGCTACTCTGACACCCTCTGCACTTCTCCATCAGGGAAGGAGAAGAGAGGGATGGGACCACCCAGCCCACATGCCCCATGGTCCATGTTTTCAGTAAATACATGAGCACTGGCTATGCCCCAGGCAGTGTTCTGGGCTCTCGGACCAGAGCAGTGACTAAAACAGATTTGAAAGAAGAAGGAGGAGAAGAAGAACGAGGAGGAGAAGAAAGAGGAGGAGAAGAAGGAGGAAAAAGAGGAGGAGAAGGTGGAGAAGGGGGAGAAGGTGGAGAAGGAGAAGAAGAAGGAGAAGAAGGAGGAGAAGAAGAAGGCGGAGAAAGAGGAGAAGGAGGAGAAGGTGGAGGAGGAGGAGGAGGAGGGGAAGGAGAAGAAGTGGGGGGAGAAGAAGGCAGAGAAGGAGGAGGAGGTGGGGGGGGGAAGAAGAAGAAATGAACCAAGGCCTCCCGGAGCGCGTGTTTGGAGCTGCCGTTTTCCTAAGCGACTATCAATGACATGACTTTAGATGACACACGGGCCTGGAACTCAACGATACTGGATCACGCAGCGAGAATGCGTGCCCTTTTCCAATTGCCTTTCAGTCCCTCCCAGACTTGGAAGAAGGCCTCCGCCTGCTGCTACCCCTTACAACGAAAAGGGCATGGCTGCAGGAACGAGTGAGAAGTTGTCGGTGGGTTGTCATCCCGTTTATCAACAGGTAACATCTGTGAGTGGCCGGTGATGCTAATTTTCCATGAAAGTTAGTGATAGAGTCACTTTTTAAATAAAGGTGAATTCCTCGATCGGCGAGTCATTTTGAAGAAGGACCTAGGAGGCCGACAGGACAGGTGTTCAAGGGCCCAGCGGAGCCCTGGGTGTCGGGGCGGCCTGCTGCACCCCAGGAGCCACCCGCGCTCCTGGATCCCGAGTGGCGACAGCGCTCAGAGGCCCACGGCCTCGCGCCCCGAAGGGTCCTGCCCTTGCCTGCCCTTGCCACCCACCCTGCCGCCAGCGCCGGGCTGGCCCCAGGGCGTCCAGGAGAGAGGCCAAGGGAGCCTGCCCGGAGCCCGACAGCAAACACCCTGCCCCTCCCGCCCCCGCCCCGACGCCAGAGATTTATCTCCCTTATCTCAATCTCCACACTTTCACTGGGGGCAAAGGTCACTCGCAGGAAGCTCCCTGGAAGGTTAATCAGCCTCCATTCTCAGGAGCCCAGGTGCTTCTCCCACCTGCGTGCAGGACTATGTCCAGCCTCCGGGGCACCTGGCTTCTCCCCAGGGGGCTCCCGTGTCTCGACCTGGGGAGTACGACCGCAACACCAAGGCCCTGGGCCCCACACAGCCTCCCGAGTCCGGGTCACCGAGGGGTGAGGCCTAGGAGGCTGTTCTCTTCCGAAAGCCGGGTTCCGAGGCCCACGATCTCAGGTGGAGGCCCCTGCTCCTTTCTGGGGGGCCAAGGGACCACCCACAGTGACCATAACAGGGCAGGAAGCAGAGAGGTCGACTCCGTGGGTTCTGGAGTTGAGCAAACCTGGATTCAAATCCTGCACTGGGCGCAAGGAAGCAAGTGGCTGCACGGCCCTGGCCAGCAGCACCGCCCCCCACCTCATCTTCTGGGCGGGGAAGTAGGCAGCAGTAGCTCCCGGCGTCCTCACACGGTTGGAGGCATTCCCCGACGTGAGGCACGTCGAGTGCACTGTTCAGCGCCTGGCTTCGAGCAAGAGCTAACAAGAAACTGGCCAGTGGTAGCACGCGATTGTTTTTTTATCGTGGTAACCAACGGGGGGGTGGGGGTGGTCAGGGAGGTCTGCAGAGAAGAGGGGGGACGGCGGGAGAAGAGGAAGGAGAAGTGGGGGGCCCCCAAAGCATCGGTGCTGCCCAGACCTCTCTGGCTCCATCCCCTCCACTGCTGAGATCCCTAAAGCCAGGGGCTGGGGTTCTCCGTCATTCCCCACGTCCTCTACCCTCATCTCTGCCCACAGAGGGTGTGCGGCCCACGTTACCCGGTGGCGCACGGAGGTGATGCCAAATGTCACCGGGAGGTCGACAAGCATCGAGGGGGAGCCCAGGGCCCTGAGTCATGGGTGAGGGGGGCGGGACAGCCCGCTGCTCCACGGACAGAGGAGACACTCCTGTGCCTCTTAGGCTTAAGTGCTTGTTTCTTCACTTGGAAACTGGGGGACAAACAGGAAAGCTGTGCTGGTGACAGGCACGCGGTCCAGCCAGGCCCCCCTCCCACGGCAGAGGGCCTGTGGCTCCCCGGCCCGGGCATCTAGAATTCTGTTCACGCCCAGAGTCTTCTGGTTCACCTGCCCTGGTTTGTTCAACCTGGAGCCCAGGAGGGAAAGTGACTCGGCCTCGGCCTCGCCACCAGCCACCAGTGGCGCATGGTGGCCCCGGGGCCATCCGAGGCCCTGCACGCCCACTGCACACGCTGTGCAAGCGTAAGCACGACCAACAGCTCGGTGAGGACCTTGGTCTCTTGGGCTCCACCAGCTGCCCCCGGGGCGGTGTCCAGAGCTTGGGAGCTAGTGGCTGCTTGACGAGGGAGCAGCTTGGAATCCAGATATCCTTCGGGGAGAAACAGGGGTGATGCGGGGGGCGGCGGGGGTTGCAGCGCATCTCGGGCTGCAGTGTGCACGGGACTCGCTCGCAGGTCGTGTGACAGCGCGGATGCCCCCTCAGGGAGCTCCGTCCCTGGGGTGCGGCAGGCCAGGCAGGCTTCGGGGCGATGCTCTCACGGGCAGCCCCAGACCCCAACCTGAGCATCCCCGAGCCACCTGGCCTGGACTCTAAGCCCAGCCCTGCTACATCAGCCGTGTAGCCTCGAGCCACTTCCAGGGCCCTGGCTTTCCTGCCCTAAGGGGTGGGTGAGACATGATAGGAGCACCTGCTGTGCAGGGTCCCCGGGAAGCTTGAGGCGCTGCTGAAGCACCTTGCTCAGTGTCCGGCGCTGTTAGGCGCCCCAAAACCACGGAGGTGTCAGAAGGTAGAGGAGGACCTTCCCCATAGTGAGGCGACCGGTCGTCCCACTGTCTGTCCCCGACGCCCACCCCCCCAGGAGTCGGCAGGGGAAGGGGCCAGCAGGCAGGGAGGGCAGAGGGGCCCCTTGCAGAGCCGAGGCTCCAGCTGGCGGTGGCTTGGACCTGTTTTCCCTAAAAGCCTCTCGGAGCTCTCAGGACGCAGAGCATTTTTTATCTCCAAGATCCTGAAGAGCCAGAAGGTAATAAAGACCCATGAGGTGGCTGCGCTGAATCCTGCTGATATCATCAGAAGCGAAGGCAGGCGTGCTTATCAGGGAAGTTCTCAGAAGGCATAAATTAAAAGCCCTCGGGGTTATCGGGTCAGCAAGGGCTTGGGAAAAACTGGGAACCAGGTACCCAGGGGTTGGTTCCTCTTTCTCCGGCTGGGGGATCCTTTATCTCTAAACTTGGTACACACACACACCCCCACCAGCTTTCCTGTCCCCCAGGAACACGCTTCCCATCCACATCATTTGCACAAAGGTGTGAATGGCAGCATGGGTGGAAGTCTGGGCTTTTGTCCCCCCCCCCCCCCCCCCCCCGGGAATCCAAGTCTTTGGCTGCAGGAGAAACACCCCACCGAGAACGTTTTCCACATCAGGCACGGCAAGGGGGCAGCTGGAAGGAAAGTGAGGTGATTTTGAGGTTGGGGAGTCCTGAGATTTTTTTTTAAGATTTTATTCATTTATTCATGAGACATACACAGAGAGAGAGAGAGGCAGAGACACAGGCAGAGGGAGAAGCAAGCTCCATGCGGGGAGTCCGACGTGGGACTCGATCCCGGGACTCCGGGAAGGCGGCGTAAATTGCTGAGCCCCTCGGACTGCCCAGAGTCCTGAGTTTGAATCCCAGCTCCAGCATTTGCCAGCTGTGTGTCCTTGGGCGAGCCACCAAGTTCCTCCCCTGCAAAGTGGGGCTAGTTCCTCCCATGTAGGGTGCTTGTGGGATTAGATACGGGCCCGGCGCCCTGGGGCAGTGAGCATGCCCATGGGCTGCCCAGCTAGGGCTGAGCCTTCCCCCCGGGTCCCAGCCTGCCACCCGCTCAGCCGCCCCAGCGGGGAGAGGCCTGGAAGTCACCCCGTGGGTGTCCGTCTCCGTCCTCCCCGTGTCTCCCCGCGAGCTCTGGGAGGGCAGGGACCCTGTCCCATTGATCTTGGATCTCTGTGTCCTGTGCGGGCCTGGCGTCATAAATGGGCCAATCTGAATTCCAGACCCTGAACTCCGAGATAAAGGGAGCCCTCCCTGGCTCCCTGCCCACATTTGTCCTCGGGGCTGGGGCTCGGCTCTAGGGAGAGGGTCCCCTGAGGAGGGGGCAGTGGCCGCTGTCAGGCTCCCAGGCCTGGAGCTGCGCCCCCAAGACTGGCACGTCGCTTCTGCCTCGGGAGCCTCCCTCCTCGGGGAGGCCAGGGCCGGCGTGTGCGGGCAGGGAAGCGCTTAGCTCCGGGTTGGGCATTGCTCCATTGTTTCATTCTCTCTTATCTCCAGCTGGTTAGTGATTAACTGCTCTTTGAAGGTTTCCCAGCCTCCAAAGCTCCCCAGGAGCACAGGTGGCCACTGAGTTGGAGCAGGAGAGCCTGACTCAGGGCCTAGTTCTCCCTGAGAGACAGGGAGGACCCAGAGGCTCAGCCCCTGGGTCATGGGCCCACTGGGCCAAAGCCAAGAGGTTTGGCTTTGCACTAACCGGCAAAGGGGTTGCTGGGAAGGGCACCAGGGGGGTGTGTCTGCAGGTGCTGGGTGTGTGTGTGTGTGTGTGTGTGTGTGTGTTTGAGGGGGAGGGGGAATGACACCCAGGACCCGGGAAAGAGCAGCTTGATCTTCTCTCACCATCCCTGCCTCTGCCCACCCTCTGGAGCTTTCTGTGCAAACCTTGACAGTGAGGCTTCTATCAGATAAGAGCTACGTTCACAGACCTCCCCAAAGGTTGAGGCCACCACTTCCCACCCCTTTGGAGCAAACCCCCTCTCACACTAGCCACCAAAGAGACCAGGCTGACCTGGATGAGCACTGTATAGAACTTTCCAGAAGACATAGAGACCATTTCCTTTCCAGAATGAGGGTCCCTCCTCCATCTTTTCCTTTCTTTAATGCCAGGACTTTTTTTTTTTTTTTAAGATTTTATTTATTTATTCATGAGAGACACACAGAGAGAGGCAGAGACACAGGCAGAGGGAGACGCAGGCTCCATGCAGGGAGCCCGATGCAGGACTCGATCCTGGGACCCCGGATCAACCCTGAGCCGAAGGCAGATGCTCAACCACTGAGCCACCCAGGTGTCCCTAATGCCAGGACTTTTGGGTTGAGGTTTGTACTTCCATCGAGAAACTTGCAGGGAGATCTATGAGGCTCGAAAAATGTACACTGTAAGCAAAATGATTGGGAGTGCACATTTAAGCATATTTTTCTAGGCAAGGCTAGAGATGATTCAGACCTTATCATATCTCACCCCAAAACCTTTTACTCACTTCCAGTTTGTTCCATCGTTTGTGTTGGAAGTGGGGGCGAGCCCTCTGCCTGCCTGCCTGCCCACACCTGGATCACGGTGCTCAGCCCCCACTGGCTCCTGCTCTGCCCAGGCCCCCCGACCTTTGCCCTTGGTCCCCCCTCTTTCTGCCTCTGGCTTCCCTCCAGCACCTCTCACGGCTGCCCCTTCTCAGACTTCAGATACAGGTCCCATGTCTCACCTTCAGAGAGGCGCGCCCTGGCTGCCCCGGCTGAATCAGCATCACCCCACCCTCTGGGCCCCACAGCCCCCTGCTGTGTCCCCACAGCACACACTGGGTCTTGCTTTGCTCGTTTGCTGAGTGCTTAGAGCGTAAGCTCCCTGAGGACAGGGCTTTGCGGCGCTCCCTGCTGTGACTCCAGGGCTGGGCAGCGCTTCCAGTTCCAGACACTCGCAGACTGAACAAATGGACGTGAAGTTGTCCTCGGGTTCTCAGGGGAGGTGGTTGTAAAGCCCCCACATTTAACAATGATGGCTCTAAATCGGAGGTCAGCAAACGACAGCCTCTGAGGCAAATTAAATCTGAGGTCTATGTTTGGACACCCTGTAAGCTGAGAGAAGGTGTTTTTTAATGCTTTTAGATGATTAGGGGAGAAAAAATCAAAAGAAGAATACTATTTAGTAACACATGAAAAATATACGGAATTTACATTTCGGTGCCCATCACCGAAGTTGCTTTGGAGCACAGCCACGATCACCCACCGATGGATTCCCTGTGGCCATCCTCACCCCGCAACAGCAGAGGAGTTGTGACACATGCCCTCGGCTGCAAAGCCTAAAGTATTTGTTGCCTGGGCCTTTACAGAAAAAGTTTGCCAACTTTACTCTAATACTAAAAAGGGAGGTAGGGGTGGAATCCAACTGGGTGCAAGAGAGAATGGAGGAAAGGAAAGGAATAAAAAGAAAAGAAAAGGAAGAAAGAAAAGAGAATATGGAGAAGAGGGAGATAAGATTTTATTGAGCACCTACTATGTACCAGGTACTGTGCTTGGTGATTTAACTACTTCGTTTCTCAGCTCTAGACAAAACTTCAAGTTTTCTACTTCAAGTAGAGGCAAAATCTGTGATCAAGAAGCCTCCATTCCCAGAGGCTGTGCTTCCTCTGAGCACCTGTTGTCTCTTGGCCATCCAGCTCCCTCTCCTGCCATCAAGGCACACAGCTCTGACCCTGCCCCATAGCATTTTCTCTTTTAGACATTTCTGCCTGCAAAGATCAAAGCTTGCTTGTTCCTCTTATTCCCTTAAGGTCCTGCTCCCTGCGACGTGACTGCAGAAATGAAGACAGGTTTTCTCTGTATTACCTCCACCCCGACCCACACTATCCAGCGTGACATAGAGCACACAGTAGGAACTTGGTAAACATCTGCAACGTGATTGAGCTAGACAGGCAACTACACAGAGTCTTGGTTCTGTTCATCATCTCGTCTTAAGACAGAGGAGCCCCGTGGAGAGCATTTCCATACACAAGATGGTTGGTGACAGATTCTTCTTGGAAATGCTACAATCCACCCGGAAGAGCAATCCATAGAGACCTGAAGGTTCTCAGCTCACTCCCCCAACTCCCTGCCCTGCCGTGCCCTACTGTGGAGCTGTCCACCTCTCATCCCACAGTCCCTGTCCCTACCGCTTATCCTAGCACCGTTTTAGGCTCTCACCTGGTCCAGAGAAAGCAAGTAATTGGATGAGGGCTGGTGAAGATGGACAAGCGACCATGGAAAGAGAGCTTATACTTGGAAACTGCACTTCCCCGGTGGTTGCCCCAAGACAGGAATGGGAAAATCCAAGTGAGCAAGCTCAATCAGAAACTAGTTCCACATGATCTCCCTGTGTGATAAGAGGTGATACTACATCTATCTGGTATTTCCTGTGAGAGTGATGACTCTGACTTTGGTGGCTGGTTTGGGAAAGGGGACAGATCTCCTTATAAAAGAGATGGAAGGGGCACCTGGGTGGCTCGGTCGGTTTAACTGAGCCTTCAGCTCAGGTCACAATCCCCGAGTCCTGGGATAGAGCCCCATATCAGGCTCCCTGCTTGGGGGGAGTCTGCTTCTCCACCTCCTCTCCCTCCTCTTGTGCTCTCTCTCTCTCTCTCTCTCGCTCTCTCTCACTCCCTCTCTTTCAAATAAATAAATAAAATATAAAAATCAAACATTTTTAAAGAGATGGAAGACATAAACTCATGAGCACTAGTCTTGGGAATGCAAAGAGAGGAGGGGAGGGTAAAGAGATGGGGACAGATGAGTCCAGAAGTAAGACTGATGCATTAGTGAAGCCACCCAGGAGAGAGCTGTGAAGCGCGGCGTGGTTCCTTTGTTGTTGATGACACCCTCGGTGGAAGGCTCTCCATCCACACCTGTTAGATGTGCCTCCTTCACATCTGTTGGAATGCCTTCCAACGGCAACTACCGGTAACTCCTGGGAGACCCCAACATTGGAAGTGGGGCAAAGAACTCCGCGTCACAAAGTCCCTCTTTTTAGACCACAGTAAGGACCCCAGGGAGAGAACCAGGGGTGAGCAGCAGAGAAACCTGGGGAAACCGTAGAAGAGGAAAGTTGGATTGGGTAGATTGCCCTGACTTTCTGATGTGACCCATCATTTCCAGGGTAGAGCAGGACCTTTCTAAGGACTGCCCCACCTGCGCCTTCAGGGTGGGGCTCTCTTCCAGGGGTGTGGCTGTTTTCGCACAACTGAAATTCAGAAAGAAAGCACAAATGTTTGTACAATTTACTGTCTTTCCCGTTCAAATAAAAATTATTTTATTGAAGGGAGTCGCAGGTTGAAAGAAGTATATATTCTTACAATTTAAATTCACTGCTAAAGAATAGAGTAGAAGAAAGTCGATTTAAAAATGGGCAGCATTAAACATGTGAAAAGGTGCTCACCCTCACCGATGATCAGAGAAACTATGCATGGGAGGCCACCTGATAGTCTTCAAGATGGCAGAACTAAAAATTCAGATGATAAGTGTTGGCCAGAAGGTAAAAAAGGAAGGAATTCTAACCCACTGCTGGTTCAGGACTGTGGATTATTGGGGGGATTCTTTTGTTTTTTTCTAAGTAGGCTCCATGCCTGCTTGAACTCACGACCCTGGGATCAAGACCTGAACTGAGATCAAGAGTCAGATGTTTAAGTGACTGAGCCGCCCAGGCGCCCCTGGACCATGGACTGTTACACTTTGGGGAGTGACTTGTTAATTCCTGTAAAGAGGAAGATGTACATGCCCATGACATAGTGGATCCACATCCAGGTACAACCCCCAGGGAGCTTAGCACCTGCTCACAAGGTGACACTACAAATATACTCATCACATCACTGCTAGCAAAACGAACAATTGGGAAAACCTAGACGGACTTCAGTAGAACGGATAACTACCTTGATGAGTAAATCCACAGCATTCACATTTGTTGTTTTACTCATTTTTTTCCAACAGATTTCCCTCTCTTGTTAACATGTGTAAGAATCACCTGGGATGCTTGTTTAAAAGGCAGAACTTTGGGGTGCCTTGGTGGCTCAGTCAGTTAAGCCTCTGCCTTTAGCTCAGGCCACGATCCCAGGATGGAGTCCTGCGTCATGCTTCCCGCTAGGCAGGAAGCCTGCTTCTCCCTCTCCTTCTGCCGGCCACTCCCCCTGCTTGTTCTCTCTCTCTCTTTCTCTCTCTCTCTCTCTCTCTCTCTCAGATAAATAAAATCCTCAGCGGTTTAGTGGCGCCTTTATCCCAGGGCCTGATCCCAGAGACCCGGGATCAAGTCCCACATTGGGGTCCCTGCATGGAGCCTGCTTCTCCCTCTGCCTGTGTCTCTGCCTCTCTCTCTCTCTCTCTCTCTCTGTGTGTGTGTGTGTGTGTCTCTCATGAATAAATAAATAACATCTTTAAAAAAGAAAAGGCAGAATTTCTGTCCCATAAGTCTTACTTAGGTCTGGGAAGGTGTCCAAGGGTAAGGGGGACATTTTGTGAGGGCAACACATGACTGCCCTGCGTGCAGTCTTTGAGTCACCTTGTATCTGATCATTCATCTTGAGATTTGATTTCAAGGTGGATTACAACACTCTGTGGGCCACATGTGGTCCCTGGTTACTCATCACTTACCAGGCAAAGAGTCCTGGATTGCCTGGATTGGCAGGATTGGAGGAGGAAGGATCAGGGGCATTTCTCCTCCAGAGAACTCAGTCCTCTCCTGGACAAGAAAGCCAAACAAGAGGATGGCTCCATTTGTCCTTCCATTTCTCACCTCTGTGGTTCGCTCCCAAGATGGGCACATCTCCTGGTAAGTAAGCACCTCTCCGAAGGACCCCATGGCATAACATCTGCAGCTTCTATACTCAACAGCACTCCCTTAACCAGAATTCCCTGTTAATGAGCACTTCTGGCTCCTTAAATCCCTCCGGGGTCCCTGTACACTCCCAAAACATCTTCACCGAAGAAGTGTTAAGTAAGTTTAGAGACCATTTCCCAAATGAATGTAGATGAGATTCTGATGGCTTGAAAAAGGCAACACATGCTTGGTAGATATCAACACTCTAAGACCCAGAATATCTGATTAATTATTTGACTGTTGTTGAACTGGGTAGGGTTCAGACAAACGTTGGCCAAATTCCCTACACACACTTACTTCCCTGCCTCTGTGGACAAGGAAAACTAATATTGACTGAAGTTTCAAATACAAACTTGATTCCGTGCCACCCCTTTTCTCATGAATCTTGGTCATTGTGGAGGTAATCTTTGAATCTTTGCCTTTGAGTTTTTTTAAATTTATGAATTTAGTCATTAAGTGTGGCTGAGGTGCAAGGTTGGAGAATGGTTGCTCCCTTAGCTCCAGGACAAATTCAATTCACAAAGATCTGTGGGTAGACGTTGTGTCCAGGCAAAAGATCAGACAATATGCTTGTTCCGGCCTGTTTGCCCTCAGATCAGTTCCCTACCCGTTCCCCTCTGAGGCCCCTTCCCTTTCTGCACTCTGCCTCCGGATCTGATGCTTGAGGCTCCAGGACTTTCTCAGGCTCCAGGCCCCCATGTCAGCCAGCCCCTAGGTTCAGCCAGTGAAGGCGCCAGCAGGAGATGAGAAGGAGGAAGCCAGGATATCTCTTCCCTCCCTCTATGCCCTGGGCATGCCTCCAGCAGCCACTTCACTTTCTCCATGACTCTAGCTCCCTCCAGACAAGCCCACTAGGGACTCTGGTAACACTACCTCCTCCCCTTCTCTCTTCAGCCTTGCATAGAATAGTGACTTTCCCCTCTCATTAACCTTTGAGTTACTTCACCATGCCCCATTTGGTTTCACAGACCTTCCAACACTGGTGTGACCCATTCCCTACATTAGATTCCCTCTATTGCAAACACTTGAGTTGCTTTCTGCTTTCCTGATTAGATTCCAACTGATACAGGACATAACTGGCCTCTCCTCACAGCTCCATCAATTTTATAGCTCTTTGTCTTCTGGGCTCATCAAGGAGCTTATCCTTTCCAAAGCCCGTTCATCTCATCGAAGCCCACCTCATCCCTGAGACATGGACAGGACAGGGATCACCACTTTATTTTACAGAAGAGAGAACACATCCAAAGTGGCACAGCTAGTGAACTACGGAGCAAAGCTAGAATCCAGGTGTCTTGTGGGCTGGTGTTAATTTCCCTATGGCATTCAGCCTCTTTTATCTCTCCCCAACCCATTCTTTATGGGTCAAAATAAGGACTCATTTGGGTCTCATTTGCACTTGATGAAAAGGTGCTATAACTATGCAAATTGCACATCCAAAGGAGTTTGAGGGAGTATGCATTTCTATTTCAGTCTTTAGAAAAATAGTTTGCATTTCAGCCAACTAGGCTTTGTCAGCGTTCTGTAAATCTTAGAGCAGTGTTTCCCAAAGTCAGAATTACATGGTGGAGGAGGGTGGGGGAGGGTGTCTGGTAAAAACTCAGATTCCTGGGCCCACCCCACCTACTGAAACAGAAGATCTGAGGAATGGATAGTGGGAAGGTGTGCTCTTAACTAGCATTCCAGAGGATTCTTATGAAAAACAAATGTTGAGGGCCACTGTCCTATGAGGCAGAAAAAAGTTGTCATTGACCATAGACAAGGAGAGATCAGCAAGATGATGAGAGAGCTGGTTTTTGGCCCATGAGATAAAACCCAGCTTGTCAGGCTTCCATCCCAATAAGAGGTACCATTTATAACATCCTACTATGTGTCAGCCTCGTCCTCAGACACTGCATGTGCATGATCCCATTTACTCTTCACGAGTAACCTTATAAAAAGTAGCTGTTATAGTTCCCATTTTACACATAAGAAATCTAAGACTTAGATGGAATTATTGCCCCTGAGTCATCTAGCTATGGCCCAAATTCCAAGCCATTTCTGCCTGACTCCAAAGTTGGGCTCCTGTCTGTCTACATCACCGTTCCCAAAATGGAGCCCACTTCATCTTCAGAGGATCATGGGGACAATTATATGCTGATCTGTTTCTGGGGGGCATCCTAACCCTATTCTCTAGAAGGTCTGGGTTTTCTTATTGCTTGTTACTGAATGAGATATCAGTGTAGCTGCAGAGGGGCAGGTGAATGGCATCCAACTCTACTAAGCTATCACGTGATGGGAAGGGATCTTGGCAGGTGAGACTCCTTGTGGTCTTTTGATGGTCCTCCTCAATTCTTCCTAGGGGCTCTTGGAAGATCTTCCCTGTATTTGGTTCAGAAGTTGCTGGTTTTGCCCCAAACCAGTAGGAACCAATCTGAAAACCTGAAGCCACAGATGTCTGCATTAATCCAACCAGGGAGGCCTCGGGGGAAGCAGCCCAACTATTTTTCTTATCACAAATGTTTAAAAAAATGAATAACATGAATGGGCAAGTATGCAACCATGGGGTGCTTGACATCTGGACAATCTTGTGCCATCTGAGCTACCTTTTCCTTTTGTCTAATACATTGCTTACACATCTGGTCACCATTCTGTTGACACTGCTGTTTGAATCAGTCAGAGTAGTGAAACTGTTGTACAGACACTAGGCACGAGCAGGGCTGGGGGATGATCAGACCAAGGTGATCACTTGAAGGATGTATGGAAGGCTACTGACCCCTAAGAAAATGTCTGGTGCTCCCCAAAATCTTCGGTGTTCTCCTTTTATCCTTCCCAACAGCTGTGGCATCCCACCCCGTGTCACTTAACTTTATGTACATGTCTCAGTAGACATTTGTCACATATGTCAAACTGTCCTGGCTAATTTTAGAAGGCAGAGGCCTGGGCTCAAATTCCAAGTCAATCACTCACTAGCTGTGTCTCCTCAGCCATGTTAAATAACTTCTCTGAGCCTCAGTCTACTCATCAGTAAAATGGAGACAATAATGGCATATTAAACTTACAGAACTGCTAGAGGAGAACTTAAAAAATATATATGTATATATATTTTTTAAGGAGAACTTATATATATATCAGTTATCATGGCACCTAGCTCAATAAATAGTTCTTGAGGGCCTTCTATGTGCCAGATATGGTTTAAGGCCTGGAGACAATTACAGGCAACAAAAAACATAGTTCCCTCCCTCAGAGAGCTTATAAAATTGTGGTAGAGACAAAAATAAACAGGTACACTTACAACTTACTGTCACTTAATAAAAAATGCTATGAAGCAAAATAAAGCAGGATGAGGTGACAGAGAATGGCAGAGGGGAGAGCAAATGCTGTTATTGATGAGGTGGTCAGAGGAGATCTCTCTGAAGAAGTGACATTTGATAAGAGATGTGAATGAGATGAGGGAATAACACAGATGTACATCTGGGGTGAGAGCATTCCAGACAGAAGGAGGAGCAAGTACAAGGACTCTGAGGCTAGAATGTTTTTCTTAGGGAACAGCACAGAGACCAGTGTGGCTTGAGCACAGTGAACCATGGGGAAGGAAGTAGCATTTGAGATTAGGGAAGAAGCCAAAGGAAGATATAAGTGAGACGTAGGTAGATAGGTAAGTAAAAATGATGGAGTTCATTCATTTATTAATAATACTTTCATATCTCTTTTAAAAAGATTTTATTTATTTACTTGAGAGCAAGCAAGAGAAAGAGAGCACAAAGGGAGAGGGAGAACCAGACTCCCCACTGAGCAGGGAGCCCAACACGGACTCAATCCCAGTACCCTGACATCATGACCTGAGCCAAAGGCAGATGCTTAACCAACTGAGACACCCAGGTGCCCCCATAATATATTCATGTCTTCAGTGGAACTCTGCTAGATACTATGAAAAATGCAAAGATAAACCAGAAAGAGAATTTCTCTTTGATGAACCTTGAACCATTTGTCTAGTGAGGGATAAAATTATCTAAATAATGAGATAAGAAAATAATAGATGTCATAAATGTAATGTGGGTAAGGACTGAAGGAGCCCAAAGGAGAGAGTCTTTGCCCCTCATGGCTACTTCCACTACCAGAACCTTGGAAAGATTGATGAAAGAGATCATATTTACATAAAGACTATAAACAACTGTGCTTACCCTGCTCAAAGAGATAAAAATTGAACGTAAGGTTTTTCATCAATCAACTGAAGTGAAATAATTTGTAAGTTTGAGAAAAGAATCAAATAGAAATTCTAACATTTAAAAAAAATCCAATAATCAAAGTGAAAATATCAACAGATGGGTTTAATCACAGATTAAACACAGAAAGAAAGAGAATTAGTGAACTAAAAGACAGGTCAGAAGAAATTACCCAGGATAAAGCAGAGAGAGACAAAAATGATGGAAAATACAAAGATGAGAAGAATACAGTGAGCAGACTTAGCATATTTTCTTCAGGAATACTAGAAGAAGAGCAAAATTATCTCCCAAATACATGCAAGGAAGAAAATATAAAAGATAAGAGGAGAAATTAATGAAACAAAAATAAAATAGTATCAAAAAGGTCAAAGTTTGGATCTTTCACATGACCAAAGAAATTGATAAACCTCTGCTGAGACAGATCAAGACAAAAAAGGGGAAGGCACAAAAAATTGATGTCAGTGTTGAAAAACATCATTACATGTGTTGCAGACATTAGCAAGATAATAAGGAAATATTATAAACAACTCTATAGATAAATTTGAAGATTTAGATGAAATAGACAAATCCCTTGGAAAACATTTCCTAGCAAAACTAACAAAAAAAGAAATTTAAAAATCTGAATAATTCTATATTAAAATAATTTATTTTTGGTTGAAAATAAATTTCTCACAAATAGAATCTTTAATGCTTCAAGCAAATTTTATGAAATGTTTAAAGAAAATGTAATGCTAAGAGAATGAGAAGGAAGGTCTCATGGGAAAGAGAATCACAGGCCAATTTTACTTGTGAACAGGTGGAAAAGTCCCTAACCAGAGTATTAACAAGCCAAAGCTAACAATATATAAAAAGGAAAACACATCACTTTCAAAGTTGACTTATTCCAGGATGCTGGTGTCAATGTTGCTTTATTATCAGAAAGTCAGTCTAGGGACACCCGGGTGGCTCTGTGGTTGAGTGTCTGCCTTTGGCTCAGGTCATAATCCTGGGGTCTTAGGATGGAGTCCCTCATCAGGCTCTCTACAGGGAACCTGCTTCTCCTTCTGCCTATGTCTCTGCCTCTCTCTCCGTTAAACAAATAAAATCTTAAAGAAAAAAATTTTATACCAACTACAAACTTTATAAAATGGGGGAAAATGTAAAGATAACATTAACACTAGCTTTTAAAAATATCCAAAACCTAGGGGGACATCTAACAAAAGGTATGCAAGACCTCTGTGCAAAGCATTATAAAATATTATTGAAAGAACATAAAGAAAACTTGGATTAAAGGAGAGAAACTTGATGTTATTGAATTGGAACACTCATTATTTTATTCCTTTTCATGTTTTTTTTTTTTTTAAATTTTAACTAGGCTCACACCCAACATGGTGCTTGAACTCATGACCCTGAGATTAAGAATTGCACGCTCTACTGACTGAGCCACCCAGCTGCCCCAGAACACTCAATATTTTAAATATCACTTCTCCCCTGATTGAGCTGTGGATTCAGTAAAAGTCCCAACAGGATTTTTTTCAGAACTTAACAAACACGTTCTACAATGTATATGGACTTGCCAAGGTCCAAGACTAGCCAAGACCTTCCTGAAGAAGAAACACAGGGTCAGAGGAGTTACTCTGTCAGGTATTGAGTGTTACTATCAAAGTTTGATAGAGATTGAGACTGTCATTTTCATTCAAGGATATAGAGGAAGGTAGACATTACTAGTGTTTTCCAGTATCTGGGTAGCCTCCCCTTACAAGCATATGGCAGACAGCACTTCATACTTCCTTGCATGTGAGTCTAACTCTCTGACTGGTTCTGGCAACGCATCATAAGAGGAAGTGAATGATGAGTAACATTTCATGGTGACTCAGTGAAAACCTCATGGGCAATCTCCAGTCTCTCTTCTCTGGCTAGAGAGTGCTCAACAGGTGCCCCAATGGACCTCCTGAATCGCCAGTGGCTTGTGAATAAGGGAAAAATAACTTTAGTATCTGAAGCCATGAGATGTTGGGGTTATTTATTACCATCCTATCTTTTTCCAACATACAGACAATCCAATGAAAAACAAGAGTGCCCAGAAAAAGAGCCGTACGTGGACAACTGATTTTTCTACAAGAAGTGATATTGCAGAGTAGAGAGGAAAGCATGGTCTTGGTACAATTGGATATCCATTTGGGGGAAAAAAAAAACAACAGAACTTGTCCCTACTTCATGCCATTTACAGAAATCTATTATAGGTGGATTCTCAACTTCATTTGAAAGGCAACCCTGTATAAACCTATAAATTATCAAAATTTAGGAGAAAATATAGGAGAAGGTTTCATAACTCAGGAAAAGATCTTTTACATAAGAAATAATAATTGTTAACTATAAAAAAGATGGTTATATTGTGTTTTATTAAATTTCATAAGAAAAGAAGATTTTTTAAAAAAAGAAAATAGGAGAACAGAATACCTAAATTTTAATAATACCATCCCTGGGTAATTACATTATAGGCTGAATTTATTTTCTTAATTTCACTAATCTCTTTTTGCAAATATTCTATCATGAATGTGGATCTCTTTTGTAATAAGAAAGGGAAAGGGATCCCTGGGTGGCGCAGCGGTTTGGCGCCTGCCTTTGGCCCAGGGCGCGATCCTGGAGACCCGGGATCGAATCCCACATCAGGCTCCCGGTGCATGGAGCCTGCTTCTCCCTCCGCCTGTGTCTCTGCCTCTCTCTCTCTCTCTCTGTGACTATCATAAATAAATAAAAAATTAAAAAAAAAAAAAAAAGAAAGGGAAAAACAGGGATGCCTGGGTGGCTCAGTCATTGAGCGTTTGCCTTTGACTCAGGGAGTGATCCTGGAGTCCCGGGATCGGGTCCCATATCGGGCTCCTTGCATGGAGCCTGCTTCTCTCTCTGCCTCTCTCTATTCTCTCATGAATAAATAAATAAAATCTTTAAAAAAAGAAAGGAAGGAAAAGACAATAAGACGTTTTTAGGTTTTGTTTGTATGTTTATAATCTAGAAGAGACCATCCAAAAGTTGAAGATATAAAATAAGAATTTTCCAGAGGTTATTCTCACTTGTTTGTTAATTCAAAACTCAAAGAAAACTCAAAGGAAAAAAAAAATCCTAGTGATAGAATTTCAGGCAATGTGGTAGGTGGATGGAGGTGAGATATGATGGTCTTTGTGGCCTTCTTTATGGCTTTTTTCTTTGTAGCTATTAGAACGTCATCAAGCTAGTCTAACACCACTTTTTAAAAGCCTCTCTGTTACAGATTCATAGTCCCTATTTTTGGAGTCAGGTGCCCTTGGGAGGTGTCCTCCTCTCTCCCTCTTCCACTTCTGGTCTCCTTTCTCTGATGGGTAATATGTTTTGACCTGAATGTCCTGAATGTCCTCCTTAATGGAGTTTATCAGACCTGGAGATGCAAGGCCACTGGCCCTGCCCCATGTGGCTCTTCATCCGGCCAGTGATGGATATCGGGGCCTCCTATTTCCTTTGGTCATGCCACCCCAGGCCCTTTGTAAAATCTTTATTAGATACACACTTGACTCTGAGCGACTTGAATATAAAGACCTTTTAAGATCTAAAGAACTTATAAGGATACTTGTTTTTCTTCTTTTTTTTAATAGTTTTATTGGCTATTTATTCATTGAACATTTATTGGGCACAGGTAGTAAACTCATCATAGATGATGGCTCCTAAAGCCCTGAGAATTCACTACGTAAATTCTGGAGTCTGGCAAAACATGGAATGGGGATGTGGAGGGTGAGGGTCATCCCTGAAACAAATGAGCCATCAACAGGCAGAAATGGCCAGGCACTCTGGATAAATGGGGTTTAAATGGACTCAGAGATTCTAAAGTCCCTTACCGTGGTCCTAAAGAAGGATCTGGAATAAAGGAGAGGGTAGCTAGCTGGAAGGGTGTTAACACAACCTCCTTCATCATCATCATTAGTATTTATTGAACACTTACTGTGTTGCATAGACCACGCCAGGCACCTCCGAGACACCACCTCATTGGAACCTGGAACCTGCAACCCTAGGCTGTATGTCATGTTGCCCCCTTTTCAAAAATAAGGAAATGAAGACTCAAAGAGTTAGGTAATTGCCCAAGGTCCCCTGGCTAGAAGGGGTTGGCCTTGAGCAGTGAGTCTAAATCTGTGGAGTGGAGACCCTGGTCCCTTTCTCTGTACCTGTAACTACTGCCCTGCGCACTGCCCGGCAGGCATCTACACCTTAATAACATACTTAAATTCTACATCCATTTGAGAGAAAACAGGAACCTTGATTTCTGAAGGCCGTTTCTATCTGGCATCCGTTTTTCTAGAGAACTTCCAGTATTTGAGACATTGTCCCTTGGGAGGTGGGGACAAAGTGGTCCCCTGAGGCCACACACTGCCCTGAGGCCCAGATGAGGTCATGCAGACTACGTGTGACAAGGCTGTTCCTCAGGCCCCCAGACGGCCAGCATCCCGCCTTTCCAAGTCCTGGGAAACACTTCGAAACAGACAGTCTTATGGTTCCTTGTGCCAACACCTTCCTTCGGGAGCATCTCCTCATCCCATGCAACCGTGCATGTCCTGGGTGTCCTGTAGATGTGACACTGATGTCCCCATGTCTCTAGGCCATAAGCTGGCTCACTGTCACTGAGCCTTCATAAAAGGAAAGTGATGAAATGGTTGCGGGGACTCCAGAAACTCCAGCAGGTTTCTGTATCAGATCCTACGAATGGGAGAAAGTATCATGAAGCACAACGTGGAGGCTAAAAACAAAAACAAAAACAAAAACAAAAAAAACTTGACTTGGGCAAATCAGGGGGTGAATATTGGCTCTGCTCCTCCCAGCTGTGCGACGTTGGGCTAGTTACTCCACCTCTCCGAACCTCTCCGAGCCTCTGTAATAAATTGATAGTAGTTCCTCCACATCTCTGAGTTTCTATAATAAATTGATAATAATAGCTGCCTCACAGCTTTGTTGGGAAGAGCATTAACCATGTATAAGACATAACGTATGTATAGGATGTAACCGTGTTAAGTGCTTAACACAGAACCCCGTCCACAGGAAACACTGCACAAAAGTTCGTTATTACTGTATTATTTTTTTTTTAATTTTTATTTATTTATGATAGTCACAGAGAGAGACAGAGAGAGAGGCAGAGACACAGGCAGAGGGAGAAGCAGGCTCCATGCACCGGAAGCCCGACGTGGGATTCGATCCCGGATTTCCAGGATCGCGCCCTGGGCCAAAGGCAGGCGCCAAACCGCTGCGCCACCCAGGGATCCCTTACTGTATTATTATTAAATGCAAACAAACAAACCCTACTGTGAGATCTGTCTCACAGGTTAATAAACAGTTACTTTAAATGAGTTTCCTCTCCTTCTCAATTGGTCTGCGGGTACCACTGTCTTTGAACAAACCATCCAGCTCTGGGAGCCTCTTCCCGGCAGCGTGCCCTGGTGTGCATAATGCAGGGGCTTGGCAGGCCTGGAGGGCAGCAGGCTTAACTCCGTGTGTTGGCTGCACACACCAGATGACACAGTTGAAAAAGTCTATTTGAAATGTGTAAGGAAAAAGTAATCTGGCAAGGAGGTCGAATCTGGAGAACCAACACACACTCTGGACCTCAGTTTCCCCATCTGTGTGATTGGGCAACACCGCCCTCTTGCATCTCTGACCTTCACGAAAAAAAGCAGCCTGATTCAGGCAAGACCACCTCAGCCCCTGGAGTGAGGATCCAGCAGCACCTACCCCCACCCCCGAACGGCCTGGAAAAAAAAAAATTGGCGTCCAGTGCCCTTCTCTGGGTGGAGATTTGCAGGGCTAGTGCAGGCCCAGGGCTAGTGCTCTGTGCACCGGCCCTAACTCCCTAGGACCCAGCAGGCCCAGTGTCTCCCAGCCCCCACGCCTGCCCCCGCCCCGTGGGCACAACCACATGACAAAACTCGAACCCTAGTTCCCACTCCCCTCGTGGCAGGGAGGAGAAACCTCTTAAAGGGGGGCCCTGTCTGTTTGCAGCATAAACTGCCCGAGGGGTTCAGAAGGAAAGTTTCTTCCTTCCTCCCCAACTGTGGAGAAATCATTCTTTTGCACTTTCAGGGGAGAAAAAAAAAAAAAAAAAGCAAAAACCCAAACCTGGCTACAAATGTGGACTTTTTCCCTGAATGAGACCTTGCTTTGGGGTTGAGGAAACATCGCCACCTGGTGGGATGATTCTGAAATAGAGGCCGGGAGCTTCCCAGCAGGTCACTACCAGGAATCCCAAAGAGAAGGGGCTGGAAGAGCTTGGATCCTATTCCTTGACCTTGAACCCGAGAAATGGAGAAGTTACAGGGAGGTGGTTTGGGGATGTCAAGGCCGGAAGGCAGGTCGACTGAGCCGGGACCTTCCCTGCACCCACCCCCAGCACACACTCGGCCCACACCCCAGTTTAACCTGGTTCCAGGGGTGAGGCCGCCTGGCAGGGTCGTCCCCACCCCACAGCCCCCTCTCGCCCTTTTAGTGACCTCACGGCCCCCTCTCGCCCTTTTAGTGACCTCACAGGAGGCAGATGAGGAAGACCAGAGTTGTCTTCAACTGACGGCTGGCACAGAAAGGACACAGATGGGACACGGGAGAGAAAGCTTGAGGACTGATGTGGGAGCTGGGAACTCGGTCGGGGGGTCAGGGATGACGATGGGGCTGGACCAGGGAGCCCACCACCTTGCCTCTCCGAGCCCACCATATGGGACATCAGCCTGGACAGTGTTCCCACGTCAATTTGCCAGCCTCGAGTCCTGGGGCCCATCCATTCGGTGAGGGGAGTATCGAACCCACCATGTGTGCAAAGTGTGAAAAATCGAGCACAGTCGTTTCCACCTCTTATTTGCAAAAGACTTTGCAGTTCCCTACCTGTTTCCAACTATTTAGAATTATTTGATCTTTACAAACACCCTCTGCTGGGAATACTTAGTACCGATGAGGACATAGAGGCTCAGAGAAGTTAAGCGGTTTTCCTGAGCTCACACAGCTACCAGTGGCAGCCCCAGTGTTTAACCCACAGGGGGCCGGGCGACGTACGCAGGGCTCGGCATCCAGCGTCTGCAGCTTCTCTCCTTAGGGAGTCACAGGACAGCCTTCCGCCAGTCCCCGTCCTTCCGGCCTGACAACTCCACAGGCACCCCGTCTGCTTGTGGCCGCCCCCATCCTATTGTTATTTACTTGACCGTAGGACACACTGGAAAGCCGCATGAGGTACATTTTAACTGAAAATTGACTTAGAGAAAAAAATAAATAGAAAAAACTGACCTGGGGAAGCTTCACCAGGTATCACAGTCCCTGGGAAAGAGGCCTCACCGGCCCGGGTCTGGGGACTGTCAGGAGGACTTGTCCACTTGCCACCAAAACCTTTCCCACGTGGCCCTTTGGTAAAGGCCCTGACAGAGAGGATTCTTCACACCTTGTCATTTCATAAATATGGGATCTTCTCCACCGAGTCCTCTGCCCTGAATGTCGAGGCCCAAAACCCAGTGTTCAGACCTCTTCTCTCCACACGTGGGTCAATCTGTCTCGTGCCTTGAAATGCCCGCTACCTACCGATGGTTCCCAAACTCCTACCAACACCCCAGCCTCGCCCCCTGCGTTCCAGGTCCACGTGTGCAACCGCGTACTCACCATCTACGCGCCGTCGGCTAAGCCACCGAAACTACCATGTCCACATCCAACCCTCAACACCCCCGTTCCCACCCTTTCCCGCCCCGGCGGACGGAAGTGCCATCCGTCCCGCTCCTCCAGCCAGAGCCTTTGGAGTCCTCCCAGGCTTCTCCTCCTCCTCTCACAGCCCATGGTCCATGTGCCTTCACCACGTCTCCAGAATCTGCTGATTGTCACCGCCTCCCTGGGACCCCACCACCTGCGCCTGGACCTCGCAACAGCCTCTTCCCTGGGCTCCCTGCACCGCAACCAACTCAGGGTTGTCGTTTTGAGACACAAGTCAGAACTTGACACCCCTTTGCTCAAAACCTTCTGAAAGACTCCTGCTTGCCCCATCGTCGCTCCACGACCTAACACCACTCACCTGACCCCTTGCCCTGTCCTCTGGCTGCTGCCCTCTGCCATGTTTCTGTCCCGCCCCACTAGAAATGTAAGGGACATAAGGACAGGGCTTCATTTTATCCCGAGGTGTAGCCCAGGGCTTAGACAAGGCCCGAAGCACGGCAGGCACACGATGCCTACGTGTCGGCACGCAAACGCCTTTCCCCTCCGCTGGTTCATCTGTTAACACCGTCGTCAGTCCAAAGCCTGACCTAGCTCCTCCTCCTGTGTTTTCACTCCACCTCTTATCCGGGATGCCAGGGCTCCCCGCGACCTCCCTCCACTCCAGCTCAAGGGCCCTACGGGAGCACCCCTTCCCACCCCCAGTCTCCTGAACTGCAGTTGTTCAGGGTCCTGCTTCTCAGTGGTTGTGTTATCTTCCCACTGGCAGTTCTTCTCATCACAACGTGCCAAGGTGCCAGACGGTAGAGCCGACCGGGGACAGAGAACACACTAATTCTGACAAAACACCAGACGTGTCCAGTATCAGCCAAGACCACACAAGGCAGGAGCTGAAGGTTCTAGATGAGTACAAACAGCTGTAGGTTTCTTGATCCCCTTCCCACCGCGTCTATGTGACACCTGCCTCACCTCAGCCACCACGGTGTGGTCTAAACAGGAAGAAAAGTGGGAAGGGAGGGTAAGGGCTAAAGCCAAGAGAGAAGAGGAAAAGGTTGTCAGGAGAAATGAGAAACATCAGGGGCACGTTTGGGCCAGTGCTGTACTGGTAGGGACGACGAAGAACCCCTGACTGGGACTGAGGGGTGCTGGAACCCCAGCATTCCAAAGACACCCCTCACACCTGCAGTCTGACCACACATGCAGACTCTACCACCTTTTGGGTTGACCAGAACCCCTTTTCTTAAAATGTAGACATTCCCTGCTTAAATAATCAACTGTTAATCATCTATACCTTGTTGCAATTTGCTGCCAGCTATTTGAGATCAGCTCCACCACAGAACTAAACGTGTTGCCCGATATAGATGAGAGGGAATGGGGATTCTTTGAGAAGAAGCTGTTGTCAAAGACGAGATTAGCAAAAAGTGGGGTCCCTGGACAGCCAGGAGGTCATTATAAGGGCACAGGTCACTTTGGGAACCAGGTGTGCTGAGAAGAAGCGGATTTCTCCTGGAGATAGGAAAACTGGCAGGGGGGACGAGGGGGGCAGGATGGCTGGACACCACAGGAAAGCAATGGAACCAGCTCACGATCGTGGATTGTTAAATGATCAGAAATTTTGCAAACCATTTGTTAAACACAACCATATTAAAAACTAAATGCTAGGGGCACCTGGGTGGCTCAGTCGGTTGAGAGTCAGACTCTTGGTTTTGGCTCAGGTCAGGATCTCAGGGTCGTGAGATGGAGCCCCGCGTTGGGCTCCGGCATCTGGTGCAGAGTCTGCTTGAGATTTTCTCTCTCCCTCCCCCAACCCCTGTGCTCTCTGTCTCTCTCTCTCAAATAAATAAATAAATCTTCAAAAAAAATAAATGATATGAATTTAAAACTAGATAAATTTTATTTAGAAACAAAGATAGGAAGTACTGAAAACTTATAAGGCCTTAATTAACTTACCACATTGTGCCGTGATGGAGGCTCTGGAGGTTATGGACATGTGCCATAGCTGTAGGGTGAGAGCTCTGTCCCGTGGTGTGCTGTGTGCATCTCCTCCCAACTCTGTGTTTAGTGATGGCACCTTGGAAGATTGGAATTGGCCACAGTGGGACTAGTTACACTACAGAAGTCAGCAAACACCACCAGATCAAGGCCTGACTTATTGTTTTGTTGACTGTCTAAACCTGGCGTTGGCACACTTTGTTCTGTAAAGGGCCAGATAGTAAATATTATAGTCTCTGTCTAGCCTCCTCTGTAGGGAAAAAGCTGCCGTGACAATATGTAAAACCTCTGGGCAGGAATTCCAATAAACTTTATTTACAGAAAGAGGTAGAGAGCTCAGATTGGGCCCACAGACCCTAGTTTACTGATCCCTGGTCAATACTTTTAAACAAGTGATGGAAAAATGTTAATAATGCTGATTAAATTTTAAAATTTATGTTTGTAACCAAAACATTACAAATAGAAAGAAAAAAAAACCCACACATACAAAAAACCCAAACACCTGAGGAAGTAGTCCTCCAATATTTGAAAAGATCAGCTCATTTAGCCAAGAAGATATCCTTGTCATTGACAAATGATCAGAGACCCGATATGCAGCTTTGCTTTTTGCTTTCTTCTTACCTATTAACATCAAATATCAACCCACATTCATGTTGGAACCGTACTTGTTTAGCAGTTGAAATAAGGAACTGGCTATACTCTGGATATACTCTGGAGCCCGGAGCCAAAAATCAAAAGCATCCTGTGGGAATCTATTGTCTATAAGGAAATTATAATAAAGAGTGTTGTATCATTTGTGATTTATAAACTGCTTTTGCACATTCTTCATGTCATAAATATTTACCAGCTTGCCACTGAACACTCTCTTCATGCATTTCGATCTATTTCATTAAGGCCTAGGCCAGGTAACACAGGCCTAACTCCAGGTTTTACAACCCTGGAGAATAAATCATGCATCATAAACAACATTTATTCTTTTCCGCCTTTCAGCCCTGCCCCATCCATATCACAGCTCAGAGAAGGTTCCCAAAGGACATGGCCTGAATTCCCAAGGCATCTGCAAGAGAATTCCTAGTCTAGAAGCTATGAGATCTGCAAAGCCCTGCCCCCCTTTCAAACTGAACTCCGAACGTTCCATTGAAAACACATACAGTTGGTCATTGAACAATATGGGGGTTAGGGATGCTGACACCCTTATACAGTCAAAAATCCATAACTTTGGACTCCCCAAATATATTACTAATAGCTTACTATTGACCGGAAACCTTACTAATAACAGTCGATGAACATATATTTTATATGTTACGTGTATGATATACCGTATTCTCATGATACAATAAACTACAGAAAAAATATTAAGAAAATTAAGTGAAATACATTTATAGTATTCCACTGTATTATCAAAAAAAAATCTGCATGTAAGTGGACCCATGCAGTTCAAACTCATGTTTCTCTTTTTTTTTTTTTTTTCAAACTCCTGTTTTTCAAGGGTCAACTATACTCTCAAGGTCCTACACACTTCACCCAGAAGGTGAATCCTATTTTCAGACCAAAATTAGGTACATGTTCTGACAATGGTTTTTATACATGGAATCTATGAATGCTATAGGGAATTTAGGTCATATGGTTGTATTCTCAGATTGCCTACCTACTGGCCCCACAGCCAAGAGACTTATTAATGAAGTTTTAAAGCATCGATCAATAAATCCATGAAGAGCAACGATTTAGGAGAATATTTAGACCTAAAAAATAATAATAAAATAATTTCAAATGCCTTATTATTGTTTCTGAGGAATACAATTTCTGACCCAGATTAAGAATCGAGCTGTCCAAGAGGAGTGTTATTTTAAATCTGTTTAGGGAAATGCACCCTAATTCCAGGACCATTAAAAATATTTCTGGGGGTAGTGTGGTCCAACAGTCAAAAGCTGGAGTGCTGGGATTGTGACCCTAAGAACTATGTGAGACTCTAGAGCTTCTATAACTTCCTCGTGTTTCATTTTGTTTGAGGACCCTGTTTACATTCCTATAGCCTTTATTAGGATTACTTAAAAGCAGTGATTATGTTTTCTTTTTATATCCCAAATGACCGACATATTACACAGCATAATTTAGAAGCTCTATCCTTGCACAAGGAAGAGATTCTTCACAACTCTTAGGTTATAATAGCCTCCCGAACCAGTGCTCAGGGAGAGAAAAGGTGCATGTGCACTCTCACCCTTGCACAGAGAAAGAGGCAGCGTTCGTGGATCAGAGTGTTGGCCTCCCTCTTCACCACAAGAGCTGGGGTTAGATTCCAGCTCTGCTTCATGTGACCTTGAGCAACCCTCTTGCCAAATACATCCTGGGTCCCTCCGCTTGTCCCCATCTCCACCAGCACCCCCCTTAATGCAGGCAGCTGTCACCTCGGTTCTGACATTGGGAGCAGCCTTTTCTTGGTTCTCCCCATGTCCACTCTTGTCTCCTCCAGCACTTATCCCCACAACAACCAAAAGGAGTTTTTATAAAACAAATCTCATTGTTTCATTCCACTGATCAAAACTCTTTGTTGCCTCCAGTGGTCCTCAAAGATAATGTTCAGGTCCCTTAACAGACAAAACCTTCACGACCTGCTGCTTGACCTGGTCCCCACTGAGCTTTATGGCACATCGTTCCTCTCTGTTCTGTTCACACAGCCTATTGGCTCCTCGCGTATGCAAACCCCTCCTCACCTCTGAGCCTTTGCTTATGCTCTTTCCTCCCTCTCTCCTTTATACCTCATTTCATCTGGTTAACCCTCACTCACCTTTCTCAATATACTCCAGAAAACGCTCTCTAATTCCCTCGACTAGGACATAGCACCTCATATTCTTTCTCGTGGCACTTATCTCAAAGGTATTTAATAAACTATTTGTAAAATTATTTGGTGTTTGTCTCCCTTGGTTCAACTAGACTCTGCATGAGGCCAAAGATGTGTGTGTCTGCCCCTCACAGGATCCTCATCACCTAGCACATATTTTATTCAAATATTTTGAATAAATAGCTGCAGAAGCTTTATTCTCTGAAACTGTTGCCTCATTTACAAATGGCAATAATGCCCACTTCACAGGATCACCATGAGGACTAAATCGTATAACTCATGTTAAAGCTCTATCATGGTGTCTCGTATATGGTAGACATTTAATAAATGTTTGTTAAGTGACTATAAGCACTACAGCTTCTGAAATGGCACCTCTTTAAATGGGCCTCATATGAAGACTAGGCTAGTAATTAGCACTTGTGAAGGTTTCTTTATTAGGTGATTAATCCAACTTAAACCTTGGGTGTTGAGGCTAAGGTATTATTAAGACAAGTGCTGTTGATTGGCACTTGCTGGGCATAGGCAGTGGCCTCGTGCCAAACCAGGACACTCAACAGTGTTGTCCTGGGGGATGGGTTCACTGTGAGTTGCGGAGATAGAAGGGAGGCTGTCTATGGTGCAAGGAGAATCCTGGTGTACAAATAAAGGCACGGTCATGCTTCCAGGCTGGTGACTTCAAAATTCAGCCCAGAATTCAGAAAACATTTCTTTTTCTCTTTTGTAGAAAGTTCACAGGTGGTGAATTAGATCCAAATGAAGGAATAAACTCAAGAGACAGAAATACATGGGATCCAGGAGACACTTGATCCAACATAAGAAAAGTGAGACTAGAGATGCCTGGGTGGCTCAGCAATTGAGCATCTATCTGCCTTTGGGCCAGGGTGTGATCCTAGGGTCCCAGAATCAAGTCCCATGTTGAGCTCCCTGCATGGAGCCTGCTTCTCCCTCTGCCTGTGTCTCTGTGTGTCTCTCTATGTCCCTCATGAATAAATAAATAAAATCTTTTTAAAAATTTTAAAAAGAAAAAAAGAATAGTGAGACTAGAATTTCTAAGATGATGGAGGAAAGGTCAGAAGCCCAGGAAAACAGTGGGGCAGCTGGCAGGAATGACCACCAGAGCAGGGTGGAGGGTTCTGGAAGAGATATCAACTGGGGCAAAGGTAGAGTTGATAAACTACCTGATGGGACAGTCTAATTGAGACGGAAAAAAAAATCTTAGATTTGGAGAAAGGAATTGGGAGAAAAATTGGTGACAAGTACTTGGAAGGCCAAGCAAAAGCAAAATGAGGTCATTGTGAATGCCAGAGTGAGGTGGAGAGCAGGGGTAGAGGATGAGGACTGGTAAAAGATAGAATATTTACTCCTAATGTATTAAGTGGCTCAGCTGTGAACACTCTTTGTACAGTTATCACATGAACAGTGACCTCGACTTACCCAATATGCTGGTATTACCACCTGGGGGATGGGAGAAAGGACTCTGAGTATGGGTGGAAAGAGTAGACATGGTGAGAGGAAGGCATTGCAAGTGACTGATTGAAGTCCTCATTTTTGATGGCAATAAATCCAACCAATCGATAAGAAATGCCATTTAAACATGTTAAGAACTGGGGCGCCTGGGTGGCTCTGTCAGTTAAGCATCTGCCTTCGGCTTAGGTCATGATCCCGGGGTCCTGGAATCAAGCCCCCCATCGGGCTCCTTGCTCAGCAGGGCATCTGCCTCTGCTTCTCCCCCTGCTTATACTCTCTCTCACTCTTTCTTTCTGTCAAATAAATTAAAGTCTTAAAAAATAAATGTTGGAAAATATGGAGATAAGGACCCAAAGCAGCAACTGAAAATATCAGAGAGCTGAACTAGAAAGAGCCGCAGTTGGTCTTTATAAACTTGGGGCATTGTTTGAATGTTTGAACTATAAACATGCATTTGTTTGATAGAAAAATTAATAAAAATGAATTTTAAAGAAACAAAGGAGGAGATGTGGCAAACTGTTTATTTTTTTCTCTATTTCTCAGTTTTTTTTAAAAAAAGTTCACTTATATATTTTATACAAGAGAAAAATAAAATCAACTTCTTGAAATGGAACATCTGATTTAAACAGGAAGAGAAATTGAAAAGCAGATCTAGGAGAGAGTTTGTTGAAGGGGAAAGGAGATTTCCATAGTGATGGGTTAAGTGATGAGTGATAGGTTTGGTCCAGAAAAACGTCTTTCTTTCTTCCAAATCCCTGTCCACCAGCACCCACCCCACTCCCAAATCACTCTAGCATCCAGGTCCCCCAAATTACAGGGCCCCACGTGCTCTCTGCACCACCCCCTTGCTGCATCCCAGCACTGAGTCAGTGAGCAATGGGTGTGTGTTTCCCGTATTTCTGACATGTTGCTATCAGCAAGAGTCAAGCACACTGTGCCTGCTGTAATTCTCCTTTACAGCATCCAGCACGGGCCATGGACAATTAGGGACTATGGATACTTAATGAGGATGCAGAGAATGGGTGGTGACACCGCAATGGTGAGCACACAGGCTGTGGGGTCTCCTAGACCTGGGCTGAATCCTAGTTCCACACCTACAAGCTGCTGGCTGCAGGATCCTGGGCAAGTCACTTCCCTCTCTGGGTTACAGAGTAAAAGAGCCTCCTCCTTCATAGAGTTGTTGGAAACATTCCTGGAGGCAACGCAGAACACCTGGCATATTGTAAATGTCCAATAAATGCCACCACTTTTTACCTGTGCTCATTTGGGACATGAAGACCGGGAAGTCACCACAACTGAGCAGTCTTGGCATACATGCCATCACCACCATCCACAATGGTAAATATCTTAAAATAATTTTTATTTTTAACTAATCTTTATTTTTCTAATCATCAACATCCCTGAAAATCTGGTTAATGGCACTAAAAGGCTTACAATAACAGGAACGACTACAAAACAGCAAGCCCCTGTTCCCCTACTATCACCTCCCAAGTCCTGTTTCCAGAGGCAAGCACTTTTGCCTCTTTTGGCTTTTCTTCTGGTATTGCATTCTGGTATTTGGACATTATTTCTAAATAATATCCTTATGCTGCCATTCTTTGACATGTCAATTTTAGACATTATTGTCAATGGAGATTTACATATCTCTCTCTTACACGCCACTGTCCCTGCTCCTTCCTCTAAAATGTCCCAATTTGGAGTTAAACCAATAATCAGTGACTAAGTACATATTTATTATTCACCAATTAGTCAAGTAGTAGACCAAATTGTATTTCCTTTCTTGAAGGCTTTTTTTTACTTTAGTTTTTCCGGTAGTTAAGCATTGCCTTCTTTACTCTTCATTTGACTTTCTTTGTGCCTTCTGCTATTTTACAAATGTTGTGACATATGTGCTACATACATTTTGAATACTATTTCCAAATGCTTAAGCTGATCGGTATTTCCTTCTGTTTCTTCCTCCAGTGCTGTCCATTCTAGAGCTGTTGATCTTGTGCTGTTCTTAGGGAACCCCCACCACCAGTTGTGCTCTGTATTGTGTGGCATCCCTGTTTTCCAAATCCTACTTCTTTTTTCTGGATTTAATTCCTTGTTTTGATGAAGTACATTTTCCAATATCTTCTAAGATAGGTGCATAGGAGGTAAAATTTTAGGTAATATTTTAATTCCTCCATCACATTGGGATTTTGGTTGAACTGGATGTTGAATTCTGATTAAAAATCATATTCTCATGGAAATTTTAAGGCATTGCTTCTATTCTTGTAGCATCCAACGTTGCCCTAAAGAAGTCTGACATCATCCTGAATCCAAGTCCTTTGTATGCGACCCATTTTTCCTTCTGAAAATTTTTAGGGTCTCCTTGTCCTAAAATTTCACAGGGATAAGTTTCAATGAAGATTTTTTAGTCCATTTTTTTCTGAATACAAGGTGAATCTTTTCAATCTGGAGACCCATGATCTTTTGTTCTAGAAATTTTTCTTAGTATATTTCTCCCTCCTTTTCCTCTAGTCTCCTAAAATTTCTTTTGGTCACACACCACCTCCTGAGTTGATTCTAAATTGTTTTTGAAATCTGAAGTTTTATTCTTTCAACATTATCTTCAAACCTTCTGTCTAACTTTTTACTTTTATTTTGCACTTTTTAAATTTCCAGGAGATCATTTCTCTTCTCTAATTAATCTGTTTCCATAGCACTTTGTACTTGTTTCAGGGATGCAATATTTTTCTTTATCTCTCCAAAGTGTAATACTTATATAAAGGTTTCTGTTTCTTAACTTACTTTCTTTTCCAAAGTTTCTTTTCTCTTTACACTATCAAGTTTTTTCCCTCTTTATGATATTCTCTTTTTCACATTGGAAGTTTCATCAAAAGTGAGTCTGTCTTGGGGCACCTGGGCAGTTCATTCTGTTAAGCATCCCAATCTTGGTTTTGGCTCAGGTCATGATCTCATGTGAGATCAGCCCTGTATAGGACTCCACACTCAGTGGGGAGTCTGCTTGAGATTTTCTCCCCCTTCCCCTCCCCCACTATAATATGTGACCACATGTGCACACACCCTCTCTAAAATACATAAATATTTTTAAGTGAGCCTGTCTTTCCATAATTAAGATTAAGCACCATACATCCAATTAAAAAGTATGGGTTCATGATGAACTCTTACCAGTGGGCATCTGCAGAAGCTGATGAGGTAATGAGCTGCCTTTTTACTGGGGAACTTCCAAAAATAAAGATCTTATTAAGAAAATAAGTGTTTTCTTTTGGAGTAGTCAGTTTCTCCACAAAGGAATATTCCAGTCTTCTGCTTAGGGCAGGATGATCTAAGGATGGGGCTAACCAAAGCCTGGCTGTGAGCATTCTGAAGAGGGCTGGGGTCTCACTTGTAGATTTGTGTTTCTGCATTGCTTGCAGAATGGGATCCAACCATGCACTTGACTGTCTCTAGGTCTCCCCAGCTAAGAGAAAGAGGCAGGAAATAGTTTCCTGGCTGCTTGACATAGGGGGAATAAGACCTTAGCATCCAAAATCCTCTATATTCTGAATTTCAAGAAATCTCCCTGTTTATTGCTACTAACTGTAGCACCTGGTATCTCCAATCCTCAGCCTTTCTATGGTTCTGTCCAGTAATGTGGCTTGTTTCTCATTGATACCAATGCTCATTCCCCTCCCACAGTCACTCAGGTTGTTGCTCTCTCCAGTCTGGTAAGTCAATTGCCATTTCTCCAAATGTTTTCCATATTCCAAAATTTGTTGAAATGTCTCTAGTGACTTCTCTTCCACCTTTCTTTTTGTCTTATTCTGTCTTTTTTTTATCATGGTAAAATTTACACAACATAAAATTAACTTTAACCATTTTAAAGTATACAATTCAGTGGCAACAAGTGCATTCAGTGTTGTGCAACCGTCACCTCTCTCTAGTGCCAAACATTTTCATCACCCCAAAAGGAAACCCTATACCTATACCTATAAAAGGAAGCAGTCACTCCTTGTTCCTCCTCCCTCTCATCTCCTGGAAACCACCAATCTGCTTTCTGCCTCTATGGATTTGCCTACTTTGAATGTTTGCAATAAACGGAATTATGTAATATGTGACCTTTTATGACTGGACTCTTTCACTTCGCATAACATTTTCAAGGTTCATCCGTGTTGCAGCATATATCAGTACTTCATTTATTTTAATAGCTGAATAATATTCCATTGTATGGATGTACCATATTTTGTATATCTCTTCAACAGTGGATGGACTTATTTTTTTCTCTTTTATTCCTTTCCTATCATTAGGGGTTGGAATTGAAAAAGAGAGATGAGATATGTGACTGGTAAGTCTGCCATGGTTAGCCAAAACAATGCTGCTAAGTATAGATACAAGCTCCATCTCTTCAACCACACAACAGCCTGGGTTTCATTTTTACCTCTGTTTTAGGAATCAGTCCTGTGACCAGTCACTATTAGAGTGACCATTAAAAGGATGTACTCCACCCCATCAGAGCCACAAATGGAAATCCATTCCTCTTCCCTGACCTGGGGTCTCCCAGGCAAGGAAATCCCCAAAAATGTGGTTGGGAAGGCAATCCAAAATTGTTTAGAATAGTATGACTGTTTGGTTATTAGATAAGTGTATTTTAACTGCAGGATTATTTAAAATTAAGTATAACACTGATAAGTATTTCAAGTCATTAAAGTATTTGTATTAAAGAACAATTCCCCAGAGCTAGGGTTTTAAGAATACACAATCTCATTCTATAGAACCTCATACTCCACACCTTAGTCATTTTGAGATATGAGCAACATCCCAGTTGAAGAATTAATATGAAAAGATAAATGTATACTTAGGTGTCAATACTCATTTTGAGAATATTCATGTAGATATCATGTGGTCTATGGAAAAAGATTAGAAATAGAAGCTTATGAGGTGCTACTGCATTTGGAATTCACTAGAGATTAATTCCCGAGGAGATATCTGGAATGAAAGAGTTTGGGGTGCTCTTGATGAAATGTCACCTCAGACTCTCAAATTTCTTAAACATACAAAATCTGAACAACTCCTAGAGAAGGTGGAGCATATTTCCTGAAAGCCCAGCCAACAAGGTTCATGGAAAAATACACAAGCCCCCAGAAAAAAGAGCCTAAGGCAAGTCCTTGTTTTAATTCATCCTTACTTATTGGCACGACTGGATGCAACACTAACCTTCCTTTGTCCTTATATTGGAAAGGAGAAAGTCCTTCCTCAACACCTTTCTTGAGATCTTGTGCCAGTGAGGATTCAGTCCTTCTCAGGAGGCGTCTCCCATCACTTGGGAAACAGAGGCACAGGGCTGGGTGGCAGAGTTCTTGGGCAAGAGCATTCCAGAAGCCCCTCCCTGATGGAGTTTGGGCATTTGCCCCAGGTTTTCACAAGCATAGGAGTTTGCTCCCTTACCATGTCTTCCCGCTCTCACATTTAAAAAGACATGGGCCACATCTTGAATAAGGCCACAAAGGGCCACTCTATAGGTTTCTTGCATTAGCCATATTCCTCAAAGGCTTGACATGAGAACCAAATAGCCACTGGCAAATAAATGGCCCTGCAGTGAACAGAGGGCTGGTTCCTCTCCTGAGTCTATGTACAGGCAAACGGAGCAGCAGACTTTACAAAGAGACAGAGACATGGAAGCATAGGAGGAGGGCAAAACAGATCAACAGGACAGAGAGGCCAGGAAGGGAGAGCGCAAAACAAGTTGGTCAGCAAATTTGTTGAGTGGGTAAATTCTTAGGAAAGACAAGTGTGAATACTAATGATGTAGTTTCAGTAGGGACTGCAGGTTCCCTTTCTGGTCATATTCACCACCCTTAATGTGACCACCCCCTTGTCATCATATCATCACCATCATCATCAATGCAAATAAAATGGAATGAGTGACAACATCTATGCTGTACTATTGATCACGGCCAAGATGGCCATGTCTGTAACTATCACCACAGCATCACCAGCACAATCAGTGCAAAAACCCTGTAATAAGTGACAGTAAGCATGTGCATCATGTAGGGTACTCTGTAAAAAGAGGAAGCAGAAGCCAGACCCAGCCCTCTAGGAATGCATTATCATCAGGAGCATTGTTATTAGCTAAAATGTATTGAAGGCTTACCATGTGCCTGGCACTGTGTAAGGATTAAACCTTATAATACCCCACAAGGCAGGAATGCCCTCCTATCACAAATGAGAAGATAGATTCAGAGGGGGTAAGTGACATGTAAGAGATCACACAGCTAAGGAGTGGTGACACCGGGATGTGAGCCAGGCAGTTTTTCTTCACAACAGATACCTCACTCTGATGTATATTGTCTCCCACCACCTTCTCCAGTTGTCTTCGAATTGGGGCATGAACAAGAGGATCCATTGGGGCAGGAAGAAAATATTAGAGCTGCTACACATTCTTACTTATCATTTCATCTTTTAGTTTCTATTTGATATGTGTTTTATGATGTACATAACTTATCACCAATATAGAGCATCTATACGGTTTAAAAATAAATAAGTGAGTGAAGTAAGTCAATTGGAGAAGGACAAACATTGTATGTTCTCATTCATTTGGGGAATATAAATAATAGTGAAAGGGAATATAAGAGAAGGGAGAAGAAATGTGTGGGAAATATCAGAAAGGGAGACAGAACATACAGACTCCTAACTCTGGGAAACAAACTAGGGGTGATGGAAGGGGAGGAGGGCGGAGGGTGGGGGTGAATGGGTGACAGGCACTGAGGGGGGCATTTGATGGGATGAGCACTGAGTGTTATTCTGTATGTTGGTAAATTGAACACCAATAAAAAAATAAATTTATTATAAAAAAATAAAAATAAAATAAATAAATAAATAAATAAATAAATAAATAAATAAATAAATCATATTATGGATATGCTTAATTCTTTACTGATAGAAGCATGCAGTCAAAACTGCTTGAAGACACTCAGACAGAGCTAACGTGACCAACCCGCATAGCTGGGCAAATGGAAAAGTAAATCAGTTGGATCTGAGCTTACCTCTGGGGAAACACGGTCAACATATATAATTCTGGACGCACTATGATTGTGTTCTACAGAATTAAAGTCTTCCACAAGTGACTAAAATGATGACATGTCCCTCTGAATGACCTCTCTTTAATTTTATCTATCACTTATTATATTAATATTATCTATCTTACTATTCCTCTTACTACATGCCTGTAGGGATAACAATTAACATGTATTAGTTTAATACATTTTTAATTATAGAGATATAGTTTCATTCCTTTCTAAGTCCCCTCTGAAAGCGTCCTGTTTCTTCATTTGAAAAGTCGGTATAGGCCTTTCAAGGGACTGCTTATCTTCTAGAGATACATAGCACGAAGCGTAGGTGTGAATGCCAGGATGTCTAAGATATGCTTCAAAGGAATCTGGAGGCAGCAAGTGGATGGGGATCAGAAGAGACGGAATTAGCCAACGGTTGATCATTATGGAGGCTTGGAGACGGATACCTAGGGTACATAAGTTACTCTGTCAACTTTACATGTTTTAGTTCTGTAATAATTTAAAAAAATAGTTAAGAGGAAAAAAAAGAAAAGCACAACTTTATTTTTTTTTTTGTACTGAGCGCTGTGAGAGCTCCCCTCCCAGCTGAGAAAGGAGCAGAATGATCAAATGTGGATTTCACAGAAATTATGGTAAGCCCCGTCACATCGCCCGAAAATCATGAGCTTGTCTAGTAAATGTGCACCCGCCCTCTGCTATTATGTTAGAATCAACCTCACGTAAGAAATAACAACTAGAGGAGAAAAAAGAGGGCCTACTTTTAAGACAATCATCCCATTCGCTGTGCAGGGAAAAACTCAATGTCATGGATCATTGAAATGATGTCCCTTGAAAATGCTTTTTGGTGGATATTACTGGTGTGGGCAGCCAACATGGGACTTGACACACATGCGTGGCTCTCAGGGCTGAGACCATTGATTTGGAATCTGACCCGAATCTGAATGGCATCACTCAGAGGGGCATGTGGCAGTTTAAAGGACACCAGGCAACATCCCAAAGGAAACAGTGAGATGCAGACCCACGTTCCCACGGGGACCAGAAACCCCAGCAAACGCTGATCGCACAGCCACACGAAGCAAAGCTCAGGGCAGTGCATTCTCATTTTCATCCAACAGTGTGGAGAGGACAGGGGCCTGCGGTGTGCACCATGGCCCATAGCTACCGAAAAGCACAGAAGGGCTCCCAGGGCAACAGCCACCTGTTAGCCATACCACAGCTCCAAGAAACCAGAGCCACCCCTGCCAAAAGGCCTTAGGCGAGGGCTCTTCCGGAGTACAGCCTCCCAGCTCTCTTCCATCCTTTGTGCTCTGAGCAAGAATTTCCGCACTGAGAGCTCAATTCCAATTATGCCCTGAGATAATATCAGAATGATAGGTAAAAATAGGCTCAGCTTTGTGGCTGGGCAGCCAAAGCACACAGTGCCACGGGGAGAGCTGGCTGATTGGGATCTCTAGCGGTGGGGACGTCTTCTGCGAGGCCCAGGGCGGTGGGAGCAGTGGCATCATCCCTGGCTTCCCAGAAGGCCGGGGAGGGAAGCACACCGGGGCTGGTTGCAACATGGGCTTTCCCGGGAAGCTAGAGGGTCGGTCCGCCTCTCCGGGGCACTTGGGACAGAACCAAAGGGAGGTCAGAATGAGCCAGGCTGGGGTGGGGAGACTGAAGGTGGGGGGTCTGATGGGTGGCCTGCACAGTGGCAGAGCCCCGGAATCACAAAAACGCAGAGGTGGGAGAGCTTCAGAAGGTCACTAGTGTCCATCCCATCATCACCTCTCCACCCTTCCCCACGGAAGAGCCAAAGGCTTGGGGGTGGGGGATGGCTTTAGACTCTCCATAACATCCATCAGCAAACCTCCAGGCTGCCCCCAAATAAACACACAATCTAAAGGGAAAACAGGGGGCGCTTGGGTGACTCAGTGGTTAAGCATCTACCTTGGGCTCAGATCAGGGTGTGGGCATCCTGGGATTGAACCCTACTCGGGATCCCTGCTCTCCTGGGAGCCTGCTTCTCCCTCTGCCTCTGCCTGCAGCTCCCCCTGCTTGTGGGCTCTCTCTCTCTCTCTCTCTCTCTCTCAAATAAATAAAATAAAATAAAATAAAATAAAATAAAATAAAATAAATAAAATAAAATAAAATAAAATAAAATAAAATAAAAGTAAAACAGGGCTTGCTCTACATGTGCTGCTTCAAGGAAAACTCCCATGGTCCCCTAATGAAGATGTCAGTGTGCCCAACCCTCTCCTACAGAAGAGTTTTGGGACTATCCCTGCCCCCTTACCCCCAAGCTAGCCAGCACTTGAATCAACCCTACAAGCTGTCAATGTCTGAAGAGACTAGGACCTCACAGTCTCCAGGGGGGAGACCCACCCAGCTGTCAGTGGTGCCATCCAAAAAACTTTTTCTAGCCATTTGGTAACGCAGATCATTAGCCTGGAAATGTTCTTATTCTCTTCGAGCCAGTCATTAATTTCTTGAATTTGACCCCAAGAAAGTGAGCCTGAAAAAGATAAAAAGTTCTACAAAAAACTGTTTTTATAACATTTTTTAGAATAGCAAAGAGTTGAAACTATGGAAGATTAATAATGAATGATGCATCCACTCAATTTTATATAGAGGATGCAGCAATATAAAAAGATGCTTGTGGGGCAGCCCGGGTGGCTCAGCAGTTTAACGCTGCCTTCAGCCCAGGGCTGAAGAGAAGAGAAGCCCTCTGCTTCTCTTCCTCTGTGTCTCCCATGAATAAATAAATAAAATCTTTAAAAAAATAAAATAAATAAACAGATGCTTGTGATAATTTATAAGAGGCTAAAAATGTAAAGAAATCAGGATGCTGAATCTACTATTCAATAGGACTAAGTTAATATTTTTAAGGAAGACCCATTTTTTAAAAGATTCTATTTATTTATTCATGAGAGGCACACACACACAGAGAGAGAGAAAAGAGAGCCAGAGACACAGGCAGAGGGAGAAGCAGGCTCCATGCAGGGAGCCCGATATGGGACTCGATCCCAGGACCCTGAGATCATGACCTGAGCCGAAGACAGATACTCAACTGCTGAGCCACCCAGGTGCCTCTAAAGAAGACCCATTTATAAAAATGACTAGAAATGATCCCATTGATATGAAATATCTAGAATAGTTAAGTTCATATGGACAGAAAATAGAATAGCAGTTACCAAGGACAGGAAAGGGGAAATGGGGAATTACTGGTTAATGGGGACAGTGTTTCAGTTTGTGATGATGAAGAATTTCTGGAGATGGATGGTGATGATGGTTGCACAACAGTGAAAAAATGTTCTTACTCCCCCTGAACCGTACACTTAAAAATGGTTAAAAAGGTAAATTTTATGTTAGGTATATTTTGCCACAGTAAAAAAAAAATGTGTCCAAAAAATGGCTAGAAGAGGAAATAAACTAAAAAGAAACCATATTTGAGTGAGAGAACTTGGCATGATTGTTTTTTATTTCTAGTTTTCCGTATTGTCTAAAATATATGCGAGGGATATATTTAGTTGATCTTGGAAAATCCAAAAAATCTGATTTTCAAAAATAAATTGCAAAAGCTATTGAATAAAAATGTCTTTCATGTCTTTCTACAAGTTTTGCAGGGCAATAATACTCCACTTTCCTCCATTAAGTTTAACACTGAACCTTGGCTGATTACCCTGCTCATTTTACTCAGGAGGAAACTGAGGCTCACAGAGGTTGGGTGACCTGCCAGGATCCATGTTTTGCCAGGGACGGTTTAGATGATTTAACCATTGCAACCCCAGGCTGTTTATGGGGGAATGGCCAGCACAGATCACCAGGACTTGACATTTATTTTACCCTGAGACAGAAGCTTTCCAAAGAGAGCTTTCTGTAAAGAAAAAGCTCTTCCATTAAATAAAATTCCAACCAGCCTCTACCTTCCTTAATTTTTTGGCTTTCATGACAAAACAAAACAAAACAAAACAACAAAAACAAAACAAAACAAAACAAACAAACAAACAAAAAAAACAACGCTTTTTTAAAAAAAAAGGAAAAAAATACTCTTGGATTTTATCCCCCAAAAAAGACAATTTCTTAGTAGATCTCATAGCCAGCCAACAAACTTTAGTAAACTTTCCCCAGTCTCTGTTTCTCAGAATTAGGACCCTGAGGCTTTGAAACGCTGAATCATTAAGGACTCAGTTATGTTCAAGAGGTGGGACACCCTGAGGTAGGAAATTTAGACTAATCTATGTTGGAATGGTTTTGTTTTGTTTTGTTTTGTTTCCAGTGAGGGCTATTAGTAATTTAATATCCTAATTTCATTCATTTTCATCAATTAGAATATTGAGTTACCTGGAGCACACATTCCTCCCACATTCTGATTGTTCTTCATTTTAAATAAGGCAGCACTGTCCAAGGGCCATGTGTTAAAAGGTCTAAATGCTTCAGTGATGAAGGTGAATGGCTTACCTGTTGATATTCTAGGCATCACTTTACCTTCAGTGATCTTTGCACTTGGGAAATACGAAATCAGGCAGTTGGTGTCAAGCACAAGAAGTATTCATAAGCTCTTTGCTAAATTCACTGAAACAAAAGAAATCAATTCTGGGATCCAACACCTAGTAATTAAGGAGCAACGCCTCATTAGTAATAAAGAGAATATGGAGTAAAGAGAGGTCTCAGCTGGAACTCCTGCCAAGCCCAAAGAACCAGCTTGGTTGGAGGAGGAGACAAATAGATACCAGTGAGTCAGTCAAGCTCTGCATACACAGAGGACATTCTGTGAATCAACACCAAATTGTGACCTGAGTTTCCAGGTTCTGTGATGGTCACAACACTCAGATAAGATGCCTCGAGGAGAAGCTACTAGAGAGAATTCACAGCAAAGGTCTAAGCAAGCACAAGGGAGGGGCTTCATCTCAAAGGTCAACTCTGATGGGTGGAGGCTGCATGGAACGCCGAGTTGGGAAGGGTCGGAAGCTACAATCCCAGGGACCAGGATAGGTGTGGGGAGAAGGGGGATGATGGCAAGTGTGCCAGACTTTTGTCACCCCCGACCCAAACTCTCATGAAAATCACTCTTCCAAAACTGTCTAGGCAACACCTGTCTTAGGTAAAAGGGAGAGGAAGATGAAATTTGTTTTTAGCACACCAAGCTTGCCTCTACTCTTCCCCTCCTCCCAGTCTCTGGCACCTTCTGTCCTCTCACTATTATTTCAGCCTCTTCACTTCTCCAGGGAGCTAATGACAAAGAGGGTCAGGTCCCAAGGATTGTCGTGCCAAAGCAGATGGCGTTAGATCTCGGTGTCCCTGTTCAGATCTCAGAAGCCTGGCTCCGAGGCACACGCTGGTAGGTCGGTCTGTGGTGGAAGAGGAGAGACACAGCAGAAGGGGGGACGACAACCAGAGGCCATCTATCTTCCTTCAAGAGAGAGGCTTGGACAAAAGGCAGAAGAACGTAGACAAGGCTCTCCTCCTTTCATGTCTGGGGTAGACTGAGTCTGGTCCAAAGGCAAGACTCAAGCTCTTGGCTGTGAAATCTAGCTCCAACCCTAGTCGGGTGAGCTCACCGGAGGAGAGCCCCCTTCTGTGCTCTTGCTGCGCATGCTCACTTTATTCAGCAGACCTGTCCCGGGGCACTGGAGGACCCTTCCTACTCCGTTCTGAGTCACCCCTCCTTCTCCTTCTCCAAAGGAGTTCGGAGGCCACCCTTACAAGCCCATACTCCCTGGACCTACTTCTTTGCCAATATCACTAGGACATTTAGTAAACGATAACTAAATGAAAGGATCAATAGCTGCCTCGGACCCTTCAAGACAACAAAGTCTTCCAAGGGATAGACCTTTCTGAACAAGTCCCCAGCTGATAAAAATACAAAGGCCAGTCCTCCCAACCTTACTATGAAGGCAGCTGATCTTATCAAACCTTCCTATCGCTTAAGTCGGCCTCACCCAAGGGATTTTCTGTTACCCCTGAGCTGGTTCTAGTCTACTCAGGGAGGACATGGTGCCAACCAATGCAGCTCTACCTCTCTCAGCCCGGCTACGCCCTTGCCCCCATACCCGCCAAGGACAGAACAGCACATGCGTTGCTCATACATGGCACAGGTGAATTGCAAGGGCTTTAGGTCAGGCCAGCTTTGGGCTAAAAAACTCAGCAAGTTACCCAAGTGTCTACGTCTCAGATTATAATAGAAGGATAGTCTTACCTGCCTGGTATTCTGTGACGTCTGCTAGAATGAGGGCTCCCAAGAGAGAGGCCACTAGGCTGCTCAAGGTACCAAGTGGCCCATGCCTATGGCACCCCCTAGAGTTGTGCGCTGTTAATTGCATGTGGTGGCCCTGCCTCTGGGACAGGGGTTTTGTCGTCCTGTCTCCCAATCAGCCCTAAGAACCTAGCATAGGGCAGCCTGCCTTGAAGTGGGAGCTCAATAAATGCACGTTGGGTCAATGAGCAGGACTTTCACAAGGACTTCAGTCAATAACATCAGTGCAGGGCTCGGCTTTGGAGTGAACACTCAGTAAATGGTAACAGTGATTATCGTTGGTGGTGGTGTGGCTGAGATCTAACCGGAAAGACTTGCCTCGAGCCTGGATTTTATAAATTCACGGGGCGCTGGACTTGAATGCCCATCGACATCCTCCGCCAAGCTCTCAGCTCCTGACGGAAGTCGCTTTTCTCACATCCTACCACCCATTGCTGAAGCCTTTGCCCTTCTCTCTTGCTTGGCCTGGTTGGCCTCTTTCTGCCCCCCAGCCCGACCCTGACTCCAGTCCTGCCGCTGCAGGACAACAGGGCTACCATCTGGCTGCCACGGGGATGGCTGTCTCATCTTCGTGTGACAGTCAGGACTTTCTCTCCTCTGCCTCTTCTTGGCAACTTCATTTGGCACCAGGGCTGCTATTCAGTAGCTCAGCCCTATTTAAAGGTCACAGCTCCTTCTTGGAAATGGCACAGACCTGAAAACAAGGGGCCCAAACACCTCTGCCAATAGGGACATTGCGTAACGACGGCACCGTGTCCCAGGTGCAGAGGACCCGGTTTCAGAGAGGTGACAGGAGCTCTTTGCTACACTTGGGGAGGCTGCATGGGTGTTCAAGCTGCCTCTCATTCGAAGGGACAGATCTGGTTTTGAAAGATGGACCACCCTGGCTCCAGCATGGCCATGCCCCTCCTTCCTCATCCTCACCACACCCACAGGGACAATCTCTTTTCGGGGGACAATAGGTGGCTGTCACCTTTGTATAATACAAACAATGTCAAGAAAGAACCCACCCAAGAAATATGACCTCCCCAAATGCCTGGGATTCCACTATTAGTGATTCACTCCTTCGGTTCAGTACCACCCACTCTCTTGCCATCCTGGGAAACACGCATTCTCCTGGGAGGGGTTACCCATTAAGTTCCTAACACCTGGAGTAAATAAATTCACCAGACATTTTATTTTCTCCTGATAGGTGGAATGCATGGGTGCCTGGCCCATGGAGTTGAGGAGGGTCTCACAGGAGTCAGAGAGTGGGTAGGGCAGTCAAACTTTCTTAGGGTCACCAGGTTTCCAAGAGCTTGACCTGCCTGCCCCTTCCAAAGGCAGCTGGTCCTGGAGCTGTTGATTTCCATGAGTTAATCACCAAAGGATTCAAAGAGGCAACATACTGAAGGGACCAACTTGGTACCCCACATATAATTGATACTTGACAAATGTGAGTCTGTCCTACTCCTCCCAGGAATGGAGTGATACATTTGTCTTGGAGGAGAGCATTGGTTTGTACCCGCTCCTCAACTTCTAGGAAAGACAAGTCAAAGAAATCAGGCTTCTCTTCTACTCCATGTTACAGCATGGGCACTCCTCTGCCCAACCAGCCCCCTGGGTCTCTGGCTCCTTGGCCGCTGCTGTGGGAGAGAAGGAGAGGGTCAAGGGCCCACGTTTGAGCAACTGCTTGATTTGGAGAGACTTGGTTCCTGGGTCCCGAGGCTGAGAGTTTGAGGAGCCTCTTGTTTAGTGTTGATTTGACTCTGTTCTCCTGCACTGCATATTCTCTCCTGTGGACCCGGTTCTTCTTGAGGTTCCGGGCCTCAAGAAGTTGACCTCTGTGGACAGCATTACCAGTATCCTTCACCCTCTGCCTTCTAGGGACACTCAGCCAATGGGAGTGCCTGGAAGAGATTGGGAGGCAGGAGGAGAGGGATGGGCGATTTATTGCCCTAAAATCCCTTCCTACTGCAACAGCATTATGGTCCCACAAGCCATGGTCATGGATCCCAAGAGGCAGACCCTCTCCATGGCTCCATCTGCCTAGGGCTGGAAAAGACATCCCACTCTTACTAGTCCCTGGGGACAATGCCATCTCTTACTGACCATCACCCCTTTACTTCCCATCCACCAGATTTGTTATATAGACCAAACAGGATTCCATATACAGTTTCTTCACCAATCCTTTTTGAGAAATGAAACACCCCTGAGACCTCCCCTCTGGGGGAGGCCATGTAGAACAAGATCAAAATTAACCTGGAGTGGTAAGAGTGACTTCACAGCTTGGATCTGCTGATTCTCTACTTTGTGTTTAACATGCATTTTCTCATTTAACCCCCACAACAGAGGTGTGTAAGTGTCATGTAATTTGCCCAAGATCACACAGTTGAATTTGACAAGTGCACAGGAGTGCCAGTAAGTCAGTATTTGAGGTCAACTTTCAGACTCTAAGTCCAGCAGCTCTGGACTTGGAGTCAAATATTCCATTTTACCATCACTTCTCTTCACTGCAATCTAGTTGGACAGACATTTCTGAGTTTATCTTCCAAAAACAGGCTCAGTTCAAAGAGCTAGTTATGATTTTACTGGATGCAGTGGGGAAGATGTGACTGCTCTAGAGGCCAAAATAAGTCAGGCCATTGGCAAAGATGTAATATGGAGAACTTGCCTGAAGCCCCCTACTCCTCTTCCTTGGGGAGCCTTGTCTACTCCCTTCCAGCCCCCTGCTCTACAGCCTCCTGCTTGTCTGCCGAATCCACTAACACCAGCTTACCTTACCAGTGCATGTCCATCTGTCCGTTTCTTCCATGCCCTGATCCCTGCTCCCTGAAAGTGTTTCAGTGTAATCCAAGATGACCTATTGCCTTAACTTATTTAAATATGCATATCCTAAAGGTAGAACACAAAAAATAATATTAATGGTGGAAATTTTAGGGGCTCCAGGGTTGCTCAGTGGTTGAGTGTCTGCCTTTGGCTGGAGGCGTGATCCCAGGGTCCTGGGATCGAGTCCTGCATCAGGCTCCCCACAGAGAGCCTGCTTCTCCTTCTGCCTATGTCTCTGCCTCTCTCTGTGTGTCTCTCATGAATAAATAAAAACAATTTTTAAAAATGGCAGAAATTTTAAGTGCCAAGTTGGGCCAGTCAGAGAGATATTTATGAAGGAAATCTTTTGCTGATCCCTCAAGGTTGCCACACAGATATCTAGATTATAGCTCCAAATCCTTTAATATGAAAAGTGCACATACTGGCATCTTAGAAGCCCTGGGATCTTTGTTTTCAGAGGCTTTCACAGGGGGAATGGGGGATGAAGAAGCTGGCTCACCCCAACTTAGAGCCCAAGCATCTCCTCTTTTTTCCATAACTGACAGCAAGCATGTACCAAATATTTCACATGCTCCCCTAATTTTCTAGCTTGCCTTCCAGCTTACGTTGGGGCAATATAGAGAGCTCTAGCCACAGACTGTGGGCATAAGTGATATGTGCCACTCCTGAGCTGAAGCAGCTAAAGGTTTATGTACCTCCTCTACCTCTCCCTTCCCCTGCCTTGAAGGTCATTAGTCCTAGATGGTGTACTCATGGGAGGGCCAACCAGCCTGCAACAGATATTTGGTGAGTAAGAAATCAATGTTTATTGTTTTAAATCACTGACATTTTAGGGTTGTTTATTACTACAGCAAAGCAGAGCTTATCCTGACTAATACACCATGGAAGATGAAATCTGAACAAGTGTTTGTGCTGATAGGACTGTTGGCATTAATCTCCCATTCTCTATAACCTAAGAGCTAGAAAAAGAAAGAAAAAATCAACACTTCCCAGACATCTTTGAGGCATGGTGCTAGAAACAAATTAGTTTCCACCCAATGACGCCCTTGTGAGAAGCAGTATAACATTATAGCAGAAACATGAGTATTTAGAGACATTTCAGTCACTGGACTCCTCATTCCAGAGTTTTGTCACAAGCTTCATGGATCCCAGAGGCACTTGTAGTAAAAGGAGCCAGGACGGTGGCTTCCGAACCTCTGGATCACAACTACAGCAGCATCACTTTGAAATAGTGCTACTCAGTGGAACTCTTCAGATTTCTACTTCTCCAGCTCTTGCAACATACTATAAGCTCATAATCCCCTGAACTGAATTCTTTTCTTATTGAAATACAGAGTGGTCGCTATTTCCTTCACTGAACTCCAGATCCATGTTGCTTTAAATGGTTTGAAACTTTCTGAAAAAAGAGAGCATAGCAACAAAGATGATATAGAGCACTCCAAAGGCTCAAAGCTGGGAGAAGGCAGATTCTCTGAGACCTCAGAAGTTTGTAGGAAAAAAATGTAGTAGGAAGAATTGACACATAACCATGAATTTATTTTTAAATCATAGCATCAATGATTTAATGCAAATCCTTCCCATTACACTTGAAGATGGGAAGGAAGCCCAGTCTCTTCTCCAAGGTGGCACAGACAGTAAAGACCGAGCTGTAGTTCAAATTAAGGTTCCCTGAATGTGGCTTCTACTAACAACTTTGCAGGCTCCATCAAGAAACCTAACAACAAGCTGCTGGGAATATTTCCCCTGCAGATCCCCGCAACTGTCCCAGAGGCATCCCCAATGTTCTGCACACCACACTTATACATACCCCCACCCCATGGCTGGCTTCCTATACACACTCCTGAAGGGAGCAAGGGAAAGCCTTTGTAGACAGCTAGTGAGCATGCAGGGAAAGCCAGCCAACTCTGCAGAACTGGGAGAAAGTTGAGAGTCAGTACTTCCCTAGGGTAAGCACATGGGAAGCTATCAGTGTGTGCTTGGCTTGGCAGGAAAGAAAAGGCATACAATTGTAAGAACCCCACCATAACCACCACCAAGAGGGTACAAGAAGTGTAAAGCAAAAGAACCCATAGAAAAGATCTGAGAAAGTCAAAGAATATGTAGCAGGGCTGACAGAAGTTATTTCTCAAAGCCAGTCAGTAAAGACTGGAGGAGGTGACTGCTTCTTCAAATGTGAAGACAGCAATGTAAGAATTTAAAGGATATGAAAAATCAAGGAAACGTGACATCACCAAAGGAACACAATAACTTTCCAATAACCAGACCCAAAGAAATGGAGATCTGTGATTTGTCCAATAAATAATTCAAAGTCATTTCTCAGTGAGCTACAGGAAAACACAGAAAGACAATTCAATGAAATCAGGAAAGTAATACACAAACAAAACAAAAAGTCTAACAGAGATTCAAATCATAAAAGAGAACCAAGCAAAAAAAAAATTCTGGAGCTGAACAATACAATGAATGAAATGAAAGATGCAATGGAAAGCATCACAAGCAGACATGATCGAGAAAAAGAAAGAATCTGTGAAGTCAAAGACAGGTCATTTTCACTTATCCAGTCAAAGGAAAACAAAGAAAAAAGAATGAAAAAGAGTGAAGAAAGCCTACGTGAGTTAATTGGATGCCATCAAGCAAAAACAATCCATTGGAGTCCCAGATGGAAAAGAAAGAAAAAGGTGGTAAGCTTATTTAAAGAAAAAAATGGCTGAGAAATTTCCAAATCCAAGGCAAAATTTAGATATCCAAGTTCATGATGCTCATAGGTCTCCAAAAAGATCCAACCCCAAAAGATCTTCTCTGAGACATATTTTAGTGTCACTGTCTAAAATCAAAAACAAGGAGAATTTTTAGGCAAGAAAAAAAAATCCCTCACAAACAAGGGAAACTCTATAAGGCTATCAGTGGACTTCTGAGCAGAAACCTTGCAGGTCAGGAGAGAGCAGGATGATATATTTAAAGCACTGAGGGAAAAAAAACTGCCAACCAAGAACACATTACCTGCCAAAGCTGTCATTCAGAAATGAAGGAGAGATAAAGACTTTCCCAAACAAACAAAAGCTGAGGTGGTTCATGGTTGGACCTGCCTTACAAGAAATGCTGCAAGTTCTTCGGGCTGAAATGAAAGCATGCCAATTAGTAACATGAAAACATAAGAAAATATAAATCCCATTGATAAAGGGAAGTATATAGTCAATTCAGAATATTCTAGTACTGCAATATGGTGATGTGTATATCACTAAACTCTAGTATAAAAGGTTAACTGACAAAGGAATTAACAGTGACTATACCCGCAATAATTGGTGAATGGATATACAATATAAGAATATGTAAATTGTGATATCAAAAATAAAACATGAGGGGGGAGTAGAAGAATAGAGCTTTTGTAGGCAAATGAAGTTAAGTTGTTATCAGCCTGAAATAGACTGTTATAAGATGTTTTAGGTAGGCCTCTTGGTAATCACAAAGCAAAACCTACAATAGATACATAAAAGAAAAAAAGGAACAGAATCAAAGTACGCCACTACTGAAAATCATCAGTTCATAAAGGAAAACACAAAAGAGAAAGAAAAGAATAAAAGAACTACAAAACAGCCAGAAAACACTAATATTGAATTAGTAAATCTTTACCTATCAATAATTACTTTCAATCTCAATGGATTAAATTATCCAATGAAACGGCAGAGAGGGGCTGAATATACATACAAGATCCAACTACATGTTACCTATGCTTTAGCTGAAAAGGCGTACACAGGCACAAGGTGACAGTATGGGGAAAAATATTCTATGCAAATGGAAACCAAAAGAGAGCAGAGTAGCTATAATTATATCAGACAAACAGACTTTAAGTCAAAAGCTGCAACAAGAGACAAAGAAGGTCATGCTAAAAAGGTCAATTCATCAAGAGGATATGACAACTGTAAACATATATGGGCCCAACCTCAGTTTATCTACATAAGTAAATACTAACAGATTTAAACAATAGGACAATAGTAGGGAACTTCAATACTTCACTTTCAACAATGGGTATGTCATCCAGGCAGAAAATCAATAGAGAAACACTGGACTTGAACTATACTTTAGAACCAAATGGACCTATCAGACATGTACAAAATATTTAATCCAACAGCAGCAGAACACAAATTCTGCTCAGCCACACACGGAACATTCTGCATGATAGATTATATGGTCAAAAAATAGGTCTTAACAAATTTAAGAACATTAAAATCATAAAAGGTGTATTTTCCAACCACAATGATATGAAACTAGCAATTAACAACAGGAGAAAAACTGGAAAACTCACAAACATGTGGAAATTAGACAACACACTTCTAAACAAACAATGGGTCAAAAAAGAAACCAAAATGGAAATCAAATATATTTTACAACAAATAGAAACACAGCATACCACATCTTATAGGATACAGTAAAATCAGCTTTGAGAGGGAAGTCTATAGCAATAAATGCCTACATTAAGAAAAAGATCTCAAATAAACAACTTAACTTTATACCTCAATGAGCTAGAAAGAGAACAAATCAAGTCAACAAAAGTAAGGAGATTAAAAAAAGACAGAGCATAACAGAAATCAATGAAATAGACCAGAAAAGTAATATAAAAACTAAGAACTGTTTTTTTAAAAGATAAACAAAATTGACAAACCTGTAGCTAGACTAAATAAGAAAAAAGAGAGAAGACTATAACAAATAAAATCAGAAATGAAAGAGGAAATGTAACAACAGACACCATATAAATACTAAGAATCATAAAAGACTACTATGAACAATTATAGGCCAACAAATTGCACAACTTAGAAGTGGACAAATTCCTAGAAACATACAACCGCACAAAACTGAATCACAAAGAAATAGAAAATCTAAACAGACCAATAATGAATAAGGAGATTGACTCAGTAAGCAAAAACCTCTCAAAAAACGAAAGCCCAGGACTGGATTTAATGGTGAACATTTAAAGGATTCATACCAACCCTCCTCAACTTCTTCCCAAAAACTGAAGAGAAGGGAACAGTTTCAAACTCAGTTTTTGAAGCCAGCATCACCCTGACACCCAAGCCAGACAATAACACTATAAGAACAGAAAATTATAGTCCAATATCCCTGATAAATATAGATGCAAAAATCCTCAACAAAAGATTAGCAAACAGACTTCAACAACACATTAAAAGGATCATACACTATTATCAAGTTGGATTCACCCCTGGGAGGCAAGGATGACTCAACAGATGCAAATCAATAAATGTGATACAGCACATTAACAGCATGGAGAACGAAAATCATATCATCATCTCAACAGAAGCTGAAAAAGCATTTAACAAAGCTCAACATTCTTTCATGATAAAAACTCTCAAGAAATTAAACATAGAAGGAATGTACTTTGGTATCATAAAAGCCGCATATGAAAAGCCACAGCTAACAGCATTCTCAACAGTGAAAACCTGAAAACTTTTCCTCTAAGATCAGGAACAAGATAAAAATGTCTACTTTTGCCACTTCTATTCAACGTAGTACTAGAAACCCTAGGCAGAGCAAGTAGGCAAGAAAAACAAATGAAACCTATGCAATCAGAAAGGAAGCAGTATGATAATTGTCTTTCTCTGACTTATATATTTCACTCAGCCTAATACCTCCAGTTGCATCCGCATTGATGTAAATGGTAGGTATTCATCCTTTCTGATGGCTGAGTAATATTCCATTGTGTATATATATATAGACCACATCTTCTCTCTCTGCTCATCTGTTGAAGGACATCGTGACTCCCTCCACAGATTAGCTATTGTGGACATTGCTGCTATGAACACTGGGGTATAGGTGTGCCATCATTTCACAACATCTGTATCTTTGGGGGTAAATACCCAGTGGTGCAATTGCTGAGTCATAGGGTAGCTCTATTTTTAACTTCTTGAGGAACCTCCACAGTGTTTTCCAGAGTGGCTGCACCAGCTTGCATTCCCACCAACTGTGCAAGAGGGTTCCTCTTCTCCACATTCTAGCTAACATTTGTTGTTTCCTGTCTTGTTAATTTTAGCCATTCTCATTGGTGTAATGTGGTATCTCACTGTGGTTTTGGTTTGTATTTCCCTGATGACAAGTTATGCGGAGCATTTTTTCATGTGCTTAATTTACTGATATGTGGAATATAGGAAATAGTGAAAGAGACCCAAAGGGAAGGGGGCGAAACTGAGTGGGGAAAAATTAGAGGAAAACAAACCATGAGAAACTTCCAAGTCTGGGAAACAAACAAAGGGTTGCATCAGGGGAGGTGGATGGGGAGATAGGGTAATTGGGTGACAGGCATTAGGAGGGCACATGATGTGATGAGCACTAGGTGCTATACTACAAGTTGGCAAATTGAACTTAAATTTTTAAAAAAGAAAGGAAGCAGTAAAATTGGCTCTGTTTGCAGGTGGCATGATCATACCTATAGAAAACCCTAAAGATTTCATCCAAATACTGTTAAAACTGATAAATTCAGTGAAGTTGCAGGATAAAAAATGTATATATAAAAATCAGTTGCATTTCTATATACTGACAACCCACTATCATAAAGAGAAACTAGGAAAACACTCTCATTTACAACAGCATCAAAAACAATAAAATGCTTAGGAATAGAGTTAACCAAGGAAATGAAAGATCTGTACACTGAAAACTAAAACACTGATGAAAGAAATTGAGAAAGATACAAATAAATGGAAAGATATCACATATTCATGGATTGGAAGAACTAATTGTTGAAATGTCCATACCACCCTAAGCAATCTATAGATTCAATGCAATCCCTATCAAAATTCCAGTGCCATTTTTCATGGAAATAGAAAAAACAATTCTACAATTTGCATGGAACTACCAAGACACCAAATAGCCAGAGCAATCATGAGTAAGAAAAACAAAGCCTGAGGCATCACTTCATGATTTCAAACTATATTACAAAGCTATAATAATCAAAACAGCATATAATGAGGCAAAAATCAGGTGCATAGACCAGTGGGAAAGAATGGAGAGCCCATATATAAAGCCCATATATAAACTCACATACAAATAGTCAACTATTTTTTCACCAGGACACCAAGAATATGCAATGGGGAAAGAATTGTTTCTTTAATAAATGGTGTTAGGAAAATTAAATATACACATTCAAAAGAATGAAATGAGGCCTTTATTTTACACCACTCCCAAAAATTAGCTCAAAATGGATTAAAGACTTAAATATAAGACCTGAAACCATAAGATTTCTAGAAGAAGCCATAGGGAAAAATCTTCTTGACACTGGTCTTAGCAATGATTTCTTGGATATGACATCCAAAGCTCAAGCAACAAAAGTAAAATAAATAGATGGGACTACATCAAATTTAAAAGTTTCTGCACAGCAAGGGAAACACCAAATGAAAAGACAACCTACAGTGTGAGAGAAAATATTTGCAAACCATGTATCTAGTAAAGGGGCACTATCCAAAATACATAAGGAACTCTTACCACTCAATAGCAAAATAAAATAAAATAAAATAAAATAAAATAAAATAAAATAAAATAAAATAAAATAAAATAAAAGTCTAATTTTAAAATAGGCAAAGGATGTGTTAGGGTAGCTTTTATGAAAAAAGCAACAGGTATTAAGTGTTAGTAATAATGTGTGGGAAAAATAAAACCCTTGTACACTACTGATAGGAATATAAATTGGTATTGCCATTATGGAAAACAGTATGGAGATTCCTCAAAAAATTAAAATAGAATTCCTATATAATCCAGCAATCCTGCTTCTGGGTATATATTCATAGGAGATAATATTATTTTCTTGAAGAGATATCTGCACTCCCATATTCACTGCTGCAGTATCCACAACAGTGAAGATATAGAAACAAGCTAAATATTTGTCAATGGATGAATGGATGAAGAAAACGTGATATAATGGCATATTATTCAGCCATAAGAAAGAAGGAAATCCTGCCATTGGCAATCACATAGATGAACCTAGAAGACGTTATGTTGAGTAAGATTAGCCAGAGAAAAAGACTGTAGGATCTCTTTTATATATGGAATCTTTAAATAAAAAAGGGGCAAACTCACAGAAACAGAGCAGAATAATGGTTATCAGGGGTGGGGAGGTTAAGGAGATGGGAAGAAGCTGGCCAAAGGGTATAAGCCTTCAGTTACAAGATGAGTAATCTCTGGGGAGCTGATGCACAACATAGTTACTACTACTGTGTTGTGTATTTAAAATTTGCTGAGAGAGGAGAACTTAAGCATTCTCACTACACACACACACACACACACACACGAAAGAAAGAAGAAAGAAGAAGAAAGAAAGAAAGAGAAGAAGAAAGAAAGAAAGAAAGAAAGAAAGAAAGAAAGAAAGAAAGAAAGAAGAAAAAAGAAAGAAAGAAAGGAAAAGAAAGAAGAAAAAGAAAGAAAGAAAAAGAAAGAAGAAGAAAAAGAAAGAAAGAAAGAAAGAAAGAAAGAAAGAAAGAAAGAAAGAAAGAAAGAAAGAAAGAAGAAAGAAAGAAAAAAGGTAAGTCTGTGAAGCGATGGACGTGTTAACAGAATTGTGGAAACCTTTTCACAAGGTGTAAGCTATGTCACATCATCACACCATGCACTTTAAATATATACAAAATGGTCAATTATACCTCAATAAAACTGGGGGAAAACAAGTTGAGACCTTTCCAAGACTTTGACCAATGCTCCTTCTCTCATATAAGCACCAGCTTTGAATTTTGGTAGAGAGGGTTCACCTTCTGGGACCACAGGGGACCCACTGAATATTACAGAGGACTACCCGCGGAGCAGGCTGTCTGGAGCGAGGGAACACCTGCCACATGCTCAGAGCATTTAAGATTGTGCAAGACATGCTTGAAATGAAATCTAATGATCGGTATTCACTTTTATGGCATGGTTTATAAAAATAGACAGTCCTCATAAAGAGCCGCCGTTGCCAACCAAAAGCCTGTCAAGGGCCCAGAGATTCTATTTCAAGGCTAACAACTCGAGTTCCTCACATGCCTCCACTAATGATGCCCCGCGTGACCTTGAGCCTCTAGCCTAAATGTCTCGTTCCTCATTTTCTCTGTCTGTAAAAGGGGGATAATGACACTAGCTGCTGGATCATGTTGGCAACATGCTTAGAAATCCCCAGATCAAAGGTGCTCTGCCTGGACCAAACAAGATGATGATGGTGCTTGCCATCATTAGTGTTGTTATTATTATTGTTGTTGTTGGGGGTGCCCATCTTGCAGCCCAGGAAGTAAGCATGACTCCCATGACTGATTCAGCACCAAGGCTGACTAAGGAGGAGTTCCCAGCGCTACGGGAGTCATTGATATAGAGACTGCCCATTTCAGTGACGTCACATGATGGCACATTCCTAGGCTCCCCGAGTCGAGCGAGGTGCTCTCCTCCCTCCTAGGAGGACCATGCCTAGTGCATCTCCAAGAGGTAAGTATCTGCTTTTGGAGGAGGTCAGGGAGGAAGATCCCATTATTTCTTCGGCTATTTGGTTTCTGTCATCACACAGCTAACTGAAGTCCTGGGACCATAGCCTGGAAGCCTCAGATTTGAGTCCCAGCTCTACCAACTAGAATCTTGTAGCCTTGAGCATAAGCCATAATTTCTCAGTATCATTGTTTCCTGATTATAAAATAGAATGTTTCACTAAAGTGATCAGTTGGTCTTCTAGTTCTGATTTTTGTAGATACCGCACCCCCCCCAAAAAAAAAAAATCACAAGGGATTCCACCCAGAGAAAGCCTTGCCTGGCACATTTCTTCATAGTTTAATGACAGTACCACTGCCCTTCCAACAGGCTTTTGGCCACTCGCCCACAGTTGGGCAGTAATGTTCTAAGTCTGGGACAAGGAAATGTACTGAACTTGTTTTGAAATTTATCAGCAAACTGGGAACTCAAAGTAGAAAGCCAAATTCTAAGGACCAGCAAACACTTACTGTTGTTCTCAAAGCAAGCTCATGCAGGACCATTACCTCCCTCTATGTGGCCTGTGTACAAAAGGCGCCCCATTTGGGTGGATGAATTTGAGAAGAAATCTCTTTTGGGTACATGCTGCCCTGTGGACACATGGCTTTAAGCTGGCTATACTTTGTACTAAGAAAAGGGCAACCCTATCCCTGGATGATAGAGCTCTGTGCCAGAGCCCAAGCCCTGATGAGTGGAACACGACCTAGATTTCGGCTCTCACGAGGCACCGTGGCCAACACTGTTGCGCAGCATGTACACTGTACCACCATACATGGCAGGCTTGCATCTGCTGAATCCTAAGGGTTCTGTAGGGCACTTTTATGAACCTCAGATGATTGAGAGGAGGCCTCCTCCCCACTGCAACTGATTTTTATTTGCTTAACATGATGTTGGATGTCCATGAAAATTTTTGTTTGAACAAACTGGAATTTTAAAAATTTCAATATCCACTGTGCATGGGTAACACAGAAATAAATAAAAGGAGACTTTTCTTTGAGAAAATGCAGAGGTTCAAATCTGGAAAATATATTTTCTTAGGCCCTGGTAGTTTTGAGAAGGTGACATGGTAAGGATTTTCAATCAATGTGAACTCAGGCCTGCAAAAAATCCTTTCTCTACTCCCCTCCTTTTCTCAAACAGTATACTTCCTGCCACAGATTCCTATTCTGGCCAATGTAGAGTAACTAATCTAATTACTTTCAAGTAAACTAAGTGAAAAAGGTGGTTTTTAATCACCATTTTGACTCAACATGTTTTGCGTGTATTGTGGGTGTGTTATGGGAATGTCACCTTACATATTCGGTATGAAAGAAGTTACTGCACTCTGCATCTGTCTTGATCCCCATGCTGGTCTCCAACTTCAAATATAACTTATTCATCTTCTCTTTATTTGTGTCCCATGCCAGCAAATTCTCTCTGAGAAGCAACTATGTCCTCATCAAATGCCTGCAAGCATGACCCACCCTTCAACCTCTACCATGGGAATCCACAACACTCAGGCAAGGAACATTTATAGGCTTCCCAGCTCTCATTTTTCATTGTTTCTCTCTTCTCTCCTTTCCTGTTTCCCCCCACATACCCCCTCCTCTCTCTCTTCTACTTCCTCTTCTCTTTCCTTTTCATTTGTACCCCAACTTGATGCCACAGAAACACTCAGGTATCTGACTCTCAGTGGTCTGAGGTCTTGGGAAAATAGGAAGGCTGTCCCTACACTCTCTCCCCACCAGAGACACCATGCTACTATCTCCATTCTAGGGTAGCCTTTCCATGATGAATAGAGAACTGGCCTGCAGTTCAATGATTCCACAGACTACACCCCGGGAAGCCTGGAACAGGTCAGGTCCTCTTGACTTAAAGGCAGATTTTATCATGCTCCCTGGCCAAGATTCATTTTATGGGGTGAAGGGAGACATAAGATAGGGCCACTCATACTCATATCTCATCATCTGACTTCATCTCTACCTCTCTTCTCCCCTGAGGACCAGAGGTCAGTGGTGAAGGAAGGAAATGGCTGATCACATCTACTTCCGGAATCTTCCATCTAAACCCTCAGCACTTGAACCTAAAACTACTTGCCACCTCAGTTTGGAAATTCCACCATGCTTTGAATGGCAAAAGATCCTCAGGATGTAAGCAAGTGGAACATGGAAGGTGCCACATGTGCGTTAATTTGTCACATATCATCCTGCCACAAGCCAGCACTGGTGGACAGAGAGAAATAGAGGGGAGGCTGAAGGGGAGATGCCTGCAGTGCTCTGTGAATGAGAAAAGGTCAGTGGAATGAGAACCAAGCAATGGTACTATGACTAGGAGCAAGATGGGAAGGATAAGTAAAGATATGTATCAAAAGTTCTTTTTAAAAAATGTGCGTCCCCTACAGCCCAGCAATTCCATTTCTAGGGGGTTATTTTAAGATAACCAGACAAGTACACAATGATTATCTACAAAGATGTTACATGCAGAATTGTTCACAGTGGAAAAAAATTAGAAACAGTAGGGAACAGATATGTAAATAACTGTGCCCTTGCAATAGAGCATTATGTAACTATTAAAAAATGATGATCTGATTAAGTGAGAAAACACGTTTCTTAGCAAAAAGAGCAACACAGTCACATTATATACATGGCACATAAATATTAGCAGTAGCTAGTCTGGGGTGAGATGCTCTCTGATTTATTTATCCATATTTTCTAAATTTTTGACAAGGAACAATTTTTTTTTTTTTTTTTTAATAAAAGAAAGTAATGGCAGTGCCTGGCTGGTTCAGTTAGAAGAACGTGAGACTCTTGATCTCAGGATCATGAGTTTGAGCCTCACGTCAGGTGTAAAAATTACTAAAAAAAATAAACTTAAAAAAAAAGGAAAGGAATGAAAAAAGAGTTTGTGTTTAGAAGACGAGCCGTGTGGTTTGGAGAAAACAGAAGGAAACCACTCATACACAAAACAGAGAGCTACCAGTTCTGGAAACCTGTTGACAAGACTAGCATCCCCACTTCAGCGGACAGCTCTTCTGTGGCCCTGTCCTTCTCAAAGGGACAGTGTATCAGTCAGGGTTCTTCACTGAAGACAACAGAACCCACTGTGGCCAGTTTCAGCAAGAAGGCAGTTCACTAAAGGATGCTGGGACTTTGGTTTCTGGGAAGATGGAGTAGGCATATTTCTTTCTATTCCTCCCACCAAGTACAAATAAAAACCATAGACATTAGGTATGAAACAATCATAAGAAAATTCTGAAAGATAGGGAGAGGAAGACAGACAGGTGAGGGACTTGGGACCCGAGGAATGACATGGAGGTGACTTTTCTGGGTTTTTCCTTTCTCTGGTATATCCCAGACTGGGAGCTGAAGAAACCTAGAAGTAGCCCAGAAATGCAAATGAACCCAGACATGAAAAAGCTCCAACAAAAGCTGCCTCTCTCTAGCTAGGAAAGACTACGAAGACAGAAAACTCTTAGACAATAATTGCTCTACTTCAGACAAACATCACGGAAAAAAACGTGCCTCCCCTCACCCAGGTCAACAAAGGCAGACTGAAGAAACTAGATTCCACCCTTGCAGATTGTATAGAGGCTCCCTAATCGTCCTGCCAGTGTGATGTCAGAGAAGGCCAAGTGAGGAGCTTGCAACTTCCTCCCCATCTGATGGTAAGAACATCTGCCCCACCACCATGTCGGTGGAGCCCTCATGGGAGTCTGCACTTCCACCCCCACCGAGAAGTATGGAGGTGCTCTGTTCCCTCCTATCTCGTGTTAGAGGAGGGCAAAGGAGGAGTCGAGACTTCATCACCACCCACAGGCAATAAGGCCACCTCCCTTTACTGTCGTGTCCAGTGGATGACACGTGTGAACAGTGTCTGTCTCCTACCCCTCCCAGCCAGAGTGGTATCAGTGAAGGCCTAGTGGGGAACCAGAACTCCCACCTCCACCCTAGGAATGAGGACTCCCTCCCCAACTCAGGTGTCAACAGAGGTCAAGTAAGGACTCTGCATTTCTAACCTCATCTGGCAGTAACAGGGCAGCACCCCCGCCTTTCCCTGCCACAGCAGAGTCAAAAAAAAAGTCCGCCGAAGCAGAAAGTGTAAACAAGATCCAGAGTCTCATACCATGATAACCAAAATGTCCAGTTTTAATAGAAGATAACTCTTCATACCAAGAACCAAGAAAATTTCAACTTGAATGTAAAAGAGGCAACCAATAGAGACCAACCCCAAGATGATAGAAACATTAGAATCTTCCAACAAGGATTTTCAAGCAGATATCATATGAATTATTCAACATGCAATTATAAACATGCTTGAAATAACTGGAAAGAAAAAAAAAAAAAAAGAGGGCAGCCCCGGTGGCTCAGCGGTTTAGCGCCGCCTTCAGCCCAGGGCCTGATCCTGGAGACCCGGAATTGAGTCCCACATGGCTCCGTGCTTGGAGCCTGCTTCTCCCTCTGCCTGTGTCTCTACCTCTCTCTCTCTTTCTCTCTCTCTCTCATGAATAAATAAATAAAATCTTTAAAAGGAAAAAAAAGAAAGTTTCATCAAATAAATGGAATGTTTTGGTGAATAAATAGAAGATATAAAAGACAGCCAAGTGGAATTTTAGAACTAAAAAATAAAATGACTAAAATTAAAAAAAAAAAATCAGTGGATGGGCTCAACAGTGGAATGGAGGGAACAAAGAAAAGAATCCCGTAGAATGGTAGAAATAACCCAGTGCAAACAAGAGAGAGAAAATAGACCAGAATGAAAAGATCAACAGAGCCTCAGGGGCCTATGGGATGAAACATCCAACATTCATGTCACCTGAGTTCCAGAGGGAGAGGAGAGAAAGGGCAGGGCTGGAAAAGCATTCAAAGAACTAATGGCTGAAACTTCCCAAATTTAGCAAAAGACAAAATCTGAGATTTAAGGAGCTGAGTGGCAAACCCCAAACAGGATAAATGGGAAAACACTTTAAAAAATCCATCCCAAAACACATCATGATCAAACTTCTGAAAATGAAAGGTGAACAAAAACAGCTTTAAAGCAGCTAAAGAGAAAACAACCCCTTCCCTATTAAGGGAAAACTATTTAAATTATAGTGTATTTCTCATCAGAAACTGCAGGAGCCAGAAGGGAGTGGTACCAGCATTATTCAAATGCTGGAAAAATAAATAAATAAGCAAATAACCCTGTCAACTCAGCATCCAGCAGAAATATCCTTCAGGGAAAAAATGAGAAATCAAGACATTCTCAGACTAAATTAAACAAGAAAGATCATCAGAGTGAATTTAAAAATATGGCTCAATTATATGCTCTGTCACTTCCAACATAATGATACAGGTAGGCTGAAAGTTAAAAGGATGGTAGTCATGCCAACTTTAGTCAAAAGAAAGCAGTTGGCTGTATGAATATCTGATAAAGTCAAATTCAGAGAGAAGAACCTTATTGGAGGCAGATAAAGACATTACATAATGCTTTTAAAACCATCAATCCGCAAGAATCCTGACACAGTCGGCACCAAACAGCAGAGCTGCAAAATCTGTGAAGCAAGATTATCTCTAGACCTTGAGAGGAAAATGGGGTGAATCCACAATCACAGGTAGAGGCTTTAACACCCCCTCTCAGTAACTGATACGACAACTCACATAATATCAACAAGACTACAGAAGAACTCACCAACACCAGCAACCAACAGAATCCAATCAATGTTTAAAGAACACTCCACCCTGCAACAGCAGCAGCAGCAGAAGAAATATCCAAGCATCCACAAAACATATAGGAAGAGAGACCACATCCTGGGCCATTAAGCCAAATCCCACAAATTTGAAGGATTAAGGGGTAGCTCACAAAACTCCTGGAGGGTCAGAGAGTCAGACACGGAAGCTCGGCCATCAAAAACGGTAAGAGTACCACTCAGGCACCACCACCTTGATGTCTCTGCCACCACCACCGCCTGGGCCACACGCCCACTCCACCAGAACCCAACCACTACTGATCTTGAAAATGGATCCTTCCTCTCAGGGCCACCATCCTCAAGATCAAAGTCAGTTTGTGGGGCGGGGGTCTCACTGAAGGAATCTGAGTCATGACACCCCCTACTCACAGCATAGGGGTGCTAAGAAAGCAGGTGCCTAGCTCCTCCATTTGGGGAATCAAGACTCTGAATACAGAGACAATCCTGAGAAAGGTATCCCAAAAAGTTAGGTGTCGCCAACACCGAAAATGCCCCCTCGCTATTCTGGGCCAGCTGCTGCACTCCACCCTCTGCTCCCAGCCCAGGGTCCCGGCTCCTAAGCATTTCTAGTCGGAAGGCCTAGGCTCTCCTGCAGAACCCAGCTTCGTCTGCCCACCTTCCTGGACCCAGATTCCCTTCTGGCCCAGGACAACTCTTGAGTGCAATAAGTCACCACTTAAAACGAACTCATTGCAAGCTCCACATTATCCCAGCCTCCGTTCTTGCTTCAGTGAATTCCTATCTTCAGGTCGGGGTTGTTTTTCACTGGAAATGAATCAAACTCAGGCACAGGACCAGCTATCTGTCAGGAGGAGCAAGTAAGAGCAGAACACGTGCCCACACGCGCATATTCACGCATGGCGAAGCTGTTCCTGTCGAGCTGAGAAAGACAACTGACTTATTTATATCCTGCCCAGACAAATGGTACAAGGTCTCGCAGCCCCCACACCCTGGGCCCAGATCGAAGAAACCATGGGCACACAGCACGGGCAGGGAGCAAACAGCAACTAGAATAAATCCTCTGGTCACTCAAATTGTCCATGTTTCTGCCCATCCATGTGACACTTCGGACTTCCGGGCAGGGGAAGGATGGGTCAGGAGAGAACTGGAAAGTAGTACACAGAGTGGTTTAGAGCTTTGGTGTCAGACTGACCTGGACTCAAATCCCAGCTCGGCCACTTCTTACTGTGTGTGAGCAAATTGATCTCTCCACGCTGGGTTCGTTCAACCATAAAAACAGGATAACCAAGGCCTTCCCCTCAAAAAACACTAAGAGGATTAAAATGGGATGATGTCTGTGAAATGCTTGGTACATAGTAGGTGCTCAATAAATCACTGCTGCTCATATTATTATTATTAAGGTAAAGTTTAGCTTTGTTTGGTTTTTTATCTTTTATGTTTTTAAGTGCCGAATACAAGGGCAGGATGCAAGTACAGAAGGTTACTATGTTCGCACCCTCTTGAAAGTGAGTGGACTGCATTGAAGCCCTGTAGGGGGAAAACCAGAATCTCCCTTTCGTGAAATATGAGCCCTCAGTGCACAGTTGTAGATATGACACAGCCCCCACTGTGGCCAGCTTCCAGAGGGCCAGCGCTGGGCTGGTGGCCCTGGATGGCAAGAGACCCGGGAGGGTTCTCCAGCCACCCAAGACAGGCTTCGGGGCTGGCCCCGGATCAAAGGTCTCGGGGCACAGAGGCAGCCTGCGGAGAAGGGTGTGGCCTGAGAACAAGGCCAGAAGGCTCCTGCCAAAGGAGTCCCCCACCGAACCCTTGTTAAAGGGGGTCGGCAGAGGACTTGGTGGGCCTGAGCCCAGCTGAGAGAGCGAGGAGAACCGAGTTAGATGAAGACCACGTCTGTGAACCTACAGGCGAAAGCATAAGAGCCTTCTCAACATCACCCTGAACTCCCCCATACCAGGAACAACCCTTTCCCCCGAATGAAGTGAGAGGAGAACCATTCCCCAGTGAACGTCCCCTCATCCTGCGGCAGCTGCCCGATGGAAGCCAGGTCAAGGAGACACAAAGGCCACAACACCCGCCTCCAGCAAGTTCTGCCAAGGAGCTTCAGGACTGACCTCATGATGACCCCAGGGACAAGTGACTAGCTGTGTGACCCTAGGCAAGTGGCTGAACCCATCTGTGCCAGCTTCCCATCTGCAAAAACAGGGAGAGTAATAATCCCAACCATACCAGAGCATTGGAAGGATTAAATGAGATTAAGCCTGTTGAGTTCTTGCAACAGTGTCTGGAACATATTGAGCACTTGGGACACAGTGTTCAGTGTTATAATTACTGTCATTATTCCTAATATTACTATCACTCCCGCTCTCCTCCTGCCAAGAAAACAGCCTAGGAAACTGGCCTCTCTGATCTTTTTTAGGACCTAGGAAATAGAGACGAGATCCACGGGAAGCAAAAGAGTGAGCTGAAAACACGTAGGCGATCTCATGTCTCAGGGTCAGCGGGACCCACGCCGCCAACACAAAGGCAGATGCATCTCAGGCCAGACAGACTTTGGTTCAAAGTTGCTTAACTTCTCTGAGCTTCTGGATGTCCCCTCCCCAGTTAGGGATAAAAATCTGTCATACCTCCCTTGCAGGTTTATTCCTGTAGATTAAATCATGGACAAGTGCACACAAAAAGGGGTTTGCATGCTGCCTAGGACCTAGTCGGTCCCAGCAAAGACTGGTTCCTTTTCCTCTCTGCCCAAGATGAAACTCTGCAGCTTCTGGCTTAAATACCAGAAGCTTCTGGCTCTGAACATAACCCTCAAAGTAGCAAAGACGAGTCTTCCCCACTCCCCATATACCATCTTCTCTCCTCCTGTCTGCATTCTAAGCAACACTCAGAGATTAGGATTCCCTAATTCCCACCCCACTATTGCTCTCTTGCAGCGGGGGAGGCCTGAGCTCAGAGTCCAGCTCCTTCCATGCCGGTGCCACACCGGATGATTCTTCCATTCTCTGGGTTTCGGTATCCTCATTCATAAACTAGGGATGACAATCTACGATGGCTAGTGTGCTGATCAAGTTTTTGGGCTCCACGATGTATTATATATAAAAAAGCCTTCATCTGGCACTTGGCAGATGGGTGTAGGTGCCCCACATTTTGCATATATCGTGTCATTTGATCCTTATGAGAATCCTATATATCCCCAGTGTCTCAGCCTGAAACGAAGGCTCAGAGAGGTCACGCCACTAGCCCAAAGTCACACGGCTGCCCTTCCTGGCTTAAACAGTGGTCACCAGACTCACACTTCTGGCCGGTCCCCTAGAGAAAAGGACTTGGTCGTGAGCTCGGAGCCCTGCCCTCCGTGTCAGAGGAGTCCGTGGCTCTCAGGGACCCCCCACCACCACCATACACAGAATACGGGGCCCACCATTTGTCCAGGCGTCGGTACCCACGGTTCATTTTCAGAAGCCGGGTGCATGCCGGTTGCACAAGGACATTGCTGGCAGGCCCCGCGGTCTCTGTTACGTGAGATTGAATTGCCAGTGAAAGAGGCTCATTGTGCGTCCTCCGAATGAATACCCCATTTAGACAAAGAATTCCACTGGTTTTTCGCAGAGCAAGAAGACGGCCCCAGAGAAAAGAGAACAATGCAGATCATTCACTAGATTTTTACTTACACCTCAAAGCTGGGTGACCAACCAGGTGAAGGGCCATGGTGCAGATTGGGCTGAGGCCACAGAGGGGTGTGAGACTCCTCCTTGCCTGAGGAGTCGGAGTACAGAGGCTCTAGGCCCAGGCCCTTCACGGCCACCTGGGCCAACTTAACTCCCCTGTGGATGAATTGAGGCCAGTCGATTGACTCAAGAGTCCAGGAGAATTACTTCCATGCACTAGATTGTCTACACTCAGCAGCTTCTCGCATGTAGCTGCACATTGAAGTTGGAGCGATTTATGGTTACCTGTCCTCGGTCCCATTGCCAAGGATGTGACTTTCTTTGGTTGAGGCACCGCCTGGCCATTGGGGATTTTACAACACTCCCCACATAGTTATAAGCACAGCCAGGATTGAGAACCAGTGAGCACCAGGGGCAGAAACTATCTGTCCACAGCTGTATCCAGAGCTGACCATGGGCCTGCTGTACACCTGGCGCCCAGTAAACACCTGTGGATGGACAGGTGTATGCCGCTCTGAGACATTTGGGAGAAGCCACCCAGCCGCGGCTTCAGTGATAGCACCTCTGTGGGTCACTCTATCATGTATTGGGATTTGGAACAAGGTTGCTTTTTTTTTTATTTTTCAGTTGTCTGCTCAAAATACCTAACAAAAAACGCTCGCATATAGACACACACAAAAAAACCACTGGACCGTAAAATCTCTGAGATTCTTTCCAGCTCCCAAGCACACTGATCCCTTCTTGGCCTTTGAGAGCAGTGACGTTTTTCGGTTAAATTATCGGGGCAGCAGAGGGGTGGGAAGGGCCCCTCCAAAGGCCGCATCCCACCTGCTCAAGCCCAGGACCTTGCTCATGTGGGCTGCCCCACCTGGTGTCTCAGGGGACCCCGTCCTCTGGCCGCCCCAGCCCTCCATGTCCCCAGCCCCCATTCTTGTCCTCCTGTCACTGTGCACTCGTCCCCTGGGTGAACCCACCCACCCCCAAGGTTCTAACTCTCCCTTCGAAGTTGGCTGCTCAGAGCCAGCACCCCTGGCCCTACCCTTCCATTGTGCGCTCCAGACCCAGCCTTCCAACTGCCTACTGGGGATCTCCACCTCGATCTCCCTTAGGCACCTCAAATTCAGCCTGTCCCAGAAATGAACTCATTACCGTCCCCACCCAAACCTGCTCCTCCTCCCGCCTCCCCTATCTTGATGAACAGCATCGCATCCACCCAGTTGCCCAAACCAGGAAACTCTGGAATCATGTTCGACCTCTCTCGTGCCTCCCACCCCACCCTGTGCATTTTATCTCTGAAACAGAGCCACTGACTCAGTCCTCCTTTTCTCCTTCTAATTTCTCTGCACTCCAAAGCCTGGGAAGAACACCTTTCTGAAGCCAAAGATGTCACTTGGAATAAAGCTCTGGCTCCTGAGCAAGGCGGACTAGATCCAGGAGCCCACGCCAGGGCACAAGCCACTTCCCATTGTCCCCTCCAGCTGGGCTCTGTCCCCGTCCCTCTCGCCCTTACATCCAGACCACACCAGCTGACCCGAGCCACTGCTCAATAATCGCATATTTGCCACTGATTGCGCCTCCCCTAGGTCCTGACCCGGGGCCTGAACATGTGATTTTTCCCCCTCCTCGCCTGGCTCCTCGTCCAAAATGCCCTGCCCCTCCCTACATTCTTCAAGGCTCAGATAGCACTGGCTTTTCAAAGCTTAGCCTCCCTCCTTACAAGGCAGGCTTGGCCGAGGGGCTGCTTAAATGGTGAAGAGCAAACACTCGGGTGGATTTCTCATACGCCCAGCACTCTTTTAGGCACCTTACCCATTTCAACGAATGTCGTTCTCACAACAGCTCAGTGAGACAGGGACTATAATTATCCCCATTTTACAAATGAGTAAACTGAGGCACAGAGGAGTGAGGCCCAGACACTGGGACTTGAACTCATTCAGACAATGCTTGTCATCGCTACCTGCTTTTTGTTTTTCTTTAAGGTGTTTATTTACTCATGAGAGACACGGAGAAAGGCAGAGACACAGGCAGAGGGAGAAGCGGGCTTCCTGTGGAGAACTCGATCCCAGGATCCCAGGATCACAACCTGAGCCAACGGCAGACACTCATCCAGTGAGCCACCAGGGGCCCCTCATCCCTGCCTTCTAAGAACATGTATCTGGATGCCCATGTTACCTGCTCTAAGAACACCGTTGCCGCATTTTTTAACTGAGGACCCTTCAAACAAAATCCTCCTCCCAGCCTGCTGCATAGAAAATGGGAGGTGGAAGATAGCAACAGAGAGAATGTGGCTCCCTTGCTCCCCAATCCCAGCATCAATATTCAACAATATTCAAGAGAAGGCCGAGGAATCCCCAGGGCTCCAAAGAGATGAGTTCAAAAAGCAATGTCTTCAGATACCTTTCGTTTACCATTCCATCGTTTATTGGCAAGAGGCCCTCCATATCCCAAAGCACTTATGAGATTACAGGGTCGTGTCCAGACCCACAACAGTTTCCATCTTAAAATGTCCAAGTGGCATCCTAAGGACGGAGGAGCTCCATGCTGTTTCCCAGGGGACTGAACCTTAGCCCATGAAAAATTCAGTAGGCTTTAAAGCTTTGTTTTCTCAAGCAGAGGATTCAAAGTATAATTTAACCTTCAGGTAACTCAGGCCATTCCTTCTGAAGGTCGGTTGTGGGACTGTGTAGGAATATCCTGCGCCCTATAAAGCTGCTCCCCCTTGCTCAGGCACCCAGCAGTGTTTTGTGCTTTTTTGTTTCTATCACCATCAGTATCAATTCTGCTTTCAGTATCCTTATCTCTAACAGTGTCTCCCCACCCCGTCTATTCTGTTCTTTCCAACAGCTACGGACTTTCTAAAGGTGGAAGTTGGTATAATCGTGCCCAAAGTAGGCCCATATATACAGAAAGAAACAGGAACAGAGACGTGTTCCTCTTAGTAAAATGAATGTCCTGTAGTATAATGACTGTGACTTTTAGAGTGCTTAGGCCATCTTTTCCCATCCTCTTCATTCATTCATTTAACATTTATTAAACCTGATATATTAAAAAAAAAAAAAAAAGACTGGGTGCCAAGGACAAAAAGACAAAACAAATTTCCTATCTTCAGTTTTACAAGTGGGACACCTGGGAGGCTCAGCGGTTGAGTGTCTGCCTTCGGCTCAGGGAATGATCCTGGAGTCCCGGGATCGAGTCCCACATCGGGCTCCCTGCATGGAGCCTGCTTCTCCCTCTGCCTATGTCTCTGCCTCTCTCTCTCTCTCTTTTTTAAATAAATAAATAAATAAATAAATAAATAAATAAATAAATAAAATCTTTAAAAAATAAAAATAAATAAAAAGAGAGACAAGTAAACAGAAATAATGGTACTGCCATGGTGTAAGCCTTGTGACAATAGTATCTAAAAAGCACAACCCAAAGCAAAAAAACAAACAAAACACTTAACTCTGCCTTGGGGAGTGGCAACCAGGGAAGTCTTCCTGGGGGAAATGGCACAGAGAGAGAGCCAATTCGTGAAGCATCTATTAATGGGTCAACCTGTCCTACCACCACCAAAGACAAAGAATATAGATTGGGGAAAGAGCATGCTGGTCAGATACAAAGACAAGGGAAAATATAGTCTAAATACTTAGAAAGTCTAGTGAGTCTTCGAACTCCAAATAGTTCAGTCAAGCTGAGGAATGTGTGTTTGTAGGAAGGAATAAAAATGACAGGCAACTGATGGGAAAAGAAAGCTCTGCGAGTAGGTTGCTCATATATTTAAAATGCTCGAAGGAAAGAAAATGCAAACTTTCCAGGGCAGATTAATTATCTCACACCCTTATGTATTCAATAAGCCAAGTCAATTTGCTGCAGGGAAAAGAGAAATACTAACTAGCGTGGATCGATTCCCATTTGCCAGATGCTGCTGCAGTATTTTACATGTACAATCCCATTGAACTGTCCCAACTACCCTGTGAGGTGGGAAGGAATATCACACATTTAAATGAGGAAACCGAGGCAGGTAGAAGTTCAGGAACTTCCCAAGGACCTAGAATAAGAAAGCAGCAGTCTGACTATAGGGAGGGAGGCCTTAGCTTTTTGGTTTCCTTAGAGTTGAATGAGGGGATGAGGTCCCCCGAGTGTTGTAGAAAGAAAGGAGATGGGGAAGGAGAGAGAGAACAGAGCAAGGGCAAGAGCTGGAGCAAGTGAGAGAGGAAGAGAGAGCGATGCAGGGAGGGACATGGAAGAGGAAGCAGTCATGGCCGTCATTCCCAGTGGGAGCTCCGAGCTAAGGTCTAGGGCTGGAGGCCCTCTGGCCCAAGCCAAGGGAGAGTGGACAGAGCCTGGATCCCATGGACAGGCCCCCAGGTCTCTGCCACACAGGTGAGGCCAGAGCAGTGGGCATGGAGCCCAAACAGGGACATGCTTTCCACCTCCACAACCCAGAGAACCCAAGGACTTGGCTGGGAGAGTCCTAGAGGGCAGCTGGTATGGATCCATTTTCCAGTAGAATGGAAGGGCTAAGTGATTTGTCTTCGGCACCCAACTCAAGCACGTGCTTGTCAGTCTTTGCCTACAATTATCCATCTGGTAAAGGAAGAGACAGGACTAAAATCCAGGTCTCCTGGAATCCAAACCTTTGTCACTATCCCTCCCTACATAGTCAGCTGCTAAATCAAATTCTAGAGACTTAGAAGACTATGAGGCTCACCTGGATAAAAGAATTTAGGGCCTCAGCAGCAGAAGCAAGATTGCTAGGGTAGGGAACCTTGCCAGGCTCTCGGGGAGCAGGCATTCGTCTGTGGGTTACATCTGTGATGTACAGGGTGTACATCTTTCTCGCTCTTTTCCTGAACAATCTGGACTGGCATTGACCTAACAAGGGGCAATGGAGACTTCTGGGGCAAAAGGTGGAGAAAGCCTGGAAGCCAGAGGAGAACCTTTTGTACAGATATTTCATGATATTTGGTCAATGAATGTGTAGCTCCTGGGGTGTCCTGAAAACATTCTGTGTACTGCATCCTACACAAAAGGAACTCTGACGATAGTCAGAAGCATCTTCTCATATTGCCTTGCTGGCTGATAAAATTTGTTTGACACTGTCCCCTCTGTCCCCTGACCCTCCATATCCTATTCCTGGGACCCTCTGGACCAGCCCATGAGTCATCAGTTAAAGGTTCCTGTGCCAGCAATGGGGCCTCCAGACTCTCCAGAATGAATTCTTATGAGTCAGAGCTCATGTCATAATATTTGTTGAGTATTTTGTGAATATCACTCTTGCTTACCAAAAAGTCCACAGCTCAGTTTGACTAACTGATGCAAAAATCAATACTGTGCTATATAGTCCCCCATCATCCCAGTACAGTATCTACCAAGAATCCACGAAGGGTCAAGCCCTGTTCTCAGCACCAGGAAAAAAAAAAAAAAAAGCAGAGACTAAAACCTGTTATGAGTCTGTGTTGGGTTCATGGAGCTTCTAGTCTAGTGAGGAAAGTTCTGAACTCAACTCCACACATCATTAAACAAGATGCTCTGCAAGAGACATGCCACATTATCTAGTGGTTGTCAATAGCAGGTGTTGCCATCCTCCTATGGGGCTTCTGGAAACTGGAAGGAGGGGGAGGCATTTTTAATTGTTAATAACCGGAGAGGGTAACTGGTTTTTAGTGGGAATGCCATGGACATTCTAGGAAAAAAAAATAATCATCATCATCCTACCCAAAATGTTAATAACACTCGGATTTTCTAGAGAACTATAAGCAATCAACATTGAACTACTGTCAGACAGAATGGTCTACATGTTGAACCACAGCCTGCCGGAGCTGGGGTTGTGGCTGTTGTTCTTTAGACCCAACGTGGGGCTCAAACCCATGACCCTGACATCCAAGAGTTGTATCCTCCACCAAATGAGCAAGCCAGCAACCCCAGCCTACCAGTGTTGCAGATGATGCTTGCCATTGAATATTTGGGCAGGATCTAAGAGGCGGGAAGAATTTAAGGGGGAAAGTTCTGTTTACAGCATCCTACTCAAGGGGCAAAGTTTTACATATAACAGATGCTCCTCCAACCTAGAGTCAGGCAGAGGGTTCTATATTCCGAACACAGGGTAACTATATACAAAGATTTACTGAACATTATACTACCACTAGCCAAAGACAGGGTTATGAATACTGAACTCAGTACGTAGAGAGTTAAGTCCCTCGCTCATTCCTGTTGAAAAGGAAAAAGAAAGTGCAATGTACCCCCTAATCCTCGTGGTTTCATTCCTCACCAGCCAGAAAGCATTGTCTGAACCCACACACTTTTCTCTGAGGCTTCCTTTACAGTTCCTATTTCAGAAACAGCAGAAACAGGAGAATTATTTTCACCCTCGGCTTTCCTTTCAAGTAAAGCAAAGATCTCTTGTCCCTGACCATGGGGCTGAGAGCTGGCAAAGCAAATTCTAGTGGAGAAATAAATGGTCTAGAATGCTAATCCGTCATTCAGCCAAAACTGTGAAATATTTTCCTGGCCTTAATCCTGATACCCGCAACAGGACTGTGGGGGCTGTCGCTTATACGCGGCAGACACATAGGAGACAGCCAGCGAAGAGCTTTTGAGTGAATGAAAACAACGCTGAAACCACATGGGTCACCACAAGGTCTGGACATGGCCTCAAGTCACCAAGAAGTCAATTCCACGTGAGGCCTGCAGGCGGGAACCTGAAACTGCCTTATCCTCTATTTGATATTCAATAGATTTTTATTGATTAACAATAGTAAGGATAGCATGACTGAACTCTTACGTGCCAAGCACTGTACTAAACACTGTACCTCAGCAATGTTGAGGAGCAGGACTTATCACTATCCCCGTTGTCCATTGATAAGGAAAGTGAGGTAATAAGTGGAGTTAGATGCCCAAGCTCACACGGTGCTGAGATCAGGTGTAGAAAGGACTGGAACAGATCTCTGGTCTCCAGAATTTAGCCACCCTGCTCTCCAGAAGGGAGGAGGGTGACTCCAATAGCTGGAGCCCATAGGGTTATGACATAGACCCCCGGGCAATGGTGAGAGGCTGTCTCAGAAAAATGGGGGTCGAAGAAGCTGTTTTGAATCCTGGACCATGATCACCAAATTCTTAGGAAGCACTGTGCCCGACACGTTAAAAACGTCATTAACTAAGCCTGTGTAATGAGCCCTGGAAGCTCTAAGGCTGTAAAAATGAGGCAGGCCTGAGTGAAAAAGGAGGGTCACGGATGGATTTGCAGATAAGGTGGCATTTGACAGTCTTGAAGGAGAAGGAGATTTACAAAGAGAGGAGAGCCATGGGGGGAAGAACACATCACCACTTCCTGCTAAAAGAAAAGAAGAGTGAACTGCCTTGAAGGAAAAATGTGATCCTTCTGGCAACTCATTCCTGCTGTTAAGACCCAGGGGCCAGGTCTAAACATATGAAGAGCAATCAGCACAGCCCAGAACCACATCTCCGGAGGAATTCTTTAGAAGGCACTCCCAGGGTGATAGGAAAGAGCCTGGGGCTGGCCGCCATGATGACAGGAGTTTTGCTGGTGCCAAGAACCCAAGGGGCAAGAGTGGGTGTGCACAGGTGCTCGATCAAAAGAGGCTACACCTCTACCCCTTCGCATTTAGAGGATTATACAACAGAAGCATATACATCTCTCCAGAGGTTCAGCTTTCACAGGATCCTTTAATCGCTCCAAATTGGCACTGAGTCCCAATTTATTCATTCATGTGTATTCTCGAGTTTCTCACACAACTCCCCTGACAGTCCCCAGGCAAACCTGAGGCTCTGTTCAAGATGAGTCACTCAGGAGCTCCAAGGGGTTCGCCTGGGTTGAACCAATCCTGCCCTCAGCAGGGAGTGCTGAGATCAGGTGTAGATAATCCTTGAGTCAGGGTAGCCTGGGAAGTTTCAGGGGTCATGGAGGAAAGAAGGTGGAAATACCTAACCAAGGGTGCCTAGATCATCAAAGGGCTGGCATTTGGGATGTGCTCATTAATAGTAATTGATGGGTAAGGCTCCTTGAGGATATTCTTAGGGAAGTAGGATTAGCAATATCCTTGGTTTTTTATAGCACTAAATAGTTTTCAAAAACTAGGTTGATAGACTCTGTGCTGTCAAGAATATTGGTAAGGATTCATACTCGTCATGAATCTTCTGATGCAGGACAAAAACCAATTAGAAGTAACTTTAAAAAAAAAAAAAGCAAGGGGGAGGAGAGTATTGGTTTTTCTAACTGAAAACTCCCAGGTGATTTCAGGCATGGCTGGATCATGGAGCTCAAACAGTCATTAGGATTTGGTTTCTCTGTGTCAGTTTCCTTAGATACGGTCTCACTCTTGAGTCTTTTCCTACCATATGATGAGCCCTCAGTAGCAGCTCCAGGCTTACAAATCTGCAAGAGAGAGAAATTATTTTCAACGACTCCAAGAAGGATCCTAAGATTAAGTCTTCTCCCAGCCTGGTAGCTGATTTCAAAAAGTAAACATTTCAAAAAGTCACATAGTGTCACTTCCATCAGTCATGGTTCTACCCAGACTGGAAGTAGACCCCACATCTCAGTGGGAGAAATGTCAACGTTACCATAAGTAGTTACCATAAGAAGAGCACGTGGGCTGAGATACCTTATCCAGCCGTCTCTAGAAAGTATGGTCTTCAGGTGACTGGAATGCACAATCAAGTTTGAGAATCCCTGCACTACACTAATTTTAGGTTCAGTACTTGTTTATTAATACTTTGTTTTCCAAAATTCCTAATATGTGCAACAGCCGAAGGGTCAATACATCATTCATATGGAATACATAGTGAGTAGGAAAACATAGGATGTTTTCTAAATGGTGTCCCATTTTCACTCCTCTGTTCATCCAGTAAATATTCATAGAATGTCTGTCAAGAGCAAGCCAGTCCCAGGCAGCATGAACACAGTGGTAAAGAAGATGACATGGCCCCTGGTTTTGTGAAGCTCAATCCAGCAGGAAAACATTTCCATAAAATCATTGCAGCTATGAAGAGTGTAATGACGAAGGAAGGAAAGATGCTCTGGGAATCTAAAATGGGGAGCTCTCACTTAGTCTAGGGGTTCAGGGAGGACATGAAGGAGGAGTGGGAGTTAGCTGGTCAGCTGTCACTTTCTCATTAAAATGTGCAACAACAGCACCACACACACACACACACACACGTGCACGCACACACACTCACAACTTCCTCTTTCTCAGCTTTATTTTTCTCTACAGCTCTTGTCTTCATCCGATATAACAAATATCAGATATACTTATTTTTCTTTATCATCTATCTCTCCCACCTCAGCTGGAAGCTCCATTGTGTTGCTCTCTGTGGGATCCCCCACAGCTGTACACATGACTGGCACATAAATATCATCTGATAAATATTTGTTGGATGAATGCACAGTGTTCCAGGCAGGAGGACTAGCATGTGCAAAGGACCCGAGGAGAGAAAAAGTATAGAGCATTCTGGGAACTAATAGGGGCGATCTCACAAAGCTGGAACATTGACAGTGAGGAGAAATAGAGTTTGCTACCAATATCCCATCCATGTACTCGCCAACTACCTAATGGGTGCCTACACTGTGCCGGGCACTGTGCTAGCCATAGACAACATATCTAGTCTGAGTACACAATAAAAGGGCAGAACTGACCGATAGCCCTCAATCAGTAACTAGGATTTCTATGCACACACAGTCAAAACCAATTTGTAAAGACACTATCGTAGTCATGGCTGTAAGCTCACAAATGTCCAGTATGGGCTCCTGTGTCACCTGGCCCACATCAGTTTTACAGCCTCAGTTCTCCCAAGGAGTCTTGGAGCATAGCACGTGCAGTGATTGAAGGGCAACCATGATGTACCCATCATTCCCTCAAGCATCCTCGCAAAGAATTGATCCATGTAAGTGTAACTCTACAATTTAGTATAGATTTTGTGTTCCTACATTCACTCTTTAACTGAGAAATAAAATTTTGAAAGTGTTTGGTTCTTTCAGTAACCTTGTCCACTAACAAATCCCCTTTAGACCCGAGGGATAGATAGATAGATAGATAGATAGATAGATAGATAGATAGATAGATAGATAGATAGACATAGAGAGAGAATTATTAGCAGAAGACATTGAGAGATGATTGGTCTTTGGGACCACCAACTGGAGTTCTATCTGCATAGGAGAACTTGCATGTGGTTGAGTGAAGGTCAACAGACTAAACTCTGGACTCTTGTGATCTGATCCCTTTGGATGAGAAAAACAATTAAATCAGCAATGAGGTAGCCACATGAAGAGCCCTAGAAATTAAGCTTCAGTGGAAATACGAAGCAGATCTAGCTCCTTGACTCCTCAAGAGAAAAGAGATGCCCCTCCACAGCCATTCGGAGGGTTCCAAAGGTCTCTCAACTGAGACTCCCGGAATTCTCCATTCTATGTGAGCAATAAGGACTGTGCCTTCCTAAAACCTCTGAAATTCGTGACAGGACTATCTTTATTCTCCACGGAGGATTTGGGTCAAAAAAGAAAGACACAAGTATCTGTCAAAGCATGATGAGGATATGTGAGGGGAAGTCATAGATAGAAGCCAATCCTGACGTGAAATTGCAGGGGAGGCTCGTCCTGTGCTCTGTGATCCATCCGGCTGTCACAGAACCACCATCTCCACCATGACCACCTTCAGCACCCTCTTGAAAGGTCACACCCAGGAGCTTCTTGCCCCGGGGAAAGGCCAGCTCCTAAAGACAATGACTAGATCAGGACTCTCCCAGATGTATGCGATCAACCCCAACACAAACTAGAGTAAGTAATAAAAAACAAGCAAACGTATGTTTCCATAACTTAAAGTCCATGGGCACCTGGATTCAGGAATGCTGGATTCTGGGCCTCAAACACTGTCTCACTGTCTTCGGGTCTCCCTCTTTCTCTTCCACTCACTCCATCCATCTGCCCATCCATCTATCTGTCCATTTATCCCCACCATTTTCCGACTCTTAGATTTACTTCTATTTGCACATTAGCCCGCTTTCCTCATCCCAAAGATGGCTTCTTCCACACAGTCAGAAAACAGCCCCAAGGGACACCAGATTCGCTGCCTTTACTGTTCCCCATGCCAGAGGAACAGAAATCCTCCCTTTCTCAGTGTCTGTTCCTATCCCTAATGAGAACCCTGGTTGCCCCTGTTTGAGACATTTGCCATCTCCTGGACTCATTGTGAAGCCCGACAGGCTGGAGACCTCTATCTGGCCAGCCTGAGGAAGGACAGAGCCATGATTGGAGCAAGGGAGGGGCGACTTTTCCAAGGGAAAACTGGAGCAGCTGTTATCAAAAGAAAAGGAATGTAAAAATAACAGGAATCCTCCATATTACCCAATGGCTACTTGCCCCTGAGCCAGAAGGTAAGCACCTCAGAGCTCAGCCTAAGTCCTCTCTGCCGATGACAGTTCCATGAGCCCTTCCTCCTACACCTTCTCAGTGTCCACAGCCTATGCAGACTTCAGGCCCTAACCCAAATGCCCCTGCCCCTGTGAGGCCTTGCCTGATTTCCCCAGATCAAAGGTATTCATCCTACCCACAGTCATCAAGCACTTACTATGTACTGAGAACTGTGCTAAGCACTTGGTTTATATTATCTCATCTAATCCTCACATCTCCATGAGATAAGTACTGCCCTGTATTAGTTTGCTAGGGTTGCCATAACAAAATACTACCAACAGGGTGGCTTAAACAACAGAAATTTATTATCTTACAATTCCAGAGGCTAGAAGTTCTAAATCAAGATGTTGAACAGATTAGTTCCTTCTGAGGGCTGAGAGGGAGGATCCGTTCTAATTTCTGGTAGCCCCAGGCATTCCTTGGCTTGTAGGTGGCATTCTCCTTGTGTCTTCATATCATCTGCCCTCTGTATATGTCTGTCTCTCAGTCTACACTTCACCTTTTTTATAAGGACACTGGTCATATTGGACCAGGATCCAGCCCAATAATGGACTGATGATAATCAGTCATCCTGATCATCAACAAAAAACTTATTTCCAAATAAGTTCACATGTACAGGTACCTGGGGGTTAGGACTTCAACGTCTTGTGGAGGGACATAGTTCCACTGATTAAATCCCCTCCTATCCCCCCCCCAAAGAGAAACTGAATCTTAGGGGATTTATATAATTTGCCAGAGTCACACAGTTCATAAGCTGCCTGAATGCAATGGTCTGGGATCTTAACAATTTCACTGAGTCTCCCTTCTTGTCCTTCTTCTCCAGAAATCCCGTCTCTCTTCAGGACACTCAACACTGTTTACCTTGTGACCACTGTTCTAAGGATTTGGATGTAATTTGGCACCACCCTTGTAGACTGTAAGCTTCTTAATAGCAGGGGTTTACCATATTGATTTCTGCTTTCCCAGCCCACCTAGCCAGGGTTTGGTCAATGTCTCTCAAATAAACAGAGGTGAATACCAAGGTCAGGGGCAAAAGTGGACCACTGCTCTTCATAGATTATTTTATTTGCGGACCAGACCAGGCTTACACTGAAGAGTTAATAAAAATCTTTCATTGGCCCCCTGGCTTCATTCATTCATTCTTTCAACAAACATTTAATGAGCCTTTCCTATGCATAGAGCACAGTGCTAAGCGCTGAGGAAACAGAAATCAGAGCCCACAACCCCTTAGAGTCTGTAACCTGGTAGACAAGACAGATGACTCAATAAATCTTTGTTATACAATGTCTCAGAGTAAAGGGTGTTGCTATCAGGAGTTCTTAGGAAGGTAAGGAAGACAGGCAGGTTAGGACTTGCACAACTTCTAGTTGAAGAAAAGACCCTATAAACCAGGGACCATCATTAATCTAAGAGAACAACAGCAGATAATCTCCCCACTCCTGCGGCAGACAGCCAGACCGAAAGGAAGAATGTATAAGAAACTCTACCCTGGAGCTTGGTCTAAGCCATAAGCCATAGAAAAACCTCATGTGGGTCCTAAATCCCAGAAGAGCTGGGTTCAAATCCAGACTCTGCTACATAGTTGCCGCACAGCCCAGCAACCCTCTTAACATCCAAGTCTTCCATTTCTTTGTCTATAAAATGAGACAAGAATAACAAATTGACCCAGTTATTATGTGAATTAAGTGAAACAAATATGCAGAGCATGTCTGTGGTAGTCAAGACTCCATAAATGTAGTAAGAGTGGGTTCTGGACACACCAGACTGGGGTTTAAATTCCAACTCTGTCCTAGAGCCCCCTTGGGAAGCTACTAGATCTCACTGGCCCACAGTTCCCACATCTGTGAAATAGAGAAAATTTTCACCTACCTCCTAGACAATTCATGAGATGGGTATATAAAACGCTTCACATATCCCTGAGGTGTAAATTTGGGTAGTTGTGCTCTATTAGTCTAGTCTACAGGGCCCTTTGTCTCCCTATCACCCTCTGTTCTTTCTCTACTTTCCAGTCTAGAACTCCTACGAGAGCTCTTTTCTGGTAATATATCTAACAAAATTTCCCATTTTGACCATTTTTAGGTGTATAGTTCAGCGACATTAAACACGTTCCCAGGACCACCACCACCATCCATGTATAGACCTTATCTTCCCAAACTGAAATCCTCATTAATGGAGAACTTCTCCTTCCTTCCTCCCACCACCTCTAGCCACCACCATTCTTCTTTCTGTCTCTATGAATTTCACTACTCTAAGGCCCTCAGATAAATGGGATCATATAGTATATGTCCTTTTGTGACTGGCTTATTTCATTCAGCATAGTGTCCTCAGGGTTCATCTTAGGTCTCACAGTGGTAGCATGGGTCAGAACTTCCCTCTCAGGCCACTTCCTTCTAAGCTTGTTTGTTGTTTCCAACACCAATTTAAGTCATTTACCTCCCAAATGGAAATATGGAGATATGATAATGCATGAGACAGTGACTACATACCAAAGACACACAAAATTTTTCCCCCCAATTACAAATGTAATGCATATTCTTCCCAATAACATTTAGTGACAGCTCCAAATTCTTCTGAAGGCCACATGGTCACCTATTGCCCCTTCAAGGAGGGATGTGTTTCATGCAGGAAATGGCTTCGTGAAGCTTTGCATCTCATGGGGTGGGGCAGGGCTGAAGCAACAGGCAGCCAACATTGATTCTAAGCTAGCCATAAATCTGCATTTGCTCATAAATCTACAATCTACATTCGTTTCTCTGAACCCAAAGTTGAAAACACCCTGCTGCTCTTCTCACTTGGGTCGTAAATCTTTTCTTAATCCTACTCATTAAAAAAGAAAAAAAAGTGTTGTTGTGGGTTTGAAGCCACTCCCTCCTGCTAGTAATCTTGGCCCATCCTGTGCACCCTCCCCACCCCAACCCCACCCTGCCCAGGCTCCTTCCTCTTGTTTGTTTCTGGTTCAGCTTTGGGAAGCTCACAATACTCAAGGCAGTGGAGAGGTGCCTACCCTGCCCTGGCCCCAGTTGGTACCATCAAAAAGACTTGTAATGGTGTTGATAGTAGAAACAACCAAAACATCAAACAGGAGGATTATCAGTTAAATTATAGCATTTGCATAAGACTAATAGGATGGAAGTCATTAAAATCATGCTAATGAACAATAAGACATGGAAAGGTGTTTAAAATAATCCCATAGTGGTGTGTCCCTTAACCATAGAATTACTGTGCGCTTCTTCTTTTTGGGTTTGCCTGCATATTACATATTCCTTTGTATATTGGATTCCTAGGGCCACCCTAACAAATTGCCACAAATTTGGTGGCATACAACAATAGAAATTTATTTTCTCACAGTTCCGGACGCTGGAAGTCTGAAATCAGGAGCCAGTGGGGCCATGATCCCTCCAAGGAGTCTGAGGGAGGTTCCATCACAACCTTTTCCAGCTTCAAGTGGTTGCCAGCAATCTTGGACTTGAGGCCACATCACCCCAGTCTCGGCTCCCATCTTCACATCACCTCTCTCCTCTTCTATGCACCTGTCTCTAAATGGCCTCTGCCTTTCTCTTATAAGGACTCATGTCTGGGTGGCTCAGCTGGTTGAGTGTCAGGGTCTTGATTTCAACTCAGGTCATGATCTTAGGGTTAGAAGATCTAAGCCCAGCATCATGCTCTATGCTTAGCACAGGGTCTGCTTGAGATTCTCTCTCCCTCTACCCCTCCTCCCACTTGTGCTCACACGTGTGCACTCTCTCTTTCTCTCTCTCTCTCTTAAATAAGTAAGTAAGTAAGTAAGTAAATAAATAAATAAATAAAATCTCTTTTGAAAAAGCCATATAATAGTCACAGCTTCTGGGACCTGGAACATGGACATGCCTTTTCAGGTGCAACCTTTCTGCCCATTACACTTCACAATCAACAAAAAGAAATCTAATGTTTTCCTTTTAGATACTCACTAGTCTGTGTATTATTTAGCCCAGTGCCGGATGCCTGGCTCATGATAGACACAAAGTAAATATTTATTGAGGGGATGACTAAACTGCCCAGAGTGGTACTTTGTCCAGGATGAGAAATTACAGATGATTTCTTTCCTTTTTATTTTTTCTTCATTAATTTTTGTTACTACTGTTTTCAGATGCCACTAAAGCTATTCTCTTCTTTTTTGCCCTCACTCAAATAGTTGTTTGTCTAAAGCTAGGAAGTTAAAACCTTCCCATAAGCCCAATATTATAAAACAGGAAGGGGGGTCAAATTTTCTTGGCTTGGGCTCCACCTAAGAGGCTGAATGAATGAAGAGTCCTCTCCCCACTCCGTCCCCTCCTGCAGCAGTTTCTTTTCTGTATTCACTCCAAGGCAGCATGAGGCGAGGCTGGCACTTTAAGAAAGGCTCTCTCCAGGGACACCCAGGTGGCTCAGCCGGTTAAGCGTCCTACTCTTGATTTCAGCTCAAGTCATGATCTCAGGGTCATGAGATTGAGCCCTGTCTCAGACTCTGTGCTAGCTGTGGAGCCTGCTTAAGATTCTCTCTCTCTCTCTCTCTCTGGCTCCCTCTCTAAATAATAATAATAATAATAGTAATAAAAAATAAGATTCTCCTCTCATTTTCCCCTTCTTTCTTCTGGCACAGAGAACATTGACAAGAACCACACACTCAGAGGCTGGGCTCCTGAGAGTGAGCTGTATTACCGAGTCTCCTACCTGAGAATTCCTTCAGTCCTATACTCACTGAATCCCATTTGAGCTGATAACATTGAACCTCTGCAAGGTCTAGTTCAGGAATAGCAAACAGGTGTGCCTATGCTCTGCATGCCATACACACAGGAAAACACCACTAATAGATCCTGGTGCTCTTAACACCCAACATCAGGACCCTTCCCAACACATTTCCGCGGGCAGTCATAGACATTAGTCCCATTTGGCATGGGACATTAGAGTCACTTCCTGTTTTTCATCTAGCCTGTGTTGGAGAACATAGCTTCATCATCAACAAACATTTATTGATCTCCTAATGTATACAAGGGTTTACAGTCTAGGTCCAAGACCCAGGAAAATACAAAAAAAAAAAAAATTTAGCCAACACTCAAGTCGTTCAGGTGGCATTCGGCTCAACTGGCCTCAGAAAAGACCTTCCCTGATCAGTCCTGCTAACGCTGGGATTCGTTTTCCTTTAGTGTCACCTAGACTGTGAGCTCTAAGACAGGTGCCTTGTTTGCTTTGTTCACCTCTGTGTTTCCAGCAACTGGAACAGGGCCTGGCACATTGCAGGTATTCAGGAAACACCTACTACACGAACGCAGGGACAAGGTTTCCTGTAGAACTTGCGGGAGCTTAGTGTGAAAAATACATGGGTTCAGATGTGATTGTCTTTGAATATCAAACAAAGGACTTTGGCCTATTGAAGAGTACTCCAAAGTTTCCCATCCAACTCCAATGGATGCAGTAGGTCAAAAACAGAAATTCCAGGTACAAATGAATTTCTGGTTCCCTGAGCAAAACAAAGTTCAGCGAGTTTCCTTTCTATAATTCTTGCTTTTGCCTCTACCGTGTCATGGTGGATATCCAAATATTTCCAAGTAGTAACTCACAGCACTCTTGTCTTTTGTTTCTTTTTTCTTAATGCATCTTATTGGATTTAGCAGGTTGGTTTTTTGTTTTTTGTTTTTGTTGTTGTTGTTGTTGCTGTTGTTGTTGAGTAGGCTCTGTGCCCAACATGGGGCTTGAACTCATGACCCTGAGATCAAGTGGTGTACTGACTGGGCCAGCCAGGTGCCTAGACTTAGTGTTTCTTCAAAAACACTTTGGGAAATGGAATGGCAGAAACTTTGAAGATGCTAGTGTGGGAGGCTTCTGCATGTGCAGTGGTATTTTAGTAGAATTAATCTGGCGGGATGGATTAGAAGAGGGGAGAGACTTGAAGCAGGGAGCCCAGTTTGGGGATTATAGCAGGAGTCATTCTCTCAATGATTATGCCATAAATATGCTGCGCTGGATATTGCTCTAGACAATGAGGATAAAGGAATACACAAAACCAGTCTGTTCCACATGAACAGAGTGACCATGATACTCTAATTTTCCCAGGATAGCCCTGATTTTTATCTGTTGTCCCCACATATTTATTAAATGGTGCCGTATTTATCCTCAAAATTGCCCTGGTTTGGATGATTAATAAAAAAGTAAATGGTCAATCATAGGTCACGGAGTTTAAACCATGGAATAGACCATGAGGCTGCCCTACATGGCACCTTTGTTTAAATTGGACAAAGGATCTCCAGATGAATGGCCATAGCCCACAGGCACACAGCTGGACAAACAGATATCCCTCTTGAGGGAGTGAATAAAAGCATTTTTAGGGGAAGATGCAGCCCCTTCCAGGACGCTCAGCTCAGAAAGCAGAGCTCAGGCTGGATTTCTCCCTCTTCTCCGCTAGCGTATGCAGGAGCTTGCTGTCTCAGTGTGGACTCAGGAGTGATGCAAAGAGACACAAGACAAGGCCTGGCCCAAGCCCCTCATGCAGAGAGCAACCTGCATAACAATTAGTTGATTTCCTGAGGATGCTCAATAAGTAAATCGATAGATAAGTAAATACATGTTGAATAGTATAAAGTACTAGGAAGAAAACTACCATGAATAAGGCAACTGAGAATAAGTGGGATGTCATATTGCACGATTCCAACAGGCACCATTGGTGTTGCGGTCTACTGGAAATGGCACCCCTTGGGGTTGAGCAACATGGCCACTGAGAGGAAATGGCATATCTTAGAAAGGGTGGTAAGGAAAGGCCTCTCTGCAGAGGTGGTAAATCATGGGATGCTGACTGTAAGAGGGATAAATGGAAGAGAAATATCATGGCGGGGGCCAGGAGGGGTCAACACAACATGACATGGTGACTGGCTTCATGCAAGGGCTCTAAGGAATAACGACTTCAGGTTTTTGCGTCTGACAAACTAGGGAAATGACAGTACCACTCAATTCTGCCCAATTTCCTGAGCCTGCCATGAGTGGGTGGTGCAGGGAACACCCCAGCAAAAGAGGCATAGTCCCTTCTCTTGGGGAGTTGACCGCCTCCATTAGGATTTCCCAATGAGTGCCTGGGAACACTAGCTGGGTGGTATGTTAATGGATGTTACTAGAAAAAGTTGCTCAGATAAGTTTGGGAAATGCTGGGTTAAGAAAAATTAAACAGGTTTCTTGGTTTCTTTTCTGAAAGATTTCTCAGAGCTTTTTTTTTTTTTTTTAAGATTTTATTTCTTTATTCATGAGAGACACGGAGAGAGAGGCAGAAACACAGGCAGAGGGAGAAGCAGGCTCTATGTGGGGATCCCAACGAGGGACTTGATCCCAGGACCCCGGGGTCACTCCCTGAGCCGAAGGCAGATGCTCAACCGCCGAGCCACCCAGGCGGCCCCCTCTCAGAGCTTTAGTAGGCTAGCATGCCCGTCCTAACTTAGCTGACTGGGACATTTTTCCTCACACAGTGTTTTGGGAGACTGGCATTTCCCTGGGGGATAACTGGGTTCTAGACAAATGCCAAATGGGCCAGTGTGTAAAGCAGGGTCAGAGAGGAGCTACAGAGGACGCAGAGCTGGCAGGGGTAAGGAGGCCCCTAGGAGGACAGACGACTAAAAAGCTGTTGGGGCCCATAGGTGCCAGGAGGTGAACCCGCCTGTGACTGCTCCCCCGGGCCTGGCTTCACCCAAGCTCCCCTGGTAACCTCTGAGTCAGCCCCCCTCGGGGCCACGTTTAGCCTCTGACTGACTGGCTCAAGTGGTTGCCTGACCTCCCTGGGCCTCCACTTACCCTTCCATAAAATGGGGATAAAATATTGCCCTCCCTCTCCTGGGTGGCACGAGGCTCTGTAATTACTGTTTGGCAGGGTGCTGAGGTGCTGACAGTCCCCGTCTGACACATTTCTCCCCGGCTCCTCCAGTCACCACACGTCGCCTCCGCTGGCGCCAGGGCCGTGGGCAGCCCCCCGCAGCAGGTGCCCCCCGCCCCGTGTGGAAGCGAGAGCCCAGCCTCCCCTCCTGCCAACCCCTGGGCCTTGCTAACCCAGGTGCCCTACCCGCCCGTCCGGGACCCTGCTGCACCCGGGAGGCTGCGTGGGGCTGGGACACCCAGAGGAGGCGGCCCCGGCCCGGAGGGAGCCATGCGGTGTCCTCCTCGCTGAGGCCGGGCCCGCCCCACCGGGGCCCGCTCTGGATGGGGCGATGACGACGTCGGAGGAGCCAAGCCCAGCCCAGCCTGGCGGGACGAGTGAGCTGAGGTGGGTGCTGTGTCCGCGCGTGCGGGAGAGGCCAGGGCCTGGTGGGAGAGGCCCAGTGGGCAGAGCTAGCCTCGCCCCCATCCTTCCACCAGGGAAGAAGTGGGAGCGCGGCTCCTTTTCCAGGGAGGAAGATTAGGTATCTTCTTTCAAGTGCCAAGGAAACTTTGAGGCTCCCCTCCATACATCCTACCCTACAAGCCAGTCCCCATCCCTACTCCTACGGGGTAGGACAGGTCTCCTCACGAAGCGCGTGGTCTTTTATAGCTATGTGTCCCCCCCCACGTTTGGTCCACCAAGAGGGCCCATTTTTAGCCAATGTCACCCAGACAGGGTGCTGGGGAGTGGGCAGTGCAGGATGTGGCACCCTCAAGTCCAGGCCGGAGTCCTTTGGGACAGTCCTGCTTGCAGGTGACTAAAGTAATGGCGGGCCCCAAGGAGAAGGATGGGAAAGGAGCAGTTGTCAGGTGGTCCCTGCAAGACTTTGAGGTGCCCATGTGCTCCCCTGAGGAATGGGATCCTGACCCTGGTAAGCTCTTGCAGTTGGCTGGTGCCAGAACTCGTTCCTGTGTATTGGGCATTTTTCTGGGATCCAGCTGTTCCTTTTGATGTACACCTTGCTTATTTGTGTTGACATGTTGACATGCCTCCTACCCAGCTCCAAAGCGTCCCATTAGGTGGTGGGCTTTGGCTTTCATCCCTGGCTAAATTCGGAGGCCGGGAAATGCATAGGAGAGAGCTGAGACCCTTGCAGGGGGGCACCGCACATCTCCAGGCCCAGAGCATTGAATGCCAGTTTAAAATCCAGATCTCTCAACCCCTGGAAATTAGGGGTGGGGGAGGTGTTGGTGCTTGTCGCAGGGTCAAAACTATATTGGGGAATGACATCAGCAGCCTGTCTAAGCTCAATTTCCAGCCCCCGCCCTCTTTAAAAGTCCTCGCTGTCTTCAGCCCTAGCGTGTTACCAAGTGACTTGTCAATGCCAGGAGAGCCGTGCAAGGAATCTTTGGCATGTCGTTAACCTCATTCCAACATGTAATTAGCCTAAAAGGCCTCCTCGCTGCTTCCATTCAGCGTTACATCATAAAGAATCAGATACTTTACTATTTGCAGGCACAGTGAAGACTTTAAAGAGTTAATTATGGTTCACTAGAGCCTGTCCCCAAGAGCCCATGATCCAGGAATTAAAGTGTTGGCTTTCAAGTGTCAGTCTTCAAGACAACCTTCGTGGTAACTCCCTTCACGGGGTCTGAGGTTGACACTGGTTTGAAAGTAGACCCACCAGGGTACACAGGGGCGAACTGGAGGAGGTCATTTGATCTGGGCCTTCCTCCTAGGCTTGGCCATGTGTTTTTTGAGAGATATCATCTGTCCAGTGTCGGAAAGGAAAGAGAACCAAGGAGAGCTGGAATTCTACTTACACTCCCAGGTCCATGGGGCGAATCCAGCTGAAGCCATTTGTAATCTCTGAGCTGGAGAGACCAGCAGTGTGGCTGGAGTTCAAAGGGAGTTCAACTCTAATCTGGATGTTACAATCTGAGCCAATCTAACCGTGCAGGCTCTGAGGACATTATTATCAGTCAAGTGTAATTAAAGATAACATAGTTTTATTAATCAGCTTCCTAAGGAGACTGTGTTTATCTGATGGCTGTGTGTATAATGTGTGCACGGCGTGGCGGGGGGCGGGCGGGATCCATGGTGTGTGTGGTTGGTCTATAGGGAGGACAGGATGTCTGGGGGGAAGACGGCTAGGAATGTGGGGGAGTGTGGCTAGGAGTGGTACCTAGGTGCTATGTGGGTTCTGTACACGAGGAATGGGAGTATGTGTGGTAGCACTGATGGGCTAGTGTCTGTTTGCTCAGGTTTACACAACTGGACTTGAAGTTATGCCTGTTTCTCTACTATGCCTTGCGTTTGTCAGAACTCTGTTCCCCCCCAAAAAAATAATTTTCCCTACTTGCACTTGGCTGGAGTCTATAGAGTTCCCAAATGCACATTCCACCTGCGGGGGACCTCTTTAGCTAATTGTCAGTAATTTTCCAATCTTATCTCCAGACCTATCCTGGCTTGGCTCTAATGTCCATCACACTAAACCACTTTGTCATTGCAAGAGAGCCCGAAAGAGTAGGATTCCTCCTGAATATTGTTTGGCCTGACCTGAAGTCAACTGCCCCCACCTCGGGGCAGGGGAAATGACCTCCTTGGGCCCGGACACCAGAGCTGTGCTGCATAAATCTCCGTTCTGGTTTAAACTCGGTTAAGCAGTCAGTAGTCAGATGGGTGTCAGGTAACACTCCCAGGCCAGGTTCCCCCTCTGTGAGGGTGAGCGACTGCCCGGAGGCTGGGGAACAGGCACAGAGCCAGCCTGGCCAGCTGCGCCCTCCAGTCCGCAGCATCCGGGACCCAGATTGGCCCACTCTCTCTGCGCGGCCGTGTCTGCTGGCCAGTTGCACAGCTCACCGCTTGCTGTGGCTAGAAAGCTTGCCCCAGATTGGAATTTCCTCCCTCAGAAGGTCTTGTGCAAAATCTGCCCTCTGTCTCAGTGCAGAGCTGCCACCTGAACTTTGCTTCAACCTGCAGCTACAACCAGAAAGCTAAGAAGCCCAAGTGGCTGTTTTAGTCCCAAAGGAACAGGTGACAACCATTCTCCCTTGGGTGCTATGGGAAGGTGAGCCTGCCAAAGCCCCACTCACGGGGCTTGTGTAGCAAGATGCATTCAAGATCATTAGGAACTATTGCCAAATATAGTGGCCTTTTCCTAACTCCCAAGGTGGATAAACTTCTGATGGATACCAGATAAAAGACTGGAAATGAATGGATGGATGGATGAATATCTATGTGCCAGATGCATCCACTTGTATTATTTCGATTAGTGACAATAACTACTAGTAAATAGTTAATATTATTCTCATCTTGCTGATTAGGAAACTAATGCTTGGATAAGTTTAATAGTAATAGTAATGATACTTTGCAGTAATCGTACAGCCAAAATTTATTAAGTATTTAATATACGCCAGGCCTTACATTTTTACATTACACTATCTCATTTATTCCTCAGCAGAACCCTAGGAAGTAACAATTTATTTACCCAGGCTTTTAGACGAGGAAATTGTGGCTCAGGGAGATAGGTAACTGGCTACCAAGTGACAGCACTGAGATCTGAACCCACATCTACCCACTTTTTCTAGTACTGGCTTCTCTTTCGCTACTTTCTCATTTGGCTTTTGCTCCTGGCAGCGCCATGTTTGGTTGTTGAATCACTGAAAATGTTTAGCCACATCCCATATCTCACTGGTTCTTTGGAACCAAGGGGACAGTTGTTGACTCAAAATGAAACTGACCCCTGCCCACCAGCCTTAGCACACAGGGAGAAGAAATTGAAACATGATTTCATGAAAAGAGATGTGAGCAGCAATCAAAGAAGACACCTGTCTTCATTTCCACTCCAGTTACTTAGAGACCTTGGATATGCACCCTGGGGAGTGGCAAGTTTCCAACTGGAACCTCCCCAGTTTTGCCAGTTCAAGGCATGGGGGAGTCAGTGTTGATGTGAGCCTCTTGGTGAGGCCGGGCAGCTTCCCAAATTTGAGGGCTCTCCCCTCAGATTTATAAGTACTGGGAACCACTGGGTTTCAGTTAGGATATGATGACAAACTCTGATAAAGGGATAAATCAGGAAAATTCATAATAGCAATAGACTGAAGTTTTGTAAAAAGCATAATGCCTGAATTCTTATATATTCTGTGTTTACAACCAAGACTATTTCTCTAAATGAATTCCTGAACAAAACCAAACTCGAAATTTCAGCATGATTGGGACCTTTGTACTTCTTAATGGCAAGTTAAACTGCAGAAAGCAGTAAAGGATTGCAAGGCTACAGCTACTTGGAAACAATATTAGTTCACTTTTGGTGGAAAAAGAAAATCCAGGAACAAGCTCCCTAAGAAATAACAGTATGATGCTAGAAATAACAGCATGATGCTCGTGGACAACAAGTAAGAGAAAAATCAGGGTTTCTGATGAGATCTCACTGGTGACCTGCACAAATTTTCCCCTGAAGAGCAGACAAGATCTGGGGCCTCCTCAAACTCAAAGTCCCCATCAAATGGCCAGAGACTCCCCTCATTGATAACCAGGATTCAAAACTCCAAGTCCAACCTTCCTGGAGCAGTCTTGGGGGGATCCCCAACTCATTCTCTCCTCTTACATACCTGTGGGTTTCCTCTTGTTGGAAAGAGCCTCTCTCTCCTCCTGGTCACCCCAGACATCACAAAGTGTAGTGGCCAGGCAATCCAAGGATTGAATTCTGGCTCTGCTACTTGTGAGCTACATGACCTTGGGCAAATTACTGAAGCTCTTTGAGCCTCAGTTTCCCCTTCTGTAAAATGAGGATAATAACAGCCCCTACTCCTACAGTTGTTGTGCTTGGCACATAATAAGCAACCATTTTTAGCTAGTCATTCCAATTTTCATGGCCCAGCTCAAATGCCACAACCCACAGGAAGCTTTTTCTGATGGTTGCGGCCCTTACTGACCACCACCTCCCTGAGGTCCCACAGCCCCTAATTCAAAGTTTGACTTGGAATTATACACTATCTCTAAGTGTTTCCTCATGAATTCTCTGCTAGAGACACAGCTAGGTCTTACTTTTTAAAAGATATTCCTGAGTACACCAGCCCATTAAAAAATATATATTAAATATAGTAATTAAATATACACTTATTAAATAAAATATATCTATTAAATATGTAAATATATAGATCATAAATATATATAATTAATAACTATATTTACCATTTTCACATTTTAACATTTCTGAGATCAGGATAAGCTTTATAATCTACCTACACATTTAACATAATGCTTTCTTTCCAAGATGATTACCTAAATCAATGACATATACTATAATCAACAATATCTTAGAAATAAGATTTGGCTGATAGATGAGGACAGAGCTGCACAGGTCTGACCACAAATTTCCACTAGCAGCCCTCCTCACCCTCCATTCTCAGTCCTCACGCTCTTTGCAGACCCCCATCCCTTGACCAAAGACATGCCTTTGGATGACAACTGGCATAAAGGAGTCCAATCTGGAGACGTGGAAGTCATTGTGGTCACACACATTATCAAACTGCAAATGTGATCATTCTCACTGACAGGCAAGGAAACTGTGGTTCAAATACCTAAGTTTGCCTAGAAAATCTGGTGTCAGCTGTAGGAAGTTTAGTCTTTAATGATGGAATGATCTGATTTTCTGCTGGAAGTCTAATCATCATTAGTGGGGCTCCTGGATTAACCAAGCTAAGTAGCCATTGGGGGAGGGATTGGTCCATTCAACACCCAAGACTTCAATGGCAGCATTGTTAGTACCATGCGGTCCTCCAGCCAACAGCAACGACAGGCCATAGCAGTCTATGTCACCCATTCCTCAAGTTGTCACCCCCAACAACTCTTTCAGAAATCAAGCCCTCGTGCCTATCAGGGGACTGATGTTTGGTAGGAAGACAACAGAAGAAAGTTCTGTCTTCATGAACCCTCCTTTGAGAGGGCTTCCCTCTCCGGGCCTCTCAGATCCGTGTCTTAAAAAGCCATTATTGCTTCAGATTCATTCAGGCTGACCCAGAACATGGCGACTTTGATTAGTTTGAGCCTAAAGCCTCTGCCTTAGGCTCAAATCCTGCTTTTCCTTAAAGGAAAAAAGGGAGACTAGAAATACAGTCATGCAGTGGTGGCAGCTGTTTCATAAGAATTATCATAATTCAACCTTATAACAACAAAATCCATATTTTTATCATAATTGTCATTATGCGTCTGCCAACCATTGATTTTTGTCACTGTTTAAGCTTCCATAATGCCTTTGGTGCTGGAAATCACACAAAGATCCACTGCCTTCATGAGGTTCATGGCCAAGGAGGGATTATCAGGGGAGCTACCTCCGTGTTGCCATCTACTGAATTGGGGCTCCTGGACAGGACAGCATGAAGAGCAGAAGGAAGAGCTGGATATAGGGACTGGACTGGGGAAGGATACCTCAAGAGGAAGTAAAGCGAATACACAATCAACCAACAAGAACTCCTTGAGCACTGCCTTGTGCTTAAGTCCGTGCTGGGTGTTTTAGGAGACGATAGGTTTGCACCTCTTGTCCTTACTTTCAAGGATCCTACCAGCAGCATGGGATGCCGAAGAGAACTGGTGTCTCTTCCACTTAGACCCTGTCTCTTCCAGAGGTACCAAATCCTAACACAGTGGTGAAGCTTGTAGACTCTGGAGCATCTGTCTCAGGCTCAAACCCTGCTTAGTGCTTCACTGGCTGTGTGATATTGGGCAAGTTACTTGAACTCTCTATGCCTGTCTCCTCACTAGAAAACTTTGGAAAGCAATAATGGTGTCTGTGTTGGAGGAATGATATAAGGATTCAGTGATTTAATCCATGTAGCATTCCTAAACAGTTCCTGGCACCTGCTAAAGGCCTGATAAATGGTAGCGATTACCGTTATTCCTTGCAGAAGGACAACAGTATCCTATTCGATATAGTAATGCTCTCAAAGTCAGCAATCTCAACCAACATCCCCCTTTCTCTCTAGAGACCACAATAGCCAGCCATGTGGCAAGAACTTACCTTGCGCCAAAAATCACAGTAAGGACTTCCAGATGAGGAACCTAAGGCTGTGAAAAGTTCATGCCTCACCTAGTGTTCTCCAGGTGGCAGGTTCCAAGAGTTTGTTGTCATACACGCTCACTGACTTTTTCATTCTTCAATGTTTGAACCAGCAGAGCATTAAAAAGTAGAATTTCTCCAAGAGACTCTTCCCTAAAAATAGTATCAGGATAATAGAGACAGGGATCCTGATCCCAAACTCATGCATTCCACCATTACCCTGTACGTCTCTCTTGCTAACGGCATCATCTCCGAATTTACCTAAATGCAGTTTCTCTCCTCCTTTGTGTTTTCAGCCTATGCTGCCTTCCGGGGTAGTGGTAAGGGTGGCACATAGAAGGAGAGAAGATATGACTAAAGAAATGTTGGCCCAAGTGAAAGAGGCCAGCTTCTAGGAAAAGCATGGAACCTATTTTATCTAGCAAAAAGAATTGGGTAGAAGCCTCCGGTTTTATGTCAAGTGACATGTCTTTGAATTCACTTCCATGGTACACACATGTGTCAAGCGTTTTCTTTGCCCCAAGGACCAACCTGGGTACCAGGGAGTCCGTGAGGTACCAGGATTTCCCCCTCTACAGTGAGAGACAGATTATGCCTTCGATGACATTAAAGACCAGGGACCTTGAACCAACAGAGAGGGAAGGATGTCCTCAGAAGGCAATGCTGAGGCCAGAGCAAAAGGAGAGACACTCAGGAGGAGCTGAGCTCCTGTGTATATAGTGTGGTTTTGACACTAGGTGGGCCTGAATTCAACCCAGGCTTGGCCACCACTCAGCTGGGTGACACCAGCAAGAGGGTCATGATAGCTGATTCCCAGGGTTATTGGGAAGAATAATCAAGATAAGGCAGGTGAGCATTCTAGAGAAATGCTTGGTACCTGGCAGATGCCCCATGTGTCTATAATTCTTTCTTCTCTGGCCCCACATGACCACCCCAGGAGCACCCAGAAACTGGTTATGGCGGTAGTTTAGAGGATGGTAGTTAAGAGTCTGGAGGCCGGCAGCCTGGATTAAAATGCATGCTCTCCCACTTACTAGCTGTGTGACAGTGGGCAAGTTACTTAACCTCTTTGTGCCTCAGTTCCCTCACCTGTAAAATGGAGATAACAAGTACCTCCCTCAACCAAAGGGCTGGGAGGATTTAATGGCACGAATGCATGAGAAGATAAGCTGAGGGCATATGCAAAATTTTCAAGTGTTTATTTGAGCAAACGTCAACTCCAGTTGGGCATCACCAAACAGAAAGGGGTGAGGGGCACTCCACGGACAGGAGCTGGGGGGAGGCCTTTCCTGGAGCACGTGCAGAAGCAAAGTAAGGAAGTGATCTGATAGGCCCCAGCTTTAGCCCTCGCCTGATTTGGGAAAGGGCTACTTGGCTGTTTGTGATTGGTGGTGGCTCTCACATTCCGTTTTTGTCGGATCCCCGTGCATTCACTGTCCACTCTGGCTTAGGTTTTGGTTTGCTAGAGCGACCAGAGTCTAACGGCCTCCCGTTGAACTACTTTGACAAATCTAACAGCACCTAGATGACAGAGTGCACACCTGCCCCAGGTTATAGTCCATTTAATCCACCCAACGACCCTGTAAGAGAGGTAATCGCTCTCCTTCCCCAGTTTACAGATGAGGGAGCCGGGAGGTAAGGAGGTCAGATAAGCTTCCCAGGCTCACCCAGCCGGCAGGTGGCAAAGCAGGGAGTCAACAGATGAAGTCTCCTTCCAGAATCTGCTCTTTGTCACTGTGTTGCTCTGAGGAGCCTACTTACGTGTCATGTGTTATTACTGCGCAGCAGAGACACCAGGAGGACAGGCCGAGCCTTCTAAAATGCTCCAGACCTTCTTCCGCCCTCCTCCTCCACACCCCGCACCCCCATCTCTTGCCTGTGCTCGACATTCGTAGTATAGTTTCTAATACACTTAGGGTCTGAGGTTGTCGAAGATCTCCACTCCAATCCAATTTAGGTTCCATGTGATAGTTAGACTTCATTAGAGTCAAATTCCTCTTTTATTTTGGTTTTATCTTAATCGCCCCTTTCATCCACTGGTCCAGAAGCCTGTAATTTCCCACATGGGCCCTCGGAGATGCTATATTATACCTTCAGGACCACGAGACAAACAGTTTGTTGTCACAGGCATCGACTGCCAGAAAAGTTTTCACCCTGAAGTAGCAGAGCTGAGACAGCACCGGGGGGGGGGGGGGGGGGGGGGGGAGTTACTTCTCCAGAAGACTGTTTTTCAGAAACAACAGCAGAATTCTAGGCTTTTCTTGCACCCCTCTCTACTGAAAAGAGTGTGAATGTGCAGATCCAAACGTGAGAAGTATTTTCGAAACCAGTGACAAGGTGAGAAGTGCCCCAGGGCCGGGGATGTGGTGTGTAGGACCCTCGTGGTTCCCTAGACACCAAGAAACACAAGAGGCAAACCACAGAATTTTAGAGCTTAAGGGAATCGCAAAGACCATCTAATCCAGTTCTTTGCGAGCTCTTTTTAAGTCAGATTCTTTTGTTCAAATGAAATCCTACCCTGGAGATTTATATAAAAGCTGAGGTGTTCTTAGTGAATCAGGGAGGAGAGGTCTAGAGCCTGAGCCCCTGGGCTCCAGCCTCCTGTCCCCGGCAGCCCCCTGAGGCCTGCCAGGAACCCCTGGAGTCTCCCCAGAATTGTCCCGGTGAATTTGAAGATGGGGGTTCTAACCCAAGCTCCTCCTTGCACCACGGGAGGAAAGGAAGCCCAGAGAAGCTACTGGACTTGCCTGAGGTTACACAGCAGGTCAGCGTGGCCTTATCTTCCTTCAGCAATTTTTTCCAGGACACCCTGAGTCCTCCAATGAACTGCCTTTTGTTTCTCCAGACTACGTGTGTTTGTATTTGTGTGTTTGTCCCCGTGCCCAGGGTTCCCAAGAAAACCTAACAAACAAGTCCCGGCTCCCACTTTAAAGCTTGGAGGCTGCCGTTTGGACACAGGTCTCGGCTGCCCGGGACAGCTGGAAGCACTGTGCGAAAAGGCACAGCCTCATAAACACTGTCCCGTGGACAACCAGGGACTCTGCATTTCACAGCCTAAGCTAGGCCGAGTGTCCTCTGGGGTGGACGGGGAGGTCCTCCAATGCCAGGAGGTCATCAGCCAGACACCGGAGAGCTGGCCCCCGGCCTCGTAGCTGGGGACACCCGACCGGGCCCCTAAATCTCTTCGTTTCTCTGTCCACAAGGGAGAGGAGGGGGGAGCCTCCACGGGGCCCCTTGCATCCGAAGATGTTAGCAGTTAAACAAGATAACGTGTCTGATGGCTTGGGGACACAAAGTAGAAGAAAGGCCACACGTTGCTGCAAGCGGGCTGTCGCCCTCAGAGTTGCAAGGCCTAGGCCGTGGTGGAGGAGGGGGTTCTAACTGCTGTGCTCTATCAAGGAAAACAGCTCACAAGGGGCTTACTCAGTGCTTCCCTAGAATTACCTCATGTGACCCCCATCAGCCCTGCAGACAGGTCCTCCCGTTTGCAGGAGAGCTCGTTAAGTTATGAGCTAGCTGGTTAAGTCATCAAGGGGACACAGCTGGCAAATGACAGACCCAGGATTTGAACCCCAAACCATCTAAGGCTGCAGAGCCCGTGGTCCTCGCCACTGCCCCATCCTGCCCCTGCTCCGGGGAGAAAGGGAGAAATGACGCGATGTCCGCAAGTGCAGGACTCGGCCAGCCCAGGAGGGAGGCGGCCCAGCCAGGCCCCCCGCTGCATTTCGGGTTTCCCCTCCAGCGTGCACAGATGAGAAGTCCCTGCAGACGCACGCACGCACTGCACTCCCCGAAAAGCTCCCAGAGGCAAGAATTCTCAGCTTGTTTACTGAGTCCCCTGGAAGGGGGGGGGGGGGGGGAGTGGGTGGGGAGCCGGGCACAAAAACAGGATAAAGGTAAACTTTCTGCATGTGAGAACCATTCCCCCCCCTCCGAGGAGCCGTGTCACACTGTATGTCACCGTCATCAAAGGGGCTGTGCATAAACCTGAAAAACCAAACGGACCTGTCTGTAGGTGTTACTTATATCACAAGGCTACAGGTGCCTTTACTTCCACCGTACACTGGTGTGGGAGCGCCTGCCTTCTCTTGCCCTGAAAGCCTCCTCTTTGGACCTAGTCACCGCTGTCCTCACGTAAGCACCTTTTCTTTGCTCTTTTGGATGAATTGTAAGGGGCGTCGGGGAGCCTCGGGCTGGGGCCTGGGTCTGCAACTCCAGTCTCCAGCTCCAGATTGCCGGCCCCCCCCCTCCCCTGCCAGTGCCACCAGCCACAACGCCTCCTGGGAGCTGCTTGATGGGGATTTAAGTGCCATTCCTGCCTCCTGGGGTGCGCAGCCACCCCGTCCTCCTGGGCACCCCAGCGCACTCTGGATCACTCGATTACACCAAGGGCGACTAGCAGAGAATAGGGCCAGGCACCCAATTCTCTCTCTACCTGTTCCGAAAACTATGTTCAGGAAGGGAAGCCCGATTTTGCACCCCAAAACCAGTCAGCTTCAAGGGAAGCCCTCCAGCCCCCCGTCCTTGGCTAACACCTTCCTTTTGCCGGTGGCCTGCTCAGGGTTGTCCCCCTTGAACGAGAGAAGAGAGCTGCCTTATTAGACTTTGGGGCATTTTTCAGGAATCTGTACATAACAGCTGAAAAGAAACCCGTTTTGCCCTCTCGCACCACCTCAAGAGACGGCTTCCAGAAAAGCCACCGGTAGGGGTTTTTTCCACTGTGTTTTCAGACCTTTTCAGACTCTGCGGTGTTGGGGGGGCTCGTGTGCACCTGCCCCCTGCCGGCAGCCGCCGGTAGCACATACTCCCTTTTACACCTCCCTCCCCAAGCTGGGGACCCACGTTTGGAGGGACTATAAAAATTTTACAAACTGGAAAGGATGTCAGAGGTCATTAAGTACAACCTCTTCATTTTACAGGCGAGGAGGCTGGGGCCTAGGAGGCAAAGTGATTCGGGGGGGGGGGGGGCAGCTTCGCGTTTTAGGCTAAAGACCCAGGGAGAGGGCTTGTTTGCTCCTCTGAGTGGAGGCTTGAATCTTTGTCCTCACTCTGAGAGTGTTTTTCATGACTCAAGGTGTTCTCGGCAGGCACTTTCACCCTTTGGTTGTCCTTTTTTTTTTTTCTCAGAAGTCACCAGGGTAGCAACCGTTTTGATATGTTGATGACCGTGGATTCTTCCCATGGCGCCCCCTCCTCTGGCACAGGCCTCCATGGATTACTCCCAGACTCTTGCATAGATGATCTGATTTTATTAAATCCTCAGGACATCCCGAGGATGGCATGCGAAAATCCCGTGTTAGAGAGGAGACATTGTAAAGATGAGCTCAGAGAAGAACGTGGGGTTTTTTTTTGGGGGGGGGGGGTGTTTAAAAGATATTTATTTATTTATTAATGAGAGACACAGAGACATTGGCAGAGGGAGAAGCAGGTTCCATGCAGGGAGCCCGATGCGGGACTCGATTCCAGGACCCCAGGATCACGCCCTGGGCCAAAGGCAGGCAGACGCTCAACCACTGAGCCACCCAGGTGCCCAGCATGGATTTTTATATACTGCACCTTATATGAAACAAAAATAAAGAATTTTGACAGGCTGAGTAGCTAAGGCACCTACGTGTCCCACGTCCCTTGCCCTTGTGGGAGGCAAAAATAGGATTTAGCCCCTCATGGATTTCATCCAAAGCTGATGAACTCTGCATGGGTTACCAGGGGGTAAACCGTGTGGCTTGCCTTCTGTGGGTCTGTGCCACACCTTCAGAGAAACAGCTAAAAACAAACGAACTGGCAAGCTCCCTAAACAAGCTGGAGGAAAATGAGGAGTCCCTCGGTAAGACTTGAGCAAGTCCGTTCTCGCAGCTGCTCTGCTTTCTCTCAGAAGAACAAATATTCAAGCACCCCAATTCTTTAACTGCAAGCATCACCCTAATCCACTGAGATTTCCCCCCCCCCATATGCCCCTCCTTAGGGAGGCCCAAAGTGTGGGACATTGACCCTGCCTTGGCCCCAGGGCTCTGGGTCTGGTAGGCACTTGGGTATCACTGAGGCTTCGGAGAAGGAAAGACTTCTTCCCAATGGGCTGCCCAGATGGTGGGATCAGGGAAGACCCTTCCTGGCACGCCCCACCCCCACCCCTGCCCCATTCCTCGGTTTCCACCCTCATGGCCTCGTTATGCCTGGTGATGTTTTGGTGCATAAACAGCCAATGTGTAGATGCTTCATTGGGTGGATTTTTGGTCACATGCCCAGAGCTGAAGTTGATGATCTCTGCCAGGGTCAGGAAGGAATTCCCCTCCTCTGGCAAACTGGCCAAGCCTGGGTGATTTGCTCCTTCCCCTCTCTCTCTCTCTCTCTCTGGAAGGCTGAGCAGAGGTGCCTGGTTGATCAGGCCATGGGCACCACACCTGTGATTGCTGCCTCTGACTCGTGTGCGGGCAAGAAGCCCGTGGGCCTGTCCCTCTGACTGTGTGGACCCTCCCTGTGCACACCTGGTGAGTGAGCCGGCTCTCAGAAGGGTTAGGAAGCCCGCGGCGGCATCGGGGACCCGAGCTTCCCTGTTGTCACTGTTTCCTTCTGAAAGGCCCCTGCAGCCAGCCTGTCTTGCGCGTGAAGGGAACCCACTTGATTCCTTTTCCTTGTGTGGATTGTGCTTGAGGCTTTCCTACGTCCTAGGCAGCTTCAATGGTAGTTGGGGAAACGGATTCTAACAGCTGGGGGTGTGTTGATGGGCAGCGAGTGAGGATCCAAAGTGCTTAAGGGACCTGGCTGGCCCAGGCAAAGAATTTTGTCCAGGGCTCACTGCTGAAAGTAGTGGACCTAGGAGGGAAGAGAGAAGAGGAAATCGGGACACCTTGGCAGAGCTAAAACTTTAATCACCGTTTGTAGTGATTGGATTTTAGTCCAATTTAATGAGCTTGCTTGACCACACTACCCAGTATAACCGACAGGTATGCTATGTGCGTGCGTGCGCATGTTTCGATGTGTTGGTCCATTCGGGTGGGTGCCTGCGAAAAATCTGGAGCCAGAGCACATCTCAGAGTCCCCCTGATCGATGTGTTCATTAGGTAAATGCAGAACGGAGTCACAAGACGCAGAATCATGACTCCCAGCCCCGTGCTCTTTCTTTTATGACAAACCAGCCAGGCCTTCCAAAAACAAAAACATGTGCCTAGAACAGCAGGCCTAGGACCCTCCCTGGAACTCCCCTCTTGTCCTGCTGCTGACTCGAGGTCTCAACCATTTTTTCATTGTTGTTCCCAACTGAGGAGGCTTTTTAGATACTTCTGCTATAGTCATTACCCCACATAGATGTCCTTACTGTGTATCATCTAGGTACTGTGGCCCTTTAGAAGGTCATGGGACGTAATAACGTCTAAGATTTTTTTTTTTACCCCCAAGACCAATTTTTCCCCCTCTAGGATCAACGTCAGCCCCACTGGAAATGTGTGGTCAGACCTCCAGCCTGGGTCTATATATTGTCGGACCTCAATGTACTAGCTAAGAAATGAGGCCCCAAACAGCTCTTCTTTCCTCCCACCCTCACCCTGTTCCACCTACTGTAAAGAAATTTTAAGAGCTAAAATGTTCAATTATTGCAAGGACTTTCAAGGGCCTAGGAAGCTAGGCAACTGAATACAAAGCAGCCATTATTTCTGAACTCTCATGCCTTGTGCATTCTGGCTAAGTGGCCAAGGTCTTTTTGTGGGAAGCCCAGAGTTAATAATACCCTCTCCAACCATAATAGCAGAAAATAAAAAAAATAAAAAACAAATCTGCTGCTTTTATAAAAGACATTTTTCCCCCCAAGAAGCAAAAAATAATTACAGGGAAAAAATAGCCCTTGGTGCACCTGAGAGAGCCCTTTAAGAAACCATAATGGATATAATTTGTCATAGAAGGGATTACCAAGGGGAATCAGATCTGGCACTATGTACAGCAGTAGGGAGATTGCAGGACAAGAGAGTAGGTTGGTGTAAAGAGGAAAAGAAAAAAAAAAGAGAGAGGAAAAGAAATCCTTAAAAGAGATAAATACCTATTGGTCAGAAATATTCTTAATTTTTTTGGGACCCACTTCAATTTACCAAATGACTTTTGAAAGCTGTTTACGTCAAGCGTAAGTGAGGAAGTATTCACTCCTTCTGTTGTGTTTTTTATCTGGAGGATTTCTAGTTGATGGGGAAGACCTGGGGGCAGTTCTATTTTCTTCCATATGGAGTACACCCCTCCTTTCTCCAAGCCCCCTGCCCCCTATGAAGGCCATTTCAGAGGCAAACCATCTTCTTCCCCAGTTTTCTGCGACTTTGCCTTTAGCCCTCACTTAGGGGAGCTTTCCTGAGGTCATATCCAGAATGCAGAGGGCAGTTTTGGGTTTCAGGGCCCCTTTCCTCCCTCACAACCTCCCATCCCCATCCCTCCTCATCCTACCTCCAGCTCAGGATATAAAACCAGTCAATCCGTGGGAAAATCAGAGTCCAAACTCAGGCAGCCTTGACTTCTGTTTGATATGGCCCCCAAGGGGAGATCCATGAACACGATAATCCAGCAGGCAGGTTAACCCTCTCTGGGCGTCAGAAAGGAGGCTTCCCAGTGGGGTCTGGTGACTCTCCAGTGATGGCCCAGAAAGGGTGCCAGAGTGTGAGAATTTGAATTTGATTGTTTCTCTATGTCAGGAGCACAGTTCTCATGCACGTTTGATGAAGAAAAGGATGGCACATTTGCAAGCACCCCCAAAGAACTGGTCTTTGATTCTGGAATCCCTGCCCTTCTCAGTATTGAGATTCCATCTGATGTGTAAGTGTGTTAGGGATGTGTCTGTAGGTAGATGTGACTGTGAGTGTTACTAGAAAAAGAAGCAGATGGGCCGAAATTCAGAAACCTTATGAACTCTCTACAATATAATGTTGACACCCATTGGCTGTATGACCTTGAAGGAGTTACACAAATTCCCTGGGCCTTAATTGTCTCAACTATACAGTGATGGGGTGAAGGGAAAAATTGGACTAACTCTGGAGTTTCCAACATGTGGCACTCACACCACTCATGATACAGGAAATAGATCTGGTCAGGGGGATGCTCCCAAGGGAGCCTCCCAAGGGTAGGCAAACTTTTACTTCAAGGGCCAAATAGTATTTTAGGATATACAGGCCAAAAGTCAAAATCAATTATATTACATGGGTACTTCTATGACCGTTTACTATGTAACCATTTACAAATTTAAGATCATTTTTTAGTTGTTGACTATTCAAAAATAGATGATAGGTTGGATTGGGCTTGTAAATTGTAGTTTATTAACCCCTAATTTAGGTGGTGTATAGACCAGTCATGTTTGTTTGTTTATAAAGATTTTACTTATTTATACATGAGAGACACAGAGAGAGGCAGAGACATAGGCAGAGGGAGAAGCAGACTCCATGCAGGGAGCCTGATGTGGGACTCGATCCTGGAACTCCAGGATCAAGCCCTGAGCTGAAGGCAGACGCTCAACCACTGAGCCACCCAGGTGTCCCCCAACCGTGTTAATTTAAATGCTATGTCTTTATTTTTCTCCATGTTAGAAGAAGATTGACTTTCCATCTTTCCATCCAAAGTTTTTCTTTTAAATAGATGTATTTACGTTAAAACAGAGAGGGAATTGTTGCCTTTTTTTTTAGCATATTAAGTAAATTATTGGGATGGTAGACAAAAGGCTAAAGTTGGCAAAACAATGAACTAGATGATTAATAAGCTCCCAGCCATCTAAAAATTCTATATGCTTAATATCCCAAGATCCAGAATCCAGTCTCTGTTCTGACATTTAACCTACCAGCTGTGTGATCATGAGCTGCTGGGTCCCTTTTGCAAAATGGGGGTAGAAGCACCCTACCTCATCAACATTATTTTGATAATCAGAAAAGAGAAGTTGGGCAAACAGATTTTTCTAATCTACCAAACATGAATTCATCTTTCCCCTGAATTATGGGAATATGAGAAGCAGCAAACTTGAAAGATGGGACCAGCATGGGCAAGAATGCACGTGAGTGAGGGCCCCAAGCCCATTCCATTTTGCCCTCTTCCCAGCTTCAACCAGACACCTTCTCTCAAATCTTCCTTCTCACCAGTGTATGCAGGGAGTAGAGCCATGTGATTAGGATCATGACTTCCTAAATGGATAAACCTGAGTTGTTACCCAAACTCCACTGTCTGCCAACCGGGTGCTTTGGGGTATATTACCCAAAATTTTAGAGCATCCATCCTCATCACTAAAACATAAGCACTACCAGAACCTGTCTCAGAGTTTGCTCCGAGGAGACCATGAATAATGAACACAAAGTTGTAAAGTGCTCAGCACAGAGCCCAGAGTGTAGTAAGTATATGTTCCAATTATCTAGGTCCTCACTCCCTGAACCAAAACCCTGGGGCTAGATAGAAGCAGAATTCAGAATTTTTCTGGTATTAGGATGCTTATACGGTATTTATACTGCAGGATACACAATACTCTTCTCAAGGTATTCCTTTTCGGAATCATAGGAATCATATGTATTGTATGTATTATATGAATATTCATCAAGTAGAATAAATAAAACTATAGCATATTGTAATGTATATTTGTATAAAATGTTGTTCATACACATATATGTGTGTGTATATGTTTAGCATATGGTTTACATGCCTGTATATAGATCTATGGAATATATAGGTAACTATATAAATGTATTTCACATTGATTTAGGACTGGTTTCTGTTTCATTTTATTTTTGCTGGGGAATAAGTTTGCAAATACACACACAGATTTCAGAGCTTTTGGACTTCAGAATTGTGGGTAAGGGTTTGGGGTGTATTGCCCAGCCCTCAGAAGCATGTGGTTAAACGTTATAAGCCAGAGTTCAGGGGTCAGATGTGAACCAGTAGAAAAGGAAAGAAGGAGACAGTATTGCATTGTAAGAGCCTCCATGTCAAACCCTGAGCTTTGCCACTTACTGGCCGTGTTGCGTGGGCAACTGTCTCAACCGCACGGTCTAGGTTTTCTTGTATATAAAACAGGGACAGATGTACATACCTTATGGGATGTGGCAAGGATTGAATAACGTCATTGTGTCAAGCACTTAGAGGGGTGCCTGGCTTCTAGGAAGCTTCATGATTGCTATTAAAAGCCAAGCGTGCCCCCCTGGGGGCTCCTGAGGTGTGGCCCTTATCTACCTCCTCACAGTCCTCTCCTGCTATTGTAGGGTGATGTTGGACTCAGTGACACACAGTACCTTCCTGCCCAACACGTCCTTCTGTGACCCCCTGATGTCGTGGACTGATCTGTTCAGCAATGAAGAGTATTACCCTGCATTTGAGCATCAGACAGGTGCGTACATCCAGACTAACCCATCTGAGCTGGGAAGAGCTGGAGCAGGAGGTGGCTCGGGCCTCAGGAGGCAGCAAGGCCACTCTGGGGGCCTGAAAATGCCAACTCTCACTGGTGTTCAGGGCAGAGGATGAGAGGAGGCCTGGGCAGCAGAAAGGCAGCTTCTGCAGGGGCTAAAGCCCCAGAATCCTCACCCCGACCTCCTCCCAGCCCTGTGGCCTTGGGGGACTCCACTAACGTCTTCAAGCCTCGTTTTGCTAACAGATGATAATACCGATCTCTGGGAGTTATTATATTTAAGCAAGGTAGTGGAAAGAAACCTTAGCCCAGAACCTAGTATGCCATGATTGCTTGGCCATTGTGATTTTAGCTAACATTTGCTGAATGCTAGCTGTGGTTCAGGCTCTGTGTCAAGCACCCATCCCATCCTTACAGAAGCCCTATGAGAAATGGACAATTATTATTTCCACTTTATGGATGAAGAAACTGAGGCGCAGAGAGGTTAAGTGACTTTTCCAGGGTCTCATGGTTAGTTAAGTTTCATGCAACTTGACGTGAGCATCGGTACTCCTAACTATCCTACATGGTCATCTTATAAATGAGGTTATATTGTGGTTATTGGTGTTGGTTAATATGACTGTTTTTCTCTGAGTTTCTATCTCCTTATCCCTAAAGCAGGGATGATGAGAATCACTGTGAGGATTAAGGGAGCCAAACTGTGAAAAATATATAGCTTGGCCCAAAGCAAGTGCTCAGGAAACACGAGTCCCTGCACTGTCCACCAGGCCTCCCTCCCTTCCTCCTCTCTAGGCCGGCCTTCTCCACCTAAAAAAGGAAGTGTGGGGCCTTGTGCAAATCCCATGCCAAAGGAGAAATTGTCCCAGAATCTCTCTGAGGGCCTGTGTCCCCAGGTGCTCCGGCGACTGCACATCACGGCAAGCCTGGCAGACTGCTAGCGCAGCAGGTGCACTCCCCACCCGAGGCTGGTGATGCAAGTCCTAATCAAGCTGTCAGTCCTCACGGGCCCTTAACCCCATGCATCCCAGATTGGCATGGTCCACACTCACGGGCAGGGGGCAGGTGGGTCCAGGAGAGGCCAAGCCTCTGAGGATGTTGCAAAGTGTCCCCCACCAGAAGGAAGCCCCTGCCTCTAGGCGGGAAGCCAGGGCTGCTCAGCTCACCTCCATATCCAGTCCTGCACCTGCTCCCGCCACCAACACATGCCTACACGCACCCACCATGACTTCTCTCACCCTATCCACAGGGTCCTGAGTCAGCCAGAAACATACTCCATTTCTCCTTTAGGCCTAAGAAATACTTTGATTCCCAGAAAGACGATGAAGGATGACCTCTATCTCTGCCCCTCTATATTTGGTTGAGGCTCAGTTTGAAGGAGGAAAATGAAGGCTCTTGCATCCTCACTCTTTGCCCATATGTCCCATGATGGCAGGGCCCAGAGCAAAGGTCTTTTCTCCATGCATGTGTGACCCAGACCTGCCATCCTGGAAGTTGCCTCTTCCTGCCTACACTGCCAGGGGGCAGTTGGTGTGATGGCAGGAAAGGGATGGCCTGCCTGCCCCAGGGGAGCATTTCAGGCATTGGAGCAGCTCCTGTAGTCATGGAGAGCTCAGACTTTGGAGCCAGCCATCCTAAATGCAAAGTCTGACTTTGATATTTAGTAACTGTGCCATCGTAACTTCTCGTGCCTTAATTTTCTCATCTGTAAAATGGAGATAGCAGTAATGCCTACCTGATAGAATGGTTACAGGGGTGGTTTGTTAATATGAGGGAAGCGTTGGGGACACAGTCAGGCACAGGACAAGGACTAATTTCAGCCTGGGAATGTGCAAAAGTCCCGGAGACGGACAGAGGTGATGGTTGCGCAATAATGTGAATGAACTTAATGCCACTCAACTGTATACTTAAAAAGGATTAAATGGCAAAATTGACGTCTGTTTTACCACAATTAAAAAAAAAAAAACAACGAAGGGTTAACAGAAGCCATCACCTATAGGGGCTGATATCTGACACAGCTTTCTCCTGCCCGCGGCCTCTACATTTCCACCAGTGTAAGGAGAGGCTGGGCCCCGTCATTGCTAGGATGCTTTCCAGAAGCTTCTCTGATTCCTGCATCACAGATAAAGCCTTCTTCTCCCACCATCCACTGAGAGAATACAAAGTCCCACTAAGGCATGAGGCCGATGAAAAAAAAGTATCCTGCAGAAGGAGCACTCCCTAAGGGAGGAGGAGCCTGGCTTTTGACTTGCCACTTGGCTCTCTGGGTTCCCAGTTGCTGAGGAGCTCTGACCTCCTCAGGAGGTCAGAAGTTGGGCGTGAAAAGGTGGTTGAGAGCTGCCTGGGCACTGGGTGGGCCCTGTGGGCCCCGGCTCTCCTCGGAGCCCCGCCGGTGAGGGAAGTGCCCGTGTATTTTCTCTCTGAGAGGTGATCCTTCCATCTGTGTCTGCACAGTCCCCTCTGAGAGGGATGCCACGGGTGACCGCCAGGCTCTGTGGCCAGTGAGACATCTCCTCCGCCCCACAGAGCAGATCCCATCTTGAAGCCACAGCTGTCCCCATGGGAGCCTCCTGTCCCAGTGTGGGTTCCAGGGCTGGCGTTGCCACTGAACCACTGGCACCGTGACCTTGGCAGGCTTTTCCTAGTCCCTCTGACATACACTTTCCCAACGGGAACAGTATTTGCCTCCTAGGGTTGGGAGGACTGATATTCCACACACAAAGTGTTCGCCAAATGCCAGGCACTTAGTAGGCGCTCACCGTTGCCAGGAACACCTCGTGACTCCCAGTTAGTGGAAAAACAGCTCACACTCTCTCCTCTTTTCATTTTTCATATCGAACAAAAGCCACAAAGGTCCCCGTCTCCTCCTTTCCATTTCAGAGCTGGACAGCTCAGCTACTTTGACACCAAGGGGAAAGGAGGGGTTGAAAGAAATGCTGTGCCCACTAGACAAACGACATGTCCAACATGGCAGGGAGAAATATCCACGTAGTCAGGAGAACTAGCTGTTTTCACAACCTTTTCAAACACCTTTAGCGGACAGCCGCTGAATCTGTGCCCACCACGCACTACCCACAACGGATCTGACCTGCCCTTTGAGCAGGACTTCTGCGTGGCCGCACCGCAGGCCGGGGAGTGGACGGCCACAGGCCGCAAAATACTCCAGAATTTCATTAACTCACCCTGGGGTTCCCTTCTGCTCTCCTAAAACAAAGAATTGCAAATCCTGGCAACTTTTACCAAGGTGTGCAGGGCAGGCCGCCTATAGTTTACAAGCGTACGATACTTTGTGAAGATTATATTCCTCGACTCAAGTTCTGACAAGTCATGGAGTATCCCGGCCTCACACCTCGTTTCTGGCACTCCACCCTGAACCTCCACATGCCCACACATCCCTCCCCCGTTGGCCAAGGTGACCATGCCAACCTGTGGTGCCCCCTTTGCTTTGGATTCTGGTTTGTAAAATGTCTGTGGCAGAGGCGGCTAGCTCGGGGCAGTTCTAGGGGTTCCTGAGAGGTCCCATAAAGGAACCTGGGGACCTGGGACCTGGGGACCTCTCCATCCTCATCCTCACGCAAGTCTCTTGCATCTTGAAGACAGTACAGTGCAGTGGTCACTAGGGCATGGCTGCAGCAGCTAAAATACCCCCATAGGACCTACTCCTGGCTCTGCCACTTACCCACAGGACCTAGTGGCACTGCATGGGGGATGACATGAGCACAGCGTGCAGCATCCACTCCATCCCAGGCACTCTGCCAAGACATCAGCTACTGCTGCACCATGGGAAATTCAAAGAAAGCAGTTTATTTGAAAAAGTGCAACACCTTTGGGGTATCAACATCCAGAAGATTAGGGAGAGAGGCATTTGAGTCCCACGTGGGCTTTTCTGAGCAAGATTTGTGTGCTGGGTATAGAAATCTGGAGCACACGTGAGAGAGTCGAAGAATTTCTAAATCAAAACCAGATAAAAGAAAGAAAGTCCTTGAAAAGTGTGAGGTGAGCCCGTGGCAGCGGGCTCACCCCCAGGGAGAGACCTCACTGCTCACTACTGCCAGCCCACCCCACACATGCCTGAGCCTTCTGGGCAGCTGTGGCCTCAGGACCACACAGGGCCTGGTGCTCCCAGCGCCTTCCCAACCCCACACGCCTCAGGCCATCACTCTTTGCTGTACCCACCAGCCCTTCCAGTCTTTTCTCCATCCAGTTCCTTACGCTGGTCTGGGCTTCCCTCCCATTCCACCACCATCTCATGGGCTAAATCATTCCACAGGCTTGGAAGGAATGCCAAGAAGGGCTGTTGGATGGAGCTCGACCATCTCTGGGTGGAAGCCTGGAAACAATTTTTCATTTCAGGCATCCCCCCCCCGCCCCCCCCGCAATAAAGTCCTTCCTTTCGGTGACAAAGCCACAATTGATGGTGCCCGGTGCTACCGAGGCCACTCACAGGCTCTCTTCAGTGCGGCCCCAGGCAAAAAACTTTCCCAACTCCCTATGCTAATAAATCACACTAATTACGGTCCAGGCTGTCTAACTCAGGCCTCCTCTGACCCAGACTGTCTGCCTCCCCACGCCGAGCCCTGGGCTGGCTTTGTTCTGCTTGTCCCTCAGCTAGACCGGGGCTCCGGTGGGGAAGGCCTCATTTCCCTGAGAACAAACGCCGTCCCGAAATAGTAACGAATTACAGGTGACTTCTATTGAAGGCTTACTGTCGCCCAGATAGCTGGGCTAAGCCCTTTACAGGTACCATTGCTTTTCCTTCTCACAGCAAACTTCCTACGAGGTAGGCACTGCTATTATTCTTGTCTTACAGGAGGAAACTGAGGTCCAGAGAGGTTAGGAAACCCTGTTAGGATTGCACAGCTAAGATGTTGAAGAGCCAGGCAGCACTGCAAATCAGGAAGGTCCATTCCATAGCCCACACTCAGTTAACTCCACGATCCTCAAGTCCCTTCCAGTCCCTTCCTGCAGGTCCTCTCCAATTCACGTCAGTCGATGGAATCGTAGAATGGAGGGTGGGAACAGGAATCTGATTGAATTCTGGTAGCTGGTGGGTTCATTTAGCTTCACACAGTTTCTCATCGAGGTTCCCCGATCAGCACAGGAATTTAAGTCAAGTGCTCCTGCAAAGGGTCTGGGGACATAACTCAAAGCACTAAGCTCACACTTTCACAGTCTCCAGATTTTGCATTCTGCTGCATGTCTATTTTGTCTTGATTAGAAAAGTCAAAATATCCCCCCCTCAAATCTTTGCTTTGAACAGTCTTGACTCCAGAATTTCCATGTAAGAAGGGCTTAGGGGCAGCAATGCATTTGAAATGAATTGGACTCACCTAGAATTTTTTTTTAAGAGCTCTTTGCATGAGATTGAGAAGACAGCAGATGTCTGTGATGAATGGAATGTCATGGATTAATGGACCCACTCGCTGGCATTTCCACCGGAGATGCACAGGCATTAATCACGTGGGTTCAGTTACCCTTGGTACCTTCTGTTCACTCTGGTGGGGGGGATTTAGCCCCTGCCCCTCCACCCCAGTGTCAGAAGCATGGGTCTTGTGTGTGTCTTGAACATCAAGCATTTTGTAAAATCACACAGACTCGCCAGGGTCCCCACATTTTGAACAGCATGGACCACCTAACTCATGCGGGCACATCAAGGACAAAGTAGCTTGGTTTATAATATAACTTCCTCAGTTTTCAAAAAGAAAATAACCCAAATCTCTGGAAAGGAATACCACGCGTGCACACACACATACACGCACAACATATCAGAAGTATTTGAGAAAATGTAAAGTAGTTGTATGGTAACCCCAATATTAATACATATAAATGGATGGTATTTAATGAGCACTTGCTACATGCCTGCCTGTGTTCTGAGCACCTTCCATGGACACTCCCTGCTGACCGTAGGGGCATCTGAGTGTGCCAGCCAAGCTCTACAAGCTTAAGTCCTCCCTCTGACTTGAAACACGTCCCGTTATAGCATCACTTGTGGGAAATACCCCCAGAATAGCTGATCAACTCTTCTTCCCACTGTAGCTGGCCCTTCAACAAATGTCCCGACCTACTTTCAACTTCAAAGGAGCTGGCTGAGACTGTTGCTTAATAGTGGCCTGTTAACATTTAGATGCAGCCTACCGGGCAGGGCATGGGGTTTGTCCCCCAACCCAGATACATAGGCAGAAGGGCCTTAATGCTCAGCTTCTCCCAAGAGTTTTGATTATTTCACAAGTGCTAGATGCACTGGGAAAAACATTTTGTATTTCCAGGCAATACAATCAACATGTTAAAGATAACATGTTCTGTGGGTACATTACACTTTCTTTTATTTGCCCTGAGTTCACCTCTTCCAAGTAGCAAGGCCTCCGTCGTGTCATTCATAGAGGTTACAAATGTCATCATTGGTTTCTCATCCTTCTGATTTTTAAAATTTTCTAACCTAAATTCTAACCTAATATCTAATATATATTATATATAATTATATTAATTTGATATATTATTCATTAATTAATTAATAATATATTATATTATTACATTAATATAAATTATATTAATATGAATATTAATTAATTTAATAGATATAAATTTAGGTTAGAAAATATATATATCTGTGAGTCTGTGTGTATATGCCTCCACCCAAATCTTTTTCAGTCAATATTGGAGAGGTGTGTCCAACATGGTCCTCCTCAACCAAGAACAGTAAGGCACGACGTGACACAAAATTCTCACATTTAAAGATGAAAAAGTTGATGTGGATCTAACTCCCTTACTGACCAGCCATGTGGCCTTAGTAGAGTCATGTAATCTCCCAGAACCTCCTTTTCTTCACCTATAAAGTGAGGATAATAAGCCTTGGTCATTTGGCCAGTCGGTTATACTCACTGAGCACCCACAGTGGGCTAGGCCAGGCCCACCACTCGGGGTGAGCAAAGCCGAGCTGGCCAGCCATGTGGAGTTCAAGGTTTGGGGAGGAGGGTGAGGCGTGAGTCTTTCTGAGAAGGACACCTGAGGGGGCTGTGCAGGGAAGTCTCCCTGAGATGGAGGAGTGAGCTGTGGTCTTAAGGATGAGTGGGAATGAGTTAGGAGAAGGTAGATGGAGACTTCGTTCTGGGCCAGGAGCAATCCTGAGGGAGCAACAGGGGAAGGAAGAGGAGGGGCCAGATGAAGCCAGCCTTCCTCACCTCTGTCAGCCTCACCTCTGCGCCCTTCTAGTGAGGATAGGACCATAGAAACACACCCGCAGCCAGAAAGCACCCCATGATGCTGGCCCTCTTTGGCCTCCATGTCCCGAGAATAGCCATACTCCTCTCAGCTCCCAGGGCTGTGGGAAGGCCTTTCCTGGTGAGGAGAGCCCGCCATGCTTGGCTCTGGCTCTGGCTTCCCTCCAGAGGGAGCCGCACACAAAGCCTGCTCTGTGGGTGAGCTTCAAAGGAAAGAGCTGAGGGGAAGGGAGCCTGCCAGCAACACCTCCTCATGTCAGTGCCCACCCCCACCCGGGCGTTTCTCCGAATCCTCTAGGCCCTTTGGCTTCCAGAAACAACACGGCCCTCTTCACGTGCCAAAGAAAATAACAAGGGGGTGGAAGTGGAGAGAGGAGGGAATGGAGACTTGGCGAAACCTTTCCATGAAAAGAAATAAACTATGTCGTCCAACTGCCGCGCGCCGATAGCCATCTCTGTTGGGGGCTCAGCTCAGGACCAAGGGCGGAAGAATTTCAAGGCTCATAAACATCCCTCATCAGAACACCAGGAATGTCAAAGGCCCCCTAGGTTTACTCAAGCCAGAAATCAATAGAGGAGAGCCCAGACCAGACGGGAGACTGGCCGTCCTATTTTCTCAGGAGACCCTATTGGCCACAACGGGGTCCCCCACGGGCTAGTGGGCCAGCGACCAGCAAGTGAAAAGAGAGGCAGGCCCCTTGTTCTCACGCACCAGGTAGAGGCGACGACATTGACCTCAACCATCCTGGCCGAGGACCGCCCCTCTATCCACATGCATATAAAATTCTGACTACAAATTTAAAATAAATTCAAACAAATCCATTGTTTACATTGATCACCCCTCAATCCTCTCCATGGTGGAGCAAGATTCCTGGAGGGCTCTGGGTGTTAGGGGGAGCCTCCATTTCCCCCTCTGTGAAATCATGCCTATCTGGGAGGATTTGAGGAACCCGAGAAGCGGACACACAGGAAGTGCCTGCCTGAGGAGCAACCAAGGGAGCCATACCCCTGACAGGGCGGAGGACGTGTCACCTGCCTAGGACCCGAAGCCCCACAGATTCACGGGGGACAGTGGCACCAGGTGCGACGCTCACGGGGAATCAGAACAGCCTCGGTGACGTGTGCTGCGGAGTCTAACTCACGTGTGGCCCCTTCTGTCGTCCACGCGGCCCGAGCCACGCTCTACCCTCTGCCGTCCTCCTCAGGCCTTTTCACTCCGTCTCGCTCTCCGCCTGCCTCTGCCTCTCTCTCCGTGTTTCTGCTCTTCTCTGTGCTGATGCTCTGAGGATCAGTAGGACGGAACGAGAAGAGCGATGGCTCTCAAGCTCCGACTAGGGCTTAGATGCCAGCTCTGCCACACGCTGGCCGTGGGACTTGGGGCAAGTCGCCTGTGCCCCTTAGGTTCATAATCCGTTACCTTCTAGGGGACAAGGACCAAACCTCTTACCAGGGATCCTTAGCACACGCTTTGTTGCTTCACACCTAACAGGTGTTCAATGAGAACCTTAATAATAGCGTCAGAATCTTCCAGGTTCTAAGTACTTTTGTAGGTAGTAGCTCGCTCAGCCCACAGAACGACTCTGTGACAGAGGTACTATCGTTATCTCCATTTTGCCAATGAGGAAACTGAGGCTCATTTATTGAATGAATGAATGAATGAATGAGTGAATGAGTGAACACATGGCAGCCATGAGGCTTGTGTCAAAGAGCCTAACCCAGTGCCTCACCAAACCCTTCATCTGCCACCCTTTCTGTTTCTCCTGGCCCTGGGGACAGAGCTGTGGAGCACCCAGTCTCTGTTCCAAGCCGGGCTTGGCCACTTCCCAGCCTCCCAGACAAGGTGGTGCCCACACCTCTGTCCAGGTTTGTGTGGGGCTCCTCTGAAGGCGTGAAGGGGCTCGGGCCTCAGGATGGAAATCCCTCAAAGCATCATCACAACCACAACAGCAATAGCACAACCAACCCCCCCTCCCACTGCTCTCTTCCTCAGAGGAGGCCGCTGTGGCAATCCAAGCTCTGCTGGCCTCTGGGCAACGTCTCACCAGTTTGAGGCCCTCGGCACAGGATGACGAGAGGCAGCACAGCGACCAGTAGCTGGTGTTGGCAACTGTCCGTGAGAGCAGAGGGAGTCAAGTCAGCTTCAGACTGTGCCTGGCACACAATAGGCATTTTTTTTTTAAGATTTTATTTATTTATTCATGAGAGACACACAGAGAGAGGCAGAGACACAGGCAGAGGGAGAAGCAGACTCCATGCGGGGAGCCCGATGCGGGACTCGATCCCAGGACCCCAGGATCATGCCCTGGGCCAAAGGCAGATGCTCAACCCTTAAGCCCTGCCAGGGGCCCTATAACAGGCATTTAGTAACTATTGAATTGGTTGATAGTTCTCGGGGCACTCCGCAGCCTATACCCATTAACTCCAAACGGCATGACAGCCCTGCAAAAATACCTATTTTACAGATGAGGAAACTGAGGCTAAACTGTCTGTGGACCCCGCCCAGGTCAAAAGCAGGCAAACTCAGGTTTGAGCCCAGGCTTGGCAGGCTCCAAAGGCTGTGTTCTTGATACCCTGTTGTCTGAAACCGAACCCCTGCAGGGCCCCATCCTTCCCTTTCTCCTCTAATCTCCCACTTTCCAAGCACCAAACCTAGGCCCCAAGGCCCACCTAGAAGATCCAGCCTCCTGTGGTTTTTATGGTGGAATAGGTAACCTGGGCCCCCAGAGAACACACCCCAAAGCCAGAGGCCCTTATGACTCACAGGCGAGGGATGTGGATGCTGATAGAACCGGGGCCTCCCTCTGGGGCACCTCTGAAGGCCTTCCGGGGGCCCTCACTTCTCTCTCTTCGGACGCAGCCTGTGACTCCTACTGGACGTCCGTCCACCCCGAGTACTGGACCAAGCGCCACGTCTGGGAATGGCTCCAGTTCTGCTGCGACCAGTACAAGCTGGATGCCAACTGCATCTCTTTCTGCCACTTCAACGTCAGCGGCCTGCAGCTGTGCAGCATGACGCAGGAGGAGTTCGTCGAGGCGGCCGGCATCTGCGGGGAGTACCTCTACTTCATCCTCCAGAACATCCGCTCGCAAGGTCAGTGTCCGGGGGCCGGGCCTCTGCGGGGGGGCCCCAGGGTTGGGACCCGATGAGCCCGCCAGGTCCTTCCCCCGCCGCCGTGTGACTCACGCAGCAACAAACCAACCAACGCACCTCAGGCACTGGGACTCTCTATTAACCGAGATCCCTTCTCCCAAATCTCTACAATCCCTGGAAGTTCTCCTTTGCTAGAATTAGAGCTTGGAGGCCAAAGGGAGCGAGTTGCAAGGAAGCCAGCTGAGTACTTTTTTACACCAGGAGAGAAAACCTAAAAAGATCTTCAGGAACCAGGCAGATGCAGCAAAGGAATGTGTGATGGTAATTAAGACCTGCCAGCAGGAGACATGGAAAAAAGGGGTTTCTGCTTGACTTTTCATTAAGCAGAAGGAGAAGAAAATTAACTAGACCCTTTGTCTTCCCGTTTCCAGAAGAGTCTGATTAAGGAGCATTAGCGCTTTCCTGACGGCCCAGGAGCAAGCGGCCGGAAGGTGGCGCCAGTGGCATTATGTAACGTCTCAACCTGCCCGAGCCCCAGTGCTGAGGAACAGGTGGTCTCAGAGCAGGAAGGGTTTTTTGGTTTTCTGGGGGTTTTTTTGGATTTTGCTTTTTGGGTTTTTGGGGGATTTTTTTTTGTTTTTTGATTTTTTGGTTTTTGAGACCATATAATTCAATTTTGAGACCAGATAAAGGTCACACGGCACACAGGGCTGATTGGTGGAGAGTCCGCAGAAAGCAAGGGCTTTGAGTTCAGCCAGCCCTGTGCTCCAACCTGGACTCCAACACTCCGGAGCCTCAGGTCCTCTGGCAAAGGGCTTGCCCTCTCCCAACCTCCACCGCCTCGTCCGTACATTGGGATAATAGCGCACACCTTGGCAGGTGACAGGATTCCAGGAAACATGACCTGGAGCAGCACACAAAGATCCAAATGCCGTAAATGGCAGCTGTTTTTGTCATTATGAATATAACCCGGGGGGGGACGTTTTTTTAAAAATAAAGGAAACACGTCTCAGTTCAATGTGAAGAAAGACTTTTCTAAAAGTTAGCACCTTTTTGGGGGGGAAGGGAGAAGACTGGTTCAGAAGGTACTAAAGGTAGGAAGCTCCCCATCCCTGGAGGTAATCAAGCAGTCGACTAGCCCCCTGACGGATGGGGATGCCATGGCAGGGATTCCTGCTTGGGGCAGAGGACATTCCAGCCCTAAGATTCGTTGTTCTTCCCCCTCATAGTCCTGAGGGCAGGAAAGCCATGGAGGCTGGTCCTGGGGCCCTTCTCAGCTTCTGCCCTGGGGGCCACAACCCACCAGGGACGAGGGAGGGACAAACAGGCCTGCCGTCCATTGTTCGACAGTCTTGGCCTTGTGACAGCCAGGGACAGCGCCGTGCCGGGAGCAGCGGCCCTCCCTGAACAGGGGACAGTCCGAGGGCAGCAGGGCGGCTCAGGGAAGAGCTCTGGCTCCCAGACCCTCTGAGGGAGCAGCTTCGCCTCAGGACCCCGGGGGCCCGGAGAGGGAGGTCGTCCGTCCTGGAAGAGGATGCAGCCTGGCGTGGCCAGCCTTCTCCAAACATCGCATCCGTCAAGTTGTGCTGGGGTCCCTCGCGTGAGCGCCTCCCTTCCCTGGCACCCGGCACCTCCCCAAGGCCCTGTTCCTGGCCCTATTCCGTTCCCTCAGGGTCTGTGCAAAACATGCCAAACACGCTTGGTGGTGTTTTTTTTTTTTTTTTTTAGAATTGATTTATTTATGAGAGAGAGAGAGAGGCAGAGACACAGACAGAGGGATAAGCAGGCCCCATGCAGGGAGCCTGACATGGCACTCGATCCCGGGACTCCAGGATCAGGCCCTGGGCCGAAGGCGGCGCTAAACCCCTGGGCCACCAGGGCTGCCCTCAAACATGCTTGCTATCCTAAGGGACCCCTGGGGTCACAAAGCCAACTCCAGGGGTCCGGTTTCTGGCTCGTTACCGTGTTGAGCAGTAAAACCGCCCACGCTGCAATCCCCCCTGAAGTGGTCCTCAAGCGGGGATGTTCACTGCATGTCGTGTATCGAAACACATGTACTGTGACCAGAGTTTACCGTGTCCCAACGTGCCCAGGACACACCGTTTGCACCTGTTACCGCAGACTCATTATTCTTAGTGCTCGGTTTCGTTCTCCAAAGCAGCTGCATTTGTACAGGGAACTATCTGGAGCTCTGGCCACTGCCTAGTGCAGGCCTTCTAGGACCGCCTAGGATTGATCAGGACTCTGGCAGGACAGGACACAGGGCAGTAAGTCTGGGCAGTGGGGACAGCTACGGGGCAGGGTAGGGCCCAGTGAGCCATCTGGCCCAGAAGGTATTTCAGAGGGATCCAAGGGGCCCAGGAACGCAGGGACACTGGTCGTTGGAAGGGAAAGGGGAGGGCAGGGGCCATGGGTGGCTTCCACGGTCGGGGTGGAGTGGGTCCCTCACGGGCCAGTCCTTTCCGTTCTCGGGTGGCCCTCTGGGCAGAGTGCGCCCAGCAGACCAGGACCGATCAGTGGGCGTGAGCTGTCACAGATGTGCCCTGTTCCAGGCTCCTCAGTCACTGGAAATTAGTCCCCACACCGGACACCGAGCCTGCAAACAGGTGTCCCTTGGCCTGTGCTGCTACGTGGGAACTTGATCAGAAACTCAGTTCACCCCCAGCCCACCCCATTCTTCAGAGGAGCAAACCGAGGCCCCGACACAGTCTCCCAAACCCGTACTACGGCCTCTCAGTGGGCCCTGCATTCCTCTTGGCCTCCTACGTGCATCTCCCCCTTTGATCAGCGGGTCATAGGCATTCCGGTCCCCAAAGGATGAGAGGCCCCATTGCAGATCGCAGACCCTGCGAGCCCAAGGGGAACTTGCTCGGTGGTACTTTTGTCACCTGTCACCAGTGAGGAACAGGAGCCTGGAGACTGAGCGACTGGCAAGGTCACACTGGGGTCAGTGACGCGGCCCAACTCAGGGCCCAGGCTCACTTGGAAAGTCCTTGAGGCTGCTGGGATGCCTGGCCCGGGGCCCTCTCTGGGAGGCCTTTGAAAACCAGGAGATGGTCATCTCTCAAAGGTGGCTTCAGGTGGCTCAGTAAGTCAGGTGGCCTCCAAGGTTCTTTTTTTTTATATAAAAATTGTATTTATTTATTCATGAGAGACATAGAGAGAGAGAGAGGCAGAGACACAGGAGGAGGGAGAAGCAGGCTCCATGCAGGGAGCCCGATGCGGAACTCGATCCCAGGACCCCGGGATCACGACCTGAGCTGAAGACAGACACTCAAACCACTGAGCCACCCAGGTGCCCCATGCAGACTTCTTTCTGAATTAAACTTCCCCGCAGAGGGGACAGTTGCCCCCCTTCTCCCCGGCACCCCCTCCTCCGGCCAGGGAAACCAGGACCGCATGGTGCGGTTTGTGGACTCATTTTTCCTTCCCAGGTTACTCCTTCTTCACCGACACCGAGGAGACCAAGGCTGCCATCAAAGACTGTAAGTAACCAGGTGCGAGCGGCCCAAGGTGCGCCAAGGCTGCCGGTGGGCGCACGGGCTTGATGGTTCTGTTTTGACCACGACTGACAAGTTGATGACCCAGGGCGGTCACGGACCAGGAGGAGGCAGCAGGGAGAAATGGGTGGGCAGAGAGCGTGGGGCTTGGGTCTGTGGCTTCCTCGTCCTCTGCCCAGACTCAGTTTCCCCATCTGTAAAATGGAGCCACCCTCGCCAGTGCGCACCTGCGTGCACGAGCCCACACGCACACACACACACACACGCGGGTGCACGGACCCCGGGCCCTCCTCTTCGTTCTGCTGCCCCCTCAGCTGGGCCCCAAGGCCCACGGCTCGGCCAGGTCTGGGTCCAGCTCCGCAGTGAGCCAGAGAACAAGATGACGGGCGCGTAGGACCCGCTGAAGGGGCGCAGGCCCAGCCAGCTCCGAAGCTGTCGGGCACCCCACGACACATGCCGGCCACGCTGCGGCCACCCCTTCCCACACCCTCCCCGCAGAAATGCCAGACCACGAAGCCTGCAGGCCCGGGTCACCTCTCGCCCTGCACCCTCCTCCCGCAGGGAGCGAGGCCCGTAGCAGCACCCGGCCCAGGGGGTGACGAGCAGCCTTGGGACCCTCCGGCCGCGGCCGACGATTGGCACACCTCAGCAGCGTCCGGTCCCGAGGGAACCCCACAGCCACACGCGGCGGGGAGCCTCGAGCACAGCCCGGCCGCGGGGCCACATCCCAGGGGAAGACAGTTCTGAGTCCAGGGGGGCTGTCCCCTGGCCCCCCGAGGCACCACGGCCACCCCCCGCTGAGCAAGGGCCACCCCCACCCAGGACCACGGGCAGCACCAAATCCATGGCGGGGACCTGGGGGCAGAGGCCACAGGGATCACAGGGATGCCTTGGGCCCCCTCTGCCAAATTGCGGACCTCGGACCCCGAGCCGAGACCCCTAATCCGCAGCACCCCGGGGGGGTTTGTGGGGGGGTCCAAGGGTCGCCTCCTCCCTCTGCCTTCTTGCAAGCTTGCTGGCTGCTCACGGGTTCGTGATCCACCTGGTGTGTCTCCCCTTCACTTGCTTTCTCCCTTCTTGGAAGATCGGCTTCGAGCAACGCCAGGTCCCCTCTGCGGCCCGCGCCCCCCGGGTGGCCCTCTGGGGTCCGTACCTACCGCCCGGCGCGGGGCCCACCTTTCGACAGCAGCGTGGTGCCAGGCTAGCTCGGCTGGGGCTGGGGGTGGGGGGACCCCACAGGCCGAAGGCGGTGTTCATCTCATTGTTCTTTCCAGACAACAGGCGCTGTCGCTGCTAGAGCCGAGGCCCTGAGGTCGGCCTGCCTGGAGCTGGGCTCCACGCTGGCCGGGCCCGGGACCGAACCGAGCCCCCCAGACCCCCCGGGGCTCACTGCTTGCCCGCCGGTGGCCCCGCGTCAGGGAGTCCCCTCTGCTGGCTCTAATTGAACAGGGCACCGCTGCTCCCCACCCTGCTTCGCCACTGTTTCCCCGCCCCAGCCGCTTCAATATTCTCAGCGTTTATCACACACCAAGATCGCCCACATTTGCTTGTTCATTAGATGTTCTCTTTTTTTTTTTAAGATTTTATTTATTTATTCATGATAGACATAGAGTGAGAGAGAGAAGCAGAGACACAGGCAGAGGGAGAAGCAGGCTTCATGCAGAGAGCCCGATGCGGGACTCGATCCCGGGTCCCCAGGATCACACCCTGGGCCAAAGGCAGATGCTCAACCACCGAGCCCCCCCGGGTGGCCCTTGTTAGATGTTCTTATCCACTTGGATGTGAGTCCCCAGGAGGAGAGACATGGCCCAGTGCCTCCGGGGCGTCGGTCAGCGGGCACGCGTGGCTCAGGGCTCATGAATGAATGAGCGAGTGGCCTGCAGTGAGCTCCCCAACCTCGCGGTGCCTCCGCGTACTTCTGTGTAAAACGGAGATGGGAATAGACGTTCACCACAACACTGCGTGTGACTGAGGGCCTGGCAATACACAACACTCGACACACTCAGCCAATAATTATTCACGTGGTGTTTTTTGAACACCCACTATGAAAGACAAGATGAAGCAGTAGTTCTGAACAGTAGCTTCGGAACGGGCCCGCTCCGGGCTCAAGCCTCGCCTCCACCACTCTGGGTGAAGCTCTTCTTAAACGGTCTGGGCTTCGACTTCTCTCTCTACAAAATGGAAATAGCACTAGGACCACACTGGGTGGTTGCAGGGATTGAATCAGACAGTGATTCAGGGCCTGTGAAGCACATTAGCAGCACTTGGCAGTTAGTAAGTGCTCCATAGCAGAGCAGAAAAGAGACCAGATCAGTCCTTACCGTGGATGGACTGGTGCCAAGGTGCTTGGGAGCACACAGGTGCTGTGCAACAGGGAGGGTATCTAACCCAGAGGGTTAAGTTCAGAGAAGACTTTCCGAAGAGGGCTGGAGAGTGTGGGTCAGCTGCGTGGAAGTGGGGAGCAGGGAGCTATGCAAAGGCCCCAGGACAAAGCCAAGCAGCACCGGGACTCTCTGACCCAAGAAAAGGGAAGACGTTGGGGAACAGCAACAGAAAAGGCTAATGTCCACAATAGCCAAACTGTGGAAGGAGCCTTGGTGTCCATCGAAAGATGATGGATAAAGAAGATGTGGTCTATGTATACAATGGAATATTCCTCAGCCATTAGAAACGACAGATACTCACCATTTGCTTCGACGTGGATGGAACCGGAGGGTATTATGCTGAGTGAAATAAGTCAATCAGAGAAGGACAAACATCATATGGTCTAATATGGGGAATACAAGAAATAGTGAAAGGGAATAAAGGGAAAGGAGAAAAAATGAGTGGGAAATATCAGGGAGGGAGACAGAACATGAGAGACTCCTAACTCGGGGAAACAAACTAGGGGTGGTAGAAAGGGAGATGGGCGGGGGGTGGGGGTGACTGGGTGACGGGCACCGAGGGGGGCACTTGACGGGATGAGCACTGGGTGTTATTCTGTATGTTGGCAAATTGAACACCAATAAAAAATAAATTTATATAAAAAAAAACAAACAAAAAACAAAAACAAAAAAAGAAAAGAAAAGGCTAGACTGCTGAGTGGAGGTCAGTCTGTGCAAGGCCTGACAAACTTGGTGGCCTTCATCCTGGAGACAACAGGGAACTGCTGCAGGCTGGTAAACCAGGGCGTGCCAGGGGCCAGGGGCACCGAGACGGATTGCCCTGGGCAGTAGTGCGGTACATGGGACACCATTCCCTGCCTTGACAGCGCACTTGTTCTTCCCTCCAGGGGTTAAGGCGTAGTGTACCTCCTGGACTGTACAGTAAGCATGGCTAGTGTCCAACAGCATCTGGTACAGTGGCTGCTCAATACTACTTCCTGAGCACCTGCTGTATGCCAGACCCTGGGCTAGGTGTTGGGAGGATACATCTGGAAACATAAATCCCTGACTTCTGATGGGAACAGAGAGGGAACTAAGTAAATAAATACACAATATGCTATGTTCAATGGTGATGAATATTGTGGCAAAAAAATAAATAAATAAGAGAAGTGGATCTAGAATGCTGGGCAGGAGTGAGCAAGTGTGATTCTACTGAGAAGGTGGCTTTGAGCAAAGACTGAGAGGAGGGCCTGAACCCGTGGATGGCCAAGGAAAGAGCACTCGCAGCAAAGGGAGGGCAAGTGCAAAGGCCCTGGGGTAGAAGGTGCAGGGGAGTTTCAGAAAGAGCGGGGAGGCTGGTATGGCTGGAGCACAGGCAGCCAGGGGAGCGGCAGGAGTGTGTGAGATCTGGCATCGCCTTTTTTCTTTCTTTCTTTTTTTAAATCATATACTCCTTTGAAACAATGCACGGGTCTCAGACTGTTACTTATAGCACGAGTCCTAACGGGGCTCGTATTGAGTTAGTGCCTTGCTTTCTGCTACTCGCTAAGCTCTGGTCTCATGGCTTTTCCTTGTGCCCCTTCTAGGCCGTTCTCCACACACTCGTCAGAAGAGTGTTCTTAAAATGTGGATCTTGTCAAACTGCAAAGTCTTCCCTTTACTCTTTGTTTTTTTTTTTGTTTTTGTTTTTGTTTTTGTTTTCACTTTACTCTTTGAATAAAACCCCAAGTCCGTACGATGGGCCTGCCAGGACAGCCCCGTGGGCTGTGCCAGCAGGCGGCTTCCCCTCCCCTGGGCACACCGCGAGCCTGCCTCACTGGCTCTCTCTCTCTCTGCTGGGTGTCACGCGTGCTGCTTCCCTTGGGGAGACTCTCACCTCCTCACATCCGCGTAGATGCCTCCTGCACACAGGCCTCCCCACCCACCGCCGGCTGCCCCATCTCAAGTGGGCACTCCGCCCCACCCTTCATTCTCTATCTTGCTTCCTTCATAACACCCACGAGGGCTGACTTGTTTGTGTGACACGTATTGCACCTCGCCCAGGAGTCCTGAAACTCTGTGTGCACAGGGAGCGGGGAGGTCTTGTTCTCTCTTATTCCCTGCATGGAGCCCAGCACCTGGCACCCAGCAGGTCCCTGGTGCTTGGATACAAATGCCCTCTGAAGGCAAACACCTCCCTCCCGCTAACTTACCCCCCAGAGCGCCTCACGCGGTGGGGTCTTTGACCGCAGGGTGTCCAGGTCACAAGTGCTCACCCTGGGGTGATTTGAGGTCCGACCCATTCCCACCGCTATCCATCATTCTATTGCAGATGCTGATTCTAATTGCTTGAAAACAAGTGGCATCAAAAGCCAAGACTGTCACAGTCAGAGTCGAACAAGTAAGTGTAGAGATGCCATTTCTCGTTGCCCATTCCCTGAGACCATTCAGGAGACGAGGTACTCTGATAAGCTTGGACACTGAGGGCTTGAGTGGCACCGCTTGTTCCCAAAGAAGACAGCAGATTTGTAATCAAAATTCCATTTCTTTTCACGTGGACGTGGTGTCCTAAGAATGCAAGTGAGGAGGCAAGGAAGTTTTCTAACCGTGGCGAATCTCTGAGTGAAGGGTTTATTTCTCCTGGTCTACTGAGGGTCCTTCTCTCCTGAGTACTCAGGGACCAACTTGACCGGATGAGCACTGGGTGCTATACTATATGCTGGCAAATCGAACTCCAATAAAAAAATATCCAAAAAAAGAAAAAAAGAAAAGAAAAAGTACTCAGGGACCAGAGGAGAGAAATCACCATGTGTTGGCAGTTCTCTTAGCCTTTCCTGGCCCTAAAACAGACCTACCTGGGGCCGAATCAAGTCTGCCAGGCTTGGTGCCAGTCACTGGATACAGATTACATTATAATCCTCCAACTTCTGCTGTGAGGTAGGTACTCTTCTGATCGCATTTACAGATTACTGGAGAGATTACGATTACAGAGCTGGGAAGAGGTGAATTCCGCACCCAAGCCCAGGGAGTTGGACCCTAGAACCAGCCTTTACCACAACTCTTAGTGGAACAAGACAAATACCACCAGCTTTACTGAAAAACATAACTGTAGGCTTGGTCCACCCAGACAGGTATGGATATGGGATTTTAGTGCAACCTGTCAGAAAGGTCATTTGACTGTCATTTTGTTAATTCTTTTTTTTTTTTTTTTTTAAGATTTTACTTATTTATTCATGAGAGACACAGAGAGAGAGGCAGAGACACAGGCAGAGGGAGAAGCAGGTTCCCTAAAGGGAGCCCGATGCAGGACTCGATCCCAGGACCCCGGGATCACACCCTGAGCCAAAGGCAGACACTCAACCGCTGAGCCACCCAGGCGTCCCGTCATTTTATTAATTCCTAAGAATTAGTCCATTGTTCCACCGAGCAAGGACAGTCTGTGAGCCATGGTGTTCCTAAGTCAGTGTAAATTCGGTGTCCCTATGTGTGCATTTTATGATTGCTTTAATGGAAGGCAGACATTTCACAGCTCAGTGAGGGTCCAAGGAAAACACTGAGTCATAATAGGGAAAATAACCCCATTAAAAAAGCAGTAGGGATCCCTGGGTGGCTCAGCGGTTTAGCGCCTGCCTTTGGCCCAGGACGCGATCCTGGAGACCCGGGATCGAGTCCCACGTCGGGCTCCCGGTACATGGAGCCTGCTTCTCCCTCTGCCTCTGTCTCTGCCTCTCTCTCTCTGTGTGTGTGACTATCATGAATAAATAAATAAAATCTTAAAAATTAAAAAATTAAAAAATTAAAAAGCAGCAATTCTAATTAGAAGGGTTTTTTTTGGTGGGGGGGTTTAAAGATTCTATTTATTTATTCATGAGAGACAGAGAGAGAGAGAGAGGCAGAGACACAGGCAGAGGGAGAAGCAGACTCCATGCAGGGAACCTGATGCAGGACTCGATCCCAGGACCCAAGGATCACGACCTGGGGTAAAGGCAGGCAGGCACTCAACCGCTAAGGCACCCAGGTGTCCCGAGTTAATGAGAAGTTGTATAGCTCTTAGAATTTTTTTTTTTTAAGTAACTTCTTTTTTTTTTTTTTTTTTTTTTTGCCTTTTCCAAAGGCCTCCAAAGTTCTCATCTATGGGAATTTGTGCGAGACCTGCTTCTATCTCCCGAAGAAAACTGTGGCATCCTGGAATGGGAAGATAGGGAACAAGGTATTTTTCGGGTGGTGAAATCAGAAGCCCTGGCAAAGATGTGGGGACAAAGGAAGAAAAATGACAGAATGACGTATGAAAAGTTGAGCAGAGCCCTGAGGTGAGTTCACAGCACGAAATGCCCCGAGCCTTCGGGCAGAGTTCTGTAAAACGGCCAGCCACAGAGAACTGGATCGGTTTTGCAGCGTTTTCCTTGGTGGTAGCAAGGTCATGGGACAGCACCCCGGTGCTTAGTTACAAGTGGGATTAGGGTCAGTAAGCAGCCCCGCCGTCCTCCCCATCCTTGGCAGTGGCCCCCCGGGGTGGGGGCTCTGAACACAGGCCGCCCCACACATACATGTGCAGAACCCGGTTCTGATCCGAGTGTGGCAAAGCTTAGTCCTCAAGACATCTGGGAAAGGTTTCAGTGTAAGGTGATCACAGGGTGTGAAAATACCAGGGTGACCGACCAAAGACCAGCCGGGTCACCTGGGCGGACGAGGAGCATGCTTATGTTCTGTTGTCTTCCTGGGGTGCAGGCCTCCGCACATTTCTCCTTCTGCTGTCTTTCCCAGGTACTACTACAAAACGGGAATTTTGGAACGGGTCGACCGAAGGCTAGTGTACAAATTTGGAAAAAATGCACACGGGTGGCAGGAAGACAAGCTATGATCTGCTCCAGCACCGAGCTCCTCTTACAGATGTCTTGTCTTCTACGCCATCGGATTGCAATAGACATTTGAAAGTCTTTTTTTGCTGTTGTTGTTAACCTGCAAGTGTGCTGATAAAGTTTCTCCACCTCTTAGCTTCCATGTGGATTCAGAGTTGTTGTTGTCTGTTCCCACGGTGACAGCAACCCTTTAAGAAATTCCTTTTTTTTTTTTTTTTTACCCAAGGGAAGGAAGGAATGAGCCCGATCAAACATCCTTTCCCTAATCAAGAGTTGCAGAAACACAATAGCCCGAGCTATTGGTGCTACTCTGAGCAAAAGGATCCACCTCTGCCATTAGAGACTCACCCAGTGCTCCCATTGGAAAGGCTCAGAAGCTTGAGCCTTTATTTAACTGTGGCAGCTCGCAAAGGAAAAGTGACTATTTGGTAGCTAGTAGAGTAGGAGGGGGTGACAGGTGGGTAAGACAAACATACTGTAGCTTTTAAATTGTGCGAGTCAAATGCCTAGAAAAAGTGTCTCAATTAAATAAGAGAGCGGCTGCATCGAGCTGGGACAGGATTGGATTTAGCAGAGGTGAATGGTACTTTCTGAACCAGAGCGTCGTGTGGGCCGCTCAGCAAAACTCCCACGGCCATCCTAGAGCAACACACTGAAAGTTAGGCACATAATTAATTCCTGCCGAGTTAACTCCCCCTCTTCTCCTGGTGGTGGGGGGCAGCAGAGTTAGTCAGCAGGGACTTGCGCCCCATTTCCAAATCACTGCTGTTTCTGATCCAAGGTGTCAGCACCACAAGGTTGTAGCTTGTTGATTCTGTGGCCAAGACGTTAAACCTTGGAGCTGGCCCTGTCCTGACACCTCCGTAACGGCCGATTCCATTATAAGACTCCTTGGCTTTGTCTTCCTGGCATGTACCCTAAAGCTCTAAGACACATCTCCTTGGCAAAAGGACAGACAGTGAATTGATAGCAGTAAATGCTGATGGGTTAAGGTCTGCACTGACGTCTTCTCGTGGCTCTCGGGTGGGGTAGGGAAGCCATCGGTGACCCACGACCAGGTGGCCGGCCCCGAGGACTACTGCTCCAGCAGAGCTTCCTGCTTCATGCGACCAGGCACTGAACCACCATACAGGACGAGGACCTCCATGCTTAGAGCTTCACTTCAAATGCAACTTGTTCTAAAAAATGTGAATTACTGTAAAATAATCTATTTTTGGATTCCTGTGTTTTCCAGGTGGATATAGTTTATAAACAATGTGAATAAAATATTTAACACGTTAAAATGTCTCTGTATTGTTAAGTTGGGCAAGGCAGACTCGGGAAAGCATTAGTGGCCTGTAAGACCTTTGCTGAGACTTCCATTTCTTAGCATTTTGGAGCTGGAGATTTTTTTTTTTTTTTTTAGATTTTACTTATTTGAGAGAGAGAGAGAGAGAGAATGAGTAGGGGGTTGGAGCAGAGGAGAGAGAGAAAGAAGCAGGCTCCCCACTGAGCAGGGAGCCCAGCGTGGGACCCTGGGATCATGACCTGAGCCAAAAGCAAATGCTTAACTAAGCCACCAGGTGCCCTGAGATGAGATTTTTAAAGAGCCCCAAATGATGCAAGAAATAGATGCAACGATCCTACCCACCACCTACATCCTAAGACAGAGGGTCCCCTTTGCAAAATGAAATCTATGGGCCAGTGGGGCCTACAGATATGCTTTGGTATATCACAAATCACACACACACACACACACACACACACACACACACACTTTTTCTGAGGCAGCTGTTTTGAGGTTTTGTTTTGTTTCTTACTATGAATTAGTTACCTTATCTAAAAATCAGGGGATTGGGACACCTGGGTGGCTCATCAATTGAGCATCTGCCTTTGACTCAGGGTGTGATCTCAGAGTCCCGGGATCGAGTCCCATGTCGGGCTCCCTGCATGAAGCCTGCTTCTCTCACACCTGTGTCTCTGCCTCTCTCTGTGTGTTTCTCATGAATAAATAAATCTTTTTAAAAATAAAAAAATTCAGGGGATTTACAAAAAAAAAATCCAGATTTCTAGCTTCTGTTAAAAAATCAGATTGGGCAACACTAGTTTTTCAATGCTTTGTGGCAGTAATTATCGCCTGGAGCTAAGGAGAAACTGCCCCTTTGGGCAGAGCATTTGGTCACCACTTCATACCTCCTTCCACACATTCAGCTTTGTTCTTGCATTATTGTGCTTTGTTTTGGTTTCGCTTTTGTTCTTTTCTTCATACACCCAGAATGCTTGTACATTTTGAATATGGGACCCCCATCCTGGCCATCTGAAGAGGTAAGTACCATGTCAACGGACAGACCCACGAAAGAAGAGTCTAGAAAATTGGAAATGTGCTAACAGGAAGTAACAGTATCCCTCTGCCACTCAAGAAGTTTTCTCTTTACAAAACCATTAAACCAGCCTCTTCTTTGTATTAGGTTCCCAGAGCTGTCCATGAAAAATTACCAAATTTAGTGGCTTAAAACAGGAGGAATTCATTCCCTCCCAGTTCTGGAAGCTGGAAGCCTGAAATCAAGGTGTTGGCAGAGCCATGACCCCTCCCTAGGCTCTAGGAAAGAATCTCTCCTTGCCTTCTTCAGATTCTGGTGGCTCCAGGCCTCCTTTGCTTATGGCTTCCAATTCCAATTCAAATCTTTGCCTCCATCTGCATGTGGCCTGCCCCTCCTTCTCCCCTTTAGTCTCTAAGAAGAATCCTCATCACTGGATTTAGGAACCATCTGGATAATCCAAGATGATCGTATCTTGAGACCCTTAGCTTAATGACACCTGCAAACATCTTTTCCAAATAAGGTCACCTCCAGAGGTTCTGGAGGTTGGGACACGGGCATATCCTATCGCAGGACATCATTCAACCCACTATATTCTTCAAAAAGTGAACTTTACTTAAACATATAGCTTCGTGATACAATCCATTAAAGAATGGAAAATACAAAGAGCCGCTTAAAATACCACACCTTAAGCAAAAGATACAAAAGTAAGTCAAAAAAACCCACTACAAAACAATGTAAAATTCACTTATCAAACAGTCAAGTGAGGGAATACGATCCTTTAAAAAAAAAAAAAAAGATTGCAAGAGAGCTTTCCATAGAAAACTTTCAGTATATTCATATGGGATTGTTCAACATTGTCCAAAATTCAAAAGTATTTTGAAGTTCACCTGTATAACCTTTCACATCTTTAAAAGCTCTGATAAGGATTTTAAAGCCTTCAGTTTGTCTTATCGGGACATTTAAAATGGAATTTGGCCATTTGCTTTATGGTACCATGAACTAAGAGGCAAAGAAATGCCCAAGCAGTCTGCCTACTCTTCTCTCAGAAAAGCACATGCTGAGATCTTAAAACTCATTTCTCAAGTAGGTAAGTTAAAGTGATATTCCTTTAGCAGGAAAATACAAAAGTAATGTATTTTTAAGACAAAATTCTGACACTGAAGTTGAAAAGAACAAGGAGATCTTTTCCAGAGCTTAAAAGCCCAGACCAAGTCTTCCTTTCAGAAGAGCAAGTGATTTAAGATACCAGGAGTAGAGAGGCGCCTGGTGGCTTTTGAGAGTCCCACTCTTGGTTTTGGCTTCGGTCATGACCTCGGGGTCATGGGATCGAGCCACACATCAGCTCAATGCTCAGTGCAGAGTCTGTTGAAGTTTCTCTCTCCCTCTCCCTCTGCCCCTCCTACTCGTGCTCTGTCTCTCACATAAATATTTATAAATAAATAAACAAAATCCCATGAGCTGATCTTTAGACAGGTGCACCAGAGGTTAAGAGAAAATGCCTTTTAAGGTAAGAATATAAGAAATGAAAACATGTGTCCACCCAAAAGCATGTACGTGAACATTCTCAGCAGCATTATTCATAGCAGCCAACAACTGGAGACACCCATATGTCTACTAACAGATGAATGGGCAAATAAAACATAGCATATCCATACAATGGGATATTACTTGGCAATAAAAGGAAGTGAAGGACTCACGCATGCTGCAACATGTAAGAACCTTGAAGACATGCTAAGTGCGAGAAGCCAGTCAAAAAGACCATCTATTAAAGGACTCCATTTAAGTGAAATGTGCAGAGTAGGCATGTCTAACACAGCAGGTGGACTGGTGATGGGCACGGGTTGGGGCAGGAGTCAGTTGGGGGAACAGTGACTGCTGATGGTACAGAGCTTCTGGGGGGGCAGGGAAGTGCCAAAAATGTCCTAAAATCAATTGTGCTAATTACACAACCTTGTGTATATATACTCGAGACCACCGAATTGTATACCTTAATTGTTCGAATTCTATGGTATGTAGTAAATCATATCTCAAAAAAACTATTATTTAAAAAACAATAAAAGAGATTCCAATGATCCACTGTGTCAAACACTAAGAGTCCATGTGAGTAAAGAATAAGAATGGACCACTGGATTTTTTCATTGTGCTAAAATATATATAACAAAATTTAGTATTTTAACCTTTTAAAATATTTTTTTATTGTATTTATTCATAGAGACACAGAAAGAGAGAGGCAGAGACACAGGCAGAGGGAGAAGCAGGCTCCATGCAGGGAGCCTGACGTGGGACTCGATCCCAGGTCTCCAGGATCATGCCCCAGGCTGCAGGCGGCACTAAACCACTGTGCCATTGGGGCTGCCTGTATTTTAACCTTTTTAAAAAAGATTTATTTATTTATTTGAGAGAAAGAGCAGGGGGTAGGGGCAGAGGGAGAGGGAGAGAAAGTCCCAAGCAGACTCTGCGCTAAGCACGGAGCCCAACCCGACACAGGGCTCACTCTCAAGACCTTAAGATCATGACCTGAGTTGATACCAAGAGTTAGTTGCTTAACCGACTAAGCCACCCAGGCGTCCCTATTTTAACAATTTTTAAGTGTACAATTCAGTGGCATTAAATATATTCACACTGTTTTGCAACCATCACCACCATCCATCTCCAGAACTTATTCCTGTTGCCAAACTGAAACTCTGTAACCATTAAACACGAACTCCCCGTTTCCCGTCCCCCATATAAGTGGAATGATCATATTTGTCCATCTGCATCTGGCTCGCATCAGGTCTTCAAGGGTCATCCATGTTCTAGCATGTGTTAGAATTTCCTTCCTTGTTAAGCCTGAATAAATTTCCATTGTCTGGATATACCAAACTGTGTTTATTCCTTCATCCATCGATGGACACTTGGGTTTTTCCCACCTTTTAGACATGGTGAGTAATGCCATGAACATGGGGTGCACACATACCACTTCCAGTCACTGCTTTCACTTCTTTGGGGTATTTACCCAGAAGAGGCATTGCTGGATGGGGCCATCAGATTTTAGCAACATGGAAGCCACTGGTGACCCTGACAAGGGCAGCCTGATTGGAGTAGGTTCAAGAGAGAACAGATGATAGTGGGGACAGCAAGAAAAGGCAATTCTTTTTTAAGATATTTTTTAACGAAGGGGGCAATAGCAGGAGAGCCTTACGAGGGCAAAAGAGGATTTGAGGAGACTTGAAACAGCAGGACTGCATGCTAACAGGGATGATGCAGAAAAGGGCAGGGGTAGCCAAGAGCAGGAGGGAAGGGATGGGGTCAGTGTGCACGCAAGGTCTGGCCTTCAGGAGCAGAGCTCAACCTGTCAACAGGAGAGCATGTGGATGTCAATCCCAGCAAGTTGGAAGACCTCAGTGGAGAAAAGATAAGGAAGGTATTGGGTCCTTGGTGAAATAAGGAGCTGAAGGGGGAGGGGGAGCCAAGTGGGAGAGTTTACTGAGGAGGGAAAGACGGATTTCCAAGCCATGCCGAGCGCCCACTTGAGGTTTGTGGTCAAATTTTAAAAAGCCCAGTCAACAGGGCTGTGGCTTGCTCTGGTCACGGTCATTTCCAGGGAAGGAACTGAGTCACTGAGAGGCGTCCTTGACCAAGGCCAGGTTCTGGAGTAGTTATCATTTAGAACCAGATAAGATCTAAACAAAGTAAGGAGGGAAATAAGGACATGAATAAGGTGATGACCACTGAGAACTGATTGAAAGTTCTAGTCATGTTGAAGAACTTAATAGGGGGGAAGTTTATAGTAAATTAATGTTCAGAGACGTGTCACACAGACACACACACAGTCACCTCCATGGGTGGAGTACAATTCCTCACCCTTGGATTTTGGGCTTAGCCATATGATTTGCTTTGGCCAGTGAACTATCAGTGGGCATGACACAAAGGCTTGAAAAACACTTGCGCATTTGGGATTTTCCTCTTGCAATATCAGCTTCCTGAGAAAGGAAAAACGGTAGGTTTCATTTTCTTGCATCCTCACGCTTCTGCCATCACTAGGGACTAGCCATCACCATGCTCCCCAGAAGGATGACAGACATGTGACACCGAGCCACATCAACAACTACCGCAGCTGAACCCGGCCTAGGTCAGCCGAGCCCTAGCTGACCTGGACACATGAGTGATACATGATGGTTGTTTTAAGTCACTGAGTTTTGAGGTGGTTTTTTACAAAGCAGAAGCTGACCAAGAGAGGGTCCTAGGGGTGCTGCACTGGAAAGAAGGGGTGGTCAAAGTTGAATTTTGAATAATCACCATACGATCCTAATTGTTCCCACTTAGAGATGAGGGAACTAATACTCAGAGAGGGGAAGCAACGTGCTCAAATATCTATAGGTAGAAAACGGAGAGCATGGATTTAAATCCTGGTCCATGTTGTCCCAAAGCCATGTGACACATCACCTCTTACTAATTTTATTCTCCTTATAAATTTGGCTCAGAAACTCTTAGGATGTATCTTAATGCCATTTAAAAGGAATATAGTTTGGGGCACCTTGGTGGCTTAGTCAGTTAAACGCCTGCCTTTGGCTCAGGTTGTGATCCTGGGGTCAGGCCCCACATTGGGCCCCCTTGCTCAGCGGGGAGCCTGCTTCTCCCTCTGCCTCTGCCCCTCCCCCTGCTCACGCTCTCTTTCTCTTTCTTTCACCATCTCTCAAATACATAAATATAATCTTTTAAAAAAAAGGAATATAATTCGATACTACCACTCAGGACATAAAACCTAACTGGGTAAGTTAACCTCATCAATATTTATCTTTGAAAATTACAGTAAGAGGTCTCAGAGCAAAACTGGAGACACTTCCAGGTGTCAGATCTTTATATACAGGAAACGTGTTAGATACATGTGATTTCTAGCTAGTGACTTACTTCTAGATGACAAAATAGACCAAAAACAGAGAATTATCTTAAAACTCCATCTTTGTGTTTATAACCAATTTTTAAATAAGCTCCGTCCCCATTATTGAGTAACATTAATTTTTATAAGTTTATCATATATATTTAATACTGTAAAAAGCCAGAACGGTTGTGAAGTCACTATATTGAAGAGTATTCACCACTAGGCACGGATGGAAAATTTTACTTTCTTTGTTGACAGATGTAACAGTCTCCAAGCACACTCAGATACAGGAAGGATTTGGGCAGGAGAATTTGGCAGGGTGGGGGAAATAGTCTAAACTAAAAGATTGCAAGTTTGTGTCTACTAGGGGTCCAATGGTTTCCTGAAGCTGAAGATCTCAAGGAATTCCTGAGAGTAAGTAAAAACTGGTTTTGAAGATCTGAGGTGAAGGGGATAAGGATTTTCAAAGAAAACAGGTTTTCATTTATACTCAAGAGTTCACCTTTAAAACTCTCCACTCGATTTTAAGCATGATAAGCAAGGATGAGTTAAAGAAAAAAAGAACTGGAGCTTCTTATTTTAAAAATTCATAATTAGATAAAGAAGTGAGCTAGTGGAAAAGAGATCTCAGTAATTTTCAAAGTTAAGGAATTTACTATTTTCCCAACAGAATTAAAACTTCTGGTGTCCAGTGTCAGAAGGCTGTGTCTAAAGGTTACTGGTTTAAACAATAGAGCATCTTTGTGATTTTCAATTTTAAGGGGAAGCATCCGATAACACATGACATTCACATTAAAAGTCCAACTTATATATGGGGCCGAAAGAAAGCAAATACCATTCTTCTTATGTACAGATTATTTTATTGTAAAAATGTAGCAATTAGAAATCAGTCTGTTGTAAAATCAATGCTATATTAGCATGAATGTAATTCCAGGTTTTAAAAAAATCTGATCAATTCCAGGCAGGAATAAGCATTAAGCTATGATGTCACTGAAGTTATTTTCAAAAGACATCAATGCATTAAATGTGTTTTTTCTATATGGAACTTAGAAAAATTTAAATTTATGGGTAGATCATCTTTTCTTCTTACATAATTACAGCCATACTTTTATATAATAAGGCCATGAGATGATATATATAAACATACTAATTTCACCAAGATTTTATCTTATCAAATAAAATCATATTTCTGCCAGAAACTTTCATTCTAGGCATTTTAAGTGAATAATCCAACCCACCGCCAAAAGCAAATACATTTTCTTTTCTATCATTGTTAAGCCCTACCCTTACTTCCCCCTAGGGAAATAGCATTAAAAGCCACTGCTACATTACTTGCGATAGAAACCTGGCTTATTTTAAAGGCGTAAGCTTGCATCTGCGCACCTAGCACAGGAGAATCTTCTATCCAGCGAAGGGTGGGTACGTGTGCGAACACCACGCTTTGCTTCACAGGTGGAGAGCAACCTGGGGCACGACTCTCACAGATTGGCTTTTTCCCTGGCAGCCAGGTGAGACCCATGCTGCATAAAGGTGTGAATCGCGTTCTGTTTTAAAAGAACAAGACCAGCAGGTTAATTAACTCGCTCAGCAGCAACAACTTGGTATTTATCTTAGCTTTAATTTGTGCTCGAATGAAAATAATAACCAGTGGGAACTGCATTTACTTCCACGACCTTACGTGGGCCAGAGCTGAAGAGTATTTGCTTTGCGGGTGAGTTCTTTGCCGATCAAATGAGTATCCGAACAGCTTAAAAAAATCTAATAGTTGTCCCTGAGAAGAATCCTCATAACAGGAAACTAAACCATCTGATCCATTCTGATTCAGGACACCCTCTTCCACAGCCAGGCTGCTCTGGGCTCACCTTAGGTTTCTCAGCATTGTATTTGTCCAAAAGAGCCTGAATGCGGGCCCCGTAGTCAGGGTGGACATCACTGAAGTTCTTGACCTGAAACCAGATGAGAAGAATGTAAATATGACCTTAGACTCCTACGAGGCCAGTCCCCAGTGTGTGTTTCCCAGTGTTTACCCTGAAGGTAGAGCAACACGGTGCTTAACACCACTAAGTAAGATTTGGGGGGTCCGGGGGAAAACCCTGGCACATACTGGCTGAGCAACCTTGGATAAGCCATCCCTCTGAGCTTCAGTGTCCACTCCCCATAAAATGAGCAAAATAATTAAACCTACCTCATAGAATACTGCAAGAAAAACACACAGGAGGGGAGCGGCACTGACAGCATGTTAACGAGCTGACCTCAGAGAGGCCCAACAAGTCATGGTGATTTGTATGAAGAGATGGGCCCAGGCACTGCCTGAATTTAAAGTGAGGTATATATACAAAGACACTGGCACCTGCTGGACAACCTCACATACTTCAAGCAGGAATTCCTGACCGCGGGCTGGTCTGAGGCAGACAGCAGGAGGGGGGCATCGTGAACCCACACAAAGCCTTACAGCTCCAGCACCAGCAAGATAAGGATGCCAAGGGTTCAAGCCCAGTTCTGCGACTTACACAGTCTCACTCGTTCTTACTGGTCAGATAAGACCCGCCCTCACCTACGTCACAGAGCAACTGTCCAGCTATGTGCTGCAGACGGCAATTTAAAAGGTTATTTTTCATACACGCATTTGTGAAAGACATAGGACTTTGCCTACAGAGAAAGCACCCGGCCTGCTGGTACTTGTCTCCAGGCCTTTGAACACATCCCAGAGAGCTGCTGGCCCAGCTGCCCCTTTGAACAGAGAAGCAGCAACCAAGAGACAAGGAAACTGTGGGGTTGCCTCAATTTCCAAGAAGCTAACTCCTGTGGCAGGCCCCAAAACTGCCAAGTGAGAAGCCTCCACGTAGCACAGTGAGCTGCCATTAGAAATATTCTGGCACCTCAGCTCAGTTCAGCCTGAGTTTGGAAGCAGCTCAGTTCTCCCCAGAGAGCGTGCAAGTTTCTAGTTGCTCTGAAGGAGGGTTAGGTCTCATGACACAAGTGGTTAGACAGGCTTCCCAAGACAAAAATGCAAATTTGTATTTATCTTCTAAAGTCGAAGCAAAATTGTGGCAGGAGACACACTCTTATATTGGACATGACTCTGGTATAGAACTTGGCTGCAGTCAATGAAGAGCATAGGACAAAATTCTCCCTGAATTCAATTCACTTATTATACACTGGCCAAGGAGCTAAAGGATTCATAGGTATAGGCCACATTCACTGGAGATACAACATGCAGAAAGAAGAATTGGAAGTGGGTTGGGGATTAGTATGAATTTTTTTTAAGTCCGATTAGCTCACATAGAACACAAAGTACTTTAGTTAAAAAGAACACACTTCTTTTTAAACCAGCTGTGCTCTCTTCTCCGGCCAGCAGATGTCACCGTCAGCTTACGAAGTATCACTCACCGCTTTCTTCTGGATGAAAAGTTGTGCGTCCTTCAGATGGCCAGCAATGTTCTCGCACAGGCGTTTCCTCTCCTCTTCACCAAGTACCTTCAGATAGAAGGTCCGCACCTGCTCAGGGAAAATGCACGGTGCAGAGAGTCAAATAACCAGTCCGTCATGAACAAAATTCACCCAACCTGCCCACTTTTGAAATGAGAAAGTGAGACTTCTCAATGGTGTGAGACTGAAAAAGTTCTCGAATTTAAGGATAATTTAAAATTGTAGTGAAAACTCTCATTTGTGTGGTGTTCCTCGCCTTTTTTTTTTTTTTTAAGCAAGACAGGAAGAATTCAGTGGATAATAGTTCGTAACTGCATCTTAGTAATGTCCCGTCTAGTCAGGGCTTGCATGTCTCTTATAAACAAAAGACACAGTATAGACTACAGTTAAGAATCCCACCCACCTTGCTACTGACAGTCCAGAGTGGGCAAGCTGTCATCAGATGGAAACTTAGCATAATACAATCTTTGTTCAATTCACCTAGAACCATGGAGGAAAAACCCCTAATTCATTAATTTATACTCTTAGTTTTTCAGAAGCCAAGCTTTCCTGGAGAACACACATGTTAATAGTGATACTTTATGTGATTACCTCCAAAATGACTATCAACAAATTAAAATGAAAAATAGGGGCAGCCTGGGTGGCTCAGCGGTTTAACGCCGCCTTCAGCCTGGGGCGTGATCTGGAGACCCGGGATCGAGTCCCACGTCGGGCTCCCTGCATGGAGCGTGCTTCTCCCTCTGCCTCTCTCTCTGTGTATCTCTCATGAATGAATAAATAAATAAAATCTTTATTTAAAAAAATGAAAAATAGGAGCTAAGTTGTAAAGTATGAGTCCTAAGGGCTTTGCTCACTTCTGAAATCAACCATTTCTAAGTAACAGCTATGATTTTATTCTAACATTTCACTCCTTCCTTCATTCAATCAATACTTATTTATGAAGTACCTATAATGTACCACTGTTCTATGTTGTTCTATTACTGTTTATAAAGTCCAACAATAACCAATTCTCCAAAGTATCAAACTCATAAAATGGCAAAATGTTCATGGCTCCTCTGTGTTATTAAATATCGAGGCATAAAAATATTTAAATTCGAGCAAAGTTTATATTTGATACCAAAGTTTTAAAAAATCAGGCTTTGACATGAACACAATCCAATCACAGTACTGCATTATGGGGATTTTCTCAGATCTATCCCCCCAATTCACTAATTCTCTCTTCAGCTATATCTAACACACTGCTTCACCATCCACTGAGTCACTGTGTCTGCTGAAATTTTATTTGAGAGATTGTACTTTTTGTTTCTAAAAACATATATCTGGTTCTTAAATCAGTTTGTTTTTTGTTTTCCCATATCCTATTTTTATCTTGTAGATCATATTCCTTTCCCTATCTCCTCGAATATGGTATATATGCTTATTTTAAAGCCCTTTGAGATTATTCTATCACATACACGACTCTTCCATCAAGTGCATGTGCAATTTCTCAGGGCACTGGATTTCCCTCCATGTATTTTTTCCCCGGGACTCATCCCCAACAGGAGTTATCTTCTGCAGAACTACCACCTGTGTCCAAATTGTGGAAGGTGTCTTTTTCACCATCTCTGCAAAGGCCTAGAAGGGTTCACTGACTCATTGTTTCTCAGTTCAGGACTTTGATGTGATTCAAAGTGTAGAAGAATGCAGAGATCTCACTTGAGAGGAGAAGAGCAGAGGAAAGGGACTCCCAATTTCTCAGGAAATCTAGAGCCCACATGCTGGCAAGCTGCATGCAACCTCAGTCTGGTGCATAGTTTTTCCCACAGAGTACTGGTTCCTGGCTCTCATCATTATGTCAAGAGCCCAGTTCTAGCTCTCTGCAACACATGGAGCCTGAAGCCTAAACTCCTAGCCCCCTTGGAGTCATAAAATCAAAGTAAGATATAAATAGGGTCTGGTTTCCCACCATGATATATATACCTTCAATGTTCACACACTTTTGTGATTCCTTTTTCATCTCTAGGACCAAGAGATTAAATTTTGTTAGCTCAACTATTAAAAAAATATTTTAATCTAGCATGTCTGTGTATGACAAGTAGAAGTAAGGCCTCCTACATCCCATCGATCTATCTACCATCAAACTAAAAAGAAATTGGTCCTGCAATTTCAGCAGTGTGCTGGAGCCTACTTACTCATGAGAGCACTGTCATCTTTTTAAGAATTTTGTGCATTGTTAAACATGGCTGTTATTAAAAACTCAATTATATAAATTTACAATTAAATTGTATTGCAAACAAAAATAATAAACCTTTCAAAATGTATGATTTCCCAATTATTACATATTACCTATGTTCTTGAGGTTATTTGTGTCTACTCTATCCCACAGTAGAAATGATTACATAATAGTGTAATACTGAACATCACGTCCCAGTGCCACAGATTCAGTCACACCATGTTGCTAGCTTGATATCAGCTCTAGGGAACATTTTCATCAAGAAAACTGACAAACACTATAGGGCACCTGGACGGCTCATTGGTTAAGCAGCTGCCTTTGGCTCAGGTCATGATCTCAAGGGTCCCGGGATTGAGCCCTGCATCAGGCTCTGCACTAGGCAAGGAATGGTGTGCTTTTCCCTCTCCCTCTGCTCTTTCTCGCATTTATACGTGCACTCTCTCTCTCTCAGATAAATAAATAAAATCTTAAAAAAAGAAAATTGACAAACACTATAAACCAGGACTTTTCCTTTCTGCACACAACTGTTAATATTTATCAACACACCTCTCAATAAAACCCATATAAAATATTTGCTCTCCTGCAGATCTGGTTAATCTAGCTCCAAGAGGTTAAAAAAAAAAAAAGCACACAAACACAAAGATAAACAGCACTCCTATCTCAGTGTGTGGACAAGATGATTGCAATATAAACAGCATGGAACCCTTACCCATCTGAGCCTCGCTTCAGCAGTCACGCTGCTCAGACAAAAGGCAGGTGGGGCTTGGAGGTCAAACTAAAGAAGTCTCCAAGGTGCTCTTATCTGCATATCCTTGCACCTGGCTAGCAACCACCATCTGTACATACAGCTCTCAGCTGCTCACTACACAGGGGGCATGGACCCACACACGGGCTGGCCATTCAATTTTATTAGCCAGATAAAGAGTCTGAATGGCTTTATCAGCTCCAACACTCTAACCATAGACCTTTGATAGCAGGACCAAATTCCTTTTAAAGGAAACGCGATATTTTTACTAGTATATACAAATAGAATGATTTTTGATTTAAGTGTAACAGCCCAACAGTAAAGGGTACCAGCCACAGGCATGAAGTTCAATGATTTTTCAGGGAACACATGACGCAATCACCACCCAGGTCACGAAAGAACGTCATTCACACCTCTGACATCTCCCCACCAGAGTCCCTCCTCCTAGTCATTATCCCCTTTTTCTCCAACTGCCTCCCCAAAGGCAATTCTTTTGACTTCTAATATTTAAATGTGTTTTGCCAAATGTGCTTATCCAAGCTCTAGTTGAACATCTGGGTAACACGAGCAGCTTCTGGTGCTCATATGTACACATTTCTATTAGGTTCCTACACAGCAGTGTCCTTTACTAGGGCCAGAAGACACGCACATGTTTAGCTTTAATGGATACTGATACACAGTTCTCCAAAACAGCTGAACTAACTTACACTCACAGGAGAGTTGTTTCTTTTTCTCTCAACACTTGGTATGGCCAGTCGTTTTCACTCTAGCTACTCTGGTGCATATACAGTGCTACCTCTTTGGGGTTTTACTGTGCACATCCCTGGTGACTACGGAGAGAGACCCCCTTTCTGTATGTTTTATAGTCATTTAGATCTCTTTTGTGAAGGACCCGTTCAGGTTTTTGCCCAGCTTCTACTCCTTCGTCCTTCTCACTGCTCTGTAGGAGATCTTCACATATTCTGGACATGAGTTTTAGATGAATTTCAAATATATTCTCTCACTCTGTAAGCCATGCATTATCTAAATTAATTTTTGCAGAGGTAGTTTAATACCAGAATAGGCCTCATGCAGGCAAAATTCTTTGAGAGGCAGGGATCACATTGTAATATGCTTGGTATCACCCACATCACCAAGAATAATGTGGTTACTACAAAAGGATTTTAGAAGATGTTTAATTTCATCTAAATATGGTTTACACCCTACTATAATTTTTTATATACACGTACTTACATATACATATGTGTGCCTTTCAAATAATATATTTGTAGTGAATTAATTCATGTATTTAAATATCTTTTACTTGGAACCCACATTTATAAATTGAGAAACTAGAATATAGTTCTTATTCTAATTTAAAAAGTTTAACACCAACCCCCTGAACAGAACTCCAGGACAACTAGACTTTTTAATTTCATTCTTCTCTTTGTGTGAGGTATAAGCTATACTTAATTAATAAGGCTGCTCTTCAAAGTCAAAAGTCTCTTTCAGTGCGTCCACTGAGAGAACAGCACTCGAGCAGCCACACGTGATTGGAAAGAGGGTGGGCACTTGACCCAGGGCAATTAACTACAAGCTGGCCAAAGGTCAATGATGGGCCTAGAGTGAAAAGATCAGTCAAATCAATTTGACTCCCTCTCTCTCTAGAATCTGATATAGAATGTGTGTCAAAAGGGTCCAAAAAAAAGTAATAGGTGGAGAAAGAAGCCATAGACTTAGGCCACCATCATAGCAAAGCCACAGCAATGTTAAAACAGAGGCTAAGAGGTAATGAAAAACTCAGGGAGACACGTCAAGGATAAGCAATCAGTACTGAAAAATAGAAGCCAACAGGTGGAGAGCAGTGGAGTCATGTGAACAGTGTGTCCTACAGTAGAAACATCCACGCTCTCACTATTGAGGCTCCAAGGGCTACTGGGAATCCTGTTCTAGTCCCTTAAATCTGTCTGCCTAGCTTCTTAAATGTAATTATACTTAACCTTTATTTGCCTGCTTCTTACAGGCAATTTCTTTCTTCCAATTTCTATGTGTCACTGCTTCCCCAATGGCCCCCACCCATAATCCCTTCAATAAAAATTGGGGGAACTGAAATGAGTCTCCATACCTTGTACTGAAAAAGCACAGTAACACAACTCTTCAACTCCATCTAGTAAAGGGTCTGACTTATGATTAGAGATGTCTTTCATGAATTCAATTTAAGATATATTAGACACTTTAAGGGGGGGGAGTTGGGGGTGCCTGGGTGGCTCAGTTGGTTAAGCGTCTGCCTCTTGATTTTGGCTCAGGTCATGATCTCAGGGTTGTGAGATCCGGCCCTGCACTGGGCTCTATGCTCAGCATCAGCCTGCCTGGGATCCTTTCTCTCCATCTCTCTCTGCTCCTTGCCTCGTTCATGTGTGCTCTTTCTCTAAATAAATAAAATCTTGAAAAAAAGAAAGAGGGGGACATATAGACATTGACAAGGAAACTGATCAAATGACTCCCACAGAAGCCCAAGAAGCCATTACCTGAGTGACATTATCCTCATTGGCACTGTTGAAGCGCTGCACATCTGGCGAACATTGGCTGCTATGCTCTAGGACACAACGCTGTTGTTCAGGAGCACTAAAGCTATTGGGGTAATAATTTGGAGCACCACCTTCAAAAGAAAACCATACAGATTCACTTAGGGAGATGAAAAATGAAGTAAATCTACAGTCAATGTAATAAGATATAATTCAAGTGGTAACTATAGATCATGTATATACACAGACATACATAATACATATGCATGCCTTATACATATTAATGTCTCCTATTTAGCTATAGGCAGGACCTCAGCTTCTTAAAGAATAATGCCACCTTCCAAATGTTCTCATGGGCAGTCTCACTCTGAGTTTTAATAAAGAGATCTCAAGTTTTCTTGAATACTTCATGTGATCTGATCTTTAAATTCTTCTCTATATATGCTTATATATATATTATATATGTATGTTTGATCTGGCCTCCAGAGAAAAGGAGACCCAAAGATACATGCAAATTTAAGGGTTTTAACCCTTAAGGGTTAAATGAACCCCAAGGGTTCATTTGGGCTTGGGCTCAATTCCAACACTGAATCACAGAATTCTTGGGAGCAACTGAAAGTTCTAGCCCTGCTCCTTTAATCTACAGACACATAACTGAGCCCTGACATGTTAACTGCCTGCTGCAAGATCACATGATAGTTACTAGTAGAACTGGGATCTGGGATCTGTTTTGTGTCTTCCATTCCAGCGCAGACTATATTCATATTACAAAACTCTACTTCACTATTCCTTCAAGGTTTTTAAGATTCTTGGAGAATCTTCTTTTTATTGACTATGACTTTACACAATTCTAGCTTCACTTTTACTTCCCTCTACAGATAAATAAAAAAGGATTGTTTTTTAGGTTGATATTTCTAGGATATCAGCGCTTATAGAAAAAATGACAACTGCATTCAAAACATATTTTCTGACTTCTGGAATAAATTAAAAGGCTTTTTTTTTTTTTTCATTTTGGCATATTTATTTTCCTAACTGCTTCAGCTGATGTTGGCTGAAGGCTGAATCACCTGAGCACATGCTGCCTAAGCAGGAGTGGCCTAGAAACATATTAAGTGTTTTGAACAAACCAGTCTGAGGTTGGAATTTTAACCAGCTCACTGCCAGAGTAAATTATGCGGACTGGATAATCTAGAGGTACCTGTACATCACACCAATCAAGGTACCAAGGGCAAATAGGAAGGAGGAGGACACCATACTATTATGGGGCTCAATTATTAATCCTTGGGATTCATTCTAGGTCAGCCTCATCTATATCTAAGGCAAAGTGCTCCAACAATCAGCCACCACAGTGGTCTTCTGCACTAAGAATTAGCTCTTTGAAATGTGCCTGTTTGAGGACTTCTAAAATGCTATCTCCAAATGAGTTCTGACCTTTACTCAAAGTGGGAGTTGTCTTCAAGTCATTGACTACTGGGAACAATTAAGCTTTCATGAAACTTAAAGAGCACAACCCAAATGCTTGGCTTTTAAAAGTAGGCAAAGGGTGTGTCAAAATGTATCCTTAAGTAGTTTTTTCACACATGTGCCACTATAATAGTAAACAAGAATGATAAACATGAAGCAGGTGCTTATTAAAGAAGTTCCAGAACATACATGAGCCTTTCTCTGATAAAGCCAGTCTCAATAACAAAAGGACTGACAAATACGAAAGGAAAAAATAACTTTAGAATAAAAATGCAGAAGACAGACACAGGAAATATCAGTTACTTTGGGCAATGGCACACCCCATTAGCTCTATAAACCTCAGAGAGCAGAAGTATTGCAACACCTAGTATAATCAGCTGGTGAGCAAGTAAACTCATTAAATACAAAAAGAAGGCTTAGTCATAATGGTAAAAAATGCAAGGCACAAAATTATATAAACAAAATAACCTTAAGTCTGTATAAAATAGTCCCAGAAAAAAACTGGCAAAAAATACAGCAAAATGCAACAGTTGTGGCCTGTGAGTGTTGGGGCTGAAAGTAGGTTTTTCTTCTCCCTCCTCTTTTTTCTCTTCTATTTTCCAAATTTTCTTTAGGGCACATGTGTTATTTGTATCAGAGAAAAATAAACTTTTTTTTAATATAGACATTGATGACTATAAATATAAATCATCAGTAAAATTTCTGAAGGGATCAATGTAAGCAGCCTATTACTAAGACAAGTGTGTCCTAAATAGAAAAAGAAATTAAGATCTGTATTAAACTAAGGAGCCTTAGAAGGAAAAAAATTAAACATTCTCTAATTTGAACAAGCAATCAAAAATAGAGGCTATTTGTACATGGCACCAAAAATAACAGTTCAAAGAAAAAAATCATAAATTTGGGAAATGAGCTCCAAATAACAAAATGCAGTAGAGCCTCATCTCATCAGTTGATTTACATGGATTCAACTACATTCATTTAGTAAAAAATAAAAAAGTGAAGGGGAATCCCTTGATTTACTGTCTCCCTTTCTAACCTGCCCCAGTCCATCTAAAACTCCAGCCACATGTTCCTCCATGACCCCAACAAAGGGCAATGAAAAACAAGAAACATGAACTCTTGGCTTTTGCACTTCCAAGAGTCTAAGTCCTCATGATTTAAGAGTGATTTAAGGAGCTGCCCACTTTGTGAAGAGTCTTTAAAACCTAACCCCTAAGTTGAATGCTACTCTACGACAGCCAGTGTAAAAGATCTTTCTCCCCCATCCTTCCTTATCAGATGGGCAGCAAGTCAAATCTGAGATGGGAACTCTCAATAAAACATCAAAGAGATAAAGGCATAAAGGGTCTTCAGGCAGTTTAAACCTTCTTTGCTTCAGAGAGCAGAAGGTCCCCTGGGAACTCTTCAAGAGCAGGAGACTGACAACCACTGGCCTGGCAATGACATCCTCTGTCCTCCTGCCCAGCAGTACCCTCTAGCCTCCCTGGGGGAGCGGAATGTCTGAGACCTACCCTGATTGTCGAGCATGCACATGGGGCCGTCGCGTTGGTAGTTGGCCACTCGAGCCCGGAAAGGACAGTTCACAGGTATCTGAAGATAGTTGGGTCCCAGGCGGTGGCGGTGAGTGTCAGGATAGGCAAAAAGACGACCCTACAGTTATAAATGAAAAAGGCATTGACTGTGTGCCGTCACACACAAAACACAAGTCTATAAACTTTATTCTAAAATTTCAAGCACAAAGCACTGTGTTTACCACCAAACCCTGCCCATTCCCCCCACCCCACCCCGGCCAAATGAGCAAAGTTTCTTCTCTCATGAAATGAGTTGTCCCTAACCCAACAGTCCTTAATCTTCTGCGTCATACAGCCAAACAACCACAAATCTTCACACCTGTGAAGATAAGAACTCCCTTTCCCCCCTCAAATAACAAGTTACTGCTCTGTCTTATATTGCTTCCTACTCTCAAGAATGTATCACATTGTAAAATATGTTTGCTAGAACCCAACTAACTGGAATCTATGTCCTGTTCACTGTGATCTGGCTTACCGCTTTGGATAACACTCTAAAGTTCATCAACGTGATCTGGTCGAAAGGTAACTGAGACCACTGTTCATTACCACACGACTACTGCCACCCCCAGATGCTCATTAGCGCCCATCAGAGCAATTTCGAAGTCCCCCCTATCTGGCTCTCCACTTCTAGCTTGTCCTCCGCCGTCATTGTCCTACGCACTCCTGCCAAAAGAATCAGCCCCAGGCCCCATGCAGATCACATCACTATCTGCTCAAAATACTTTAGGTATGCCTGGGTGGCTCAGTGGTTAAGCATCTGCCTTGGGCTCAGGGCACGATCCTGGAGTCTCAGGATCGAGTCCCACATCGGGCTTCCCCGTAGACAGTCTGCTTCGTCCTCTCCCTATGTCTCTGTGTCTCTCATGAATAAATAAATAAAATCTTTAAAACAAAAAACTTTAAACGTTTCCTCACTGGTCTCCATATGGCTAACTAAGCACAGCTGTCCTTCCCTGCTGGATGGCTCCTCACATGCCCCCGTGGCATTAGAACTCACAGCGAACTGAGCTTGAGAAGTTGTAGAAAGATTGGGAAGTATCTTGACTGTACCTACTAAATAAAGCCCTTTTACTTTTTAAACACACTTCACAAAACAAAACAAAAAAACACAAGAAGATATCACATTAAGTTTAAAATATGTTTGCCATAGCCAAAATTAACACTGACAGAAATTATAAGATTCATTCATACAATTCAATTAATATAATTCATTCATACAATTCAATTCACTAATAGAATTACATGATTTCAGTTATCATCTTTCCTCAGGACTTTTTTCCCAAAAGTTTCAATTTTTAACATTTGCTATTTGTTGTTGCAGAGAACACGGATTTGACTTGTGGTCCTTTTCCCTGGGCCTAGGCCTCTATCCAATGCTTCACTGCTCTTCTAACTGTATGATGCAGTGTTGTTAGCTGTTTCTATGTCTCACCGTGGACCCACAGTTAACCTGGATTATGAAAAGAATTTGGATGATATTTGTTCTTTAACCTGTTCCCACAATACCAGGGAACAAGTTCGTGCCTTGGCAAATCCCAGTAACCTCCTTCACATGGTTCAGCTCCCTTCCCACCCCAAGGGAAGGTTGGGTGCCCAGAGTCCCAGGGCTTGGCTTCCTTTACTCCTTTCAACACAAGCACTTCTACTTGTGCTCTATGATCTGCTTGGCTTTCCTTCTTTAGTCCCTAACCTCCAGTTCTCTCTTGTTCTGTGTGTCACCAACTGGATGGGTTCTACTTGATAGAATGGTTCTACATTTCTCAAAACTGAAGAAACCTTCTTTTCCTAAAAGGGACAATTGTACAGACCTCTACTCAAGCACTGAAGTCCCCCCTGACAGATGCTCAGTGTACCCCCACCTTATTCCTTCTACTTTAAGAAGAAGTGACTGTTTACAGTTTAAATATACTCAACATGGTCCACCATCATACCCATATTCAGGTCTCTCTCCTGCCCCATTTTATCTCTATTGAAAACTGAAATCCTAGCCATTCTTCAAAAGCCATCTCAAACACTACCTCATTCTTGAAAGCTTGTCATTATCCTCCTAATAAGATTTCTCCTGATTCAAATGGCAATCTGCCTTATATTCTAGTTATCTTGTGTTCTTCTGTTACAGCAGCCAGAGTAATCTATTATACACACAGGGGTGTTCAATTTATATTAGTTAAGCGGCCCCTGGGTGGCTCAGTCAGTTAAGCATCCAACTCTTGATTCCAGTTCAGGTCATGATCTCAAGGTTGTGAGACTGAGCCCCACATCGGCCCCATGCTGGGTGTAGAGCCTGCTTAAGATTCTTTCTCTCCCTTACCCTCTGCCCCTACTCGCTTGCATTTGGGTGATCTCTCTCTCTCTCTCTTAAATAAATAAATAAGTTAAATTGAACTAAAAGCTAATGAAAAACTTATTTTCTATAAAAGTCTTAAATGTTCCCAATGTCAAAGCAAAAATGCTACTATTAAAAAAAAAAAAAAAAAAAAAACAGAATCGTAGCTTGTCTCCATAGGGAGTCCAATGCTTACATAAGGAGCCGTGGTCCGATCTAGCATAATAATCTTTAACCTTTGTTTCGTGGTCAGAGTCCAAAAACACAAGAGATTGATTTACTCAATAATTATTAAGCCAATTCTTTTCCTACTGATTTCAGGTCCAAAAAAAGTATTTTTCACTCTTTCTACTCCTGAAAGAGCCTAGTGGAGTGATGAAAAAATAGTGACTGTGTAGGAACATGACTGAAACAAATGGTTAGACTGACCTGCTGCTTTCAATCACTGGTGACATACGTTCAGCTCATAAAAAGCATCTCCAGTCTCTTTTTACAGATGGAAAAATTCAAGCATCACCATGGGAGGGAAAATGAATCAAGTTATACTGGCCAATTAACAATATTCCCTCCCATCAATGACATACTGAACAAAGAGTGCTTTACTCTACAAATACCGGAGGCATTTCTGATGTCACTTCTTTTAAATTAAGAGACTAAATGTCAAAGTCTTAACATACTATGAAATCCTCTTTATACTGTAATTTTGTAATGTCAGGATGCTTAGGTAGACCCGCAAGATTAATTAAATTTAAGTGGTGTTCTAGTTAATTCTTTTTATAAAGATCATGCCAAATTACAGCACGTGTATTTGTGTGTGTGCACAGGCACGCACACATTCGCCTGTGTCCGCTCCTGCACTCCTGCCTCAGAACATCTCAATCCACCAGGTTTACCTGAAGCATTTTGTCAGGGCTGGGCTCAATGCCAGGTGGCATGTTGCTTGGGTCAAATGCCATCTGTTCAACCTCAGCGAAGTAATTAACTGGATTCCGGTTTAAGACCAGTTTACCAACTGGGATAAGAGGGTAGTCTTGGTGAGGCCAAATCTAAAAATAAATGTCATATTCACAATTATCAGACAACCAACTAAAGGAAATTAAAGCACTCGTTAAAAATGACAGATTTGGGGGCACCTGCATGGTTCAGCCAGTTTGGCATCTGCCTCCATCTCAGGTTATGATCCTCGGATCCTGGGATCGAGCCCCGGGCTCCCCATTCAGTGGGGAGCCTCCTTCTCCTCCCTCTGCCCTTCCCACCTTGCTTGTGCTTGCTCAAATAAATAAATAAAATCTTTTTAAAAATACCCCATGCTGGGTGTAGAGCATAGTGAAGGGTGTAATATAGTGAAGCCATATAATATAATGAAATACCAACTTTCTAATACAATATAATGATAATAAGTGAAAATAATTTGTTAATCCAGTAAAGTGAAAAAGAACTTCACGTAGTACACCGGTTGAATCTTTCATAACAGTAAACAGTAAATACTGACATCTTCCCTGGGCAAATGGACATTATTTTTGCAAGATCTGTTCCCTGCTAATAATGATATATCAAGCCACTTCAAGGAACTCAATGAACTTAGCAAAAGCGAACTAGAAGTGAGATGCACAGGCCAGGAAAATCCAAAGCGGCCCTACTGCATTTTGAACAGGACCTCTCTATCGTTATGAATACTTGACTGGAATTTGTCAAATTAGGTACAAAGAGACTTAAAAAAGAAAATTTGGTTGCTAAGGGACTCACCTTGGTAAGATCAAATGGATTGAATGGAAAAGTTTCTGCCTGACTAAAAGTCATGACTTGGATATAAAACGTCCAGGAGGGGTAGTTGCCTGTGGCAATGGCATTGTAAAGATCCCGGAGGCCGTAGTCAGGATCTTCATGAGAAAGTCTTGCTGCGTCTTCAACAGAAAGGTTTTTGATGCCCTGGTCAGTCTACAGAATGAGAGAAAGCAGCTCAAACTGAAATGCATTGGCAAAGTTACGGACCTTCAATCAGTTATGCACTGAAGGATGATGAGCAACACAACTCAAAGACTGGATTTTCCTTGTAACAATTCCATTGTTTAAATCTGATACTGAGAGGAATTCATCAACAAGAAATTTTACTTGGTTATCTTGATTCTTTCAAATGTCCAGGGCATTGTAAATACATTTCATATTTATAATTTGTCCTATTTTTCCCTTTCTGTAGCCTATATTACTTGAAATGTTTTAATTGTTAACATAAACTTTATTTTTAATTTCTCACCCATGTAAAGAATGCTGTACTACTGTCTTCAGAAAAGTGAAAAAAAATTAGGAATAAAACATATATAACATCAAATGTACCATTTTAACCATTTTAAAGTGTCCAATTTGGTGGATTCTATTTATTTATTTATTTATTTATTTATTTATTTATTTATTTATTTTTATTTATTTATGGATTTTTTTAGTCTTGAAAGTCTTGAAATAAAGTTGCCAGGTCATACAGTAACTCTACATCTAATTTCTTGAATACCTAAAAATGGTTCTTCAGAGTGGTTATTATTTGAAGTTTTAGAATCATGGTACTTTCCAAATCAGGAAAAAAAATCAAAAGGTGTTTTTAAAATAGGCACATAATTATTTTTCTGCATAATTTTTCAGTTGTTTTGTAAGAGCTCAAATCAATTAATGAGATTGTGCTAGCTACCATACCTCCACTCCCATTCTCTTCCTTTTATTTTTTTTGAGAAGTCATAGAATCACAGTTCATACAGCTGAAACGAACTTCAGTAGAGCTGCTCTGAACTACTTCTCTGACTATGAGCAGGCAAAATTCTTATTTTGACTTCCCAAACAAGCCATTAACTAAGTTAGTCACTGCCACTAGCGCTCCTACTATCACACCCTATTGCCTTTCAACTGATTCTCACCTGTATCTTAATTCTGAAAGACCCTCACAAGCCAAGCATGGAAAAGACTGCCTCAGCAAAGTCAACTATGAAACTCTACCACAGAAATCTCAAGTCTTTCTAGCCAGGGGCAAGATTTGAACCCTTCTCACTATCAGACCAGAAATACAGTCACCTTCCAGATTTAAAAATGGAGATCACCATCTGCAGATCACCGGAGAGCTAATACATTAAATTGTGCAATAATATTGCAATACTTTTCTGATTTTAACTGAATTCCTTGGGCTTAGGAAAGACTAATCATAGGTCAGAATAATTCCAGACTGATACATCCAAATAGGTCTCAGGCTCCCCCACGACTCTGCCAAACAGACCCATAAGCAATCCAATCCTTCCAGGATCAGGGACAGCTGCTATTATTATCCCAATTTTACAGTGACAAAGCTGGAGCACAGAGAACTTTTAATAAAGTGACCAAGTCACATTATTAAAGCCACCACCACGCGGGTCCCTCAGACACAGTCATTTAGCCTGTTCTCGGTGACACAACACTGCTCCCTTTGGCAGTTACAAGCCAATGAGGCAACTCTTGCTTAAAACTGTTCCTGGCCAAAGATTATACACCCAAGTTACAAGTATAAAGAGGGGAGATAGTTTTCCTGTTTGAGATACTTATGTAAGTTGTTCAGATAAAGATTAAGACAAGACAGGAAAACAGGTCTTGGGTAGATACCATTAAGAAGGGGACTATATTTGTCCTGAGTCCACTTCTGGTATGTGCTTATTTTAGCAGTAGCATTTGGAAACATGTTCTTAGGCAACCAAAGGTGGTTTTTTTTTTTTTTAAATAACCTTCTAGAGTTCTCTGAGAATACTGCTTACTATAACAAATGCCAAGATCATAATAAGAGAGAGCCCTTTAAAACACTTCAGTTAATTAAAATGTTCTTAAGGCTTCCCCCAAAGTTAACTTGTTTGATATGATTAAATGAAAATAAATGAAAAAAAAACAATTTTTATTTTCTTACATTTGTAATTGATTTGCTTTTTTTGCTTGTTCATAACATACCTTTGATAAACACTACTTAAACAAATGGATGGAGGAGTTAAAAAGTTATGAGAAATGCTTCTGTAAAGGTAGTGTCAGACATTGAAAGTCACAGTGAGATTGAAATTACAGACAGGAATGCCCCATTTCTGCCACAGTCCCCTCCCTACACCACCAAAGGTACCCACACGCAGCAAGATGAGTCAGGGCTACAAAAGGCAAAGCCACAGAATACTTTACTGTTTGCTACAAAGGCTTGATTCTAAACCCCAACAAAGAAGTCTAGAAGCTAGACTAAACCTGGTAGAAATCTCCTTTCACATAGCCTGGAGGCCTATATATTATCTCCTTACATTTGAGCCCAAAACCAAACCTTAGGTCTTCCCTCTCCAGGAAGAATGGATATTCACCTGCCAGCACTAAAAACATTAAACCAGAGAACCAGCATTAAATGAGCATTTTCCCAAATATTTATGCATTGCTCCAGGGCTCAGAAGGAGAAGGAAGCTTGACGACTGCCAGCAGCTGTGTACTCCTACCCTCTGGTCATATGGAAAGAGGAGACCAAAGAGAGCCCACAGAGCTCCCCTAACCGAGCAGTGTGCATCTGTTCACTTAGGCGGAGCCAAAAGAAGAGTCATGGTCCTAGTCAACTGGATCAGTCAACTCTCAGCCAACTCTCAGCCTTTGGAGTGGAGGTAGGGGAAAGGGGGGAGGAGCCTTGATCTTTGCCCAATCCTCATGAGCAGTAAAGAGATGTGCGTGATAGGAGCCTTGTACCCTCCGCCCCAAAAGCAATACGTACCTTATAATGGAATTTGCAATAAACCGCCTCTCCCGCCACATTAACCAGCTTAAAAGTATGTGATCCATATCCATTCATGTGCCTGTGTCCATCTGGAATCCCTCGATCACTGAACAAGAAGGAAACCTAAGGAACAGAAAAATAATGCCTTAAATCTTTCCGTTTCAATCAAAATATCCTAAATTTTTAAGATATTCCTAAGTTTCCAAAGAATCTCTTAATGACATAGAACATGCTAACCAAGTTCCCATAAAAAAGGTTATCATTAGTATCATTTATACAAAACAATAAGAATTTTAAGCAGAATGATATGTAAATCATTAGCCTCATGGCTCAAAATTCAATAAGGAAAAGCAAAAACAAATCTGAAAGATAGCCTAACTTGTTATTCAAAATCAATTTTAACAGTAAATATGTTTGGCAACACTTTTCCCGTCTTTCCCTAATACAAAGAGCTCTACTTTGTACTAGAGACTTTAATCCTTAATATTGTTAAATATCAGTTGACAATGTTTCTAGCATCCCTTAAGGTCTATGAGTGGGGGGAAGATTAACAAAATCAGTCATAACACTCTTCAGAGTCCAGAAATCTGAGCAAGCCTCCAAAAAGAAAGTAGAAACCAAGTCCAATGAGATAGCCAAAACTGGAGAAACACATGATGAAGCAAAATTAACAGTTCTATTGCCGGTAAAGCATTATAAGAGAACGGAAAAGAAGAGTTCCCACCTGGTGCAGAGACTCAGGGCGCAGGCTCCAGAAGTCCCAGACCATGTCCGGATCCTTCAGGTGTGTTTGAGGGTTTCTCTTTTGACTATGGATAAAGGACGGAAACTATAAACAGAAAAAGAGGGGGGGTAAAATCCCAAAATTAAGTTTACAGGAATTATCATCTTACATTATACATTGCCTATTGGTAGGCTTAGGGATTAAAACTCTGAACAAGATAATCCTAGAATTTTACAGTGCCAAACCCTAAAATGAAATTTACCCTCTATACACTTCCAGGACAAAGTGTCTCTTTGTACTGATCTTCCAGACTCTACAAGGAAAACTGGGCCAATTCCCACGAAGTCAGTGAATCTTGAAATGCCAAACTGAAGACCAACAGTAACTGTTATTTGATCTTATAAGAAGGATATTAAATACAGAAAAATGTGCTTAAAAAGGCAATCCAGCCAACCCAAATTCTTTTTTCTGCTTTTCTCAGGGCTTCTCCTCAAATGCCAGTCAATGTAGGGTGTTTGAAATCAATTTAAATCAAACATTTGTAGAGTGCAAGATACTTTATCACCTACCAATATGGCATCTCTGATGAAGAAAATGGGGGTGTTATTTCCAACAAGATCCCAATTACCATCCTCTGTGTAAAATTTCACTGCAAACCCACGAGGGTCACGAACTGTGTCAGCTGAGCCTGATTCTCCAGCTAGAAAATTCAAATGGGAAGAAAATGAAGCATAAGCCAGAGTACTTGGCATCCAACAAACCTAACGTCACAAAGAAACATTGGGATCTATCCTTTCCACTCTACTTCCTCGAAGGAAACTAGGTATTTAAGTACCTGGGTTATTATCTCTACCACCTACCAGCTAATTCAGTCCACAAATTAAACAACAGAATTAATTGCAAGTAATAAGAGAGTACATAACTGTAAAAGCTGAAAAGATTATCCATTTCACATAAGATAGCTTTGTCCAAACGGGTAATTAAATTTTTAATTAAGATAAAGGAAGAAAATAATTATAAAGATTAAGGTAGTAAATAAGGAGAATAAGTGAGTTGTCAAAATTATGAGGCTAATATTAAGAAAATGAATGAAAATATAGATTCTTAAGAATCTAGAAACATAGACTAAAGAAGAAACAGAATTAATCCTGCATTGTGCTGTGTTGAGATGAAGCATAATAGATCTAGTTCGTACTAACACTACTGAAAAAAAATCACTTCACCTCTGAAATAGAAATAACACCACCTTGCAAAGTGAATCTACAGATGAGGTTATAGCTAATGTCTGTAAAGCGTCTGACCATGGATGACACAGAGTTAATTCCCAAGAAAGGTCAGCTGTTGTGGTTGCTGAATAAGTGCCCCCACTCCACATTTCCATCTGAGGCAAGCACTTGTAGGAAAGCTCTTTCCAAATTCACAGAATTGCAGTGGTGGCCTCTGCCTAAGTGTGATTTCCTAAGACCTCAACAAACAAAAGTAACTTCCTGCCTGTCTCAAAATATTTTTTCTACTGTAAAACCTGGCTATCATTTGGAGAAATGATTTATTCTATCTTCTAATAGGCTTTCCTTGAAATGTATGTGTAAATACACCAAATAGGTTGGGGGATGGGGTAACTGGGTGATGGACATTAAGGAGGGCATGTGATGTAATGAGCACTGGGTGTTGTAAGCAACTGATGAATCACTGATCTGAAACTAATGATACACTACATGTTCATTGAATTTAAATAAAATAAGATTAAAAATCAATCAATCAATAAAAATAAATGCCCCAAGTAAGGTACAGGGTTGAGTTATGCAATGCCAGTCACATAAACAGACAGACTTACCAACAGTGGAGAATCGAACCGCGATGGGGGTCCTCTTTCCAATATGCTCAAACACCTTTGCTTTGGAGTATTTGGTAATGTCATGTGTGACCTCGAAGTAGCCAAAAGCCCCTAATGAGAAAGACACAGAAGTCCTCACGCGTGAGACCATCACAGACCACTGGGCCCTCAATGGGCATCTAGGTGACAAGAGAAACTGATAGGGTAGCACTGGCCTTCTGGGAGCTTCCAAGAGGACAGGATAAAGGGGAGCTAGATGTCCAAACACAAAATGATGGGGTCAAAATGCAAAGCCCTCAGTGCTACACCGTTCAATCTGGAGAAATAACCATCATTTAATTATGAATTCCCTCAGTGGACTTTTTTTTTCCCTTTCCCCCAAGAATGGAGACTTGCCACTTCTGCTAAAGGAGCTTCAACTCTGTGAGAAGTAATTTTTAACCCAGGTGTTATGAAACAATCCTTTTACAGCAAATAAACAAGGGTCTCACCTGCTCCTTTAGCATGCACGACTCTCTCAGGGATTCTCTCCCGGTCAAAGTGAGCCATTTCATCAGTGAAAACCACATCCTGAACAAGAAGGGGGCCCCGAGGCCCTGCTGTCATCACATTAAGTTTGTCTCCTATTGGATTACCGCCCCCGGTGGTCAGGACATCAGGTTTCTGAGTGAATAAAACACAAAAGGACAAAGAGTGTGGAAGAGTCAGTATAATCAAACCGTTATTTACATTGTCAGAGGGCACACTGTTTTCCAATTTTTATACCCTCTGCTCACTCTTTTTAAATTTCCTGTGTCCGAAGTGCTGAAATACTGCCGAGATATGCCACCGCCTGAAATTCAGAGTCCAGTCTCAGGAATCATTGAAAAATCTCAACACCAACTGCTAAGAAATCTGCTCTGAAGAGCAGAAAGATGGCTAAATAAGCTGCCAACTTGCTCAGCCCCTGCTCTCGATGGAGCCACTGGGCTCCACACAGGAAACCCCCAGAGAGGGAACCCCCACCCAAAGGGGATCCTATGTGCTTGACACACTGAATGTCCAAACTGATGGTGAGAAGATGGTCTCTGGAGAAGCCATGCTGCTTAAGGCTTTATTTGGAACTTGCAGATGCTTTCTGACTGCTACAGATGTTCAAGGGAGTCATCCCATATGGCGTGTTCATTTCTCTCAAGCAGCATATGCCAGCTCTTTGCAACATCTCTTTCCAATTGCAAAAAAAAAAAAAAAAAAAAAACAGTCAATAGCTTTTATTGTCACTGAAAATAGTTACTGGTAAAATGGATTATATAGTATTAACTTTCTAAAGATGTCAAATGTCCCTGAAATGGGATAGGTTATTTTACTGTAACAAAGAATTAGTTTTTTAATCCACCCAATTCTCTAATATCAGCCCATCGGCTGTCCCTTCTCTAGGATGGGAGCAGCAACATTTTTAAATTAATGATCCTAAGCAGCCTTTCACACGATCTTGGCTCATTATCTTGGTCATGCCCTCTACTCGTGACCAGGGACAACTGCCTCTCCAATGTCTTCCCCTGGCTACTGGGAAACCTAAGGGAGATGTGTGGGTGAAGCAAAGCTAAGATAGCTCTATTCTGGGAGAACAACTCAAAAAGGTCTAGTGATGAAAGTCTAACTTCACGTGCCCAGAAAAGGATTATGCACGGAAGTTTCACAAACTTGGAATGGAGTGTTAACTCTTCCTCTCCAGGTACACCTGTTCTGAATATTAAAATAAAGTCAATACTTATCTCTTCTTCCCTAGAAGGGGATATTGATAGGAGGGGATCACTTTAAAAATTATAAAAATACCATGAGCTCTTTGGGAAAAGGCACTGAAAAGAGAGATCTTGGAATCTTCAGAATGAATAAATAAGACTCCTACACACAGTAGGAACCCCTCCCCCCACCCACTAGAGTTCTGTTCACATTGAAATGGGAAGAGGCCAACATGGAACCTTAGAGAAACCGTGAATGCTGGCATCCCAGAGCCTGGGTCTGACTTAGAGCTCTGCCAATCAATATTACTTACTATTTCTGAATCTCAATTCTTCATCTGCAAAATAGACCAGAAACAACTATCTCTCAGAATTAATACGTGGCTTGGTCATCAAGACAGTGTGGTACTGGCACAAAAACAGACACATAGATCAATGGAACAGAATAGAGAATCCAGAAGTGGACCCTCAAATTTATGGTCAACTAATATTTGACAAAGGAGGAAAGACTATCCACTGGAAAAAAGACAGTCTCTTCAATAAATGGTGCTAGGAAAATTGGACATCCACATGCAGAAGAATAAAACTAGACCACTCTCTTGTACCATACACAAAGATAAACTCAAAATGGATGAAAGATCTAAATGTGAGACAAGAATCCATCAAAATCCTAGAGGAGAACACAGGCAACACCCTTTTTGAACTTGGCCACAGTAACCTCTTGCAAGATGTATCCATGAAGGCAAGAGAATCAAAAGCAAAAATGAACTATTGGGACTTCATCAAGATAAGAAGCTTTTGCACAGCAAAAGAAACAGTCAACAAAACTAAAAGACAACCTCCAGAATGGTAGAAGACATTTGCAAATGACCTATCAGATAAAGGGCTAGTATCCAAGATCTATAAAGAACTTAAGAAACTCAACAGCAAAGAAACAAACAATCCAATCATGAAATGGGCAAAAGACATGAAGAGAAATCTCACAGAGGAAGACATAGACATGGCCAACAAGCACATGAGAAAATGCTCCATATCACTGGCCATCAGGGAAATATAAATCAAAACCACAATGAGATCCCACCTCACACCAGTGAGAATGGGGAAAATTAAGACAGGAAACAGCAACTGTTGGAGAGATGTGGAGAAAGGGGAACCCTCTTGCACTGTTGGTGGGAATGGGAACTGGTGCAGCCACTCTGGAAAACTGTGTGGAGGTTCCTTAAAGAGTTAAAACTAGACCTGCCCTACGACCCAGCAATTGCACTGCTGGAGATTTACCCCAAAGATACAGATGCAGTGAAATGCCGGGACACCTGCACCCCAATGTTTATAGCAGCAATGTCCACAATAGCCAAACTGTGGAAGGAGCCTCGGTGTCAATGGATAAAGAAGATGCGGTTTATGTATACAATGGAATATTCCTCAGCCATTAGAAAAGACAAATACCCACCATTTGCTTCGACATGGATGGAACCGGAGGGTATTATGCTGAGTGAAATAAGTCAATCGGAGAAGGACAAACATTTTATTGTCTCATTCATTTGGGGAATATAAAAATAGTGAAAGGGAATAAAGGGGAAAGGAGAAAAATGAGTGGGAAATATCAGAGAGGGAGACAGAACATAAAGACTCCTAACTCTGGGAAACAAACTAGGGGTGGTGGAAGGGGAGGAGGGCGGGGGTGGGGGTGACTGGGTGACGGGCACTGAGGGGAGCACTTGATGGGATGAGCACTGGGTGTTATTCTATATGTTGGCAAATTGAACACCAATAAAAAATAAATTTATAAAAAAAAGAATTAATACGTGGCTTAAAAGCACTATTCATGCAAATGGAGGACTTCACACTAGGCACACACATGCTATTTTCCTGGCTGTGTCAAAGTGATCTGATAGCAGAAGTAAATCATTTTAGGTTTCTTTTTCTGTCAACCATGACACATGTGTAGGCATCCATCCAGACTTTCTCGCCCTATTCTTTACTCATCCAGCAGCAAACTCTTCCAAAGTGTATGAAAGTTAAGGGTCCAGTCAGGAGAGTCCACCCAACCATGCCACTCTCTTTTGAAGACACACATGTGCTAATACATGGGACACTGGATATTTGTTTTTCTTTTTTTCACTTATGTATACAATGGAATATTACTCAGCCATTAGAAACGACAAATACCCACCATTTGCTTCGACGTGGATGGAACTGGAGAGTATTATGCTGAGTGAAGTAAGTCAATCGGAGAAGGACAAACATTATATGTTCTCATTCATTTGGGGAATATAAATAATAGTGAAAGGGAATATAAGGGAAGGGAGAAGAAATGTGTGGGAAATATCAGAAAGGGAGACAGAACATAAAGACTCCTAACTCTGGGAAACGAACTAGGGGTGGTGGAAGGGGAGGAGGGCGGGGGGTGGGGGTGAATGGGTGACGGGCACTGTGGGGGGCACTTGACGGGATGAGCACTGGGTGTTATTCTGTATGTTGGTAAATTGAACACCAATAAAAAATAAATTTATTTTTTAAAAAAAGTAGAAAATGAATCAGAATAAGGAAAGAGGAAATTGTACAACTTCCCTTTTAGTTTAAACCTAAAACCTTGAGTTTTCATGTTGGCTGTCACTGGAATCACCGGAGGAGCTTTTTAATTCATAGACTTAGCTGGGTCATCCCCCTGGAGATTTCCAATACAATTAGTCTGGGTGAGGCCTGGGCATTGGGATTTTTTTTGAGCTCCCCAGGTGATTCCTAAGTGAAGTCAGGATTAAGTGCAACTGACTTAAAGCTTTGGAATGATCCACAATTAGAATAATAAAAGAGTCTGAGCAAACAATCTGTCCACACCTTACCATGCCCTTTTTGAACATATAAACACAGCACTAGAGAGATAGATAGATAGATAGATAGATAGATAGATAGATAGATAGATAGATAGATGATAGATAAAGACATCGCATAAAGGAGAGAAGTAGGACACAGGATACCAAGAAGTTTGGGAGAAGGAAAGGTAAACAGGTCAGAGTGATCATTTACATCACTCAGGAAAGCAATAAAAGCATATCACATGCCCTCTCCGCACGACCAGGTCAGAGTGGTATGGTCAAGAATAAAAACCATGCCCAGAGAAGGCACATGCACAGCAAGGTAAACGAAAATGGCTGGGTGGAGAACTAAAGAATGAGGTGAAAAAAAAAATTTAAAAAAAAAAAAAAAAAAAAAAAAAGAATGAGGTGGTCTCACCTCATGGGCCGGGCTCAAGGAAAGTTGGGAGTGAGAATGCTGGAATTATGCCGTCATGGGGCCTCCCTCCCACCCAACACAAGAATGTCCTCCACTAGGTGAACCTGGCTTTCTACCTTACAAATGTAGCATCCAGCCTCTCCTCCTTGCTCTAATAGATCAACAGTCCTAATTTTTAACAGCCTTCCTCATACACACTAATGTACATGTGATCTGCCTTCAAAACAAGTATGGCAGGAAGAGCTTCAACAGGGTGAGCAACACGGGAGTCCAACAGGAGGACAAAGACTAGAATAAAAAGATCCCCAACTTCAACGGCTGTTTAGGGCAACATTTGATGAGAGAAACCAAACCTACCTGAACCAAACAGAAGAGAGTATTTATTAGAAGGTGAGGAGAAGGATGTCATATATTTGCTGAGAAGAAAAAAGTTAATGCAATGAAGCTGTATTAAATAAAACGAAGAGTGGGGGAATGGACCGTGGAAAGCAAATTTTTAAACATAATTTCTGGGGGAAAAAAAAGTGCAAGGCTTTAGGGAAATCTAGAAGATAATATCTTGGTGTGAGCAGCGGTCTTACCTCATAATGCCCTCTTTTCTCATCTTTATGTCATAGGGAAGTAAAAATGGACACCCTGAGGTTAAGGGTCCCCTCTCACAGAACCCAAGACAAAAAGGAATGAAAAGCAGTTATTTAATGCATGTGCTTACCTTGGGGGATGCTATATTCCAACTACGTCTTCAAAAATACTACAAAACAAGAAATTAAATCACCACTCTAGCTTCCCTTTTCTATTCTCCAGGTGGATTTAGAGTCAGGAAAAATATGTACATTAAGATTTATAGTAAATTCACCCAACAGCATTCCAAAAGTGTTTAGGGAGTCCCTACCCTATGTTAGGTGCTGGGGATTACATTACAGCAGCAAACATCAACATTCCTGCTCTCATGGAGCTCACAGTCTACGGCGGTGTTAAATGTTATATTATTTACTGCAGCAAAAGCTGATGGGTAGCTTAAATATGCAAAAATAAAGGAAGGGTTAATTAATGAAATATTATGCCACCATTAAGAATTTTACCCACAGAAAAATTTCAATAACAGTGAAATGATCGTAGAATTTAGGGGATATAATTACAGGTCATTTAAATTTTCTTTAGATCTCTATTTTCTTTCCTAAATTAATTTTTAAGTCAGAAATTCCTTGCCTACATCTAATCAAATGTCAGAAGTTTTTCAAATTATCTACATTTTGTATTGACTTAATGAAGGCAATGTGATACACCTTCATGTCATAAAAAACATTTTTAATGAAGGGACAGTATCACCACAAGTATCCACTTCTAATCACCTTTCTAATTACTTTCTAAAAAGTCCTTAAATTATGCTTAGTTTTCACTTGCTCGGGTAAAATTTAAAAACTGAAATTTTCATTTGGAGTTAACGTACCACATCATCAGCTTAAAATAACTACTTATAAAAACAAAGAAACATGATAGATGCAAATCATTTTTATGAGGAAAGTCCCTAAAGAAGACTCCTCTTCTCCAGTTTCTTTCTCCAGAGAAATAATGATAACTCAGAGAATGGGCTGCTGCTGAGCACAGGCTCTTTAATGTTAACTACCGTTAGTGCATTAATGATAAATACACGCAATTTCTTAATAGTTTTAAGATCTTTAAAACTGGGGTATGTCTTACTATCTGTGGCATCTTAGCAATGAGTCTGGGTTGGGACAGGCGAGGTTTTTTGTCTTCCGGAGTAGTGTATTGAACACTGGCACATTTCACGGTGCACAGCATCTTAGATTCAATGAAAATAGATGTTCGCTCAAAGCTGGTAAAGTGTGGTCTTAAAATCCAACTCAAAAGCAGCTATTTTTATTTTTTTTTAAGATTTTATTTATTTATTTGAGAGAGAGAGAGCACAAGCAGGGGGTAGGGGTAGAGAGAGAGGGAGAAGTAGACTCCCCATTGAGCAGGGAGCCTGATGCAGGGCTCGATCCCAGAACCCCGGGATCAGGACATGAGCCGAAGGCAGATGCTTAACCGACTGAGACACCCCGGCACCCCAAGGCAGCTACATTTAGTGTGTAAATATAATAAGGGATTGTGACCATTGTGTTTGGCTGCAGGTCAGTGACGCTGGAGGCCCACGTTCCATGGAGCAGGCCAACGAATGCAGAGGGAAGGAAGTGGAGGTGAGGAATGCAGTGTCCCCAGCACAGAGGGGAGAAAAGGAAGGGGGGAGAGGTGGTGCCTCAGAAAGAAGGCGGTGGGTGCTCCGTGTCCAGTTCCACGGTCAGCGCCATGTGCTGGGCTCTGCGACCCACCCACTGTAAGTACAGTTTGGTTTTGTGCTGGCTTAAGGGCAAACTTTCAGCAGGCTCCAGCATTTAGAAGACTTTAGTTTTTTGGGGGAGGGTTTGTTGTTGTTTATTTTTTTAAAGGTTTTATTTATTCATGAGAGAGAGAGAGACAGGTAGAGGCAGAGGCAGAAGCAGGCTCCATGCAGGGAGCCCGATATGGGACTCGATCCCGGGACTCCAGGATCAGGCCCTGGGCCGAAGGCAGGCACTCAAACGCTGAGCCCTCCCAGGAATCCCCTTTAGAAGACTTTCAAACTAGCAGGTGCAGAGCAGCGAAAGCCAGCCAGGGCTACAAACCACCACAAAAACAGCCAGGCTTGGAAGAGGGGGCCTGATTAGGAGAGTGCAGTCAGCTGAAGCCACCCCCTGCACCAGCTGAGAGGGGCAGAGGGTCAGCAGGGGATGACAGGAGAGAGGAAGGAGGAACACGAGGCCCACCAATGGCAGGGCCCCCCGCAGCCACCTGAGAAGGCTGAGGGGAGCACAGGGTGGCAGGCTTTGTACAGGTGCTAGGGAGACACGGCAGGAGGCGGAAGGAAGTCTGAGCTTGTCTGCGGGTGGAGGACACAAAAAGCAGCCACAGGGCACCTGGTCACACCAGAGAAGCTCAGTCATCCCAACCTGGACCCCTCGTGATGCCACCTGGAGGGTGCAGCATTAAGAACACGGGCCCCTTGGTCACACTCAGTTCAACACTCATTCAGTCATTCCACTGGCATCATCCCCTCCCCTCCTCCCACCCCCACGGACCACAGCCTGCCCCGCAAGGGGAGCCTCTATGTTCCGCACAAATGGAACAGGCTGCAGTCCTGGAGGAGGGAGGCCAGAGGGCCTGGCGGACAGAGGTGGGCCAAACCAGAGCCAGGCCCTGCCGTCGTGCCCGTGGTCCTCGCAAGCACCAGACCAAAGAAACAACATCCCAGGATGCCAGCTCTGAGCTTTCTCTAGTAATAGGTCCAGAGCTAACCAAGAAGGACAGAGGATCAGTGCAGTTGACAAAGCTGTACAGGATTTCCAATTTCCCTTTATGACTACCATTTCTGAAGCACCTGCCATATGTGAGGCTTTCTCCTGGCTACCTTGACATAAGTCACCTCACTTAAGCCTCCAATAATCCAGGGAGACACATGTGATTATTCCCATTCAATGGGTGATGGCTGTATGATCAGAGAATTTTGCTGATTTTACACAGATTTCAATATTGGGGCACAGGTTTGCTTGTTATAAATAACAAATATGATGGGCCAAGAGATTTCGTCCAACTTGCTGATTATTATGTTATTGTTGTTATTTTTAAACTCAGATCATTTTAGAACTAGAATTTTTTAATGACAGGAAAGCTTTTTATTGCTGGAAAATTCTAAGAGTGCACACTCTCTCTCTCAGGAAAAGCGGCATTCGTTTACATCTTTCTGGCTGACAACCACCCACGACATTCATACATGCTCCACCTGAACGGCTCTTCCTGCCCCTGCCCCATGCCATCCCTCAAGATGGGCATCTTCTAGCACTCCACAGAACAAAATATTTATAATTTCCTATATGCTTCACTGTTTTCCTCTCTAGGTGGTATACTCATTATAGATCTATAACCCTGACATCTGACATGATGCCATCATCAACAAGTACACACAAAAATGCTTCTGTGGGATGTCTGCATGGCTGTGTCGGTTAAGCATCCGACTCTTGATTTTGGCTCAGGCAGGTCATGATCTTGGGGTTATGGGATCAAGCTCCGCTTCAGGTTCCATGCTTAGCACGGAGCCCGCTTGTCCCTCTCCCTCTGCTCCTCTCCTTGTACTCTCTCTCTCTCTCTCAAATACATAAAATCTCTTTTAAAAAATGCTTGTGGATTCAACATGTGAATAAATTAAACTATGGACCAACACAAAATGGCCAAGAAAGATTATTTCTAAGTAGGAGGAGGAAGCAACAAGTCTATCCGTCTTCCTGCATCTCCCTTCCCAAAAATAAATGGGAAATATCTGAAATTATAACTTCAAATTCTGATCAAACACCTTTAGACAAATGTTTATGAAAACTGCTGCAGAAATTGGCAAAGGAATATTTTGTTTTGGCTAAAAACTGACATCATGATTAAAAGGACGGACTCAAAGTAAAATTCCATTTTGGCTTTGCTCTTTCTATTTTTGGCTGGAGTTAAGACATGAACGAAGAAATTTTCCTGGGAGGAATAAGGTTGGCTTTCTCTGATAAAATATTCTATCAACAGTTTCCACTTCTATTAGTGTCCTCTGCTTACAGGAGCTCCAAGAACTTAACCGAACATCATTCTTCCATTTTTTAATTGACAAAGATTGGTAATACAGCCCGTCCCTAACCTTCAATCCCAAAGGAGTCATAATGACAGCTTCTCATTCGCAGAGATCAATACAGAATATACCTGACATTTTCTATCAAGTTATTGCTTAACACTTTACATTAATTCAACAAAGATTCATCAAGTACCTACAACGTGCACACTCATGTACAGAAAACCAAGCACTGTCATGGCCCTCAAATTTCTTTGGGGGAGAGAGGAGAAACCAGAGTGCTCCAGGCCTCCTGGCTCATTCCAAGGGGGAGACCGGGCAGTTTGGGAAAAGAACCCAAGCCTGCACAGGGCACCCACCCTTCTTCCCCTTGCAAGCCAGTGGCCACAGGCAGTACACGTCCTTCAGCGCACATCCCGCTCTCCCAGGGGCAGGCCCGGGAATCTCCACTGCCTAGATGCAAGGGAATAAATTCAACACAGGGGTGCAATCTCAGCAAGCTCTCTTGGCCAAAACACCTAAGCTGCTTCCTCCAATCAAGCATCTACCAGTATTAAAGGTAACACTTGGCACTCCCTCATCCCACTCACTCTTGATTCAGCTTGGGAATGGAGTGTGTATGAGAGGTCTTACTTATCTCAAAACAACAATAATAACAGCTCGGTAAGTAGGCACTGTTCTAAACTCTACTTGGATTATCACATTTAATCCAACTGTCTGAAGTAATAGTATAATCCCTGTTACACAGAAGAGCCACGGGGAAGTTATGCAACTTGCACCAGGTCACTCACTCAAAAAAAGTCAGAATCAGAATTTGAACCCAAGCAAACTAGCTCAAAAACCCAAACTCCTTAACCACAACACTAACGCATTCCTTAGAACAACAGAGCTAGATGTCCCGTACACATTCTATACGCTAGATGATCGACCTACATTAATTTATAAATATATATTACATAAATGAGTCCTCAACAGTCCTTCAAGATAAGAACTGTTATCCCATTTTTAATATGGAGAAACCAAGGGGGAGAAAGGTGAAGTAATCTGCCCACTAGTCAAGCCACAATTTGAATCCTATCTGAGTACAAACCCTGACCCTTCATTGCTTCACTAAACCACTATAAACTGTGTTGATAATCACCAGAAGATAAAAGAGGAGCTTAAAAGACACACCAACCAACGCAATGTGTGAACCTTATTCAGATTTGGGCTTGAACAAAGCATTACAAAGGAGACAGACAGATTCAAGGGTCCCCAAGCCCACCCACCTCCAGGTGATTCCCTAGGAGGAGTTAGGAGACTCAGGACCTAGTCACAGTCAGGGGGTCATGAGTCATACTCATATTATAGCATTTTAATACAAAGCAGAACCCCAGCAAAGAGAAAGGCATGTGGAGTGAAGTCCAAAAAACTAGCACAAGCCTCCAGAGTCCTCTCCCAGGGGGGATCACGCAGGACACGCTTAATCCCCCAGAGAATTGTGGTAACACGTGTGAAATGTGGTCTAGCAGGGAAGCTCATTAGAGACTCAGTGCGCAGGGTTTACACAAGGAGCTGATGGTGGAGGTGCCCTCTGGCTCCCAGCAGGAAAGCAAGCGTTCAGTAAACACCACATTGTTTGCACGGCTCTTGCACAGTCAGCTGCTCTTATCAACTCAGGTGGGAGGAGCCCTCCCGAAATGCAACTTCCAGACACCAGCCAAGGGCTGGCTACCCTTGCACAGAGGCCTCTGCAAAGACAGTCATCTCAGGTCTGTAGGTGAACTCATTTCTGCACAGAGACAATCAGGGAAAGTGAACACACTGGCCAGCTGAGGAAGGCAGAGATCACTGCTCCTATTCTAGATGTGACAATGCTATTCTTAAAGTCCTCATCTTCTGGCAATACAGGCATTTGGAAGGTTCATTGCACAACCCTCTCTACCTCAGTTCTGGCTTGAAACTTTCCATAATATAAAGAAAGGCTTTGGGTTTTCTCATATCAAGAATCAAGGAGAACTGTCTAATAAAAGAAATAAGAAGAGGTGAAGTGAGAGGAAGGAAGAGCTGCCTCAAGAACTCTGCTCATTCTGACCTCGCTCCATACTGAATCCTTTTCCTATGGCAACTCGTTCCGTCAAGACAAAGGGCATAATTCAGCACCACACACAAAATACACACTAGACAACTGACCAGATGGTTAATACCGGCTCCTGCCCAGAAAGGGCTTATCATCACGAGAAGATGGGGACAACCCTAACTACCACATAAGCCATTTAATCCTAAATTCCAGATGCCATCTGATGGGCTTTGCTTGTTTTTTTTTTTTTTAAACCTCAAGACATCCTCAACATCAGAAGGTGCCCCACCTTAAGGCCACATCACACCAGGGTGATTCACAACATCAAAATACATGAAGTGATAACATTGGGAAATGTTTCTGATTGCCTTAATGACCAAAAACTATGCTTCCTGGGCTATACGTGGAGACTTCATCATCGGGACGCACTCTGTCTTGTAAGTGGACCATCCTGGTCAAGCCACCAAGTGCCTTGTAGAAGTCAATACCAGTAGGTCATTCTCAGCTCAAGAAGGAAGACTGATTTTCATTTCGCTTTACTCATTGTGTACGTTATCCAGTACCCTCCACCTACGGTATGGCCACTCAAAAAAATATCACACATATTTCATAACGTATCATGGAAAACGTGAAATCTTTTCAAAAAGGGTAAGAAAAAAATCAAGCCTTTTTTTTTAAAGTATGATGAATGCACACATACAACATATTGAGTCTACAATTCTATACATTACTCAGTGCTCACCACGGTAAGTGCAGTCACCATCTGCCACCCTGCAGCATTACTATAATATTCAAACTCTGTTCTTTTTTTTTTTAAGGATTTAATTTATTTATTCATGAGAGACACAGAGAGAGAGAGGCACAAACACAGGCAGAAGAAGAAGGCTCCATGCAGGGAGCCTGATGTGGGACTCGATCCCCGGTCTCCAGGACCACATCCTGGGCTGAAGGCAACGCTAAACCACTGAGCCATCCAGGCTGCCCCAAACTCTGTTCTTAATAAACAACACAAATGGATCCTGTTGGTACGAAACAAGGTATAGTGAAAGCTTCTAGAGAGACCACTTCAGCAGTGTGTTAACTGCTACCATACGTGCAACCTTTATGGTCTTAGACTAACCACAGCCCATTGAGCAAGGAACAATAACATCTATCAGGCACGCAAAGAATTGCCTGTCCATGTGTTGCACACAGTGGGGGACGGGAAATGCAATGACAATCGTGCAAATGACACAAGAAAATTAAAAATCCCAAGAAAGAGAACTAGTGGGTGGTTTTAATACAAGAAAAAAAATAATAAAAGTTGCCTTTTACAAAAAAGATAAATGTCAGACTTAAAGGCCACATGGTGGGATCTCTGAGCACACACAAACTGAGCACACCTCCTCCTTCACCCAAATGGGAAATGTTTGCTTTCCAAGCCAGGCTGTTTCATGTTAGTATGTGTAATAGGAAAAGTGGCACAATTGCTAATGTTTTCTTCTCCCTTCTTGGTGAGCTATCAATGCTTCTGGCAAGAAATGATCAAAACACTGCGAATGGTGGAATGGTGTTCAATCGTTAGTAAACATTTAGAATAATCCTATCACGAATAAAACCTTTAAAATACACAAAATAATAGCTATTGCAAGAGGTTTTTTCTGCCTTGAAATGATCTTAAATAAGTCTGGGAGGACTGAGAATTAGCCTAGTCCTTCAATCTTTCAAAACAGTAGGGAATAGTGGCAGCCCAGGTGGCTCAGTGGTTTAGCACCCCCTTTAGCTCAGGGCCTGATCCTGGAGACCTGGGAGCGAGTCCCACATTGGGCTCCCTGCATGGAGCCTGCTTCTCCCTCTGCCTGTGTCTCTGCCTCTCTCTCTCTCTCTCTCTGTGTCTCTCATGAATAAATAAATAAATAAAATCTTTAAACACTAGGGAATAAGAGGAAATGAGAAAGAAAGACTCAAAATATGAAGGACAGTAGATCCACAAATGTGAAAGATTCCTTGGCTCTTTTTATTAGAAACTACAGAAGTCACAGTACTCAGGAAGAAAGTAAAGAACAAAAACAAGAAGAAAGTAAACAAAAATAAAGATCTGCTTTTATATTTTGCAATCAGCCGATATTTTCTATCTGGAAAAAAATACGGAGTGGTCTAAATATTGGCTAAAACAAATGAAAGTTTAGAAATTTTGATTCCACTTCTCCTGTCTCTCTCATTGCCACACTATGACCCAGGTAGTCCCCAAGGGGGGGGGGGTGGGAAAGCATATGTTCATAAGGAGCTCTCAGTCACCCCTTCTCCATCCCAAATGTTGGCAGTGTGATAACAACGCAGGTATTATCAAATCATCCTAAAAGATACATAAATCCTCATGTGCTCTGTCTTATGACTCAGTGACGGGAATGGATGGACCAAGACCCAACCTCTCTCCCAGGTAATAAAGGAACTGTTAAAAAAAGGAGAAGCTTGAAGTGTTCAAATTCTCCAATTTTTAAGGGATCAGAGGCTACTAAGCCCAAGTATCCAAAAGGAAGAGCAATCTAAATGATGAGCAAGAATGTTCCTATTTAAGTTCCATCTAACGTGACTGGAAATAGCTGGAGAACCAATTCCTTCCCTTCAGTGTATTTCAAGAGAAAGAGAAAGATTTTTCAGAAGATCTAAGTCATACCTATGAACATATATGATTCGATAATCGCTTATTAAAATTTAAAAAGCTCCCAATTCACTTGCCAGCAACAAACTCTGACTACAAGGAGAGATTCTCAAAAAACTGCTTTTACATTGGTTGTCATCCTGGCTCCAAAGGATACACCTAGCTTGGCATTCTGCATCTGGTGCTTGAGGAAAGAGACAACAGGGTGCCCTCCTATAGTAGTTCCAGAAAGTTCTCACAGTCTAGCAATAGATGTAAAAACCAGGGGGCACCTGGATGGCTCAGTAGTTTAAGTGTCCAACTCTTAATTTACACTCAGGTCTTGAGTTCAAGCCCAGTGTTGGGCTCCACTCTGGGCATGGTGACTACTTTAAAAAACTAAAATTAAAAATAAAGGCGCACCTGGTGGCTCAGTCAGTTGAGCATTTGACTCTGGATCCCAACTTGGGTCTTGATTTCAGGGTTGTGAGTATGGGCCCTGCATTGGGCTCTAAGAAAAAAAGACAGAGAGACAAGGAAGGAAGGAAGGAAGGAAGGAAGGAAGGAAGGAAGGAAGGAAGGAAGGAAGGAAGGGAGGGAGGGAGGGAGGGAGGGAAGGAAGGAAGGAAGGAAGGAAGGAAGGAAGGAAGGAAGGAAGGAAGAAAGAAAGAAAGAAAGAAAGAAAGAAAGAAAGAAAGAAAGAAAGAAAGAAAGAAAGAAAAAGGGAAGAAAAAAACAGAATAAGAAGGAGGATGTTGATACAGAGGTGCCCACTTATATAGAGGCATTTGCCAAGTACAGGGAGATTTAAAAAAACAAAATACACACACCCGCACACACATCATCATCATCATTATCATAATTTTCTAACAGAAAGAATATTTTAGTACCAGAAAGTAAAAATGACATCTTTTTTTTTTTTAAGATTTTATTTATTTATTCATAGAGACAGAGAGAGAGAGAGAGGCAGAGACACAGGCAGAGGGAGAAGCAGGCTCCATGCAGGGAGCCCGACATGGGACTCGATCCTGGGTCTCCAGGATCACACTCTGGACTGAAGATGGTGCCAAACCGCTGGGCCACCTGGGCTGCCCAAAATGACACAATCTTTTTAAAGAAGATTTTATCTGTTTGCCCATCCCCACATTACAAGAAATGGCTATGGCTAAGCAGATTTTCCTATGGATCATATAGTTTGGACAGCATAGTAAGGTCAGCTACCTGGAAAGGAGAAGACTGCATTTCCCAACTGCCCTTACTGTTAGGTGTGGCCCAGTAACAGGCCATTGGAGCCAATGTAGTCAATGGAAGATGAGCAGAGGTGACCCACACCACTTCCAGCCTGGTCCCTAAACATCCCACACACCCTCCTCCACGTTCTTAACCTTCTATGGCTGGATGGTGATGCCCAGGGCAACCTTTAGAGGTAAGTGTTGTCAAAGGGGGAGCCTCTGTCTGCCTGGAGCCCTCAATAACTATGGGCAGCAGAGTACTCACCCAAACTTTGGCCCATCGTGTAAGAGAGAAATAAATTTCTAATATGTTTATCCTATTACATATTTTGGAATTATTACAGCACTTAGCTCACATATGATTTAAAATATGAGCCATTCAAATCAATAATAAAAAGACAATCTAATACTTTAAAGCACAAAAGATTTGAACAGATATGTCAAAGAACATATACCAATGTCAATAAGCATGTGAAAAGATGCTCAGTTCTCACTGGTCATTAGATCAATGCAAATTATCAGTGAGACCATCACTTCATACCCACAGGAATGGCTAAAATTAAATGACAACAGCAAGGTTGACAGAATGTGGAGCAATGGAACTCTCATATAATGTTGATGGAAGTGTAAAATGGTAAAAACAAACAAACAAAACTTTGGAAAAAGGTTTGGCAGTTTCTCATAAAATATTCACTTACACTATGACCCAGCAATTCTACTGCTAGATATTTCCTAAGAGAAATGAAAGCATATGTGCACGAAAATACTTGTGTAAGACTTGGCATTGCAGCTTTATTCAGAACAGCCAAACAATGCAAACAGCCCACATGTCCGGCAACGAGATATACACACGGTGCTGTATTCATTCAACGGACTGTGACGCAGCAATAAAAATAATAAACTGCTGATACAAACAACATCATGAAGGAATCTTAAAACTTTTTTTTTAAGATTTTTATTTATTTATTGATGAGAGACACAGAGAGAGAGAGGCAGAGACACAGACAGAGGGAGAAGCAGGCTCCACGCAGGGAGCCCAACGTGGGACTCGATCCCGGGACCCCAGGATCATGCCCTGAGCCGAAGGCAGGCGCTTTAACCACTGAGCCACCCAGGCATCCCTTTAAAACTTCTTTTAAGTCTTAAAACATTTTTGCTGTAACACAAAAAAAGTACGTAGGTCAATTGTTAAAAATATAGCAAAACAGTGGTGGAAACAGCATGAGGGAACTTTCCAGGGTGACACTAATTGTCTATATATCTTGATGAGGGAATAGGATTCACAGGTGTCAAAATATCATGGAATGGTACACATCATATTTGTGTATTTCACTGCCCTATTATCTTAAACACATAATCAAACACTGAACTGAAAAGCAGCTGTGAGAAAAGGGGAGGTTAATGGATATATGAAGGGATGGACATAGAATAACATGTAATAAGAAATACATAGCAGGGATCCCTGGGTGGCGCAGCGGTTTGGCGCCTGCCTTTGGCCCGGGGCGCGATCCTGGAGACCCGGGATCGAATCCCACATCGGGCTCCCGGTGCATGGAGCCTGCTTCTCCCTCTGCCTGTCTCTGCCTCTCTCTCTCTCTCTGTGTGACTATCATAAATAAATAAATAAAATCTTTAAAAAAAAAAAAGAAATACATAGCAAAACGTAGTGAATATATAAGTATTGAATGCATAATTCTTTCAACTTTTCTGAATGTTTGAAATTTCACTGGAAAATTATAAGGCCTATGAGACATATGCAAAATTCCTTTTGGAGGACTGGGCATGGGAGGGAGTGGTCACCTCAAAGAAATGAGCAGGTTTACTGAGAGCAGGTAAAAATGAAGAACAACAAGACATTAAAGTGACTGCCAATCAGGACCATGTACACAGTGCAAAGACCTGCCAGAGGCAGAGGAGTCGACAGTATTGCCACTATGAGTCCCCCAACTATAGATGTGTTTTGGTGAGCCAGATGTTTCACACATGGGCAACCATGGAGGGTAAATCACCACTAGCACTGTAATGATTTAACAACAGTTACTGATTCTCAAAATGAAGAGGCAAGCTAGTCTCAGAACAAAGTGCTGGGGAGGGGGGTGGTCGTTTAAAAATGAATTAATTGTGGTTTATGCAAAACTCACTACAGTGTGCGTATTGTTCTCAGTTCACAGGGTATCATGAGAACTTCAATGTGAATCAGGATTTGGCAACTACTGGATATGGGTAGAATCCTGGCCCCCAACCAGTAAGTTCTCATCTTGACTCTGCCACTCACAAGTTGCCTGTCCTTGATTAAAAAGACTCTCGCTCTGGTTCACTTTAGGAATTCATGAAAAACTGAACTAACCCTCCTGGCCTATAATAAAGGACACAACGAGAAGAGAGATGCGCCAGGGCCATAGCGTGGTGGCATGACAGCCTTCTCAAGAGCAGGGAACTATTAAGTAACCCACGGACACTTAGCATTAATACTCCAGTTCATGAATACTAACCCAGTTTTGAGAAAGATCATTAAGACGAGGAAAAGCGTGGCTCTCGTCCTCTCTCTGCCACTAAGCAGCTGCCATGGGAACAGGCCAAGTCCCTCTAGACTCTCTGGGCCAAGATGACAAAAGAAGACTCAGATCAGAAGCACTCTCAACTAATCCAACCTGCTCAAGGATGCTCTTTAAGGCTCTGCATCCCAGGATTACAGGGCAAGAACGCCTCACCCACCACTACCACCACGACCGAGCTGAGCTGCTTTCTCACCTTTAAAGTTCTTGTTCAGCTGTCATGTGCTTTGGGCAGCTTTCCAGCCAAGTCCCGTCACTCCCTTTACACCTTACAGATAACCTACATTAGAGCCCTCACCCTGCTGCAGGGTGATCACCTGTTTATTCGTGTTGTCTCCCTGCCTAGCCTTTGCGCTTCTCAACGCCGAAGTTCCTGGCAGGTGTACACCTCGTACCCAGCACAGCTACCAGCACCACCAGCACGTGCAGGCGCTCAGCGCCAACGTGTGAATAAACGCAGGAGCCCATCCCCTACCGTCCCCTACCGTCCCCTACCGCGACTCCTAGCTCTCCAATGTCAGGCAGGGGGGGGTTTAAATGCAAATGGCATCACCGATGTGAAACTTCTTTATTTCTGCGATCCGGCCTCGCGACTGGTGCAGGGAGACCCCGAGATGACACAGCATTGGCACCCCGCAAAAATGGAAGCTTGTAGTTAATGCTTGAGCAAGGCCCAGGCTAGAGCCCCGTTGCCACTTCCCCGCACCCCCCCCCCCACACACACACAACTTCCTTTCTTGCAGCTGCAGCTCTCTGCCTCTTTCCGCAGGAGCCTTCCTGGCTCCCTCGAGCTGCGACCTCTGTCCCAGCTGGCAAAACTGCAGAATTCGGAGCCAACCACCCACGCCCGCGGCGGCCGAAAGTAAACCTGCAGGAGGGCGCTCCGGCCGGGACAGCACCCCCTGCCCCCCGCCCGGGACACAGAGGCAGCGCCCACCCCCGGGGCAGAGGCAGCTCCCACCCGGCCCGGGATCTGCAGGACAGACTCCCCCCCCACCCCGGGCACAGAGGCAGCTCCCACCCGGCCCGGGATCTGCAGGACAGACTCCCCCCCACCCCGGGCACAGAGGCAGCTCCCACCCCGGGCTGCGATCTGCAGGACAGACTCCCCCCCACCCCGGGCACAGAGGCAGCTCCCACCCGGCCCGGGATCTGCAGGACAGACTCCCCCCCTACCCCGGGGCAGAGGCAGCTCCCACCCGGCCCGGGATCTGCAGGACAGACTCCCCCCCTACCCCGGGCACAGAGGCAGCTCCCACCCCCGGCTGCGATCTGCAGGACAGACTACCCCCCGCCCCCCCGGGCACAGAGGCAGCTCCCACCCGGCCCGGGATCTGCAGGACAGACTCCCCCCGCCCCCGCCCCGGGCACAGAGGCAGCGCCCACCCGGCCCCGGATCCGCTGTACGGCCCCTCCCCGCCCTCCCCGCCCCCACCCGCACCCCAACCCCCCGGGGCGCCGCGGCGCAGGCGATGCCCGGGCCGTTACTCGCCGACGCCCAGCGCCCTGCGCCAAGCTTCGGGCTCTACCTGCGCGGCGCGCTGCTCCTTCCAGAGCTTCATCTGGTCGCTGGCTGGGTCCCGGCTGTCCGCCATGGTGCCCGCCCCGCCGGCCCCGCGTCTCCACCGCCGCGGACCAGCCCGTCTTCCGCCGCGCGGCTCAAGTAGGCGACCTCGGCCTGCGCCGGTCAGCCCCGCCCCTCGTCCCGCCCCCCGCGGAAGGCCGCCTCCTGATTGGCCGCCCGGGCGCCAGGCAGGATGGGATTGGAGGAGAGGGCCGAGGCGCGGCGGCCCCGTGGGAGGCCGAACCCGGACCGGGAGAGGCGGGAGGGCTGCGGGGAAGGAGGTGTGTCGGGGGAGGGGGAGCCCCGCCCCTCTGTCCCCCACACCCCGCGATTTCTGAGCTCAGGTCTGGGCCCCGCCTTCCGGGCCCTGACTCCCTCCCGCCTCCGGTGCATCCTTCTGGAACCCGCCCTGACGCGAAGGTCGGGGTTGGGGGGGCGGGGGAGGGGCTGCCGGTTTTGCAGAAGGAAAGCTAAGGTGCTGCTGGGTGGGGCTTTGCACCCTAAACGCGATCTCCGCTCTCAATAAGTCAGAAATCCTGGCTTGAATTCCTCGGTGCAAAATGGATTTTTGACATACCCTAATGTTAGTGTCCTTTGCAGCTGAGGGATTGATGGGAAGTTGCAATAAATGCAAACAGCTAAATTTTTAACGCGTTAGCTTATTCTCAAATGTCATGTTAGTTTAATCGGATCGTAGACTACATACACAGGAAAACTGCCTTTTAAAAAAAAAAATGAGGATGGACAGCCCGGGTGGCCCAGCGGTTTAGCTCCGCCTGCAGCCCAGGGCGTGATCCTGGAGACCCGGGTTCAAGTCCCACGTCGGGCTCCCTCCATGGAGCCTGCTTCTCCCTCTGCCTGTGTCTCTGCCTCTCTCTCTCTCTCTCTATGTGGGTCTCTCACGAATAAATAAATAAACCTTTAAAAAACAAATAAATAATAAAAAAATAAAAATAAAACGAGGCAGTGAAACATTGACAGGTTCTTAATGATCTTAAGAGTCTCAAACCCATAGTGAAGGACGTTCAGTCTTTTAGTTTCCCTTTTGGTTAGCAGCTCCCCTTTTCAGAGTGTCTGCCTTGTGCTAGATGCTGCTAGATGTTTGCCAGACAATAGCATTTAATCTTTACAATGCGTGGTGGAAGGTTGGTTGTCCCCCCACTTTATTTTTTTTATTTTATTTAAATTAAATTTGCCGATAGTATAACACTCAAGTGTTCATCTCATCATGTGCCCTCCTTGATGCCCGTCACTCGGTTACCCCATCCCCAACCTACTTCCCCTTCTGCAATCCTTTGTTTGAATCCCCCATTTTAAATATGAAGAATCCGAGGGTGAAGAGAGGTGGAGGAACTTGCCTTAAGCTTAAAAACTAGCAAAATGTCAGAGCCTAGATCCTTGGCCTTCTGATTTCAAACCCTGGGCCCTGTGCCACTGTGCCATCCTACCTCTCTCAGAATAAGAATTTTGAAAAATTCTAAAACTTTTGGAACTCTGTTTTTCAAGAGTCATGTTGGAAAATTAAATGTTTAGTAAGTCATGGACTGGTTTGTCATAATCAAATGGACGGAATGATTTTCCTCCTTGAGGTGCTAGGATTTCCCTTTAAACACCTTACTTAATACATATAAACATAGCATGATCTTCAAAATAAGAGTGCTCAACTTTTAAATTTTACTTTTTCCAATAAAGCTACAAATAATGGGCAGACATATGACAATGAAAAAATTTCAGGTGTTCTTAATTTTACAAAAGTGTGCTATCAGGACTCAAAGTCATAAAAGTTTATCTTTTGCAGTTCATTGAGAAAGCAGCCCCAAAATTGATCTTCTGTGCCCTGTATTTTTGCTTCATTTCACTTAACACAGTTGTGAAGATGCTATTAGCTGTGTGATTTGCGTGATGTTTTTTGCTACCCACTCCATCCATACTGCCACTAGAGTGTAACTCTCTGAGGGCAAGGGCCATATTTGATTTGCTCTGTGTTGGATCTGGTGCACCTAGAATTTATTGAGTATTTACTCTGTGCCAAGGAGTATTCTAAGATTTTTGTGTGCAAAAAAAAAAAAAAGAAGTTTATTGCATGTAGTTTCTTAGTTAACCCTCCCAATAACCCTATGAGTTAATATTAGTACAGGTACTAATATTATCCTCATTTTATAGATTAGGAAACTGAGGCATAGAGAGGTTAAATAAGTAACTTGTCTAAGATTACACCATTATTAAGGCATAGAGCCAGGATTCTAGCCCTGACCATCTCCCGAGCTCATGGCCTGTTGAATAAATAAATGTTGAAAAAATCAAACTAATCATTTTTTTCATTGACTAAGGTAAATTTCAACAAAGTAAATAAAAAGAGACCTGGTGTCATGTGTTAACCTTTGTTCTTTACATGAACATTGTCCTGTTTATTTCTTTTTTTTTCTATGTTTCCTTCAGTGTTGGTTTGGATTCCTAAGGAATTTCCAGTGAAAGAGAAATGGAGAAACAAGACACTTTCAGATCACGTCATATCGTGTACATTAAAATAAGGTATGTGCTTACAAGTAATGACAATGAATTTATATTGACTATGTATGTAATATTATATTCATTGACTTCATAACTATAATTTTATTATAGTTTAAGTGAAAACACTTCTAAAAATCAGCCCTAGTTAAAAAACACATTAAATCTATCTGATACGGGGATCCCTGGGTGGCTCAGCGGTTTAGCACCTGCCTTCGTTCAGCCCAGGGAGTCCCGGGATCGAGTCCCCCATCGGGCTTCCTGCATGGAGCCTGCTTCTCCCTCTGCCTGTGTCTCTGCCTCTCTCTGTCTCTCATGAATGAATGAATAAATAAATAAATAAATCTATCTATCTATCTATCTATCTGATTCCTAAAGGTAACTCCAGGTGATTGCTTCAGTAAACAAATTTGGTCCCAGATTTTTATATTTTATTGATATAAACACATGAGTATTTTCATTGGTATTGAATAAAATTGTTATTTAGAAAATGCTATTCTCTGATTATTCAGAACCCAATGAAGTAAAATGTACTGGCACAAAACATAGTGTCATGAATCCTGATGTCACCAAACCCACAACCAACCGTACAAAGTAGGCCATACAATTAATGCTGAGGAGAAAAGTCTGGGCACTCGACAAGGAACCTTTATTGACCAAATTTTCTTTCATCACTATTTGAAAGAAAAGAATGGAGAGGATGAATTCTGTTTTGTTGGATGACATGTATACAGAGCAGCATGAGCAGTAATGAGAAACCGAGATAATTATTTCTTTCTTTAAAAAAAAAAAAGATTTTATTTATCTATTCATGAGAGACACAGAGAGAGAGAATGAGAGGCAGAGACACAGGCAGAGGGAGAAGCAGGCTCCAGGCAGAGGGAGAAGCAGGCTCCATGCAGGGCTCGATCCCAGGTCTCCAGGATCATGCCCTGGGCCGAAGGCAGGCACTAAGCCACTGAGCCACCCAGGGATCCCCAGTTATTTCTGTTCTGATTCCACCCACCCTCTGAGGAGCTGAGAATGTTCCACATATTTTTTTTTCATTCTTTTCACAGTGGCCTTTTGGAGTCACTTGGGGATTGAGAGAGGGGTAGAAAAAAGGAACAGGGTATAAAAGAAAAGAGGTGTGTTGCAATCCAGAATGCCCTGAGAGGGAAGGACGGTGAACACTACCACAGCTGTATGTTTCCAGCCCGCTGTGGGCTAGGCCTGCAAGACAGGAGAGGGAAGCAGAATTTGCAAAAAGTGCCAGTGGTTTTATATGTGGTAGTGTCATGTACCCTCTACTCTTCCTATTTTGTTTTGCCACACCTTACGCCTGCTTTAATAAGAACAATTACTTAGAAGGAGGTGGCCCACATGTCCTTTGGCATCTGGTAATGGCCATAGTTGGAACTGTCCTAAGGGAAAAAAAAAAATCCATATGCTTTTTCTCCTCCAGGCCACATGTTCCATGTATTGATCTGGGTGTTTGTGAAAAAGGAAACACAGAAGTGAGGATTTGGAATTTGTTATTACCCTAACTTCTTTTTTCTGATTTTAAAAGTAACGAATGCCTACTAATGGGGGCTTGGAAATACTAAAAATACGTAAAATAAACAATTATCCATGGGTGGTAATAAATAGATATCTTTCTTACTAATATTTTCTCTTATATATGTAATGTGTGTGTTTGTGTGTGTGAGAGAGAGACACTAGTAATGGGTCACAGAATATATAATTTTGTGTGCTGCTTCTTTTTTTCAACTGTTAAATCTGTTTAGTAGAGACAGTTTTGCTCATACAGAACCACAGTTTACAACAGTCTGACACAGCATCAGAGACAGGGAGGCACTGCAAGCACTCAGAGCCCTTCCCCACACGCAGAGAAGACCCTGGGTGCTCCTCCACCACCTTGCCCCTGAGAGAGATGAGACTTGAAGTGTAACTGCCACCCCCTCTCCGCAAAAGACCGTGGCAAAGAGGACCTCTCCTTCCTAATGCTAGGGGAGGGCCCTCCCCTCACTGGCCTGGACACAGGAAGCTGAGTTGTCTGGGGAGAGGGTGGAGTGGCTAACGGGCAAGGAGCAGAGTCAAGACATCTTTGGTGTGAAGACCCCCACCAACCCACCCACTAGGCCACAGTGGAAATTTGCAGGACCAAAAAATGGCACTGCCTTTGCCCACAAGCTGCTTTTTTTTTAAACTTTCAAAAAATTTCATTTCACCTGAATTTCACGTGATACAAAAGTATTACCTGCTTAAACCTGTCACCCAAACAAAAGGCTCTTTCCATTCTTCAGGCCAACTTTCCTCAGAGGCAAATAAATAAGAAAAAAAAATCATATTCTGTAGATCATGTATGGAAAATGTTCCCTTACAAGGACAAAAATATTTAGACATGTGATATTTAGTATAGCTTAGCATTGCAGTTTATGTTGAGAAATCTAGTTAATTGTTGGGAGGTACATCACACATACAAAAGAACTCAGTAGACAGCAGATCATTTAACCCTAGATTAAGGACAAAACATCTGACAGTTTTTTAATATATATATATTTTAAAAGATGCTCCATTGGTGAATTCAAGTTTGGTTGGTCCTTTTTTAGGCTTTTTGCCCAACTTTTGAGTGCTTCCATTTTTTTCATTTTGTAGAGCTTTGTCTCTCTCATTTTCTCCACTCAGATTCTTGTTTCTTAGCAGTACACTTAGCTTTTACTTGTTCACGTTTTCCTTGTGCTTTTTCACCCGATGATTTATTTTTGTTTGGAATAGTAATGAAGTTTACACTTCTGCTACACTGCGCTGGCTGAGGCTGGTCTACTCTGCAGTGTGCTTCAGATGAAGCCTGGTCAGTGCTACCTTGTTCTTCTGGCAATGGCTGAACAACTTCTTCTTCCGACAAAAGCTAGTTAACTTTTCAAAATTGCTTCCTGAGCCTTTGCTCTTCAGCAAATTATCAGGTCATCCATCTGTGAATAGGGATTCCTATGAGGTTTGAACCTTCTTTTCCTTCCATAGCAACCTCTTGTAATTTTGCTGAATCTTCCGCTTTCTTGAAATGCAAAGCATGCCCATCAAGAACAAAATGGTTAGGTCTCCCCAAAATTGTTACCATCACTGGTACATCTTTTGTTTAAATGTCTTATTCCTGAATCTGATCAGAAACTCCTTTGCCATGCAACCCAAAACTCCCTGTCTGCCACCTTGCTGCCAGCCTCTCTGGCACCATGGCACGACAACCCTGTCCTATGTCCTGCTTTTTTTACTTAATCTTATGAGATGAAATTCTCCCTGAGTTATTAAAAATTCTTTGAAAGTGTAATTTTTTTTCTCATGGTTGCACAATGTGCAATGAAAGAACTAATCCCTTATTTACACATTCCCTTCCTGGAAACGTTTAATTTTTTTTCCAGTATAAAAAACAGTATAGTGAACATCCTTCTTCGGTATTTGTATTTACTTCCTTAGGTCCTATTTCTAGAAATAATTTTTAGATCAAATCATATGAACATTTGAAGTCCCTTGTGACATATTGTCAATCATTTTCTGCAAAACTTGAGCCAATTGACACTCATCAATGCTTGAGAGTGAGGACTGGAAATAAAATTTTAAAGATAGGTAAGGAGTTGGATTCTAGATGCCTACAAATTGCATATCTTATTAGATTGTTCAGAAAGAACAACACTTCTCATGTTATTTTCAACTATTACCCCACCCATGGGATTCATTCCATCCATCCAGTAGATGTCTATACTGTCCTCTGTGGTCTGTGTACTTGTCTTTCAGAACAGAGCACCAATGGAGATGGGTATAGACCAAAAAACAAAACAACAGCAACAAAAAAAACCCACCAGGAAATGACACGGTGTGAAGAACGTTCTGAGAAAGGAAGTACAGCTGCCACAGTGGTACCAAAGAAAGTCACCTAACCTGAACTTGAAAGGCCATGGGAGGCTTCCTTCAGGAAACAATGGCCAAATGAATCTTGAAGGATGAACAAGTGTTAGGAATAGTGCCAAGAACAGGCATTATGTTAGCCCCACTGTGGCCACAGAAATCTGAAGAGATTTCTTCCATTCTTTCATGAAAGTCTGACTTCATCAGTGATGGTATTGTGATACCTTGAGTAGGACAAGAAGAGCAAGCAAACATTTGCGGCTGGAGTTCAGCCTTTATCAAGTTTGCCCCTGTATCTGACTCAGACTGGCTTTGGCTCCTGCTGTTCACCTACTTTGCCTCCTCATCTGGGATCTTGCAAGGCCTCTACAAGTTTGTCTTGTTATCTACTTGGATTGCCCTGCCTGGCTTGAGTTGTTTTCCAAGGCTGCTGTCTTTGAGGTATTTTGATGGTCTTCTTTGAGTATGCTGTTAAGTGTTGCATTTGTGATTGACTCTGGGCTTAATAAACCTGTATGCAGAAACCAGACTTAGATCCTTAAACTCTGACAATTCGAAAAAATGACAAAAACCCATAAATAAATTAATACATTCAATATGGATTGAGACCACACAATTATGTACCTGTGAAGAAACAAATCGCTATAAATTATACATGCTGAGTAGAAGTATTGGTTGTTGTAGCTGAGGATGTAGACCAGGAGGACTGGCACAGGTATCTCTTTCCCCCTTTCTTTCCCATAAACCCAGATCATAGACCAGCAGGGCTTCAAGGGGCAAAACAACATGATGCCCAGTTAAAAGTCTCAGCTCCAGCATAAGAGCACTTGGGTTTGAATCCCACTATGGCTTCTTATGAACTTTGTGACCTCTGGCAAGTTACTTAATCTTTCTAAGCTTCCATTTCTCTTTTGTAAGATGGAGATATTAATATCTTCCACATTATCCATAACCTAAGCTGCTATAATGAAAAGAACCCCCCCCCCAAATACCATGACTTAAACAATATAAAAATTTATTTCTTTCACACAAAACATCTAAGAGCTAGGTGGCTTGGCTGTTCAGTTCAGCCAGCCTCAATATGCGGCTTTCATCTCTGAGTCCAAGATGGCTGTTCCCCCTCCCTTGCCCTAACTGCATGCCAACCAATGACAAGGGGACAAAGGAGCAAAGGGAGCATACATGTGTTCCTTTTGAAGGCACAACCTGGAAATGGCACACTTGATTTCTGCTCACATTCCTTTGGCCGGAACTTGGTCACATGGCCATGCCCCCAGCTGTATAGGAGGCTGGGGAATATGGTCACTAGCTGTGCAACCATGTGCTTGGCAATACCCAGGCATTCTATAATAAAAGGAGAAAGGGAAAATGGATATTGATGGTCAACTGGCAGCATCTGCCACACTGATGTTGTTGGGTTGTTGGGAGAATCAAGAGAGGTGGAGCACACAGTAGGACTTAGTGACTAGCATTTCCTGGTATTGCTCTTGAGCCACACACAGCTCTTTCATGAACTGCTACAGCTGTTGAGAAAACACAGCAAACTTGGCATAGGGTATTATATTACAACTACCCATATAGAATGTGCTGGAGTAAAGAGACTGCCTCTGGCTACTGCAAGTTTAGCTCCGAGTCCTCATTATGGTGAATAAGGACCAGCCACTGCCCTAAACCAGACCTTCCTGTTCCACACAACAGTCACTTCAAACCTATTTTAATATTTATTTAATCAGCATTTATACCATTCCCACTATGGCTCAGGCTCTACTCTAAAAGCATTTCCCAATATTAACCTATCTAACCTTACCACAACCCCATGAAGTATGAACTCTTATTATCTTCATTCTACATATGAAGATGCTGAGACACAGAAAGATAAACTAACCTCCCAAAGTCACATAGCTTGTTAGTGGTGAGGCCAAGATTGAAACCAGGCCCCGGAAGTCACATCTCAACTTCGACACTGTCCTGTCTGCCACAAAGCAAGCAGGAATACAGGAAGCTCTGGAGTAAGTGTCCCACGTTCTTAGAACACAACTGAATCATCATACCACCTCCTGCCCTCTTGCAGACCTTGCTTTCTGAGAAGCACACTGATGTAAACCAATTGTGAACCCCACATAATTGAGAAAGACCACAAGAGAATGACATTCCAGAGTGTCTTTGAAAGAAAGAATGGGAAGTAGTTGTGATCAAGAGCATTACAGGCCTGGGGAACCATATGGGATTGAGGGGTAGCCAAAGGAGGTGAAAAGAGCACCAGAGAAGATGGGGCTTGTAGGAACAGTGAGAATGAAAGGGGAGAAGGAAGACCCTTAGGCATCTCCCCATCCCAACAGCAAACAGCAGCTGGAACCTCAAACTTTGAAGATAGTAGAATGGACATTCACTAAGAAAACATATTCATTAAAAGACTCCCTTTCCACCAGGCAAGAGGATCCATTGACCTGTATTATCGCTTACATGAAACTCTCACTCTAGACTATGCGGACGTAAGCAGATTCATTTCTGAGACATTGTGACATTAAGCAAAATTCTTCCTATGGTCTCAAGTGTCAAAAACATTGCTCATGCAATCTGAAAACAAATTTACTTTCTGAGAATTAGAAATAGACTTTCTTAGTCTATTTACTTTATTAGAATACAATATCTTAAAATACAACATATAATATATGCATTGTACGTTATTGTCTAGCTTACTTTGTGCCAGCTCTTATTCAAATTTTACCCCATTTATCCCCCTTAGCCCTCCATCTTTGTCCCTTGCCTTATCTTTTATTATTCCACTTAGCAGCAACTAGGTTAATTCTCTGAAACCTTGTACCAGGATTACATCTTTCCCAGTTTCAACTCACCCAATATTCTAAATTCCAGTGAACAGTAGTCACTGTTAACTTGCCTCCTCCCCAGCCTCTGACATTTCAACTACTTGATGGATAAATTATAGATAATTCACTAATAAAATTTTCAGAGGTACAGTTCTTTCACTGCATGTAAAGAAGTCACATCGCTCAGCCACTAGGCCAGAAGGTTCCCTTCTCAGGAAGGCCTTCCTCATCATCTCTCTTAGTGTTACAGCCTCCTGCAGTGTTCCCAATCATAACTTCCTGCTTTATATCTTCCCCACGGCACTTCTTACCTCCTAACATACTATATAACAACCCAAATTGTTCAATATGTATTTCTCCACCCTAGAATATAGAGGCTTCAGGAGGAAGATGTGGTTTTGTTTTTGTTCTTTCTGCTTATCCTCAGCACCTGGACGTATTCTACCACTCAATAGGTGTTTGACCAACATGGACTAAATGAATGAACAAATAAATGAATTAATGGGTGAACTAATAATAGTAGGACATACCATGTGACAAACAAAATCCCTTAAGGGATTTGATAAGATGTCTTATTGAAATACATTATGCCCTCTCATTTCATTTTTAAATATATTTTCCTTTAGGACATGAAAGCTTTCTCATATTTGAGTGCTCTTTTAAAACAGTAATGTAGGGCAGCCCAGGTGGCTCAGCAGTTTAGCACTGCCTCCAGCCCAGGGTGCCATCCTGGAGACCCGGGATCGAGTCCCACGTGAGGCTCCCTGCATGGAGCCTGCTTCTCCCTCTGCCTGTGTCTCTGCCTCTCTCTCTCTCTCTCTCTCTCTCTCTGTCTCTCATGAATAAATAAAATCTTTAAAAAAAAATAAAATAAAAAATAAAAAAGTAATGTATTCCAACCATCATGAGCCTTCTAATATGCTGTACCAAAAAGAACACATCACTTCTGTGGCATTTCTATCAAACATGCATAACCTGAATCTCATCATGAGGAAACATCAGACGAACTCAAACTGAAGGACGTTCTACAAAATCAGTGGCCAGCACTTTTTTTTAAGTATCAGGAAAATGAAAAAAACGAAAGAACTGTCCCAATTCTAAAAAGACTATAGAGGGGCACCTGGGTGGTTCAGTTGGTTAAGCGTCTGCCTTCGACTCAGGTCATGATCTTAGGGTCCTGGGATCCAGCCCCATATAGGGCTCCCTGCTCAGTGGGGAGTCTGCTTCTCCTCCATGTACCTCTGCCCTTCCCCCCTCCCCACCCAGGTCATGCTTTCTCTTCTCTCTCTAATAAATATATAAAATCTTAAAAAAAAAAATAAAGGAGACTAAAGAAACACGACAACTAAGTATAATGTGTGTTCCTGGATTGGATCTAGAATGAGGGGAAAAGTTTAAAGAATATTATTGGGATAACTTATGAAATTTAATATAGACTATAAATTTAATATGAATAATAACATTGTTTCAGTGTTAAATTTCCTGGTCTTGATCATTCCACTGTGGTTATATAAGAGGATATTTTGTTCTTAGAAAATACATATTGAAGTATTTAATGGTAAGGAGGCATGTTGTCTGCAACTCACTATCAAATGGTTCAGAAAAGAACACATATATACCTACAAATGAAGGGAGCAAGCAAATGATAAAACAAATAGGGGAAATGTAAACAATTACTGAATCTGGGTAAAGGGTAAATTGGGATTATTTGTATTATCTTTGTAACTTTCCTCAATTTTAACATAGCAAAGTAAACATTTACCAAAAAAATATAAATACAGGGGTCATATATAAATATTTCCTCAGGTAATACCTTAATTATAAATTGTGTAGTAGCTGATTGAGATCCAAAATGGGGTCCAGTTTAGGCCTTATGTGGAGGTGAAGAAGTAGCAAAAGAAAAAAAGAAAGGAAAATGAGAAGGAAGTGGAAGCTGTTGAATTCAAACTTTACCTATGTCACGTTTTTCCTTGGACCTAGTGGGGTTTTTTTTATTGTTTTTGTAGCAACAATTTAATACACAAAGACATAAGTTAAAAAGGAAGAAAATAAATAAAAAATAAATAAATAATTTAAAAAGGAAGAAAATATAAACACAATTAGGCTACATAGAGAAATGATCATATGATTTTCTTAATTCTTATATATATATATATTATGATATAATGTATTAATACTTAAACCTGAGGTCATCTGACCAAAAGTATGATAAGCTAATCTTGTATTATTATCCTGAGATAAGGAATTACTTGCCAATGAGCATTTGTTTGTTACCCTTCATTACTGTATAATTAGTTGATTAGTTTAGTAAATATCACCTATTATCTTCAAAACAGGTCCTGATCTTATGGGCCCCTTTGGTAGTGTTTAGAATATGACCTGTATTGCTATGTGATCGATCACACTGTCAGGTTTAGAGATTTTTCTGCATCCTATCCCATTAACAGGAACCCTGACGATACAAACCCTGATGTCTTAAGTGTGGGAGACTCATCCTACTTATGACAACATGCATTCCTTAAACAGTCTAACTTCTGTTGTCCAGGTGTCCATAGTAAAAATCAATCATAAAGTAAATCTTGAGCAAAGGAAAGTATCATGATATTGGAAAGGGGTTAAGGCACCTGAAGCCCACAGCAAGCAAAAGGTACCAAAAATATCAGTCACCAAGGCTCCTCCTCATGCCACAGTGAATCCCACAGGGAGCATCACATTTGAAAGAAATGTCTAGCAGTGGCTAACCACAGGCTGCGTGGATGGGGAATTCAACATCGACTATGGACAGAAGCATTGCACTGGGCTGGGGACAGAGGAGGTATGTGGTTTGTACTAAGAAAAGTATATGCCCTCCTTATAATGAATTCTGTTGTTATTACTTTTTGTCCCTTCCAAACTACCAATACAAAAGCCCTATGCTCTAACGTGAAAAAAAAAAAGTATTTATAACTGTCAGAGATATAACCTGAAACACAACAGTCTATGAAATCAGCCACATAAATTGTGAAACCAAAGTCAAAATTACAGTTGTTCTATACCAGTGTTTAAGAGAAAAGGGGGAGGGGATCAAGGTGGAAAGCATATTTGTAAAGAAAGAAACTAAAAAAACAAAGTATTGCATGTGCAGCCATGTGAGGAACCCCATCTAAACCATGTCAGAGGGGATCCCTGGGTGGCTCAGCGGTTTAGCGTCTGCCTTTGGCCCAGGGTGTGATCCTGGAGTCCCGGGATCGAGTCCCACGTCAGGCTCCCGGGATGGAACCTGCTTCTCCCTCCTCCTGTGTCTCTGCCTTTCTCTCTCTCTCTCTCTATGTCTATCACAAATAAATAAATAAATCTTTAAAATTTTTTAAAAAAATAAACCATGTCAGATCATCCAAACACTCCACTCCAAACCATTTTAGCCACTCTTTATATGTATTCATGACTACATCTAGGAAATGAAAGGTAGATCGAATACATTGTCACTACAGCCAATAACTATAGCAAACACTCCTTCCCTCCAAATTTGTGGTTGTGGGGCCAGCAAGGCTGAATCATAATTAAATGCAGATGTGCTATTATTTAATGCTCTTGTGGATCTAAAAGAAAGATGACCTGGGGGTCAAAGCTAGTGCCTCCCTGAGAGCCCAAGCCACACAGTTGGACTGAGGACAAATGTAGCTGTGGGAACCTGGCTGCAAAGGAAGGCTTTGGAGGAACTAAAGAGATAAGGGTGAGTTGATGGAGACTAAATCGTCTGCCCTCATCAGAGAAAAAATAAAGGAAGGAAGGTAGGGACAAAGAGAAAGGAAGGAAATGAGGGAGAGGGGAAGAAAAATTTGGGTAAATAAACAGTGATCAAAACTCAACTTGAAAACGTTAAGGAAAGTTCTATTTCTCCAGAACAAAAAGATGGAATTTGCTCCAGCGAAGTCCAGGGAATAGTGACTGATGCAGGGATCAAAATAGAGAGGTGGAGGAAGCAAAGTCTGGCTACAAGAGACCTTTCCACTTAGAAAACTTCCTCCCTAGAGCAGCACTTGCCTAGGAGACAGAAGAGGAAAACATTGTGTTTCATCATAACTGGTTCTTAGCAGCTGCAACTGGTTAGGACTGTAAACCCTGAGCACCCCAGGCACGCCTGACCTCAGGGAATCGAACTTCGAAGTATTTCTTGACCAATGGACTGCAGGTCCTGTTTAACCAGCACACAGGTTTTTGGACTTGTCCTTTCCTATCCAAGTGTTAGTTTTCAGTCCTTGATTTGGAGCAGTTAACAACTCTGGACTTTTTCCCCTTGGCAAAACCGCTCAGTAAATTTCCTCTGTGATCTACGTTCCCTTGCCTGGTGAGTTAAGAAATACTTGACTTTATTTAAGCACTGTTTGTTTGTTTTTTTTTTTTAAGCTGAGGAATGTGAACAAGAATGATTAAGTACTGATGTGTAAATGAGCTAAAGGTGACTCTCGTCCCCAAAACTGGATGAAGTCTGAAAAAGAACCCGCTCATGTTTCCTAGTTCTAATGTGGGGGCAGGGCAACTGAAGAGAATGGTAAGTGTGGTCTTTGTCAGTGCAGTTCTTGGATCCTTGCCACCCCTGCTGGTCCTCCACCTCCATCCCAACGCCTTTGGTTTCCTCATTATCACAACAGTGGAAAACTGGAAACCCCTCCCTTCCTGCTGGAGCTGTCAACACAGCTCTTCTCTTACAACTCAGATCCCTGCTGCCAACAGCACGGCCATATCTTGGCATTGCTTCTAGTAGACCCTATCGCAGTCACCAGGGTAACTGCCACCTCCTCTTGTTTGATAGGCATGGCCTTCAACAATCTTTTACTGCTCAGCCAAGTACCTCTCCTGGCCCCTGCTGATGTGCCCATCGTATAAGGAAGACCAACATCCAATTTTGTCTGAGAGTGAGGGGCTTTCAAGGATATAGGACTTTTCAGTGCTAAAATGGTAAAGTGCCAGGCAAACCAGAAGAGACTGGCATCCTACCACCATAGTGGTTACAACTGTCACTGCCACTGACCTGTGTCTTAGAATTCAAGGTGGGGACAGTGGAGTCAAAAGCATACTCATGTCCTAAGAAAAACTACTGCGATAGCTTTTTCCTCTGCCTTGAGGGCACTCCACTGGATACCCTGGAGAAACTCACACACCTCCATTTCCTTAGATGGAACTCTGCAACCCTAGGAAGCTGCATTTCCTCTCTGCAGTCCACCCTGTGACACTCTGTGTCTATCCCACTCTCCCCAATGCTTTTATCTTGGGGGAGGACCTACCCTCACCACCACAGCGATATGGCCCGTATTTATAATTTACTGTGATTTTTAATATGTGTGCAGTGAGATACTGTGTGGATTTCTCCCTTTTTTTTTTTTACTTTAAAATCTGCTAATATGTTATGCTAAATGCTAAAAGGTAAGGGATACTTCCAGATAAGTATACTTGCAGATTTTTTTTCTCCCCCCCAAAAAAACCCTGAAATCTTTTGAGGAGAAATTTCTTAATCTCACCAAAAACGTTTTTTTTTTTTTTTTTAATCAAAATGGAAATTAATTTGCTGGGTTGTTTTTTTTTTTTAAATTCTTGTTTATTTATTTGACAGAGGGAGAGCACAAGCAGGGGTAGTGGCAGGCAGAGGGAGAGGGAGAAGCAGGCTCCCCACTGAGCAAAGAGCCTGACCTGGGGCTCAATCTCAGAATCCTGGGATCATGACCTGAACCAAAGGCAGGTATTTAACTGACTGTGCCAACCAGGCACCCCAATTTGCTAGCTTTTATAAAAGCCACATATGCTCATTTCAAGTGCTTTAGAAAACAGAGAAAATCATATAAACTTAACCAAAAATATCCCAAATCCTACCATTCCAAGATAACCACTGTTAATATTTTTTATCAATTAGATAAAACCAATATTGTGTATGTCCTTCTAGTTTTTTTTTTTTTAAAGATCTTATTTATTCATGAGAGACACACACACAGAGAGAGAGAGAGAGAGAGAGGCAGAGGGAGAAGCAGGCTCCATGCAGGGAGTCCGATGCAGAACTCAATCCTGAGACCCCAGGACCATGCCCTGGGCCGAAGGCAGGTGCCAAACCGCTGAGTCACCCAGGGATCCCTGTCCTTCTAGTTTTATCTATGCATATGTATGTGCTTAGATATAGAAGGCTTTAAATAAAAATAAAATAATATAATATATACATTATGTATAAATATTGTGCATATATGCATACTATATACCTTTTAATTTATTAATATATCATACACATCTTTCCATATCAATAAATAATAACTCACATGATCATTTTTAATGGCTGTATGGTATCCTGCAGATGTTTACACTAGGTGTTCTTTACTGGGAGTAGGGGCAGCAGAAACTTCCCAAGGAGAAACTGTTAAGAAAGCATTTTTCTTAGGGTCTATCTCCATTTCATCACAGTGTTGGCACCTCTTAAAAATCTGCCCTAACTGCAATTCCCAAAAAAGTTTACAGAGTGTCCATAAAATAAAATAAAATAAAATATCTAAAAGTGCATCTTTATCAAACATCAGCCAAAAAAAAAAAAAAAAAAAAAAGGAAATAGAAACCCCAGAGGTCTGGTCTAATAGACAATGCATCTGCAATGTACACAGAAAACCATTCCTGAAAACAAAAAGAGGTGAAAGGAGCTCAGTTGCTGACTACTGGCAGTATAAGCCTGGGAGGTGAAAGACAAATTTACAAGAGCTAAAGAAGCTAGCAGTCATGAAGAGAGCAGAGGTAAAATCCAAAAAGGAACACAGGACAGCCCCTAAGATAAGAAAAAGAAGGCAAATATGAAAAGGACTCTCCAGAACTTGAAGATTACAGTAAACAATAAAGAGGAAGAGCACTAAAAAGCAACGCAAAGGTATAAGAAAGCAGAGCAAAGTACAAATCAATACTTGCATGTTTTCGAGCAGCCCCAGTGGCTCAGCAGTTTAGCGCCTCCTTCAGCCCAGGGAGTGATCCTGAAGACCTGGGATTGAGTCCCATGTCAGGCTTCCTGCATGGAGCCTGCTTCTCCCTCTGCCCCTCTCTCTCTCTCTCTCTGTGTCTCTCATGAATAAATAAATAAAATTAAGAAAAATGTGTTTTCTCAAATCGGAAAAAACTTCTAATTATGACACATTTCATATTTAAAATTTTGGATGTGATGTAATTCATATATATGTAATGAGTATACGTCTATTATAAGTAATAATAAAATCAAACACCATGGACACACCACTCAGCCTAAAAAATCAAACATTACTAATATAGGTAATGTCTTTTATGTATCCCTCCCTGACACTTTCCTCTCTCCCTCTTGCCTGCCTTTATAGGTCAGCCAAACACAAATGTTCTATAAATATTTGGGGAACAAAGTCTACATATTTTTGACCTTCACGTAAATGCTATCACATTGTTTGTTCTTTTGTAAACATGAAATCTGCCTCAGCAGAGTCCATCTGTAGGAGGTAGGGTGTGTGGATATGTCTGATGAAGTAATGGGGAAGGCCAAAGGAAAGTCTCCCTGCCTGAAGGCCAAAATGTCTCCTATTAAGAACTTAAAGTGCACTATCAAACATCAGCCAAAAAAAAAAAAGGAAATAGAGTTTCATGGACAAGTCTACTAAACTGGTAGCAAGGAACAATGCAACCTACTACAGAACAACCGATCCTACAAGAAGAAAATCCAGGCATCAACTTCGGGATCCAGAACAAAACCTAAATTACCAAAGAGAAGTGATTCTAAATGTACCCTGGGAGCTGTGATGCAGACTTGGAGTGCAAATTTAATTCCAACAGTACTGCAAAATAAAAGATTATTCTTTCTCTATATTCTTAGCACACTAGAACCCAGACAACACTGCTTTAACATACCGTCAACAGACTGGAACCTAAAGGGGAGAGAGTCCTTCTTCCTCACTCTGCCAAGGTCAACCTTGGCCTCAGGAGGGCTTAAGATGCACAGCAGGAGGACATGGTGAAGCCACTGGTACCACCAGAAACACAGACAGCTTCCCTGACACCTAGCAGGGTGGAGTAGCAGCGTGCCTGGCTGTCAACTCAGATATCATTTCAATATATGGGGACACTTTACTGGAATTCTCAAAATATTTGAAAGAAAAGTTGTTAGGGGCTTGGACTTCCTGTGTCTGAGAAGCTAGTGAAATTGGGGTACTGATGCTAATGTGCCTCCTATTCATCCTCAGGCTGGTGAGGTCTGAGGAAATTTCAAGTTATAACCATGTTAGCAGGTAATCCCAGGTAGAAGTAGGGTACCACATGGGGAATCCAGGGACAATTCAGTTGCCTGGAACTTAGGATCTCTGGAAGTTACTGGAGGATGTCTGGAAAACTAGGTTTCTCTCAAGTTCTTTGGGACCTGGAAAGCCAAGCTAAGGGGTGTAGACTGCTAAGGCTTACTGAGTCCTGCTGAAAATGTTTTAACACACAGTGGCATGCTCAACACTGTGTTTTAGGAATATCAATTGGTCAGCAAGATAAAAAGAGGTCATAAAATGGGGAAAGTGGAGATCAGAAAAGCAGTCATAAGAAGAGTCTGGATAAATTGAAGTAAGAATAGTGGCCATGGGACAAATTCTAGAGCAACTGTGAGGTAGAATTGGTGAGGCCTGGGCACATAATTAAGTGATGTTTGCAAATCATGCTATACTATGCAAATCGACTATGTATGAAACTTGCTGAAGTTTAATGCCTTTGGATGTAAAGCCACAAGGATACCTAGAAAATATGTCACTGTGGAATTGTCAGTGTTGCTGTTAACTACAGTACGACAGCTCTAACAGATACACATATTCTTCACATATATCCTATATTTCCCCCTTTTTATTTATTTAAAAGAAAAAACATCTTAGAAGGAGAGAGACGAGCATGTCATTTTCCAGACCTTCAGATTGTTAGCCTGGTCGTGTGAAGAGAAATCTGAAAATTATGCTGTGCTTTATTCTAAAGAATCTGAGAAGCCAGACTTCAAGTGTCCTGTCTCCATCCAGATTGCGCATGTTGGGAATTTGAGTGAGGTTTCAGGTGGGTCCCTGCTCACATGCCTACCAGACATCATCTGTGGTCAGGACCACTGTCCCACAGCGCTGCAGGTAAGGACACTATTTTATGTGCTGGCTGTGACACAGGAGGCTACGAGTGAAGGGCAGGCCTAGCATTTTCCTAACAAGAGAGCCATGAGCTCTGTTTTGAAAAGATTGTGTCCCCAGTTTAGAGAAAACGATTTATACATTAATTAGTCTATTCTAAGTGATCCCAGAAGAGATGAAGGAGAAAGTGACCTCTCCAGTAATGACCTCATTCCAGCGACTCCTCTTCTGTTGAAAAGAAACCATCGAATCTTAACTGAATGGCTCATGCCCACTTGCCAATCCAGCGCCCCCTAACCTGTGTCTCATGATTATGATGTGTGAGTATAAAGAGCCTGTGGCAAGGTGGAGGAGGGGACAACTCTTTTAACTTCTTTGAACTTTAAGAGTAATACATTTATACTTTAGCCAAGAGGGTTTTTTGTTTGTTTGTTTGTTTGTTTGTTTACTTGGGTGTTTTAGAAGAACAACCCATGCTTCTTATAAAACAGGATGCAACAAAATAAAAATGTGCAAAAAGCGAGAGTCCTTCCCCATCATGACCCACTCTTAATGCCAAGCTCGTCTTCTCTCTCTCCCACTCCCTTTCTCTCATCATTCGTTAAGACTGATCTGAAAATTGCTTATGTAACTGAAAAATACCTAGGACTGTGCTTTCCTGTTAACATACGTAACTACACCTTATTCCTTCAGATCCCTACGTGATGTTCTATAGGATGAGGTGTGTAACCACTCCCCCAGTAACAGACATTAGGTAGTCTCCAATGTTCATTTTTACAAACAATAGTGTCATAAATCTGTACTTGACTGTACAGTTTTGTATACCTTGATAAGTCTTCCTGTAGGATGAATTCTTAGAAGCTGGATGACAAAACCCCCCTCTCCTATGCGCAACACTCCTGCACTGGCCAAATATCCGTCACACCAGCCTTCAGAGTCAGGCATCCATTGTCTCTCCTCCCCCACTCGCATCCACCTCCAACTTTCATCTACACACTGCCACTAGCCACTGGAGACAGGCCATTTGTTTTATGCTCAGGGGATCCGGCCAAGCAATAAGAAGCAAAAATTAGTGTCATAAGTATAGAACAAGCTTGGTCTGAGAAAATAATGGTCTGAGAAAGAGCCTACTGAGAAATGGTGGATAAGAAAGTGGGTACTCTGAGGTCATAAAGTAGACTGAACATTCTTAGAGTCCCCTAATGGGGACTTAGCTCTTAGTTTTGACTCCTTGTCTCAGTGCTGGGTAGGAAGAATTTCTAAATATTTTAGTAGATTCTCTTTTCTAACTAATAGCTCCTTCATTAGACAACTTGTGCCAGGAGAAGCAGACAGGCTGGTGCCGACCGTTGGCAATGCATGTTGCAAGGTTCCTTTGCAAACCACATGTCATTTAATCCCCACAACCATCCTGGGAGGGGTAGAGGTTATGACAGGGGCTCAGCAATGATGAGGTGACTTACCCACCTAGTGATTGAGGCCAAGGGTTCTGAGACAGGTCACCCTTACTCCGAAGCTCACATTTCTTTCAGTCTTTGAGAAACTTGGTCATAGTCTTACTCCAGACCATTCCCTCCAGACAAGTGGTTAGGCGACCTCCTTGCACAAGTGCACCCCCTCGCTAGAATAAGAAGAGAAAATTATTGTTTCTGCTGGGTTGGACTCATGGTCTGTTGTCTGCATTTGTTTCTTGAATTAATTTGTAGTATTTTTGTCTTCCAATCTTAAGTAAAATTTCAATAAGCAATAGAAAAACTTCCATTGAAAATGGCCCATGTGACAGCAGAGACTGAGTAAAATACAACTTAGTCTCTAAAAGTCCTTTACTCCTTACAACATGTGATAGAAGGCGGAACCCAAGTTCAACTGAGGACTCAGGGATGGGCAAAGCACCACCTATTTTTAGGAAAAAGAAATTCTCAGACTGGCTCATAATGTTGAAGAATGATTAATCTTTGGTTACTTGACCTTTGAGTTAAGCAAATGGAAATAGATTAGAACTTATTTTTTAAGAAATGTGTATTTCCAGAGAAATTCATGCCTCGCAAACAGTAAGAGCCTGTGATTATTTAGCCATTAAGACAATCCAGAGGCTCTCAAACCCATGAACTATAAAATGATCTTGTAATTAATATAAGCCCCCCACTGCCAAGAGCTTTCTCCCTGAAGCCCTTTTATTTTTTTAATATTTTAAAAATTTATTATTATTATTAATTCCAGTATAATTAAGGTACAGTGCTATATTAGTTTCAGATGTACAATATAGTTATTCAGCAATTCTATACATTACTTAGTGCTCATCATGATAAGTGTACTTTTAATCCCCTTTATCTATTTCACCCAACCCCCCACCCACTTCCTCTCTGGCAACCACCAGTTTGTTCTCTATATTTGAGAGTCTGGTTTTTTGCCTCTTTTTTTGTTGTTGTTCGTTTGTTTTATTTCCACATATGAGTGAAATTGTATGGTATTTGTCTTTCTCTGACTGACTTATCTTACTTAATGTTTACCCTCTAGATCTATTCATGTTGTTGCAAATGGAAAGATTTTGTTCTTTTTATGGCTGAATAATATGCCAATGTCTATGTAATACTCCACATCTTCTGTATCCATTCATCTATCAGCGGACATTTGGGTTCCTCCTATACTTCGCTATTGTAAATAATGCTGCAATAAATATAGAAGTGTATATACCTTTTCAAATTCATGTTTTTATATTCTTTGGGTGAATACCTAGTAGTGGAATTACCGAATTATGTGGTAATTCTATTTTTAATTTTTTGAGGAACCTCCATACTATTTTTCACAATGGCTGTTACCAGTTTGCATTGCCACCAACAGCGCACAAGAGTTTTTTTCTCCATCTCTTCACCAACACTTACTGTTTCTTGTGTTTTTGATTTTAGCTCTTCTGACAGATGTGAGGTGATATCTCATTGTGGTTTTGATTTGCATTTCTCTGATGATTAGTGATTTTGAGCATCTTTTCGTGTGCCTGTTGGCCATCTGTATGCCTTCTTTGGAGAAATGTCGGTTCATGGTTCCTGCCCATTGTTTAATTGGTTTATTTGGCTTTTTGGTGTTGAGTTGTATAAGTTCTTTATATATTTTGGATAGTAACCACTTACTGTATATATCATTTGCAAATATTTTCTGCCATTCAGTAGGCCATCTTTTTGTCTTGTCGATGATTTCCTTTGCTGTGAAGAACCTTTTCTTTCTCATGTAGTCCCAATAATTTATATTTGCTTCTGTTTCTCTTGCCTCAGAAGACATAACTAGAAAAATGTTGTTATGGCTAATATCAGAGACATGACTGCCTATAGTCTCTTCTAAGATTTTTATGGTTTCAGGTCTCACATTTAGGTCTTTAATCCATTCTGACTTAATTTTTGTGTATGGTGTAAGAAAGTGGCTCAGTTTTATTCTTTTGCATGTAGGCTGTCCAGTTTCCCCAATACCATTTGTTGAAGAGACTGTCTTTTTCCCATTGCATATTCTTGCCTCCTTTGTTGAAGATTAGTTGATGAAATGATCATGGGCTTATTTCTAAGCTATCTATTCTGTTCTCTTGATCTGTGTTGTCTATTTTTGTGCCAGTACCATACTGTTTTGATTGCTACAGCTTTGTAGTATATCTTGAAATCTGTGATACCTCCAGTTTTTTTTCTTTTTCAAGATTTCTTTGCTATTTGGGGTCTTTTGTGGTTCCATACAAATTTCAGGATTTAATGTTCTAGTTCTGAGAAAAATGCTATTGGTATTTTGATAGGGATTGCATTAAATTTGTCAATTGTTTTGGGTAGTATGGACATTTAAATAGTATTTGTTCTCCCAATTCATGAGCAAGGAATACCTTTCCATTTGTTTCTGTCACCTATAATTTCTTTCATCAGTATTTTATTGTTTTCAGAGTACAAGTCTTTTACCTCCTTGATTAAGTTTATTCCCAGGCATTTTATTATTTTTGGTGCAATTGTAAGTGAGGTTGTTTTCTTAATTTCTTTTTCTACTACTTTGTTATTAGTGTATAGAAATGCAATATATTTCTGTATATTGATTTTTGTACCCTGTGGCTTTACTGAATTCATTTATCAGTTCTAGTAGGTTTTTGGTGGGGTCATTAGGGCTGTCTATACATGGTATCATGCCATCTGCAAATAGTGAAAGTGTTGCTTCTTCCTTGCCAATTTCGATGCTTTTCTTTTTCTTATCTTGTTGCTGAGGCTAGGCCTTCCAGTACTATGCTGAATGAAAGTGGTGATAAAGGACATCCTTGTCTTGTTCCAGATCTTTGGGGAAACGCTTTCCGTTTTTCATCATTAAGGATGACATTAGCCCTGGGCTTTTCGTATCTGGTCTTTATTATGTTGAGTTATGTTCCTTCTAAACCTCCCTTGTTGTGGATTTTTATCATGAATGGATGTTATACTTTGTCAAATGCTTTTTTTGCATCTATTGAAATGATCATATGATTTTTATCCTTTCTCTTGTTGATGTGATGCCTCACATTGATTTTCAAATACTGAGCCACACTTACATCCCAGGAATAAATCCTACTTGATCATGGTAAATGGGTGGTTTTTTTTTTAAGTTTTTATTTATTTTTTCATGAGAGACAGAGAGAGGCAGAGGGAGAAGCTCCCCTGCAGGGAGCCTGATGTGGGACTCCATCCTGGGACTCAGAGATCAGGACTGAGCCAAAGGCAGATGATCAACTGTTGAGCCACCCAGGCATCCCTGAATGGGTTTTTTTTTTTTTTTTTTTATGTATTGTTGGATTTGGTTTGGTAATACTTTGTCGAGGATTTTTGCATCTATGTTCATCAGAAATATTGGCCTGTAGTTCTCTCTTTTCTGTAGTGTCTTTACCTGGTTTTGGTGTTAGGGTAGTGGCGGTTTCCTAGAATGAATTTGTGGGCTTTCCTTTGTCTTGTTTTTTGGAATAGTTTGAGAAGAATAGGTTTTAACTCTTCTTTAAATGTTTGGTAGAATTCAGGGCATCTGGGTGGCTCAGTCAGCTAAGCATCTGCCTTCAACTCAGGTCATGATCTCAAGGTCCTGGGATTGAGGCCTGCATCAGACTCCCTCCTCAGCTTTGCGGGGGGGGGGGGGGGGGGGGGGGGGGGGGGGGGGGTGCTGCCTCCACTCCCCTCTCACTCCCTCTCACTTTGCGGGCCCCCTGCCCCCACTCCCCGCACTCTCATGTGCACATGCTCTCTCTCTCTTTCTCCCTCAAGTAAATAAATCTTTAAAAAATAAATAAATAAATATTTGGTAGAACTCACCTGTGAAGCCATCTGGTCTTGGACTTTTGTTTGTTGGGAATTTTTTTTATTACTGATTCAATTTCATTGCCAGTAATTGGTCTGTTCAATTTTTCTTTTTTTCTTTTTTTCCTGATTCAGCTTTGGGAGGTTATATGTATCTAGGAATTTATCCATTTGTCTTCTAGATTGTCCAATTTTTTGACATATAATTTTTCATGATGTTCTCTTTGTATATTTCTGAGGTGTCTTTCTGAGGTGTCCATTGTTATTTCTCCTCCATTTTTTATTTTGTTTTGAATCCTCTCTTTTACCTTTTTATTTAAAGACTTTATTTATTTATTTTATTTTAGAGAGAGAGTGTGAGCAGGGGTGGGGAAGAGGGAGAAAGAGAATCCCAAGCAGATTGCACTGAGTGTGGAGCCCTTCTCAGCTCAATCTCATGACCCTGAGATCATGACTTGAACTGAAATCAAGAGTCAGACTCTTAATCAACTAAGCCACCCAAGTGCCCCCTCTCTTTTTCTTTTATGAGTCTGGATAAAAGTTTATGAATTTTATTGGTCTTTTCAAAGACCCAGCTCCTGGTTTCATTGATCTGTTATTTTTTTAGTAACTATTTTGTATTTCTGCTCTAATCTTTATTATTTCATTCCTTCTACTGGTTTGGGGTTTTGTTTGTTCTTTTTTTAGCTCCTTTAGGTGTAAAGTTATGTTCTTTATTTGAGATTTTCCTTGTTTCTTGAGGTAGGCGTGTATGCTATAAATTTCCCTCTTAAATCAGCTTTTGCAGCATCCCAAAGATTTTGGACAGTTGTGCTTTCATTTTCACTTGTCTCCATATATTTTTTTAATTTCCTCTTTGAGTTCTTGGTTGGCCCATTCCTTGTTTAGTAGTATATTATTTAAGCTCCGTGTATTTGCATTCTTTCAGATTCTATTTTTGTGGTTGATTTCTAGTTTCATAGTGCTGTGGTCAGAAAAGATGCATGGTATGACTCTGGTCTTTTTTAATTTGTTGAGACTTGTTTTGTGGCCCAATGTATGATCTATTCTAGAGAATATTCCATATGCACTTGAAAAGAATGCATATTCTGCTGTTTTAGGTTGGAATGTTCTGAATATGTCTGTTAGATGCACCTAGTCCAACATGTCATTCAAAGCCACTATTTCCTTACTGATTTTCTGTTTGGAGGATCTATCCATTGACGTAAGGGGGGTGTTTATGTTCCCTACTGTTATTGTTATACCATCATTTACTTCATTTATGTTTGTTAGTAGGTGTTTTATGTATTGGGTGCTCCAATGTCAGGCGCATACATTTTTACAGTTATATCTTCTTATGGGATTGTTCTCTTTGTGATTATGTTGTATCCTTCTTTGTCTCTTTTTACAGTGTTTGTTATAAAGTCTTTTTGTCCAACATAAGTATTGCTACCCTGGATTTCTTTTCACCTCCATATTCATGATAAATATTTTCCCATTCCTTCACTTTCAATCTTCATGTGTCTTCAGGTCTGAAACATATCTCTTACAGGCAGCAAATAGATGGGCTTTGCTTTTTTATCCATGCCATTACCCCATGTCTTTTTGTTTTTTAAAGATTTTATTTATTTATCAATGATAAACACAGAGAGATATGGGCAGAGACACAGAAAGAGGGAGAAGCAGGCTCCCAGAAAGGAGCCCAATGTGGGACTCGATCCCAACCCCAGCATCATGCCCTTAGCCAAAGGCAGATGCTCAACTACTGAGCCACTCAGGCATCCCACCCCATGTCTTTTGATTGGAGTGTTTAGTTCATTTACATTCAAAATAATTATTGGTAGGTACATATTACTGCTATTTTATTGTTTTACTGCTGCTTTTGTGTAGAAAACAGTCTATAATAAGTTCATGGTTTCTTAAGTTTGAATCTGTTGTCTCCAATATCACTATAGGACAGGAGCCTCAACATACAGTTGCACACCTAGTTCTTGATTACAGGTCCTGAAACGGGTGGAAGGCATTTCAAAAATGCCTGTGCAAGATAGACTTAGGACAGAGCAAAGGAGAGAAGAAACTTCCACTCAAGATAAATAGTCAAATAAAATTTTCAGGCATATAATGAAAATGAACAGAAATAACCAGCCAATGAGCTCAATAATGGAGGATTTATTTCACTGCTCACAAAATGCAGTTGGTATACTGCTCTCAAAATTACTTTGAAATAAGGACATTTCAGGGGTGCCTGGGTGGTTCAATCAGTTAAGCATCTGCCGAATGCTCAGGTCATGATTGCAGAGTGGAATCATGTCCCATATCAGGCTTTCTGCTCCATGAGGAGTCTGTTTCCCTCTCTCCCTTTGCCCCTCTGCCTGCTTGTGTTCTCTCTCTCTCAAATAAATAAATAAAATCTTTTTTTAAATACATTTAAGAAATTCAAGGAAATAAATTAAGCAATAATGTGCTTTAAAAAAGAGAATGTTGGGACGCCTGGGTAGCTCAGGGGTTAAGTGTCTGCCTTTCAGCACAGGGCATGATCCTGGAGTCCCAGGATTGAGTCCCGCATCAGGCTCCCTGCATGGAGCCTGCTTCTCCCTCAGCTTGTGTCTCTGCCTCTCTCTATGTGTCTCTCATGAATAAATTAAAATCTTTACAAAAATAAAAAGACAGAAAATATAAGGAAAAAGAGCTTAAACTAAGAACCAGTGTGTATGGAAAAGAACCAACTAGAAATTCTGCAGATAAAAAATATAGTCCTGGAAATAAAAACATGGTGAACGGGATATACAGGCAGTCTTCACTTTGCACAATGTAGCATTATCCCAACTCATGCACATTAGAACTGTGTCCTTGCACCATTCTATGATCATTGAGGACACAGATATGCACAGATTTCTTAACATGCTATCATGCAAGGTAATGATGGCCTAGACCCTAGGCAGACAAAGTCAAAGAAAGAATTCATGAATATTGGAAGCTAGTACAAGAATTCAACTGACAGTATAACACAGACCAATAACGGTATTAAAACATGAATGGAAAACTAAGAGACACAGAGGCTAGATTAAAGGGCTTTAATACACATTTTTTAGGCTTTAGAAATAGGATGGAATAGAGAGAATGGTAAAGGGTCAATAATGGAAGAAAAATGTTAGTTTTTAGATTTTTTTTTTAAAGTGCATATTAGGGGTACCTGGGTGGCTCATTGGTTGAGCGGCTGCCTTTGGCTCAGGTCGTGATCCTCGGGGTCCTGTGATGAAGTCCTGCATCAGGCTCCCCACAGGGGGCCTGCTTCTCCCTCTGCCTATGTCTCTGCCTCTCTCTGTGTCTCTCATGAATCAATAAAATCTTTTTTTTTAAAGTACATATTAAGTGGGGTGCCTGGGTGGCTTAGTCAGTTGAGCATCCAACTCTTTTGATTTCAGCTCAGATTATGATCTTGGGGTCATGAGATCGAGCCCCGCATCAGGCTCCACACTTAGCAGGGAGTCTGCTTGGGATTTTCTCCATCCCTCTCCCTCTGCCCCTACCCCCTGCGCTTTCTCTCTATTTATCTAAGATAAATAAATAAATCTTTTTTTTTTAAGTGCATACTAAGTAATGAGAGAGGAGGAGGGCTGGGGAGGATTACCATAAATAAGTAAAGCCTGTGAGAGAGACTCCAGGGGGCCCCAGCAGAGAACATGATGTATGTTCCCTCAAGTTCAGGGACACAAAGCACAGATACCTGACTCACATTTGAGAAAACAGTCTGTGGTACCAGAGCAGAAGCTATGTCTGGGGAGTAATGTACTCACCTTCAACCATAGAGCAGACTGCATAAATGCTAGGGACGGGATGGGAATCTGGGATAGCTATGTCAATGGAGCAAAAATTAAAGGGATCTAGAAGGCAAGCCCCTGAAGAACCTATAAAAATATCCATGGGAGAAAGATCTGCATTAAAATATCTGCCAAGTCCAGAATGCCCAAAGCAATCTTATAATAGTACTGGCCAAGGAAGACCTTTCTGATCCCCATGACCTGTCCTCACTCCTCCTGCTTCAATACAAATAGGGTTAATGGAACAGTTGGGGGATAGAGGAGGGAGAGAGAATAAACTCATATCTCTCTTTCCCAGATGGTATGTTCTTATCTGCAGTAGGCCCTAGCTGAGAGAAGAGAGAAAACTTAAATACTATTTTGAGACTGAATTTGCAACTTAAAGCGACCATAACATTTTATTATCTCTGTTGACTGTTCAAGTTTTCCCAGCAGTAGGGACTGACCACCCTTAGATTAGAGAAACAAAAACAACGTTGCTTTTACTATTATACCCTGGTTCATACACTGGTGACAGTAATTTCAAATATGGCTCCAAGATGGAGTCACAGATCTAAGATAGACCTACTGGTCCTACCTACTACCCCAAAAGTCCTCCCTGTATCAAAAAGACCATTCAACCTACATGAGAATTATCTCTTTTCTTCTTGATGTCTCAGCTTCCCTAAAAGGGGAGAAAAATTCTTCCTTCTAATGATCCAGAAGACTCCTTTTCTACTCCAGGATAATTAATGGTGGAAAAAAAAATATTTCCTGAAGGGAGAAAGTCATTTCCTCCTTCCCACAAGGAGTATAAGCTAACTTCTGACTCAGGCAAGAAACAATAATAAGCCATAGTGGATTTCCCAAAGTCAGTTATTCATAATATTCCATGTAGGATACCCTTTATTCAGTGTAAGGTGAGCTTTCAAGGATAGCCAGGTCTTTACTATGGTCTTTTCTCCAGCATGAGTCAGAGACAATCAAACTGCATGCCTGTCCTCATGTAGTTTGGTCTCAGGTCCTTAATTGGGTTTAATCGCCTATCAGTTTAGACAAGAAGATATAAACATCTTCTAAGAACAAGTCATTTTCAGCCATAGAGGATTAAAATTCAAGATTTAAGGGAAAAAGCATGTCTGTTGAGGCATGGTTTTGAAGATGGACTCAAATTATATTCCTAAATACATCATTTGACATTGTAATCTGGAGTAGTACCATTTAAGTCACTGTAAATAAAGAAGTCCATTCAAAAGCCTTTCCAAAACACTTACCCCAAAGTAAATGAAAATTTTCACTTCTGAAAACAGATCCTGGTAGCATCTTTTAAATGACATTTCACTGTCTTAAAAACAAACACCATTGGTCCCACCAGGTACTCCATTATATCCATCTTCTCAACATCAGTAGCATTAATATGCACACATATGGGGGTGCGGGGGAACCCCATCATCTTTTTTTAAAGATCATAGTTATTCATGAGAGACACACAGAAAGAGGCAGAGACATAGGCAGAGGGAGAAGCAGGCTCCCTGGGGGGAATCCAATGCAGGACTTGATCCCAGGACTCTGGGACCATGACCTGAGCCAAAGGCAGATGCTCAACCACTGAGCCACCCAGGTGTCCCGAAACCCCCATCATCTTGTAGCATAAACCCAGGGATACTTGATTCACTGATATGTCTTATGTGACAGGGTGATGTTGAATATAAATGAACTGAATGACCCATGCTTGGTTTTTCAAGTACATTTTGCCTTCTAAGATTTGGCACAAATTTTATTTTTAATACTTCTGACTCACTTCTCTCTCTCTCTTTTTTTAAGGTTTTATTCCTTCATTCATGAGAGACAGAGAGAGAGAGAGAGAGAATGAGAGAGAAAGAGGTAGAGACACAGGCAGAGGGAGAAGCAGGCTCCATGCAGGGAACCCAATGTGGGACTTGATCCCGGGAATCCAAGATCACACCCTGGGCCGAAGGCAGGTGCTAAACCGCTGAGCTACCCAGGGATCCCCTGACTCACTTTTCGAGAGAGGAAATTTTGAATCCATTTCTCAGGATGATTTGTTTCTTGAAGGCAATATTCTGCTCTGCCATTTGAGTCTAAGCTACCATAGATGATGGAGGATTATAGTGTAATATATGGCTCAAGTGGTTCTCATGTTACAAAGTGGTTCTACGTACTGTTGTACCCCTGTTGCCACTGGTTTACCACCACCTGAGCCCAGTGTTATTCATAAAAACACACTGATAATGTCTGATCCATGCAATGACTGCTCCTTATTGCGGTCTGCCCCTCTCTTTTCATTTCTCTACTTTTCCTTTTCTCCCTCAAGTTGTCTCTCATTTCTCCTGGGCTCCTTTCAGCTTTTGGCCGAAACAAGATGTCATGAGAAAGTCTCCTTCACCTCTATGTTGTCAGCACGGAGCACAAAAAGTCAGTAAAGTTCAAAGAAATCTCCCCACCATGAGAGAATATAAACAAGCTTCAAGATACTGGCTTGCTTCTGATGTAGAACTAAGATGCTCAAAGCCACTACTTATTAATAGAAATGCTGGCATAGAATGTCGAAAATGTCTTCAAACAAGTTAGCAGAGATAACATTTGAGGGATTTGGGCTGTGCATTTTAAGTGAAGTAGGCTGAACATGTTCTGTGATATTCCAGAAGAAAATCGCCAAAGAGTTCAAAAATCCAAACAGGTTCTATGGCAAAATAATTTTCAGTTGGTGTTTTATTCATGGCAAGATACTTTTCTTTTTCCCATGGCAAGATACTTGATTAGAAGCAATATGAAAGGAAAACCTGCTGGTCTCCAGCTAGGAAGGTGGTCTGCAAATTTTGAGACCATTTTGTTGGCATGATAAGGCTGAGGAAATAGGACACCTGCACCTCCACAGGGATCTCACTCCTACAACTTGTCTTACTCAAGCCATACTATGGATCTTCCACTTTGTGAGCCTCCCTCTTGTAGGGCATCACATTTATTCTTTCCCTTCTCAGTTGTTTCCACCCTTCTTCTATGGTCAAGGATCACCTTATTCCAGACGGACTGTTAACTCTTCTTTTACTTCCGGTGTCTCTCACTATTTGTGCTTGAGATGGTCTTTGAAATGTTGGCATACTGTTAGGGTTCTAGTTTAGACATATTTGTATGACAAAGGATTTTTGTGGATAGATCTGGACATCTAACCACTATTTACAATGTTATTTTCAAGAGAATAAATATTTTAAGTTCATGTAAGTGAAAGCTCCCAGAGATTTTTGCCAAGTCACAGTGGTCACCAGACCTGTTCGAGAACCTAAAGAAGAAAGAGAAAAACAGTGCCCATAAAGAACTGTCAAGTATCCAATAATGTACATGGTTTCTCCAGCCGTTCAAATCCTCATCTCCTGCATATGTCTCCTTATTTTAAAGCCTCTTGTTTTCCCAGAGCTCTGCTGTTCAATGGCAGGACTTTTGATTCTTTCTAGTTCCCACTGTGAATGGGATCAATTGCAATATCTCTCCAGGTCATCTATTAGCTTCTCTGTTTCACTTGAAAAGTAGACATTCTCTGTTTGCTCCTCCAGATCCACTCTCCACCCTTCTTTATCTTTATACTCAGGAATCTTGACTTCATCATCCACTTCGCCCCATGATAACCCTGGCTTCTTGTTGGGTTCAGCCAATGGGGTGGTTGGCATGAGTTGAGAGGTTAGGAGGAGAAAAGGCGGAGATGTTCTTCAAAGCTAAAGCTAACGAAGCTTAAAGGAGGAGAGTTCCTCACCTGTGCTTGTTCCTGCCAAACTTCTGTGAGGAGTCCTCGCGATGTGTTTACATGTAATGTACTTTCCATCAAAGTAGAAAAAGTAAGATGTTTTAATCACAATTGAAAATAACTATTGTTTCTTTCCACTCTGAATTCTCCTCCATCACACTATGTTTTTATCAGGTGTCGTTGGAGTGGCTGTGGTTATTTTTAGCATCTGGCTAAGGAGACACTTGAGTTGGAGATTCATTTAATTGGGTTTAGTGGAATTCAACTATGGTGGTTCATAGTCTCTTCCATGTTTGGTTAAGTTATTGTTCATAAGGTTTCACAGGCTTGAAAGTGGCAGAGTTCTGTCTGATTCTAATACTAAGGATCTGTGTCGCCTTGCCCATGTCTGGTGATCATTAACGAGCCTTTGATTCCTCAGTCTTTTGCCAAGATTTGACACTTTTTCTTACCTCCCTTCAGACTCCAGCACACTTTTGTGGTCTTGGTACTGGGTCTTATCTCCCACTACTGCCTTAGCTGTAGTTTTACCAAGCTAAAATTTTTGCCTTTGCTGAAACTTGCTTGTATTGCCCATGTCTTCCCTTAGCCTGAAATAGTCTTCCCCAATCACGGTCATTTCGGTTCTAATTAATTTCTTGCTAATTTGAAGATGATATAAAATTCATAATACAATATCACAGCAAGAATGGCTAATACACATCATCACTTCAAGGAGTATTTGGGATTAGCCAAGACACAAGAAAATTTGAAATGTCCTGAAATCTTGCAAGTCTCATATAAAAGAAAGTTGGTGTTGCTTTCCTCAAGCTTCACAATTCATAAATTTTAAATTTCATTATCAAAAGTATGTTTTATATTATCATATAAAATATGCCATTTTCTAGGACTTTATGATGTGTATGGAACTTACTAAATTGTTCAAGTTTTTAAGTTGTGATTTCTTTTAAAAAAATAAAGGTTGTTTTGTGTTCTTTTCCCATGAGGTACTGCAAATTATGTAAATGTTAGACCCCTGAAAATCTGGACCCACCCCTACCAGGCTCACAGTTCCTCAGTGCTGCCCTTTCCTACAGCTACAGGTGAAATTATTTCCAGGAACCACCTTTTGTCTTTGCGTCTTGACCCCAGGGTGGTGAAGCCTACCTGATAATCACAAATGCTTCACTCTCCCCTGTTGGTTTCCTTTAACTCTAATCACACTTTTTGTACAGTCCCTTCATGAAAATTCCCTCAGCGATCTCTTCAGAGTGTGCTGTCTCCTGCTGTGATCCTGACTGATACAACTTGTAAAGAACAAAATAATGTGACACATTTTAAGGGACAGTTTCTGGAGCTATTATAGGCCTATCTTGATTAATATTTATTTCCAACCAACATGGTATAGGGCAGCAGTTCTCAAAATTTTGGACTTAGAATCCATTTACACTCTTAAAAATTATTGAGGATTCTGAAGAATTTTATCAATGTCATAATATTACACACACATATACATATATATACAGATGTATATATACACACACATATCCATGTATACATATGGATAAAAATTACAACTGACAATTTTAGAAATTTGTTTTAAAATAAAAACAATAAGCCCAATATATGTTAAATATGAATGATACTGTTATGAAAATAAGTATATTTTCAAAACAATTAGAATAATATGACATTGTTTTACATTTCAGGGAATCGTTTCATGTCTGACATAACAAAGGACAATTGGATTCTCATACCTGTCTTGGCATTCCATCTGTTGCAATATCATGTCATGTAACTCTTGGAAAACTCCATGGTACACTCGTGAGAGAATGAAAGTGGAAAAAAGGCAAATAACATCTTAGTATTATTAAGATAATTTTTACCTCATTGACCCCCTGAAAGGGCCTTGGGAATGTACAGGGTTTTCTGAACCACACTTTGAAAATCACTGACGTAGAGAAATAGACTGATTTGGGAATCAAGATCCCTAGGTTTTGGTTATAATTCTGGCTTCTTCTAGCAATGTGGTCTGCAAGAAATTATTTAACTTTTTTAAAACATAGTTTCCACACCTACTAAGTGAAGCATCCAAACAGAAGAACTTAAAATATTACTAATGCTAAAATTCTTTAATTCTTCAATTTATAATTTAATGTTTACTAGAAGCAACATTGGTTGTCTTTGAGCCCCTTTGGAAGTTACCTAATGAGATGTCAGTATGGTTCATCCAAATATTAATGGAAGTCCAGTGCCACAGTGTTGAGCTTTATTTTTGAAGACAGGATTAGAAAAATAAAGAAGGAAAAAAATTATATCTAATTAGATTTGTTTTGTTGAGAAACGCGTGTTAGAAACTCTCAATCTCAACATTGCCAAAGAATCATTTAAGATACAATGTGGTTATGATGAGACATGTTAAAGCGTCCTGGAAAAATTACAACAATGATTTCCAACTTCCCATGAGCTAGGAACTTAAAGAATTAAGTGGCAAACATGTGGCCAACCTCAAAGATACTTGGCATAAATGTTTGAAGCTGTAAAAAAAAAAAGTAGTTATGGGCAAAACAATATTATTAAATTCTGAGGATAGACATTCTCATATTTTAAGAACCGAAGTTCAGGAAAAACAATCTCCTCTGTTACTTACTGACTGGGTTGGACAAAGGACAGAGATGGCTTTTGTAACTCTCCCCACCCTTTCTGGGATGTGTCCAGCCCATTGAGCAGCCTTGTTATGGAACATCCAGTTAAACTGGATCTCTGGGGGTGGAGCTGAGGTTGCACTTCGTCAATGTGAGAGCAATGTGTGCCAATAACACAATCCCCACTTTTCCCTAATTTTTCCTGGGGTTCGATCTTATATCTGGACCCACAGAAAACTGCCACTGGCACATGCGAAGAGTGATGATGGTAGATACCAGGGGGATGGGGGAAGAAAGAATGTCAGGATCCACTGAGGAAGTCTGATTTTGTTAGATAGGGCAACATCAATACAATACACATCTGTTCCATTGAGAAAAGACCTTTGTTTAACATATGGAATTTCAGTGTAAGTCATGCTCTTTGGGTAGGTCATAAAGTGACCTAACCTGTCACTTTATACTAGGCTGGGGTGTTAGAATCCTCACCCCTTACACCAATGGAAGCTGTTATTGAAAAATTTTGTTTTCTTTGTAGTTTCTCCAAATGTACATTAGTCGTGAGCCTTTCAATTCATAGCCTAAGTGCTGTTAAATAGAGCTAGCTCTGAATTGAAAATCAAAATCTGTTGGCTAGCCTGTCCTCTGTTGGAGCCTAAAGGCTTTTATTGGACATCTACATATGCAGGCAATGTAGGTTCAACAGTTAGTAAACAGTCATGGTCTCTGACCAACAGACCTTAACATCTACTCTTTCTCCAGTTAGCAATATCAGTGTTCTAGGAATTAGGAAATCAGCTGTTCCCAGAGGGCAATTGACTAGGCTGGAAGGAACCACCCACCCCTTCTCAAGTTATCAATTTTAAAATAGGGGTTCAACTGTATAATCTTCACACACACACACACACACACACGTTTTATGGTTTTGATGTCACATTTTACACGTTCTTATCTTGTGTCTCCCTTAACTAATTACTGTAATTATGGTTATTTTTACTACTTTTGTCTTTTAACGTTTATACTAGTTTTACAAGAGATTAATCTGTTAACTTTACTATATATTTACTTTTCCAGTGATATTTATTTTTCCATAAGTGTTTGTTACTATTTAGCACCTTTCTTTTCAGCTTAAAAAAGTCTTGTTAACATTTCTTCTAAGGCCAATTTAGTGGTGATGAATTCCTTTAGTTTTTGCTTGTTTGAAAAATTCTTTCTCTTCTTTACTTCTGAATGGTAATGTTGCTGTCATTCTTGGTTGGAAGTTTTTTTCTTTATCATTTTGAATATTCATACCACTCTCTTCTGGTCTGCAAAGTTTCTGTTGAAAAAAATCTGTCAAAAGTCTTATAAGATTCCCTTGTATGTAGCAAGTTGTTTTTCTCTTGCTGCTTTTACTATTCTCTGCTTGTTCTTGACTTTGGTATTTTAATTATGTGTCTTGGTATGGGTTTCTCTATTTACAACTCTGTGGGTCTCCTGGATCTGGATATCTGCTTCCTTCCCCAAGTTAGGAAAGCTTTCAGCCATTGTTTATTCAAATAAGCCACTTTCTGTCACTCTTCTTTCCGATATGAATGTTAATCTGTTTGATATGTCCCTTAGGTCCCTTAAGCTATCTTAACTTTTTCATTATTTTTTTCTTTTTGTTGCTCTGATTGGCTGAGTTCCACTGCTATATCTTTGAATTCACTGATTCTTTCTTCTGCTTCATCCACTCTACTATTGAACCCCTCTAGTGTATTTTTCAGTTTGGTTTATTATATTTTTCAGCTCTGTGACTTCTATTTGCTACTCTCTTATATTTCCCATCTCTTTGTTGTAGTTTGCAATGTGTTCATCCAGTCTTCTTGGTGAACATCTTTATGACCATAACTTTGAACTCTTTGTCAGGTAAATTACTTACCTCCGTTTCATTAAGGTTTTTTCCAGAAGTTTTCTCTTGTTCTTTCATTTGGAATACATTCCTGTTTCTTCATTTTGCTTGAATTTCTATGTTGGTTTCCATACAGTAAATGAAATAACTACATCTCCTAGTCATGAAGGAGTGGACTCATGTAGGAGATGAACCCTGAGATTCAACCCTGATCCAGCTCTATGTCTCTCAAAACTTTTGCTTGTCTGAGGAACCTATTATACTTCTAAGAGATCCTCACAGCTGAGGGTGTGCCAAGACTTGTCAGCATCCCAAAGGACCTCAGTACCTAGGTCAGGCTGATTGGAAACCAGACCCTCAGGCATCAACTTTTAAAATATGAAAATATGGGCAGCCCCTGTGGCACAGCAGTTTAGCGCGGCCTGCAGCTTGGGGTGTGATCCTGGAGGCCCAGGATGGAGACCCACATCGGGCTCCCTGAGTGGAGCCTGCTTCTCCTTCTGCCTGTGTCTCTGCCTCTCTCTCTCTCTCTCTCTCTCTGTGTGTGTGTGTGTGTGTGTGTGTGTGTCTCTATGAATAAATAGATAAAAATCTTAAAAAAATAAAGTTTTAAAATATGAAAATATATACAGTCCTGTGGAACTGCAAGCAAAGCCCTGCTGGCCACCAGAACCAAGCAATCGAGAAATGTCCCCTAGCTAGCAGCCACAAAATTCAGAGCATCAGACACATATAAAAGTTCCCATCTGGGAGAGGCTGGTACTCTAGAGCATGGCAAGGAAAGCCCAAAGATGATGCTCACCAGTCTCCATCCCCATGTTTTCCAGCAGGCTTCTAGATGTGTGTGTGAAATTAGATGCCTGTTCTCAGGTTAATGCTTTAATATAAACAGGTGGTCCTCCTTCCCTTCAAGTCTGGGTGCTATCCGTTCCCTCTGAACTTGGTCCTGGGGCCGGTGAGATCAGGAAGATAAGGATGTCTACTCTTACCATATTAATTCAGCATAGTATTAGAAGTCCTAGCCACAGCAGTTAGGTAAGAAAAGGAAATAGAAGGCATCCATATTGGAAAGTAAGAAGTAAAACTGTCACTATTTGCACATGACATGATATTATATATAGTAAACCCTAAAAAAGTTAGAAAAAAAGATGAATTCAGTGAAGTTACAGAACATGAAATCAATATACAAAAATCTGTTGTGTTTCTATACATTAATAAAGAACTATCAGAAAGAGAAATTAAGAAAACAATCCCATTTACAGTTGAATCAAAAGGAATAAAATAACTAAGAATAAATTTATCTGAGGAAGTGAAAGACCTGCATATTGAAAAATACAGGATATTAATGAAAGAAATTGAAGACTGCACAGAAGACATAGACATGGCCAACATGCACATGAGAAAATGCTCTGCATCACTTGCCATCAGGGAAATACAAATCAAAACCACAATGAGATACCACCTTACACCAGTGAGAATGGGGAAAATTAACAAGGCAGGAAACAACAAATGTTGGAGAGGATGCGGAGAAAAGGGAACCCTCTTACACTGTTGGTGGGAATGTGAACTGGTGCAGCCACTCTGGAAAACTGTGTGGAGGTTCCTCAAAGAGTTAAAAATAGACCTGCCCTACGACCCAGCAATTGCACTGTTGGGGATTTACCCCAAAGATTCAGATGCAATGAAACGTCGGGACACCTGCACCCCGATGTTTCTAGCAGCAATGGCCACAATAGCCAAACTGTGGAAGGAGCCTCGGTGTCCATCGAAAGATGAATGGATAAAGAAGATGTGGTTTATGTATACAATGGAATATTCCTCAGCAATTAGAAACGACAAATACCCACCATTTGCTTCAACGTAGGATGGAACTGGAGGGTATTATGCTGAGTGCAGTAAGTCAATCAGAGAAGGACAAACAGTGTATGTTCTCATTCATTTGGGGAATATAAATAATAGTGAAAGGGAATATAAAGGAAGGGAAAAGAAATGTTGGGAAATATAATATCAGGAAGGGAGACAGAACATAAAGACTCCTAACTCGGGGAAACGAACTAGGGGTGGTGGAAGGGGAGGAGGGCGGGTGTTGGAGGGGAATGGGTGACGGGCACTGAGGTGGACACTTGACGGGATGAGCACTGGGTGTTTTTCTGTATGTTGGTAAATTGAACACCAATAAAAATTAATTTAAAAAAATATTTTTTGTAGGGAACCATGAAAGACCCTGAATAGCCAAAGAACTCTGGAGAAAGAAGAACAGAACTGGAGGCATTGAACTCCCTTTATTACAAAGATTTAGTAATTAGAACAGTATAGTATTGGCATAAATATAGATACACAGGTCAATGACACAGAGACTTAGATCAATGGAACAAAATAGCTCAGAAATAAACCCATACATTTATAGCCAATTTATGACATGCAAAAGAATGAAGCTGGACCACTATCTTACACCATCCACAAAAATTAACTTGAACATAAGACCTGAAGCCATAATACTTTTAGAAGATAGGCAGTAAGTTCCTTGGCATAGGACTCAGTGATCATTTTTTTAATCTGACACCAAAAGAAAAAGCCACAAAAGCAAAAATTAACAAGTGGGACTGCATCAAACTAAAAAGCTTTTGCACAGTGAAGGAAAAACATCAACAAAATGAAAAAGGCGACCTACTGAATGGGAGAAGATATTTGTAAATTATATATCTGATGAGGGATTAGTACCCATATATATAAAGAACTCCTACAACTCAATTGCCGAAACCCAAAAAATCTGATTAAAAATGGGCAGATCTGAACAGACATTTTTCAGAAAGGACATACAGTTGATCAATTTGTACATGAAAAGATGCTCCACATCATTAATCATCAGGGAAATATAAATGAAAACCACAATGAGATATCATATCACACCTATTAGAATGGTTATTATGAAAAACACTAGAAATAATAAATGTTATTTGTTGTTTGCAAGGATGTGGAGAAAAGGAACCCTTATGTACTCTTGGTGGGAATGTAAATTGATACAGCCACTATGGAAAATAGTGTGGAGCTTTTTCAAAAAATTAAAATAGAACTACCATATGATCTAGGAATTCCACTTCTGGGTATTTATCCAAAGAAAATAAAAACACTAACTCAAAAAGATATGGATGCCTCCCCCTGCCCGGTGTTTATTGCCCCAGTATTTACAATAGCCAAGATATGGAAACAACCTATGTATCTATTGATGGATGAATGATTACATAAAGTGTGGTGTATATACAGGAGCACCTGATTGGCTCAGTCAGAAGAGCATGCAACTCTTAATCTCAGGGTTGTGAGTTTGAGTCCCATCCTGGGTATAGAGATTACTAAAAAAAAAAAAAATAAATAATTGAATTTAAAAAGAAAGAAATTGTAATACACACATACAATAGAATGATATTCAGACATAAAAAAGAATGAAATTTTGCCATTTGCAACACACTGATGGACCTGAGATTCTGCAAATCCAACCATCTTCTAGGTAATGTTGTTACTTCTAGTCTGAGGATCATACTCTCTCCCTTTCTAGACCATACACTAGGCATCCTGCCCAAAGTGTCCCACAGCACAAGCTTTGTCTATGGGTCCATCTTCCTGATGATAGCCCACATTACTAGTGTGCATTCCACCAGGACTGAGGTCTACTCCAAGGAATGGCTATTTGAGGGTAAGGTGACAGAACTTCAACATGCAGGGATATCCATGATTGCATATGAAAATCCCCATCATGTGAGATGATGAAGGAGGAGACACAGAAAGAAAAGAAGGAGGTGTACTAGGAATGGGTGGGGGATTGGTGGGCAGGGTCTGGTTCCCTCCACATTGGCAAATTCCAGTAGGGAGCCAGAAATAGTCCCAGGATTCTGTTTCAACCTAGCCTTGTAGTTTTTTATAAAGGCAACTTCATCAAGGTAGGAGGACAATACAAATTTTATATCATAGTTTAATATGTAATAGTTTAATAGTTTGTTAAATGTTTAGGCAAATAGTATGTAAGCCTCCTTTCTTATTGCCTGCCCTGACTTGGGCATGCGATGCTAGCGGCAGGTCCCCACAAAGAAGATTTGCTTCAAGCCAGACCAAGAGTCCTGTGGGAGCTGGAACTGGCCAGAACAAAATTTCACCAGGAATGTGCAGAAATGCTGGCGAAGATGTACAGTGGGAGGCTTAGGATAAAATCTGGACTACATTTAAATGTTTGGAAAGTATCAAAATGTGATAAGGGAAAATATTATAAGACTGTACTTGATAAAAAAAAAAGATGGCCTCATCCCCAGAAAACTTAAAATCACATTAGAGAGGATGTAATCAAATACAAGAAATACATTAGCAACAATTTATCTGATATATTGAATATATATATAATATATATACATATATACTGAAATATATGTATATACTGTGAGGAACTATTGAACACTCAAGCAAATTAAATAACATTTAAAATGTTGAGGACATCGCGTTAGTTTTCTAGCTGATAGAGAAATGGCAAAAACTAGAGAGAATTGCCAACTATTATTTTAGTGGGTTGGTACTTGGACCTTTCAACATGAAGGGTTGCAGCAAGATTCCAAAACCACAGTCACACCTCTATGTACACAGAAAACCAGAGTGCAAAATATTCTTTTCTTTATAAGGCCATGAAAGTCCTGACAAGTCAAATTTGGAACATACTTGCTTTTAATACCCATCAGATTTTCTTTCTTATTGGCTAAATTCAGTGGCTCTTAGAGACCAAGAGTGACCATGTCAATTAGGATCAGTATCAAGAATCAAAGAGCCTTGGTCCAGAAGTCTGAGCCCACTGTATTTTAGTCTCAACTTTAGACTCTTATGAGCTATGTAACCCAGGCAAGTTGTTACACCTCTTTGTGAATCCTCTTTAAACTAACAGGAGAGCTTCAGCACAAACATACCTGGTGTCTATAAATATATTATTATCTTTACTCTTTAAAGTACTGCTGCTGATGGTATGATTTTCTGTTCCCAAAAAAATTAATACTTATCACAGAGTGAAAGAGGAAACAGAAGTAGAGTTTCAGTTTTACTTATGAAAATATTGAGGCTCAAATTCAGAAAGAATCTGTACCAGTTAAGGTTCACAAATACAGGGAGAATTTATTTATTTGAAATTAGAAAGCCCATAAATAGGCAAAGTTTTCAGGTGTTCATTCTTCTAGGTTCAAGTTCAGTGAAAAGTCAGTCACTCTGCAGTCTAGGATCTTGTTTTAATTTCCCAACAGTCCCACAAGGTAGGTATTATTATTCTTCCTTATTAAATACAAGTTCCTACTTCATGGATTTGTGTTGAATTTAAAATAAAACCATGCATTAAGAAAACATTCAGCACAATCTTTGCACAAAGTAAAAGCAATAAATGTCAGCTATTATATATATTTATATATTATGTATTTTATTATATATAATACATTACATATATTTTATTGTTTATACTAGTGGACTTTAAATTGTGCTCCAAGCAAAATAAAAGTTTCCATAATGAAGTATCTGCCATCAGTAATGAGAATTATTAAATAAGGAGCCCATTTGTTGATTTTTTTTGAAATGTATTTTATGTATTTGTATATTCCATGTAAATCTGTGCTTGAAAAAATGGGATTGATGGCTAAAAATATATTTAAAAACCACCGATATATTTCAATCCATTAATTTACTAATTATAAAACCAAAGCACAAAGAGCTGAAGTTCTTAAGTCCTCTGTTTTGAACATCTTATTTTTTTTTAAATTTATGATAGTCACACACACACACAGAGAGAGAGAGAGAGAGAGGCAGAGACACAGGCAGAGGGAGAAGCAGGCTCCATGCACCGGGAGCCGGACGTGGGATTCGATCCCGAGGCTCCAGGATCACGCCCTGGGCCAAAGGCAGGCGCTAAACCGCTGCACCACCCAGGGATCCCTGTTTTGAACATCTTAATAAATTGTTTAGGATATACTCGGTTGTAAGTAACAGAAAATCCACATTAACTGGCTTAAGTAATAAAGGCAAATGATCACATAACCAACAGAAAGGCCCATAAGTAGGGCCTATTTCCCGATTGGATTGATTCAGCAGCTCAGTGATATCATCACTGCTTGTCTGTCCTATCTGCCACCCCGTCAGTTTTATCTTGTACCTGGCTTTCCTATGGTGCAAAATGGCTGGAACTGTTCCAGGCTTGAAGACCATCCCAGGCTATTCTGAAAGAGACAGTGCTGACATGTCACCATGCTATGTGAGAATTCTAACATTCACCTTGATTGGACCAGTTTGGATCATGTGTCTACTTCCTAAGCAGTTACTGTGTCTTGAAGGATTAAATAGGCCATTCAGAGTACAACCTTGAAGTTGAGAGGGATGTTGTTCATCTTCCTCCAAAGCACACAGGCTGTCTGTGAATGGGGTTAGATGCTCAAACAAAAACCCGGAGACTATTAGGAAGAGAGGGAGAAGGAAAAAGTGCTAACACACCCTAAAATGTGTGACTTTGGATAAGTTACTTCCCTTCTTTTATCAAATAAGATATTGGACTTGACCAGGGAATCTCAAATGCTAATACATATCATAAAAATTGACCAGGTTACTCGTTAAAAATGCCAATTTAAAGACCCCATGCTAGGCAGCTTGTATTTTTCTCAAGGCTACACATAGGGAAACACTGGACAAGATCAGGGCTACTCAAAGCAAGGGCCAAGGACATGTGCCAATTTCTGAACTATTTGTTACTGTTCTGTGATGAGGTTAAGGACCTCATTCCAGAAAACGAATCAACTAATACACACAGCACACTAATTGAAGCTAAAATTTTTTTGAGTACCTACTATATATAATAAACTAAAATTTTTTTGAGTACCTACTATATAAAATAAAATACATAATATATAACAACAGTTCTTGACACTTGTGGTACATCAGTAAAATGAGTAAAAACAAAACCCCAAAAACTATGTCCTTCCAAAGTTTGTCCTAGCAAACTTAAGTTAACCCAGTTTCCCATCATTCTAGGTATAGAGAATAAAAGAAACACTGAGTCGGATAGGAAATACAGCAGAACAATATGTAGTCCAGTTTAGTTAGAAAACAGCTTTTTAAAATATATATGACTTTCTTTATAAAAAAGAAAAAACAGTACACTGATAATTGGATCACAGTAGAGTTTCATTCTCCAATTATAATGATTATCAGAGGGAAGTATTGCTGCAGACACTAACAACCAGGGAACAGAGAAGGTAGGTCACAGTGAGATATACAGGGATTCAACGCATGGAGGACCACAGGGCATTAGATGCTGCAAAATCTCACCCTTCAGGCAATAGCATGGAGAAAGTGAGAACAGGAACATTTCACATGGCCCTGGGGACCTTTTACCCTCGTTATGCCATTGTTGCCAACCAGATAATACTTCCTTAATGTGAAGCTCTGGGATTAGGTGGCTGATTCATAGGGAATCTAAATTCAGAAATGGCCCCATGCCACTGATGTAAGGCTGGGCAACAGGGCAAGCTGGTACTAATTCTTGTTTTCTTTAGCTTTCTTGTTGAAGCACATCCTTTGTGATAAATTGTATATCCTTCCATTTGTATGTTCCTCTGGGGCATTTTATATTATAAAACATTATTCAGTGATAATATTTCAAAATTCTGTTGGAATGAGATAAAGGGGAATAAATTTAGAAAATTAGATTTACTAATTTTTGTGTCCTTGTATTTTAGAGTTAGATGATTAGAGAAGCAGTTTTAGGTAATGTAAAAAGCCCAGACCGTGGGGATAAATAGATTTGAGTTTCAATCCCAGTTCTGTCCATTCAGCTGTGTCACTTGGGCTTATTTTATAAATGTGGGTAATATTTGTACTTCCTTCTTAAGGTTGTATGAATTATAGAAGCAATTCATCCAAAGCACTAGCACATTGCCTGAACACTTAATTATCCAAATTAAATACAAACTCCCTCCTGCCCAAAATCTAATCAGCAAGTTAAGATTGTAGTAGATGTAACAGGCATACTGGTAGTAGTAAAGATCTAGGTTAGTGTAAAAGACATCTTTTTATTCTATTTCTGATAACCATACACCAATTTTTTTTTTCTCAGAAGTCACCTACACCCTGCCCCTCTCCCAATCCATATCCTTAAGGATGAGTTGATGCAACCCTCAGCTTCATTACTAAAGCCTAATGGATCAGGTCATTATATGACACTGGCATTGTAATGGCTTTAGGAATAAGAACATGACCCAGTTGCAGCCAATGGGTTACAATGACAATTTTGCTGGGAAAGCTGAAAGAAGCTTAACCTTATTCTGTTGAACTTGAAGCTTGAAGAAGGTGCCCATGGCTTTTGGCAGTCTTTTGCCCCAGATGGGGGAGAGAGAATGGAGGAAAGCCAACACAGAGAAAAGCAGAGCACAGTGATGAAGACAAAGAGTCCTGATGACTTAATTTGATGCCTAAATTCAACTGTGCCAAAGTTTTTATTAAATGAGACAGTAAGTTCCCTTTTTGGCTTCTGTTCTGTTATTTTTGCAATCAAAAGATCCTAAACTGATATAACCACATATGCATGTTGTAAGGTATCTGTGTTAGAAAAATAGACCTAGAAACTCTCTAATTTTCTGAAGCTGGTATATAAGTAATTAGAGAGGAGGAAAGCATATGATCATCTCAATTAATATAAAAAGGGGATTTTAGGGATCCCTGGGTGGCGCAGCGGTTTGGCGCCTGCCTTTGGCCCGGGGCACGATCCTGGAGACCCGGGATCAAATCCCACATCGGGCTGCCGGTACATGGAGCCTGCTTCTCCCTCTGCCTATGTCTCTGCTTCTCTCTCTCTCTCACTGTGTGCCTATCATAAATAAAATAAAATTTAAAAAAAGGGGGATTTTATATAATTCAGTATCCATTGATGATTAAAAAAAGAACTCTTAACAAACCAGAAATAGAAGGAACTTTCCTTAATCTTAATCTGAAAAAAAAAAAAACGCAGCTTATAATCAATTGAGTGAATCTTTGAAATCTTCCCTTTGGAGATTGGAAACAAGACAAAGACAGTTCTATTCATAACCTCTACTTAATTTTGTTGGGTATACTATAGGCCCTAGAGAGTGCAATAAAGCAAGAAAAAGAAATAAAAGACACATCAATTAGAAAAGAAGATAGAAAAATCCATTTACAGATTGTATAATAATGACATAAAAAATCCCAAAAAAAATCTACTTTACATTATTAGAGCAGTGAGAGATTTTAGCAAAGTTGCTAGGATACAGCGGTTTAGTGCCTGCCTTTGGCCCAGGGCGCGATCCTGGAGTCCCGGGATCGAATCCCACGTCGGGCTCCCGGTGCATGGAGCCTGCTTCTCCCTCTGCCTGTGTCTCTGCCTCTTTCTCTCTCTGTGTGTGTGACTGCCATAAATAAATAAAAATTTAAAAAAAAAAAAAAGAAAAATAAACAGGGCAGCCCCGGTGGCACAGCAGTTTAGTGCAGCAGGGTGTGATCCTGGTGACCAGGGATTGAGGCCCATGTCCGGCTCCTTGCCTGGAGCCTGCTTCTCCCTCTGCCTGTGTCTCTGCCTCTCTCTCTCTCTCTCTCTCTCTCTCTGTGTGTGTGTGTCTCTCACATGAATAAATAAATAAAATCTTTAAAAAAGAAAAAAGAAAAATAAACACTATTTCTGTACCAAAAACAAATAGAAAATAAAATTTTTTAAAGTGATACTGTATATTAAAGAAGACATGATTAAATGGGAAAATAAATAATATTCATTGGCCAAAACACTCAACAGAATTTGGGGGTTTTGTTTTGTATTGTTTTGTTTTAGAACTTGACAAGCTGACCTTAAAACATATGTGTATGGTAATGCCAAGGACCAAAATATCCAAGACAATCTTAAATAAGAATCAAAATGTCAGAGGATTTGCTCCAACAGATACCAAGAAATGTTGATATCAAAGCTACAGTAATTAAAATTGTGTAGTACTGATACAGTAATAGAGAAGAAAGCAACAGATAAGAAAAGCACATCCTAAAAAAGGACCTCTACATATATGGACTTTGATTTAGACATAAGTGGCACAGGGCATGAGGAAAGGACAGTATTTTTTTTTTTTAACGATGCTGAGATACTTGACTATATATGTGGGAAAAATGAAATTGGACCTAAAAGGTACTGACCTCATTGATAAGCAGGCGCATGCAATTTAAAAATCACAGGGAGATACCACAGCACACATCAGGATGGCTGTCATGTAAACATCTGAAATGTGAGAGTGTGAAGCAATAGGTATTTTTACATACAACCAATGGGAGTATAAATTGGCTCTGTTGCTCTGGAAAACAGATTGGCGTGATTTATTAAAGGGGAAGAGATGCACACTCTATGACACAGCAATTCATTCTACTCCAGGAATGTCCCTATGTGCACAAACATCCACAAAGAAACATATATATGGTTTGTCATCACCAGAAGCTGGAAACAACCCAAACATCCAGCAACAGTAGAATGGACTTTTCCTTAAGTGTATATACTCACATAATGGAGTACTATATAGAAATGATGTTGAACAATAGTTAAATATGAGTGGATATTCAAAACAATCTAGAAGCAAGACAACAGAAATACTGTAAAATTACATTTTTAAAGGTCAAAATAGGCAAAACGTAAAACATCCTGTTTAGAATGCTTACAGAAGTGGTAAAATGATAAAGAAAAGCAAGGATATGATTACAATACAATCAAGAAGAAGCCTGATGGAGAAAGGGAGGTCTGAAGATGGTCAAAATTCTATCAGGGCTGTCCAGTACAATTTTCTGGGATGATGGAAATTTTCTGCATCTGATCTGGCCAACGGTAACTTTGAGTCATATGTTGCTATTCAGCACCTGAAATGTGGCTAGTGTGACCAAGGAGCTGAATGCTGCATTTTAATTGTATTTCAATTCTTTAATTAAAATGAAGATTTAAATAGCTACATGAAGCCAGTAGCTACTATATTGGACAATGTGATATCTTTTTGGGATCAGTCAAGGCTCTAATGGGAAACAGCAGGCTTACTCCAAATAGGGTAATTTGAGGAGTATTCATTTAAAAGACAATAATTACAAGTGTACAGGTGTAGGAGAAACAACCTGGGCCTAGCGGCAGCCAAGCCATACCATACCATGTCTAGGCCTGCAGGAACAAGGGAAGGCTTGGTTCCTGAAATCAAAAACAGACAGAAAATTAAGTAGATTCAAACATGTCAAGAGGAGTGGAAGGACACAGCCAGCCTGAAATGACCTCACATTAGGAGCCACTAATTACTCCCCAGTCTCTTTCCTTCCTTGGATCTCCAGCCAAAGCTTCCCATGAACCAGATCTAAGAGAGAGTCAGCAAAGTTGCTCATGCTCCACACTGGTCAGCCTCCAGGGTCAGCAGCAGGTAGACAATGGGTCTGGGGGAGAAACAGAAGATATCTAGCACATGGATCTCAACCCCAGTGCTTGCTTCATTATTATTCACTACCTCTTACCTAGACATGTTATTCTTTTTTTCCATATAGGATTGTGGTTTACAAAAAAAGGAAGAAGAAAAAATAGAGAGAGGAAGGAAGGGAGGAAGGGAGGGAGGAAGGGAGTGAAGAAAAAGAAGAAAAGATAAAATGGAAGATAAGAAAGAAAACAGACCTTGCCAGTGAGCTCCTACAAACAACATACATTGCTAAGAACCTGATGGACTTGTCAAAATAGGAAAACGGTAACCAAAAGTCTGAATAAGTGAACATTATCAAATATTTTTGTTGAATCATTAAAACAACAGAATTTTTCATGTAATATATTGCATTTTGTTATACCTGTGATGAATCTCAGATAGTAGCCTCTATTTTTTTTAACTCTCAATATCTTTTTAAAGTAACCAGAAATCAAAAAATAATAATAAAGTAACCAGAAATCAAATAAAGACACATATAACACTCTCAGGAATGCTGTGAACAAACACCACAATGGTGTGGGCCTCTGGTTTTGTTTGCCTTCTTATGTGTTGGAACTGCATGTCAATGTTCTGGATAAAACTAGACCCATGAACTTGAACTGTGGTTTGTTTTTAAAGATGTGTATATCAGTCAGGAATGCTTTGGCTGACAGTGAAAGGCAACTGACTAACACTGGTTTCACAGAGACTATTTTTCACACATAAAAAAAAAAGATCTGGACACAGGCAGCTGCTGGTGTTGGCTCAGTAGTTCAATAATTTCTGGGCTGGCATCTCCAAGATTCTTCTGACCTTTTCCTGTGGGTCACCAATGACTAAAATGAAATTGAAAGCACCTGGTGTGGAGCAGCAGGCGGTTCTGATGGGCATCAACATCAGAAAAGTAGAAGTTTTCTCCCCAAAACCTCAACAAACCTACATCTCGTTGGCTAGACCCGTGCCACCTGGCTACCCCTAGCTGCAAGGAGGCTGTGGACGGGAGGATTTAGCTTTTGCAGCCTTGTTAGGGACCTTGGCAAGAGAGCTAGAAACAGCCATTGCTCAGCCAACTCAGCTATGAAATTCATATTTCACCTGCAAGGCCCAAAACATCTACCATGAGAATGATGAATGCTATGGCTTGAGGAATAATTTCTAGAAGGCCTCTATATGTATCCACATTGCCTGGAAGTGTGATGTATCATCAACACACTCGTGCTTTATCATGTTAGCATTGATTCGTTTCTGAAGATTGGCTGGCAGTTGCTGAGTATAAAGCCAACTATTAAAACAATAGGATAACTAGAGGCTTTAACCTAGTAGAAATCGGGAAATCTCCAAACATTTAGAGTAGATCTTTAGTATCAATAATCACATGAAGGCACTAAGTTTATCGAGAGAGGCAGGGAGGCCAGAAGGTGCTGAGAGATCAACTTCACCCACTGCACTTCTCTCAAAACCAACTCCTGCGGGGCAGGATTCTCTCCAGTATGTGCTGCCCTATAATCTGCTTAGAATCAACGAGACATGACAAAGAGGCATCATGGAGATGGGATGACAGGGAGACCCAGACCTAGAATTGGCCCCTCATAGTAAGGTGCTTGCTAGAAATGCAGACTCTAGGGCTGGCCTCCCAGAGTCCAAATCCTGGCTCCAGTCTATGGTTTATTCACAGGGTTGTAATGAGGACTAAATAGTTAATGAATATAACTAGCTTGATAGCAAGCACAGCATAGAGTAGGTGCTAGGTAAGAGCTGGTTTCCAAAATTGAAGCCTTTCTCCTCTGACCTTACTGATTTTTAGGCTTTAATAGGTGTATGTTTTTATTAAAGTCTTCGTTTTCTTTTTCTTTTCCTATTATAAAAGCAACAGAGGTTTGCTGTAAAGAACTCAAAGAAATAAAAGAAACTTCTAACAATCCACAATCTCCCTCCTCCAGATGCAACCACTTGTTGTATTTGATCCATATATATTTTTTCGCTTATAAAAATTAGGTCTGCTTTGCATACTGCCCTGTATTTTACGCTTTAAAAAATTTTAACACTCTATTTGGAGCATCTTTTCATATCTAGAAATATATTTCTACAGTATCTTTTTAGTTGTCACAAAGTAATCTGTTAGATGGCTATTCCATGGCTTAGATGGCTTATCAGTTCTCTGGGGTTGGGCATTGTTTATTTGGGTTTAGTTCTTTTGTTCTGGTAACCTTAGAAATAGTGCCAGTTATTTTACCAGCAAATGATGGGCTTATTTGGGAATAAAAGAGAACTGCAACCTGAAACAAATAAGCTGCAGTAAAACCATAGGCGAGTCGGGGGAACAAAGGAGAGGCACTATTTTTTTTTTTTTAAGGAGAAAAGGGAAAATTTGGAAAGGCTGTTATGAACTAAAAGTCCACTGGAGTAGGGTGCCTGGGTAGCTCAATGGTTAAGCCTCTGACTCTTAATTTCCATTGAGGTCAGGATCTCAGGGTCCTGTGATCTAGCCCCATTTTGGGGAGGGGGGTTTCCATACTCAGCAGCAAGTCTGCTTGAAGATTCTCTCTCCCTCTCCCCCTCTGCCCCTCCTCTCTCTCTTTCTCTCTCTCTCTTTCTCAAATAATCTTTAAAAAACAAACCAAAAAGTCCACTGGAGTAAAGCTGGGAGCTTGAAGTGTGGTGGTGCTCATTGGCTGAGCTGTTACTGGGGAGAAACGAAAAGCATGTCTTCCTCCAGCTGGAGCAGTCGAGTAGCATCCACGTGCAAGGTTAAATTCAAGTAAGGTCAAGTCTATCTCTTCCTGTTGGGTCTGCAATTGACTAGTGAGTGAGAAGGCATGAGAGCTCCCCTGCCTTAACCTCCCAACTTTATTTTAGAGAGATTTCCCATAACTAATTTTCACAGTTCTTTTATTTGTTTTTGGTATTGTAAATGGAACTGTGATCAAGATCCTTAGAGTGAATTTCTTAGGCACATCCACAATAATTTCCTTAAGATAAATCCTCAGAAGTGAAATTACTGGGTCAAAAGTTATGCTTATTTTTATGGCTTTTGAGGAATAGGCTTCACTTAATCTCCAGAAAATATGCATAAAGTATGCATTCTTTATCCTTCTTGAAACCACTGTTAACATTTGCTTTCTTTGCAGTTTCCCTGTAATACTAAGATCCCAAACTTGATGGTGTCTGAGGTAGAACCCACAACCCAAACATGTGATTTCTCTAAATTATTTGTCTTCAGCCCGTGGCCCCTGACCTTTTTCTTAACTATGTCTTGAGGACCTCCTGGGGTTGGTTGGATTTTTGTCATATTTACAGCTGGAGATTTTTTATGTCAGATTCTGATTTGGTTGTTGGACAGTAGAGTTCCCAGATGTTTCTGATCATCATCTAGGTTGGAGAACCACTGCTTTTTTTCATTTTTATTTTAAAGATTTTATTTATTTATTTGAGAGAGCAAGAAAGAGCATGAGCAGGGTGAAGGGCAAAGGGAGAAGCACACTCTCCACTGAGCAAGAAGCCCAACACAGGGCTCAATCCTGGGCTCCGGGATCATGACCTGAGCCGAAGGCAGAGGCTTAACTGACTGAGCCACCCAGGCGCCCCTCACTGCTTTGTTTCAAATCAAAGTTTAACATAAATACACTGACTGCATTCTTGGGTTAGTGGAAGACAGATGGTGTGATTGTGAACAGCATGCACTGAAACTAAAATTGAAATCTTTCAGCATTCTTCGGTGTGCTATATACTCAATTATTCAACATTTACTCATCACCCTCTACATTCCTGACCTATGTACTAGGGATGTAAAGATGAATAATAATAATCCTAGCCCTGGAGAAGCTTGGGCCAAAGGGGAGGTAGATATGTAAACAGATAAAATCACAATGCAATGTGAAATATACTATTAAAACATTTTACTCACAAGTCATGAGAGCACAGATTGCTCTGTGAGGACAATTGGACATTAAGTAACCTTCGGGGGACGCCTGGGTAGCTCTACAGTTCAGAGTCTGCCTTTGGCTCAGGGTGTGATCCTGGGGTCCTGGGATTGAGTCCCACATCGGGCTCCCTGAATGGAGCATGCTTCTCCCTCTGCCTATGTCTCTGCCTTCTGTATCTGTCATGAATAAATATTTTTTTAAGTAACCTTCGGTTCATTCATTTATTTTCATAATACTTAATAGAGCTAGGCCAATACATTTTTTTTCAAAATGTTTTGCTTTGCTATAACAAAGCAATAGATGCTCACTTCAGAAAGATTAGAAAATGCAGGCAAGCAACAAACAAACCAGCTTTAAAGCTGTAACCTTATCTGCTTTATCTACCTTGAGCCACCATTGCCCTGCAGGATTTTAAGCTGCTTTCTATTTTTTTTTTTTTTAACAAAGGTAGGATCAAAACATACAGGTTTTATAATCCGCTTTTTTCATTTAATATATCATGAACCTTTCAAGATAAAAGACGTATTTCTAAAACATCATCTTAAATGGTTACACATTATTCCACTATGTGGATATTCTATCATTTATTTTAGCAATCTGCTATTGTTAGGTATTTATTTTGTTCCTATTTTAGAATCACTGACAATGCTGCAACCTGCCTTTGGCCCAAGGCGTGATCTTGGGGTCCTGGGATCGAGTCCCTCACTGGGTTCCCTGCATGGAGCCTGCTTCTCCTTCTGCCTGCTTCTCCCTCTGCCTGTGTCTCTGCCTCTCTCTGTGTCTCTCATGAATAAATAAATAAAATCTTAAAAAAAATAAATATCTGAGCTTATTCTAATTTCTTACCACAAATTCTAACAAGTGAAACCACGTAACATTTGAAATACTTCACCTGTGGTCAGATTTAGAGACAATGGCCACAGTATAAGACTCTCAGCTCAGTTCCTTTTTGTGGTCTTGGGTTTTAGTACCAGCTGCTGTAGATTAAACTTGATCAGAGGTGCGTATATCACAGGCCAAAGTTTAATTGATTTTTACCCAATTAATTGGCTGGCTGGAGGATATCACCTTGCTCTAAAACAAGATGATGATTAATTCTGAAATGTAATGTCTTCTTGAAGCCTGAATGGCAAGCTGCCTGAGAGAATTTATAGACTACCTTCCCACATTTATTTTCCAGTTATTTTTTCTAAGGTCAATATTTGTAACTCAGACTATCTAAGTACACCCTTGGCAAGATTGTGATTGAGCCACATTTAGCTGTGGCTTGCCAAAACCCTGGGTATATTTCCTGCTTTGCAAACTCGTATGCGACCTTGCTCCACTCCAAGCTGACTGTCAGCATGTTAATTTTGCTCAAATAAAGAGCAGTTTGCTCTCTGGGGGTTATATTCTTTTTAAAAAAAAAAAAAGATTTTTTAAAATTTATTAATGAGAGACACAGAGGGGCAGAGACATAGGCAGAGGGAGAAGCAAGCTTCCGGCGGGGAGCCCGATGAGGGACTCGATCCCAGGACCCCGGGATCATGCCTGAATCAAAGGCAGATGCTCAACCGCTGAGCCACTCAGGCGTCCCTCTGGGGTTATATTTTGATTCAAGAAAATGAAAAGCAGGACAAGGAGGTGGAAGATTCCCTCAAAGACAAGCAACGAACCAGGACCTCCGAGACAGGTACAATGTGGGCATAATGGTACAACGATTACAACACAACTTGCCTAGTTCTTCTGGTTTCACTGCGCCCCAGTTTGTCACATATTAGAAACAACCCAGGAGTCACATTAGAGGGCACTAAAATACGTGGTCCCCAAGATTATACCATGAGTTCTACTAGGTCCTGTTAGGTCACCAGTTTCCAGATGAAGGACTGACAAACGTCTTAATCCACCCCTTAACACTTTGAAAAGTGCATTCCAACTATATGACATTCTAGAAAAGACAGAAGTATGAAGACAGTAGAAAGATCAGTGTGCAGTGGGGAGAGGGGGAAGATGAATAAATGGAACACAGGGAATTTTTTTTGGCAGTGAAACTATGAAACTATTCTGCAGGATACTCTAGTGGTGGACACATGTCATCATACTTTTGTCCAAACCCATAGGATGGGTAACACCAAGAGTGAATCCTAACAAAAACCATGGACCCTGGGTGATGATAGTGTGACAGTGCAAGTTCATGAGTTGTAACAAATGTTACAACTTCAGTGAAGGGTGTTGATAACGGGGAGGCCATGTATATTTGGGGGGCAGGAGTATATGGGAAATTTCTGTGCCTATCCCTTATTTATGGTGTGAGCCTAAAACTGCTCTAAAAAATAAAGTAAAAAAAAAAAAAAAAGCAGCAGATGACAGTAAAGTGGAGTTGCCTCATCGACATTATTACCTCAATTACTCCTGAAGAATTCCAGAAAACAGGTTGTAATTTCAGACTAATGGATGAGTGGGTGAGTAAAATGGCATTTATTCTTGTCATTAAGATACCAGAATGGACACGAAGACAGCCACAATCTGAGTCATCTCTTTATGTAATTGTCATATTAACAATAAGCAAGAATAAAGAACATTGATTCTATTGATTCTGCTCCCTAGAAAATAGAATATTTGTAGTGAGGTGGTTAGGCAATCGGGAGACCTCATTCATTAAGTCATTTTTTCAACTGAGGACTGAGTGTTAGGGGTGACTTTTCCTGTTGGCTGTCATAAATGATACATCTTGTGACAAGACTAGTTTCTTTCTAGCTAACCTATCTGATCTATAATCTTTCTCATTTTGAAGAGAGACAGTGTGTTCTAAATTGTAGTGCTTAGGAAGTATTTACAAATCCTTTGCTGTACAGTCTTTGCGAGCAAACTGTGTATAGCCCAGCAAGGTGGCAACAAGTGCTGCATAATTCAGTGTAAGTCAACTGAGTTTAAAGCAACAAATATTTACTGAGTGCCTATTCTGGGTTTAAACAGTGCTAGGTTCTGGAGGGAAAAGGGTATAGAACAAGAAACACAAAACAGGTTTCTTCCAAAAACAGGTAATGTTGTTGGAAAGAAAAGACATATGCAATTCAATCATGTTTTGGGCCTACATGATAAATTTCATTGATTCATCTATTCAACAAAAACACTGAATGTTTTCCCTGGGCCTGTGCTAGGTAGGAACCTGGGTGCACAGTTAAATGGAATAAAATCTCTGCTTGCAAGATGCTTACAGTAAAATGGAAAAAAATCAGACAAATGAGAGTTTTGTCACACTATGATGAGGGATGATTACAGCAGAAGAGGGATTGAAGGGTGGGGTAGGGTATGGGGAGGTTATGGAAAGCTTCACAGAGAAGATAACTCCAGGAGGCCCCACTAAAGGAGCCAGGGCTTTTTTTGAGAAATAACAGATCCAGGGACGCCTGAGTGGCTCAGCAGTTGAGCATCTGCCTTTGGCTCAGAGCGTGATCCCGGGGTCCTGGATCGAGTCCCACATCGGGCTCCCTGAATGGAGTCTGCTTCTCCTTCTGCCCATGTCTCTCCCTCTCCCTCTGTGTCTCTATGAATAAATAAATAAAATCTTTTTTTAAAAAAAGATCCAGGTGTGAAGCAGGAAAAGTAAGCCTTGTTAGATATTTACATTGTTTCCATCTTTTTTAGAGTCACTGACAATACTACAATGGGTTTTGTCCTTGTTCTTGCTAAATAACTGAACTCATTCTAATTTCCTGATCACACATTCCAAGAAGTGAAACCATGTAACATTGGAAGTGAGCTGAGGGCATAAAGGGCATTCATTAAATATCTCTAACAAAGTACCTTGTTTTAAGAATAGTCATGTATGAAACAGCCAAGAGCCCTGAGTGGTAAGGAAGTCACAAATTACAATGGGCTAAACTACTAGGCAAAGTTTCCCCGAGAAGCTAGGAGTAGGAACCCTGCTGAAGGTTGGAACATATATAGGATTTGAGAAGGCAGCATGTAAACTGATGTAACATTTAAGGCGGAAATTTGGTGATACATTTTTTTTTAATTAAGAGCATACCCAGTGACCCATAATCCCACCTCTAGGAATATATCATATAGAAATAATCGGAAGGGGAGAAAGGTACATGTACAAGAAAGTTTATCACAGCATGTTTGTACAGCAGAGGAGGAAACACAGAAATACAAGGAAGGAAGGAAGGAAGGAAGGAAGGAAGGAAGGAAGGAAGGAAGGAAGAAAAGGGGGAGGGAGAGAAAGAGGAAGAAGGAAAGAGGAAGAAAGAAGAAGAGAAGCCCTTCAATAAAGGACTAGCTGAAATTGCACTGTTGGGGATTTACCCCAAAGATTCAGATGCAATGAAACGCCGGGACACCTGCACCCTGATGTTTCTAGCAGCAATGTCCACAATAGCCAAACTGTGGAAGGAGCCTCGGTGTCCATCGAAAGATGAATGGATAAAGAAGATGTGGTTTATGGATACAATGGAATATTCCTCAGCCATTAGAAACGACAAATACCCACCATTTGCTTCAACGTGGATGGAACTGGAGGGTATTATGCTGAGTGCAGTAAGTCAATCAGAGAAGGACAAACAGTGTATGTTCTCATTCATTTGGGGAATATAAATAATAGTGAAAGGGAATATAAAGGAAGGGAGAAGAAATGTGTGGGAAATATCAGGAAGGGAGACAGAACATAAAGACTCCTAACTCTGGGAAACGAACTAGGGGTGGTGGAAGGGGAGGAGGGCGGGGGGGTGGGGTGAATGGGTGACGGGCACTGAGGGAGACACTTGACGGGATGAGCACTGGGTGTTATTCTGTATGTTGGTAAATTGAACACCAATAAAAATTAATTTATTAAAAAAAAGGACTAGCTGAAAAGACTGCAGTAAAATACATTACTATCTTGGAAATATGTATCTTTTACATGATGTCTTGCAGAAAATATGCATAACAAACTCATCCTTGTGAAAAGAAAAAAAGTGTGTGTGTGTGTGTGTGCATGTAAGTAGAAAAAGATGTGTCTGTCAAGCTCAAGGGGAAATTCTGGAAGGCCCAGTTGTTAAGGTGCATAAGCCTGAAGAAATAAACAAAGAACTTGTACTTCCCATTCTGTACGGTTTGTTAATTAGTGGGTTTATGGTTGTTACTTCTCTTCATTGTATTTTTTCAAATACAAATTTTAAATATAGAAAGACATGTAAATATTAGAAATAAAGTTGCTCTCCTAGGTCCCTAATATAAACTTTAAAAGCATTTCTTTTCTAACTTAGGGGAGGGTGATGATTTAATAACCAAAAGCCATACAGGAAAAGTACTTATTAGAGAATGACTCCCTCTGACATCCTATAGTCAGCCCCTTGGTAAAAGTGGGGGGTGTCTTGGCTTCAATCCAGAAATTAAGAAAACAGATTAATAGTGGTTGTTCATACTGATAACATGATTATTTTCACATAGGAGGGGAAAGTAATACCTCATCAGGTGTACTCTAAACCCCATAATCTAAAGTAGCACCCATATTTGCAAGTGTTTTCTTGGCATCGGGGGCAGTATTTTGCAACACTGGGGCATGTTCTCTTAATGCAAAACTAGCAAGACTCAAATTAAGAATGGTCCTATTATGGGGCGCCTGGGTGGCACAGTTGGTTGATGGCCCACTCTTGATTTGGGCTCATATCATGACCTCAGCATTGTGGGATCGAGCCCCACATTGGGCTCTGTGATCAGCCTGGAGTTTGCTTGAGATTCTCCGTCTCCTTCTGCCCTTCCTGCATATGCTCTTTCTCTCTCTCAAATAAATAAAATTAAAAATTAAAAAAGAAAACTAAAAAGAAATTAATTAAATTAATTAATTGATTAATTAAATTAATTTCTAATTTTTAAAATTAAAAAGAAATTTTAAAAAGGATGGTCCTGTTAGGCCTGCTTCAAAGCACTGAGACAGCCTGGCAGGCAGACTTATATGAACATTACCTAATGTTATGACCTTTGAGATTTGCTTTAAAAAATACTGGAGATGGGAAAGTAGGTGACAGTGTAAACAAGGCTGGCCACAAATACATAATTATGAAAGCTGAGTTATAGGGTTCATTATCAAATTCTGTCTTTTTCTATGTTTGGAATCCTCAATAATAAAATTTCTAACTAAGATCATTCAAGTAGAAGTCAACAAATCTTGGTCATTAATCACATGTCTGATTCTGGTTTGCTGACCAAATTGAGTCAAAGAAACTGCCTGTGTTCTGGTGTTCATCTGTAACATAGGGATCATCCCTAATGTCCACTAATGTCTTCAATTCCAAGTTGATTATTTTGGACTGCTTTTGAAAAAGTCTAAAATCCGGTTCAATTTTAAACCTTTGGTGGTAAATTAGGAGATAGTCCCACCATAGCCTTGTCTTCAAATTAATTCCTCATTGAAAAGGCTGAAGAGACCGTTGTCTGAACTCTAAAGATCATTCCCTGCAGGCCCATGCCTGGGCTGGGAGCTGCGTACAATCACTCCTGTACCATGGGCATCCTTGCTTCAGGCAAGACAGAGACATCTCCCAATCATGCAGTGGGATTCATAAACAGGAATAGCTATTTGGTCCCAGATCTATCCGCGTAGGAAATTTAAAACTTTGTTAAAGATCCAACTCCTGAGTAATGAATTTAATTTTTAAATGAACAAATGTTTAGCAAAATGAACAAGAGCACCACCTGCTGGAAACCTCTGTACTCGCTGAAGAGCAAGTTTTCTGGACTCCACGCATTCCAATCACCCATCCACTAAAAATGAAGCCTCAGAGGCTCCTGGTCTATTGAATGAAAAACTCGGCAGGTATGGCTCAAGAATAAGCATTTTTATACCAGCCCTCAGGGATTTTTGAGGCTTAAGAGACAAATGCCTTAGCATTCTGGGAACACTTGTTGAAAATACTTTTACCTGGATCACACCCCAGGCTCACTGAATCAGGACCTTCAAGAAAGGTCTTGGTAAGAATCATCTGGGAATGCTTGTAGAAAATACTTTCACTTGGATCACACTCGAGGCTTACTAAATCAAGACCATCAAGAAGAGGGGCTGGGAGTTCAGATTTGTAGAAAGAATGCCAGATGAATCTTATCGATGAATGTCTAGCAAACATCGCAGAGTTGAATATCGTGTTTCACTCTAGATGGTCTCTATATCAGGACAGGAAAGCAGCACAACTGCAGTGAATTGATAACCAGCGTTAACCAGCTAATCGATAACCAGAACATCCAGATGTGTGTAGTTTGGAGCCCCAGACCATCCCCTAAAAATGTTACCCTTAATTCCCAGGGGCGGATGGTTTCGTCTCTAATAGCAGCTAACAAACCTGGGATACTAACTGCCTAATAAGCAGAGTTCCCCCTTGGAGAGACACCAGCCTCCAGCCTTGTTCCCTTTGTGAACCTTTTGACTTGTGCCAGTCCCTGAACCCACACCACCTCCTTTTCCCCCGTGGACCAATGCTCTAGTTTACGTCTACCTTTGGAATCACATCTGTCTAGCAGATTGCCAAACTCCAGCTTTACGCAGAGGTTAGATGGGGAACCTTGCTCTATTCTGGGATTTATCTGGATCTCTTCCTGCCTTACCTCCACTGCCTGAGCAGACTCATAAAGCATGCTCACTGTCTTTTCTGCTTCGAGCTAAACAAAAAGTCCCAATTACTTTGCAGTAGCCCCAGGGCAGGAGGAGTTCTCTGCCCAGTTAAGCCTGATACATACTGGGTTAAAGGAAACATGAAAGAGCCTTAAATAAAATACTGTCCATCATGAATATACTACAGGGAGAAACAGAATGCAGAATTTTCCAGACTTAACTACTGATCCTTGTTTCACAGACCAAACCCATGACACCATTCTGCAGAATGTGCCTTGCAGAAGTGTATTCCTTTTTCCCTTGGTCATCCTGGGGGCTCTTTGTTTCAAATGATCTGTATATCTCTTCAGTCATGAGGTCCAGAATAGAGAGAGAGAGAGAGAGAAACAATTCCTGTGTCAGGAATGGACTAACAAGGATTGCATGGAATGGAAGGATTACCTCACATTTTCCACACCATTGGTTCCTTTTTCTAGCAACTGAGGGTTCTGCTTGATTTTCCGCTACAAAACTTCTCCACTGTCCATGGCACGCTTGTACAACCACTGGCACCTTTTCCAGCTCTCCTTGCGTTCCACGGAGTATTTTCTCCCTCGTATTTGTACCATTTCTCCTCTAGGTGTATCAACCTGTGTGTTGAGTCAAAGAACTGGTGGTGGCCCTTGGTCAGTGGTTTTTGAGCAGCTCTGCAAAGCATATTTTGCAAAATAGTCTCATGTGCCTGTCTCTCTCCATATTGGGCATGTGTTTTCATTTTGTTGTTGCTGTTTTGTTTAACGGCCAGAACCTTGTCTAATGCACCTCTCATGTCTAGCACAGTCGTAACCCAGTAGGCATTCAATAACTATTATTGAGAGAATTTACCGAAAATGATCCACAAACTAATTTGAAACTTGGCCACTCTCAAGGACATAATCTATCTTTCTCATACAAGAGTTCTATCTGTACTTAAATAGTTTCAGCGTCTTCACTTTCAAGATAAATTCCAGGGTATTTTATCCCCCCCCCGCCCCCATCTCCAGATTGATTTTGATTTTGTAAAAAAATTGTATAACAAAATATGAGACATCAGCCAAGGTGTAAAGTTTCTAAACTTTATTTCAAGCTTCCTCCCTTATGTAATTTTTGCATGGGCAATCCCAGATTTTTAATTACTCCACTGGGAATTCTCCCAATATTTGCCATGGTTTCATCATGTTCTTTTTAACGTGTCCAGATATGTGACAGTTGTTTTTCTCCAAAAATGATGTCTGGGCCAGATTTGGGTTGGGATGATATTTCCTCTTCTTCTAATATAACTTGCATTCCTAATATTAAGCACATTACCAGCGGATTGCCTTAAACACACACACACGTACATATGTATAAGAAGCCATGTCTTTTCTTTCTTGATCTAAAGTTTTTCACCCTGCCTGCCAACTTCCTAAACGGTTAGCTGAAAATCAATCAGTTGGTTAATTTCTAACATAGCCCAATGTATCTTGTCCTCTTTCTATCTCTCTCTTCCTCCATTTCTTTCTCCCTCCATCACACAAAACACAGAGACACACTCCAGGTATACTTTGTATGTCCTGTCCTCAAGATGGCAATAGAAGACTTTGGTGAACGTATGAAAGACAAGAGGTCTACAATCTTAGCCATCTTTCATAACTTTCTAGTCCCCTCCACCAGATCTTCCCAAAATAATTTCCTTCCTTTTTTAATGAAAAAAATTACAACACACATTTCACTATGTATATCTGAAAGACAGTAATGTTTAAACATACCACACTACCATTACCACATTAAAAAAAAACACAATAATTTCATAATCGCAAAGATCTGGGCGAAGTTCCTGATTTACAATTGTTTCATAATGTCAAATGTTTATTGATTCTAAAAAAAAAAACCACAAATCCCAATAAATTCCACACATTATGACTAACTAGTTGATATGCCTTAAGTGCTTTTTTTAACGTATAGGTTCCCAGCCATCTTTTTCCTCTCCTTGAAATTTATTTATTAATTAAACTCAATAGTTTTCCAGTAGTATTTTCCATGGCTGAATTTCATGGAACAAATCTTTGCCGAGTAGTTTAATATCCACAAGACTCTGAAATTGGGCTGCATGTTTATCTTTACACTTTTAAGTCATCAAGTCATTTAAATATAAGATAAATGGCATTAGCTCATTCCCAGATGACTTTTCCCTGTTGTAAATATCCAGTTGAGACATTTTCTCTGCTTCTTAAGGGTGCGCACAACAAAAAGAAGAAACCCAGCCAGCCAGCCCGCCAGTCCTCCGCCCTGTGGGCCACTTCTTTCCTCCAAACGTCCATTAGAGGGCAACATTTGCTCTAAAATTAGATTTCCCCGACTACGTTTTAAGTTGCATCGGATTTGTTTTTCGAATTTTTGACACGTTGAACCTCAATACCTACACTTGACCTCTTCAGTTCTAGCGGAGGTAGTCCCATCCTGTGTCCTCTGTGAACTTGATCTCTGCGGACTTTGCGTCTTTGGGGTCACTTCCATCCTCGACCCCGTTCCCACTTCTGACCATGAGGCGGCGATATTGCATAAAGACAGACCCGAAGAAAGGCAAAATGAAGCCAGAGCGCTAAGGAGAAAAAGGAGTTGCACAGGGAAAGGGGCCATTAATTTCCGAAGGAGAGAGTCAAACCAGACATTTCTAGTTCGTACCCAACTCGCGGCCGGAGGTTGGAGCTGCACAAAGGAGCCGTTCAGGAGCGCGGGGGGCTGACCTGGGGGCGACGCGTGCACAATCCCCTCCTGGACTTTGCCGTTGCCCCCGAGGGGCGCAGGCGCGGTGGAGCCCGTGTGTGCTCCCGGCTGCAGGACGGCCGCGGCACGGAGAGGACCGGGCGTGCACCCGCTCCCACCGACCGCTCCTGGACGCAGGCCCGGGCCCAGGCTGACTTCCAACGGCGCTGCTCGGAGGTCAGCACCCATTCCACCCCGAGTCCCAAGGGCGCGCAGGGCTCGGCCCTGGGGACGCCACCGTCGGGAGGTGGCGCACCCGGGGGTTCGAGCCCGGCCAGTGCCAGGGCCCATTTCTCCCGTGCACACACTCGGGGACACTCGCACCCTCGCACCCCAAGGAGCCACCTGACAGCCAGCAGCTCTGTACCCTTGTAACAGGGAGGCCACCGACCCTTGTGAGCCTCGGATGCAAGTGAGGACCCTCTCCCCCGGAGTCACGTCCAGAAAACTGCCTTAGTTTCCCGTGGCGCGGAGGGAGGGGACCACAGACCTGGGGCCCTCCCAGTCATCAGGAACCTGGACGGCAACGTAAGGAAAACCAGACCGTTTCGCGAGAAGCAAGAAAGGCGTCTCTCCTCCCCCCCCCCCCCCCGCCCCCCTAAACACAAATGGAGTTTCATCTCGGGAAACGGGAGAGGCCTGCCAGAAAGTCCGGGCGAGAGGTGGGGTGCCTGGCTCGTGCACCCGCGCCCCCAGTCGGCTGTGCTCCCCACGCCCACCCCCACCCCCGGGTGGGGCTCGGCTGCAGAGGGCGCGATAGGGGGCTGCGCGGCGGGCCGGGGCAGCGCGCACTGGCCTCTCCTTTCCATTCCTCTTTAAACCGTCAGCTCCCGCGCCTAAGGCCCGACCCCTCCGCTCCGGGTCTCGGCTGCCGCCTCCCGGGGCGCCCGGTGGCTCGCAGGCCCGCGGGCCCCGCCCCCTCCATCCCCTCCATCCCCTCCATCCCCTCCATCCCCTCCATCCCCTCCATCCCCTCCATCCCCGCCGCTCGG